>NC_092719.1:208133929-209461219 GCF_047496885.1 Scyliorhinus torazame
TCACCTGCACGCGGTGATACATAAGTAAGTGACAGGGGCATCCTCCTGGTTTTCCACAACAGGTTTATTGTTCAATACAGGTCCCCCACTCTCCCGATGCTGCTGCCCCCCAGCACCCATCCTCCACACCCCCCTCACCCACTACCTACCCCGTCCCTCCCTCCCCCGGTGCCCTCGGTGATCCTGGAGGTTTCTGGCCCTCCTAGCATTACCCCTGCGTCTAGGTGTCTCCCCAGGGTTCACATCTGAGGTGGAGGCTGCCATGCTTTCCTCGTCCCATAGCCTTCGATGCCCCTGGGGTGGGGGGGGGGGGGGGCTCTGGGGTGGGAGGGCATCAGCTAACCTGTTGATGGCACATGCACAGCCGTGCCACCCTGTCCCGTGTGCTGACCCCGAGACGCGGCCTCAGAGAGGTGGAACTCGGATGAGCTGCTGGCCACCGTCACTGCCCATGGGACGGGTCCGGGTTGGCACTTAGCGCCCACTCCTCCCGTTCAGTGCCCATAGGGCCCAGGGGTACACCTTGGGATGGAGGGGCAGCTGGTTCGAGCCACGGCTGTCCTTGCATCATCTGGCTCTGTCAACCCTGGCGGCTCCCCATAGTCCGTACAATCGCATCAACGCCCTCAGCGATGCTCCTCAGTGACTCGGACACATCCCCTCAGCGACGCTCCTCAGTGACTCGGACACATCCCCCAGTGATTGGGTCATGCTCTGCAGCACCTCAGCAATGCCCACCTGTGACTGGGACAAGCACTTCGGCCATTCCCACCTGAGAGCGGGACATGTCCCGCAGAACCTCATCAAGGTCAGCCTGGTACAGGGTGACATCCCCCAGAGAGGCAGGGATACTGCCGAGACCCTCAGCCATGGCTGTCACTGACTGCGCTACACCTTGGACACCTTCACTCGTGGTGCCGACAAAGTGCACCAGGCTCTCCACTGTGGTCTCCACCCTAGCAGTGTTGGCCTCAGTGCCACTCATTGCCAGAGCCACCTCATAGGGTCCCAGGTTCGATTCCGGCTTGGGTCACTGCCTGTGCGGAGTCTGCACATCCTCCCCGTGTGTGCGTGGGTTTCCTCCGGGCGCTCCGGTTTCCTCCCACAGTCCAAAGATGTGCAGGTTAGGTGGATTGGCCGTGATAAATTGCTCTTAGTGTCCAAAATTGCCCTTAGTATTGGGTGGGGTTACTGGGTTATGGGGATAGGGTGGAGGTGTTGACCGTGGGTAGGGTGCTCTTTCCAAGAGCCGGTGCAGACTCGATGGGCCGAATGGCCTCCTTCTGCACTGTAAATTCCATGATAATCTATGATAATCTACTCACGTTTGACAGGTCGTTCGGTGGATCCTGGTGGTTCCTCACCTCTGCGGAGTCCGTCAGCCTTCGCGCCGGTAACCGCCCTGTCCTCGACCACCCCAGTCACCCCCAGGGCCCGCTCCTCGAAGGAGATGAGGATTCTCAAGTCCGGCCTGCAGCCACCAGTCTGGGCCCTCTCCCACCGATTATAGGAGAGGTTTTCTTGAGGAGACACAGAGAGGCACATGCATGGTTCACAGCTGTGTTTGGGGGGGGGGGGGAGATGAAGGGAGGGTTGGGGTGGAGGGACAGTTAAAGAGGAGGGTGGAGGGAGGGTTTAAGGGGAAGGGGGGTTGGAGGCGGGGTTGGGGGTCGCCTGGGGGTTGAGGGGGGTGGATGCTCCCTGTGGTGGGGGGGGGGGGGGGGGGGGGGGGGGAGGAGGAGGGGGACCTTGGTGTCTACTCACTTGTGCTGCCCGGTGTAGTTCGTTGAGCTTCTTCCTGCACTGAGGCAGTCCTCCTGGTCACACTGCCCGAGCTGCCAGCTGCTGCCAGGCAGCACTGGCTGCCTTGTGGCTCACCCTCCTGGACCCTCGGGGGGACAGGATATCCCTCCTGGCCTCCACCGTGTCCAGGAGCCTCCCCAGGTCAGCGCCCCCGAATCTTGGGGCCGGCCTCCTCGCCTCCATTGCTGCGAGCTGGCTGGGGTTGGCTGAGCAAGTGCAGCTTAAGTGCTCCTCAACCTTATTAGCGGGAGGCCGGCGAGCGCAGTGCCGGCCAATCAGCTGGAGAGCCGTCATATGGGGTGAGAAGCCCCGTGAGACCTCGTTAAGTGGACCAATTAACATTGAATAGCGTTGCCGACCTCACTTGGCCAATTCCTGCTCGCTAGCGCACTTCGAGGTTTTTCCAGAGAATCGCGCCCCGAGTCTTTGGACTCAGTATTGATGCCAGAAGCTTATTCCAAAAGGTCTTGTTCCTCAAGCTTTGAGCTTCATTGGTGCAGGGCAGAGATGTGCCAGTGGGATTGAACAAAGAAAGAACAAAGAAAATTACAGCACAGGAACAGGCCCTTCGGCCCTCCCAGCCTGCGCCGATCCAGATCCTTTATCTAAACCTGTCGCCTATTTTCCAAGGATCTACTTCCCTCTGTTCCACGCTCGTTCATATATCTGTCTAGATGCATCTTAAATGATGCTATCGTGCCCGCCACTACCACCTCTGCTGGCAAAGCGTTCCAGGCATCCACCACCCTCTGCGTAAAAAGCTTTCCACGCACATCTCCCTTAAACTTTCAAGGGAGAGGGGCTCACCTTGAAATTGGGACCCTTGGAATTGACATCCCCACTCTTGGAAAAAGCTTGTTGCTATCCACCCTGTCCATACCTCTCAGAATTTTGTAGACCTCAATCAGGTCCCCCCTCAACCTCCGTCTTTCCAACGAAAACAATCCTAATCTACTCAACCTTTCTTTATAGCTAGCACCCTCCATACCAGGCAACATCCTGGTGAACCTCCTCTGCACCCTCTCTAAAGCATCCACATCCTTCTGGTAATGTGGCGACCAGAACTGCACGCAGTATTCCAAATGTGGCCTAACCAAAGTCCTATACAACTGTAACATGACCTGCCGACTCTTGTGCTCAATACCCCATCCGATGAAGGCAAGCATGCTGTATGCCTTCCTGACCACTCTATCGACCTGCGTTGCCTCCTTCAGGGTACAATGGACCTGAACTCCCAGATCTCTCTGTCCATCAATTTTCTCCAGGACTCTTCCATTGACCGTATAGTCCGCTCTTGAATTAGATCTTCCAAAATGCATCACCTTGCATTTGCCTGGATTGAACTCCATCTGCCATTTCTCTGCCCAACTCTCCAATCTATCTATATTTTGCTGTATTCTCTGACAGTCCTCCTTACTATCTGCAACTCCACCAATCTTAGTATCACCTGCAAACTTGCTAATCAGACCACCTATACCTTCGTCCAGATCATTTATGTATATCACAAACAACAGTGGTCCGAGCACGGATCCCTGTGGAACACCACTAGTCACCTTACTCCATTTTGAGACACTCCCTTCCACCACTACTCTCTGTCTCCTGTTGCCCAGCCAGTTCTTTATCCATCTAGCTAGTACATCCTGAACCCCACACAACTTCACTTTTTCCATCAACCTGCCATGGGAAACTTTAGCAAACGCCTTACTGAAGTCCATGTATATGACACCTCCAGCCCTTCCCTCATCAATTAACTTTGTCACTTCCTCAAAGAATTCTATTAGGTTTGTAAGACATGACCTTCCCTGCACAAAACCATGCTGCCTATCACTGATAAGTCTATTTTCTTCCAAATGTGAATAGATCCTAACCCTTAGTATCTTCTCCAACAGTTTGCCTACCACTGACGTCAAGCTCACAGGTCTATAATTCCCTGGATTATCCCTGCTACCCTTCTTAAACAAAGGGACAACATTAGCAATTCTCCAGTCCTCCGGGACCTCACCCATGCTCAAGGATGCTGCAAAGATATCTGTTAAGGCCCCAGCTATTTCGTCCCTCGCTTCCCTCAGTAACCTGGGATAGATCCCATCCGGACCTGGGGACTTGTCCACCTTAATGCCTTTTAGAATACCCCAAACTTACCCCTCCCTTATGCCGACTTGACCTAGAGTATTTAAACATCCATCCCTAGCCTCAACATCCGTCATGTCCCTCTCCTTGGTGAATACCGATGCAAAGTACTCATTAAGAATCTCACCCATTTCCTCTGACTCCACGCATAAATTCCCTCTTTTGTCTTTGAGTGGGCTAATCCTTTCTCTAGTTACCCTCTTGCTCCTTATATACGAATAAAAGGCTTTGGGATTTTCCTTAACCCTGTTAGCCAAAGATATTTCGTGACCCCTTTTAGCCCTCTTTATTGCGCGTTTGAGATTTGTCCTACTTTCCCAATATTCCTCCAAAGCTTCAACAGTTTTAAGTCGCCAAGACCTTATGTATGCTTCCTTTTTCATCTTAGCTAGTCTCACAATTCCACCCGTCATCCATGGTTCCCTAATCTTGCCATTTCTATCCCTCATTTTCACAGGAACATGTCTGTCCTGCACTTTAATCAACCTTTCCTTAAAAGACTCCCACATTTCAAATGTGGATTTACCCTTAAACAGCTGCTCCCAATCCACATTCCCTAGCTCCTGCCGAATTTTGTTATACTTGGCCTTTCCCCAATTTAGCACTCTTCCTTTAGGACCACTCTCGTCTTTGTCCATGAGTATTCTAAAACTTACGGAATTGTGATCGCTATTCCCAAAGTAATCACCGACTGAAACATCATTCACCTGGCCGGGATCATTCCCCAATACCAGGTCCAGTATGGCCCCTTCCCGAGTTACATACTGCTCTAAAAAACTCTCCTGGATGCTCCTTACAAATTCTGCTCCATCTACGCCTCCAACACTACATGAGTCCCATTCAATATTGGGGAAGTTAAAATCTCCCATCACGACCACCCTATTGCTCCTACATTTTTCTATAATCTGTCTACATATTTGTACCTCTACTTCGCTTTTGGGAGGCCTGTAGTAAAGTCCCAACAATGTTACTGCACCCTTCCTATTTCGTAGCTCTACCCATATTGCCTCAGTGCTCGAATCCTTCATCGTGCCCTCCTTAATCACAGCTGTGATATCATCTCTGACCAGTAATCCAACTCCTCCCTCTCTATCCCTCCTGAAGCATCTATACCCTGGGATATTTAGTTGCCAGTCTTGCCCTTCCCTCAACCAAGTCTCAATAATACCAATAACATCATATTCCCAGGTACTAATCCAAGCCCTAAGTTCATCTGCCTTACCTGCTACACTTCTTGCATTGAAACAAATGCACCTCAGACCACCTGTCCCTTTGCGTTCATCATCTCTTCCCTGTCTACTCTTCCCCTTAGTCACATTTAGTTTATTATCTAGTACCTTACTGGCTTTAGTTGCTGCCTCTTTACTGACCTCTAATTTCCTAATCTGGTTCCCATCCCCCTGCCACATTAGTTTAAAGCCTCCCCAACAGTGTTAGCAAAAGCACCCCCTAGGACATTGGTTCCAGTCCTGCCCAGGTGTAGACCATCCGATTTGTAATGGGCCCACCACCCCCAGAACCGGTTCCAATGTCCCAAAAATCTGAACCCCCTCCCTCCTGCACCATCTCTGAAGCCACGTATTCATTCTGACTATTCTTGAATTTCTACTCTGACTGTCTCGTGGCACTGGTAGCAATACTGAGATTACTACCTTTGAGGTCCTACTTTTTAACTTATCTCCTAACTCCCTAAATTCTGATTGTAGGACCTCATCCCCTTTTTTTTACCTATATCGTTGGAGCCTATATGCACCACGACAACTGGCTGTTCACCCTCCCCCTTCAGTATGTCCTGCAGCCGATCTGAGACATCCCTGACCCGTGCACCCGGGAGGCAACATAGCATTTGGGACTCTCGTTTTCGACCACAGAAACGCCTGTCTACTCCCTTGACGATTGAATCCCCTATGACTATAGCCCTGCCAGTCTTTTTCCCGCCCTTCTGTGCAGCAGAGCCAGCCACGGTGCCATGAACCTGGCTACTACTGCCTTCCCTGGTGAGTCATCTCCCCCAACAGTATCCAAAACGGTATACCTGTTTTGGAGGGAGATGACCGCAGGGGATACCTGCACTGCCTTCCTGCTCTTTCTCTTGTAGCCACCTGGGTTGGCCACTTCCCGATTTAAAATGGAGATCCACAAAGGCTGCAGGGAAATTCAGCCAACACAGGCAAAAAACCAGCAAGTGCAGAAATCCTGTGACTTAGAACTTGCAAAAGCCCAGACAGCACTGAAACCAGCAGCCATCTGCATATTAATGAGCGATCCCCGGGCACAATTGAAACACTTAAGGTGAATAAGGCCAAGCCAGACTCCTCGGCGCCAGCAGGAGCCAAGACAAAGGAAGGCCAACGGACACTCAGGGACCGCCCAGCGATCAGGGAACAACTTCGGTATTGGAGAAATCGATCCAAGTGATCGGAACATAGTCCAATCACTTGGAACCAGATACGGGGTCCGCCCCAAACGGCAGGAAGCCCCTGGGAACTATAAAGTAAAGCCCCCAAGTTCAAATCATCCTTCTTGGCAGGGTCACTCAACAACGCAAATCAACCCCTGAGAGTGAACTGCCCAGCTGCCGCACCAACTAAGTAAGTCTCCAGTCAATGCTCGCTACGAGATAGGCGCTCCTAGCTACAAGTCCATACCAGCTTTTGAATCCTGCAGACTCAGGATCTGAACGAAAGGCCATTTGTTCCCCTGACCTGGTGGGCCAGTCCGAAGTTAAGTATAGGCCTTTTAGTGATAGAAATAGTCTAGAAAGTAGAGTTTATGCATAAGTAGTGACTTACTGTATATAATAAATGTGTTTTGATTTGAATCTTACTAATTGGTGTGTTGAGTTATTGATCAGTACTTGAACTTGAACCTCGTGGCGGTATCATAAAGATACCTGGCGACTCTAGAGCAGAGGTTAAACAAACAGAGCAAATTACGAATTAAGAGCCAACCAAAAGACACACTCTGCCTGTCTCCCATTCCCTGTCTCCCTCACCAGTCCTAATCTGCGGTGTGACCAACTCACTGAATGTGCTATCCACGACCTCTTCAGCATCGCGGATGCTCCAAAGTGAGTCCATCCGCAGCTCCATAGCCGCCATGCGGTCTAACAGGAGCTGCAGCGGGACACACTTCCCGCACATGAAGGAGTCAGGGGCATCGGCCACATTCCTGAAATCCCACATTGAGCACGAGGAGCATAACATGGGTCTGGGATCTCCTGCCATTTTTACACTTTACCTGAACTGATCACAAATATAATATCAAATAATGAATAAGTGAAAGGAATAAAGAACCAATCACAATACTTACCAACACACGAAGATTAGCTACTGCTAATTGGAGCACTTTCCTTACCAGCCAATCAGGTCACTGCTTTGCTTTGATGTCACTCTTCAAGGTAACTTTTTAAAGAGGAAAACTTATCTTCCCGACAGACCCCTGGCAACTGTTCCCGGCGACAATCTGAAGGCCGCTTCTCCGGCAGCTGTGTCCCCGCCGCTCTCCTCGCGCTCTTTTATCCTGTGTCACTGACACTTGAGGATTAAAAATGATCGAGGAACCCTGATAGAATCGTACCCACAGTAAGAGCCCAGGACATTAGAAGAGATGGAGAGAAAATTATTCAGGGAAAGGAAAAAATACACATCTCATCAACCTTCGAGATCAAGGTTCAGCTACCTGAACACAATGATAGGCAGGGGCAGAACACAGTAAAAGTATCATCATCAAAGTAATGTGAAAGTAACATCAAAACTCAGGAAGTGTAGCGGCATCTGAAAGCAAAAGTAAAGGTTTGAGATGAGAGAGAAACAATACGGCAGTGGCTGGGGCACAGGGGAGTGGTTGGCTCTCTAACAAAAACAGATAAATCAGCTCAGTGTGTGTTCAGGGATTGTATGGGACCTTGCGAACTTTCAAAATGTTTCCGAAGTCAACATTTAGAATAATTTCACCTGCCACTACAGAACAATCTAACTTCTCTTTGAATCTAAGTTTTGTTCTGTGAGCAAAGGGGAGGATGTCCACTAAATCTGAAGAATCTAGTCAGGTTCTCTTTGGTGTCTGATTTATTTGGTCTATTTTTCCTCACAACCACCATTACATTGAGTTAAAGAGACAAGTCCCCTCAATGGGGTGCTTAAACTGTCTTGACTGCTGCCAACTAATTTGACTCTTTCAGCAACACGACTCTCTCTCAGCAAAGGGCTCCAGTTGAGATGTGTCTCCTGTAAAACTGGATTCCGCTCCCTTTTCTGCCCATTTAAATGGTTGGCTGCTTTTCTGATTGGGTCACAGCGCTGTGAGAAGAGAAGCTCCAATGGATTTCCGGCTCAACATTCCTGAAGATAGACCCATGATCAACCCAGGATGCTGCAACAGGCATTATCTCTGTGACCTTTTTTATGCCGCCAATTACGAAGGACGCGATTTAACACGCAAGAAAACAGGGTCCTGTTCTGGGTGCGTATAGCGGAGTGTTTCCCAGCACCGCAGCGCGGAGGACGACCCCGCTATCTAAAGAGGCTCTGCCATTTTTTAAAACCTCGGCAAGGAATGCCCCGCCAAGGCCGCACTTACCTCATTTCCTGCTCTGACAAGCTCAGCTCGCCAGTGCAGGAAGAGCATTCAAGGATCCGGGCGCCATTTTTAAATGTCGCCCCTATCTTTCGACCCCCCCCCCTCAGCCAGCCCACCGCAGCCTCTGGACCCCCCCCCCCCCCCCCCCCCCCGATCCCCACTGCCCAAACTTACCTCTTAGGGTGTCCTTGAGCCCTTGATCCCTACTTGCCCCACTCTTTATGGGCAGGGCACGCTCGGGTCCAACCCCTAGCACGGGCAATCTGGTACCCTTGGCAGTGCCCCTGCCAGCGTGGTAGTCCACCCAGACACTACCAGGGTGCCCGGGTGGCACTGCCAAAGTACCAGGCTGGCAATGGCAAGGTGCCAGGGTGCCAGCAGGAGCGGCAGTGTACACCCTGCCCAGAGCCCGACCACCCAGGGGCCTCAAATGGCCTGGGAGAACCCCCAAACCTTTTTGTGGACCAGTGCGAAACAGCGCCATGGCAAGGCCTTCCAGACGAGGCCATTCGTTCCCGGGCCTCGGCAGAATCTGGCGTAGACATATTTAAATGAGCCGTATATGTTAATCTGGGCCACTCCCAGTGAGGGCGAGATCCAGATCGCGACGTCTCGTGAGATCTCATTAAATCTTGCGAGGCGTTCCGAGCGTTGCAAATCTAACGGCCTCCTCGCATCTGAGTCGGGCACGACGAGGCCATGAGATCACGCCCGATATATTTTTCACGTCTCTCAAGTGCACAGAAGGATGCCAGCAGCAGAGTCCATCGTCAGCACTTTCCGAACCCTAGAACCTGCCACCTAAAAGGGGAGCAGGTCCATGGGAACATTAGGACCATCCCTTTCCTCTACCCAGCATGCTCCATCCCCAAGAAATATATTGACCCTTCATCATCATGCTGGAATTTCCTCGTTAACCTCACCATGCCGAACATCAGGGGATTTGGGTATCACCAGCATTTGTCGCCCAACCCTAATTGCCCCTGAACTGAGTGTCATGTTCGGCCATTTCAGAGGTATTTAAGAGACAACCGCATTGCTGCAGATCCGGTGTCACATGTCGGCCAGACTGGGTAAGGATGGCAGATTTCCTTCCCTGAAGGGAGTTAGTGAACCAGATGGGGTTCTATTACAATTAACAATGGTTTCATGGTCATCATTAGATTATTTGTATTTAAATTCCTGATTTTTATTGAATTCAAATTTCACTGCCTGCCGAAGTGATATACGAACCCGGGGCCCCCCAGGTCCCCAAAACAGTACTCCGGGTCGCTGGATTACTAGTCCGATGACAATTGCGGCAGCAGTTCACCAGCAGCTGCTCACGGGCAGAGCGCGATGGGCAATAAATGCTGCCCATTGCCTGTACAAGCCAACCCCCAAGAATTTTCTGAAGGTTCACACATTGCCGCATAGCCTCTTCCCTCTTCCCAAACCTTTGGGGTCAGCAATGCCTCAGTTGGCAACGCTCTTGCGTCAGAGTCAGGTGATCGCTGTTTCACATCCCACAAAATCTGGGATGACATTGCACTGCAGTACTGAGGGAGTGCCACACTGTCTGAGGTGCCCCGTATAAGATGATGGGCATGATTCACCTTCTGTGTTGCGCCCAAGTGGGGCACGATGTGGTTGGCAGATGCTGGGATAGGCCACCCCCAGGCTTCCCGACACTTGTTACGCCTCATGAGATCTAACCAGAAGCTGACGTAACTCTGCCTTCGCCGGATCGAACGGCCACCTGGAATGTACCAGCCGCGCCCAGGAGACTCCAGCTGGGTGCCATTCAGTACTGCTCCCCACAAATAGGGACCAGGTGGAATGACACCTGTAGGGGGGGGGGGAAGTCTCCCAAGCGATCGCATCCCCCCTAACAGCCTCTGGTTAGGGTGGCACCCAGGCACTGCTGCTGCCATCTAGGAACCTTGGCACTGCCAGCCTGGCATCTTGGCACTGCCAGTCTGGCATCCTGGCAGTGCTACCTGGGTACCAGCCTGGCATTGCCAGGGCACCCTGGTGGCACTTCCAGGGTACCCTGGTAGCACAGCCAGGCTGGCAGGGGCACTGCCAGGGCACTAGGTTGCCAGTGCCAAGGTGCCAAGCTTGCATTGTGCCCGTACCAGGGATCAGGCCTGGGGGTGCCATGCCCATTGGTGGTGGGGTACGGGGGTGCCCAAGATGAGTTGGAGCATTGGGGTTGTCCAGGGGTTGCGTTGGGGGGTCGTGAGATCGGGATGCCATTTAAAAATGGGGCCTGATCTCTTCCTGCATTGAGGAATCCGCTCGAGTGTTGATAGATAGCGGGGTCATTCCCGACGTTCCACTAACCCCGCCAGGAACGGCACACTGTTTTATTTTGATTCGATCATGCCCAACATGCCTAACTGAGGACCTCTGTATCCTCTGAGGTGGAGGCATTCACCGTCACTAAATCAGACATCCAGTCCTGAGCACATTGCTATTTGAGGGCGATTCCATTTTCTGCATTACTGCAGTGACTACTTCAAAAGTATTTCGTGAAATTGAAGAGCAGTATGCAATGATCTGTAATGGCCTGAAATCAACATCCTGGGGGTTGCCATTGATCAGAAACTGAACTGGGCTAACCATATTAATAGGCTAGCAATCACAATGTTGGGCTTTTATTGGAGGCCCCCCACCTGCCAGCGAGAGGTAGAGGAGCAGATAGGTAGAGAGATTTTGGATAGGTGCAAAAGTAACAGGGTTGTTGTGGTAGGGGATTTAAATTTCCCCTATATTGACTGGGACTCACTTGGTGCTAGGGATTTGGATGGGGCAGTATTTGTAAGGTGTATCCAGGAAGCCTTCTTGATGCAATATGTAGATAGTCCAACTAGGGAAAGGACAGTACTGGATCTGGTATTGGGGAATGAGCCTAGACAGGTGGTTGAGGTTTCAGTAGGGGAACATTTTGGGAGTAGGGACCACAATTCCGTAAGTTTTAGGGTACTTCTGTTCAGGGATGAGGGTAACCCTCACGTTAAGGTGCTAAACTGGGGAAAGGCAAATTACGATAACATTAGACAGGAATTGAAGAATTTGGATTGAGGGCGGCTGTTGGATAATAAATCAACATCGGACACGTGGGAGTCTTTCAAGCGACAGTTGATTAGGATTCAGGAAAGTCACGTTCCTGAGAGAATGAAGGATAAGTATGGGAAGGTTAGGGAGCCTTGGATAACGAGGGATATTGTGAAGTTCGTCAAAAAGAAAAAGGAGACTTTTGTAGGGTCTAGAAGGGTGGGAACAGTCAAAACCCTTTAGGAGTAGAAAGAGAGTAGGAAGGTACTGAAGCGGGAAATTAGGAGGGCTAGGAGGGGTCATGAAAAGTCCTTGGCAAGTAGGATTAAGGTGAAGCTTTTTATTCATTTGTAAAAAGCAAGAGGGTGGCCAGGGAAAGGATTGGACCACTTAAGGACAGTGGAGGGAATCTATGTGTTGAGCCAGAGGAAATGGGCGAGGTGCTAAATAAATACTTTACATCAGTGTTCACTAAAGAAAGGGGCTTTGTGGAATTTGATTCTTGGGTAGAGTGTGTGGACAGTCTGGATCATGTTAACATTGAAAAGGAGGACGTATTGGGTCTTTTAAAATATATTAAGGTAGATAAGTCACCTGGGCCAGATGGGATTTATCCCAGAATACTAAGGGAAGCAAGGGAGGAAATTGCTGGGGCCTTGGCTGACATCTTTGTATCCTCATTGGCTACAGGTGAGATCCCAGAGGACTGGAGAAAAGCTAATGTGGTACCGCTGTTTAAGAAAGCTAGCAGGGATAATCCTGGAAACTATAGGCCAGTGAGCTTCACGTCGGTAGTAGGTAAATTATTGGAGAGAATTCTCAGGGACAGGATTTATACCCAGTTGGAAACAAATGGACTCATTAGCGATAGACGGCATGGTTTTGTGAAGGGGAGGTCGTGCCTCACTAACTTGATCGAGTTTTTTGAGGAGGTGACAAAGATGATTGATGAGGGGAGGGTGGTGGATGTTGTTTACATGGACTTCAGCAAAGCCTTTGACAAGGTGCCTCATGGCAGACTGGTACAAAAGGTGAAGTCACACGGGATCAGAGGTGAGGTGGTAAGATGGATACAGAACTGGCTCGGTCACAGTAGGCAAAGGGTGGCAATAGAAGGGTGTTTTTCTGAATGGAAGGTTGTGACTCGTGGTGTTCCACAGGGATCGGTGCTGGGGCCTCTGTTGTTTGTGGTGCACATAAACGATTTGGAGAAAATGTAGCTGGTCTGATTAGTAAGTTCACAGATGATCCAAGGTTGGTGGAGTGGCAGATAGTGTTGAGGATTGTCAAAAGATACAGTAGGACATAGATAGGTTGGAGATTTGGGCAGAGAAATGGCAAATGGAGTTTAATCCGGACAAATGTGAGGTAATGCATTTTGGTAGGTCTAACATAGAGGGAAAATATACCGTAAATGGTAAAACTCTTAGAAATATAGAAAGTCAGAGAGATCTGGGCGTGCAGGTCCACAGATCTTTGAAGTTGGCAACACAAGTGGACAAGGTAGTCAAGAAAGCATACGCCTTCATTGGACGGGGCATCGAGTATAAAAACTGGCAAGTCACGCTACAGTTGTATAGAATCTTTTTAAGGCTGCACTTGGAATATTCAGCACAATTCTGGTCGCCACACTACCATAAAGATGTGGAGGCTTTGGAGAGGGTGCAGAGAATGTTTACCAGGGTGTTGCCTGGTCTGGAGGGTGTTAGCTATGTGGAAAGGCTGCATAGACTCGGACTGTGTTCATTAGAAAGACGGGGGTTGAGGGGTGACCTGATAGAGGCCTACAAGATTATGAGGGGCATGGGGCATAGAGTGGATGGGCAGGCACTCTTTCCCAGGGTGGAGGGGTCAGTCACCAGGGGGCATAGGTTTAAGGTCCATGGGACAAAGTTTAGAGGAGATGTGCGAGGCAGGTTTTTTACACAGAGGGTGGTGAGTTCCTGGAACGCGTTGTCAGGGGAGGTTGTGGAAGCAGATACATTAACGGCGATCAAAAGGCACCTTGACAAACACATGGATAGGATGGGTATAGAGGGATATGGCACAAGGAAGTGCTGAGGGTTTTGGCCAAGGGTGGTATCATGACTGGTACAGGCTTAGGGGGCCAAAGGGCCTGTTCCTGTGCTGTATTGTTCTTTGTTTGAATCCTACGGTGAGTAACACACCTCCTGACCCCCAAAGCCTGTCCATATCTACAAGTCAGGAGTGTAATGGAATATTCTCCATTTGTCTGGATGAATGCAGCTCCAACAACACTGAAGAAGCTTGACACCATTCAGGCCAAAGCCGCCCTCTTGATTGCTCCCCCTCAGTCATGTCTTGATTCCCTTGGGGCTCCGCAGTGGCCTGGTCAGGCAGCAAACATGGCTTGACAAGATGTTTCCGAGGACGAGGAAGTTTCCGAAGAAGTGGTCATCGAGATTGAATGTGATCACGATGCTTTCACGTGATCCGACCTTGGGCTTGCACCTGGTAAGAAGTTGGCCCTGTTGGCGGAGGATAACGCTGGAGACCCACTGGGTTTCGAACAAAGGCCGAGGCAGCTGGTACAAAGTGCCTGGGCTGTCGTTGTCGAATGGGGCAACGCCCTTGCTGCTCCTGACTGTGGTACACTTTCGCACCTGTGTCTGGAAGAATCATACTAAGGCGGGTACGAAGTCTCTGGCCCATCAGCATGTCAGCAGGGGGCCACTCCAGTTACTGTGCACGGCGCGATCCTGTGGCAAAACAAGACATGAGCCAGCCTAGTGTCCATCGAGCCAGAAGAATGTTCCTGAAGGCCAGTTTAAATGTTTGCACCGTCCGCTCCGCTGGGCCAGTAGAAGTCGGGTGGTATGGGGCGGTCCAAATATGCCGCACCCCATTCACTTTCAGAAAACCGGTAAACTCCGCACCCGTAGACGGAGTGCCATTATTCGAGACAAGCACTTCAGGGATACCGTGCGTGCAAAATGATGTGCGGAATTTCTCAATGGTTGCCGGGGGCGTGGTCGTTGCCATCCTGTGCACCTCCAGTGACTTCGAATGGACGTCAATCAACAAGAGGAACATGGATCTCTGAAACGGAGCGGCCAAGTCAGCATGCAACCCAGCCCACGGCTGTCCTGGGCCATTTCCTCAATGTCCACATCTGGACTCAGCTATCATACGTACCTCCGTGCTGGCATTTCTATCTTTGACATGCCTGGATGTCCGTTGTGGAGGTCCTTCAAGATCAATTCCTGACCTCTGTCCGGGGTGATGAAGCTTATACCCCACAGCAGAATGCCATCCTCCGAGCTGAACCTGGACAGATTGGACGAAAATGCCCGTAACTCGCCAGAAGCTATCGATGCTGCCCTCCAGATAGCACCCCGTGCTGAGCCTTGTTTTGTGAAGAATATTTTTATTCAACATCTTCAACGTTTCAACATTTTCGCGTGAACAGTACCCGACACCGACCCCCCCCCCCACCCACCCCCGATCCCGCCTTCCTTATCCTCGCTACCTGCCCTGCCCACACAAACGACAAGCCCGGCCTACCCACCCCTGGAACAAAATGCCTTTGGGGAAAAGACCGGTAGGCACCGGAACAAAGACAGAAACCGTGGCAAAATGTTGATTTTGACTGCCGCAACCGGGCAACCAATATCAAAGGGAAACTATCCCACTTTCCCAGATCCTCCTTCACCTTCCCCACCAGACACGTGAAATTTAGCTTACGGAGTCGTGCCCAATCCCACGCTACCCACACCTCCAAGAACATCAAGAGAATTGTCGCCGCCCTAAATGTCAACCCCTCCACTCCCACCCCTCCACCCGAAGGAGACACGACAAAACACTCCCACTTCACTAAATTCAATTTGTACCCGAAAACGCCCCAAATTTCCCTAGAAACCCCATTATGTCCCTCACCGAAGGTCCTGGGTCGGTGATATACAGCAGTAAGTCATCTGCCTATAGAAATACCCTCTGCTCCAACCCCTCCCCTTCCATAAAACCATAATCCTCAGCTCAATCGCCAAGGGTTCAATCGCAAACGTGAACAAGTGGAGGGACATGGGGTACCCCTGCCTTGTTCCCCGGAATAGTGGGAAGTACCCCGATTGCGTCTCATTCATCCACACACAAGCTGTCGGATCCTTATTTAGCAATTTTACCCAAGCCACAAACTTAGGCCCAATCCCAAACTTCTCCCCCTATCGGGGGAATTTGTATCCTGCAGGGACCGCGGAGTAGTTAATCCTTCCCACCCTATTGTTTTGTTATGTTTCCTTTGTAACATAAGCGGCTTCCTTGTGTTGCATTTGTCAAGGAAGGTCGAGACGTGTAAATAACTTCAACTCATTTATTTACACTATGTACACTTTTATAACTTGAGTTCGACACTACTGCTAATCCTATTGTAGCTACCTAAACTGACTAACCAGCTGCTGTCTTCCACGTGGTGGGTGTGATAATGAATCAACCCTGTGCCTCTCCTCACTGGCCAAAAGGCTGATCATGTGTGTGGTGCCCTTTATGTATGGGTTGGTGTAATGCCCCCCTGTGGTCGTGTCACCTACTTGTGTATTGTGAATGTCCATTGGTCGCCTCCTATCTAACTTATCTATTGGTTGAGTGTGTGTGTGTGATGTTTCTGGTGCTCCCTCTAGTGTCTGTCTAGCTCACATGTATTTACAGTGATGCACATCACCACACCTATAAGACCCGTGTGGGTTATAACACTGTGTAAGGGTGTGTGTGTGTGGGGGGGGTGCATGTATCTGTGTACAGGTGCATGTATGTGTGGGTGTGTGTGTGCATCAGTGTGTGAGTCTCTGCAGACTGGTCTGTGTGTATATGTGAGGGCTGTGGTTGTGGGTGAGTATCTTTGTTGGGGTCTGTGTGAATGCGAGTGTGGGTGTGTGTGAGTATCTGTGTATGGGTGTGCATATGTGGGGGTGGGGCATGGGTGAATATCTGTGTATGGGTGCATACATGTGTGTGCTTATACATGTGTGTGAGTATCTGTGTGTATGTGTATGTTTGTGGGTGGGCGTGTTTGTGTGCGTTCGGGTATCTGCGTATGGGTGTGTGTGTGAGTATGTGGGTGTGTATGTGGGTGTGTTTATGCATATATGTATGTGTGTGTCTGTTTGTGGGTGGACGTGAACATCTGTGTGTGTGTTAGTGGGAGTGTGTGTGTATCTGTGTGTGTGTATGTTTGTGTGTGTTTGTATGTGTGTATCTGTGTGTGTGTGGGTGCATGTGTGCGTATCTGTGTGTATGTATGTATGTTTGTGTGTGTGGGTGTTTGTGGGTATGTGTGTGTATTTTGTGGATATTTGTGTATGTTTATCGTGTATGTGTGAGTATCTGTGTCTGGGTGTGTGTGGGTGTGTCTGTGGGTGTGTGTGTGTGGGTGGGTGTGTGTGGGTGGGTGTGTGTGTGTGGGTGTCTGTGCGTGCGTGTGTGGGGGTGTGTGCGTGTGTGTGGGTGTGTGAGTGGGTGTCTGTGGGTGTGTGGATGTGGGTGTGTCTGTGGATGTGTGTGTGGGTGTGTCTGTGGATGTGTGTGTGGGTATCTGTGGATGTGTGTGTGGGTGTGTCTGTGGATGCGTGGGTGTGTCTGTGGGTGTGTGGGTGGGTGTGTCTGTGGGTGTGGGTGTGGGTGTGTCTGTGGGTGTGTGTTTGGGTGTGCCTATTTGCGTGTGTGTGTCTGTGGATGTGTGTGCGTGTCTGTGGATGTGTGTCTGGGTGTGTCTGTGGATGTGTGTGTGGATGTGTGTGTAGGTGTATGTCTGGGTGTGCCTGTGGGTGCGTGTCTGGGTGTGTCTGTGGATGTGTTGGTGGGGGGGGGTGTGTGTGGATGTGTGTGAGGGTGTGTCTGTGGGTGTGGGTGTGGGTTTGTCTGTGGGTGTGCCTGTGGATGTGTCTGTGGGTGTGTGAGTGGGAGCTAGAGAATCACCAAATTCTTGAACATGATGCACACTAGAATGTGACAATGGACACACAGGGAATTCGAGTCAGATGGAGAGAGAGTCAAATACAAACTGAGCAAAATATGTGAAGCGAGTACGGAAGTTTCAGAGTTGTAATCAAACACTCTCTCCCACTAAACAATCCAGTAATCACAGGACAACAGGAGCACTTGTCCGGACAGCATTTATCTGAAAAGAAAGTTAAATGTTTCTGTCAATTTTGCAGTTAAGTGTTTACATCTGAAAGTCTCCATGCCAAACTCCAGCTCGGACAGTTAATGAACTCCAATCCTCTGTAATATGTTTAGTCGAATTCATTGTGTTAAAGGCCTTCTTTCAATTCCACCTAGCACACAACTAACTGGCTGATCGTGGGAAACTGGCTTCACATTGTAGCACAAATTCTTTTCCACCCTTGTTCCCCTGTAATTGATCTTAGCTCATGTCATGTGACGGAGCAGATCAAAAGGTGAGCCCGACTCCTGGAGGTCCAACAGACCCCATGTGAACGTGCAAAAATAAAGCAGCTTCCACCAACGTAGGCTGCAGCTAAAGAGAATGGGGGGGGGGGGGGGCTCCCTTCCCCTAAGTCAGGGTGGGTGGGAAGAAAGAAGAAAGAAAGAAGCGGGTTTGGGGGGGGGGGGGGGTGGCGGCGGGGAGAGGAAGGGGAGGAAAGAGGTTGGGGAAAGAGGTGGAAGAGGGAAAAAGGAGGGAGAAGCTGGAAGCTGGAGGTGGCCTGAGAAGGAGAGAGCGACAGAGAGAGAGGAAAAAGAAGAGGGTGGATGGGGAGAGCACTGTGATGGGAGAGCAAGGCTGGGGAGGGAAAATAGTGAGGAGAAGAGAGAGGGCGTTGAGCCAAAGAGGTAAGAGAGGGGACAAGGGGAGAGACAGAGGATGGGGAGAGGGAAAAGAGTGGCTGGGGGGAGATCATGTTGAAGGGACGGGAGGGTAAGGGAGGAGAGAGACAGGGACCTGGGGAAGTGACCCCCACAAACATTGACAACACCACCAACCCTCAACCCCAGAGGGGAAACCTCCCCCACATCACTAAAAATCTTTGTGATTCACCCCCCTTCCGCTATGGGTTCACTGAGCCCCCCCCCCCATCTTTAAGGCCCTCCCCTTTTAGTCCCCTCACTTTAAGACCCCACCCCCCTTTTCAAGCGTCAACATGGCAGCCCTAAGAATTCTGAAAGGCATGGATCGACAGATGTGGAAGGCCTTGGCGAAACCCACCATTATGAAACCTTCAGCGTCCATGGGGTCACTAACTCCATGTGCAGGATCCATAATCCTGGAGTGCAAATGCAAACAATCCTCCTAGATGTCACAGAGGTTCTCCATTGTCGAGAGTAAAGCTCTGGGAATCGCAGGTCGATACAATTGTGACCTTACTGGGATGAGCTCGGCATCTCCCGGGGCGTCCTGGATGGTGTGGAGCTTCTTGAGTGTTGTTGGAGCTGCACTCATCCAGGCAAGTGGAGAGTATTCCATCACACTCCTGACTTGTGCCTTGTAGATGGCGGACAAGCTTTGGGGGTCAGGAGGTCACAGGATCCCTACAGTGCAGAAGGAGGCCATTCGGCCTATCGTGTCTGCACTGACCTTCTGAAGGAGCACCCGACCTAGGCCCCCTCCCTGCCCTATCCCTCCACGTCTTTGGGCTCTAAGGGGCAATTTAGCACGGCCAATCCACCTAACCTGCACATCTTTGGACTGTGGGAGGACACCGGAGCACCCGGAGGAAACCCACGCACACACGGGGAGAACGTGAAGACTGCACACAGACAGTAACATGAGGCGGGAATTGAACCCGAGTCCCTGGCGCTGTGAGGCAGTAGTGCTAATCACTGTGCCATCCTGCCAGTTAATCACCACAGGATTCATAGTTTTTGACCTGCTCTGGTGGCCACACTTGCTAGTCCAGTTCAGTGTCTGGTCAATAGTAACCCACAGGATGTTGATTTTGGGGGATTCAGCGATGGCAGTGCCGTTGAATGTCATGGGGCGATGACATCAACCACCTGCTCCATCCCAAACTGCAGCGTCAGAGCAGGGACAGGTTGGCATTGTCAGTGTCTGTGAAAGTGGCCGTGGAAAATAAAATGTACCTGGCTCCTTCTAGGGCACATCAGGCAATGCCTGAAAACATCTCCCAGTTCATCATCCACAATTGTATAAGGGAGGTCACTGGGGCTCTGGATTCCAAGGAAGCTGCACATATCACTGTCTTGACTGAGAGTCAGAGGGTGAGCAAGCATGGAGCACCATTTGGATTATGCCCACCCAGAGCTGGGAACCTTATTCCATAGACCTTGAGCCATCTAAAAGTACCCAATCAAGTCAATTTTAACCCAATGTCTTTTCTCCTGGACACACTTCCAGCCTTTAAGTAACCATTTCAATACTATTTCAATGTGCTATACTTTTACATGCTACTCTACCTCTGCACAAAAAAATTATGCAGGGAAACTATAATAATTATGAACTTAGAACAGTGTTGTCAACGATCCAGCCAGTTATGGAACACATGTTCTGAGCAGATTCTCTGAGCAGGCGGCAGTAGGATTGCATTGATGAGCAGACTGTATATGATTTCCTGAAATGTAACGTTTGTGCCTGGTAATAGATGCATCTGGAATATTAGATGCCTGGGTTACAAGGAGCGCCCCTGGTCTGTCTTTACCGAGTGGAGTTGAGACCACAAACAGATCTGCTGAACAGCAGAGCAGGCTCGAAGGGCCGAATGGCCCACTTCTGCTCCTGTGTCCTGTGTTCCACTGGTCCTACATAGAACATAGAAAAATACAGCACAGAACAGGCCCTTCGGACATAATTTTTAACTTATCCCCTACTCAGCCCATTGTTCCAGCTGTTTTCTACTTATATTCTCTTATATGGGTGGCACGGGAGCACAGTGGTTAGCACTGTTGCTTCACAGCGCCATCGTCCCAGGTTCGATTCCCGGCTTGGGTCACTGTCTGTGCCGTGTTCACGTTCTCCCCGTGTGCTTGGGATTCCTCCGGGTGCTCCAGTTTCCTCCCACAAGTCCCGAAAGACGTGCTTGTTGGGTAATTTGAACATTCCGAATTCTCCCTCTGTGTACCTGAACAGGCGCCAGAGTGTGGCGACTAGGGGATTTTCACAGTAACCTCATTGCAGTGTTAATGTAAGATTACTTGTGACAATAATAGAGATTATTATTATTATAAAGAAATGAACGATCAACGGCACAATTTAGCGGAACAAAGTGTCATTTTGGGTGTGTTTGCCTGGGTGTTCCCCACCAGCTTTGTGTATTTGGGGAGGTCGGTGAGCTCAGTTGGCTGAATGGTTGGTTCATGAGGCAGAGCGAGGCCAACAGCGGGGATTCAATTCCCAAGCTGGCTGAGGTCATCCATGAAGGCCCCGCCTTCTCAACTTTGCCCCTCACCTGAGGTGTGATGACCCTCAGGTGAAGTCACCACCAGTCAGCTCTCCCCCTCAAAGAAGAGGGCAGCCAGTGGTCATCTGGGATTATGGTGACTTTTGCTTTCATCTGTGGTCCCAGCTCCTGACAAATAAGCCCGCAAAGCCACAGCTATTCAAACACCTGTGATATCTTCTTTTTAAAAATAAATTTAGAGTACCCATTTAGTGTTTTCCAATCAAGGGGCAATTTAGCGTGGCCAATCCACCCTGCACATCTTTGGGTTGTGGGGGTGAAACCCACGCAGTCACGGGGAGAATGTGCAAACTCCACACGGACAGTGACCCGGGGCCGGGATCAAACCTGGGTCCTCAGAGCCGTGAGGCAGCAGTGCTAACCACTGCGCTGCCGTGCCGGCCCCTCCTGGGATGTCTTCAAGCATATAAGTGCCCATTTGATACCAGTGCATCCACGCAGCACTTCAGAATCAATTTTCTATTGCATGCTCCCAAAATGAAGTCATGCCTGGCAGAAATGTAAATCATTATCTAACCCACAGTGGAGAGTCAACAACTACAATTGCGCAGCATACACACCTTGTACAAAGACAGTAGAACAGCAATGGCAGGAGTTTCTGGGAGTAATTGAGGACACAGTACAGAGGTTCATCCCAAAGAAAAGAAAGGTTATCAGAGGGGGGATTAGGCAGCCATGGCTGACAAAGGAAGTTAGGGAATGCATCAAAGCAAAAGAGAAAGCCTATAATGTGGCAAAGAGTAGTGGGAAGTCAGAAGATTGGGAAGGCTACAAAAACAAACAGAGGATAACAAAGAGAGAGATAAGGAAAGAGAGGATCAAATTTGAAGGTAGGCTAGCCAGTAACATTAGGAATGATAGTAAAAGTTTATTTAAATACATTAAAAACAAACGGGAGGCAAAAGTTGACATTGGGCCGCTCCAAAATGACGCTGGTAATTTTGTGATGGGAGACAAGGAAATAGCCGAGGAACTGAATAAGTACTTTGCGTCAGTCTTCACAGTAGAAGACATGAGTAATATCCCAACAATTCCGGAGAGTCAGGGGACAGAGTTGAATATGGTAGCCATCACAAAGGAGAAAGTGCTAGAGAAACTAAGAGGTCTAAAAATTGATAAATCTCCGGCCCAGCTGGGGTACATCCTAGAGTTCTAAAGGAGATAGCTGAAGAAATAGTGGAGGCGTTGGTGATGATGTTTCAAAAGTCACTGGAGTCAGGGAAAGTACCAGAGGATTGGAAAATCGCTGTTGTAACCCCCCTGTTCAAGAAGGGAACAAGGAAAAAGATGGAAAATTATAAGCCAATTAGCCTAACCTCGGTTGTTGGCAAGATTCTAGAATCCATTGTTAAGGATGAAATTTCTAAATTCTTGGAAGTGCAGGGTCGGATTAGGACAAGTCAGCATGGATTTAGTAAGGGGAGGTCGTGCCTGACAAACCTGTTAGAGTTCTTTGAAGAGATAACAAATAGGTTAGACCAAGGAGAGCCAATGGATGTTATCTATCTTGACTTCCAAAAGGCCTTTGATAAGGTGCCTCACGGGAGACTGCTGAGTAAAATAAGGGCCCATGGTATTCGAGGCAAGGTACTAACATGGATTGGCGATTGACTGTCAGGCAGAAGGCAGAGAGTTGGGATAAAAGGTTCTTTTTCGGAATGGCAACCGGTGACGAGTGGTGTCCCGCAGGGTTCAGTGTTGGGGCCACAGCTGTTCTCTTTATATATTAACGCTCTAGATGACGGGACTGAGGGCATTCTGGCTAAGTTTGCCGATGATACAAAGATAGGTGGAGGGGCAGGTAGTATGGAGGAGGTGGAGAGGCTTCAGAAAGATTTAGACAGGTTAGGAGAGTGGTCCAAGAAATGGCTGATGAAATTCAACGTGGGCAACTGCGAGGTCTTGCACTTTGAAAAAAAGAATAGAGGTGTGGACTATTTTCTAAACGGTAACAAAATTCATAATGCTGAAGTGCAAAGGGACTTGGGAGTCCTAGTCCAGGATTCTCTAAAGGTAAACTTGCAGGTTGAGTCCGTAATTAAGAAAGCAAATGCAATGTTGTCATTCATCTAAGAGGCTTGGAATATAAAAGCAGGGATGTACTTCTGAAGCTTTATAAAGCATTAGTTAGGCCCCATTTAGAATACTGTGAGCAATTTTGGGCCCCACACCTCAGGAAGGACATACTGGCACTGGAGCGGGTCCAGCGGAGATTCACACGGATGATCCCAGGAATGGTAGGCCTAACATACGATGAACGTCTGAGGATCCTGGGATTATATTCATTGGAGTTTAGGAGGTTGAGGGGAGATCTAATAGAAACTTACAAGATAATGAATGGCTTAGATAGGGTGGATGTAGGGAAGTTGTTTCCGTTAACAGGAGAGACTAGGACCCGGGGGCACAGCCTTAGAATAAAAGGGAGTCACTTTAGAACAGAGATGAGGAGAAATTTCTTCAGCCAGAGAGTGGTGGGTATGTGGAATTCATTGCCACAGAGGGCGGTGGAGGCCGGGACGTTGAGTGTCTTTAAGACAGAAGTTGATAAATTCTTGATTTCTCGAGGAATTAAGGGCTATGGAGAGAGCGGGTAAATGGAGTTGAAATCAGCCATGATTGAATGGTGGAGTGGACTCGATGGGCCGAATGGCCTTACTTCCACTCCTATGTCTTATGGTCTTATGGTCTTATGGTCGTCAAAGTTCTTTAAAATGGCCTCTGAACTCTGTTATTCAGCTGTTGAGATGCAAGGATTTGTTTACCCATCAGCAGAGCTCCTCCCTGTCACTGATGCACACAGCAAAACAAATCAAAGGCTGTAGCAGGTCAGCGTTCCGTGTTTCGACTTTGAATTCGCCAATTTTCAACCGGAGGAAGTCCAATTTTTAAGAACGTCTTCTCCTCCAGAAGGAATAAAAACCAAGCTGAGAGAAAAGAGGGGTAAGGAAGACACTGTAAAAGGAGAAGGTGAATAGATAAGGGGGAAAAATAAAAACGAAGCTTCAAAAAATAAACATAGAATGGATGGAGAAGAGGGAAAGATTGAGCTGGAGAATAGGAAACGGATAGAGAAGGGGAAAGAAGGAAGTTAGGCAACATGAGTCCAAAGGTGTGCAGGTTAGGGGATCGGGCGGGGGAGTGGGCCCAGGAGGGGTGCTCTTTCAGAGGGTAGGTGCTATTTTCGATGGGCTGAATGGACCTTTTCAGCGCTGTGAGGATTCTATGGGTGAGGATGAGCCAGTTCAAAGTGTTTATGGCAAACTGGAAGATAATCTACACACAGAAAAGGCTGGAAATTTTCAGCATGAGTGCGACTCACTGGGCTGTGGCTGGAGAAGAGTTCTATTCCTCCAGATGCTGCCTGATCTGCTGAGTATTCCAGCACCTACTGTTCATATTTTCAAGTGTAAGGGCAGCACGGTGGCACAGTGGGTTAGCCCTGTTGCCTCACGGCGCCAAGATCCCAGGTTCAGCCCCGGCTCTGGGTCACTGTCCGTGTGGAGTTTGCACATTCCCCCGTGTTTGCGTGGGTTTCGCCCCCACAACCCAAAAGATGTGCAGGGTAGGTGGATTGGCCACGATAAGTTGCCCCTTAATTGGAAAAAATGAATTGGGCACTCTAAATTAAAAAATATATATATTTTCAAGTGTCTAAATTTTTCAATGTGACTTCAATTCCACTGATGAATATTAATGTAATGAACCTGCACCCAGATACTGCAATAAAGCACAAGATGGAAATCTGTGCAACTCTTGCCCAGGAAGATGAATATATTTTTGGATGTATCTAGGGTTGCCAACTGTGATTAAATGCATTCCTGGAGGTTTTGTCGCAGGACTCCAGGCTCCAGCCATTAGGCAGCCAACACACCCACCCTTGTGACGTGCGACCTTCCTGCACCAATTGGGATGCAGGAAGATTCATTACCCTGTTGGATGATGCTTGACTCTCCTCCAAACAACCCCGCCCACCCCTACCCCACCCCATTTGCAACATTTTTCTTGAAGCAAAATGCCGCGGGTTCTGGAAATCTGAAATAAAATCAGAAAATGCTGGATAAACTCAGCAGGCCTGACAGCGGCTGTGGAGAGAGAAACAAGAGTTAACATTTTGAGTCCGTGTGGCTCTTCTTCAGAACTAAAGAATGGGAAAAGTGATGGATTCTATTGTGTACAAGTAGTGGTGGAGCAGGTGGAGCAAAAAGGAAGGTCAGTAATAGCTGGGAGCTAGGAGAGATGTCAATAACGATGTGTAGGGCACAAGACACAATAAGTGTAAGGACTGTGGAACATAATGCCGCTATCAGCACCTCCTACAGTCCTTCACACTGCCATTAGCACACGCTTTGTCTTGGGCCCTGCACATCTTTGTCCTATCTCTCCGTGCTCCCACCTCTCAGAGACCCACTACCCTCTTATAAGAACATAAGAACTAGGAGCAGGAGTAGGCCACCTGGTCCCTCGAGCCTGCTCCACCATTCAATGAGATCATGGCTGATCTTTTGTGGACTCAGCTCCACTTTCCGGCCCGAGCACCATAACCCTTAATCCCTTTATTCTTCAAAAAACTATCTATCTTTATCTTAAAGACATTTAATGAAGGAGCCTCTACTGCTTCACTGGGCAAGGAATTCCATAGATTCACAGTCCTTTGGGTGAAGAAGTTCCTCCTAAATGTGAAGGCCATCATATTCCTCCCTCTCTTTAACTCTGAAGAAGTTCCATATGGACTCAAGCAGATGCTGCCAGGCCTGAGCTTTTACAGCATTTTGCTGCTCAGCATTTTTACATCTGACAAAGAAAATGACAGAAAGAAAAAAAAGGTTTAATGTCCCCGATGCTTTGTCCCCAGCGTCGCACACTGCAGTGACCTGGAGATTGATCTTCAATTTCTGGAGACTCCTAAGCCAGTGTCAGCAGTGCAAGGGTTAAACTGTGCACAAATGCTGCACACCCCCAACCCCACCACCACCAGCCCCCCCTGCTCACCCCTTCCCCCAAGCCCCAGAATAGAACATTAAAAAGCGGCAATACACACAGTTTGTACAATCAACAATTCTAAAGCTAGTTTTGAGATAGACAAGGATATATAGCAGCAGGAAACCTCTGTAGAATTTGCAGTGAACACGGAAACACAATTTGCAGGATTTACTGCCATTTAACTTACCGCTGGCAAGATTTGAGAGCAAACAGGGAGCCACAATCAACAGGGAAAGTGAGAGATTTAACATTTCCACCTCATAGGAGTGGATGGATATCTCACCAACACAGCGAACAATAACGTTCAACTGGCCCCCTCCGCCTGTACAATTTGAAACACTTTGCACAGGCTCATCTGAAGCAGGTGCTTTGGCGTTCAAGTCTGCCAAACGTGTCACCTCGGAGGGCACGCGTTGAGGTGCCAGCTGCGGCTTTAGTGGGTAGCACTGCACCAGGGCGTTGTGGGTTCAAGTCCCACTACAGAGACTTGAGCACAAAGCTTTGTTTAAACACTCCGAGAGCTGTCGGCGGTGCTGTCTTTTGACGGGATGCGAAACCGAGGCGCCAACCCCTCTCGTAGGTAGACATAAAGGGTCCCACGGCGCGGTGGTGAAGGAGAATTCTCCCCAGTGTCCTGGCCCAATATTTATCCCTCAACCAGCAGACCTTCTGGTTCTTATCACATTGCTGTCTATGGGAGCTGGCTGTCAGCAACCGCGCCGCCACACGTCCTATATGAGCAACAGTGATTACAGATCAAAAATGTTTAATAGACAATAGAGCACTTCAGGACATCCTGAGGTTGCTTATCTGAATACAAGTTTTTCTTTCTTCTGATAAGTGTGGTCGTTCAGACATTAAGAGCCGGATTTTCGAAGTGGGGGTCAGGAGCCCGATACCAGGGTAATCTCTGGGACCCGACCCCATCCTGCAACTACGTACACCATTTAGAGGGGGAACCGTCATGGTTGGGATCATTTCCCTGAAGTGTACCCTCCCGTACCAGCCTCCCCGAACAGGCACAGGAATGTGGCGACTAGGGACTTTTCACAGTAACTTCATTTGAAGCCTACTTGTGACAATAAGCGATTTTCATTTTCATCTCAGTTTCCGATAACCAAGTGGAGATAAGGCCGTCCAACCTGCCAGGCGTGTGAAAGCAAACTGTTATTCATTGGCGAGGCCACTAGGTGGTGGAATTTGCGGCAGACAGCACTATCTCCTAACTATCTCATAGGGGATTATAGGTTCAAGCTCTCCCGGGCAGAACAGTCAGTGAGATGAAGTGTTGTAAAACTTCGAGAGCTTTATAAACTATCCCCAAGAAAGCGGAGCGGCAGGAGGTAGAAAGGGGCCAAGGAAGTCGGAAAATGATTCCCACCACGGTCAAAGTATACTAAAAGAATGCAATGTAATATTAAAGCTCAAGGATACAGTAAACTACAAGGGCATATCACGGGCTCATCAGAATTGCCATGATTGCGCCACCATCCCCAACTAAACATCCGTGCATTCCTTTCAAATTCCTATACCCCAGTGACAGACATTGTCCCACCGCCCCGAACACAAGCTGAAAGGTTGTCCCGCAGTCCCTAACTCAATCCCAGACATAAGCCGCTGTCTCTCTCTTTCTTACGGTTGGTGTGAGTGTATGCCAAAGACTACATTCAGATGGTTCAACCCAATGGTTGCTTCCAGAGTGTCGGAACGTACCACTCTTGGCACCTCCATCGTATTTGTGAATCATTACATGTTGCGTGTCTGTTGTGGGTAGCCACAGTCACGTACCGCAAAGAGTTCCATTACTGCACCTGCCGTGATTTGTGCGGTCACAGTTTAGGGTTGCCAATGAGCTTCACAGAAGGTCAGAGCCAGGAATCCTCTGCATCAGATGCCACACACACTGTAAATGACATAGAATATGTAGCACAAGAATAGACCCACCCAATTTACACCGGTATTTATGCTCTGCACAAGCCACCAAAAGATACGTTGTAATGTGCCTTTAAGGCATAGTAGCATGACATCACTGGAAGGGAAGTGTGTCATGCGATCCGGCCTTAGTTTCACTTTTGCTTTTGAACAGAGCACACACCCACACACACAAACAGCTCTGCCGCTGATGTCTTCAACCTTTCTACCTATGTAGAAATGTCCTCATGAGCCTGGTCTACTTAAATGAACCCGCAGCATGTTTGATCAATCCCTTTGGAGTAATTGGTGACTTTAAATATTATTAAAACGCAACAAATAGACAAGGGAAATTATCATGGGGAATGAAGAAACGGCAGAAACATCGAACAAATGTTTCGTGTCTGTCTTCCCGGTGGAAGGCACAAATACCAGAAATAAAGGAAAGCCAACAGGCCATTAGAAGTCAGGAGAGAATTAAAAGGGATTTAAATTCAACAAATCACAAGGAACTCCTGGTCTGGATCGGAAGGTCCTACAAGCTGCAGAATAGTGGATTCTCTGGCTATGGTTTTGCAAAATTTCCTGGATTCTGGAACGGTCCCAGCACATTGGAAGTTAGGGAATGCAACACCACTGCTCAAGAAAGGAGGGAAAGACAAACCTAGGAACTACAGGCCAAGTTAGCCGAACACCAGACGTGAGCGGAGCGTATTATTAAGGGAATGTTAACAATGCACTTGGAGAATCCTAGTATGTTTAGACAAAGTCAACATGGTTTTACGAAAGGGAAATTGTGTCTGACATATTTATTAGAGTTTTTTGAGGATGGAACCAGTGGGCAACTAGTAAATGTAGTCTGCTTGGGTGGCACAGTGGCGCAGTGGGTTAGCCCTGCAGCCTCACGGCGCCGAGGTCCCAGGTTCGATCCCGGCTCTGGGTCACTGTCCGTGTGGAGTTGGCACATTCTCCCCGTGTCTGCGTGGGTTTCGCCCCCACAACCCAAAGATGTGCAGGGTAGGTGGATTGGCCACGCTAAATTGCCCCTTAATTGGAGAAAATGAATTGGGTACACTAAATTTCTTTTAAGAAAAAAAAATGTAGTCTGCTTGGATTTTTCAGAAGGCATTCGATAAGGTGACACGCAGCAGATTAACATAAAAGAGAAGAGCTCACGGAATTGGGATAATTACGAATAGAGGATTAGTTAAGGGACAGGAAGCAAACAATGGAGATTAACGGAAAATATTCAAATTGGCAAGCTGTGATCAGTAAAGTGCCTCAAAGATCAGTGCTGGGGTGCAATCTTTCACAATCTATACTCATAACTTTCACAAAATGACCAGGATTAATGTATCTAAATTTGCTGATGATACGAGGCTGGATGGGAAAGTAAGCTGTGAGGAGGACACTGAGAGATCGCAAAAAGACGTGGACAAGTAGGTGAGCAACAAATTAGCAGATAGAGTATTACGTGGGACCCTGGAGCTGTGAAGCCACAGTGCTAGCCACGTGTGCTACTGTACTGCCCCTAAAGGTTCACGAGATTGGTTCCTGGGGTGAGGGACAGTGGCAGGGTAGGCACTGAGAAGTTGTTTCTGCTGGCTCAGGGTTCTAGAACACGGGGGGGGGGGGGGGCACACTGTCAGGATAAGGCACCAGTCGTTTAGGGCCGAGATACAGGGAAATCTCTTCACTCGGCAGGCTGTGACTCTTTGGCGTTCTTTACCCCAGACAGTTGAGAATGCTGCAACAGTACTGTATGGATAACCAACAGTATATTTATGAATAACCTCTATATTGTACATTTATAACTAGCTGTATCCGATCTATTGAAAATGAAATGAAAATCGCTTATTGTCACAAGTAGGCTTCAAATGAAGTTACTGTGAAAAGCCCCTAGTCGCCACATTCCGGCGCCTGTTCGGGAGGCTGTTACGGGAATTGAACCGTGCTGCTGGCCTGCCTTGGTCTGCTTTCAAAGCCAGTGATTTAGCCCTGTGCTAAACAGCCCCTATTGCAAACAGAATGTATCATATCTTCTTATTTTCTGCTCTGCTTTGCTCAGAAAAAAACAAATAATATTCCCAATTACCTCTTTGAAGCCCAATCTTCAAATTGCAAAAGCAATCTGCAGACTTAAAGTGAGTGTCCCTATTGCCTCTCATTTGGGGATAGTGCCAAGCTGGTCTGGTTGCGTCAGTGATGCAGTGCATCAACCCAGCATTGCTCGCACAGCGGAATCTGCACGGGGACATTCGTCACAGTGGCAATGCCCACGTTGCTTTATGCTGCAGCAACGATGTCATTCTCCGACCAGTCCCTCAGTAAAGCTACTTTCATGGGTCCCGGAAATAAAAGCAAAATACTGCGGGTGCTGGAAATCGGAAATAAAGACAGAAAAACGTTGGAAAAACTCAGCAGGTCTTGCGGCACGTGTGTAGAGAGAGTAACAGGGTTGACGTTCTCCTTTGGAAGAAGGTTAATACTGGATTCGAAACATTAAAGGGAACCTTGCCATTATTTGATAGGGTGCCAGTTTCAGACTGGAAACCGGTATGTAGCTCTCCAGCTGTACAGCCGAGGTTTCTCTCCAGGTTCTCTGCCATTCTGCGCACAGGGAATCTGGGGGGGTGGTTTTTGCCATCACTCTGTGGGGCAGAGCCTGATGAAGCCGGCAAGGCTGGCTCCACAGAGATCAGGCCACCGTCTTTAAAAGGCGGCCCATTCTGCGATAAAACTGAGCTCCCCTTCAACTCCACCCCCCCACCGCCTCACAAGCATGGGGGAAAACCCACCACCACACAGGCATCAGGGTAACCCCCAACCCCCCCCATCTCACAATGTGCCAGGTGGCAGTGCCAGGACACTAAACAGGGATGTCATCCCCCCCCCACCCAGGGCTAATCCCGAGGCAAGTTCTCCTCAGCTGCTTCAGTTTTTTCTAAACCTGTTGTGAACCTCGCTGACTTGATATCAGATGTGAATATTCAGTGAGCGGGGTGCATAGAACATAGAACGTACAGTGCAGAAGGAGGCCATTCAGCCCACGAGTCTGCACTCACCCACTTAAGCCCTCACTTCCACCCTATCCCCGTAACCATATTGCAGGGAAGACCTATAATGATATTTAAAAGAATAAAAATTTATTGAATTGAACCGTGTGCGCTTTCCACGCAGAAACCGTGCTACGTCACGGGCGAGGGATGTGGAAAATCGGAAAACGAGACCTCGTCGGCGAGAATTTCGTTTCACGGCTCTGGCGAGATTTTGGGCCTGTTTACGCTGACGACAAACGCCAGCTCAAAATCACCCCTCCCGCCCACCCCTGTCGATCTCAATTCTGACATTTTTTATTGATCCCGAAGCTTCAACAACATTTTCAGGGACAGAGCTTTGTGTTGGGAAGTGATTCCTGACACCATAAGGGGCTGGTTTAGCACAGGGCTAAATCGCTGGCTTTTAAAGCGGACCAAGGCAGGCCAGCAGCACGGTTCAATTCCTGTACCAGCCTCCCTGAACAGGTGCCGGAATGTGGCGACTAGGGGCTTTTCACAGTAACTTCATTTGAAGCCTACTTGTGACAATAAGCGATTTTCATTTCATTCTTCAGTGGATTAGCTTTCATCTTCAGGTTGTGTTTCCCTTATCTCCTCCTACCAGAGAAAATAGTTTCTCTCTATCTACCTATCAAATCCTTGGATCATTTTAAACAGCCCAGTTAAATCACTGGAAGCTCCAGAACGTGATGCCAAAGAAGGTGCCTTCGCAAATCAGGGCAGCACAGGAGCACAAGTGGATAACACTGAGGCTTCACAGCGCCAGGGTCCCAGGTTCGATTCCCGGCTTGGGTCACTGTCTGTGTGGAGTCTGCACGTTCTCCCCGTGTCTGCGTGGGTTCCCTCCGGGTGCTCTGGTTTCCTCCCACAGTCCAAAGGCGTTCAGGTTAGGTGGATTGGCCACGATAAATTGCCCTTCGTGTCCAAAAAGGTTGGGTGGTGTTGCTGGGTTCCAGGTGGAGGTGTGGTCTTGGGTAGGGTGCTCTTTCCAAGGGCCGGTGCAGACTCGATGAGCTGAATGGCCTCCTTCTGCACTGTAAATTCTATGAACTCACCCCTTAATATTTTGCGGGCGGGATTTCCCCCTCCCCCTCCCCGCAGCGTGTTCCCCAGCCATTGGCCGCTGGTGGGATGTCAACATTGTTTTGCTTGGCTCTCCCGTCTCGCCACCAGTGAACTCGCCACGGGGGGGGCGGAATCTGCGGCGGGGCCGGAAGATCCCGCTACGAGAAGGCCTGGGAAATCCCACCCATTGTCTCACTTTCCATCCGCGTGAGTCTCCTTGGGGTGGTCGTCTGTCCAATGAAAGGTGCTTTTCATGGATTTTCCTGAGTGTCAGGATTGACTCTGTTTACTGCTGGCTGTACCGGCTGGTGGCATTGCTCAATGGGACACGGCCCACCGCGGGAATTGGTTTTACCGAAATGCACAATGAGGGCTGGGACCTTGCAGGAGGCCCATTAACGGTTCGTGCCCTTAATGAAACTAATGAAAAGTCCCACAATTTCCCTCAGGTGGAACTTTACTGTCGGCACTGAATGTCCAGTTAAAACAGCCACTTAATCAAGTACCCTCCTCTTCAGCCTTTTACATGGCTTTACAAACGGAGCTGTTTGGTAATACCATCACCAATCCAATCGTTTTTCTTTCTCATCAAAGCGTAGTGTAGAACGAGGCCATTCAGCCCAGCATGACTCTTTGGAAGAGTCACTCGAGTTCATTCCCCCCAAGCCCCGCAAATGTTTCCCCTTCGAGCATCCAACCCATTCCCTTTGAAAGTCACTGTTGAACCGCAGCACTTTCCAGATCTCAACAACTTGCTGCACAAACAAATATCTCTCTTTATCTCCCCTCTCGCTCTTTAGCAAGAGGTGTCAGCTTTTCTGCTTACGCACAAGGGGATCTTAATCTGTGCATTCAGCTTCTTAAAGCTGCAATCCATCGGATTCACTTGGTACATGCATTCGGTTAAGCGTTTGTGGTAGTCACCACTGTTTATATATATGACGCATATGAGAAGTAATACGGTAAGGCTCCTGTACTACAGGTGCGGGGGTAGAATAACAAGGCGAAGTGCATGTTCAGCACCAACCGATTAGCCATCCTTGGCTATGTGGTGCAAAATGGAGTTCTAGGGCCCGACCCCGACCGCATGGAACTCCCCCTCTCCCACTGCCCCAAGGCCCTCAAACGATGCCTGGTGTTCTTCTCATACTATGCCTAGTGGGTCCCTAACTATGCGGACAAGGCCCGCCCACTCATTCACTCCACAGTTTTCCCCCTGACGGCCGAGGCTCACCAGGCCTTCAACCATATCGAGGCCGACATCGCCAACGCCGCGATGCACGCGGTCGATGAGACCCTCCCCTTTCAAGTCGAGAGCGATGCATCAGACGTCGCTCTGGCCTCCATCCTCAACCACGCAGGCAGGCCCGTGGCATTCTTTTCCCGCACCCTCCATGCCTCCGAAATTTGGCACTCCTCCGTCGAAAAGGAGGCCCAAGCCATCGTTGAAGCTGTGCGGCATTGGAGGCATTACCTGGCCGGCAGGAGATTCACTCTCCTCACTGACCAACGGTCGGTTGCCTTCATGTTCAATAATACACAGCGGGGTAAGATCAAAAATGATAAAATCTTGAGGTGGAGGATCGAGCTCTCCACCTACAATTACGAGATTTTGTATCGCCCCGGTAAGCTCAACAAGCCCCCCGATGCCCTATCCCGAGGTATATGTGCCAGAGGACAAGTGGACCGACTCCGGGCCCTACACGATGGTCTCTGTCACCCAGGGGTCACCCGGTTCTTTCACTTCATAAAGGCCCGCAATCTGCCCTATTCCATTGCGGAAGTCAGGGTGATCACCAAAGACTGCCAGGTCTGCGCGGAGTGCAAACCGCACTTCTACCGGCCAGACCGAGCGCACCTGGTGAAGGCCTCCCATCCCTTTGAACGCCTAAGCGTGGGTTTCAAAGGGCCCCTCCCCTCCTCCGACCAAAACACGTACTTCCTTAACGTGGTCGACGAATACTCCAGTTTCCCCTTTGCCATTCCATGCCCCGATATGACGTCTGCCACAGTCATCAAAGTCCTCAATAGCATCTTCATTCTGTTCGGTTTCCCCGCTTACGTCCACAGCGACCGGGGATCCTCCTTTATGAGCGATGAGCTGTGTCAATTCCTGCTCAGCAAGTGCATTGCCTCGAGCAGGACGACCAGCTACAACCCCCGGGGAAACGGGCAGATGGAGGGGGAGAACGGGATGGTCTGGAAGGCCATCCTGCTGGCCCTATGGTCTAAAAATCTCCCGGTCTCCCACTGGCAAGAGGTCCTCCCCGGCGTCCTCCACTCCATCCGATCGCTACTTTGCACTGCAACTAATGCAACCCCCCCATGATCGTCTCCTTGCCTTCCCTAGGAAGTCCACCTCCGGGGTTTCGCTCCCAACATGGCTGGCAGCTCCAGGACCCGTTCTCCTCCGCAAGCACGTGTGGCTCCACAAGGCGGACCCGTTGGTCGAGAGGGTACAGCTACTCCATGCAAACCCGCAGTATGCCTATGTGGTGTACCCCGATGGCCGCCAAGACACAGTCTCCCTCAGGGACCTGGCACCAGCTGGGTCCCCCCCCCCCCCATCTCCTCCCCAACTGCCCTGGCGCCACCCATCCTCCCCCCAGCGCATCTCACCACAGCCCCCGCTCCAGGACGATCCCATTGGTTCCACCCAGGGATGAAGATGAGGACTACATGCTCCTGGAGTCTCCGGCGACCAAGCCGGCGCCTGCATCGCCACCGGGACTGCGGCGCTCACAACGGAGGATCAAGGCACCCGACCAGCTAAATTTGTGAACTTTTCCCCAAACTGTACACTTTAAAATGCTCACATACATGTAAATAGTTTTCCACCCCTCCCCGTTGGACTCTTTTTTAACAGGGGGTGAATGTGGTAGTCACCACTGTTTGTATATATGACGTACATGAGAAGTAATACGGTAAGGCTCCTGTACTACAGGTACGGGGGTAGATCCCTGCCTGCTGGCTCCGCCCAGTAGGTGGAGTATAGATGTGTGTGCTCACCGAGTGCAGCCATTTTGACAGCAGCTGTGGGAGGCAATACATCTCTGCTTAATAAAGCCTCGATTACTCTCTACTCTCATCTCGTCGTAATTGATAGTGCATCAGTGTTGTTTTGCTGCAGCATGGCTGTGGAGTAGGAAATCAAGGACTGGAATCAGAGGAACAATGTAGGGCCATTTCAATAGGGTCTGATACACTTCAGATCTGCTCTTCACCATTAACGAGTCTGTGCCATCTGAACATTTGCACCTAAAACTGCACCTTCTGCCAGAGGTTTTTTTTCTAATAAATTTAGAGTACCCAATTAATTTTTTCCAATTCAGGAGCAATTTAGCGTGGCCAATCCACCTACCCTGCACATCTTTGGGTTGTGGGGGTGAAACCCACGCAAACACAGGGAGAATGTGCAAACTCCACACGGACAGTGGAGCGAACCCGGGACCTCGGCACCGTGAGGCAGCAATGCTAACCACTGCGCCACCATGCTGCCTCTGCCAGAGTTAACTCCCGAAAGAGCTGGTCTTGGCCGCGTAGTCACGCTAATAAACCACTTCCATTATGGAGACAAGGCTATCAAGTAACCACTGCCCTGAACATGGAAGCCAAAGAATCCATCCAACAACAACAGTAATCTGTGCCTCTTTTAACATTTAACATATAAAATGGCCCAAGGGTGTTTCATGCATGGATGTATTATTAAACAGGATTTCACACCAAGCCGCGTAAGGAATGGGAACACCCGAGCTTTGGGATCAGGAAGCTGAGGGCACAGCTGCCAGTGTTGGCGCGATGAAAATCGGGGATGCGCAAGAAGCCTGAATTGGAGGAGGGTAGACCTCGGACTGTTGCCGGGCTGGAGGAGGTTGCAGGGGCAAGGAACAGCCGTACCCGACGTATGTCTGACTTCCCAGTCCGCCTGGCAGAGATGCCTTGTTGCCGTGGGTTACTCAATCCCTTTAATTTCCAACGGAAAATGTGCAACATGGGCAAGGCAGGAGCAAAGGCCAACCATTGCCAAAGTACATCCTGAGCAAAACTTAGACGGCATATTTGCCCAAATTAGCTAGGGCAGAATGGAGGTCGCAGTTGTTAACATATTCCTTAAAATTCCTTTTCGTTCAAGTAGACACTGAAGGAACATTGTGAAGTAGATCTTAACTTTGAGCAATAGTGTGTCGACAGACCATCTTACATCTCTCCTGATTGGCTTCAATGGAAATAAATCGGGAACTGCAGGACATGATGATGAAGTAATGCTGATGTGTCCACATCAGGATGGGGTGTAACTTGCGAGGGAACGTACAGGTGATGGTTAGTGTAGATGGATCACCATACTCACATGTGCTGGGCATAGCCAGCCCAAAGGCTAGGTAAACTCGTCAATCTACCACCAACTCTACATTAACAGCTGCCATCGTTCACCGTGTCAGCGCTGGCCCACGCATAGCCGTCCAGCCTAATCCCACTTTCTAACTTTTGGCCTTTAGCTTCTGCGTTTTGGCACTTCACAAACATATCCAAGTGCTTCAGGAATACCGTGAGAGTTTCTGCCTTTACCACCCCTTCGGTCAATGAGTTCCAGATCCCCACCGCTCTCTACATGAAAACATTTCCCCTCAAAAAAAACCTTCAACCTCTTATTGTGTCTCTGGTTATACACCCCTCAATTGTTGGGGAGGCGCTGGTGTAGTGGTATTGTCACTGAACTAGTAAACCAGAAGCCCAGAATCATGCTCTGGGGACGCTGGTTCTAATCCTGCCACAGTAGATGGTGAAATTTGAATTCAACAAAAACCTGGAATTAAAAGTCTAATGATGACCATGAAACCATTGTTGATTGGCGTTAAAGCCCATCTGGTTCGCCAATGTCCGTCAGGGAAGGAAACCTGTCGTCCTTACCTTACCTGGTCTGGCCTACATGTGACTCTGGGCCTACATGTGACTCTGGACCTACAGCAGTTGACTCTAGACTGCCCCCTCAAGGGCAATTAGGGATGGGCATTCAATGATGACCCAGCCCAGCCAGCGGTGCCCATGTCCCAACTCATTGGCTTAGATTTTCAGGCTGCGCCATGAGGGACCTGCCATGGTCCATTGGCGTTTGGTGGGGTCAGCTGATCCTGGCGATGGGCGGGGCAGGAGAACGCTGCCCACAGTTTTTTATACATGAATTAGGTTTCTCCTCAGCCTCTCTCATTCCAAAGAAAATAACCAAGTCTTATCCAATCTTTCCTCATGATGAAAATTCCCTCTTCCAGGTAACATCCTTGTCTCCTCTATCCAGTGTAATCACATCGCCCCCATGCTGCGGTGTGCAGGACTGCACGCGGCACTGCCTCTGTGTCCCCTCACTGCGGCAGATTTCCCCAAATACATTACCTCACATTTTTCTCGACTGAACTCCATCTGCCATTGTTCCACCCACCTGAATGGCCTATTGACATCTTCCTGCAGTCTACAGCTTTCTTGGTCGTTAGTTGACCACGGCGCCGAGGTCCCAGGTTCAATCCCGGCTCTGGGTCACTGTCCGTGTGGATTCTGCACATTCTCCCCTTGTCTGCGTGGGTTTCATCCCGGCTCTCTCCCCCCCCCCCCACCCCCCATCTAAAAAGAAATTGCCAACTGACCCTTTGCTTCCAGCCCCTGGACCAATTTTGGGTCCAATTTGCCACTTCACCTTGGATCCCATGTTTTTTTTACTTTCATGGGACCTTTTTCAGGTGCTTTCCAAAGTAGGTTATAAAAAGTAATGAAGGTTTCTGTCTCTGTCATTATTTTAGGCTGAGTTCCAGACCCCACCACTCTCTGAGTGAAAACATTCAAATGCGCGAAGGTCATTGGCCCGCCTTGTGACCTCCTCAAAAAACTCTATTGTGTTAGCCAGACATGGCCTTTCCTTAACAAACCCATGTTGGCTGTCTGTGGTTAATCTTTCAAAATGAAGATTTATCGTGTCGCGCAAAACTTTTTCCAATAATTTTCCACCAGCGAGGTTAGCCTGACTGACCTGTAATTACTGTGCCTGTCCCTCCATAGAATCCCTACAGTACAGAAGGAGGCCATTCAGCCCCACGGGTCTGCGCCGATCCTCCGAAAGAACACCCTACTTAGGCCCACTCCCCCACCGTGACCCGTGACCCTTCGCGTTGATCAATGCCAACCCATATGACCTGCACATCTTTGGACACTAAGGGGCCACTTAGCACGGCCAATCCAACTAATCTACAGATCTGTGGACTGTAGGAGGAAACTGGAGTGCCCGGCGGAAATTCACACAGACAAGGTGAGGGTGTGCAATCTCCACACAGGCAAGGCCGGAATGGAACCCGGGTCCTTGGCGCTGAGGCACACCAATCCCTCCCCACTTTTTAAACAATGGTATAACTCCAGCTATCACTGCGATCAAGGCTTTCAATATTTCAACCACGGGCCTTCTGGTCCACAACAAGCACTCATGAGAGAGATTTTTAACAGCACTTGAGAGAGGCGATGGTCTGATGATGATTTCTGTGAACGAGATATGTATTCTGGGTTTCCTGGAAGAGAGCGAACAAGATGTGAGTGGGAGAGAGCTTGAATGGGTGTGGGTTGCCTGTGGGTGTCTGGAAGGGAAGCGCAATGTGTTTAATTGATACCTATGTGTGTGTGTGGGAGGGCAAGTTGTCTGAGGAGAATTTAAACGTGAGTGGGAGAAAAAGTGCAGTAAGTTTACTAAAGATGTGTAGGAGTTAGAATGTGAGCATTTGCTAGTTATTTTAGACAGCGGCAGTGAAATGTCCTGGGGAAGTGTGTGTAAGGTGCATGCGAGAAGTATGGGGGAGATATGGGACAGTAACAGAGTGCCTGTTCATTGACTGCTTGATTGAAACTTCATACACTTTCTGTGTTAGGACATCTTGGCTACATTGGGTTACATTACGGTAAGGAGGGGCATATAATTAGAGAATACATTATTCCCGGAAGTGCTTGGACTTTCTGCAGCTGCCTCCATCGAAAGTGTGGCGGAGGTCCTAATGATGTGCCAAAGTGGGATTTAAGTTGCGTCTCCAATGAGGTTGTTTGAAAAAAAAAATTTAAGTACCCAATTTATTATCTTTTCCAATTGAGGGGCAATTTGGCATGACCAATCCACCTACCCTGCACATTTTTTGTGTTGTGGGGGTGAGACCGATGCAGACAGAAGGAGAATGTACAAACTCCCCACAGGCAGTGACCCCAGGCTGGGATCGAACCCGGATCCTCGGCGCCCTGAGGCAGCAGTGCTAACCACTGCACCACCATGCCGCCCCCATCTCCAATGAGGTTACGATGGAACAGTAACCAAAGGTCTGAGGAAATCCATGATCTAAGATGTATTAAGTTCCATTGGGACAGAGGGCATGTTAAGTTACATCATAGGGCATATTAAGCTATATTAAGTTACGTAGGGTATATTAGGAAAAAATAAATTATGTTTGGGTACATTAAGTTATATTCAAGCATAATAGGTGCATAATAAAAACATCAAATAATAAATATGAAGTAAATTATCTCCGATACATACAGTAATGATTCTATTGGTTTTGCAAGTTTAAGTTGCTCGCTGGTTTAGCACAGTGGGCTAAACAGCTGGCTTGTGATGCAGAACAAGGCCAGCAGCGTGGGTTCAATTCCCGTACCGGCCTCCCCGAACAGGCGCCAAACTGTGGTGACTAGGGGCTTTTCACAGGAACTTCATTGAAGCCTACTTGTGACAATAAGCGATTATATATATTTTGTATATATATATATATATATATATATGTACTGAAAAGCTCCTTTGAGCCGACACTCGTAGGGCAGAGGGATGAGAGAGAGGGTTGCGTACAAGGAGTTCAATGGATCGAAGAGAAGGGGCTCCACATCTCAAATTAATGCCTGGCCTTTGAGAGAAGGGAGGATGTCATGTGTAGCAAAGAGACAGAAGGTAAATGAGCAAGTACACTCAATGTGGGAGAACACTGGAAGGTAGGAATTGTGAGGTGAGAAAAGACTAAAGTGCACCCAGCTGATCGTTTACCATCTCGGTAGTTGCACAACGGAATTGTTGACTGATCACAACTACCAATCTCTACTCATGTCCACAGCAGACCCTGACATAGTAAGGGGGCAACCCCCACAGTGGGGAACTTTGGGAGACGATAGATCCAGAGTCATTTGTTCTCCTAAACGTGCTACATGTGCAACATACCATACCAAGGCTTGAAAATACAGTAATGCCTGAAAGAAACAAAGGCTGATAAAGAAAATAAAAACCGTGCTTTGAACTGGTGAGGAGGGGTCATCGGCGACCTGAAATATTAACTCTGTTCCTCCCCCCCGGATGCCGCCTGCCCTGCTGATTATTTCCAGCGCTTTCCATTTTATTTCAGATTTCCATCATCTGCTGTATTTTGCTTTTATGCTGTTGAAGAAAAGCTTTGTTCAAACCAACACTTGATGTGGTGTTTGAAAAGGTTAATTTGAAGCATTACTTCAGGGTGCGTTGGATAGTAGAACTAGAGGTAAAACTGTTAAAAGGAAACCTGAGGATAGATTTCAGGGAAAATGCCATATAAAGAGTGTTCGACACGCAGAATGGGCGGGCAAAAGAAAACTCTTTGGAACGCAGGGAACAGACAATGGGCGGGACTTTCCGTCCGTTTCTGCCAGTGGGATTTTCCGGCCCCACCAATGGCGGCCCCGGCCGTTGGTTCCCCGACGACAGAGGGTGCGAGCAGCGGAAAACCCTGTAGACATCGGCGGGCCTGGAGGATCCCACCTCTGACCAATGGCGGGCCAGATCTGCCACCACAAAACACGCTGCATCGGGGTTGGGGGGGTTCGGATGGCGATGGACTTTTCTTCCACAGCATCTTCCAAACCCTGGACCTCCATTGCCTGGAAGGACGAGAGCAGCGGATGCAGGGGAACACCATCTCCTCCAAATTTCCCTCCAAGACACATATCATGGGCTGGATTCTCCCTTTCAGGGACTATGTCCCCAGGCCGTCGTGATAACTGCGGCCTTTCACACCATAAAAACTGCCGTCAAAAGGCCCCATATTCGCAGCCCTGCAAGGGGCTAGCAGGGACCGGTTGTGAAGCTCACAGTTCCAGCTGCAGATATGGGCCCCCGCACCTCCGGGTCAGAGACCGCGGAGCTGGCCCTCGTAAATAGTGCCCCCGATTGGCTACGCGCCCACCCAGACCGCCCGCTCGAAAATATCCCGGTCCCGTATGAGGCCCCCCCTGCCCTCAGATCGGCCCGCCCCGACCACGTCACCCGTGGACTGAGTCCGCAACTGCCACGCGAGTATGCGAACGGCAGGACCATTTTAGATCCACGCCGTCGTGACTTCAGCGTGTCGGGGGCGGAGGATAGCGGGGCGGGCCTCTGGCAATGGCCCCAGGTGGGTGATACGTGGCGCGGCGTACTTCTTGGGGCTGGAGAATCGAGGAGCCGTCGCCGGTCCCGATTCAATGCTGGAACTGGATTCTCCACTCCGGTGCCGGTCACGGTTTCGGCTTCGGGGTGGGGAGAATCCAGCCCCGTGTATTTCAACCTGCATTGGCTCTCGGTATTTGGAAATACTTTCACGGCATAGTCTGTAAAGTTATTCCAAAGGGAGATCCCACTACCGCCTTCTCAAGGGGAACTTAGGGACGGAAAATAAATGCAGGCATTGCCAAAGACCACCACATCCCGAGGATGGATACATTGAAAAAAATGGATGAACGACTTAAATGTGTTGTGTGTCATTTTTGACCGGCTATGGAAGGTTGCGGAGACATTGATTATGTCTGAACAATAACTGTTTATTGGATAAACATAACTATTTACCGATGTACAAAACTGGGTGTTGCTCAAACTAAGCCATGGGCTTTCCCCTGCTGCTCCTAGTCATGTGATTCTCTCTTGCATCATCATAAGGGGATGTTTAGCACAGGGCTAAATCGCTGGCTTTGAAAGCAGACCTAGGCAGGCCAGCAGCACGGTTCAATTCCCGTAACAGCCTCCCCGAACAGGTGCCGGAATGTGGCGACTAGGGGCTTTTCACAGTAACTTCATTTGAAGCCTACTTGTGACAATAAGCAATTTTCATTTTTCATTTCATGTGGACCGTTTCTCCAGTCCGACACATTGGGTGGGATTTTCCACTCCGAAATGCCGTGGCCGGCAGGAACCTTTGCTGCTCACTCGATATGCATGAACAGCAAGCACGTTGGATCTCGTGTTGGGCAGGGTGCGTTTCGTCCCCCCCACAGCAACCTCATCGGATCATATTTCCCGGGAGCCTTGTTTAAACCCCACCCGTACACATCCTCCACTGTCTGTAGGTCTCTGATGGTTGACGAGAGTGATGGCACCTCCCCCAAAGGGAAGAGGACTGAGTGCCCCCAAATTCAGCAACAATGCGCCAATGCTACTTCTGGGCGTGATGGAGGCCCACTGGGTCGTCCTTCACCCCAGTGATGGAAGAAGAAGGTCCACCAATCTCATCTCTCCAAATTGGGAGGAGGTGGCCAGGGTGGTCAACACCAACTCAGCACAGAAGAGGTCCATCAGCCAGAGCAGAAAAAGGTTGAATGATCTCAACAGCACAGCCAGGGTGAGTCAACCTTCTCCTCGTTCTCTGCTCTCACAAGCCCATCAGGCATTCACAGAGTTACATTCGGCAGAGATCTCACAAACTGCCAGCACAACGGACATCACCACCGACTCCCTCACACGCACTACAATTTGTTCATCTCTGTCATGATATCCATGTTAACATATCATGGCGCAATCACACACACACTGATGGACAGGTAGATGGACCAACCAACAGACACACAACATCGCAGCCAATCACCAGTGAGAACACACGCACTATAAAACAGGGAACACCACAGTTCCCTCTCATTCTACCAGGAGATAGCTCAGAGCACAGAGCTCACAGCGTGCCACGCAGACATACACCATGTGCCGAGTGCCTCACTAAGATAGTGCTAGGGCTGGGTCCACAGGTTAGCTGGTGAAGTACAAACCACAGCCAGAAGTTAATAGTTATTATTGTACAGAATAATAAAACAGAGTTGTACCATCTACAACCGTGTTGGTTCGTTTGTGTATCGGAACACCCAACACGACAATCTCCTTCCACAGTCCTGTGTAGCTCACATCCTCAGCCCTTACTTCACAGAAGGCAGGCATCCTTGTCATCTGCCTTGGAATCCGCCCTGCTCACAGCCTGTCCGTCTGTCTTTAGGCAGCGACAATCGCCCATAACAGGAGGGAGAAATCCCAGACCCGAGCAGGGAGTCCTGATCTCAGACATCTCACTCAGTTTGAAGAGCCTACGGCCGAGCTGGCCAGGGACTGTGCCTGCACCGAGGGTGAGATCGGCATCTCCCAAGCCTGTGAGGACCCATCACCAGCTCATCGTTCTCCCAATAAAACTGCGATTGCTTTGTAATTTGGTGACTTTTCAGCCAATCACTAATTCTCTCTTTGACGGGCACCAGTGGAAAACGGAAGACGCCCATTAACTGGCAGCCCCTTAGCCCCAGGCCCCACTCCACCTAAGAAACCAGTTGATGTAGAGCTTTCGCAGCATTCACCTGCAAGCTCCTAATTGTACAGCAGGCTCGGGCTCACAATCTGGTGAACACAACACAGATGGGGAGGGGGGTGTGGGGTACTGTCCATACGTGTGGGGGGTGACATTGCCCTTGGGTGGGGTGGGGGGTATGGGGGACCCGAAAGCCCGCTTTTGGATTTGGATCTGTTTATTGTCACGTGTACCGAGGTACAGTGAAAGTATCTTTTTGCGAGCAGCTCAACAGATCGTTAAGTACGTGAAAAGAAAAGGAAATAAAAGAAAATACATAATAGGGCAACACAAGGTACACAAAATGTAAATACATAACATCGGCATCGGATGAAGCATACAGGGTGTAGTGTTAATGAGGTCAGTCCATAAGAGGGTCATTTAGGAGTCTGGTAACAGCGGGGAAGAAGCTCGTCCGTGTTCTCAGGCTTCTGTATCTCCTGCCCGATGGAAGAAGTAGAGATCAGGGCACCCTTTCAAAATGGTGGCCCGATCTCTGGCTGGTCTGGCTGTGAATTCAGCTCACCAGTGATGAAAATAATTCTAAGGAGGCAACCTACTGGCGACACTGCGCCAGAAAAGCAGCAAACATGTCCAGTAACTGTTGGGAGACCCCGCCCCTGGCATCTCCCCAGCTCACCACGCCTCACGAGATCTGACATGATCTAACGAGCCGTTGCGATATGAAGCCCAACCATTGTGGCGAGCGCCATTCGGTGCTAGTCGCCACAAGCCGGAACCAGGGGGGTATTTTGCCCATGCCGGGGAATGAGTCTGGGTGTGCCCTGCCCCTATGAGGTGGGGTGCCAATGGGCTCGATGACCACCTTGGGGGAAGTCCGGAGCCTGTGGCAGGCGGTCGAACGTTCGGGGCACCATTTGAACATGGCGCCCTGATCACTTCCTGCACTGGCGAGCAGAGCTCGCTCGTGCCAGAAATGGGACTAAGTGCCTTCTCGGCAGGCGTTTCTTGCTGAGGCCCCCAAATGACGCAGAATCCCGTTTAATAGCGAAGTCGTTCTCGGTGCTGCCAGCGTCAGGAACACTCGTCGAAACGCACTCGACACCGGGCGCTGTTTCATTTCCGTTCAATCACGCCCAAGGACTCATGTGGAGCAACAAAGAGCTGAAACCACAAGTCACACAGCAGAACTTGCTGATGATTATAAGTTCATTCATAGGTCAAAGCTTTTCTATCGACGCTCTTTAACATCTGAGAACAATGGAAAATGGGAAGGTGTGAGAAAGGATGGTCAAGCAAGAGAGGGAGTGGTTGAAAATCCCGAGGCTGCAGGTCCAAATGAAAAAGGTAATGCTGAGCGGATAAGAGAAATGAGGAACGTTAGATGCTTTCACTGTAATAAACTAGGCCAAGTTGGCATGCTGGGGATTAAACAGAGAGCTGGCGGAAATTATAAATCTTGAAACAGGAAATATGAAATCAGAGTCTGAAGAACGGGAGAAACAATTTATACACAGAGGTGAAGAGCAAAGAATCGGAATGGAAATGTGTGCATAAATGGTACAAGAGCAGAGTGACCAGCAGGTGGCTGATGACTGACAGGATTTTGTGTGCGAATGTCAAGTATTTCCATGTGGACAGAGTCGAGCGAGGGAAGATATAAACATTTTAAGAGATACAGGAACGAGTCAATCCCTTATGTTGTGGGATAAAGATAATTGTTGACGAGAAGGGATATTGAAGGAAGAGGTTCTGGTCAGCAGCTTTCATGACGAAACAAAAAGGTTCCTTTGGTAAAAATAAATGTAAGGAGTAGCTTGAAGACGAGAGAAGTGGTTACAGCAATGGTAGAAACATTGCCCATTGCAGGGATTCACTTCATCTAGGGAATGATATGGCAGGGTCACAAGTAGTAGTGATGCCTGCTGTGGTTGAACAGCCGATAGAAAACCCAGCAACAGAGAAGTTGCAAACAGACCATCTGAGTTTTTTTTCCTGATGATGTAGTGATGAGGTCACATGCTCATAAGATAAGTCAAAAGAGTGGGGGAGTTGCAAGCATAGGATGAGACAAGTGAGACCAGATTTCCTGATATGAACTTTAGCAAACTGAATGAAGGTGAAACAGACAAAGCAAAAGAGACAGATAAGAACAGACGAATATAAGAACATAAGAACTAGGAGCAGGAGTCGGCAATTCAGCCTCTCGAGCCGGCTCCGCTATTCAATGCGATCATGGCTGATCACCTCCCGGCCTCAACTCCACTTTCCTCCCCGTTCTCCATAACCCTTCAACCCATTACTAACTTAAAACCTGTCTATCTCCTAAAATTTACTCAATGTCCCGGTATCCACCGCACTCTGGGCAGCACGGTAGCACAAGTGGCTAGCACTGTGGCTTCAGAGCGCCATGGTCCCAGGTTCGATTCCCGGCTGGGTCACTGTCTGTGCGGAGTCTGCACGTTCTCCCCGTGTCTGCGTGGGTTTCCTCCGGGTGCTCCGGTTTCCTCCCACAGTCCAAAGATGTGCAGGCTAGGTGGATTGGCCGTGATAAATTGCACTTAGTGACCAAAAGGCTTCGGTGGGGTTATTGGATTACGGGGATAGGATGGAAGTGAGGGCTTAAGTGGGTTGGTGCAGACTCGATGGGCCGAATGGCCTCCTTCAGCACTGTATGTTCTATGTTCTAGTGAACTCACAGATTCACGACCCTTTGAGACAAGTAATTTCTCCTCATCTCTCTTTTAAATCTGCTACCTCTTATCCTAAATCTATGACCTCTTGTTCTAGAGGAAGCATCCGCTCTTTATCTACTTTGTCAATACCTTTTATCATCTTATATACCTCAATTCGATGTGTTTAATTCAAAGAGACTGATACTGATGTGTTATGTACTCTGGGAAACACAGGCTGCAACTGGATGCAGCTTTGACCAAAAGATACTCCAGACCTTGAAGTTAGTTCAATCTGATTTATTGAACCAGTAGCACAGTTAGCACAGTTCTCTATGAGTTCGACTCTCTGCTAACCTAAGTGTGGTTACTCTATCTGACTGAACCAGACTAGCTCTTAGCCACGTGCTGGAGGTGTGATACTGTACATACACCCTGACTCACTCTGTAGATGTTCATCAGTGGAAAGATGCGGAGTGTGAGTGCCTCGTGCCTTTATAGTGAGATACCACCCCTGAGTGTCCTGCCTGCTCATTGGTCATGTCCTGTTCTCTGTGTTCATTAGTTGCCTGTCTGTATATCATTATCTGCATGTTTGCATATCATGACAGATACAATTAAAACAGGATGATTCCAAGTTAAACCAAACCTACCCAGCATTGGATGCTCAGTGTATTCCTGAATGTTATTATGCCAAGCACCAAACACTGATGAGAAAATGGTGCCCACCCCATGTTAGTGCAGAGGACAAATGGGCAGAAATACACCAAATTGTACTTTCTCCTGAGTACAGGAAAGAGGTTTTAAGGATGGCCCATGAATTCCCATGAGGGGGACATCACAAAGTAAAGAAAACCCAAGCAAAGATCCAAAAACAGTTTTTTTGGCCCGGGCTACATAAAGATGTCAAACTTGTCAAGTAATAGGGCAACCACAAGTTGAAATAAAACCAGCACCTTTGATTCCTATTCCAGCTTTTGAAGAACCTTTTACACGAGTTCTAGTCGACTGTGTAGGACCATTGCCGAAAACGTAGGGTGGAAATCAATACTTTTTAAGTATTATGGATACATCCACTACATCTACTGAAGCCATGCCATTAAGAACCATTACAGCCAGGAGAGGGGTAAAGGAATTAACCATGTTCTTTACTAGGTCTGGCTTACCAACGGACATACAATCAGTCCAAGGGTCAAATTTCAAATTAAGATTATTTAAAAAGACCATAACTGGCCTGGAGATAAAACAGGCTTTGGCATATCATCCAGGGTCACAGGGAGCATTAGCGAGGTGGCATCAAACTTTGAAAACCATGATGCGAGGGTATAGTCAAGATTACCCTCATAGTTGGGACGAAGGGATTCCATTTTTATTATTTGCCATTCGGGAAGCACTAAATGATTCCACCAGATTTAATCCTTTTGAATTAGTCTACGGGCATGAAGTTAGAGGAGAATCCAAGAGAAATTATTAAACAAGAAGCCAGAGACTACCCTTTTAGACTACGACTCGAATTTCAGATAATAATAATACTCTTTATTATTGTCGCAAGTAGGCTTACATTAACACTGCAATGAAGTTACTGTGAAAATCCCCTAGTCGCCACACTCCAGCGCCTGTTCGGGTACACTGAGGGAGAATTCAGAATGTCCAATTCACCTAACAGTACGTCTTTTGGGACTTGTGGGAGGAAACCGGAGCACCCGGAGGAAACCCACGCAGACACGGGGAGAACGTGCAGACTCCGACCCAAGCCGGGAATCGAACCCGGAACCCGTGAAGCAACTGTGTTAACCACTGTGCTACCGTGCTGCCCACGGTGAATCACGCAGAGTGTATCATATCAACATGCTTAAGAAGTATTGGTAGAAAAGATGAAGACAAGCATGCGGTCTTGATAATAATGAGACAGAAAAAGAAGGGTTAAATGCTGACAGTGATGTCCCTAAAATTTGTTTGGGTGAAGAGGAAGTCGTGAGAAATTTTAAGTTATCTCCCAGATAAGAGCTGGAGCGAATTGAAAGAGTTTTTTTGCAATCCTATGATTGTATTTGTGGGGCTAAATTAGGTAGAATGGAGGTAGCAATGCATGATATAGATGTGGGGTGCACAGTTCTGAGAAAGTAACATCCATGTAGGTTAATAAGAACATAAGAACATAAGAACTAGGAGCAGGAGTAGGCCATCTGGCCCCTCGAGCCTGCTCCACCATTCAGTGAGATCATGGCTGATCTTTTGTGGACTCAGCTCCACTTTCCGGCCCGAACACCATAAACCTTAATCCCTTAAAACACCATAACCCTTAAATCCAGGAAAGTTATCACAAGTACAGAAGGAAATTGAATACATGCTCCAAAATTTGCACGTTCTCCCTGTGTCTGCGTGGGTTTACTCCGGGTGCTTCGGTTTCCTCCCACAAGTCCAGGAAAACGTGCCGTTGACTAATTTGGGCATTCTGAATTCCCCCTCTGTGTACCCCAACAGGCGCCGGAATGTGGCGACTAGGGGTTTTTCACAGTAACTTCATTGCAGTGTTAATGTAAGCCTACTTGCGACAATAAAGATTATTATTATTGAATTGAGTTCCAGTGATTGGAGCTCCACTATCATATTGGTGCCGAAGCCGGGTGGAACACAAAGACTTTGTGTGGACTATAGGAGAATGAATACCTTCACCAAGAGAGATTTTATTTCCTCTTCCACATTGGGAAGATTCCACTGAAAGAGTTGAACATCCAAATTCATCACAAAGATAGACTTACTAAAGGGCTATTGGCAGGTACCTTTGACCGAGGGGGGGCAAAGCAGATCGCCACACGTGTGATGCCGAATGGACTTTATCAATTCAAAATGATGACATTTAGGATGAAGAACGCACCTGCAACTTTTCAGAGACTCAGGAATAAAGTGATTCGAGGTCTGGGTCACTGTTCAGTATACAGTGATGATTTAGTGGTATTCAGTCAAAGTTGGGAAGAGCATTTGCACCACTCAAAAGGATTGCTTGACCGATTGAAAGGAGCTAATCGCGTCATGAATCCAGCAAAAAGAAAATTTGCGAATGCCCAAATTTTGGATCTGAGAAACATTGTGGGATATGGTCAAATGGCCCCATGTGTTGCAAAAATGCAGACCATTTGGGACTTTATGGACCCCACTACAAATGGTGCAGGAGCCGTGATGCTACAGGAGGATGAACTTGGCATTGAGAAACCTGTGGGCTATTCCTCAAGGAAATTAAAACGTCACCAACAGAATTCTGCCACCTTTGGAAAAGAATCTTTAAGCTTGGCACTGGCATTACAACATTCTGAGATTTACACGCCAGTAACCCTGCAGAAACAATCATAAATACAAGCCATAATCCCCGAAGATTTCTGGAAAAATGCTGAGATCGGAACACGCTGGGCCGGAGAATCGCAGGGACGGGCGCGAAACGCGCGATGCCACCCCGACCCCGGTCCGCCGATTCTCCGGAGAGCGGAGAACCGGTGCCATTGGCGCGGGCGGCGTGGCGCTCCCCGGCGATTCGCGGCCCAGGATGGGCCAAGCGCCCGTGCAAAATAAAACGAGTCCCGCCGGCGCCGTTCACACATGCTCTTACCCAGCGGGACCGTGGCATGAATGCATCTGGGGGCGGCCTGGTGGGGTGGAGGAGGGTCTGACCCCGGGGGGGGGCCTCCGCTGTGGCCTGGCCCGCGATTGGGGCCTACTGATCGGCGGGCCGGCCTCTCGGGCTGGGGGTCTCTTTTGTTCCGCGCCGGCCCCTGTAGCCCTACGCCATGTTGCGTCAGGGCCGACGCGGAGAAGGGAGCCACCGCGCATACGCGGCAATTGCGCCGGTCCCACTGCACATGCGCAGACCCGCGGCGCCCACCTGACGCCGGGATCGGCAGCTGGAGCGGCGTGGGTCGCTCCAGTGCCGTGCTGGCCCCCTGTAGGGGTCAGAATCACTGCTCTTGAGGCCATGTTGACGTCGTCGAGAAACGCAATGCCGTTTACGACAGCGTCAACACCTCGCCTCAGGATCAGAGAATCCCGCCTGAGGTTATTCCGATGGAATGTGTTGTTACAATCACTTCATTGAAAAATCAGTAATGTGTCCAGGAGAGAGAAGCCATTGCGGATGCTTTATCACGAGTATAAAAGAGACTTTTGGGAACATTGGGGAAACATTCTCCGGGGTATAATTTTATTGTTAATACAAGCGGTTAATTTTTTGTTCTGGTTGATAAGGTAAAACAGCTAAGAAATGAGTGAGAAATGAAAGGGTCCTTTGAATTGAGACATTTCATTTCTAAAAGGAGGGGACATGTTAGGAATTTGGAACATTAAAAAGATTAGCAGTGAATTTGATATGAAAACAAAATAACAGACAAGTAACAAGACTAGCGAGCATCTAGACAAATAACGAGATGCCCTGTAACAAGATTAGCAGGGATCTAGAAATATGGAGGTGTGAATGGCCATATCAGGAACATTGTTCACCAGAGATCAGTGGGGCTATACAAATGATAACTTCTAAAAGCAAGGAAGTAAGAGATGTAGACAGCTGAATCCATTGGGTGGGACATCCGAGAGACTGAACATTATAATTGAGAACACCCTCATTGGGGAAGGAGGTGCCAGACAGGCCAGTTCATCTGTGATCCGAGCATGCAGGCCTGTTCCATCCAACATTTAGAGCCACGGCAGATGGCAGGTATTCTCCTCTGAAAGATGTAGTTTAATTCCTGCGCTGAACCAAGAAGAGACGTTTTCGCAGGCCTTGTGTTCATCAGGCTGAGGCACTTCCCTTGGCCTAACCTGGTGATGATGGGCCCTTCTATCCCTCCTCATTAGTGGCCTGTGTGATGAATGGTTAATGTATTACTGTACCCTTATCATCATGTAAGGTGATGTCCCCTTTAAGACCGGGCTCCGCCCACCTGGGAGTCGTATATAAGGGGCCGCCTTGCAGGCGGCACCCAGTAAGCACCCGTCTCGTCACCAGGCTAGTTCTTAGCTTATTAAAGCCTTCTTTACCGTTTTACTCTCTAGCGTCGTTATTGAGGGTACAACAATTTAATAAGTTAAACTACATAAGGATGGACGCAGGCCTAAAACCAGAGAAGCTCAATCTGGAAGCACGGACACCGGAGGCAAAGGGAATTTTTAAGTACTGGCTCCGCTGCTTCGAGGCCTACCGGGACTCCTCAGAGACTCCCATCCTGGGGCCACGCAAGCTGCGCCTACTCCACGCACGGGTGAGTCACAGAATCTCTGCCACACTCGTAAAGGCGACCATCTACGAAGAGGCGGTCGAGATACTAGGCAAGCGGTTTGTCAAACCCATCAACGAGGTACATGCCCGACATCTGCTCTCTACCTGCTGGCAGCGCGCGGGGGAAACGTTGGACAAATTCGTAGAAAAACTCACCGCGCTCGCCAGGAACAGTGACCATCAGGATGTGACGGGGGAAATCCATATGAACCTGCACATCAGAGACGCTTTCGTGTCCGGCATCCGCTCAACCTACATCCAGCAGTGACTACTCTAAAACGGTGCAAAAGACCTCCAGGACACGCTAACGCTTGCCACCTCGCTGGAAGTGGCTGACATAATTTAGGCACGTACCCTGCGGACCCTGCGAGCCCCCCTCGGACTTGCCCAGAATCGGCCACGTTACGGGCCTGCACCGCGTGGCGACCTGCCCAGACCGGGGGCACACCATGCTATTTCTGTGGGCAGGGCCAGCACCCACGACAACGCTGCCCATCCCGCTCCGCCATCTGCAGCGACTGCGGGAAGAAGGGGCATTTTGCGAGGGTCTGCCTGGCCAGGCCCAAGGGCCAGAAACACAAAGAACAGCAGGCCCGAAAATCAGGCTCACAGACCCGCAAGCCTCGCAACGCGGCTGCGCATCGACCCGACACGCCACTTTCTGACGCGTCACCTGCCTCGTGCGAATCATGGGGATGGCCATCTTGGCGGCGGCCATCTTCTCAACCCGACACGTGCGACCGACGGCGGCGGCCATTATATGAATCCGACTTGGCTGAGGACTCGGACTACCCGCAACTGGGAGCGATCATCCTCGACCAAACACGGCCAAAACACCTGCAGAACTCGATGATGCAGGTCCAGGTCAACGGGCGTGACACTCCATGCCTTTTCGACTCCAGGAGCACGGAGAGCTTTTATCATCCAGAAACGGTTAGGCGCTGCTCCTTGCACACCCATCCCATGTCCCAAACCACAGCCCTCGCATCCGGGTCCCACTCGGTCCAAATCAAGGGGTATTGTATTGCGGATCTCTCGATCCAGGGCACCGAATACACCCGTTTCAAACTGTATATCCTCCCTCACCTCTGCTGCTCGGATTGGATTTCCAATGCAGCCACCGAAGCCTGACACTGAAGTTCGGCGGACCCTTGCCCCCCCTCACGGTATGCAGCCTTGTGACACTGAAAGTCGCACCCCCCTCGCTATTCGCGAACCTCACTCCTGACTGTAAGCCCGTCGCCACCAGGAGCTGGCGGTACAGTGCCCAAGACCTGACTTTTATCTGGTCAGAGGTCCAGCATTTACTGGGAGAGGGGGTCACCGAGGCTAGCAACAGCCCCTGGAGAGCACAAGTGGTGGTAGTCCGGTCCGGGGAGAAGAAACGGATGGTTGTGGATTATAGCCAGACCATAAACTGCTTCACGCAGCTTGATGTGTACCCCCTTCCTCGCATAGCAGAAATGGTAAATCGGATCGCCCAATACCGGGTATTTTCCATGGTCAATCTCAAATCCGCCTACCACCAGCTCCCTATCCGTCCGAAAGACCGCCCCTATACTGCTTTCGAAGCAGCCGGCCGGCTCTTCCACTTCCTCAGGGTCCCCTTCGGCATCACAAATGGGGTCTCCGTCTTCCAGAGGGCGATGGACCAAATGGTGGACCAGGACGGCTTGCGGGCTACATACCCGTACTTGGACAACATCGCCATCTGCGGCCATGATCAGCAGGACCATGACGCGAACCTCGAAAAGTTCCTCCAGACCGCCCGAGCCCTCAACCTGACCTATAACAAGGAAAAATGTGTTTTCCACACAACCCGGCTAGCCATCCTCGGCTATGTCGTGGAAAACGGGGTCCTAGGTGCCGACCCAGACCGCATGCGCCTCCTTAAGGAACTTCCCCACCCCCGCAGCCTCAAGGCCCTCAAATGGTGCTTGGGGCTTTTCTGCTATTACGCCCAGTGGGTCCCCAAATATGCGGACAACGCCCGCCCACTCATAAAGACCACAATATTTCCCGTCGGCTGAGGCCCAATCGGCCTTCAGCCGCATCAAGGCCGACATCATCAAGGCCGCTATGCACGTGGTGGACGAAACTATCACTTTCCAGGTAGAGAGCGATGCGTCAGACATCGCCCTGGCTGCTACCCTCAACCAGGCAGGCAGACCAGTAGCGTTCTTCTCCCGAACCCTCACCGCCTCCGAGATTCGGCACTCTGCAGTCGAGAAGGAGGCACACGCCATTGTGGAGGCTGTGTGGCACTGGAGGCACTACCTAGCCGATAGGAGTTCACCCTCGTCACCGACCAACGGTTGGTACCCTTCATGTTTGATAACGCACAACAGGGCAAAATAAAAAACTATAAAATTGTGAGGTGGAGGATCAAACTCTCCACCTACACATACGATATCAAGTATCGTCCAGGGGAGCTCAATGAGCCCCCAGATGCCCTGTCCCGCGGCACGTGCGCCAACGCGCAGGAGGACCACCTGCAAGCCATCCACAATGACCTCTGTCACCCGGGGGTTACCTGGCTCGTCCACTTTATCAAGTCCTGCAACCTACCTTACTCAACCGAGGAGGTCAAGGCCATGACCAGGGCTTGTCAGATCTGCGCGGACTGCAAACCGCACTTCTACCGGCCAGACAAGGCTCGTCTTGTGAAGGCCTCGGGGCCCTTTGAATGACTAAGTGTGGACTTCAAGGGCCCCCTCCCATCCACCAACCGCAATATCTACTTCCTAACCGTCATCGCCGAGTTCTCCCGCTTCCCATTCGCCGTCCCCTGTCCCGACATGACCTCGGCCACCGTGATAAAGGCACTGCACAGCATCTTCACCATGTTTGGTTTACCCGGTTATATCCACAGTGACCGGGGTGCATCGTTCATGAGCGATGAACTGCGTCAGTATCTGCTCAGCAAAGGCATCGCCTCGAGCAGAACGACCAGTTATAACCCGCGGGGAAGCGGGCAGGCGGAGAGGGAGAATGCGACAGTTTGGAAGGCTGTCCTTCTGGCCCTACGGTCGAGAGGTCTCTCAACCGCCCGCTGGCAGGAGGTCCTACCCGATGCGCTACGCTCCATTAGGTCGCTCCTCTGCACGGCCACGAATGAGACCCCTCAAAACCGCTTGTTTGTCTTCCCCAGGAAGTCCAGCTCCGGGGTCTCGCTTCCACCTTAGCTGATGGCTCCGGGACCTGTTCTTCTCCGGAGGCGCTCGAGGAGCCATCAAACGGACCCCCTGGTTGAGAGGGTCCGATTACTACATGCGATCCCCATATACGCAACATCGAGTACCCCAATGGCAGGCAAAATACGGTTTCCCTCCAGGATCTGGCACCCGCTGGTTCCCCTACTACAGACGCCCCCTCCCTCATGGCTCCCCTGTGGGATCCGGCACCCACTACTCCCCCCCCCCACCCGCCCTCCCGGTCCCACTCTGCGTCACCGACCACGCACTCCCCTTAGCGCCCCCCCTCTACACCCCCTGCCGGCGCCAGCACCGCTACCCCCAGCCCCAGCTATTTCCCCTGCGCCCCGATCCCCTACCCCGACCTGGACCAAGGCTCCGATCACCGTGCTCTCAAACGTACCCTCAACTAATACGTCCGTGTCCGCTGCACCACCGCCCGAGCAGAGGAGGTCGATGAGGATGATCAGGCTGTCGAAACGAATGGACTTATGATTCCACTTCATCCCCGCCGGACTTCGTTTTTTTAAACAAGGGGTGAATGCGATGAACGGTTATTGTATTACTGTACCCTTATCATCATGTAAGGTGATGTCCCCTTTAAGACCGGGCTTGGAACCCTGGGGGACTCCGCCTCTGGCTCCACCCACCTGGGAGTCATATATAAGGGGCCGCCTTGCAGGCGGCACCCAGTAAGCATCCGTCTTGGCACCAGGCTAGTTCTTAGCTTATTAAAACTGTTATGGGGAGGCGTTTTCAAGAACCCCAAAATATATCATGGAGTTCAACCAACCTCTCCCTTTCGTGGATTTGTTGCTTTTCCGAGCACACGGCTTTTTCCCTAGGTGTGGGATTACAATTATGGACACGTGGGTTTTTAAACACAAAACACTCTTTATTCCATTAACCCAACTTAACATCTGAAATAAACATTGGATCTCTTAACACCCCTTACTTCAAAGATAACTCACAAAATATTGCAACAGTAAATAATTCCTTAAAATGTTCCTTCAAACTTCCAAGAGACTTAACACCTTTAAACAAAATCACATCAGGTTAAAGGTTTCACTATTATAAGTTTAAATCACCCAAATGATCCAGAGATAGTCTTTTATGGCAGACGTCACAGCAAATCCAGCTCACTGCAAAACACAGACACACACACTGCTTTTTTAAACTGAAACTAAAAACCTGCAAAATGGCTGACCTGAGCTGAGCTCCACCCACTCTATGACATCACTGTTTTCTTAAAGGTACATTGCTTAAACATCATGTCTTAAAGGTACACTCACATGACACCTCCCCCAAGAAAGAGAAATAAACCATCAACTTCAAGATGGTTTCATTTTTCACTTTTGCACTATCCACTAAGAAATGCACACAATAAATATACATTTTCATTTAAAGAAAACAACACACTCAAACAGGTATAATAATATAGTCCATTTTTCTTTGTTCTTCTTCCTCCTACCGAAATCCTTCTCGATTGATAGTCTCTTTGAACATGAAAGTCTCTGCACGATCCATCCATTCCTCTACGCCAGGGCATTTCTCTTAAGAATCAGATACTTTAGTTCAACCTGACCACAGAGTCCCTGGCAATTCTCCAATACAGGAACATTGGTTACCACAGCTTTCAGGCAGTCAAATGACTGTTGAAAGTCCGCTGTCCATTGAAATTTTTGACGTTTCATTAGCAAGTCCATCAGTGAAGTAATCACGCCACAAAAAGTTTGCACAAATGTTCGATCAAATCCACTCATGCTAAGAAATCGCATTATTTCCCTTCGTCTTGAGGGTATCGGAAATTCCTCAAGGAAAGTGATTTGGGCTTCTCCAAATTCACTTTCGGCTAGGTTCATCACCAAACCCGCCTCCTGAAGTTGATCGAAGAACTCCATACGATGTTCTTTCCATGTCTGGAAGTTGTAAATAAAAGCAGACTGTCCAACTTTCTCAATGCAATCCTCCAAACGTGGGATAGGATAAGAGTCCGTTCTTGTAACTGCATTCACCTTTCGATAGTCCACACACAACCGTTGGGTACCTTCTGGTTTAGGTACCATCACTATGGGTGAGTTCCATTGGCTGCAACCCACTTCAATTATGCCATTTTTAAGCATACTCTCAATCTCTCTGTCAACCTGTGCCAATTTTAAAGGATTAAGTCTATATGGATGTTGTTTGATAGGAACAGCATTTCCCACATCTACATCATGTATAGCCATTTTAGTACTTCCCAATTTATCTCTACAAACTTGCCCATGTGATATCAATAACTCTTTCAGGTCAGTTTGTTTTTCCTCTGGAAGGTAACAACAATTCATCCCAATTTTTAAGAACATCCTCATTTTCCAATTTAATTTGAGGTATGTCAAATTCACAGTCATCTGGATTTGGTTCATCACTTTGAGTTAGAATCATTAAAACCTCCTTTTTCTCTCCTTCCCTTTCAAAGTACCTTTTAAGCGTATTCACATGACACACTCGGTGAGTCTTCCTTCTATCTGGTGTTTTTACCACATAATTCACCTCACTTAATTTCCTTTCAATCTGATACGGTCCACAAAACCTAGCTTTTAAAGGCTCACCTACCACTGGTAACAACACTAAAACTTTATCCCTACTGGCAAAACTACAAACTATGGATTTCTTGTCCGCTACCCGTTTCATCACATTTTGTGCAACTTTCAAACGTTGTCTAGCCAATTCACCTGCTCTATTTAATCGTTCCCTAAAATTTGACACGTAATCCAATAGTGTAATTTCCGATTTCTCACCCATCAATTTTTCCTTCATCAATTTAAGTGGTCCTCTTACCTCATGACCAAAAGTTAGTTCAAAAGGACTAAATTTGGTAGACTCATTAGGTGCATCCCTAATTGCAAACTATGAATGGGATTCCTTTATCCCAGTCCTCTGGATAATCTTGACAATACGCCCTCAACATTGTCTTTAACATCTGATGCCACCTTTCTAACTCTCCCTGCGATCCTGGATGGTACGCAGTTGATTTAAATTGTTTTATTCCTAAGCTATCCATAACTTCTTTGAATAACTTTGAAGTAAAATTTGATCTTGATCTGATTGAATTTCTGTGGCTTGTCCATATCTAGTAAAGAATTTAAGTAACTCCTTCATAACCCTTTTAGCTGTAATATTACGTACTGGAATGGCTTCTAGAAACCTAGTAGATACATCCATTACAGTCAAAAGATATTGATTCCCACTTTTTGTTTTAGGAAGCATGGCCTAGTTTATTACAGTGAATACATTTGAAACTTTTCATTTCTTTTCCACCCTCCTGGGTTTCTTTTTTAATCTGAGGTACACTCTCTTTATTGTCTCCTACCAGATCACCTTTACCTTTACCACTTGAGTATTTCTCATGTCCCCAGTTCCTATCCCTCACCGGCTGAAACTGATGTCGGAAACCAATCTTTGATTTATGAACTAATTCATAATCATCTGCCATTTCCGCTGCTAATCTCGCAGTTTTAACTCTGTTCTTCCACATCATAGATTATCATAGAATTTACAGTGCAGAAGGAGGCCATTCAGCCCATCAAGTCTGCACCGGCTCTTGGAAAGAGCACCCAACCCAAGATCAACACCTCCACCCTATCCCCATAACCAAGTAACCCCACCCAACACTAAGGACAATTTTGGACACTAAGGGCAATTTATCATGGTCAATCCACCTAACCTGCACATCTTTGGACTGTGGGAGGAAACCGGTGCACCCGTAGGAAACCCACGCACACACGGGGAGGATGTGCAGACTCCGCACAGACAGTGACCCAAGCCGGAATCGAACCTGGGACCCTGGAGCTGTGAAGCAATTGTGCTATCCACAATGCTGCCGTGCTGCCCATGAGTTCTCACTACATCAGGAATTGAATTTTTAAACTCCTCCAAAAGTATAATTTCTCTGAGAGCTTCATACGTTTGGTCTATTTTCAAAGCCCTTATCCACCTATCAAAATTACTCTGTTTGAGCCTTTCAAACTCCATGTATTTTCAACCAAATTTGTTCCTTAAATTTCTAAACCTTTGTCTGTAAGCTTCAGGCACTAGCTCATATGCACATAAGATAGATATCTGCACCTCCTCATACGTTCCAGATACCTCCTCCGGTAGTGATGCAAACACTTCACTAGCTCTACCTACCAGCTTTGTTTGAATCAGTAACACCCACATGTCCTGTGGCCATTTCATTTGTTTAGCTACCTTCTCAAATGAAATGAAAAAGGCTTCCACTTCCTTCTCGTCAAACCTCAAACCTTGGCAATGCTTGGACATATTTAAATAGATTCCCACCAAGCCTTCGACTATGACGCTCTTTCTCACTATCCTCATCACTATCATCCAATGGTACGTTTCCCTTTACGTCTGCCAATTTTAACTGATTGTCATGTTTCATGGCCATTTTCTGAAGTTCAAACTCCCTCTCTTTATCTTTTTCCCTGATCTGTATCTCCCTTTCTTTTTCTTTTTGTTCTGCTAGGGATATTCTTTCTTTTCTCCTTTCTTCTCTCTCCTTTTCTTTTTCCTCGCTCTCTCTTTCTCTTTCTTTTTCCTCTCTCTCACTCTTGGATGCAATCTGCTTTAATTCGTTCTCATGTTCCATTTGTTTAATTTGCAACTGAATTTTTGCCATTTCCAATGAGTCAAACTCTATCTCAGGCAACTTTAAATGCTTAACCACCGCCATAATTACCTCATCTTTTCGCATTTTGTCAGGTAATGTTAACTGCAATGTTCTTGCCAAATCTAACAGTCTGCTTTTCGTTTCTGTCTGTAAAATACTACGTGTGACATTCTCCACCCCCAAAAACTTCTGAGCCTCTGAAAGAGCCATTGCTCACAACACTTTCCCCACTTAAATTCAAATACCACACCGGAAAAGCAACAATCCTTCACTGTCTTTAAGTTCACAAAAGCCAATCCAATAGATAGACTTTTATCCCCCTCGAGCCCCCAATTGTCATGGGCGAGGCGTTTTCAGAACCCCAAAATGTATCATGGAGTTCAACCAACCTCACCCTTTAATGTATTTGTTGCTTTTCCGAGCACGCGGCTTGTTCCCTAGGTGTGGGATTACAATTATGGACACGTGGTTTTTTAAACACAAAACACTGTTTATTCCATGAACTCAACTTAACATCTGAAATAAACATTGGATCTCTTAACACCCCTTACTTCAAAGATAACTCACAAAATATTGCAACAGTAAATAATTCCTTAAAATGTTCCTTCAAACTTCCAAGAGACTTAACACCTTTAAACAAAATCACATCAGGTTAAAGGCTTCACTATTATAAGTTTAAATCACCCAAGTGATCCAGAGATGGTCTTTTATGGCAGAGATCCAGCTCACTGCAAAACACAGACACACACACTGCTTTTTTAAACTGAAACTAAAAACCTGCAAAATGGCTGACCTGAGCTGAGCTCCACTCACTCTTATGACATCACTGTTTTATTAAAGGTACATTGCTTAAACATCATGTCTTAAAGGTACCCTCACATGACAAAGCCTTCTTTACCGTTTTACTCTCTAGCGTCGTTATTGAGGGTACAACAGCCTGCTTGCCAGGATGACCGCAATGATGGCTCCTTCATCCATGTTTCCCTCTTGCACATCTCTGCAGGAACATTGAAGAAAATGTGTGTGACCAGAAGCCTGAAAAGAATAATTTTCCTGTGACTAATCTGAGAGTGACTCTGGATCCAAAGGGTCACTTTTATCTCAGACATGACACTCCCAGTGTTATTGCAGCCTTCAGGATCTCCGCAAGTGCACCCACAACCCCAACCACCCGCAAGCAAATGGGCAGCACGGTAGCACAGTGGTTAGCACTGTTGCTTCACAGTGGCAGGACCCAGTTCGATGCCCGATTTGGGTCACTCTCTGTGTGGAATCTGCACGTTCTCCGTGTGTCTGCGTGGGTCTTTGCGAGGCCAGTACAATGGCCCCACTCGGGGTTATACTATCGCATGAATGCGCCCTTGGAGTTAAGGTACCAAATTCCCTAAATTGACATTTGACTGTTCCTAACACATCTCAGCTGTGCCTTCCTCTTCATTAGGACAGTCAGTAGGGTGCCCCCCCAACTGGCCCTCAAGGTCAACTCCTCCCACAAGCCCTGAGAGCCCACCCCTAACAAATATTTCCACACTTTCTTGTCCAGTTCTGTCCTTGATTCGGCTTGGAAAATGGTGGTACTGTGGTTTTACTACCAGAGCAGATCACCAGGCGCACGTCCCTTATTTCCGCTTGTGAATCACGTCAGTCTAATTAGCCGCCTATTTGGTCTTTTGACTTGGAGTGAGGACATGATTCTGGCGAACTGGGTTTTTCAAGAGCATTCGTGATATTTAAATGTATGCAAATGCAGTTCCTGTTATGGTACGGCCTACCTGACCTGCCATTGAAGTCGGGAGTGGACAATCGCAATGTACTTTTTGGCCAAATTCCTGTACTGCCACTGGCAAAACAGGAAAATCCCACCTGTTAACTCCTTCAACCCTGAAAGCCTAATGCCACAAAACAGGCAAGTTGCCTCCCTCACCTGCGTCTTTCTTGTGAAAAATTGAAAAATGGACAAAGAGGGGGGATGGGATGGAAGATATTGGCTGAAATTCTCCCGCCGACCCCGCTGGTGTGGTCTACCATTCCCGCTGACGGCAACCTCCTACCCCGGTGGCGGAGTGTGTGAACAATAGAAAAACCCATTGACAGCATTGGAAAACATAGAATCATAGAATTTACAGTGCAGAAGGAGGCCATTCAGCCCATCGAGTCTGCACCGGCCCTTACAAAGAGCACCCTACTCAAGCCCACGTATCTACCTAATCTCCGTAACCCGGTAACCCCCACTCAACCTTTTTGGACACTCAGGGCAATTTAGCATGGCCAACCCACCTAACCTGCACATCATGTCATGGGACGGGATGGGGAGAGGGTGGGAGGGGGGGTTGCTCAAAATCCCACCCAAGAAATGGCCAAGAAACTAGAAAGTAAGAGAGATAGCGCTGTTAGGGGGATAAACCAAAAGAACGACAATAAAAGGGAGAGAGGCATTGGACGTAAGAGAGAAATAACAAAATGAAAGCACTGGAGAAAAAAGAATGAGGCAAGACAGCAGACAAATGAAAACAGAAAATTCCGAAAGGAGAAAATAATAAATAAAGTATTGGAACGGTCAGGAAAAATAATACGGAGTAAGAGAGAAACAGAAATTGAAATGTGAGAGGAAGATGTAGTGAACAGAAAAGACGTACATGTCAACTCGGAGCAGGAGTAGGCCATTCGGCCCTTCGAGCCTGCTCCGCCATTCCACACGATCGTGGCTGATCTGATTGTAACTTACCGCCTGCCTTCGGTAACCTTTCACCCCCTTGTTTATCAAGGATCTATCTACCTCCACCTTGAAACCATTCAAAGACTCTGCTTCCGCTGACTTTCGAGGAAGGACGTTCCAAAGATTCGCCACATTCGAAGGGAAAAATATTCGCCACATCTCGGCCTTCAACGGGCGACCTTTCATTTTTAAACAGTGACTCCAAGTTCTAGATTCTTCCACAAGAGGAAATATCCTCACCACATGCACCTTGTCAGGACCCCTCAGGATCCTATATGTTTCAACCACCTAATTCCATTTCAGATGGATCAATAATCTGGGGGGAAAGTTCAAAGTGATTGGTTGAAGTATTAGATAGGGGTTTAATCATTCTTTCACCAAGAGGAAGGTGGGGTCAGGAATTGATTGTGTGAAAGGGTAATAGAGGCAGAAACCCTCATCGCATTAACAAAATATATTTGGATAGGCACTTGAGATATGGTAACCAACTGGGCTACATTACAGGGTCTCGGAAGGTGGAATTATGCTGGATAACTATTTCATTTTGGCTAGCACATGTACAATAGGCTGAATGGCCTCCTTTCTGTGCCACAGAGCTTTCTACACTGGTGAGTTTCTAGAGGAAGATAACAATGAGAGGAAAACAGCAAAGAAAAACTTCACAGAGATTGTTGAAGCTGCAAAGATTGCGCGGAACTGCTCAAACGCGTAGCCTTTACATTTATTTGGGTTATGTCTCTGTTGAACGGAATGACTACAACAAGCATTCGTCCACTCACACTGAAAATGGATACTGCTGGACCAAAGTTGAATGAGAGAAAACTGAAGAAGATAAATCTGAATTTGCAACCGGCAGAGCTCGCCGTGGCTTGATCTCATGCCAGCTTCTTTGGCGCAAAATTTCAGTTCATATTTCATCGTTTTGTCATTGGGTTCAAGTTCCAAGTTGTTCTGTCTTGTCCTGTTTTCTGTATATGCAGTACGTTTGTACCTCCAGGTTTTCAGTAACTTGATACATGGATCTCCATGGCTTGTGCTGATGGATCCCCGCATAAAATAATAAAGATTTACTGCCATAACTTGAAAGGATTCTTCATTCAGATTTTCTTGGATTTGTAAAGGAAGAAGCCTTTGTAATTATTGCTGTAAATCTCCGCTATTGTCAGTGTCAGCACTGGGCCTTAACCCAGCCAGCAGAACAGACTTCCTAAATAACAGCTCAGTGGAAAAGACTACTGCAATATTTCTTCCTTTTTCATCACGGCTGTTAATCATCGGAAATTGAAAGAGCCGTGGTGAAAATTGGTGTATTCCTCTTGGACTGTAGCTGCTGCTTGTTATTGCTGACCCAGTGTGATTGTCACGTGATCCATCTCCTGTCGTTGTGGCATCTGCTGTCACCCTGAGCTTGCCATCACTGAGGTTGCGACACTGCCTGCCTGGAGTAAAGTCTGGCTTACGTGAATCAGAGTCGGCGTTTGGTTGCTCCCCATCTGGAGTCTGGTCTGTTTTTTGTTGATGCTCCCCGTCCGGAGTCTTAGCAGGTTCACTGGAGTCAGCTGAGATTTCTTGAAGCTGCACGTCTGGAGTCGGAACATGCAGGAATGCATTGACTAGTGGAGAGGTTCGAGCAATTGAGGGTGGAAGTAGTGTGGTGTCACTGGAGTCACCAGTGGTCTCACCGTGATCGTCGAGTGCCTCTGTACGCACTAGCTGAGGTCTGTCACTTTGCACCTTTTGCATGGGAAGTGGGATGCTGTCGTCACTCGTTTCACATACCGTGGGTAGATCCTCAGTCGCTGCTTGCTGTTCACTAGGGTTGGGTAAATTGTCAGAGTTTTCATCTGGTGGTGCAAACAATGTGGGTGGACTGTCATTGTCTTGCCGTTGTCCTTCATTTGGGCTTTTCTTCTTTGGAATTTTAAATCTTCCCCCAGACATTACAGAACCTTGTTCATTTCCCTCAATTTCTCCCATTTGTAGGGCATCAAATGTTAGATCCAATGTTTCTTTCGTCATTGTACTAGTTTCCAAAGAACAGTCCGTTTCAATTTTCTTCTCAGTTACTTCATATGCATCCTTTTCTAATGTACATGACTTCATAGTCTCTGGCTCTGTCACAGTCTCTCTTTTACTGTTCTCAATTGCCCACATTCTACTCCTCAGACATAAATGCTTAATCTCTGGAGTTAATGTGGTACAATGGATAATCGGGTTGACCTTATCTGCATCTTCACCATCACTTGAAAGCACAATTGGTTCACTTGAAACTGCTGCAGGTTTTAAGTGCTTTATCTGACTACTTGATGTCGGTGTCCTCAGGATTCTTGCTCCAATGTTCTGCTCATTTATCAGTGGAGTGTGCAGAGGTTCAATGCGATTAATATTCCCATCAGGGGTTGAAGAGTCATTACTGACTAACTGCTGGTCTCTGTAGTTGGGACTTTGCGGTTTTGTGTTGAAGGGAGACAGTTGTCCCTGCTGTAGATATGATTCAGGTTGTGTTATTTCCATTAAATGAGGATCAATGTCTTGTCCATTTTTTCGATCCGTACTAAAGCAATGGCAATTTTCAGTCTGCTCCTTGCAAGTTAGACATACAAGCAATTTCTTTAGCAAATCCTCAGCATCCTTCTGTGACTGTGCAGCATTATTAATATCTCTTCGGCTAGAATGATCCTGAAGGTCAGCGCATAATCCTTTTTTCTTCGGGTTTGAAAGAGGCGATTCCTTTGGCTTGTCTTCATTTGGGCTTGAACAGTCATCAGCGCTGTGCCCTTCATTGTAGCATGATAGACCATCATGGTCGTCCTGCTGTGCAGTGGAGCGTGGTAGACTGTTATAGCCTTCTTGCTCTTTACGTGAGCATGGCAGACTTACATCGTCTGCCACTAGTTGGTCAGAGGAGGTTGCTAGACCCTCATGGTCTTGCTCCTGCCAGGATTGCGCATCGGAGTCATGCGTTTCTGCAATTGTGGAGTCTGTCCACGAGCTTGCTGTGGAGTCTTGTGACACTGGAGTCACGTCTTGTTCCTGCAAGGACAGTGGTGTGGAGTCTTGCATGTCTTATTTCGTAGAGTCGGGAACCCTGAGCGGGGCGTGCACCACGCTCTGTGTGGCAGCAGGCCGCTCTCTGTGGGCTTGTACCGCTTTCTGTCTCTTAATTTCAGGCTGCAGCATCATCCTGCACTGATGAGTTGGGACGTCATATCTGCTGGGTTGAAGATCCTCAAATCCGAAAAATGAATCCGCATCTGCGTCGGATTCAATGCGGGGGTCGCCAATGTGCAACACGAAAGGTTCGTCCGAGTCGTAGTCGTCTAGGACCATGGAGCTGTCATTGGGCTCGCGAGGTCCAGAAAAAATGTAAAGGTCAGTATCGAAGTATTCGAGGTCGGAATCATCGGTTTGTGCGTAGGTAACTGCTTGTTGCAGGGTTCTTCGGAGGTTAAATTCATTTCCTGGTTCAATTTGAGGCATTGTGCTGTCATTCCAGGTGAAGGAAGGTTGTTTTACAGCTTTAAAAGATTTTTTCTTTGATTTGGGACGTTTCCCCTTTAAATTGGATTTGGGAGGTTTCCCCTTTAAATTGGTGCGGTCTGGGGCCTCTGACGTCATGCCGCGCGTGATGTAGCACGTGGGAAGCGATTGCGCATGTGCAGATCGCTGTTCCTTTACCGATGGCCGTTTTCTTGATTGCGCATGCACGGCGTCTCGCGCATGCACAAACGAACCTTCCGGTTCTGCGCACTTCTCGCTCAACTGCGCTAGTGTAGTCCCTTTAGCAAGATGGCCACCGACCTCGACTCAAATCGCTCTCTGGTCCGGGATTTCGGCCTCGAGGTGAGTACTGGCACTTCTCTTACCTTTCCGTGCCGATTGGAGTGTGTTTTCCTCACAGTATTTGCCGAATTTGTCCAGGACTGCCTGGAAGTCGGACCTGTTTTTCCCCTTGGAGAACTTGAATTTTTAAAAGATTTCTTCTGCTCTTGCACCGGCGATGGTGAGGAGAAACTCTAATTTTTTCATCATCGGCCAGGTCTTTAAGTTCGGCTGCCACCAGGAAGAATTCAAACGTTTGCCGGAATCGCTGCCAGTTTTCGCGGAGATCGCCGTGGCACTGGAGCGGCTGCGGAACCAGGAGCTCATACATCTTGCCTGGGTATTGCTGGTTGTCACTGTACGCTGAGGTATGGCTATCTGGATTTAAGCATGGTACTACTGGTACCATGTTTTGTTATGTTTCCTTTGTAACATAAGCGGCTTCCTTGTGTTGCATTTGTCAAGGAAGGTCGAGACGTGTAAATAACTTCAACTCATTTATTTACACTATGTGCACTTTTATAACTTGAGTTCGACACGACTGCTAATCCTATTATAGCTACCTAAACTGACTAACCAGCTGCTGTCTTCCACGTGGTGGGTGCAATATTGAATCACCCCTGTGCCTCTCCTCACTGACTGTCTCCACTGGCCAAAGCTGATCATGTGCGTGGTGTCCTTTATGTATAGGTTGGTGTAATGCCCCCCTGTGGTCGTGTCACCTCCTTGTGTATCGTGAATGTCCATTAGTCGCCTCCTATCTAACTTATCTATTGGTTGAGTGTGTGTGTGATGTTTCTGGTGCTCCCTCTAGTGTCTGTCTAGCTTACATGTATTTACAGTGATGCACATCACCACAACATCTTTGCTCAACAAAGCCTCGATTATTCCACTATTCTTGTCTTAGTGGTAATTGATAGCGCATCAGCAGCAGGGCTAATCACTGTGCCATCGTCTACCCGATTTGAATCATTCGGCCCATTGAGATGAAGGAGGGTCACTTATGCGGCCCACTGACTAGCCAAGGTTGCCCATTACCGCTGCATTTTAGTCCTCAGTCTCCAATATTTCTAGAAGTAAAAAATAAAAGTGTTCAAAGAAAATGAAAATAGGTGGGATTGTTTTCTCCTGGATTGGTTGCGGCAGCCATGTTTCTTTGACACTGGATAATAATCCTGGTGGCTTGGAAAGCCTTCCTACCCATCGCATTTGTTGCTGATGCTTGGCATTTTGCAGACAGTGAGATGCCCTTGAAGTGCAATTGCTGAGGTAATACAGGAAATGCAACAGTCACTTTGCCCACATCTAGCCCCTGCGTATAGCAACGTGAAAGCATCCAGATAATCTCTTTTAAGAGATTAAACGTTATATTGAGAGGTACGTATTGGCCAGGCCACTGCGGTGAATTCCCTAGTCTTCTTCAAGATAGTGAGGTTGGATCTTAAATGTCCACCTCATCAGGCAGACAAGGCCTTGGTTTACATCGGAACATAGGAAATAGGGGTATTGTCAGTAATGAGCAAATCAACTGTTATGCTTCCCTCTGATTGGGGAATCTAACTAATAATCTCCATCCTTGAGAGTTCCTCACATTAATGCAGTTTCTTTGACGCAGCTTTAAGAATGGAAGTGATGGTTCTTTTGCTCTGAGGCCAGGCGAATTCGATGGAGAGCACCAACATCTGAAGAGCACGTTCTTCCGGATTGTGTCTTCTGCACTTCAAAAACCCACATCCATTTCAAGTATCTGCACAATAAACCAATTAAGGATTTTGGTCCATATTTTCAGTTATTTTCTCTCTTTTCAATTGTCCTAGATCATGTGCCGTATCCGAGCAGAGAAGTTGCCAATTGTACATCTGTTTTTTTTAAAAATAATTTTTATTATAAGTTTTCATAAAATATCAATAACAAAATGAGACAAAAAAGAACCCAACAGGGTTAAGTAAAAAACACAGTCCAGGAAAGCAACCCTCCATACCCCCCTGCCCCCTGTACATAAATAATAAATTAAAATTAACACCCCGACTTAACACAACAGGTATATACACCCCCTCAAACCCTTCAGTGTAAATAACAAAAACAATAATAAAGTAAACCCACCCCCCCTGCGAGCTGCTGCTGCCATTGACCAATGTCTATCGTTCTGCCAGGAAGTCTAAGAACGGTTGCCACCGCCTAAAGAACCCTTGTACCGACCCTCTCAAGGCGAATTTCACCCTCTCCAATTTAATAAACCCCGCCATATCGTTGATCCAGGATTCCACGCTTGGGGGCCTCGCATCTTTCCACTGAAGAAGAATCCTTTGCCGGGCTACCAGGGACGCAAAGGCCAGAATTCCGGCCTCTTTTGCCTCCTGCACTCCCGGCTCCTCTGCCACCCCAAATATTGCCCCCAGCCCGGTTTGACCCTGGATCCTACCACCCTCGACACTGTCCTCGCTACGCCCTTCCAAAATTCCTCCAGCGCTGGGCATGCCCAGAACATATGGGTGTGATTTGCTGGGCTCCCTGAGCACCTAACACACCTGTCCTCACCCCCGAAAAACCGGGTCATCTTTGTCCCGGTCATGTGTGCCCTGTGCAGCACCTTAAACTGTATGAGGCTGAGCCTCGCGCACGATGAGGAAGAGTTCACCCTCCCCAGGGCATCTGCCCACGTCCCTTAGACCATAAGACCATAAGACATAGGAGTGGAAGTAAGGCCATTCAGCCCATCGAGTCCACTCCACCATTCAATCATGGCTGATTTCAACTCCATTTACCCGCTCTCTCTCCATAGCCCTTAATTCCTCGAGAAATCAAGAATTTATCAACTTCTGTCTTAAAGACACTCAAAGTCCCGGCCTCCACCGCCCTCTGTGGCAATGAATTCCACATACCCACCACTCTCTGGCTGAAGAAATTTCTCCTCATCTCTGTTCTAAAGTGACTCCCTTTTATTCTAAGGCTGTGCCCCCGGGTCCTAGTCTCCCCAGCTAATGGAAACAACTTCCCTACATCCACCCTATCTAAGCCATTCATTATCTTGTAAGTTTCTATTAGATCTCCCCTCAACCTCCTAAACTCCAATGAATATAATCCCAGGATCCTCAGACGTTCATCGTATGTTCGGCCTACCATTCCTGGGATCATCCGTGTGAATCTCCGCTGGACCCGCTCCAGTGCCAGTATGTCCTTCCTGAGGTGTGGGGCCCAAAATTGCTCACAGTATTCTAAATGGGGCCTAACTAATGCTTTATAAAGCTTCAGAAGTACATCCCTGCTTTTATATTCCAAGCCTCTTGAGATGAATGACAACATTGCATTTGCTTTCTTAATTATGGACTCAACCTGCAAGTTTACCTTTAGAGAATCCTGGACTAGGACTCCCAAGTCCCTTTGCACTTCAGCATTATGAATTTTGTCACCGTTTAGAAAATAGTCCACGCCTCTATTCTTTTTTCCATAGTGCAAGACCTCGCACTTGCCCACGTTGAATTTCATCAGCCATTTCTTGTACCACTCTCCTAAACTGTCTAAATCTTTCTGAAGCCTCCCCACCTCCTCCATACTACCTGCCCCTCCACCTATCTTCGTATCATCGGCAAACTTAGCCAGAATGCCCTCAGTCCCGTTATCTAGATCGTTAATATATAAAGAGAACAGCTGTGGTCCCAACACTGAACCCTGCGGGACACCACTCGTCACCAGTTGCCATTCCGAAAAAGAACCTTTTATCCCAACTCTCTGCCTTCTGCCTGACAGCCAATCGTCAATCCATGTTAGTACCTTGCCTCGAATACCATGGGCCCTTACTTTACTCAGCAGTCTCCCGTGAGGCACCTTATCAAAGGCCTTTTGGAAGTCAAGATAGATAACATCCATTGGCTCTCCTTGGTCTAACCTATTTGTTATCTCTTCAAAGAACTAAATCTCCTTCCTCAATCTCCTCTCCCAACTCCACCTCCCACTCACCTTTTACCTCCACCACCAAGGCCTCCTCCTCCTCCTCCTGTATCACCTGGTAAGTTTCCGAGATCTTCCACACTCCCCCCCACCCCCCCCGAGAGCACCCTGTCCCGTACTGTGTGTGGCAGTAGCCGCAGGAATTCCACCACCTGCCGCTTGGCAAACGCCCTTACCTGTAAGTACCAGAAGGTGTTCCCCGGGGGGGAGCCCGTACTTCTCCTCCAGCTCACCGAGACTCGTGAACTTCCCGTCCACAAACAGGTCCCCCAACTTACGTATCCCTGCCCTGTGCCACACCGAAAACCCTCCATCTGTTCTTCTGGGGCGAACCGATGGTTCCCCCGTATTGGGGTCCACGCCAAGGCCCCAACTTGCCCCCTGTGCCGCCTCCACTGCCCCCAAAGATTGAGGGCAGCCGCCACCACCGGGCTCGTGGTATACCTCCTTGGAGGGAGCGGCAGCGGCGCCGTTGCCAGCGCCCCCAGACACATACCCACACAAGACGCCGTCTCCAGCCTCTTCCATGCAGCCCCCTCCCCCTCCATCACCCACATGCGCACCATCACCGCATTGGCGGCCCAGTAGTACCCACAGAGTTTGGGTAGCGCCAGTCCCCCCCTATCTCTACTCCGCTCCAGGAACACCCTTCTCACCCTCGGAGTCCCTCGCGCCCACACAAACCCCATTATACTCCTATTAACCCACCTGAAAAAAGCCTTCGGGATAAACACAGGGAGGCACTGGAACAGGAATAAAAACCTTGGGAGCACCGTCATTTTGATTGACTGCACCCTACCTGCCAAGGACAGCGGCAACGCGTCTCACCTCTTGAACTCCTCCTCCATGTGCTCCACCAGCCATGTAAAATTAAGCCTATGCAGGGCCCCACAGCTCCTGGCCACCTGGACCCCCAAATACCTGAAGCTCCTCTCCGCCCTTTTTAGTGGGAGCTCACCAATCCCCCTCTCCTGGTCCCCTGGATGAACTACGAACAGCTCGCTCTTCCCCATAGAACATAGAACATAGAACAATACAGCGCAGTACAGGCCCTTCGGCTCACGATGTTGCACCGAAACAAAAGCCATCTAACCTACACTATGCCATTATCATCCATATGTTTATCCAATAAACTTTTAAATGCCCATGTTGAGCTTGTACCCCAAAAAGTCCCCAAATTCCCTAAAAATCCTCATTACCTCCGGCATTCCTCCCACCGGGTCTGCCACATACAGCAGCAGGTCGTCCGCATAAAGCGACACCCTATGCTCCTCCCCACCCCGAACCAACCCCCTCCAGTTCCTTGATTCCCTCAGTGCCATAGCCAGGGGTTCAATCGCCAGTGCGAAGAGCAGGGGGGACAGGGGACACCCCTGTCTCGTCCCTCGGTGCAACCAAAAGTACTCGGACTTCCTCCTGTTGTGGCCACACTCGCCATCGGGACCTCATACAACAGCCTAACCCACCTGACAAACCCCTCCCCAAACCCGAACCTCTTCAGCACCTCCCACTCTACCCTATCGAAGGCTTTCTCAGCGTCCATCGCTACCACTATCTCTGCCTCCCCCTCCCTCGGCGGCATCATGATAACGTTCAAAAGCCTCCGCACATTCGCGGTCAACTGCCTCCCCTTCACAAACCCCGTCTGGTCTTCATGGATGATCTGCGGCACACAATCCTCAATCCTCGTGGCTAAGACCTTCGCCAGCACCTTGGCATCTACATTTAGCAAGGAGATCGGTCTGTAAGACCCACACTGCAGGGGATCCTTGTCCCGCTTCAGGATCAAGGAGATCAGTGCCCGGGACATCGTCGGGGGCAAAGCCCCCCCCCCCCCCCCCCGCCCTTGCCTCATTGAAGGTCCTGACTAACAGCGGGCCCAACAGGTCCATATATTTTTGAGAGAATTCGACCGGGAAACCGTCTGGCCCCGGTGCCTTGCCCGCCTGCATGCTTCCTATCCCTTTGATCAGCTCCTCCAGCCCAATCGGGGCCCCCAATCCTGCCACCAGTCCCTCTTCCACCTTTGGAAACCTCAATTGGTCCAGGAAACGGCCCATCCCTCCCTCCTCCCGTGGGGGCTCGGATCGGTACAATTCCTCGTAGAAGTCCCTGAAGACCCCATTGATGCCAGCCCCACTCCGCACCACGCTCCCTCCACTGTCCTTAACTCCCCCGATCACCCTAGCTGCGTCCCGCTTCCGAAGCTGATGCGCCAGCATCCGGCTTGCCTTTTCCCCATACTCGTAGATCGCCCCCTGGGCCTTCCTCCACTGCACCTCCGCCTTCCTGGTGGTCACCAGGTCGAATTCGGCCTGGAGGCTACTCCTCTTCCTCAACAATCCTTCCTTGGGCTCCTCCGCATACCTGCTGTCTACCCTCACCATCTCCCCCACCAGTCTCTCCCTCTCCCCCCACTCCCTCCGCTCCTTGTGGGCCCTAATGGAGATCAGCTCTCCCCTCACCACCGCCTTCAGCGCCTCCAATACCATTCCCACTCGGACCTCCCCGTTGTCGTTGGCCTCCAAGTACCTCTCTATACTTCCTCGGACCCGCTCGCTCCTCGTCCGCCAACAGCCCTACATCTAAGCGCCACAGCGGGCGCTGGTCCCTCTCCTCCCCCATCTCCAAGTCCACCCAGTGCGGGGCGCGGTCCAAAATGGCTATTGCCGAATACTCAGTGTCCTCTACTCTTGCTATCAGCGCCCTACTCAAAATGAAAAAGTCGATTCGGGAATAAGCCTTATGGACATGTGAGAAGAATGAAAATTCCCTAGCCCCCGGCCTTGCAAATCTCCAAGGGTCCACCCCTCCCATCTGGTCCATAAACCCCCTCAGCACTCTAGCCGCCGCCGGCTTCCTACCCATCCTAGACCTGGAGAGATCCAGTGCCGGATCCAGCACCGTGTTAAAGTCTCCCCCCATTATCAGGCCCCCCCACTCCCAAGTCTGGGATCCGACCCAACATACGCCGCATAAAACCCGCATCATCCCAGTTCGGGGCATACACATTGACCAGTACCACCCTCTCTCCCTGCAACTTACCACTTACCATTATGTACCTACCGCCATTATCTGCCACAATGCTCGACGCCTCGAACGACACCTTCTTTCCCACCAAGATCGCCACCCCTTGATTTTTGGCATCTAGCCCCGAGTGAAACACCTGACCGGCCCACCCTTTCCTCAATCTTACCTGGTCTGCCACCTTCAGGTGTGTCTCCTGGAGCATAACCACATCCGCCTTCAGCCCCTTCAGGTGCGCGAACACGCGGGCCCGCTTAATCGGCCCATTCAGTCCCCTTACATTCCAGGTTATCAGCCGATTCAGGGGGCTAGCCGCCCCCCTCCCCCGCCGACTAGCCATGACCCCTCCTCGGCCAGCCACGCGCCCGCACCTCACGCCCGGCCCGTTCCCCACAGCAGAATACCCCCGTCTCGACCCCCCTCCCACTCGTTCCAGCTCGTCCTTGACCATAGCAGCAGCAACTCGATTCCCCCCCCAAAAAAAAAACCCCTCCACCCCCGGTTAGGACCCATCCTAGCACTTCCGCAAGTCAGCTGACTCCTGCTGACCCCGGTCACTCCCGCCTCTGCTTCGACTCCTCCCATTGTGTGACACACCCTCCTTTCCCATTCCCCATCCATAGGCTCTCCCCCTTCCCCTTCCATTCTAAGCGCGGGAAACAATCCTCGCTTCCCTGCCCCAGCCCCGCCCCCTCCAGTCTTCAGCGCGGGAAAAAGTCCGCGCTTTCCACCTACCAGGCCCCGCCACCTCTGACGCAGCTCCTTTTATAGGCCCGGACCCCTCACCCCTGACTTGGGCCTCCCCCTCCCCCATGGGGCCCAATCTCACCGGTGTCCACCACCCCTGTTCCGTTTACCTACCCCCCTCCAGGAGCCCCCCCGACCAACCCAACCAAAACAGTGCCCAACCCGCCCAAACCACCCTCACCGACCCGAAAGAGAAAAACACAGAAAAAAAGAAGAAACCAGGAGCAATACAAAGGCCCCCCCCTCGAAAAAAGAATAAGCATAACATATCAACCGTAGTCCCCAATCGCCCATCCCGACCCTCAATCTGTGTCCAACTTCTCAGCCTGAACAAAGGCCCACGCCTCCTCCGGAGACTCAAAGTAATGGTGCCGGTCCTTGTAGGTAACCCACAGTCGCCCCGGCTGCAACATGCCAAACTTCACCCCCTTCCTGTGCAGCACCGCCTTCGCTCGATTGTACCCGGCCCTCCTCTTCGCCACCTCCGCACTCCAGTCCTGGTATATTCGAACCTCCGCATTCTCCCACCTGCTGCTCCTCTCCTTGGCCCACCTGAGCACACACTCCCGATCGCCGAACCAATGGAACCTCACCAGCACCGCCCGCGGAGGCTCGTTAGCCTTGGGCCTCATCGCCAGCACTCTATGGGCCCCTTCCAGCTCCAGGGGCCCCTGAAAGGACCTCGCTCCCATCAGCGAGTTCAACATGGTGACCACATAGGACCCCACGTCCGGCCCCTCCAGCCCCTCCGGGAAGCCCAGAATCCGCAGATTCTTCAGCCTCGACCGATTCTCCATCTCCTCGAACCGCTCCTGCCATTTCTTGTGGAGCGCCTCGTGCGCCTCCACCTTTACCGCCAAGCCCAAGATCTCGACCTCATTGTCAGAGATCTTTTGCCGAGCCTCGCGGATCGCCACCCCCTGGGCCGTCTGTGTCTCCAGCAGCTTATCAATAGAAGCCTTCATCGGCTCTAGCAGGTCCGTTTTAATCTCTCTGAAGCAGCGCTGGATACCCTCCTGCTGCTCTTCCGCCCACTGCATCCACGCTGCCTGGTCTCCATCCGCCGCCATTTTGTCCTTCTTCCCTCGCACCTTCTTCGGGTCCACCACCACCTTTTTTGTCATCCCGCTCCTAGTAGAAGCCATATACTGACGGGGAGCTGTTACAAACACCTTCCCACAGCGGGAAAGTCAGAAAAGAGCCGTTGGGGGCCCTGAAAAGAGCCCAAAAGTCCGTTTTTGCGGGAGCCACCGAATGTACGACTTAGCTCCGTGTTATAACCTGCCTGCTTACCATTGGCTGGGGACTAAAGACAATCCCACAATCCTGTGGGAGTATGAGCTTCCCCAATGAGGGGGGCGGAGAAGCCATTAGTAGACTCCAAGTATAAATAAAGCTGACCCGTTTGGAAACAGCAGGAAGGAGTGTGCAGCAAGGGAAGTTGCTGCTGCTGTTATATATATATGTTATTGTAAATAAATGTTATTACTTCGTATCCTTAAAACTCGTGCTGGATTCTTCGTGGCTCTCACAAAACTGGCGACGAAGGTTAAAGTGAATAGCTGTCTACATTGCTGAAGCCACCTCCCTGGATTTTTGTTGGATACAGGTTGGAAGTTGTTTTCTATTACACCATGCCTCTGTACGGACGTTTGGATGTTTCTGATGCTGTGCTGGAAAGCTGGAACCAGTACACACAACAGATGCGTTACTATTTCCGGGCAAACAATATCACCAAAAACGAGCGCCAGGTGATCATATTGCTCACCGCCTGCGGCCCGCATATGTTTGGGGTGATTAGGAGCCTTACGTACCCAGCTGCGCCGGACACCAAAACGTTTGGTTTGATGAACTTGTGAATATAGTGGGGCAACATTTTAACCCAACCCCGTCCACGATATTCCAGCGTTACCGGTTTAATACTGCTGAGAGGACCCCAGGAGAATCCCTTGCCGATTTTCTATCCAGGCTGCGCAGGATTGCGGAGTACTGTGACTATGGTGAGACCTTGTCAGAAATGTTACGCGACCGTTTGGTTTGCGGCATTAACAATGCGGCCACCCAGAGAAAGTTGTTAGCTGAGCCAACATTGACTTTTCAACAGGCCATTCAAATAGTATTGTCCCGAGAGAGCGCAGAACGAGGAGTGCAGGAGCTACAGGGAATGGAAGTCCATGCCTTGGGGCACAACCCCTTCCGTCCGAAAACGTCCCCCTGCACACCTGCGGTACCTTGGGCGAGGCAACGACCGGACCGACGCCAGTGGCCGTCGGACATTCCTCCCCGAAGGGAGCCTTCTCCAGAACCAATGGATGAGGAGCCATGTCCGTGTCAGACTTGTAGGCGCCGACCCCGTCGCGGACGGCGGTCCTGGGGGCGCCAGAGGCGCCGTCGTTCCGACCGAAACTGGGACCAGTCCAGGGGCTGTACCTGGGACCAGCCCAGGGGCCGTACCTTCCATGTGGATGAACCTGCGGCGACTACTCCTGAGGACGTGGAGACGGAGGACGACTGCCTGCAGCTGCATTGTGTTGCAGCTCCCCGTGTGGCCCCCATTAAGGTGACAGTATGGGTCAATGGCCACCCGCTTGAGATGGAGTTGGACACTGGCGCAGCGGTCTCCGTGATCGCCCAGAGAACATTCGACCGCATCAAGCAGGGTATACAGACCCTTACATTAAACGACTCACAGGCCAGGTTGGCCACCTACACGGGGGAACCACTGGACATTGCAGGAACTACAATGACCCCTGTTGTTTATGGACGCCAGGAGGGGCGTTTCCCACTTATCGTGGTGCGCGGCCATGGGCCCAGCCTGTTGGGTCGGGACTGGTTGCGCCATTTGCGGTTGCAATGGCAGCACATCCACCAAACAGTTTCTGAAGGGTTGACTGAGGTGCTAGGACGATACCCAGATGTATTCCAGCCTGGTTTGGGGAAAATAAAAGGGGCCGTAGCCCGTATCCAAGACGAACCAGGAGCCACGCAGCGCTATTTCCGGGGGCGCGCCCGGTGCCTTACGCCTTGCTCGAGAAGGTAGAAGGGGAGCTCACTCGTTTGGAGAGTTTGGGTATTATCAGGCCCGTCCGTTTTGCTGACTGGGCAGCACCAATTGTACCTGTAATGAAGCCAGATGCCACAGTTCGCTTGTGTGGCGACTATAAACTTACAGTGAATACGGCTTCCCGACTCGACCGATATCCAATGCCTCGCATAGAGGATCTCGACGCGAAGCTTGCAGGTGGACTCTCGTTCACAAAATTAGATATGAGTCACGCCTACCTGCAGTTGGAGCTGGACCCTGCCTCCCGACCATATGTAATGATTAATACACACCGGGGCCTGTATGAATATACACGGTTGCCCTTTGGAGTATCCTCTGCCTGCGCAATTTTTCAACGTGTTATGGAGAGCATTTTGAGAGGTTTATCACGTGTTGCTGTCTACTTAGATGACATTTTGATTACAGGGACGTCGGAGCAGGAACATTTGGAAAATCTGGAGGCTGTCCTTAAACGCCTTTCGGAGGCTGGAGTCCGTTTACGTCGCACAAAGTGCGTATTTCAGGCAAAGGAAGTAGTCTACCTAGGTTATCGGGTGGACCGCGACGGTTTGCATCCCGTCGCAGAGAAGGTGCGTGCAATTCAACAGGCCCCCGCCCCGACTGACACTTCGCATCTTCGTTCTTTTCTCGGTCTCGTAAACTATTACAGGAAGTTCCTCCCCAATCTGGCAACTACGCTGGCCCTGTTGCACCTTCTGCTAAAGAAAAATCACACCTGGGTTTGGGGTGAGCCGCAAAAAAACGCTTTCCGGCGGGTAAAGCAACAATTGTCGTCGTCTGGGTTACTAACCCACTATGATCCTGGAAAGTCTTTGCTCGTCACATGTGATGCATCCCCGTATGGTATTGGGGCCGTCCTGTCCCACAAGATGGAGAATGGGGCCGAGCGACCGATAGCTTTCACCTCCCGCACATTGACTGCAGCGGAGAAAAAGTACGCGCAGATCGAGAAGGAGGGCCTGGCAGTGGTTTTTGCGGTGAAACGCTTCCACCAGTACGTGTATGGCCGCCATTTCACTATCGTGACTGATCATAAGCCTCTGCTGGGACTTTTCAGAGAGGATAAGCCAATACCGTCCATTGCTTCCGCACGGATCCAGCGCTGGGCTTTGTTGCTTGCTGCATACGAGTATTCTCTGGAGCACAAACCAGGTACGCAGATAGCAAATGCCGACGCACTGAGCCGATTGCCTTTATCGACCGGTCCCATGTCGACCCCCACGACCGGTGAGGTGGTTGCAACCCTAAATTCTATGGACACCTTGCCTGTCACGGCATCACAGATCCGTGAGTGGACCCAGACGGAGCCAGTCCTGTCAAAGGTTCGGCACATAGTCCTGTATGGTGGGCAGCATAGACAGCTCCCAGGCAAGTTGCGGGCATTTTCCTCCAAGCTGTCAGAATTCAGCGTGGAAGACGGAATCCTCTTGTGGGGGACGCGTGTGATTGTCCCGGAAAAAGGCCAGGAGCTGATACTAAGAGACTTGCACAATGGGCATCCAGGTGTGACCAAAATGAAAATGTTGGCCCGGAGTTATGTCTGGTGGCCAGGCCTCGACACCGACATTGAGAAGGTGGCCCAAAACTGCTCCATTTGCCAGGAGCATCAGAAGCTTCCGCCGGCCGTGCCCCTACATCACTGGGAATGGCCAGGGCGGCCTTGGGCACGCTTGCATGCAGATTTCGCAGGCCCTTTTCAAGGATCCATGTTCCTTCTATTAATTGACGCCCAGTCTAAATGGTTAGAGGTGCATAAGATGCAGGGGACAACGTCCTGCGCATCAATTGAAAAGATGCGTTTATCGTTTAGTACGCATGGCCTCCCCGAGGTGCTGGTCACGGATAACGGCACTCCATTCACGAGTGAGGAGTTTGCGAGGTTGACGAAGATGAACGGCATCCGCCATATCCGCACTGCCCCTTACCACCCGGCTTCAAATGGGTTGGCAGAGCGCGCAGTGCAGACATTCAAAAGAGGCCTAAAGAAGCAGTCTTCCGGATCAATGGACACGAGACTGGCTCGCTTTTTGTTTACGTATAGGACCACCCCCCATGCGGTGACTGGGGTAGCTCCCGCAGAACTCCTAATGGGCCGGAGACTTCGCACCCGCCTTAGTATGGTTTTCCCGGACATTGGCGCAAAAGTACGCCGCACACAAGAACGGCAGGGACAGGGATTTTCTCGGCATCGGCCGATTCGGCAGTTTGCGCCCGGTGACCCAGTGTTCGTTCGGAATTTTGCTGGTGGTGCCCAGTGGGTTCCTGGCGTAATCTTTTGCCAAACGGGCCCTATATCTTACCAGGTGCAAGCCCAGGGTCGTCTCCAGCGAAAACATGTAGACTACGTTCGGTCCAGACAACTATCCCCTCAAAAGATTCCCCGCCCCCGGAGCTCATTTCTACAGCCACAGAGACCAGAGACAAGGGAAGGTAGTCCTCACAATCTTCCACTGGTGCCTCACTCGAAGCCTGCGCAGATCGTTACGGAACCGAATGGAGATAGAGATGCTGACATGACGGAGACAGTAGACTCTGACTCCGAGATGGAGACACAGGATGCATCAGAGGGGGAATCCTCGGAGCCACGGGCCGTGGATGTACAACCGTTGTGCCGTTCATCACGGAAGCGCCGGTCTCCGTCTCATTACACGCCGCCTGATCCAGCGCCGCGTGCAAACGGTGTCCGGCCTGCGGCAAAACGAGTCCGACGCCCTCCTTCGCCAGGGTCTTCGGTGGATTCCTTGGACTTTGGGGGGGAGGGATGTTATAACCTGCCTGCTTACCATTGGCTGGGGACTAATGACAATCCCACAATTCTGTGGGAGTATGAGCTTCCCCAATGAAGGGGGGCAGAGAAACCATTAGTAAACTCCAAGTATAAATAAAGCTGGCCAGTTTGGAAACGGCAGGAAGGAGTGTGCAGCAAGGGAAGTTGCTGCTGCTGTTATCTATATATTTTATTGTAAATAAATGTTATTACTTTGTATCCTTAAAACTCGTGCTGGATTCTTCGTGGCCCTCACAAAACTCCGCATAGCCGCAACCAGAAGCCGTCGCCAATTGTACATCTCAGCATGCTTCTTGTACATTGTCTTTTTCTGCTTCAATGCAAGTCCAAGATGTGGAACTCCCTACCTCACAGCACAATGGTCGGTACTCTTGCTGTGGCAGTTCAAGAATAACGTTCTTCTAGGGGACCAGGAATGGGCAGTGAATTCTAGCCTCGCCAGCAACATCCATATCCCGAGAATTTAGTTTGTAAAGTGTTGCCAGAATGCAGCTTTCCTCCAAAGCTAAGATAATAAACTCCAACTAATGGTCCGTGCTACAATAGCTGACTCTAATCCGAATGAATCTTTCAGTCCCCATTGGCTCTATAATTTCTCAAGGCTTTGTCCCCTCTCTCACTGTGCACAGGAACAACTTCCTTCACTCATGGTCCAACTCTCTCCACTTGTTCATTGATGATTCCACTCTTTCCTGACTGATATCTTTCAGATTCAATGTCGTAAGCAAGCACATTAGGTTGTCATCAGTTTCATATCCTTAGACGGGGAATGAAAATCACAAATTTTTTATTCTGTTTTCCTCACAAAACTAGAACCAAATTTTGCACTTATTGAGACTTTTGCAAGTGAGCTGTTTGTGTTCCTGATATCAGTCAATTTCCACACACACATATGCGCACATGTCCGTGCACACACATACACATGCATGTGCACACACACGTGCAGACACACATGGGCACGCACACATACAGCGGGATTCTCCGATAATCGGCGCGATGGCCGGAACCCGGCGCCAAAAACGGCGCGGATCACTCTGGCGTTGGGGCCCCCCCAAACGGCGCAAAGTCTCCGGCCCCAAATGGGCCAGTACCATTGACGACGCGCAGCGTCACAGCACAAAAGACGCTCCCCCCCCTTCCCCCCCCCTCCCGACAAGATGGCCGCCCGCCGCGCAGCCCCGAGGTTCCAGGAGCGTGACGTCGAGGCGCTCCTGGACGCAGTAGAGCAGAGGAGGGAGGCCCTGTACCCCGGACACGGCCGCAAGGTTGCCTCACGCCTCAGCCGGCGCCTGTGGAGGGAGGTGGCAGAGGCCCTCAGCGCTGTGGCTGTAACATCAAGGACAGGCGCCCAGTGCCACAAGAAGGTGAATGACCTTGTCAGGGCAGCCAGGGTGAGTAACCCCCCCCCGATGTGCGGCACCCCCCAGGTGCAACTAACCCGAACCCTAACCTTAACCCTAAAGTGCTGCGCACCTCTGCCAATATACGCATAACCGCTGGCCTGCATTTATATCCCTGCCTAACACTGTTGCTCTTTATCCCTGCCACCCACCCACCCGCCCCCCACAGGAGAAGCGCGCGCACAACAACAGGGAGCGTGAGAGGACCGGAGGGGACCCAGCTGATGAGAGACCACTCACCGTTCATGAGGAGAGGGCCCTGGAACTGGCAGGCGGACCCGAGGACCGGGAGGTTGCCAATGCAGAGCTCAGGGGGCGCACCACCAAGTGAGATCCCCCACAGCCCGTCCCCCTTCTCCTATATCCTCCCCCCCATATCCCCCGTATCCCCTTCCCCCATATCCCCCTACCCCATATCCTCCCTCCCCCATATCCCCTCTCGCCCATGTCCCCCATATCCCCCCTCCCCCATATCCCCCCTCCTCCATATCCCCCCTCCCCCATGCCCACCATATCCCCCCTCTCCCATATCCCCCATATCCCCCCTCTCCCATATCCCCCCTCCCCATATCCCCCATATCCCCCCTCCCCAGGACACCCCTACCCAGGACACCCCTACCCGAGACACCGACACACATGACACCGAAATACAGGACACTGACACACAGGGGACGGGTGGACAGGAACCGCCACCCCAGGGGACCATGGACTCTGGGTCGGACGACGCCACTGCTATCTCCAACATCCTCCACCATTGCAGAGACACTCACCTCGGTTGGCCACTTTAGTGATGAGGCTTCTGGTACACCCACTGCTGTGCACAACACAGCCGTCCCGGTACAACAGGTGAAGGTGGGAGCAGCCGAGGGGCCGGGAGGTCGGAGGGCATCCTGGTGCAAGCAACCATCTGCCGCCCAGACGGGTCCCGGGTTCCTGGAGTTACCACACCCACCCATAGACCCGATGCAGTCACCAAACCAGGGACGATCGAAGGGGGTGACGGCTGGCTTGCGACGGCTACAGATGCAGGTGGAGGAGTGCACCCGCGTCCAGGAGCTGGGAGTGGTGCCGGTCATGCGTGCTGTCCAGGCCGAAACCACACGGGTTCCGTCCGCAGTGGAGGCAATGGATGCTGTCAGAACATACACATCAGTATATGATGGTGCAGAGACACAAACTGACTGACACATTGCAGGACCAATCAACACACACAACACAGCAGCCAATCACCAGTCAGGGCACGGTCACTATGAAGACAGAGGGCACTAGTTTTCCCGCTGATTCGGGGTGCAGCCTCTGAGACAGACAGAGCCCGCAGTCAGTAGCACATCCACCATGTGCTAGCAGTATAGGCTGGTCAGGTTAGGCATAGGTCTTCAGTCAACCTAACATAGTGTCGACCCACAGTGCAAGTATGTTTAACAGCTCTTAGTTAAATAAAATAGAGTTGTACTATTACAAGTGTTGGTAGCCTGTCTATGTTACTGCTAAGGTAAACGCAGTCTCCACAGATCCAGAGTACCCAACACATCATGGTGCCAGTATGTGATGTTAGAGTTTAATAGACCTACCTTCAAGTGATCTGCCTTCGACCAGCAATCAGCCATCCGGTAGTATGGACAGTGTCCGCCCTCCCCCGCCGCTCCGCATCACCGGCAACCTCGGTGCGAACTGGAAAATCTTTAAACAACGATTCCAGCTATACCTCGAAGCTACAAACCTGGAAGCTGCTTCAGACGCCAGGAAGATTGCTCTCTTCCTTTCCACGGCCGGGGACCACGCCATCCATATCTTCAACTCTCTCACTTTCGCTGAAGGTGAAGACAAGTCTAAGTTCAAGACAGTCCTGCTCGAATTCAACAGTCACTGTGACATTGAGGTAAATGAAAGTTTTGAGCGCTATGTCTTTCAACAGCGTCTGCAGGGTAGGGATGAACCTTTTCAATCTTTCCTCACCCACCTTCGCATCCTCGCGCAGTCCTGTAATTACGGCTCCACCTCCGACTCGATGATCCGTGACCAGATCGTTTTCAGTGTGCAATCGGACCCCCTACGCCAGCAGCTCCTCAAGGTTAAACAGCTCACCCTTGCAATAGCCATCGAGACCTGCGTTCTGCATGAACACGCCACCAACCGATACTCGCACATTCAAGTGGCTGAAATGGCGCAGCAAGGTCCCCACGAGGCAGAGCGGGTGCACATCTCCAGGGCCTAAGCCTGGATGAGGGCGGCCATTTCGCACGCTTTTCGCGGGCTCCCGCGCATGCGCGCACTGACCGAGGGGACGGCGAGGCCGAAGACCGCACTGCGCAGGCGCGCACTACGTACGACTGCACCGCGCATGCGCGGTGGCGTACCGAACGTTCTGACGTCACGACGTGCGGCAACTGTGGCTCCGCCCACTTAAAGCGGCAATGTCCTGCAAAATCCCGACGCTGTCTCCAATGTGGCGAGCTTAGCCACTATGCAGCCCTATGCAGGTCTGCTCAACCAACTACCTCTCGTCGCTCCAACCAGCCACGCAGGGATGTCCGAACCATCCAGCCACCGGTCACCGATTCCGACTCCGACTTGATTCCGGACCGTGACACCGAGGACCCGAAAGCACCATTTCGGGTGGGCATCATCACCAAACACAAGATGCTCCAGAAGACAAAAGCCAAGTCTCTCCCAATATTCAGCACTGATCCGGACGACGAGTGGTGTGCCACCCTCACGGTCAACCGATCCCGCATCCGATTCCGCCTGGACACCGGCGCTTCAGCCAACCTCATTGCGCGGTCTGACCTCGAAAGCCTCCATGTCAAGCCTACCATCCTGCCATCCGCCTGCCAGCTTCTGGCCTAGAAGGTAATGCCATTGCTGCCAGTGGCTCTTGCCAGCTTGAAGTGTCGCACCGGTCATTAAAGGCTAACCTGCCATTCGAAATAGTGGGATCCACTAAAGCCTCCCCGCTTGGTGCTCAGGCGTGCAAACTTCTAAACCTTGTCCAAAGGGTTCACTCCCTGACACCCGCTGACGCTTCCGCATCTCAGGATGCTGACTTTCAGACACAGCTGAACGCCATCATCACCCGATACCACGGTGTATTATAGGGCATGGGCACACTCCCATACACTTATAAAATCTTGTTAAAACCAAATGCCACGCCTGTGGTGCACGCACCTCGCAGGGTACCAGCTCCCCTCAAGGACCGCCTCAAGCAACAGGTGCAGGACCTCCAGGACCAGGACGTAATTTTGAAAGTTACAGAACCGACTCACTGGGTCAGCTCTATGGTGTGCGTGAAAAAAACATCCGGCGAATTACGCATATGTATTGATCCCAAGGACCTCAACCGCAATATTATGAGAGAACACTATCCCATTCCAAAGCGCGAAGAACTCACCTGCGAGATGGCTCGCGCCAAATTTTTCACCAAGCTAGACGCATCCAAGGGGTTCTGGGAGATCTAACTCGACGCATCCAGTCGGAAGCGCTGCACCTTTAAAACCCCATTTGGCCGGTATTGCTACAACTGGATGCCGTTTGGCATCATCTCTGCATCGGAAGTGTCCACAGAATAATAGGGCAGATGATGGAAGGTATCGAAGGGGTTCGCGTATATGTGGATGACATCATCGTCTGGTTTACCACCCCGCAGGAGCATATTGATCGCCTCCAACGCATCTCATTTCAAAGTTTGGCGTGCAGCCGGATGCTGACAAGGTATCTGCCATTAAGGCCATGAAGCCGGAGGACAAGAAGGAGGTCCTCCGCTTCCTGGACATGGTCAATTTCCTGGGGAAATTCATCCCTAACCTTGCCTCCCACACCACGGCTCTCAGGAACCTCGTTAAGAAGACGACCGAGTTCCAATGGCTCCCCCCCCCACGAACAAGAATGGCGGGAACTCAGGGCGAAGCTGACCAAGGCCCCGGTGTTGGCATTTTTCGATCCGGCCAAAGAAACAAAGATCTCCACGGATGCCAGTCAGTCCGGCATTGGAGCAGTGCTCCTTCAACGTGACGACGCCTCCTCAGGGGCTCCTGTCGCATACGCGTCACGTGCAATGACACCCACCGAGCAGCGCTATGCGCAAATTGAAAAAGAGTGCCTGGGCCTTCTTACCGGAGTCGTCAAATTCCATGACTATGTCTATGGACTCCCAAAGTTCACAGTCGAGACAGACCACAGGCCACTGGTCAATATCATTCAAAAATACCTTAACGACATGACGCCGCGCCTGCAGCGCATTCTCCTTAAACTCAGGCGGTACGACTTTGAATCGTCTACACCCCGGGTAAGGAGCTCATCGTTGCTGATGCACTCTCCTGATCTGTCACCACACCCTGCGACCAACGGGCTTCGTGTGCCAAATTGATGCTCAGGTGGCATTCGCCGCATCCAATCTGCCCGCCACGGACGAAGAACTCATCCAGATTCGTCGTGAGACGGCCAACGATCCCCTGCTCCAATGTGTCATGCGCCACCTGACAGACGGGTGGCTCAAGGGCCAACGCCCTCAATTCTATAACATTAAAGATGACCTGGCGGTGGTAGGTGGAATTCTACTAAAGCTGGACAGGATCGTCATTCCGCACAGCATACCAACCTCGTCCTTGAGCAGCTCCACGAGGGCCACCTGGGAGTGGAGAAATGCCGCCGACAGGCCCGTGAGGCAGTGTACTGGCCTGGAATCAACGAGGACATTGCCAACGCCGTTCCTAACTGCCCAACATGCCAGCGTTTCCAGCCTGCTCAGCCAAGGGAGACCTTGCAACCCCATGAGTTGGTCACATCCCCCTGGACCAAAGTGGGCATCGACCTGTTCCATGCACTTGGCCGGGACTACGTCCTCATAGTGGACTATTTCTCAAACTACACGGAGGTAGTTAGGCTACACAACCTCACCTCAACTGCGGTCATCCGTGCGTGCAAGGAAACCTTCGCTCGCCATGGCATCCCGCTCACGGTCATGTCTGACAATGGCCCGTGTTTTGCCAGTCAGGAGTGGTCCAATTTTGCCAAACGATACAATTTCACACATGTCACGTCCAGTCCCCATTACCCCCAATCCAATGGCAAAGCTGAAAAAGGGGTGCACATTGTCAAACGACTCCTGTGCAAGGCGGCCAATGCAGGATCCGATTTTTACCTCGCCCTCCTTGCTTACAGATGAACTCCATTGTCCACCGGTCTGTCACTGGCTCAATTGTTGATGAATCGCACGCTGCGGACAACGGTGCCGGCCATTCATGTCCCGGACTTGGACAACCTTCCGGTCCTTCGTCGAATGCAGTTGTCTCAGGCCCAACACAAATCGGCGTACGACGCCCGCGCCACGGATCTCCCTGCTCTGGCTCCTGATGACGAGGTCCGTGTCTAACTTCCCGATGGTGGTTGGTCCGCCACCGCTGTGGTGCTCAGACAAGTAGCCCCCAGGTCATTTTCGGTTCGTCTACAAGACGACTCTCTTCTTCGCCGAAATAGGCGGGCACTACGACTCCTTCCTCACTCGCCACCAGATCAGCATGTCCTGCCTCGCCGTCACGACAAACCCGTCACGGACTTTGCAGATCTCCCTTTCGCTCTGCCACCCTCTGAGTCTGACACAGTCCCGCCCATTCCAGAACAGGCGGCCCCTGACCCACCCTTGAGGCTGTCAACCAGAATTCGTCGCCCACCTCAGAGACTGAATTTATGAACTGCCTGAATTCATGGACTCTTTGAACTCATGAACTGATTGTTTCGTTACCTGTTTGATTAACTCACTGGTTTGTACATACTGTTGTTCGAGTTATATTTTGTGTTACATACTGTCCATCTGCACTCGACACCTTCCAATGTGAATATCTTAGAGTTTCTGTACATAGTCCTGTAAATATGCTCGCATGTGCCACACATAGTTAGGAACATTCGCATACTACATTATTTATTGCCACAAACACACATTTTTTTTAGAAAAGGGGGGATGTCATAATATACACATCAGTATATGATGGTGCAGAGACACACACTGACTGACACACTGCAAGACCAATCAACACACAAAACACAGCAGCCAATCACCAGTCAGGGCACGGTCACTATAAAGACAGAGGGCACTAGTTTTCCCGCTGATTCGGGATGCAGCCTCTGAGACAGACAGAGCCCGCAGTCAGTAGCACAAACATCCACCATGTGCTAGCAGTATAGGCTGGTCAGGTTAGGCATAGGTCTTCAGTCAACCTAACATAGTGTCGACCCAAAGTGCAAGTATGTTTAACAGATCTTAGTTAAATAAAATAGAGTTGTACTATTACAAGTGTTGGTAGCCTGTCTATGTTATTGCTAAGGTAAACGCAGCCCCCACAGATCCAGAGTACCCAACACATCAGGTGCGACGGTGTCAGACATGGGGAGCAGTATGCAAGGCCTGGGGCTTTCCGTGCAGGTGGCGTCTGTGGCCCAGGACATGGCTGCCCTCTCACAGGAAGCCATGAGCCAGAGCCAGTGGCAGATGGCAGAGGCGCTCAACGCCATGGCCCTGTCTCAGCAGGCCATGGCCCAGTCTCTGCAGGCCATGGCCCAGTCTCTGCAGGCCATGGCCCAGTCTCTGCAGGCAGTGGCCCAGTCTCAGCAGTCCATCGCTGGGGGCACGGCACCATTGCCCAGGTGCTGGCCGGCGTCGCCCAGACACAGACAGGGATGGCCAACTCCCTGAGCTCCATGGGTGCAAACTTGCAGACCCTTGTCGATACCAAGATGGGCCTCCAGGACTGGCAGTGCCAGGTGTCGGGGGGGCATCGGATGGCCGGTCCGTTCGCACCCCCGACCCATGTAGAGGCCCGGGAGGCCATCGGGCACGCCGCGGGAGGAGGAGGTGCTGGGGCCCATCCCGGGTCCCCCTGTAGGGGAGGTCCCGGAACACCGCGACACCTCGGACTCCCCCCTTCCATCCCAGGTGCATCTGGTGGGCAGCGGGCAGGACAGGCTGGCAGTTAGCCATCCCAGTCACCCGCGACGCAGCCTGGCCCATCTAGGCCGGGCCGCCCCAGGAAACGGCTGCCAAAGGGATCCCGAGTCACAGGGCAGGAAAGACAGGAGTCCACCTCCAGTTCTGCTGTACCATCTGGGGAACCACGTAGACATAGTCAAGGGGCCTGTAAGGCCAAACAATTAGACACTGAGTAAGTTGGCACGGGTGCAGGGCACAGATGAGTTACATGGGCTAGGGCACGAGTATGGACTGTTTGTTATTAAAATCACTTTCACACCTACAGAAGTTGCCTTTGTGCTCTGTCCGAAGCGTGCGGGGGTGTCGAGTGCATTGAGCGCCAGTGTGTGTGTGAGGGGTGGTATTACGTCGGCCCCAGGTGAGTGTGCCCCCCCTCCCCTCGGGTCGCCTTCGTCATCCCCCCGGGCAGAGGGCGTGACTGTGCGCTGCAGTGTCACGACTGCATGCAGGGATGGTCGGGGTGGATGGTGGTACTGTGGCCATGGGTCAGACATTGTCCAACGATGTAGAGCCAGGAGTTCATCGCAGAGCGGGTCATCATCATCCTCCATGGCCTGCAAGAGACACACTTCCACCGGCGACCGTGTGAGCCCGGCACATTGTGCCGCAGGTGGATCTGCAATGGAGGGGTGGCGTGCATGCAGGTGGGGTGGGTTTGGCTGGTGGTGGGTGGGTGGGGCGGGGGAGGGCGGGTGTGAGGGTGTTGCTGGTGGGTGGGTGGGGGAGGGCGAGGGTGGTCAGCTGGTGCCGTGGTGCGTGGTCTGTGCCCATACTTGGCGATTCCCACGCCCCCCTAGTCAGTGAACCGGGTGGCTAGCAGCCTGTCCCGTGCCCGCTGGCCCAGCCGGTAACGGTGGGCAGCCTCCCGCCCATGTCCAGCCCGACTGTCCTGACCATTGCCCCCATCCTCCTCATCTGGGGAGGACTGCGCCTCGTCCTGCTGCTCCCCCACTCCCCCCTCCTCTGCCTGCGGCACAATGCCCCTCTGCTGGGCTATGTTGTGCAGGACGCAGCACACCACAACAATGCGGCCGACCCTATCTGACCGATACTGGAGGTCCCCTCCAGAGCGGTCCAGGCACCTGAAACGCATTTTTAGCAGCCCAAAGCACCTCTATATCACACCCCTGGTTGCTGCATGGGCATCGTTGTAGCCATTCTCCGCGTCAGTCTGTAGCCTCCGTATAGGCGTCATCAGCCATGACCGCAACGGGTAACCCCTGTCGCCCAGCAACCAGCCCCTCAGCCGGGGGTGGCGTCCCTTCGAACATGCCGGGGATGTAAGACTGCGCCAATACGTATGAGTCATGTACACTTCCCGGTACCGGGCTCAGACGTGCAGGATCATCATGCGGTGCTCGCAGACCACCTGAATGTTCATGGAATAGGTCCCATTCCTATTGGTGAACACGGCCCTGTTATCCGCATGTGGCCGCACGGCGACGTGCATCCCATCGATCGCGCCCGGGACCATGGGAAACCCGGCCACGGCAGAGGAGCCCACAGCCCGGGCATCCTGGCTGGCCCGGTCCACAGGGAAGCGGATGTAGCGGTCTGCAAGGCATATAGAGCGTCAGTCACTGCCCGGATGCACCGGTGCACCGATGTCTGCGAGATGCCGGACAGGTCCCCACTCGGCGCCTGGAATGACCCCATGGCATAAAGGATCAGTGCCACCGTAACCTTGACGGACACGGGGAGAGGGTGTCCTCCCCCATTGCCACGCGGTGACAGGTGTGCCAGCAGGTGGCAGATGTGTGCCACGGTTTCGCGGCTCATCCGGAGTCTCCTCCTGCATGCCCGGTCTGTGAGGGCCTGGTACGACGAGCGGGGCCGGTACACACGGGGCCTCCTCGGGCGTCTCCGTCACCGTGGCGCCACGACCTCCTCCTCCACCTCCTCATGCTTCTCCTCCTCCTCGTGTTCCTCCTCCTCTTTGTGCTCCTCCTCCTCCTCCTCGTCCTGTCGGGCGGGTGGCCCTCCAGCCTGGGCAGCTGCCACCTGCCCCTCTGCGTCACGCTCCTCTGCGGCAGCCTCCGCCGCCTCCCTGGCACGCTCCTCCTCCTCCAGGGCAGCATGCAGACGTGCGGCTTCCGCCATGGCGGCCAACATCGCCGGCTGATCAGCAAACATAACACCTGCAGGGGGTGGGGGGGATTGACGACATGTCATCATTGCCTGTACACCCCCCCCCCCCCCCCCCCCCCCCCCCCCCGCAGCCAGGTGCCATGGGCTGCTTGGTCACGTCTGTTGGAATCTGGCACCTGTACAGGTGGACGACCTCCCTCGCCCTCTCCCCCTCCCCGGTACTCGCCCTCTCCCCCCTCCCCGGCACTCGCCCACTCCCCCTTCACGGCATTCGCCCCCTCCCCGGCACACGCCCCCTCCCCGGCACTCGCCTCCTCCACCCTCCCCGGCACTCGCCCTCTCCCCCCTCCCCGGCACTCGCCCTCTCCCCCCTCCCCGGCACTCGCCTTCTCCCCGGCATTTGCCCCCTCCCCGGCACTTGCCCCCTCACCCCGGCACTCGCCCTCTCCCCCTTCCCCGACACTCGCCCTCTCCCCCCTCCCCGGCACACGTCCTCTCCCCCCTCCCCGGCATTTGCCCCCTCCCCGGCACACGCCCCCTCCCCGGCACTCGCCTCCTCCCCCCTCCCCGGCACTCGCCCTCTCCCCCCTCCCCGGCACTCGCCTTCTCCCCCCTCCCCGGCATTTGCCCCTCCCCGGCACTCGCCTTCTCCCCCCTCCCCGGCATTTGCCCCCTCCCCGGCACTCGCGCCCTCCCCGGCACTTGCCCCCTCACCCCGGCACTCGCCCTCTCCCCCTTCCCCGACACTCACCCTCTCCCCCCTCCCCGGCACACGCCCTCTCCCCCCTCCCCGGCACTCGCCCTCTCCCCCCTCCCCGGCACTCGCCTTCTCCCCCCTCCCCGGCATTTGCCCCCTCCCCGGCACTTGCCCCCTCACCCCGGCACTCGCCCTCTCCCCCTTCCCCGACACTCGCCCTCTCCCCCCTCCCCGGCACACGTCCTCTCCCCCCTCCCCGGCATTTGCCCCCTCCCCGGCACTCGCCTCCTCCCCCCTCCCCGGCACTCGCCCTCTCCCCCCTCCCCGGCACTCGCCTTCTCCCCCCTCCCCGGCATTTGCCCCTCCCCGGCACTCGCCTTCTCCCCCCTCCCCGGCATTTGCCCCCTCCCCGGCACTCGCGCCCTCCCCGGCACTTGCCCCCTCACCCCGGCACTCGCCCTCTCCCCCTTCCCCGACACTCACCCTCTCCCCCCTCCCCGGCACACGTCCTCTCCCCCCTCCCCGGCATTTGCCCCCTCCCCGGCACTCGCGCCCTCCCCGGCAGTCGCCCCCTCACCCCGGCACTTGCCCCCTCCCCCCTCCCCGGCACCCACCCTCTCCCCCCCTCCCCGGCACTCGCCCTTTTCCCCCTCCCCGGCACTCGCCCTCTGCCCACTCCCCGGCACTCGCCCTCTCCCCCCTCCCCGGCACTTGCCCTCTCCCCCTTCCCCGGCACTCGCCCTCTCCCCCCTCCCCGGCACACGTCCTCTCCCCCCTCCCCGGCATTTGTCCCCTCCCCGGCACTCGCGCCCTCCCCGGCATTTGTCCCCTCCCCGGCACTTGCCCCCTCCCCCCTCCCCGGCACCCACCCTCTCCCCCCTCCCCGGCACTTGCCCTTTTCCCCCTCACCCCGGCACACGCCCTCTCCCCCCTCCCCGGCACTCACCCTCTCCCCCGTCCTGGGCACTCGCCCTCTCCCCCCTCCACGGCACTCACCCTCTCCCCCCTCCACGGCATTCGCCCCCTCCCCGGCACTCGCCCCCTCCCCGGCACTCGCCCCCTCCATGGCACTCGCCCCCTCCCCGGCACTCACCCCTCACCCCGGCACTCGCCCCCTCCCCGGCTCTCCCCGGCACTCGCCCCCTCCCCCCGGCACTCGACGCCCCCCGGCATTCGCCCCCTCACCCCGGCACTCGCCTCCTCCCCGGCACTCGCCCCCCCCGGCACTCGCCCCCTCACCCCGGCACTCGCCCCTCCACCCCAGCACTCGCCCCCTCAGCCCGGCACCCGCCCCGCCCGGCACTCGCCCCCTCCCCGGCACTCCCCCCTCACCCCGGCACTCGCCCCCTCACCCCAGCACTCGCTCCCCCACCGGCACTCCCCCCTCACCCCGGCACTCGCCCCCTCTCCCCGGGCACTCGCCCCCCCCCCCCGGCACTCGCCCCACCCCCGCCCGGCATTCGCCCCCCCCCCCCCGGCACTCGCCCCCCCCCCCCCCCCCCGGCACTCGCTCCCTCACCCCGGCACTCGCCCACCCTCCCACCCACCCCCACCCCCCCGGCACCCGCCCCCTCCCCGGCACTCGCCCCCTCCCCGGCACTCGCCCCCTCACCCCGGCACTTGCCCCCTCATCCCGGCACTCGCCCCCCCCGGCACTCGCCTGCTCCCCGGCATTCCCCCCTCACCCCGGCACTCGCCCCCTCACCCCAGCACTCGCCCCCCCCACGGCATTCCACACTCACACCGGCACTCGCCCCCTCTCCCCGGGCACTAGCCCCCCCCCTGCACTCCCCACCCCACCGGCACTCGCCCCCTCACCCCAGCACTCGCCCCCACCCGGCACGCCCCCCTCACCCGGGCACTCGCCCCCCCCGGCACTCGCCCCCCCCCGGCACGCCCCCCTCACCCGGGCACTCGCCCCCCCCGGCACTCGCCCCCCACCCCCCTCGGCACTCGCTCCCTCACCCCGGCACTCGCCCCCCCTCCCACCCACCCCCCCCCCCCCGGCACTCGCCCCCTCCCCGGCACTCGCCCCCTCCCCGGCACTCGCCCCCTCACCCCGGCATTTGCCCCCTCACCCCGGCACTCGCCCCCCCGGCACTCGCCTGCTCCCCGGCATTCCCCCCTCACCCCGGCACTCGCCCCCTCACCCCAGCACTCGCCCCTCCCACGGCATTCCACACTCACACCGGCACTCGCCCCCTCTCCCCGGGCACTCGCCCCCCCCTGCACTCCCCACCCCACCGGCACTCGCTCCCTCACCCCGGCACTCGCCCCCTCACCCCGGCACTCGCCCCCTCACCCCGGCACTCGCCCACTCACCCCGGCACCCGCACCCCCCGGCACTCGCCCCCTCCCCGGCACTCACCCCTCACCCCGGCACTCGCCCCCTCACCCCAGCACTCGCCCCCCCCCCCGGCACGCCCCCCTCACCCGGGCACTCGCCCCCCCCGGCACTCGCCCCCCCCCCGGCACGCCCCCCTCACCCCCCCTCCCACCCCCCCCCCACCCCCCCCCCCCCCGGCACTCGCCCCCTCCCCGGCACACGCCCCCTCCCCGGCACTCCCCCCTCACCCCGGCACTCGCCCCCTCACACCAGCACTCGCCCCCCTCCCCGGCACTCCCCCCTCTCCCCGGGCACTCGCCACCCCCCCCCGGCACTCGCCCCCCGGCACTCGCCCCCCCCCACAGGCACTCGCTCCCTCACCCCGGCACACACTCCCTCACCCAGGCACTTGCCGCCTCACCCCGACACTCGCCCCCCCCCCCCCCCCCCCGGCACTCGCCACCTCACCCCGGCACTCGCCCCCTCACCCCGGCACTCGCCCCCCCCCCCCCACGGCACTCGCCCCCTCACTCCGGCACTCGCCCCCTCACCCCAGCACTCGCCCCACCCCCGGCACTCCCCCCTCACCTCGGCACTCACCCCCTCAGCTCGGCACTCGCCCCCTCACTCCGGCACTCACCCCCTCACCCCGGCACTCGCCCCCTCACCCCGGCACTCGCCCTCTCCCCCCTCCCGGCACTCGCCCCCTCCCCCCGGCACTCGCCCTCTCCCCCCTCCCCGGCACTCGCCCTCTCCCCCTTCCCCGGCACTCGCCCTCTCCCCCCTCCCCGGCACTCGCCCTCTCCCACTTCCCCGGCACTCGCCCTCTCCCCCCTCCCCGGCACTCACCCTCTCCCCCCTCCACGGCACTCGCCCTCTCCCCCATCCCCGGCTTTCACCCTCTCCCCGGCACTCGCGCCCTCCCCGGCACTCGCCCCCTCACCCCGGCACTCACCCCCTCTCCCCGGCACTCGCCCCCTCCCCGGCTCTCCCCGGCACTCGCCTCCTCACCCTGGCACTCGCCCCCCCCCGGCATTCGCCCCCTCACACCGGCACTCCCCCCCCCCCCACCTCAGCACTCGCACCCACCCCCCCTGGCACTCCCCCCTTTCGCCAGCACTTGCCCCCTCTCCCCGGCACATGCCCACCCCCCGGCATTCGCCCCCTCACCCCTCCCTGGCACTCGCCCTCTCCCCCTTCCCCGGCACTCACCCTCTCCCACCTCCCCGGCACTCGCCCCCTCCCCGGCACTCGCCCTCTCCCCCCTCCCCGGCACTCGCCCTCTCCCCCCTCCCCGGCACTTGCCCTCTCCCCCCTCCCCGGCACTCGCCCTCTCCCCCTCCCCGGCACTTGCCCACTCCCCCCTCCCCGGCACTTGCCCTCTCCCCACTCCCCGGCACTCGCCCTCTCCACCCTCCCGGCATCGCCCCCTCACCCCGGCACTCGCCCTCTCCCCCCTCCCTGGCACTCGCCCTCTCCCCCTCCCCGGCACTCGCCCCCTCCCCGGCACTCGCCTCCTCACCCTGGCACTCGCCCCCACCGGCATTCGCCCCCTCACCCCGGCACTCCCCCCCCCATCCCAGCACTCGCACCCACCCCCCCCGGCACTCCCCCCTTTCCCCAGCACTTGCCCCCTCACCCCGGCACATGCCCAACCCCCGGCACTCGCCCCCTCACCCCGGCACTCGCCCCCTCACCCCAGCACTCGCCCCCCCGGTACTCCCCCCTCACCCCGGCACTCGCCACCTCACCTCGGAACTCGCCACCTCACCCCGGCACTCGCCCCCTCACCCCGGCACTCGCCCCCTCACCCCGGCACTCACCCCCTCCCCGGCACTCACCCCCTCACCCTGGCACTCGCCCCCCCCCCACACACAGGCACTCGCTCCCTCACCCCGGCACTCACTCCCTCACCCAGGCACTTGCCGCCTCACCCCGACACTCGCCCACCCCCCCCGGCACTCGCCACCTCACCACGGCACTCGCCCCCTCACCCCGGCACTCGCCCCCCCCCCCACGGCACTCGCCCCCTCACCCCGGCACTTGCCCCCTCACCCCAGCACTCGCCCCACCCCCGGCACTCCCCCCTCACCTCGGCACTCACCCCCTCAGCTCGCCACTCGCCCCCTCACTCCGGCACTCGCCCCCTCACCCCGGCACTCGCCCTCTCCCCCCTCCCGGCACTCGCCCCCTCCCCCCGGCACTCGCCCTCTCCCCCCTCCCCGGCACTCGCCCTCTCCCCCTTCCCCGGCACTCGCCCTCTCCCCCCTCCCCGGCACTCACCCTCTCCCCCATCCCCGGCTTTCACCCCCTCCCCGGCACTCGCGCCCTCCCCGGCACTCGCCCCCTCACCCCGGCACTCACCCCCTCACCCCGGCACTCGCCCCCTCCCCGGCTCTCCCCGGCACTCGCCTCCTCACCCTGGCACTCGCCCCCCCCGGCATTCGCCCCCTCACCCCGGCACTCCCCCCCACCCCAGCACTCGCACCCACCCCCCCCGGCACTCCCCCCTTTCCCCAGCACTTGCCCCCTCACGCCGGCACATGCCCACCCCCCGGCACTCGCCCCCTCACCCCGGCACTCGCCCCCTCACCCCAGCACTCGCCCCCCCCCGGCACTCCCCCCTCACCCCGGCACTCGCCACCTCACCTCGGAACTCGCCACCTCACCCCGGCACTCGCCCCCTCACCCCGGCACTCGCCCCCTCACCCCGGCACTCACCCCCCTCCCCGGCACTCATCCCCTCACCCCGGCACTCGCCCCCTCACCCCGGCACTCGCCCCCTCACCCCAGTACTCGCCCCATCACCCCGGCACTCGCCCCCTCCCCGGCACTAGCCCCCCCCTCCCCGGCACTCGCCCCCTCACCCCAGCACTCGCCCCCCCCACGGCACTGGCCCACCCCCCCGGCACTCGCCCCCTCAACCCGGCACTCGCCCCCTCACCCCGGCACTCGCCTCCTCACCCCGGCACTCGCCCCCTCACCCCGGCACTCGCCCCCTCACCCCGGCACTCGCCCGCTCCCCCCTCCCCGGCACTCACCCCCCTCCCCCTCCCCGGCACTCGCCTTCTCTCCCCTCCCCGGCACTCGCCCTCTCCCCCCGCCCCGGCACTCGCCCTCTCCCCCCCTCCCCGGCACTCGCCCTCTCCCCCCTCCCCGGCACTTGCCTTCTCCCCACTCCCTGGCACTCACCCTCTCCACCCTCCCGGCATCGCCCCCTCACCCCGGCACTCGCCCTCTCCCCCCTCCCCGGCACTCGCCCTCTCCCCTTTCCCCGGCACTTGCCTTCTCCCCACTCCCCGGCACTCGCCCTCTCCACCCTCCCGGCATCGCCCCCTCACCCCGGCACTCGCCCTCTCCCCCCTCCCTGGCACTCGCCCTCCCCCCTTCCCCGGCACTCACCCTCTCCCACCTCCCCGGCACTCGCCCCCTCCCCGGCACTCGCCCTCTCCCCCCTCCCCGGCACTCGCCCTCTCCCCCCTCCCCGGCACTTGCCCTCTCCCCCCTCCCCGGCACTTGCCCTCTCCCCACTCCCCGGCACTCGCCCTCTCCACCCTCCCGGCATCGCCCCCTCACCCCGGCACTCGCCCTCTCCCCCCTCCCTGGCACTCGCCCTCTCCCCCTCCCCGGCACTCGCCCCCTCCCCGGCACTCCCCCCTCACCCCGGCACTCACCCCCTCACCCCGGCACTCGCCCCCTCCCCGGCACTCCCCCCTCACCCCGGCACTCGCCCCTTCTCCCCGGCACTCGCCCCCTCACACTGGCACTCGCCCCCTCTCCCCGGCACTCCCCACTCACCCCGGCACCCGCCACCCCCGGCACTCGCCCCCTCACCCCAGCACTCGCCCCCTCACCCCAGCACTCACCCCCCACCGGCACTCCCCCCTCGCCCCGGCACTCGCCCTCTCCCCGGCACTCGCCACCTCGCCCCGGCACTCGCCCCCTCCCCGGCACTCGCCCCCCTCCCCGGCACTCGCCCTCTCCCCGGCACTCGCCCCATCAACCCGGCACTCACTCCCTCCCCGGCACCCGCCCCCTCACCCCAGCACTTGCCCCCTCCCCGGCACTCGCTCCCTCCCCGGCACTCGCCCCCTCCCCGGCACTCGCCTGCTCACCCCGGCACTCGCCTCCTCCCCGGCACTTGCCCCCTCCCCGGCACTCGCCCCCTCCCCGGCACTTGCCCCCTCGCCCCGGCACTCGCCCTCTCCCCGGCACTCGCCTGCTCACCCCGGCACTCGCCCCCTCCCCGGCACTTGCCCCCTCGCCCCGGCTCTCGCCCCCTCCCCGGCACTTGCCCCCTCGCCCCGGCACTCGCCCCCTCCCCGGCACTCGCCCTCTCCCCGGCACTCGCCCCCTCCCCGGCACTTGCCCCCTCGCCCCGGCACTCGCCCCCTCCCCGGCACTCGCCCTCTCCCCGGCACTCGCCCCCTCCCCGGCACTTGCCCCCTCGCCCCGGCACTCGCCCTCTCCCCGGCACTCGCCCCATCACCCCGGCACTCACTCCCTCCCCGGCACCCGCCCCCTCACCCCAGCACTTGCCCCCTCCCCGGCACTCGCCCCCTCACCCCCCTCCAGCACCCCCATCCACCACCCCCCTCTCACCACCCCCCTCCACACCATCCCCCTCCCCCCAACACACACAGACTGCGGCCACGCCGTCACTTCTACTGCGGCCACCCCACGCCGTGACCCACCTCCGCGTTGTCCGGCGTCAACCAACAGCACTGGTTGACGCCGTTATATAGGAGGTTCAATTTACGCCTGCCCATTCGGCCGGACGAATTCGGGCAGCCCCGGGGTTCATAGCGTCGCGCCGGTCCCCGCCATTCTCTGAGGCGGGCGCGCGTTTCAGCCTCGGTGACCTTTGGGGGGTCGGGGATTGGGGAGGCCGGCGGGGGCGGGATTTACGCCGACCCCCGGCTATTCTCTGACCCGGCGGGGTGTCGGAGAATCCCGCCCATGCACACAAAGTTGCACTCACACCCGCACCCACAAACGTGCGTGCACACACACTGTACACACACATGCACACACACACACATCACACACACACACACATCACACATACATGCACGCACATGCACATCACACATACATGCACACACACATCACACATACATGCACACACACACATCACACACACATGCACGCACACACACATCACACATACATGCACACACACACATCACACATACATGCACGCACATCACAAACACGCACTCACACACGCGCGCGCACGCACACAAACACAAGCCCATGCACACACACACACCAACACACGCACACACACACCGAACACATACACATGTTCTGAATTCTCCCTCAGTGTACCCGAACAGGCATCGGAGTGTGGCAACGAGGGGATTTTCATAGTAATTTTATCGCAGTGTTAATGTAAGCCTATTTGTGACACTAATAAAGATTATATTATTATTATTACATTCATAAAGCTGTTTCCTTGTTCCATGCCAACCTTTTCTTTTCTACTCAGTGACTCTTAACTTTGAAAAAGGACATGTCGATGCAGAACTTGAATACTTGGCACAGGTCTTCCCAAACTTCTCACGAACTCCTGGATAGGATACAAGAAAGACGCTGTGACTTGAGAATGATTCCTCCCTTCGGGCACATTGGTATGGATCTGGAGCCACATATAATCCAGGCCGGGAAGGGCTAGCAGATTTCCCTCCCTGAAGCTGATGGGTTTTTGTGACAATCAGTGATAGTTTCATGGTTGCCATTGTGGAGACTAACTTTTGATTCCAGATTTAATGTATTGATTTTTAAATGCCTGAATGGCCTGAATGGATTTGAATCCGTGTCTTCAGAGCATTTCCCTGAGCCTGTAGATAACTAGCTCAGTGACATTACCCAAGGTCTCCCCAAGAGTAGGTGATTGGGATTGATTAGATTTCTCTGCAGAGGACCAACATGTACTTGATTGGTTCTAATGAGTCTCAGACTTGGAGTGCTCCTGTGAGCTTTCCTGTCTTTACCTCAAGTAGAATCTTCATTTCACCTCAGGACTGCTAACTCATGGAAATCCGTACCTCCTTCAGGTGTCCCATTCCCCTCCCAACCTGGAAAATTCAAGCTTCTTATCACTACACCCTTGATGTACCTTCAATCCCCAGAGAGGCAGCGAGAGCAAGTGAACATAAAGCTTTATTAGTCATGAACTTGCCTAGCCAGAGTCAGTAGTACAGATGAATGCCGCCCACAAGAGGCCGGCTTATAAATGCCCTGGTGTGGGCGGAGCCAGAGGCGGAGCCATACCGGGATTACAGTACAGTAGCAGCGGCGGGATTCTCCGCTACCCGGCGGGGTGGGGGTTCCGGCTTAATGGAGTGGTGGGAACCACTCCGGCGTCGGGCCGCCCCAAAGGTGCGGAATTCTCCGCGCCTTTAGGGGCCAAGCCCTCACCTTGAGGGGCTAGGCCGGCGCCTGAGTGGTCTCCGCTCCGCTGGCTGGCGGGAAAGGCCTTTGGCGCCACGCCAGCCGGCGCCGAAAGCTCTTCGCCGGGCGACGCATGCGCGGGAGCGGCAGCGGCTGCTGACGTCATCCCCGCGCATGCGCAGGGGAGGGGGTCTCTTCCGCCTCCGCCATAGTGAAGACCATGGCGAAGGCGGAAGAAAAGAGTGCCCCCATGGCACAAGCCTGCCCGCGGATCGGTGGGCCCCGATCGCGGGCCAGGCCACCGTGGGGGCATCCCCCGGGGCCAGATCGCCCCGCGCCCCCCCCCAGGACCCCGGAGCCTGCCTTGCCCCACCGGTAAGGTAGGTGGTTTAGTCCGCCGGCAGGAGAGGGTTGACAGCGGCGGGACTTCGGCCCATCGCGGGCCGGAGAATCGCCGGGGGTGGGCCCGCCGACCGGCGCGGTGCGATTCCCGCCCCCGCCGAATCTCTGGTGGCGGAGAATTCGGGACACGGCGGGGGCGGGATTCACGCCAGCCCCCGGCGATTCTCCACCCCGGTGGGGGGGTCGGAGAATCGCGCCCCTGGAAGCAGTTCATATCACCACTTCCGGGTCATAGGTCACAGGTTATGGTATCATGCATGCGTTATGGTGAATACATTCACCACAACCCTGATTGATCTCGCCTTCTCTTCCACTCATTCTGCTCTTGGTGGCCCTGCACTGTAGGTTTCTTCAATTATTCCGATTCTTCCTGGCTCCTTTCTTCAATTTTTCTTCAGATGCAGTGAGACGGAGAGGAGTTGGGACACGGGATTGGTGGGGGTGGGGTGGAGTGATTGGAGGAAAGCGCGAAGAGGGAGACAGGAGGTGAAGACACCCAGGGAGAATGAAGAAGTTACTCAGTCCTCATAGATTGTAGAGGGGAGGGACAGCTGAGGGAGAGAAAAACTCCACTTTTACTATGCCCTGGGATGACTATATTAAAGTTGCGCATGAGTTTACAAATGTGTAATTACTTAATTGCCATCCGAGGAGATAATTTTTTTTTTTTTTTTAATCTTTTTATTGAAGTATTTGTAAAATTTTATAACAATAACAGGAAAAGAACAGTAAACATTAAACATTAACATGGTGAAAGAATAGACATTTCCCCAATCGGCTCTATCTTCACAGACCACATGAAATAACATAAAACAACACTTCCCCCCCCCCCCCCCCACCTCGAAAAGCTGCTACTGCCGACATTTTACATTTCTCCAAGAAAGTCGGCGAACGACTGCCACCTCCGGGAGAACCCCAGCATTGATCCTCTTAAGGCGAACTTTATTTTCTCGGGGCTGAGAAACCCAGCCATGTCACTGACCCAAGTCTCTACACTCGGGGGTTTCGAGTCCCTCCACATTAAAAGGATCCGTCTCCGGGGGCTAAGACCAGAATGTCGGCCTCTTTCACCCCCTGAACACCCGGGTCTTCTGACACTCCAAAGATCGGCACCTCTGGACTCGGCACCACCCGGGGTCCGAGCACCGTGGACATTGCCTTGGCAAACCCCGGCCAGAACCCTGCAAGCTTCGGGCGTGCCCAAAACATATGGACATGGTTTGCTGGGATTCCCGCACACCTCGCACATCTGTCTTCTACCCCCAAAAACTTGCTCATCCTTGCCACCGTCTTGTGTGCCCGGTAGGCCACCTTAAACTTGATTAAACTGAGCCTAGCACATGATGAGGAGGAATTGACCCTACTTAGGGCTTCCGCCCACAGACCCGACTCTAACTCTCCTCCGAACTCTTCCTCCCACTTGCCCTTAAGCTCCTCCACCGGGGTTGCCTCCGCCTCCGACAGCTCATGGTAGATGTCCGACACCTTCCCCTCCCCCACCCAGGTACCGGAAACTACTCTATCCTGTGTCCCCCGTGGAGGCAGAAGCGGGAAGGCCACCACCTGTTTTCTCAGGAAGGTTCGCACTTGTAAATATCTAAAGCCGTTCCCTGGCAGCAGTTTAAATTTGTCCTCCAGCGCCTGCAGGCTGGGAAAGCTCCCATCCATAAACAGGTCACCCATCCTTTTGATACCTGCCCTCTGCCAGCTCTGGAACCCGCCATCCATCCTGCCCGGTAGGAACCTGTGGTTATTACATATCGGGGTCTGGACCGACGTGCCTTCCACCCTCTTGTGTCTCCTCCACTGCCCCCAGATCTGCAGTGCCACCACCACCACCGGACTTGTGGAGTAACGGGCCGGCGAGAACGGCAGAGGCGCTGTTACCAGCGCTCCCAGACTGGTGCCTTTACATGACGCCGCCTCCAGCTGCTACCATGCCGACCCCTCCCCCAAACCCGCTTCCTAACCATGGCTATGTTGGCCGCCCAGTGGTAGTTGCAAAAGTTCGGCAACGCCAGCCCACCCTCCCCCCGACTGCGTTCCAGCAACACTCTCTTCACTCGCGGGATTTTATTCGCCCACACAAATCCCAAGATGATCTTATTCACCCGCTTGACAAAGGCCTTAGGGATGGGAAGGCACTGGAATACAAATAGAAATCTGGGGAGGACCGTCACTTTCATGGTCTGTACCCTCCCCGCCAGTGACAGCGGGAGCATGTCCCATCTTTTAAAGTCCCCTTCCATTTGTTCCACCAGCCGGGTCAAATTAAGCTTATGCAACGAATCCCACTTCCGAGCCACCTGTATCCCCAGGTAGCGAAAGCTCTTCTCTACCCTCCTCAGCGGCAGCTCACTCAGTCTCTTCTCCTGCCCTTTAGCCTGGATCACAAACAACTCGCTCTTCCCCACGTTCAGTGTATACCCCGAGAAACTGCCAAATTCCCTCAAGTTCCGCAAGACCTCCCCCATCCCCTCCAGTGGGTCCGAAATGTACAGGGGGAGGAGATAATTTTCATTAGCTCACTCACTTTGTGTTATAAAGATCATCAATATTTTTGTGGTTTTACCAGAGATGGCTAACATGGAAAATCTTCATTTGACTTCAACGTACAAGAAACAAATCCACCAATCTCAAGCTCTCAGTGGGAACTCTGCAGGTCTTTGAAATAGCATTAAATTCTGGCGCCTTTAAGTCGTGCTCTCCACTGGGGACTGCCACTGCGAATTTTCCCCACTCTGACCAGAGGGAACCTCCCCCGCGGCTGTGCGACACTGGAAAAGTGAAGTTGGGGGTTGGCCTGATCGCAAGTGTTTCAGATCACATGCAAGGTTTGATGTGACAGATGAAGAAAAGATTGTGGAGGAGACCAAAACTTGTGGCTACCAAAGTAAGGTGGTCATCGCTGAATCAGAGAAGTTGTTCAGGAGAAAGCTCTTGAGTTCAAAGAGTGGCTGGCACGCGGGAGGAAGAAAAGACGAAAAGGATATTCTGCTGGGGTTAGGCACAGATGAGCAGGAGAAAGTTAGCGTGGATAGCAGAGGTCTGCGTGGACTCAGTGGAGTGAATGGTCTGTTTCTATGCTGTAGACTCAATGTTCCCTCAAATAAAATATGCTCGAAATGCAGAACATACATGCTGTTTTATCATCTGTCTCTATGGCTGCTCTGCCACAGGATCTCTTTCATAAGACACACATTTGCTCTTTTTAGGTACAGTCAACAGAACAGCCCCCTGGTCGTTTGGTATGTACAGAGTTTGAGTGTTGTCGAAAAAAAAGACACATGTCGTTGAAGCTTTTCATCCTGCACTCATCAGGACAGTTCGCAAGAATACCAAGGGCTGGGTTCTTGGGCACGCCATCTGCTGGCGGTGGGATTCTCTACTTCCACCACTTGTCAATGGTTTTTCCCGCTGAAGCCATCCCAGGCCACCAGGAAACCTGTGAGCGCGGTTGTGCTGCCGACGGGAACAGAGAATCCCAATGGCCGGGAATGACAATTTCCTGACAAGAGAGTACCAATTGGTTGGTAAATGGACTCTCATTGGCCGAAGCATCGCCATGGAGAATCAACCAATTAGCTGATTCAATTAGTGAGAATAGAGACTACAAAATTAAGAACCATATAATTGTCCACTTTTAAAAATGCATGATTCCTAACATAGCATTACAAAAGGCTCAAAGAATAAGTGAAATGCTTTTGGGAATGTTACATTTTTATAACTTGGTTGATAATGGAGATGAATTAGCAGCAGATTGTTGGAACTATGTTTTATAATAATAATATTTTTATAATAATCTTTATTGTTGCAAGTAGGCTTACATTAACACTGCAATGAAGTTACTGTGAAAAGCCCCTAGTCGCCACATTCCTGTTCGGGTACACGAAGAAGAATTCAGAATTACCTAACAGCACGTCTTTCTGGACTTGTGGGAAGAAACCGGAGCACCCGGAGGAAACCCACGCAGACACGGGGAGAACGTGCAGACTCCGCATAGACAGTGACCCAAGCGGGAATCAAACCTGGGACTCCTGGTGCTGTGAAGCAGCAGTGCTACCCACTGTGCTACCGTGTCGCCCATCATCCCCAGGCATGCAGGGTCAATAGAAGTCAGCTTATTCTTTCATTTTTGATTTGTTTAATTAACTGTTGAAATTGTAGTTGTTTAGTCTCAGCTTTTGCTGTGTGAAGTATATTTTTCTTTGCCACCCAACATCGCACCTTGTGGTGAACCACTGTTACTGTAGTTCCACTGTTGTTCCACTGTTACTTACAGCGCTGTATACATTCTCTGTTACTGTTTGTTCCATTGTTACTCACTGTGTTATATATTGTTGTTCTTCCGTGGCTCCGCCCCACTGGGTGGTGTATATAGTTGACTGATCTGTAGCCCTGTCGCCAGTCTGGGTTCAGCAGCAATTTTGTCAAGGCCCGCAACCTGCCTTACTCCATCGAGGAGGTCAGGACCATGACCAGGGACTGCCAACCGCACTTCTATCGGCCCGACAGAGCGTACCTGGTGAAGGCCTTCCGCCCCTTTGAGCGCCTTAGCATCGACTTCAAAGGGCCCCTCCCCTCCACCGACCATAACGTGTACTTCCTCAACATCGTTTTTCCTTCGCCATCCCATGCCCTGACATGACCTCGGCCACTGTCATCAAGGCCCTGCACAGCCGCTTCACCTTGTTCGGTTTCCCCACCTACACAGTGATCGGGGCTCCTCGTTCATGAATGCTGAGCTGCGTCAGTTGCTGCTCAGCAAGGGCATCGCCTCAAGCAGGTCTACCAGCTACGACCCCCGGGGAAATGGACAGGTGGAGAGGGAGAACGCTACGGTCTGGAAGGCCGTCCTCCTGGCCCTACGGTCTAGAAGTCTCCCAGTCTCCCGCTGGCAGGAGGTCCTTCCCGATGCGCTCCACTCTATCTGGTCGCTTCTGTGTACTGCCACCAACGAGACCCCTCACAGATGTATGTTTGCCTTCCCTAGGAAGTCCACCTCAGGGGTCTCGCTCCCGTCCTGGCTGACATCCACAGGGCCTGTCCTCCTCCAGAAGCATGTGAGGAACCACAAAACCGATCCCCTGGTTGAGCGGGTTATGCTTCTCCACGCTAACCCACAATATGCTTACGTGGCACATCAGGACGGGTGGCAGGACACAGTCTTCCTCCGGGACCTGGCACCTGCTGGTTCCCCACCCGACCCTCCACTGTCTACCTCCATTACCATCGCCCCCGCACCTACAGTGTCTCCCTCTCTGTCGACGCTTTCGGAAGAAGAAGAGGACGACACGCTCCCGGAGTTGCAGGTCTCGACACCAGTGCCCACACCACAGCCAGGACTGAGGAAATCACGGCGGACGGTTAAAGCTCCTGATAGACTTAATCTATAAGTTTGCTCCACGCCCGGTGGCCTTTTTTTTTAAACAGGGGGTGAATGTGGTGAACCACTGTTATTGTAGTTCCACTGTTGTTCCACTGTTACTTACAGCGCTGTATACATTCTCTGTTACTGTTTGTTCCATTGTTACTCACGGTGTTATATATTGTTGTTCTTCCGTGGCTCCGCCCCACTGGGTGGTGTATATAGTTGACTGATCTGTAGCCCTGTCTCCAGTCTGGGTTCAGCAGCAGACAGGCTACACCTTAGAGTATTCAAACCATTACTTCATTTTCTACAACTTGCCTCGTGTGTAATTGATGGTGCATCTCACCTTTCGAGATATTCCATTTGCCCTCTGTTGCTGTTGAATAACTGAATCAAGTTGCTAAATTTGTCCCTTGTTGTTCAGTGTTGCTCCCACTGAACACTGACCTCTTCTGCTATTGACACATTTTGCTACCCTACCTTTGCCACTATTAACACCCATCAGTCCCCAATGGCACCGTGACAGCCCCTTTGTTTCATGCCCATGGCATATTTGTCAATCTCTTCTTATCTCTGACTGTCATTTACTTTCCATTCTGCCCCACCACCCCCCTCTCCAAGTGTATACTTCATCACATTTCAATCCCTCTCCACTTCTGAAGAAGAGACATACGGACTCGAGATGTTAACTGTTTTTCTCTCCCTACAGATGCTGCCAGACCCGCTGAGTTTATCCAGCATTTCCTGTTTTTATTTCAGATTTCCAGCATCTGCAGTATTTTGCTTTTTACGCTAAAATTGTCCCCTCGCTTCTTTTACACTGAATCTTGTCAAAGTTATTTACCCAGATTCTGATCTACAGTTTTTTTTTGTTTAATAGTCAGGTCAGGCTTAAATGATGAATCTGTAATGTACCCTTTCAGAACCAATGCACGCGGCAATTTTCTAAACTTTAAAAAAAATAAAATTTTAAGTACCCAATTATTTCCTTTCCAATTAAGGGGCAATTTAACATGACCAATCCACCTGCCCTGCACATCTTTGGGTTGTGGGGTGAAACCCACGCAGACACGGGGAGAATGTGCAAATTCCACACGGACAGTGACCCAGGGCCGGAATCGAACCTGGGACCTCGGCGGCGTGAGGCCGCAGTGCTAACCACTGTGCCACCCATTTTCTACGTTTTTAACCGAGGTCAATGAACATGTGGCATCTCTCGACAGCACAGGAAAACACAAACACGGCGCAAGCAGTTCCAAAGAGGAGATCTTTGAACTTGGCAAAGGGGACCTGACAGACGGAAAACAGTAGCATTTGGCTGCACTGCTGTCACAGAGAGGTTGTTAGCCCAGTGGGGCGGGGGGAGTGGTGTGCATGGGGTGATGAGGGGAGGAGGTCAGGGAGCTGGCAAGGGTTCGCACATAGTCGGTGGGAGGCGGTGCAGGGAGTGGTGGGGAGGGGGGTGAAAGAGGTTTAAACTGAGCAAAAGAAACCAAATGCTCCAAAACCTCAAATAGAAAGCCTGCGCAGGTCGGTCATTGGAGCAGATGGAGTGCTGGGGTTATTTTGACTGATTTTCCTTGGGGGGGGGTGGCGGGGGAGTGTCGGTGGGGTTACCCCTAGGTGGCAGAGGAGTGTCGGTGGGGTTACCCCTAAGTTTGGGTGCAAAAGTTATTTTCGAAAAATAAAAAATAAACTGCTGGGAGACATGTGACAATTGCATCATCACACACCAGTTCGAGAGGACAAAGAGAATGATTATAAGATTTTTTTTAAAAAAACAAACCAGGCTGCAATGATCTCCTGTAAAACTGAACTCCATTGGACATTGCCCCTTTAAAAGGTCAAAAGCGTGTTTCCCCTTTAAGGGCCCCAGTCAGTAACTTCCAAATACCAATTTGAATCCAGATCTCGATTTTTTTTTTTTTGCCCACTAAGTGTCAATCAAGGGCGGTGCAGGGGGCGGGGATCTTCTGGCACAACTGCTTTTTAGACTATGCTTTAATACCATAACTATGTTATGTATTTGGCAGAGAGTGTGTGAGTGTTTGTGTGTGAATAGAGCGAGTTAAACGCCTTTACACCCAATGATGACGGCAGTACAGTGAATTGAACCCAGTGATCATCGAGTGAGGAACTGATTCATATTTTCTACATTTAAACGGAGATCCCCCCCCCCCCCTCCTCCCTTCACCTCCCCCCCACCCCCCACTCAAACCTCCCACCAAACCTCCCTCTTCTCTTTCCCTCTCCCTTTACTTGGAGCTGCAGCGACCCTGCCTGCTTGTTGGCTGGGGTTAGTGGATTTTTTTTCAAACCTGTGCAAACTTAAGGACAAATCGGTGCGTTATTTAATTTGGTTGTGGTGGTAATTTTAATTTTTTGCAAAAGTAGAAAAATAAGGAAGTGGGAATTACTTTAAATCGGTGGTAGACCCAGAGCTTTGGCTGTGTGTTTGAAATGGGAGATGCAACTTATTACACCCGATGTAATCATAAACTGAGGTTTGTGTGTGTGTGTCACTTTTTGCAACTCCAATCAGCCAGGTCGATTTTTAGTCAATTTCAGTTTTAGGTCATGTCAGTCTGGTGAGCGTTTTCTTTCAAATGTGGCTTAATCTTTAAAAAGTAAAATCGTCACCAGAAATTTTTAAAAAGAAACGTTGCATTGTGATGGTGTTTGTTGTGAGTTGGATAGCTCGGTCTTGCAGCCCAAAGAGTGAATGAAACTTCCAAGTGCAAAATATTGAATGAAAAAGTAATATTTTGATCAGTTTGTCTTGGGGGAAATGTTGCTGGGTTCGCTGGCATCACCACTCGATAACTTTTATGGCTGTCTTTATGAATAATAACACAAGTAATGCATGCATGTAGAAATTCACTTGGGGAGATTTGCAATGTTGATTAAGGCAGATTCATGTCCCAAAGCTTCTTTTAGATGTATTATTCGAAACACATCTGCAATATGTTAATTACGAATATATAAATTACTACCATTTGCCCGAACTATTTTTCAAATCTTTTTATTAAAAAAAAAAGTTTTGAAAGTTTTTTTCCCCCGGGGAACTTTGTTTTTTTTTGGAGGGGGGGGGGGTTGAATGCTGATTCCTCCCACTTGCCCCCCCCCCCCCAAAAAAAAAAACCTTTGGCAAATGTATGGACCCTGACTAGACATGACTGTTTACATGTTTACCATGGATGTACACAGATGATTTTAGAGCGAGCGCTCAGCGTGGTTGTCAATCAATGTCATCTTTCCAGAGGTTTAAACTCTGCACGGTTCAGGGTGGCTGTCGCCTGCACAGAACGCTCGCCCCCTTCCTGCTCCAGAAGTTTTTCTTTTCGGAGTTTTAATTGCTGGTGGCGCGGAGTTTTGTGTGTGTGTGTTTTCACTGTGCCTTGGAGTTGGCTGCAGACTTGAGTCAAAACGAGCGGCACAGACGCCTGCACCAGACAGGGGCAGATTGATGCGTTTTAAAATCTTTGCATTTAATTTGCCAGTCGTGTTTATTTGCAAACCCGGCCGCGTGTGTTTGTTTGTGTGCATGTGTACTCACATATTTATTTAAAAGCTACTCCCGAATGGATATGTGTGTGTGTGTCTTAAATGCATGGCATTTTGCGTGCAGCCAATCAGAAAATTGCCACTTTACATTTGACTCAGCCGGAGGGAGGGAGGAGAGAGAGAATGACCAGTTTGCCAGCGTACAGCATTTCAGAACATCAATTCATTTTATGAAACGGAAATTCAGAGCCATTTGAGGCTAATTGAAGTCGAGCTGGTTAAAGTTTCCCTAAGAGGACAGTTGGAAGCGCATTTGGTTGCTGGGGAAATCAGAGGGTTTTTACAGGGCAGTCCTGGGTGACATGCATAGGTGGAGTAGTCACCTTGTCCAAACCCCCACCCCCCCTGCACATCTCCAAGATGTTGTTTCCCCCCCAAAAAAAAATCCCAACCTCCCCCAGAAAAAACAAAAACAAAAGCTGTGCCAACTGATGCTTTTAATTGAAAGCTCTGGTAGCTTGAATGCTTAGATGCCATGCCAAAGAGATCAAGGTTAATATCACCTTTAAAAGTGTCATTTCCCAGTCTGAGGTTGCGTGCATTTTGGTTGACTCATTTGCGAAGCTTGATCATCTCGGTTAACTCTCAAACCGAAAAAAAGTTTTTGTGAGTTGCCAACATCCAGCCAGCCAGCAATGCGGTCAGCAGAGAGAGATTCGTCACTCGGCCACCCTTGTTTTTGGGGACAGCTCTGATTTCCAAGAATCACACACATCAGTGGAAAATTGCCTCCCTCTTACTCACATCCTGGGCTGTGCAAAATAAAAACTTCTCCCGATCACCCCCCCCCCCCCCCCCCCCCCTAACCTGGCTAAACGCAAACTGCCTGGAATTCCCGTGGATTTGTTTCCCGTGGCATACTTGACATTCCAGAGGGTTCAATCCTGGGAGATGAGAGGTAGTCCTTTGTAAAAAGCACATCGCGATTAATTGATGGTAATCAAGCCTTTGTAATATTTAAAACCAATTCATGGACCCTTGAGCTAAGAATCGTTGCATTTCAAGGAAAGATAAACTTGTTTTGGTTTTGTGCAATGGCATAATTGCTTCATCGGAAACTTTAATGTGGATAAAGCGTTCTTCTGCTAATTCCAAAGTCCAGATTCGAGTTGCTGTTTAGTTTTCCTTCAGTTCTGGAATCAAGAGATCTGCGAACATTGCGGAAAAGAAAGAGAAACCTCGAATTGTGCTTACTTTATGAAGTTACCTGGCTAATTTGTGGATTGCATGCGGGGGAGGGGTGGGAAACAGTGTTATCCCACTGCAACACATTGACAGTAAGAATTATTAGCCTGGCAGTGGGATTTAATAGGGATCTTCTCTGAAGAATGCATCAAGTTCCTTCCCAACTTTTTGACTCGGTAGCACAGCGGTTAGCACTGTTGCTTCACCGCTCCAGGGTCCCAGGTTTGATTCCCGGCTTGGGTCACTATCTGTGCGGAGTCTGCACGTTCTCCCTGTGTCTGCATGTGTTTCCTCAGGGAGCTCCGGTTTCCTCCCACAAGTCCCGAAAGACGTGCTGTTAGGTAATTTGGACATTCTGAATTCTCCCTCTGTGTACCCGAACAGGCGCCGGAATGTGGTGACTAGAGGCTTTTCACTGTAACCACATTGCAGTGTTAATGTAAGCCTACGTGAAATTAAATGAAATGAAAATCGCTTATTGTCACACAAGTAGGCTTCATATGAAGTTACTGTGAAAAACCCCTAGTCGCCACATTCCGACGCCTGTTCGGGGAGGCTGCTACGGGAATTGAACCGTGCTGCTGGCCTGCCTTGGTCTGCTTTCAAAGCCAGCGATTTAGCCCTGTACTTGTGACAATAAAGACCATTAATATTATAAGTTTGTTTTCATCCAATGCCTAGAAACGCTCAGCTCTGTAGCATTTTGAATTGTCAGCATAGCAAAGTCCAGGTCCAATCAGCAGATCTGTTAACTTCAATAAAAGTAAAATACCGCGGATGCTGGCAATCTGAAATAAAAGTGGAAAATGCTGGATAAACCCAGCAGGGCAAGCAGCATCTGAAACAGAGTTAGCGTTTCGTGCCGAAATGACCCTTCTGCAGAACTGGAGTAGGGTCATATGGACTTGAAAAACCCACTCTCATCCATGAGCTGAGCAACACAGCAACACACCATCCAAGCTATTCAGAGACCAGGGCAGTGCAGTAGCACAAGTGGCTAGCACTGTGGCTTCACAGCACCAGGGTCCCAGGTTCGATTCCCCGCTGGGTCACTGTCCGCGCAGAGTCTGCACATTCTCCCCGTGTCAGCGTGGGTTTCCTCTGGGTGCTCCGGTTTCCTCCCACAGTCCAAAGACGTGCAGGTTAGGTGGATTGGCCATGCTAAATTGCCCTTAGTTTCCAAAAAGGTTAGGAGGGGTTATTGGGTTATGGGGATAGGGTGGAAGTGAGGGCTTAAGTGGATCGATGCAGACTCGATGGGCCGAATGACCTCCTTCTGCACTGTATGTTCTATGTAAGTACAGTCCATTAAAAAGTGCAGGAATTGGGAGCATTATACTAAATTTATGTCAAGCTACAAACAAAATGTACTGCTTTTGAAATGAATGTTTCACATTCCTGGTTCCGGGCCCAGTGTTCTCATTGTTTTTTTTTAACGTTGTATTTGATCATTCATAGAAATGAAGGGGTCTATTTAAAAGAGTAACATAAATCCCTACCGCCCGTGTTCCTGAGATGTGAGTACTTCAGTGGGCCCCAGCAGAAGGAGTAGTCACTTACACTTAGCTTCTCGTTGAACAGGGGAGAGAGTGTGCCGCTTCGCTTTGTGCGCCCAAATGCTTGCGCATACCGGCTCGCTATAATTGGTTGGGTCAAGCAATATGTTTGCAGTCTGCACTTCCGAAGGCTGAATTAAAGTTTTAACAAATAAAGTGCCACACTGCCAGTTAGCTGAAGTTACGCCTGACACCCGTTCGCTGAACAACTGTTGCATTGTCTGTGACGCTGGAGGAACAATAGCAACACAGTCGTGGGGTCAGGATTTCTCCCTCTGTGTCACAAAGGTTTCGTATGGGGGTGCGGGGACAGGGTTTCGGCCAATCATATCAACGCAATCTGGATGGAATCTACAGGAGCTAGTACAACGGATTGAAGAATTTTAAATGTCAAGAATTTGTGCCGAAATCCAGTTACGTTGGTGTTTACGGCGATCTTATTCAATTTCACTTTGCCCGAATCCAGTCAAGCGATATTTAATTTACAAAGAAACTGACCAGTGCACACCATTGGAACTGTTAACTGCCATAGGTTTTTTAAAATGTCATGTCTAGTGATTCTCAGGCGGAGGCCTAGGCATTTTAACTGAATTAAGAAACCGCACCAGGTTACCCCTCTTAAGTGCTTCAACAAATACTTTTTAAACCATCTATTACATTGCCTGATCATGTTGGTTTGGGGGAGATTTTACATTTGTGAATTTGCAGCTGATTCTGAGTGGCGTTGTGAAGCCAAACGTAACCTATTCAATTTCAAGCACATTTTGAGCACAATTTTGAGCGGGCCCAAAGCAGAAACTCTACCCCCAGATGTTTTTCCAGACTTAATTATCATTTTAAAAGCTTCAGGCGATTAAGGCTCAGGAAATCAGGATCAGACACTGGAGCAAGGGGCAGATGGGGGGTGGTGCGGGGGTGGGGGGGAGATGTGTTTTTCAGTCTTGTGAAAGCTGATTCAGAAACGTTGTTGAGGTAAGTTGAAAAGGGTTGGCCCATTGATTCGGCGACATGGGGAGGTCTGTGTGGAAATAGAAAACCTGCATCGTAGCTGAGGTGCAGTTTCCACAATCCGAAATTCCTTGGTGGATCTTGAACCCAATACTGAGAATTCGGAAATAAAGACAGAAATTTCTGGATCAACTCAGCTGGTCTGACAGTGGAAAGAGACACAGAGTTAACGTTTAGAGTCTGTATGACTTCTTCAGAACTGGAAAGGGATAGAAATGTGATGAACTATATGCTGGGGGGGTGGGTGGTGGTGTGGATGAGGGTGGAAGATTGCAAAGACGGTGATAGTTCGGCCCCATGCTCCTTTCCAAGCATCCAATTTCTGTTTTAATTTGCGAATTCTCAATATTGGGTCTCAACAAGGAATTTTGGGTTCTGGACTCGGCTACGCTGCACATTTTTCGATTTCCACCCAAACATCGCCATGTCCCGAAGCAGCGGACCAACCCTGTTCAAACATTTCAACTTACCTCAACAAAACTTTTGAATCTGCTTCCGTAAGACTAAAAAGCACTTCTTCCTGAGCCCCCCTCCCCACCTGCCCCTTGCTCCAGTGACTGAGGCTGATTTCCTGTGCGTTAATCGCCTAAAGGACGTCAACCTGATTCCAGGTTCTCGGCCCCAAGTTAATTCCAAATGTTGATCACTCTCTCTATTATAATAATCTTTATTGTCACAAGCAGGCTTACATTAACACTGCAATGAAGTTACTGTGAACCCTAGTCGCCACACTCCGGCGCCTGTTCGGGTACACAGAGGGAGAATTCAAAAATGTCCAGTTCACCTAACAGCACGTCTTTCGGGACTTGTGGGAGGAAACCGGAGCACCCGGAGGAAACCCACGCAGACACGGGGGAGAACATGCAGACTCCGCACAGACAGTGACCCAAGCCGGGAATAAAACCTGGGACCTTGGAGCTGTGAAGCAACAGTGCGACACACAGTGCTACCGAGCCGCCTACGAAGATGCCCCTCCTGGTATAGGCCCTACCTTTTACTGGTTTGAACCTGGGTTCCCTCAACCAATTGTAACAAACACAAAATACTGCAGATGCTGGAGATCCAGAGAATGATGAGGCTCGGCATCTGTGTAACGAGAAAGACTGTTAACGTTTTGAGGTCAATACAACTCTTCTTTCCTACCCTTACCGTTTAATGGGGCGTATCACCTGCAACAAAAGATGTAAGAGTGATAATAGGTCACGTGATGAAATGAAAGAGGACAGATGAATGGACAGATGCGTAACGCTACACACAAAGAGTGAACGAACTACAAAAGATATAAGTGTGAGGTGGTACCTTTTGGTCGGAAGAGTGGGGAGGGCGGACACTCCTTGGGAAAGAAGTAGGAGGAGCAGTGAGATCAGGGAATGCAGAGTAGATACACATCGTTAGGAGAATAAGACTATTTAACAGAAATATAAAACACTAGGGGTCATTTCCAGAATAGAACTGAAAAGCGGAAGCATCTTGTTACACTTGTACATAACCCTGGTGAGACCACACTTGGAGAACTATGAACAACAGCTCAGATCCCCATATAAAAATAATAACGAGACAGTGGGGAAGGTACAAAAAGGATTTACGAGGATGATACTGAACTCTTGAGGTTATACTATCGGAGAAGATTGAGCAAGCTGTGGTTCTTTCTAGATGTGAAAAAGCTGATAGGTGACGTGATGGAGATTTTAAAAACATTTTCAAAGGGTTTGGTCGGGTCAGCATAGAATCGATGATTCCATTTGAGGGGCGGAGGAGGGGTGGTGGGGGGGGGCGGAGGAGGGGTGGTGGGGGGGCGGAAGAGGGGTGGTGGGGGGGCGGATGTGAGGTGGGGGGCGGAAGAGGGAGGGGGGTGGGGGGATGGAAGGGGGAGGGGGGTGGGGGGATGGAAGGGGGAGGGGGGTGGGGCGGCGGAAGAGGGATGGGGGGGGCAGAGGGGGTGGTGGGAGTGGACCAGAACTAACTAGTGTCCATAAATGTAAGGTAGGTGCTAATAAATCCAATAGCTAACTCAGACGAAACCTCTTTATGCAGAGAATAATTGGAATGTGCAATTCACTAACACAAGGGATCGGTGAAGATTTGGCAGAGAGGCTAGAACCTTAAGGGGAAGCAAGCACATGAGAGAGAAAGAAATGGATAGATATATTAATGCCGTTAGATGAAGAAGGGTCGGAGGAGGCTCATGTGGGGCATAAACGCTGACATGGGTCTGGGTGGCACAGTGGCGCACTGCTGCCTCACGGCACTGAGGACCCGGGTTCGACAAGGGGCTGTTTAGCACAGGGCTAAATCGCTGGCTTTGAAAGCAGACCAAGGCAGGCCAGCAACACGGTTCAATTCCCGTAACAGCCTCCCCGAACAGGAATGTGGCGACTAGGGGCTTTTCACAGTAACTTCATTGAAGCCTACTTGTGACAATAAGCGATTTTCATTTCATTCATTTCATTTCATCCCGGCCCCGGGTCACTGTCCATGTGAGATTTGCGCATTCTCCATGTGTCTGCGTGGGTCTCACCCCCGCAACCCAAAGATGTGCAGGGTAGGTGGGTTGGCCATGCTAAATTGCCCCTAAATTGGAAAAATATATATATATATTTTTTTAAAACACTGATATGGACCTGTTAGATCTAAAGGTCTGTTTATGAGCTGTTAACACCATGCAAGAGTGCTGACTGTTGGGACCATTAGTCATTTTAAAGTATAGACACTTGGAGAACAGTTGAGGGAATTGGATGGTGAACTGTTTTTGGTATCGACCAGATGGTGTTTTCAGGTCCTGAGCACCGTGATGTTCCTTTAACTTTCAACAGTCCACCATTTTCAACAGTCCACCATTTTGAATCCTATCACCATGGTAACCGTTTACGCCCGACGAGCAGTCACTTGTGCTTGACATGGCGAAACATCTCCTCGTCATGAGTTTGAGAAGGACAACAGGGATGAAGTTAAAAGGAAATGGTTCATCAGAGGCTTACGATTCGGAATTCAGAGAAAGCTGACGTAACCAAGGTTCCCAAATTACGGCACCTGAAGCAGCGATGAGCTGCAGGTCTGCCGCTAAAGTTTTAGTTATGACGTTTTTGAAGCATTTTACTCAGGAGATTGCGAGCCTGCTAGCGTGCAATTCTTTCACATTAAAGTGGAATTGGCAAGTACAGAAACCGAAAACCCTGGCTTTTGGGTCCAGCAAATGTAAGCATTTATTGAAAGACATTATTGACGATGGTGTGATCACCCGGCAGCGTTGCGACTATCCTTTTCTATATCTTTCAGGGGCGGCACATTGGTTAGTGCTGCTACTTCGCAGCACCAGGGAGTCGGGTTCATTTCCAGCCTTTGGGTCACTGTCTGTGCGGAGTCTGCACGTTCTCCCCGTGCCTGCGTGGGTTTCCTCCGGGTGCTCCGGTTTCCTCCCACTGTCCAAAGATGTGCAGGTTAGGTGGATTGGCCATGCTAAAAAAATTGCCCCTTCGTATCCAGAAGGTTAGGTGAGGTTACTGGTTTGTGTTGATAGGGTGGATGGTGGGGGCCTAGACAGGGTGCTCCTTCAGAGGGTCAGTGTAGACTTGATGGGCCCAAATGACCTCCATCTCCACTGTAGAGGTCTTCTTACATTTTTCCCTTTCATCGTCATTTTCTTCAACCTGAAATATTTCCAACGCCGTATCTTTTCTGAGAGTACAATGACTAAAACCGGACACCGTATGGGACATTGTTATCATTACTGGGTTCTGTGGCAGCATTGCTTCCATCTGTTTGATGCTCTGTTTGTCTTTGCCGTGAAATTAGTCCAGCCAGAACAACTGAATCTATTTTCTATTGTACCATCCCCAGTTATTTCGAATATGGAGCACAGAACCAGGCCATGTGGCCTGGATTAAGAAGTTCCTCCAGAACTCCCTGTCGGACTTATTCATGACAAACGTATATTTATGAGGTCTTGTGGTGCAGTGGGTTGTGTCCCTACCTCTGAAGCAGAAGCTCTGGGTTCGAGTCCCACCCCAGGACGTGATGGCCAAGGTGGGTGCAAAACAGGATGGGTGCATCAACTTGATAATCCTTCCTCACCAACCATTGGCTGGTGGTAAGAGCAGGAGAGGCTCCTGGTCAAACACGCTAGACGTGGAGCGGCGCCCCTCAAACGATAATCCCCTGGCGACAGACTAGGGACCTGTTCTGGGAATTATTAGCTGTGGAAACAAGGCAAAAGTCTGCCTTAGTGCATTACTCGGCGCGGGAAAGAGAATTGGAATGGTATCTTATATTTATGGCCTCCAGTTTTAATCTTTCCAATAAGTGGAAACACCTCTACATCGATTCGATTAAATGCATTCATAATCTTAAATACCTCCTATAAATCTTCTCTTTTTTTTTAGAAAAATGAGCCTCACCCGATTCATTCGTTCCTGATAAGTAAAGCTTCTCACTTCTAATGTCATTCCACTAAATGATTTTTGCACCTAAACATTTTTAAACACCACAGCAGCAACAACGTGACTTCATGTATGGTCTTTGTAGAATTGTAGAATGGCCCCAGCAGAGAACGAGGCCATTCAGCCCAGCACATTCGTGATGGCTCGCTGCGAGAGCTTCTTCACTAGTCCCACTCCCTTACCGTCTCCCTACAGCCCTTTTCCCATCGGGTGCTTATCCAATTCTCTTTTGAAATCCATGATTGAATCTGCCTCATCCACACCCCAAGGCGCATTCCAGAACCCAAACCACTCGCCATGTTTAAAAAGAAAGATTTCCGCATGTTGCCATTCGTTCTTTTGCCAATCACCTTATCGCTATCTTCTAGTCTGTGACTTTCTACCAATGGGAACCGCTTCCCGCTTTCAACCCGTAATGTTTTTGAACATCGCTACCAAATCACCTCTCAATCTTCTCTTCTTTTTAAAAAAAAAAAATTTTTTAATTCTCCTTTTTCACATTTTCTCCCACATTTACACCCATCAACAATAAACAATAATCAACAAGATATGTCAGTCCCCATAATAACAACGATCCCATCCTCCCACCGACCCTCAAACCTCAGCCCACATGTTTACAGAAACAAATGACAAAAAGGAATCAGGGATTACCCGTAGTCACCCTTAATCTACACAGCCCCCCTCCCCCCCCACCCCCCCCCCCCCCACCCCCACCTCCCCAACTAATGTTCGATGTTATCCAGTTCTTGAAAGTGCATAATAAATAGTGCCCATGACTTGTAGAACCCCTCCGAGCTTCCCCTCAGTTCAAACTTAACCTTCTCAAGGGTCAAGTATTCCAACAGGTCCCCCCGCCACGCCAGGGCACTGGGTGGAGAGGCTGCTCTCCATCCCAGCAGGATCCGCCTTCGGGCGATCAACGAGGCGAAGGCTATGATATCTGCCTCCGCTCCCGTTTCCAACCCTGGCTGGTCCGACACCCCGAATATGGCCTCCTGGGGACCCGGGTCCAGTTTCACACGCACCACCTTGGAAATTACCCTAAACACCTCCTTCCAGTACTCCCCTAGATTTGGACAGGACCAAAACATATGAACGTGATTCGCGCCCCCCCCCCCCCGCAACGTTCACACACATCCTCTACTCCTTCAAAAAAGCGGCTCATCCTCGCCCTCGTGAGGTGTGCTCTGTATACCACCTTCAGCTGGATCAGCCCCAACCTCGCACATGAGGTGGAGGCATTCACTCTCCGGCGCACCTCACACCAGAACCCCTCCTCTATAACCTCTCCCAGCTCTTCCTCCCACTTTGCTTTGATCCCTTCCAGTGGTGCCTTACCCTCTTCCAGAATAGCTCCGTACACCGCTGACACTACCCCCTTCTCCAGTCCCCTTGTCGTCAGCACCTCCTCCAGCAATGTGGAGGCCGGTTCCTCTGGGAAGCTCTGTATCTCCTTCCTGGCAAAATCCCGAACCTGCATGTACCTAAACACTTCTCCCTGCTCCAGCCCATACTTCGCTTCCAGCTCCTTCAATCCTGCAAACCGACCCCGAAGAAACAAATCTTTTAGTGTCAATCTCCTCTTCTTTAAGGAGAATCATCCAGTTCCCCATCGCTGAAACCATTCTCGGAAATCGTTTTTGCATCCTCCCCATTGACTTCATATCCTTCCGCCGTTGCTCCAGTTGAGGACAAACCAATGCTGTATAAAGTTTCACCATGGCTTGGAACTTGCTTCTGTGCTCCACCTACCTTGATGAAGCCCAGGGTTCCACTTGCCTTCTCAACCTACCCTGTCAGCCTCAGCAATGTGTGCATCGCACCCTCCAGGCCCCTCTGCATCCGCGCCCACTTTTCATCTGTACCCTTTGTCCAACCATTTATCCAACCAAAATATTACCCCTTCACATTCACCTCCATTCAATTCCATCTGCCACATGTCCATACACTCCTTGACTTAAGTTCTCTTGAAGTCTTTCACCATCTTTCCTCACAATTCCCAATACGTCTAGGTTTTATGCCACCTGCAAATTTTACAATTCACCTATTAATATCTTTTGAAATCCTCTGAGCTGACCGACATCCCAGGAAATACAAACCTAGTTTACATAATCTCTTTTATAAAGTCATCTTTGGAGCCCTTCGTTTTAAGGCCAAGATATGCTTTCTAAGCCACCAAACCTTTAGTAAAGAGTAAGGAAAACTAATGTACATTGACTAATTCAGTAAGTTATATTAAATGCTCTCCTGTTGGTTCACTGCAAGTTTAAATGATCAGTGTCGTTTCTCTTCCCACACCTAGTGGTGTACAAGGCAGACTTCCGTCTGGTCCCATGATTAGGTTTTTCCTGGAAGAGGTCACTAGTCTGTCAGCAGAGGCTTCCGGCTCAAGGGGTGCCGCTCCCACTCTGCTTCTAGCGTTGTTGACTAGAAGCTGCTCCCACTCTTACTGCCCGCCATGGGCATGTATTGGAAAGATTTTGCAGGTTGATACTCAACCTGTGTGCCCGCGTTGCACAGTGCAGAAGGAGGCCATTCGGCCCATCGAGTCTGCACCGACCCACATTAAGCCCTCACTGCCACCCTATCCCTGTAACCCAATAACCCCTCCTAACCTTTTTGGACACGAAGGGCAATTTATCAAGGCCAATCCACCTAACCTGCGCGTCTTTGGACTGTGGGAGGAAACCGGAGCACCCGGAGGAAACCCACGCACACACGGGAGATGTGCCGACTCCACACAGACAATGACTCAGCGGGGAATCGAACCTGGGACCCTGGCGCTGTGAAGCCACGGTGCTATCCACATGTGCTGCCCTGAATTGCGAAGGTTGCAAATGCACCTTCTTTGGCATCACATCCTGGGGTGGGACCCAAACCCAGAACTTCTGGCTCAAGAGGCGACCCACTACCCCACAGGACCACCTCGAATAATCAATGATAGCCAGATATAATGGTGCTCCAACTCAAACTCCCTTTCACATAAGTAATGGATTGTAACGATCTCTGTCATATTGGATTGGATTGGTTTATTGTCACGTGTACCAAGGTACAGTGAAAAGTATTGTTCTGCGTGCAGCTCAAACAGATCATTCCATACATGAAAGAAAATACATAATAGGGCAAACATAAAATATACAATGTGAATACATAGACCCAGGCATCGGGTGAAGATGTGTGGAGACCAGATCAGTCCATAAGAAGGTCGTTTAGGAGTCTGGTAATAGCAGGGAAGGAGCTGTTTCTTAATCTGTTTGTGCGTGTTCTAAGACTTTTGTATCTCCTGCCCGATGAAAGATGTTGGAAGAGTGAGTAAGCCGGGTGGGAGGGGTCTTTGATTATGCTGCCTGCTTTCCCCAGGCAGCGGGAGGTGTAGATGGAGTCAATGGATGGGCGGCAGGTTCGTGTGATAGACTGGGCTGTGTTCACGACTCTCTGCAGTTTCTTCTGGTCTTGTTCTGAGCAGTTGCCATACCAGGCTGTGATGCAGCCAGATAGGATGCTTTTCTATGGTGCATCTGTAAAAATTGGCAAGAGTCGATGTGGACATGCCAAATTTCCTTAGCTTCCTGAGGGAGTATAGACGCTGTTGTGCTTTCTTGGTCATAGCGTCAACGTGGATGGACCAGGACAGATTTGTGGTGATGTGCACACCTAGGAATTTGAAGTTGTCAGTGACCTCCACCTCGGCCCCGAGGATACAGACAGGGGTGTGTACAATTAAGCAATACCGGAAGTAAGAGGAAATAAGCAGTTCCGGAATACACAATCACCAAACACATCCTGAAGATCGGGGATTGGGAAAATACCAAGACCACAATCACTGCAAAACATAGTTAGTCTGATGCCACTAAATATCTGGGGAAGAGAATTTTGTAAAGTCTAGTTCCTGATCGATAGATACCTATTTACAGAACATCTACAGACTTTGTTACTCGTTTTTCACATTGGCAGTTGCTATAGACGGAGGCCTCTGTGATTAGCTGATTGCCAGATGCCTGTTTAAAGTAGATTTTCTAAAATTAAATTAAGTACATTTAAAATCATTCCAATTCAATATTGGGAAGACTGAGCCATTGGTTTTGGTCCCAAACTCCACTCCTCACTATTGGCTCCATCTCTCTCCATGGCAATAGGCAGAGGTTAAGCCAGTCTCGTTACAACTTTGGTATTACATTCGAGTCTTTCATTTGATCCTAAGCTACCAACCTTAGGCTGGATTCTCCAAAAATGGGGCTATGTCCCCATGCCGGCGTGAAAACGCTGGCGTTTCGCTCCCCAGTTTCCTGCAAAAAATAAAGAGCTATTCTCTTAGCTGCAGGGGGCTAGCAGGGATCCGGGGAGCTTCACGCAGCTTTGGCTGCGGATACGGGCCCCCGCACTTCCAGTTCCGAGTCCGCGCATGTGCTTGGCGGCGGCCTCCGGACTCGGACCGCGGGCCATCACCAAGCAACAAGGTCCCCCCGATTGGCCGCGCGCCCCTGCATCGGACCGGCCCAATCACTGCCCCCCCCCCCCCCCCCCGTGCTGGATCCTCCCCGCGCTTCCACCAGGGCGGCCGTGGACTGAGTTATGGTTAGAACCACGCCATTGGGAAATTGGCCGGTCAGGATCGGAACATTGCTGGCAAGGCCTCTGGCAATGGCATCCCAGCCGCGTGCTGTGTTTGACGGACGAGCGATTCTCCCGGAGCGGCGCCGGTCGCGATCTGGCCAGGAACGTCGATTCCCGCCCCCGCGCCAAACGCGATTTCGGCGCGAGGCTGCGGAGAATCCAGTCCATTATTTTCACACCACCACTAAGATCATAACGTTACCTGACTTCTCCCCAGTCACAACTCATCTGCGGCCGGAACCCTTTTTACCTTCATTACCTTGAGACTCGACTATTCCAATGCACTCCTGGCTGGTCACCCACCTTTCTTCCCATAAGCTTGAGGACATCCAAATCTCAGCTACCCATGTCCCAAATCGCACTATTTTCCGTCTCACCCTGTGCTCGCTGTGTGACATTGGCTCCCAGTCAAGCAATGGCATGAACTTAGAATTCCCATCCTTGTTGTGAAATCCCTCCAAAACCTTGTCCCTCCCGATCTCTATAGCTGCTCCAGACCCACAACACAGCCACGCCCCCATTCCCCGCCACCTGAGTTATCTGCACTCCATAGAGAACCACAGAAGCGCGACAGTGAAGAAGGAGGCCATTCGGCCCATCGAGTTTGGACCAACCCTCTGAAAGAGCACTCGACCTCAGCCCTCTTCCCACTTAAACTGCACATCCCTGGACACTAAGGGGCAATTTTATCATGGCATTTTAACCTGCACACCTTTGGACTGTGGGAGGAAACCGGAGCACTGAGAGAAAACCCACGCAGACACGGGAAGAATGTGCAAACTCCACACAGACAGCCATCCGAGGCCAGAATCGAACCCATGTCCCTGGCGCTGTGAGGCAGCAGTGCTAGCCATGGCCCCATCAAGTCACCCCTGTTTTCTTTTCAAAATTACTTTCTGTATCTGCATAACTTTGTTATGTGAAGATCCATCTGAACCACAGGGCATTCTGTAGTCTCTCTGTTTAAGGTGTTTTGATTTTCTGTTCATTCTGTATAATCTCATACTTTCCCACAGTATACCCCATCCGCCATTTTCTGCTAATTCCCTCTAAATCTGGCCCCTTGTGCGTTCCCAGTTATAATTGGCCCAAACTCTAGAATTTCCTCACTAAATCTCTGTACCTCTCTAAATCATCTAATTCATCCTTTAAGGTATTCCTTAAAAATCCACCTCGTTAACCAAACTTTTTGTCATCTAACCTAATATTTCCCTTTGACGTTTGAAAATGAAATGAAAATCGCTTATTGTCACAAGTAGGCTTCAATGAAGTTACTGTGAAAAGCCCCTAGTCACCACATTCCGGCGCCTGTTCGGGGAGGCTGGTACGGGAATTGAACCGTGCTGCTGGCCTGCCTTGGTCTGCTTTAAAAGCCAGCGATTTAGCCCAGTGTGCTAAACCAGCCCCTTGTGCTAAACCAGCCCCTTTAAGGGGCATCTTGACAAATTCATGAATAGGATGGGAATAGAGGGATACGGACCCCGGAAGTACAGAAGATTTTAGTATAGACGGGCAGCATGGTCGGCACAAACTTGGAGGGCCGAAGGGCCTGTTCCTGTGCTGTACTTTTCTTTGTTCTTTGTTTGTTATGTGACTCATGTCATACTTCACTTTGGAATGCTCCCATGAAGAGCCTTGAGATCAATCCCGGTCCCAGGTCACTGTCCGTGTGGAGTTTGGACATTCTCCCCGTGTCTGCGTGGGTCACGCCCCCCACAACTCAAAGATGTGCAGGGTAGGTGGATTGGCCACGCTAAACTGCCCCATAATTGGAAAACAAATGGGTACTCTAAATTTAAAAAAAAACAGGCGACAAGGTAGCGCAGTGGTTAGCACTGCTGCATCATGACGCCGAGGACCCGGGCTCGATCCCGGCCCCGGGTCACTTTCTGCTTTGAGTTTGCACATTCTCCCCGTGTCTGCGTGGGTCTCGTCTCCACAACCCAAAGATGTGCAGGGTCGGTGGATTGGCCACGCTAAATTGCCCGCTAATTGAAAAGAAATTGGGTACTCCTATTTTAAAAAAAAAGAAAAGCCTTGAGACGTTTCAGCATGTTAAAAACACCAACATAAATAGTTATTGCCCATTTTTAAGATTTTGAAGACAATTCCCCTTATTGGATTGTATTTGCTTATTGTCACGTGTACCGAGGTACAGTGAAAAGTATTTTGAAAAGCATTTTCCTCTGCTGGCTAAGTTTTAAATAACCCAGATACAGTTTGCCGAATTAAGTTAAAAATCATGGATTTTGGGAGCTGCGGTGATGTTTAATACTGCGTTGATTTACTTTAGGAAGTGAATCCCAAAACGTAGGGTCTCGACAGCTGAACGCATGGCCCTCAATGGCGGGACTAAGGACGCCAGGAACGCGCAAGAGGCCAGAGTTGGAGGGACACAGAGGGATGGAGGGCTTGCGGCAATTCCAGAGAGACAAGGCTGTGAAGGGTTGCTGAACACTGGGATGAGAATCTTACAGTTGACCCGAAGCCAGCGTCGTTGAGCGAGCATGAGGGTGAAGGGGACATTGATACAAGTTAGAATGCAAACAGCAGAGTTCAGGGTTGCAGAGTGTGGAAGCTGAGAGGCTGGCCAGGGAAGGATCAGAATAATGGAGTCTAGAAGCAACAGATGCATTTATACGCTCAGTATCTGTGGTGTCTGACTGATCTTTCCAACACTCTGCGTTTTCTCATGCATCTAAGTGTATCTGTAAATTGAAATGTTCTGTTTATTAAACACCTAAGTGATGTTTTAACCAATTCAGTTTGGGTCTCCTATAACCCCTGGAGGAGCTTTACTGCTCACTTACATTATCTGCTCTCAACTATCTAGTTAACATACAAATTAGGATCAGGAGCAGGCCACTCGGCCCCTCGAGCCTGCTCCGCCATTCAATAAAATCATGGCTGATCTGATTCTAATCTCAGCCCCACATTCCTGCCGACCCCCGATAACCTCTCACCCCCCTTCATAGAATCCCTACAGTATACAAGGAGGCCATTCGGCCATCGAGCCTGCATCGACCTTTGGAAAGTACATCCTACCTAGGTCCACGCCCGCACCTCCACCCTATCCCCATAACCCAGTAACCCTACCTAACCTTTTGGATACTAAGGGGCAATTAACATGGCTAATCCACCTAGCCTGCACATCTTTGGACTGTGGGAGGAAACCCACGCAGACACTGGTGCAAACTCCGCACAGACAGTGACCCAGCGGGGAATCGAGCCTGGGACCCTGGCGCTGTGAGGCAGCAGTGCTAACCACAGTGCCACCGTGCTGCCCCTTGTTAATGAAGAATCAATTCAACTTTGCCTTAAAAATATTCGAAGACTCTGCTTCCACTGCCTTTTGAGGAAGAGAGTTCGAGAGACTCTGGACTCTCTCGGGGGAGAATTCTCATCTCTGCCTTTATAATAAATTTTAAAAATCCAATTGAGGGGCAATTTAGCGTGGCCAATCCACCTACCCTGCACATCTTTGGGTTGCGGAGGTGAGACCCACACAGACACGGGGAGCATATACATACTCCACACGGACAGTGACCCGGGGCTAGGATCGAACCCGGGTCCTTGGCGCCATGAGGCAGCAGTGCTAACCACTGTGCTGCCCTCGCATCACTGTCTGATAGAGCGACCCCTCATTTTTAAACCCTGGCCCCTAGTTCTAGATTCCCCAACAAGAGGAAACATCCTCTCCACATCCACCCTGTCAACACCCCTCACAACGTTAAAGGTTTCAATCAAGTCACCTCTTACTCTTCTAAACTCCAGTGGATACAAACCTAACCTCTCCAACCTTTCCTCATAAGGCAACCCGTCTGTTCCTGGTGTAAGTCTTTTGAAAGTTAATTCATAACTTTATCTCAGGTTAAAATTTCAGTTGGAAATTGTTCTGATTGAACCAATCCAGCATTGGATGAGGGGATTTTGATAGAGCAAACCGGGAGAGGTTGCTTCAGACGTCAAAGGAGGTCGGTAAGCGGAGGACGCGGTTCAGGTGATTACAAAGAGAACCAGGAGCGAGATGTGGGCAATTAATATAATAATAATAATCACTTATTGTAATTTTATACAGTGTGAGACGTGTTATGATCTGGAATGCGCAGTCTCAAAAATTGGACGCAAATACAGTGGCAACTTTCAAAAAGGAATTGAGGAAATGTTTGAAGGAGAATACATTTCAGATCTGCGGGGGAAATTGGGACCAATTGGATAACTCCTTCAAAGAGCTGCCACAGACATGACATGCCGAATGGCCTCCGTCTGTGCTGTATGATTAGACAATTTCACATAAAATATGTGCAGGGCTCAACATTAATTCTTTGTGTTTATTTCATCTCAACTTCATGGAAATCATTTGTTTTATTTTGCTCTCAGACTGAAATGTAACTCATTGTTTCGGAGGTGGAGGGGTTGGCTGGTGGGGTGAACCCTGAGACCTAATTGTCTCGGGAAAGTAACAGACGGTATTTGTTATTTTCCCCTGCTTCTTACCGTCTGCTTTTTTCCTCCAATTTCACTCCGCACCACCACCATCCAATCCAATGTCTCTGACGCCCTCTCGTGCTTGCGTTTCTTCCTCTGTACTCCAGTCCTGCCCACTGTCCTCCCCTTAAGTTACATTTTATTCTCTGCTCTTGACCCTTCCAGTGAGAGAGATTTGGCTGTGGCATTTTCTTGTCTCTCTTTCTTTATATCCACATCTTCGAATAACGACAAGGAGTTTTCATCCCGTACCTCATTCAAGTATTTTCATTACATCTTCAGCTTCCTGGAAATTTGCTTATGATCACCCTTGATGTCTCGTACCTGAAACCAGCTGCCTGAATGGGTGGTGGAGGCGGGAACCCTCACAACATTTCAGAAGCATTTAGATGCACACTTGAAACGCCCTAGCATACAAGGCTATGGACCAAGTGTTGGAAAAAGGGATTCAAATAGATTGGTGCTTGATGGCCAGCATTGACAAGATGGGTGTTGGGCCTCATTTTTTTGGACTGTAAAAGTCTATGACTCTCTACGCCTAAATTGGCTTTAGTTTTATTTTGTATTTATTTCATGGGCAGTTATAATTCAAGGCTCCCATATTTTTCTACCCTTGGTGTTTAAGAAAGATTGCATTTAGAGAGCAACGTTTTGTTTTAAACTAGTTTATGGGTGTGGGTGTCGCTGGGTAGGCCAGCGTTTATTGTCCATCCCTAATTGCCCTTGAGAATGTGGTGGCGAGCACCTTCTTGATACGCTGCAGTCCGTGTCATGTAGGTACACCCACAGTGCAGTTAGGGAGGGAATTCAAGACTTTGACCCAGTGACGGTGAAGGAACAGCGATTATATTTCCAAGTCAGGATGGTGAGTGACCTGGGGGTGAACTTGCAAGTGGTGGTGTTCCCTTGTCCTTCAAGGTGGTAGTGGTCATGGTTTGGAAGGTGCTGACTAAGGAGCCTTGGTGAGTTACTGCAGTCCAAAGATGTGCAGGTTAGGTGGATTGGCCGTGATAAATTGCCCTTAGTGTCCAACATTGCCCTTAGTGTTGGCTGGGGTTACTGGGTTATGGGGAAAGGGTGGAGGTGTTGACCTTGGGTAGGGTGCTCTTTCCAAGAGCCGGTGCAGACTCGATGGGCCAAATGGCCTTCTACTGCACTGTAAATTCTATGATAATCTTGTAGATGGTACACACGGCTGCCACTGTTCGTCGGTGGTGGAGCGAGTGCATGTTTGTGGAAGAGGTTCCAATAAGGTGGGCTACTTTGTCCTGAATGATGTTGAGCTTCTATTGTTGTTGGAGCTGCACCCATCCAGGGAAGCGGGGAGCATTCTATCACATTCCTGACTTGTGCCTTGTGGATGGTGGACAGGTTTTTGGGAGTCAGGAGGTGAGTTATTCACCACAGGATTCCTTGCCTGTGATCTGCTCTAGTGGCCACAGTATTTTTTTGTAATTAAATATTTTATTGAAAATTTTTTGTCAACCAACACAGTACATTGTGCATCCTTTACACAATATTATAACAACACAAATAACAATGACCTATTTTATAAACAAAAAATGAATAAATAATAAATAACAAAAATGAAAACTAGCCCTAATTGGCAACTGCCTTGTCACAAGTAACACTCTCCAAAAATATAATTTAACAGTCCAATATATAATTATCTGTAGCAACGACCTATACATACTATACAGTATATATTAACAACCCTGAGAGTCCTTCTGGTTCCTCCTCCCCCCCCTCCCCCGATCCTGGGCTGCTGCTGCTGCCTTCTTTTTCCCATTCCGTCTATCTTTCTGCGAGGTGTTCGACGAACGGTTGCCACCGCCTGGTGAACCCTTGAGCCGACCCCCTCAGGACGAACTTAATCCGCTCTAGCTTTATAAACCCCGCCATGTCATTTATCCAGGTCTCCACCCCCGGGGGCTTGGCTTCTTTCCACATTAGCAATATCCTGCGCCGGGCTACTAGGGACGCAAAGGCCAAAACATCGGCCTCTCTCGCCTCCTGCACTCCCGGCTCTTGTGCAACCCCAAATATAGCCAACCCCCAGCTTGGTTCGACCCGGACTCCTACTACTTTTGAAAGCACCTTTGTCACCCCCATCCAAAACCCCTGTAGTGCCGGGCATGACCAAAACATATGGGTATGATTCGCTGGGCTTCCCGAGCACCTCGCACACCTATCCTCCACCCAAAAAAATTTACTGAGCCGTGCTCCAGTCATATGTGCCCTGTGTAATACCTTAAACTGAATCAGGCTTAGCCGGGCACACGAGGACGACGAGTTTACCCTGCTTAGGGCATCTGCCCACAGCCCCTCCTCGACCTCCTCCCCCAGCTCTTCTTCCCATTTCCCTTTTAGTTCATCTACCATAGTCTCCCCTTCGTCCCTCATTTCCCTATATATATCTGACACCTTACCATCCCCCACCCATGTCTTTGAGATCACTCTGTCCTGCACCTCTTGTGTCGGGAGCTGCGGGAATTCCCTCACCTGTTGCCTCGCAAAAGCCCTCAGTTGCATATACCTGAATGCATTCCCTTGGGGCAACCCATATTTCTCGGTCAGCGCTCCCAGACTCGCGAACTTCCCATCCACAAACAGATCTTTCAGTTGCGTTATTCCTGCTCTTTGCCACATTCCATATCCCCCATCCATTCCCCCCCGGGGCAAACCTATGATTGTTTCTTATCGGGGGCCCCCCCAAGGCTCCAGTCTTTCCCCTATGCCGTCTCCACTGTCCCCAAATCTTCAGTGTAGCCACCACCACCGGGCTTGTGGTGTAGTTCCTCGGTGAGAACGGCAATGGGGCTGTCACCATAGCCTGTAGGCTAGTCCCCCTACAGGACGCCCTCTCTAATCTCTTCCACGCCGCTCCCTTCTCCTCTCCCATCCACTTACTCACCATTGAAATATTAGCGGCCCAATAATACTCACTTAGGCTCGGTAGTGCCAGCCCCCCCTATCCCTGCTACGCTGTAAGAATCCCTTCCTCACTCTCGGGGTCTTCCCGGCCCACACAAAACCCATGATGCTCTTTTCAATCCTTTTTAAAAAAGCCTTCGTGATCACCACCGGGAGGCACTGAAACACAAAGAGGAATCTCGGGAGGACCACCATCTTAACCGCCTGCACCCTCCCTGCCAGTGACAGGGATACCATATCCCATCTCTTGAAATCCTCCTCCAACTGTTCCACCAACCGCGTTAAATTTAACCTATGCAATGTGCCCCAATTCTTAGCTATCTGGATCCCCAGGTAACAAAAGCCCCTTGTTACCTTCCTCAACGGTAGGTCCTCTATTTCTCTACTCTGCTCCCCTGGATGCACCACAAACAACTCACTTTTCCCCATGTTCAATTTATACCCTGAAAAATCCCCAAACTCCCCAAGTATCCGCATTATTTCTGGCATCCCCTCCGCCGGGTCCGCCACGTATAGTAGCAAATCGTCCGCATACAAAGATACCCGGTGTTCTTCTCCTCCCCTAAGTACTCCCCTCCACTTCTTGGAACCCTCAACGCTATCGCCAGGGGCTCAATCGCCAGTGCAAACAATAATGGGGACAGAGGGCATCCCTGCCTTGTCCCTCTATGGAGCCGAAAATATGCAGATCCCCGTCCATTCGTGACCACGCTCGCCACTGGGGCCCTATACAACAGCTGCACCCATCTAACATACCCCTCTCCAAAACCAAATCTCCTCAACACCTCCCACAAATAATCCCACTCCACTCTATCAAATGCTTTCTCGGCATCCATCGCCACTACTATCTCCGTTTCTCCCTCTGGTGGGGCCATCATCATTACCCCTAACAACCTCCGTATATTCGTGTTCAGCTGTCTCCCCTTCACAAACCCAGTTTGGTCCTCGTGGACCACCCCCGGGACACATTCCTCTATTCTCATTGCCATTACCTTGGCCAGGACCTTGGCATCTACATTTAGGAGGGAAATAGGTCTATAGGACCCGCATTGTAGCGGGTCCTTTTCCTTCTTTAAGAGAAGCGATATCGTTGCTTCAGACATAGTCGGGGGCAGTTGTCCCCTTTCCTTTGCCTCATTAAAGGTCCTCGTCAGTACCGGGGCGAGCAAGTCCACATATTTTCTATAGAATTCGACTGGGAATCCATCCGGTCCCGGGGCCTTTCCCGCCTGCATGCTCCTAATTCCTTTCACCACTTCTTCTACCTCGATCTGTGCTCCCAGTCCCACCCTTTCCTGCTCTTCCACCTTGGGAAATTCCAGCCGATCCAAGAAGCCCATCATTCTCTCCCTCCTATCCGGGGGTTGAGCTTCATATAATTTTTTATAAAATGTCTTGAACACTCCATTCACTCTCTCCGCTCCCCGCTCCATCTCTCCTTCCTCATCCCTCACTCCCCCTATTTCCCTCGCTGCTCCCCTTTTCCTCAATTGGTGTGCCAGCAACCTGCTCGCCTTCTCCCCATATTCGTACTGTACACCCTGTGCCTTCCTCCATTGTGCCTCTGCAGTGCCTGTAGTCAGCAAGTCAAATTCTACATGTAGCCTTTGCCTTTCCCTGTACAGTCCCTCCTCCGGTGCTTCCGCATATTGTCTGTCCACCCTCAAAAGTTCTTGCAGCAACCGCTCCCGTTCCTTACTCTCCTGCTTCCCTTTATGTGCCCTTATTGATATCAGCTCCCCTCTAACCACCGCCTTCAACGCCTCCCAGACCACTCCCACCTGGACCTCCCCATTATCATTGAGTTCCAAGTACTTTTCAATGCACCCCCTCACCCTTAGACACCCCCCCTCATCTGCCATTAGTCTCATGTCCATTCTCCAGGGTGGGCGCCCTCCTGTTTCCTCCCCTATCTCCAAGTCCACCCAGTGTGGAGCGTGATCCGAAATGGCTATAGCCGTATACTCCGTTCCCCTCACCTTCGGGATCAATGCCCTACCCAGCACAAAAAAGTCTATTCGCGAGTAGACTTTATGGACATAGGAGAAAAACGAGAACTCCTTACTCCTAGGTCTGCTAAATCTCCACGGGTCTACACCTCCCATCTGCTCCATAAAATCTTTAAGTACCTTGGCTGCTGCCGGCCTCCTTCCAGTCCTGGACTTCGACCTATCCAGCCCTGGTTCCAACACCGTATTAAAATCTCCCCCCATTATCAGCTTTCCCATCTCTAGGTCTGGAATGCGTCCTAGCATCCGCCTCATAAAATTGGCATCATCCCAGTTCGGGGCATATACGTTTACCAAAACCACCGTCTCCCCCTGTAGTTTGCCACTCACCATCACGCATCTGCCCCCGTTATCCGCCACTATAGTCTTTGCCTCGAACATTACCCGCTTCCCCACTAATATAGCCACCCCCCTGTTTTTCGCATCTAGCCCCGAATGGAACACCTGCCCCACCCATCCTTTGCGTAGCCTAACCTGGTCTATCAGTTTCAGGTGCGTTTCCTGTAACATAACCACATCTGCCTTAAGTTTCTTAAGATGTGCGAGTACCCGTGCCCTCTTTATCGGTCCGTTCAGCCCTCTCACGTTCCACGTGATCAGCCGAGTTGGGGGGCTTCCTACCCCCCCCCTTGTCGATTAGCCATCACCTTTTTCCAGCTCCTCACCCGGTTCCCACGCAGCTGTATCTCCCCCAGGCGGTGCCCCCCCGCCCATCCTCTCCCATACCAGCTCCCCCCTCTCCCCAGCAGCAGCAACCCAGTAATTCCCCCCTCCCACCCCCCCCCCGCTAGATCCCCCGCTAGCGTAATTACTCCCCCCATGTTGCTCCCAGAAGTCAGCAAACTCTGGCTGACCTCGGCTTCCCCCCGTGACCTCGGCTCGCACCGTGCGACGCCCCCTCCTTCCTGCTTCTCTCTTCCCGCCATGATTATCATAGCGCGGGAACCAAGCCCGCGCTTCTCCCTTGGCCCCGCCCCTAATGGCCAACGCCCCATCTCCTCCACCTCCCCTCCTCCCCCCATCACCACCTGTGGGAGAGAGAAAAGTTACCACATCGCAGGATTAGTACATAAAACCCCTCTTTGCCCCCCACATTCGCCCCACCACTTTGTTCGAACGTTCTTTTTAATAACCCGCTCATTCCAGTTTTTCTTCCACAATAAAAGTCCACGCTTCATCCGCCGTCTCAAAGTAGTGGTGCCTCCCTCGATATGTGACCCACAGTCTTGCCGGTTGCAGCATTCCAAATTTTATCTTCTTTTTATGAAGCACCGCCTTGGCCCGATTAAAGCTCGCCCTCCTTCTCGCCACCTCCGCACTCCAGTCTTGATAAACGTGGATCACCGCGTTCTCCCATTTACTGCTCCGAGTTTTCTCCGCCCATCTAAGGACCATTTCTCTATCCTTAAAACGGAGGAATCTCACCACTATGGCTCTGGGAATTTCTCCTGCTCTCGGTCCTCGCGCCATCACTCGGTATGCTCCCTCCACCTCCAACGGACCCGCCGGGGCCTCCGCACCCATTAACGAGTGCAGCATCGTGCTCACATATGCCCCGACGTCCGCTCCCTCCACACCTTCAGGAAGACCAAGAATCCTCAGGTTGTTCCTCCTTGCGTTGTTTTCCAGTGCCTCCAACCTTTCCACACATCGTTTCTGATGTGCCTCCTGCGTCTCCGTCTTCACCACCAGGCCCTGTATGTCGTCCTCATTCTCGGCTGCCTTTGCCTTCACGACCCGAAGCTCCCGCTCCTGAGTCTTTTGTTCCTCCTTTAGCCCTTCGATCGCCTGTAGTATCGGGGCCAACAGCTCTTTCTTCATTTCCTTTTTGATCTCTTCCACACAGCATTTCAAGAACTCTTGTTGTTCAGGGCCCCATGTTAAACTGCCACCTTCCGACGCCATCTTGGTTTTTGCTTGCCTTCCTTGCCGCTGTTCTAAAGGATCCACTGCAATCTGGCCACTTTCTCCTCCTTTTTCCATCCGTATCCAGGGGGGATTCCCTTCTGGTTTACCGCACAGTGTTTTTAGCCGTTAAAATTGCCGTTGGGGCTCCTATCAAGAGCCCAAAAGTCCGTTTCACAGGGAGCTGCCGAAACGTGCGACTCAGCTGGTCATCGCCGTACCCGGAAGTCCTGGCCACAGTATTTATAAGGCTAGTCCAGTTCAGTTTCTGTTCAATGGTAACCCCCCAGGATATTAATAGTGGGGGAGGCGGTGGCGAGGTGGTCTTGCCACTGGACTAATAAACCAGAGCCCCAGAGTAATGTTCTCGGGACCTAGGTTCAACTCCCGCCACTGCAGATGGTCAACTTTGAATTCAATAAAAATCTGGAATTAAAAATCTAATGATGACCCAATTGGTTCACTAGTGTCCTTTAGGGAAGGAAATCTGTTGTCTTTACCTGTGGCCTACATGTGACTCCAGACCCACAGCAATGTGGTGAACTCTTAACTGCCCCCTCAAGGGCAATTAGGGATGGGCAATAAATGCTGGCATAGCCAACGATGCCCACGTCCCATTAACGAATAAAAACAAAATTCAGCAATGGTAATGCCATTGAATATCAAGTGCGATAGTTAAATCCTTGTTTTATTGGCGATAGTCATTGCCTGGCAATGACTTGTGTGTCGCGAATGGAACTTGCCACTTGTCAGACCAGGTCTAGATATTGTCCAGGTCTTGCTGCATTTAGACATGGACTGCTTCCTTATCTGAGGAGTCACAAATGGTGCTGAACATTGTGCAGTTATCCGCAAACATCTCCACTTCTGACCTTGTTATGGAAGGGAGATCATTGATGAAGTAGCTGAAGATGGTTGGGCCTAGGACACTACCCTGAGGAACTCCTGCAGTGATGTCCTGGAACTGAGATGATTAGCTCCTTCAACCACAACCATCATCCTTTGTGCCAGGTATGACTCCAACCAGCAAAGAGTTATCCCCCTGATTCCATAAGACATAGGAGCAGAATTAGGCCATTCGGCCCATCGAGTCTGCTTCGCCATTCAATCATGGCTGATATGTTTCTCATCCCCATTCTCCTGCCTTCTCTCATTAACCCCTGATACCCTTATTAATCAAGAACCTATCTATCTCTGTCTTAAAGACACTCAGTGAATTGGCCTCCACTGCCTTCTGCGGCAAAGAGTTCCACAGATTCACCACCCTCTGGCTGAAGAAATTCCTCCTCATCTCAGTTTTAAAGGATCGCCCTCGGGTTCTATATCCAAATAGATCACGTCCACTGGTTCTCCTTTGTCTAACGTCCTTGTTACCTCCTCAAATGACTCTTAACAGATTTGTCAGGCATGACCTCTCCTTGACGAAGCCATGCTGACTCTACCCCCCCCCCCCCCCTTCTTAAACAGGGGTGTTACATCAGCCATTTTCCAATCCTCTCAGACCCTTCCTGCCTCCAGTGATTCCCGAAAGATTACCACCAATGCCTCACAATCTCCTCACCTATCTCTTTTAGAACCCTGGGGTGTAGTCTATCCGGTCCAGGTGATTTATCTACCTTCAGACCTTTCAGTTTCCCCAGAACCTTCTTCTTCTTGATGGCCATTGCACTCACCTGTGCCCCCGACTCTCTTGGAAGTTCTGGTATGCCACTGGTTTCTTCCACCGTGAAGTCTGGTGTAAAGTAACTATTCAGTTCCTCTGCCATTTTCTTGTTCCCCATTACTACTTCTCCAGCCTCCACTGGTCCAATGTCCATTCTTGCCTCTCTTACCTTTCATATATCGAAAAAACTCTTCCTAGTACTATCTACCTTACACTCATATTTCATCTTCTCCCCCCTAATTGCTTCTGTCACTGTCCTCTGCTTGCTTCTGGGCCTCTGGGTTCCCACTAATCCTCACCATATGTTTCCTTTGCCTTTATGCTGTCCTTGACTTCCCTCGTCAGCCATGGATGCCTCGTCCTCCCCTTAGCATGTTTCCTCCTCCTTGGGATGAATTTCTGTTTTGCCTCCTTAATAACCCCCCGAAACCCCTGCCATCGCTGTTCCACCGGCTTCCCTGCTGGGCTCCCCTTCCAATCAACTCAGGCCAGCTCCTCCCTCATGTCTTTGTCGTTACTTTAATTCAATTGTAAAACCGTTACATCTGATTGCAGTTTCTCCCTCTCAAACTGCAGGGTGAATTCTATCACATGTGGGGCAGCACGGTAGCACAAGTGGATAGCACTGTGGCTTCACAGTGCCAGGGTCCCAGGTTCGATTCCCCGCTGTGTCACTGTCTGTGCGGAGTCTGCACGTTCTCCCCATGTCTTCGTGGGTTTCCTCCGGGTGATAAGGTCTCCTCCCACAGTCCAAAGACGTGCAGGTCAGGTGGATTGGCCATGATAAATTGCCCTTAGTGACCAAAAAGGTTAGGAGGCATTATGGGGTTATGGGGATAGGGTGAAAGTGAGGGCTTAAGTGGGTCGGTGCAGACTCGATGGGCCGAATGGCCTCCTTCTGAACTGTATGTTCTATGGTCTATTGTTCTAGAACATAGAACATAGAACATTACAGCGCAGTACAGGCCCTTCGGCCCTCGATGTTGCGCCGACCTGTGAAACCATTCTAACTATTCCCTTATCGTCCATATGTCTATCCAATGACCATTTGAATGCCCTTAGTGTTGGCGAGTCCACTACTGTTGTAGATGTAGGTCCATCTGTCTTATATCTATCTCCCCTCAATTTAAAGCTATGTCCCCTCGTGCTAGACATCACCATCCGAGGAAAAAGGCTTTCACTGTCCACCCTATCCAATCCTCTGATCATCTTGTATGCCTCAATTAAGTCACCTCTTAACCATCTTCTCTCTAATGAAAACAGCCTCAAGTCCCTCAGCCTTAGCTGCAACATGACCTCATGGCTCCGAAACTCAATCCCTCTACCAATAATAGCTAACACACCGTATGCCTTCTTAACAACCCTCTCAACCTGGGTGGCAACTTTCAGGGATCTATGTACATGGACACCGAGATCTCTCTGCTCATCCACACTGCCAAGAATCTTACCATTAGCCCAGTACTCTGTCTTCCTGTTATTCCTTCCAAAATGAATCACCTCACACTTTTCTGCATTAAATTCCGTTTGCCACCTCTCAGCCCAGCACTGCAGCTTATCTATGTCCCTCTGTAACTTGTAACATCCTTCCGCACTGTCCACAACACCACCGACTTTAGTGTCATCTGCAAATTTACTCACCCATCCTTCTACGCCCTCCTCCAGGTCATTTATAAAAATGACAAACAGCAGTGGCCCCAAAACAGATCCTTGTGGTACACCACTAGTAACTGGACTCCAGTCTGAACATTTCCCATCAACCACCATCCTTTGTATTCTTCCAGCTAGCCAATTTCTGATCCAAACTGCTAAATCACCCTGAATCCCATGCTTCTGTATTTTCTGCAGTAGCCTACCATGGGGAACCTTATCAAACGCATTACTGAAATCCATATACACCACATCAACTGCTTTATCCTCATCCACCTGTTTGGTCACCTTCTCAAAGAATTCAATAAGGTTTGTGAGGCATGACCTACCCTTCACAAAACCGTGTTGACTATCTCTAATCAAATTATTCCTTTCCAGATGATTATACATCTTATCTCTTATAAACCTTTCCAAGATTTTGCTCACAACAGAAGTAAGACTCACTGGTCTATAGTTACAGAGGTTGTCTCTACTCCCCTTCTTGAACAAGGGGACAACATTTGCTATCCTCCAGTCTTCTGGCACTATTCCTGTAGATAAAGATGACTTAAAGATCAAAGCAAAGGCTCAGCAATCTCCTCCCTAGCTTCCCAGAGAATCCTAGGATAAATCCCATCCTGCCCAGGGGACTTATCTATTTTCACACTTTCCAGAATCGCTAACACCTCCTCCTTATGAACCTCAAGCCCTTCTAGTCTAATAGCCTGAATCTCAGTATTCTCCTCGACAACATTGTCTTTTTCCTGTGTGAATACTAATGAAAAATTCATTTAGCACCTCTCCTATCTCCTCGGACTCCAAGCACAACTTCCCACTACTGTCCTTGACTGGCCCTACTCTTACCCTAGTCATTCGTTTATTCCTGACATATCTATAGAAAGCTTTAGGGTTATCCTTGATCCTACCTGCCAAAGACTTCTCATGTCCCCTCCTGGCTCTTCTTAGCTCTATCTTTAGGTCCTTCCTAGCTAACTTGTAACTCTCGAGCGCCCTAACTGAACCTTCATGTCTCATCTTTACATAAGCCTCCTTCTTCCTCTTGACAAGTGTTTCGACTGCTTTAGTAAACCACGGTTCCCCTGCTCGACCACTTCTCCCTGCCTGACAGGTACATACTTATCAAGGACACGCAGTAGCTGTTCCTTGAACAAGCTCCACATTTCCATTGTGCCCATCCCCTGCAGTTTTCCTCTCCATCCGATGCATCCTACGTTTTGCCTCATCGCATCATAATTGCCTTTCCCCCAGATATAACTCTTGCCCTGCGGTATATACCTATCCCTTTCCATCACTAAAGTAAACGTAATCGAATTGTGGTCACTATCACCAAAGTGCTCACCTACCTCCAAATCTAACACCTGTCCTGGTTCATTACCCAGTACCAAATCCAATATGGCCTCGCCTCTCGTTGGCCTATCTACATACTGTGTCAGGAAACCCTCCTGCACACATTGGACAAAAACGGACCTATCTAAAGTACTCGAACTATAGCGTTTCCAGTCAATATTTGGAAAGTTAAAGTCCCCCATAACAACTACTCTATTGCTTTCGCTCCTATTCAGAATTATGTTTGCAATCCTTTCCTCTACATCTCTGGAACTTTTCGGAGGCCGATAAAAGACCCCTAACAGGGTGATCCCTCCTTTCCTGTTTCTAACCTCAGCCCATACTACCTCAGTAGATGAGTCCTCATCAAACGTCCTTTCTGCCACCGTAATACTGTCCTTGACTAACAATGCCACCCCTCCCCCTCTTTTACCACCTTCCCTGAGCTTACTGAAATATCTAAACCCCCACACCTGCAACAACCATTCCTGTCCCTGCTCTATCCATGCATCCAAAATGGCCACAACATCGAAGTCCCAGGTACCAACCCATGCCGCAAGTTCACCCACCTTATTCCGGATGCTCCTGGCATTGAAGAAGACACACTTTAAACCACCTTCCTGCCTGCCGGTACACTCCTGCAACTTTGAAACCTTACTCATGACCTCACTACTCTCAACCTCCTGTATACTGGAGCTACAATTCAGGTTCCCAAGCCCCTGCTGAACTAGTTTAAACCCTCCCGAAGAGCATTAGCAAATTTCCCCCCCAGGATATTGGTACCCCTCTGGTCCAGGTGTAGACCATCCCAGGGTAGGTCTGTAGAGGTCCCACTGACCCCAGAATGAGCCCCAATTATCCAGAAACCTGAAACCCTCCATCCTGCACCATCCCAATAGCCACGTGTTCAACTCCTCTCTCTCCCTATTCCTCGTCTCGCTATCACGTGGCACGGGTAACAACGGTCAACAGAGATAATAACTCTGTTTGTCCTCGATCTAAGTTTCTACCCTAGCTCCCTGAATTCCTGCCTTGCATCCCTATCCCTTTTCCTACCTATGTCGTTGGTACCTATGTGGATCACGACTTGGGGCTGCTCCCCCTGCCCCTTAAGGATCCTGAAAACACGATCCGAGACATCACGCACCCTGGCACCTGGGAGGCAACACACCAACCTCGAGTCTCTCTCGTTCCCACAGAATCTCCTATCTATCCCCCTAACTATGGAGTCTCCAATGACTAATGCTCTACTCCTCTCCCCCCTCCCCTTCTGAGCAACAGGGACAGACTCTGTGCCAGAGACCTGTACCCCATGGCTTACCCCTGGTCACGGTTCAACTTCTTTCTATTTCTACCTGGCCTCGAGCCTTTCTCTTGATCTCTACAGCGGTTGTTTTTTTTTGGTTAGAGGAGGGGGTAGGGAGGGAAGCACTGAAGAAGTCTTCTATGTTCTACATTGTGGTCACTGCTCCATTGACTCCAGGTTTGCTAGGACTCCTTTTTTTTGTATCTTTCCAATTGAGGGGCAATTTGGCATCCCCCTACCCTGCACATCTTTGGGTTGTGGGGGTGAGATCCACGCAGACACAGGGAGAATGTGTAAACTCATATGAACAGCGACCTGGGGCCAGGATAGAACCTGGATCCTCGGCACCGTGAGGCAGCAGTGCTAACCACTGTGCCGCCCCGCTAGTGCTCCTTGATGCCATACTCGGTCAAATGCTACCTCGATGGAAAAGGCTCGCTCACCTCACATCTGCAATTAGCTCTTCTGTCCATGCCTGAACCAAGGCTGTAATGAGATCAGGAGCTGAGTGTCCCTGGCGGAACCCAAACTGAGCGTCAGTGAGCAGGTTATTGCTGAGTAAGTGCTGCTTGATAGCACTGTTGATGCCCCCTTTCCATCACTTAACTGATGATTGGGACTGATGGGGTAGTAATTAGCCAGGTTGGATTTGTCCTGCTTTTTGTGTACAGGACATACCTGGGCAATTTTCCACATTGTCGGGTAGATGCCAGTGTTGTAGGTGTACTGGAACAGTTTGGCCAGGGGGCAGCAAGTTGTGGAGTGCAAGCCTTCAGTACTATTGCCGGAATATTGTCAGGGCCCATAGCCCAGTGCCTTCTGCCATTTCTTGATATCATGTGGAGTGAATCGAATTGGCTGAAGACTGGCATCTGTGATTCTGGGGATCTCCAGAGGACATCCCAAAGCCAATGTTGCAGCCAATGAAGTACTTTACAAGTGTAGCAACATTTCGTGATGTAGTAAAGGTAGCAGGCACACAATTTCCAGGATTGTATGTGCAATCCCAGGATCCTGGAACCTGTGCCCATCGGATTTTAAGGCCTGCTGTACACCTGAGAGTGTTAGTTGTCCCTCTGTGTATCTGAGAGTGTCAGTTGTCCCCTGGTCCTCCCCCCCTCACTCCCAAGTCTTGATTCAAGGGCAGCTCCAGCAGCTGAGCACAAAGGCCAAGGCTGGGTCACTGGTGCAGAGCTGAGGGTGTGCTACACTGTCGAAGATGCTATCTTTTCAATGAAGCCTTAACCTGAGGCTCCATTCGCCTGCACTGGTGGGCGTGAAAGATCCAACGCAAAAATTTGGAAAACAGGTGCCAGGGAGTTCTCCCCAGTGCCCTGGCCAATCTTGATCCCTCAATCAACATCGCTGAAAACAGGTTACCTGGCCATTTTCAGACTGATATTTTCTGTGTGCAAAATTAGCTACCCTGTTTCCTGCATTACAACAAGGACTATACTTCAGAAGACTCCATTGGCTGTGAATCTCTTTGAGACATCTGGTGATTGTGAAACCTGAGGCGTAAATATATTACTTCCTTCATTTCTTTCACTGATAACAGATAACATTTCTACAGCATCTCAGTATTTGACAGGCAGCTTCGAAACACTCATGTCTAATGTATTATTTCAGAGCCAACCCACTGTTGCTATAATCCTAAAGCACGGAAGTGATCCTCCACACCGCGATGGTCCACGGATAAGATGGGGCAACTGCCTCGCTATTCTTTATGCAGTTGTGTTGTTGAGAGAGGAATTTTGGCCAGAGCACGAAGAGAGCTCTCTGCTTTTCTTGCAGTGTGGGAGATGTTTTAACGCCCACTCGAGACAACTTCTTCTCCACAGCATATTCCAGGACACAGCATTTGCTCAGTATTGCGCTGAAGTGTAGCCGGGTGTACGGGTTCAACTCCCCTACTCAGTCTACACAGCCACATGCTGTTTCATTCTCGGCTTGGTATTTACACTGCTGGCTATTTTTACTCCAGAAACTCATGTCTGTCTCCATCGCTTTCTTGGGGTACCAGAAATGTTTGCTGTTGTACAATCAGTATGATAAGGGGCTGAATTCTCCGTTTCAGTGGCTAAGTGCCGGCTGAGATGGAGAATTCCCAGGCGTTTCACAGCGCCACAATCAAAGCCAAACCTTCACCGGTGAGGGGCCAGCAGCGGCGGCGGGTACAACTCCTGGCTCCCACGCCAAAAGCGACCAGAGAATGCCTCGGTCCGTGGCCACGCCTGCAGCGGTCGCGCCGAACAACATGGCGCCGGCCGTTCGCGGACCCGACCTGCCAAGTCCGGCCCCACCGGCCACCCAACACAAGCACACCCAGCCGTCGCGGAAGCCCCCGCCGGCCAGCGGCACGGCTCCCGGCTGAGTGTGGCGGTGCCGGACACAGTCCGCGGCCACCACGCCGGGATCCCGACCGCTACTCAACCGCGCGGTGGGGATCTCGGCCCATCCAGGGCAGAGCATCGGGGAAGGGCCTACCAATGACGCACCAACAGCGTTTCAATGGCGTGCGACGTGATGACGCCATTTCAGAGGTTGCGGAGACTCAAAAACTGGCGCCAAACCGCCGCCGCCCCTGATTTGGGCGTCGCAAGGGATTCTCCGCCTGATCGCCGATTATGATATCGGTGTCGGGAAACAGTGAATCTCGCCCAAGAACATTAGACCTATGAGCAGCAATAAACTATATAGTTCCTCGAGCCTACTCCACCATTCAGAATGATGATGGCTGATCTTTGGTTTCAATTGCCCATTTCCACCTCTCCCTATTTCCCTTGATTCCCTCAGAGACCAAAACCCTCTTTTTTCAACCTTAAATCTATGCAGTGATGGAAAACCCTCGGTGTAGAGAATCCCAAACATTCACAACTCTTGTGTCCTCATCTGGTTCTAAATGATCAGCCCCTTATCCTAAGAGTGTGTCCCCTGAGGCAGGGGCACAACCTCCCTATCTACCCTGTCAATCCCTCGCATAAACCTATGGGTTTCAGTGAGGAAATTGGAGTGTGGATCTAATTTACTCAGCCTCTCATCCCAGGTACCAATCTAGTGAACCTTCACTGTACTGCCTTGTTTGTTTTTTTGTTCTTTCATTGTGGGATGTGGGCGTCGCTGGCTGGGCTGTGATGATTGGTAGACTATTATCTGTATATAATATGAGTAGGTCATCATCATCTGTATGTGTATTATAAGTTATGTGTTTTACTGTTGTAGTTCTAGCATCCGACCAGCAAGTGGTGTGAGTATGCAGGCACATGACCCGAATGCACCATGTGTTCCAGGGCAAGGTGTTAGTAGGGAGTTGATAGCATTCATATATTAGAGTAGCTCTGTAGTATATATATATTGTCATAAGTAGGTTTACATTAACACTTGTTTTTGAAAACTCACCACTATTCTTAGAAGTTGCCCTATACCAAAAAGGGCCGACATTCTAAATGGTGATCAGGGATTCTCACTCCCCGACTCCGATGCAAGCTTCAGTGGGTGCTATTCAGGTCAAACTATGTTTTCAAGTTATCCCCCGGTATAACCCATACCTTCACCGAAGATTTCATCTACTTACCACTTAGTAGCATCGATCCTGGGTCCCGCATTGCTAAGTAAGTAAAGTAGACTTTGGAATAACCACTATTTCAGGTCAAATTAAAGTTATTTTATTATTATATTTTTTCTTTTAAAAGCTGCAATTACTGTCTTTACAGAAGGGTACAAAGATCTTCCTTCTGGATCCTTCTGGTTGGTTGAAGGGACCTTCAGGCCCACTTTGACAATCAATCTTCTTTAAAGTCTGGTCTTCTTTAGATGTATTCGCTGGTTAGCTCGGTTGCTGTGTCCTATCTTTCCCATGTACCGAGCTGTGAGAGCTGATTCTGCTGGCTATCTCTGAGCTGACTCTGGCTACTCTTTAAATTCTAGTCTTCCTTAGATGTGTTAGCTATTTTAGCTCGGCTGCTATGCCCTGTCCATTTCCCATGGCCGAGCTGACTGTAATCTGACTCAGAACTGCTTGTTCCTTCTCTGCTTCTCTCTCTCGCCCTCTGAATTCTGGTTCTGGGTGCCGTGGTCTCTAGGTTTATATTCTCTTTCTAACAGTTACGTTTTTATGACGTTATTGTAAAGTAACTCTTATTTTCTTTGATTGTAAAAAGTATCTTTGATCTAAACCTTTTAATCCAACTAAGTATTCATTAGGGGCTGGTTTAGCACACTGGGCTAAATCGCTGGCTTTTAAAGCAGACCAAGGCAGGCCAGCAGCACGGTTCAATTCCCGTACCAGCCTCCCCGAACAGGAGCTGGAATGTGGCGACTAGGGGCTTTTCACAGTAACTTCATTGAAGCCTACTCGTGACAATAAGCCATTTTCATTCATTTCATTTTGACATAACTTCATCTCATAGATCTGATTACATTGTTTCCTTTGTGATGTTCAAAGTTCCTTTGTGATATTCAAAAACGCTTTGGTTTCAAGAAGTGTGAATTTTGGTTTGGTTCCTGTCATTTCTATAGTTTTATTTTCCAATTGTGGATTAAATTGATGTACCATCAATGACGACAGATGAGCGTCGAAAGAGTAAACTGTGGCTTCAATCAGCTGAAAGATACCTGCTGGCAGCCGGTCCCAGAATGAGGGCAGGGCTGGAGGTTAGCCACCTTTATACTTAAGCCCGGGGGGCGGAGCCACAGGCGGAGCCAGCAGGGACAAACCCAGACATGTAACAAACAGTAAGTACCATAAGTAAGAACAGTGTGTACAATATAATACAGTGGTTCACCACAGCATACAGACTAACCGTGTCGGCAAACTGCTCAACATGGGACCAGGGCGAGAACGGCTTTACCAAATCTAATGACCGAGGACAATTTTGGAGCCACAAGTTAATGAGTCCTCTCGTCGGCGAACAAAAGTGCTCCGAGACATTTCAGTTGCGCTGGTATTTCGCCGTTAATGCGTTAAATCCGTTTTAAAAGAGAAATGGGCGGATGGGATATTGGAAATATTGAAAACTGAGATTGGTAGATTTTTGTTTGGCTTGGGTGATCCGCGTTATAGAATCAGGGTGTGTAAATGGAGTTGCAGGACAGATCAATCATGATCTAATTGAATGGCGGAGCAGACTCGGGGGTGGGGCGGGTGGTTGAATAATGTCCTCTTGTAATTGTGTTCCTAGAAATGCTACATTCCTGAACTTCCTTGGGTTCAAAGAGAATCTAGGCTCCACTCAACTCTCACTTGACTGCTCTGGTTTATATAACTTGTCTGTTTAATTTGGCTGGAGACAGGCTTTGGCGGAGGGAAGGAGCGGGGGAGCGGGCGGCAGGGGGCAGGGTGGGGGGGGGGGGGGCTGTAAATTTCCTCTGTGTGAGAAAACCCTTGCTTACACAGGATTTACATTGACTGCTCAGAGGACATTTGCTCCCACAGGAGACTGAGCGTGATATTGGGCACATTTTCAAATTGCAACGCAACGTGCAATGAAAGAAGTTGTCCGACTTCATTTTGTATTTGTCAGGTTCCAGAACCCTTGTGTTGTGAATGTTAGAAACCCGCTCGTGGTAAACACTCCAGGATCGTATATGCCCCCAGGTTAAGCCAACAAAACCCAACAATATGGTGTATCCCCAAACACTTGAGACATCCCTATTCCGGGGGCTGTTTAGCACAGGGCTAAATCGCTGGCTTTTAAAGCAGACCAAGGCAAGCCAGCAGCACAGTTCAATTCCCATACCAGCCTCCCCGAACAGGCGCCGGAATGTGGCGACTAGGGGCTTTTCACAGTAACTTCATTTGAAGCCTACTTGTGACAATAAGCGATTTTCATTTCATATCATTTCATTGCCTGCATAAAGTGAGTTATGTGTGGCCTCTCTCAGTGATACTGGCAGCTTGTGTTGAATGATGACCAGTTTTGCACCTATTGGAAGCGGAGTAGATGCGGGTTTGAGAGTTGGGAGAAGGGAAGGGAGCCTATCAGCTCACCAATCTGAAGTGGGTAAGAACCCAGGTGGTCCCGGCGATGGAAGGATAATGTTGTATCCAAATGTGCCACCCAGTGGTCTGATGTCCCTTTTGATCCGAATCCATGTTATTCCACAGACAATGTGGTTTGGAGAGCACCTCATAGCATAGTGAATAGAGCAATTGAAACAACAGGAAGCTGCTAAATTAACCATCTCAGTGTGGAGCTGTTTTATCCATTGACCAGTGGTCACTTGAAGCCAATGTTGCGTACAAAGCCAGTGGTTCAACCTTTACAAATCTTGGGCTCATTTTAGGTTTAGATTAGATTTAGATTTATTGTCACGGGATAATGACCGGTGAAAAGTATTGTTCTGCGTACAGTCCAGGAAGATCATTCTGTACACGAGAAAACATAGGACATACAATAAGTATGGGCAACACGTACAGTGGTTAGCACTGTTGCTTCACAGCGCCAGGGCACCAGGTTTGATTCCCGCTTGGGTCACTGTCTGTGCGGAGTCTGCACGTTCTCCCCATGTCTGCGCGGGTTTTCTCCGGGTGTTCCGGATTCCTCCCACAAGTCATGAAAGACGTGCTATTAGGTACTTTGGACGTTCTGAATTCTCCCTCGGTGCACCCGACCAGGCGCTGGAATGTGGCGACTAGGGGCTTTTCACCGTAACTTCATTGCAGTGTTAATGTAAGCCTACTTGTGACACTAATCAAGATTATTACAATAAAAATAAACAATGTAATACATCGACACATTCATCGGGTGAAGCACGTGGTGTGTAATGCTACTCAGTGGAGAAGATGCGTGGAAAAGAGCACGGTTGGAGATAATATTAATGTTAGAATTAGGTTTTAAAAGGTTAGTCCGGTTATAAGAGATGTAGGAAGGGGATCTGGGGTGGGGGGTGGGCGGGGCCCGCTCGCAGATGTTGCCACTCTCCGGTGCCATCTTGCATCGAGCGAGTCGAAGGAGTCACAGAGAAGGTTTCGGGATGAAGTTAGTGACTCTGCAGAATGATAGATTCCTGTACCTCTGTATCACAGCATTACCTTTACATTTTACTTGGCATGAGAGAACTACAGCTTTAATTCCAAGTGTGAGGAGGACAGAGTACTTTCCGGTTCCTTCGTGTTGGCATCAGAAACGAACATCTGGAATACAACATTGTTTTATTCATTACCAATGGGTTTAAAATGTGTGAATGTGATAATGACCAGATAATCTTGCTTTTTGTGGTGTTGATTGAGGGATAACTATTGGACAGGACACCAGAGTACTGGCTGAGGTTATTCATGAAGGCCCCGCATTCTCAGCCTTAACCCCTCGCCTGAGCTGTGGTGATCCTCAGCTTAAATCACCACTCGACAGCTCTCCCCCCTCAAAGGGGAAAGCAGCCTATGGTCATCTGGGACTATGGCAACTTTACCTTACCCTCTGTGCAAGAGCAAAGTATTGGGTAGTCTCGAAATCGGGAATAAAAATAAGGACTGCTTAGCAGGCCAGGCAGCATCTGTGGAGCGTAATGATCCTTTGTCAGTTCTGAAGTGCTTTCATCTCCGCTGAGGTCCTACTGAGCATTTGCAGAATTTGAATTTTCTGTTGTTCTCTCTGAAAGGTCATTTGATTGCCAACTGAAATTAAATGTATTCCTGGAGATTACCCCCGCACTCCAGCCTTTAATCGGACAACATAACCATCCTTGTGAATTACGGTCTTCCTGCAGCAACTGGAAATCAAAAGACTCATTAACCAATTGGATGGTGCTTGACTGTCATACAAACAGTCTCCCCGCTCCCCCCAACCCCCTCCCCCAATGTCCCGATGATTCTTTTCCAGGATCGCTCACAGCAGTGTCCTAGAGATTGATCTTCAATTCCTGGAGACTGGAGGCAAATCCTGGAGTGTTGGCGACCCGATTACCGGGTTGACTGTTGTCCTCTCAAAAGTGTCATTGTTCAGGTGGATGTACAAGATCTCATTGCTCTAGTGGAAGAAGAGCAGGGAAATAATCCCTGTTGTCCTGGCCAACATTCTACAAATAAGGTCACTGGAACCTGGAATCTCATTTGTTATAATTCCCCAAGGGTGCCAAGGACTTTGCTCTATTCGATTTCCCCCTTGTCCAGCTGAGTATGACACTCCGGTATTTGGGGGGGGGAGGGGGGAGGGGAGGAGTTTCTCCTTAACGAGGGAAATCCACACCGCGATGGCCCGAAGTCCTGCTGCTGTCATGCCAGTCCCGCTGACATGAATCAAACCACCTACCTTACTGGCGGGGCGCGGGGCGATCTGGCCCCAGGGGCGATCGGGGGCCCACCGATCCGTGGGCGGGCCTCTGCCGTGAGAGCACTCTTTTCCTTCCGCCTCAGCCTCTGCGATGGCCGATGCGGAAGTGACCCCCCCCCCTGCGCATGCGCGGGGATGACGGCAGCAGCCGCTGATGCTCCCGCGCATGCGCGGACTTCCGCCACCCAGCGCAGTCCCTTCGGCCCCGGCTGGCGTGGCGCCAAAGGCCTTTCCCGCCAGCCGGCGGGGCGCCAACTACTCCGGCGCGGGCCGAGCCCCTCAAGGTGAGGGCTTGGCCCCTAAAGGTGCGGAGAAATCCGCACCTTTGGGGCGGCCTGGCGCCGGAGTAGTTCCCGCCACTCCATCCCGCCGGGACCCCCCGCTCCCCCTTTTATCTCTATGTTCCTGTCATTGCTATTTGGTGGATCTTTCTGTGTACTATAAGCCTGCTGCATTTGCCAGCATAAGAACAATTGCTATACTTCAAAAGGAATTAACTAGCTGTCATGTCCTTCGGGATGCACCGAGGATATGCTTCAGAACGATATTAAGTGCAAGTTCTTTTTTGTCTGCTTCATTTCCATTGCTTACAAACACAAGCTCTGATGACAAAATTACGCCAAAATGGTCCAGCAGCAAAACAGCTGAGTTATAGCGCTCATTGAGAAAGGGGAGGAATTGTCGTCTGATCGTACAGATTTGAATATTGCTGAGAAAAGAGACATGTTGCCGAAGTTTCTCATCTCGCTCCGTTCCCGGGCGTGCCTCCGTAGTTAGACCATAAGACATAGGAGCGGAAGTAAGGCCATTCGGCCCATCGAGTCCACTCCACCATTCAATCATGGCTGATTTCAACTCCATTTACCCGCTCTCTCACCATAGCCCTTAATTCCTCGAGAAATCAAGAATTTACCAGCTTCTGTCTTAAAGACACTCAACGTCCCGGCCTCCACTGCCCTCTGTGGCAATGAATTCCACAGACCCACCACTCTCTGGCTGAAGAAATTTCTCCTCATCTCTGTTGTAAAGTGACTCCCTTTTATTCTAAGGCTGTGCCCCCGGGTCGTAGTCTCCCCTGCTAATGGAAACAACTTCCCTACATCCAACCTATCTAAGCCATTCATTATCTTGTAAGTTTCTATTAGATCTCCCCTCAACCTCCTAAACTCCAATGAATATAATCCCAGGATCCTCAGACGTTCATCGTATGTTAGGCCTACCATTCCTGGGATCATCCGTGTGAATCTCCGCTGGACCCGCTCCAGTGCCAGTATGTCCTTCCTGAGGTGTGGGGCCCAGAATTGCTCACAGTATTCTAAATGGGGCCTAACTAATGCTTTATGAAGCTTCAGAAGTACATCCCTGCTTTTATATTCCAAGCCTCTTGAGATGAATGACAACATTGCATTTGCTTTCTTAATTACGGACTCAATCTGCAAGTTTACCTTTAGAGAATCCTGGACTAGGACTCCCAAGTCCCTTTGCACTTCAGCATTATGAATTTTGTCACCGTTTAGAAAATAGTCCATGCCTCTATTCTTTTTTCCAAAGTGCAAGACCTCGCACTTGCCCACGTTGAATTTCATCAGCCATTTCTTGGACCACTCTCCTAAACTGTCTAAATCTTTCTGAAGCCTCCCCACCTCCTCCATACTACCTGCCCCTCCACCTATCTTTGTATCATCGGCAAACTTAGCCAGAATGCCCCCAGTCCCACCATCTAATCGTTAATATATAAAGAGAACAGCTGTGGCCCCAACACTGAACCCTGCGGGACACCACTCGTCACTGGTTGCCATTCCGAAAAAGAACCTTTTATCCCAACTCTCTGCCTTCTGCCTGACAGCCAATCGTCAATCCATGTTAGCACCTTGCCTCGAATACCATGGGCCCTTATTTTACTCAGCAGTCTCCCGTGAGGCACCTTATCAAAGGCCTTTTGGAAGTCAAGATAGATAACATCCATTGGCTCTCCTTGGTCTAACCTATTTGTTATCTCTTCAAAGAACTCTAACAGGTTTGTCAGGCACGACCTCCCCTTACTAAATCTATGCTGACTTGTCCTAATCCGACCCTGCACTTCCAAGAATTTAGAAATCTCATCCTTAACAATGGATTCTAGAATCTTGCCAACAGCCGAGGTTAGGCTAATTGGCCTATAATTTTCCATCTTTTTCCTTGTTCCCTTCTTGAACAGGGGGGTTACAACAGCGATTTTCCAATCCTCTGGTACTTTCCCTGACTGCAGTGACTTTTGAAACATCATCACCAACGCCTCCACTATTTCTTCAGCTATCTCCTTTAGAACTCTAGGATGTAGTCCATCTGGGCCCGGAGATTTATCAATTTTTAGACCTCTTAGTTTCTCTAGCACTTTCTCCTTTGTGATGGCTACCATATTCAACTCTGTCCCCTGACTCTCCGGAATTGTTGGGATATTACTCATGTTTTCTACTGTGAAGACTGACGCAAAGTACTTATTCAGTTCCTCGGCTATTTCCTTGTCTCCCATCACAAAATTACCGGCGTCATTTTGGAGCGGCCCAATGTCAACTTTTGCCTCCCGTTTGTTTTTAATGTATTTAAAGAAACTTTTACTATCATTCCTAATGTTACTGGCTAGCCTACCTTCAAATTTGATCCTCTCTTTCCTTATCTCTCTCTTTGTTATCCTCTGTTTGTTTTTGTAGCCTTCCCAATCTTCTGACTTCCCACTACTCTTTGCCACATTATAGGCTTTCTCTTTTGCTTTGATGCATTCCCTAACTTCCTTTGTCAGCCATGGCTGCCTAATCCCCCCTCTGATAACCTTTCTTTTCTTTGGGATGAACCTCTGCACTGTGTCCTCAATTACTCCCAGAAACTCCTGCCATTGCTGTTCTACTGTCTTTCCCACTAGGCTCTGCTCCCAATCGATTTTTGTCAGTTCCTCCCTCATGCCCCTGTAGTTACCTTTATTTAACTGTAACACCTTTACATCTGATTCTACCTTCTTTCTTTCAAATTGGAGATTGAATTCTACCATATTATGATCACTGCCTCCTAAGTGCTCCCTTACATTAAGATCTTTAATCAAGTCTGGCTCATTACATAACACTAAGTCCAGAATGGCCTGTTCCCTCGTGGGCTCCATCACAAGCTGTTCCAAAAAGCCCTCCTGTAAACATTCAATGAATTCCCTTTCCTTGGGTCCACTGGCAGCATTATTTACCCAGTCCACCTGCATATTGAAGTCCCCCATGATCACTGTGACCTTGCCTTTCTGACATGCACTTTCTATTTCGTGGTGCATTTTGTGCCCCCGGTCCTGACCACTGTTAGGAGGCCTGTACATAACTCCCATTATGGGTTTTTTGCCTTTGTGGTTCCTCAACTCTACCCACACAGACTCCACATCATCTGACCCTATGTCGTTTAGTGCTATTGATTTAATTTCATTCCTAATTAATAAGGCAACCCCGCCCCCTCTGCCCACCTCCCTGTCTTTTCGATAGGTTGTGAATCCCTGGATGTTTAAATGCCAGTCCTGAACCCCCTGCAACTATGTCTCTGTGATGCCTACCACATCATACCTGCCAGTCACAATCTGGGCCACAAGCTCATCTACCTTGTTCCGTACACTGCGCGCATTTAAATATAGCACCTTTAATTCTCTATTGACCGTCCCGTTTTGTTTTCTTAGTGTGGTGGACCTTGGTTTACTGAGCCTTTCCATACACTGTGTCATATTTTGTGGGATAGGGACTATCGTAACCTCTCCTGAGTTTTGTCTCTTCGTGTTTTTTTGTATTCCTAAACAGCTAAGCTTCCCACTGATTACTTCACCTCTTGGTTCCTTGACTTTCCCTTCCCCCCAATCTTTAGTTTAAAGTCCTATTGACCACCCTATTTACCCTTTTCGCCAGAACACTGGTCCCAGCTCGGTTCAGGTAGTTGCCTGGTACGCGGTCGGGACCAACCGATTGGCGGGCCGGCCTCTCTGTCGGCGGGCCTCCTTTCTTCCGCTGGCGAGCCTGGATGCATCCGCCATGTTTGTGCGGGGCGGCCTGGGGGAGGACGGCCCCCGCGCATGCGCTAGTTGGCGCCGGCCCAATTACGCATGCGCGGGACCCAAGGTGCCGCATCTTTTACATAGAATTTACAGTGCAGAAGGAGGCCATTCGGCCCATCGAGTCTGCACCAGCTCTTGGAAAGAGCACCCTACCCAAGGTCAACACCTCCACCCCATCCCATTAACCCAGTAACCCCACCCAACACTAAGGGCAATTTTGGACACTAAGGGCAATTTATCATGGCCAATCCACCTAACCTGCGCATCTTTGGACTGTGGGAGGAAACCGGAGCACCCGGAGGAAACCCACGCACACACGGGGAGGATGTGCAGACTCCACACAGACAGTGACCCAAGCCGGAATCATACCTGGGACCCTGGAGCTGTGAAGCAATTGTGCTATCCACAATGCTACCGTGCTGCCCCTAAAGGCGTCTCTGACGCCGCGCCCCCGTAAATCGCGCGACGGCCCTGCCAGCCCCACGGAGGGCGGAGAATAGGGGTCTGGGAACGGGTGCCGACGTCGGAGTAAAACACTCCGGTTTTTACTCCGGCGTCGGCACTTCGACTCTGCTTGGGAGAACCCCGCCACTCAAGTGGCACTGTGAAAGGTCTTGCTGAAAGCACTGTTTAATAAACCCCATGTCGTGAATGTCGAGGGATGTCTTGTGGGGCAGTGGGTGGTGTCCCAGCCCCTGAGCCAGAAGCTCTGGATTTGAATCCCACCCCAGGACTTGGTGGCCAAGGAAGGTGTGTTCACAACGCGGCCAAACAGATGGAGTGTGTCAACCTGCAATCCCTTCCAAACACGCCACTGGCCGGCGGCAAGAGCGGGAATGACTCCTGGCCAACCAGACTAGATGCAGATTGGTGCCCGCAGGCTCTGAGCACCTAGCGACCTGTTCCAGAAATAAATACCTATGGAAACAGACGAATGTCGACCTTAGTGCACCACTAAGTGAATTGGAGTGAATACAGAACTTGCTTTATTCATTCATCGTAAATCAGTGTCCCTGAGGGTACACAGAGGGTAGTGGGTGCCTGGAACTCGCTGCCGGAGGAGGTGGTGGAAGCAGGGACGATAGTGACATTTAAGGGGCATCTTGACAAATACATGAATAGGATGGGAATAGAGGGATACGGACCCAGGAAGTGTAGAAGATTGTAGTTTAGTCGGGCAGCATGGTCGGCGCAGGCTTGGAGGGCCGAAGGGCCTGTTCCTGTGCTGCACTTTGCTGTACTTGAAGTGTAGTCTGTTGTTACATAGGAAACATGGCAGCTAGTTTGCACATCAGAAACCTCCACAAACAGCAATGTGATAATGCCCAGATAATCTTTTGACGATGTTTATGAAGGGATAAATATCGGCCAGGGCACAAAGCTCTTCTTTGAAATAGGGCTGTGGGATTTTGTTTTGCAGCTGCCCGAGGAGGCATGTGGATGTCTCGGTTCAATATCTCATCAGAAAGACGGCACCTCCAACATTTCAGTACTCCCTCCGTACTGCACTGTTCCACTATAGATCCTGACCCCATCCTCATCAACCAGTCTGCTACAGATGTATCTGTCCATGACAGTAATGGTAGAAGTGATCGCCGCACTGTCCTTGTGGAGATAAAAGTCCCGCCTTCACATTGAGGATACCCTCCAGCGTGTTGTGGGGCACTACCACCGTGCGAAATGGGATAGACTATTACTTGTCAAGCGATTCCACAACAAACACATCAGATCTAAGCAGTCCTGCCACATCCAACCATTATTGGTGGTGGACAATTAAACAACTCAGGGGGGGAGGATGCTCCACAAATATCCCCATCCTCAATGACGGAGGAGCCTTGCACTTATGTGCAAAAGACAAGGCTGAGGCATTCGCAACAATCTTCAGGCAGAGGTGCCGAGTGAATGATCCATTTCGGTCTCCTCCTGAGGTCCCAGCATCACAGATGTCAGTCTTCAGCCAATACGATTCACCCCATGTGCTATCAGGGAACGGCTGAAGGCACTGGATACTGCAAAGGTTATGGGCCCTGACAATATTCCGGCAATAGTACTGAAGATGTGTGCTCTAAACTGACCGCACCCCTAGCCAAGCTGTTCCAGTACAGCTACAGCACCGGCATCTACCCGGCAATGTGGAAAATTGCCCAGTTGTGTCCTGTAGACAAGAAACAGGACAAATCCAACACTGTCAATTAAAGCTCTCAGTCTACTGTCCATCATCAGCAAAGTGATGGAAGGATCATCAACAGTGCTATCAAGCGGCACTTACTCAGCAATAATCAGCTCTTGGACACTTAGTATGGGTTCCATCAGGGTCATTCAGCTCCTGACCTCATTCCAGCCTTGGTTCAAACATGGACAAAAGAGCTAAATGCCAGAGGTGAGGCGAGAGTGACTGCCCTTGGCATCAAGACAGCATTTGACTAAGTGTGGCACCAAGGAGCCCGAGCAAAACTGGCGTCAGGGGAAAACTCGATGCTGGCTGGAGTCCTACCTGGCACAAAGGATGATGGTTGGAGGTCAATCATCTCAGCTCCAGGACATCACTGCTGGTGTTCCCCAGGGTAGTGTCCTGGGCCCAACCATCTTCAGCTGCTTCATCAATGTCCTCCCTTCCATCATAAGGTCAGAAGTGGGGATGTTCGCTGATGTGCACAATGTTCAGCACCATTTGTGACTCCTCAGATGATGAAGCAGTCCATGTCCGAATGCAGCAAGACCTGGACAATATCCAGGCTTGGGCTGACAAGTGGCAAGTTACATTCTCGCCACACAAGTGCAGGTAGTGACCATCTCCTACAAGAGAGGATTGAACCATCGCCCCTTAGACATTCAATGACACTATCATCGCTGAATCTCCACAATCAGCGTCCCAAGGGTTACCATTGATCTGAAACTGAACTAGACTAGCCATATTAATACTGTGGCTAGCAGGGCAGGTCAAAGGCATCCTACGGTGAGTAACTCACCTCCTGACCCCCCCCAAAGCCTGTCCACCATCTACAAGGCACAAGTCAGGAGTGTAATGGAATACTCTCCACTTGCCTGGATGAGTGCAGCTCCTACAACACTGAAGAAGCTCAACACCATCCAGGACAAAGCAGCCCTCTTGATTGCTCCTCCTGCCACAAACATTCAAACACACCACCACCGATGAACAGTAGCAGCCGTGTGTACCATCTACAAGATGCACTGCAGTAACTCACCAACGTTCCTTAGGCAACATCTCCCAAACCCACGTCCACTACCATCTAGAAGGACAAGAGCAGCAGATACCTGGGAACCCCACAACCTGGAAGTTCCCCTCCAAGTAACCCACCATCCTGACTTGGAAATATATTGCCGTTCCTTCGCTGTCGCTGGGGCAACAGGCTGGAATTCCCTCCCTAACAGCACCATAGGTGTACCTACACCTCAGGGACTTCAGCGGTTCAAGAGGGCTACTCACCACAACCTTCTGAAGGGCAACTAGAGATGGGCAACAAACGCTGGCCTAAACAGGGACGCCCACATCTCATAAATGAATTTTTAAAAAAGGAAAAGCTCACAGGTTGCTGTCCTGGTTACTGTAGACCTGAGTGAGACCCAGTCGCAGACTGCTCCCCCATTTACTGTAGGCCCCAAGTTGGAAGCAGCTCACAGCTTGCTCCAGTTATCCATGTTGTACGAAAGGGAGCAGGTGAGCATTCAGGTTTCTCTATCAAAACAAAAGTTGGCAACACTTTCATTTTGCAGATGAATGCTTCCCTCAGAGCGAACCTCTGAAAGTTGCTGTTCGAGTGATGAAGTTACTTTTGTTTATCGATTCATTCATGGGATGTGGGCAGGGCCAGCATTTATTGCCTATCCCTAATTGCCCTTAAACTGAGTGGGATTGCTAACTATTTCAGAGCACATTTTAAAGAGTCAACCACATTGCTGTGGGTGTGGAGTGTTATGGGCCAGGGTTTAGGGAACCCCAAAGTGTATCATGGAGTTCACCTGACCCACAACTTTTTTAAATATATTTTATTGAAAATTTTTTCTAACCAACATTTTTCCCTCTTACAAAACAAACGGAACAATAACAAAATAGAAATTTTTAACAATACACAAGTAACAAAACCCCATTATCTATTGACCTATACTAAACTAAACCCCCCCCCCCCCCCCCCCCGCCCTTCCCCCTGGGTTGCTGCTGCTGATCATCTGTCTTCCCTCTAACATTCCCCTAGGTAGTCGAGAAATGGCTGCCACCGCCTGGTGAACCCTTGAGCCGATCCTCTCAGGGCAAACTTTATCTGCTCCAGTTTAATAAACCCCACCATATCGTTTACCCAGGCCTCCAGTCCGGGGGGTTTTGCCTCCTTCCACATAAGTAGGATCCTGCGCCGGGCTACTAGGGACGCAAAGGCCACGACATCGGCCTCTTTCGCCTCCTGCACTCCCGGCTCTTCCGCAACTCCAAATAGAGCTAACCCCCAGCTTGGTTTGACCCGGGCATTCACCACCTGCGACATCACTCCCGTCACTCCCTTCCAATATCCTTCCAGTGCCGGGCACGCCCAAAACATATGTGCGTGGTTTGCCGGGCTCCCGCCACACCTCCCACATTTATCCTCCACTCCAAAGAACTTGCTCAATCTTGCCCCTGTTATGTGTGCTCTATGTAGCACCTTAAATTGAATCAGGCGAAGCCTGGCGCATGAGGAAGAGGAGTTTACCCTGCTTAGGGCATCAGCCCACATACCCTCTTCTATCTCCTCCCCTAATTCTTCTTCCCACTTTCCCTTTAGTTCTCCCACCGACTCCTCCCCCTCTTCCCTCATCTCTCTGTAAATCTCTGACACCTTGCCCTCTCCGACCCACACCCCTGAAAGCACCCTGTCCTGTATCCCCTGTGTCGGGAGCAACGGAAATTCCCTCACCTGTTGTCTAGTAAACGCCCTCACCTGCATATATCTCAAGAAATTTCCCCGGGGTAACTTATACTTTTCCTCCAATGCTCCCAAGCTCGCAAAAGTCCCATCTATGAATAAATCTCCCACCTTCCTAATTCCCAACTGGTACCAGCTCTGAAATCCTCCATCCATTCTTCCTGGGGCGAACCTATGGTTGTTCCTGATAGGGGACCCCACCAGGGCTCCCCTCACCCCTCTCTGTCGCCTCCACTGTCCCCATATGTTCAGTGTTGCCGCCACCACCGGGTTCGTGGTATACTTTTTAGGTGAGAGCGGTAGCGGTGCCGTCACCAGCGCCTCTAAACTCGTCCCTTTACAGGACTTTCTCTCCAGTCTTTTCCACGCCGCTCCCTCACCCCCCATCATCCATCTACGTATCATTGCCACATTGGCGGCCTAATAATAATCTCCCAAGTTCGGTAGTGCCAATCCTCCTCTGTCCCTATTACGCTGAAGGAACCCCCTCCTTACTCTCGGAACTTTCCCTGCCCACACAAAGCTCGTGATGCTCCTATCTATTTTATTAAAAAAGGTCCTGGTGATTAATATAGGGAGACATTGAAATACAAATAAGAACCTCGGGAGGACCATCATCTTAATTGCTTGCACCCTGCCCGCCAGCGATAAAGGCTGCGTGTCCCACCTCTTGAAGTCCTCCTCCATTTGTTCTACCAGCCGTGTCAGATTAAGTCTGTGCAAGGTTCCCCAGCTCCTAGCGATCTGAATCCCCAGGTATCGGAAGTCTCTTTCCACTTTTCTTAGCGGTAAGCCTTCTATCTCTCTACTCTGGTCCCCTGGATGTATCACAAATAATTCGCTCTTCCCCATGTTTAGCCTATACCCCGAGAATTCCCCGAACCTCCTCAAAATTCGCATAACCTCTATCATCCCCCCCCGCTGGGTCCGACACGTATAACAGTAGGTCATCCGCGTATAACGAGACTCGGTGTTCTTCTCCCCCTCTAATCACCCCTCTCCATTTCCTGGAGTCTCTCAACGCCATGGCCAGCGGTTCAATTGCCAGTGCAAATAACAATGGAGACAGCGGGCATCCCTGTCTTGTTCCCCTATATAATCGGAAATACTCCGATCTATGTCGACCTGTAACTACGCTTGCCGTTGGTGCCCCATAAAGAAGTCTAACCCAGCAAATAAACCCGTTCCCAAACCCAAACCTCCTTAACACTTCCCATAAATACTCCCACTCCACCCTATCAAATGTCTTTTCTCTGCGTCCATTGCCGCCACTATCTCTGCCTCCCCCTCCACTGGGGGCATCATTATCACCCCTAATAGTCGTTGCACGTTAACATTCAATTGTCTCCCTTTTACGAACCCTGTCTGGTCTTCGTGCACCACCCCCGGGACACAGTCCTCTATCCTCGATGCCAGTACCTTTGCCAGCAACTTGGCATCCACGTTCAATAGTGAAATAGGTCTATACGACCCGCACTGCAGCGGATCTTTGTCTCTCTTCAAAATTAGCGATATCGTCGCCTCCGACATCGTCGGGGGTAGAGTCCCCCCTTCCCTGGCCTCATTGAACGTCCTCGCCATCAACGGGGCCAACAAATCCACATATTTTCTGTAGTATTCCACCGGGAACCCGTCCGGCCCCGGAGCCTTCCCTGCTTGCATGCTTCCCAGTCCCTTAACAACCTCATCCACCTCAATCGGCGCCCCCAGGCCTGCCACCTCCTGCTCCTCCACTTTCGGGAACCTCAATTGGTCCAGGAACTGCCGCATCCCCCCCTCTCCCTCTGGGGGTTGAGACCTATACAGTTCCTCATAAAAGGTCTTAAACACCTCATTTATCTTTCCTGCCCTTCGCACAGTGTCTCCCCTTTCATCCCTAATTCCTCCTATCTCCCTCGCTGCTGCCCTCTTTCGCAGTTGGTGCGCCAACAGGCGACTAGCCTTTTCCCCATATTCATACCTCCTCCCCTGTGCCTTCCTCCACAGTACCTCCGCCTTTCTGGTGGTCAGAAGGTCAAACTCGGTCTGGAGTCGTCTCCTCTCCCTGTACAGCTCCTCCTCCGGGGTCTCTGCAAATTCCCTGTCCACCCTTAAAATCTCCCCCAGTAGTCTATCCCTTTCCTTGGCCTCTGTTTTCCTTTTGTGGGCCCCAATAGAGATCAGCTCTCCTCTGACCACCGCTTTTAGTGCTTCCCAGACCACTCCCTCAGGGACCTCGCCGTCGTCATTGACCTCCAGGTATCTCTCAATACACCCCCTCACTCTTGCACACACTCCCTCATCCGGCATCAGTTCCACATCTAATCGCCAGAGTGTTCTCTGCTCCCTGTCCTCTCCTACTTCCAGGTCCACCCAATGTGGGGCATGATCCGAAACCGCTATGGCTGAGTATTCAGCTTCTTCCACCCTCGAGATCAACGACCTTCCTAAAACAATAAAATCTATCCGGGAGTACTCCCTAACCCTAGGCCTAAGAAATCGCCATGGATCCACTCCCCCCATTTGGTCCATAAACCTCTTACGTACCTTGGCCGCTGCCGGCCTTCTTCCGGTCCTTGAGCTGGATCTATCTAGCCCCGGGTCCAGCACCGTATTGAAGTCCCCTCCTAAAATCAAATTTCCTGCCTCTAGGTCCGGTATGCGCCCCAGCATCCGTCTCATGAATCCCGCATCGTCCCAATTTGGGGCATACACATTAGCCAACACGACCTCCATTCCCTCCAGCCTACCACTCACCATTACATATCTACCTCCGCTATCTGCTACGATGTTCTTTGCTTCAAATACTACCCGTTTCCCCACCAAAATGGCCACCCCTCTGTTCTTTGCGTCCAGTCCTGAGTGGAACACCTGTCCCACCCATCCTTTCCTTAGCCTAACTTGGTCCGCCACCCTTAGGTGCGTCTCTTGGAGCATAACCACGTCTGCCCTTAGTCCTTTCAAATGCGCGAGCGCTCGGGCCCTTTTTATCGGTCCATTCAGGCCTCTCACATTCCACGTGATCAGCCTCACTAGGGGGCTACCTGCCCCCCTCCCGTGTCGACTAGCCATTACCTTCTCTAGGCCAGTCCCATATCCCACCTCCGCGCTCCCGCTCGCTCCCCCAGCGTCGCACTCCGCCCCCGACCACCCACTCTTTAGCCATTTCCTTTTGGATTTCCGCAGCAGCAACCCAGTTGTCCCCTCCCCCCCCCCCCCCCCCCCCCCGCCCCCCGCTAGATCCCTATCTAGCTTGATTGCTCCCCCCATATCACTTCCGTAAGTCAGCTGACTTCAACTGACCCTGGCTACTCCTGCTCACTCCTCGACCCCCCCGGTGTGAGGGAACTCCCATCCGCCTTGCGCCTGTTTTCCCGCCTTATTCTTTCTGGCGCGGGAACATCCCTTTACCTGACCCGCCTCTTATGGCGCAGCTCCCTTTCCCCTCCCCCTCTCCTTCCCCATTCTCCGACTATGTCCCGCCTTTCCCCCCTCACCGGTGCCCACATTTCCCCAGTGTCCCCCCCCTTCCCTGTTTACTTCTCGAATAACTTTCACCATAACATTATCAAAAACAATAACAATAACAATTCCCTGCAGCATCAGTCCCTCAGTTCCGGTCCAGTTTCTCTTCTTTGATGAAGGACCATGCTTCCTCCGCCGTCTCGAAATAATAGTGTCTCTCCTGATACGTGACCCATAGTCTTGCCGGCTGCAGCATCCCAAACTTCACCTTCCTTTTGTGCAAAACCTCTTTGGCTCGGTTGAAGCTCGCCCTCCTTCTCGCCACCTCCGCACTCCAGTCCTGGTATATCCGTACCACAGCATTCTCCCATCTGCTACTCCGCACCTTTTTAGCCCATCTCAGGACCTCTTCTCTGTCCTTAAGGCGGTAGAATCGCACGATTATCGCCCTCGGTGGTTCTCCCGCTTTTGGTCTTCTCACCGGGATCCGATTTGCCCACTCCACCTCCATGGGGCCCGCAGGGGCCTCAGCACCCATCAGTGAGCTCAGCATCTTACTTGCGTACGCTCCACAGTCCACTCCTTCCACACCCTCAGGGAGACCTAGTATCCAAAGGTTCTTCCTTCGCGCTCCGTTTTCAAGGGCCTCAATCCTGTCAGCACACTTTTTATGAAGTGCCTCGTGCGTCCGGGTCTGAACCGCCAGGCCCAGGACCTCGTCCTCCATATCTGACACCTTCTGCTCCACCACGCGGAGCTCAGTCTCCTGGGTCTTTAAAGTCTCCTTAAGCCCCTCAATTGCCTGCAACATCGGGTCAGTACCTCCTTCTTCAGCAGGTCCACGCACCGTCTCACTACTTCATCCTGCTCAGGCCCCCATGTCGCCTGCGATTTCTCCGCCACCATTTTGTTCTCCACTCCCTCTGACCTTGTGGTCGAAGATTCTTCGGGCTGCAGCCGCCGCCGCCGGTTTTTCCCTCCGTCGTTCGGGGGGGGACTCCCTTCCCACGCACCTCACACCGGGCTTTTTGGCCGGCAAAGTCCCCGTTGGGGCTCTTAAAAGAGCCCGAAGATCCGTCGGAGCTGGAGCCGCCGCAACGTGCTGGCACGGAGGGAAAGAGTGCCCCCACGGCATAGGCCCGCCCGCTAGATTGGCGGGCTCCGATCGCGGGTCAGGCCACCGTGAGGGCCCCCTCGGGCCCGGATCCCCCCGAGGACCCCGCTAGACAAGCTAGGTCCCACCAGGATGGACCATGTCCATTTCACACCGGCGGGACTGGCCGAAAACAGGCAGCCGCTCGGCCCATTGGGGCCCGGTGAATTGCCGGGGGGCCGCTGCCAACGGCCCCCGACCGGCGCGGCGTGATCCCCGCCCCCGCCCGAAAACCGGTGCCGGAGAATTCTGCAGCCGGCGGCGGGGCGGGATTCATGTCGCCCCCCCCCCACCCCCCCCGGCTGGGGGTCGGAGAGTCCTGCCCGAGATGTCAAAGAGCAAAGGTGGAAACTGTTCATCCTTTTCTCCTGCCTGGCACATGTTGTCCAGGTCTCACCACTGTAGAGCATTGCGCCAAGGACTCAGATTTGGTGAACTCACAGTTTGGTGTTCTCGGTCAGATTGTGGCCATTTCACGCACTCTTACTCAGGACATAGCAGGTGCAGCATATAAACGCGTTAAAATCGTGACAAAAAAAATGAACAGAATAAAACACTTGGGTGAGATTCTCCGACCCCCCGCCGGGTCGGAGAATCACCGGGGGCTGGCGTGAATCCCACCCCCGCCGGTTGCCGAATTCTTCGGCACCGGATATTCGGCGGGGGCGGGAATCGCGCCGCGCTGGTTGGCGGCCTCCCCCCTCCCTCCGGCCCGGATGGGCCGAAGTCCCGCTGCTAAAATGCCTGTCCTGCCAGTGTAGATTAAACCACCTACCTTACCGGCGGGACAAGGAGGCGCGGGCGGGCTCCAGGGTCCTGGGGGGGGGGGGGGGGGGCGCAGGGCGATCTGGCCCCGGGGGGTGCTCCCACGGTGGCCTGGCCCGCGATAGGGGTCCACTGATCCGCGGCCGGGCCTGTGCCGTGGGGGCACTCTTCTCCTTCCGCCTTCGCCACGGTCTCCACCATGGCGGAGGCGGAAGAGACTCCCTCCACTGCGCATGCGCGGGTGTGTCATCAGCGGCCGTTAACGCTCCCGCGCATGCACCGCCCGGAGATGTCATTTCCGCGCCAGCTGGCAGGGCCCCAAAGGCCTTTTCCGCCAGCTGGCGGGGCGGAAATTCATCCGGCGCAGGCCGAGCCCCTTAAGGTTGGGGCTCGGCCCCCCAAGATGCGGAGCATTCCGCACCTTTGGGGCGGCGCGATGCCCGACTGATTTGCGCCGTTTTGGGCGCCAATCGGCGGACATCGCGCCGATACCGGAGAATTTCGCCCCCTGTTTCTAACCCAATAAAGACGGTTTGACCTGTCCAGTCATACAGATGGGTAGAGCAGAAAGTCAAAGCGCACACATGAACGTGGCGTCGTAAGTCGAAACCGACATTGTAAAGTCGAAATGCGCTGTCAATTTCTAAACGCTGTAAGTGCCACTTGTCGTAACCCGAACGTCATAAAGTCGAGGATGCCTGATAGAGCAGGAGGTCCCAAACAAAATCTTTTGAAAACCATTGGTTTAGGAAAAAGTTGCTTTCATATGCAGCTTGGCTCTGCATGTTTCTGAGGCAATTTTCAAAATTGACCGTCTGCACATTCCAGGTAACAGGATTGTTTTTACTCTGATTGTATCTTCAGGGCTCGTGTTCAATCCGTGTTGAGTCAGTTGGTTTGAGCAGGTATGAGAGTTGGGTCTGTCTGTATTTCTGGGTCATCAGATGTTTGCAATGCTCAAATTCAGGCACACACCCACAAGTTCCCATGCGCGCACACCCGTTTTCTCACGTTCGGAAATGGAGTGGTCACAGCACAAAAGAAGGCCTTTCGAGCTGTCATGGCCATTCTGGCTCACTGCAAGAGCAGCTCAACTCGTCGCGCGATCCCTAGCCCTGAAATTCCTTTCCCTTTTGAAAGCCACTATTGACTCTGCCTCCACATCCCTCTCAGGCAGTGCGTTCCACATCCGAACCATTTGCCTTTTGAGATTTTTCCTCACAGAGCCTTTGGCTGTTTTGCCACTCCCCCTAAACCGCTGTCCTCATGTTCTCAACCAATCGGCCAGTTCCCGGAACAGCTTCTCCCTGTGTACTTTGTCCTGGTCCCTCGCAATTCTGAACACCTCTATCATCTTCTCCATGCAAAGCATCCTCCATTTCGCCAAAGTGTCCACAGAATCACAGAAGGAGGGTGTGGTATTATGGGTATTACAGTACCTGAGAGGCTGAAGTACCATTGGTAGAACCTATATGCTTGCTATTGGCTAGTGTGTATAATAGCTCCGCCCTGCTAGGCGGGGTATAAGAACCCGTGCCGCCCCAGCAGCCCTCATTCTGTACCTGAGATGCTGGGGGAAACATCTAGCTTATTAAAGCCTTCAGTTGGACTACAACCTTGTTTTAGTGGTCATTGATCGTGCATCAGAGGGCATTCGGCCCATCGAGTCTGTTCCGCCATTCAATAAGATGATGACTGGACTGATGGGACAATCCTCAACTCCACTTTCTTTTTTAAAAATAAATTTAGAATACCCAATTTTCCAATTAAGGGGCAATTTAGCGCAGCCAATCCACCTCCGCTGCACATCTTTGGGTTGAGGGGGCGAAACCCACGCAAAGACGGGGAGAATGTGCAAACTCCGCACGGACAGTGACCCGGAGCCGGGAGCGAACCTGGGACCTCGGCGCCGTGAGGCCGCAGTGCTAACCCACTGCCCCAGCGTGCTGCCCTCTCAACTCCACTGTCACACATTATCCCCATAACCCTTTGCTCCCTCACTGATTAAAAACACTCTCTCTCTCTCAGCCTTGAACATACTTAATGATCCAGCCTTTACAGCTCTCCGCAGTAAAGAATTCCACAGATTCACTATCCCCTGAGAGAAGAAATTCCTCCTCCTCTCTGTCTTGGATTGGTGAACACTTTGAATTGCGTTACTTGTCTGGGTCCTTTTGAAGTCCTGCACTGTCCTCCTCGCAGTTTACAATGCTTCCAAGTTTCCTATCGTCCGCAAACTTTGAAATTTCCCATCACAGAGCTGAAAGTTCCTCATTTCTGGAACCGCACACACCCCACACTTTCGCTATTTCAGTGACCTCCAGACTCTCACGGGTTCAGCGGTGAACTGAAGTAGGTCGTGAGTTTGGTGTCCCACCATGCCAGGTCGCAAAAGTGATTGAAGTAAAATCTGATCGCCTGTGGGATCCTTAAAAGCTTGCAGATTTGTTACTAAAATCCAATTGATCATGAGGCATGGCTGAATGAGTAGCACTCTTAACTTTGCCTCAGGCGGGACATGGGTTCAAGTCCCACTCCAGCGACACAAACACAAAATTTACGCAGGGCGTCCATAGCATACTAAGGGGAGCACCTAATGTTGGAGGTGTCGTCTTTTAGATGAGACGTAAAACTGAGGTCCTTTCTTTCCTCTTGACAAACGTAACAGGCCCCCATGGCACTATTTTCGGCAGGAGGTGTTAGATGCATACATAGAACATACAGTGCAGAAGGAGGCCATTCGGCCCATCGAGTCTGCACCGACCCACATTCAACCCTCACTTCCAACCTATCCCCATAACCCCTCCTAACCTTTTTGGACACTTAAGGGCAATTTAACATGGCCAATCCACCTAACCTGCACGCCTTTGGACTCCGACAGGAAACCGGAGCACCTGGAGGAAACCCACGCAGACACGGGGAGAACGTGCAGACTCCGCACAGACAGCGACCCAGCAGGGAATCGAACCTGGGACGCTGGCAAGCCACGTGTGCTACCGTGCTGCCCTGTGTTCTGATGCCCAGGTGATGTTGCCTGATCTGGATTTTCTGATCAAAGCTGAGTTCGGCGATTACTCTCAAATAATCTATTTTTGCTACTTTGCTGCCGGTGGTGGGGGGAGTAGTGGGGGTGGTGAGCGTTAAAGGGCTTGGTTGCGTCGGTAAGAGGGTATTAAAAGGGGAATTTGAGCTGGCTGACCAAACAAAGAAACAGCGTCTTGTTCCAGCACAGCAAGGACAACAGCTGAGGGAGCTGAACCAGGACAGATGTCCTGAATTTCAGGCAGAGGATGGGAAGGTCGGGATGGGGTATGGCGGAGGGACAGAAGCGAGGTGCGGGTGTAGCTTGTGTATTCCAGGAGCGGATGTCAATCAGTACCCCTTTTTTTTGGGGGGGGGGGGGGAGTGAGGAGCGTGCACGAATCAGTGTAAAATAAGAACTGACACAAATCTCCTTCCAGCCAGCTGTTGTTTGGCATTATTTACAGAGAATGTTTCTTTTGACAACATGTGTTGGATGTAGTATGTGAGTCAATGGAATCATAAAGCGTAGATGCAGCTGGTGATATGGTTAAGCTGATGACATCTGGAAGTAACAACCAGTGTTTGGCTCCAAGTTCACAACACCCAACCTTCCTCCTGATTCCTTGCAGTCGGAGTTCTCCAATTTATCCGCTTTCTTTTCTACATCAGACCAGGGATGACTGATCTCTGCCAGTGGGCCAAATTAAGGTGCGGAGCAAATTGCACGCCCATTTTGCACTGCCTCACTTACTGCCCTGTTGACTTCAACGATAAAGAAATGAAACGGAAAATTGATTGATTGATTGTCACAGGTACCGAAGTACAGTGAAAAGTATTTGAAAATGGTTTATTGTCACAAGTAGGCATCAAATGAAGTTACTGTGAAAAGCCCCTAGTCGCCACATTCCGGCGCCTGTTCGGGGAGGCTGGTGCGGGAATTGAACCATGCTGTGGACCTGCCTTGGTCTGCTTTAAAAGTCAGCGATTCAGCCCAGTGTGCTAAACCAGCCCCTCTACGGCCAAGGGAACTTACAGAGTACGTAAACAGTTGACAAAAAGAATAATCGACAAAGTACATCGACAAATAGTGATTGGTTACAGTGCGGAACAAGGCGCCAAACAAAGCAAATACATGAGCAAGAGCGGCATAGGGCGTCGTGAATAGTGTTCTTACAGGGAACAGATCAGTCCAAGGGGGAGTCGTTGAAGAGTCTAGTAGCTGTGGGGAAGATGCTGTTCCTATGTCTGGGTGTGCGGGTCTTCAGACTTCTGTACCTTCTGCCTGATGGACGGGTCTGGAAGAGGGCAAAGCCCGGGTGGGAGGGGTCTCTGATAATGCTGTCTGCCTTCCTGAGGCAACGGGAGGTGTAGACAGAATCAATGGGAGGGTGGCAAGCTTGTGTGATGCGTTGGGCTGAGTTCACCGCACCCTGCAGTTTCTTGCGATCAGAATGACCAGAATTATCCAGCAGGTCATGGGGCAGCCTCGGCGGAGAGGGGAAAAGAGAGAGGCTGTGTTGGTGAAACGGGCCTGAATATTCATCCTGAGTTCTGGCATCTCAAACCATCGGAACGAGAGGGGCTCATTTAGTCCCTTGAGCCCAATCTGTCGTTCAATCAAGTCATTGCTAATCTCTGATCTAACTTCATACAGCTGCCTTTGCCCTTAGATTCCTGTTGGCCAAAAGTATTCTCTGTTAGAATTAAAATTAACAATTCACCCAGCATGTGCACTCTGAACCTCTATCAACCTTTGTATGTGGAAGCGTTTCCTAACATCACTCCTGAACCACCTGTTTCACCTCAACCAGTCGAAATAGTTCCTGCATGTCAACCTGAACCAAACCCATTTGTTTCTTGAAAACCTTCTTAAAAAGAAAAAAATATATATGTTTTTATCCCATCCTTAAAGAGTCAAAGCCAACCTGCAGAGTGGACAGCGCCAACCCTTAATCGATCTCATTGCTTGCTCCAAAAAACAATTCAAATTCAAATTGAAGCCAATTCGTGGTCTCCACAAGGGAGACGCACAAGAACCAAGCTGACAAGAAAAGGCGTTGACCTCAGATTGGGCTCGATCTGACCCTTGATCTTGGCCAAAAGGCCGAAAACGATTCATTTCTTGAAAACCTCGACCAAATCATCCCTCCATCTTCTAACGTACAGGGAATCTAAGCCTATTGTAATCTCCCTCCATAGCTGAACCTTGTTGGAGCCCATGACCTGAAATTCTCGCCCGTTGGACGTGCGCAGTTGGGGGGGGGGCTCAGAGGTGGACGCGAGACATGATCCCGGCCGTCGTAGGCCCCGCAGCTCAATTTCACGCCTGCCGGCCAATTAAAGGCTTAGCGCTTCCGGGGAGGTCGGGAAGATGGTGGACACCAAGGATCGGAAGAGTGAGAGCTTGACGTTCCTCTTGTGCTCCCTCAGGATACGCCTCGGGGAGCTGTTGACATGTGAAAATTAAATATCGATGTTAAATCTATGCAAAGAGTGTCTCGCCAGCGCAATCATACACAAAACACCAGTCCCCAGACAACTTATTACATTTTACTTCTGCCCTGACGCTACATCCCGGCCCTGGATCGAGGTTGCATCTAAAACGTAAAGGACGTCTGGCAATCGGCCTGCTCGCCAATCGACCAATGTAAAATTGCTTTCAACTGGCCCCTTAATGGGCTCAATTGTCCACTCGCTTGTCGGCAGGCACACTTCCAACTCTCATGCGCACCTGCCATCAAAATATTACTCGAGTCCACAACGCCATTGGGACATGTCGTACATCTTCTCGCGCGATTTTCCGTGCTTCCTGGTAGGGCAACTGACGCCTAGTAAATTCCTGGCCCAGGTATTGATCTGGTATATCCACAGTGCATCCCTTCTCAGGCCAATACATCTTTAAGAAGGTGTGATGCCCTAAACTGCTCACAGCACCCCAGGTGCTGTCTAACCAGGACTTTGTAACACTGAAGCATGACTTCTACCCCGTGTTTCTTTTTATTGCCCCATCATGGAATATGGGAATTTCTAGATAGGCCAGCATTTGTTCCCAATCCCTAATTGCCCTGCAGAAGGTGGTGGTGAGCTGCTTCCTTGAACTGCTGCAGTCCTTGTGGTGTAGGTACACCCACTGTGCTGTTAGGGAGGGTGCACCAGGATTTTAACCCAGTGACCGTGAAGGAAGGACCAAAATATTTCCAAGTCAGGACGGTGTGTGGCTTGGAGGAGAACTTGGTGGTGGTGTTCCCATAAAGTTGCTGTCCTTGCAGGTGGTAGAGGTAACAGGTTTGGAAGACGCTGTGGAAGGACACTGGTGAGTTGCTGCAGTGCATCTCCTAGATGGTGCCCACTGCTGTCACAGTGCGTTGGTAGTGGGGGAGTGAATGTTAAAGGTGGTGAATGGGGTGCCAATCAAGCGGCTGCTTTGTCCTTGATGGTGTCGAGTTTCCTGAGTGCTGTTGGAGCTGCGCTCACCCACACTCCTGGCTTGTGCCTTGTACTTGGTGAACAGGCTTTGGGGAGTCAGGAAGTGAATTACTCACCTCACAATTCTCTGACTTCCTCTTGTAGCTGCTGTATTAATACGGCTGGTCCAGTTGAGTTTCTGGTCAATGGTAACCCTCGGGATGTTGGCAGTGGGGGATTCAGTGATGGTAATGCCATTGAATGTCAAGGGGGGTCAGTTGGATTCTCTTTGTGGGAGGTGATCACTACCTGGTGCTTGCGAGGCACAAATGCTACTTGCCACATATCAGCCTAAGCCAGGCCGCTGTCCAAGTTTGCTGCATGTGGACCTGGACTACTTCACTATCTAAGATGTTGCGAAAGATACTGCTGTATATTGAGGGAGCCTAATTATAAACTTGGTAGGTTTGTGTTTGAATAGTACAGAGACAGAATATACCTTCCCCAGACATCAAACTTTGGAAACTCTGGTGGTCTGAGAAGGGTAAAAAGAGGGAGCGGGCCCCACATAATCTTTGTGCCCTATTGCATCCAATTAATCAATTTAAAGTTGCATCAAAATCTATAGGGAAATATATTTGGAGAATATAGCTGCAGTAATGAAATGAGTGTCAACTCGGGTTTAAAGAGATGAATGTAGTCTCACTGTGTAACTTCTGTGACCGTTCCCCTGGTCCAAATAAAAAGGTAAGAGCTCGCTGATTGGCCAATCTGTTGCTCCGTTATATATAATGGGCTAGATTCTCCGATTACCAGGCTATGTTCGGAGGATCCGTGACGTTTTACGTGGGAAAAATGAATGGGGCCGCAGCACCGATCCTCCGACCGGTGAGGGGCTAGCAGCTACGCCAAGTAAAACGTACGACCTTCCCGATTTAAGCGGCCGGAAAATTGCCGGGTTCGTGCCCCCGCATACGCACGGTGAAGACCTCCAGCAGTCACGCCATACAACATGTTGCCGGCCATGCGCAGCCCCGACCTGCCAGGTGGTGCCTCCCTGGACATGCCCTCGCCACCCCCAGCAGTCTCCTCAGCCCTCGCCGAAGTCCCCCCCCCCCCCCCCCCCCCCCAGCACGGCTCCCGCCTGACTGCTGGCGGCGCTGGACACAGTCCGTAGCCGCCGCGCCGGGTTCCCAGCCGCGGAGACCACGCGTCCCCCTCTGCGGTTAGCAACTCAGCCCATCGGGGGTGGAGGTTGGGGGGGGGGGGGAGCCGTCCCAACGGCGTGCGGCGCGCTCCTCGATGATGCTGATCTGGAGGGGGCGGAGCATCTGAAAACAGGCGCCGCCCCCGATTCTATCGTGAAAAGGGATTCTCCGCCCGATTGCTGGTTACAAAATCGGAGTCGGGGGAACGAAGAACCTCGCCCAATATATCTCGCCCCTCTACTCAATTTAATTTTCTGATATCAGGCAGCATTCTGGTGGCCCTTTGGTGCACCCTCTCTGAAGTCTGAACATCCTTCCTATATTGTTGAGATCAGTGTTGTATGCAGTACCGTATCCGAGGTCTTCATAGCGTTTTGTACAGGCTCGTCATCTCCTCTTAGCTTTTGCATTCAATAAAACCCAGAACTCCATTGCTTCTTCCCATGACCTTATTAAGTTGAGGTGCTCTTTTTTTCTGTCCTGTGAAACCTCCCCATCACCACAAATCCCTCTGCTCTTCAAGGAGCCCACGTCCATTCTGAGTATTGCCACTGTTTTTTTTTTACTCAAAACGTATTATTTTACATTTAATTGCATTGAATTCTCCTTTCTTAGCCCATATCCCCATCTAATCAATATCCCTTTGCGGTTTCTAATGATGAGAAAACGTTCTGAATTAGGCATCGGTACAATTCTCTAATAATACATCGGGGGGCGGGGATTCACTAACCGACCCGCCGCGGTATTTTTCGGCGGCAGAGGCGGCCCGCCAGCTGGATTCATGGGCCCCGCCGTTGTCAATGGGGTTTCCCTTGTCCCCGGGAAACCTGCGCGCCGGCGTGGGACCTAAGTATCCCGCCGGCATGAACAGCTGGTAGATCGCGCCCAGGGTCTTTTTTTAAAATCCTTTCAGGGGACATGGGTGACATTGGCCAGGCCTATTCCTAATTGTGCCTGAGAAGGTGGTGGTTGTTGTGTATTCATGTTTGGGCAAGGTCCGATCACGTGGTGTATTGATGACATGTGAAAACACCTTGCCAAATAAAGCTCTTGGGCTGGATTCTCCGTTTTCCCCAGCCGCGTGTTTCTCGGTTCGCTGGTGGCGAGATTCCCCACTCCCACCGCTATCCAATGGGATTTCCCACTTAACGGACCCCGCGCTGCAGGGAAACCCACGGGCAGGGGTGTGCTGTCGGCGGGTATAGAGAATCCCGACGGCTGAAGAATTCCGGCCCTTGTCTGTTTGTACCTTCATGGTCTGCAAGCCTATCCTTTAAAAATACCACAGCAGTGAACGGTGGTGATAGGAAGGGAGTTTCAGGATTTGTACCCAGCAAAAGTGAAGGAACGGTGACATATTTCCATGTCAGGATTGTGTTTGGCTTGGAGGGGGACTTGCAGGTGGTGATGTTTCGATGTGCCTGTTGCTCTTGTCCTTCAAGGTGGTAGAATTACCAGGTTTGGGAGATGCTGTTAAAGGAGACTTGTGGAGTTGCTGCAGTGCACATTGCTGCCACAATGCATCGGTGGTGGAAGGAGTGGATGGGGTGCCATTGAAGCAGGCTGCTTTGCCCTGCATGGTGTGGAGCTTCTGGAGTGTTGCTGCAGCTGCACTCATCCAGGCAAGTGGAGAGTATTCCTTTACACTCCTGACTTGGGCCTTGTATGTGGTGGACAGGCTTTGGGGAGTCAGGAGGTGAGTTACTCGCCATAGAATTCCCAGCATCTGCTTTTGTAGCCACTGTATTTATTAGGCTATTCCAGTTCCTGGTCAATGGTAATCCCAGGATGTTAATGCCATTGGAAATCAATGGATGATGTTTGGATTCTCTCTTTTGGAAGATAGACATTATCTGGTATTTGTGTGGCATGAATGCTCCTTGCCACTTATCGACCCAAACTTGAATGATGTCCAGGTCCAGCTGCATGTTGTCACTGACTACAATATCTGAGGATTTGCAAATCGTGCTGAAAATTGTGCAATCGTCAGCGACTATTTCCCAGTCCGACCACGCGATAAAGAGGTCATTGATGAAGCAGCTGAAGATGGTTGGTCCGAAGGCAGTAATTCTTCTCGAGCGCGATGCGGTTCATCTCCACTGTGCTAACCTCTTCCCAGGATGGTATTTTGAAGAAGAGTTGGGAAGGGGGGAGTGCGGGGGGGGGGGGGGGGGGGTGGTGGTGGTGGGGGGGGGGGGGTGGGGGGGGGGGGGGGAGAGAACTTCACTCCGGAGTCCTGGCCAACATTCATCCCTTTACTGATATACTCAAAACAAATGATCTGCTCTTTGACATGTTGATCTTTGTGGGATCTTGCTGTGCATAAAATGGTTGCTGTGTTTCTAATATTGCAATTATGACTACACTTCGAAAGTACTTCATTGACTGTAAAGTGCCCTGAGGTCACGGAAAGTTCTACGTAATGTTTTCTGCCTTCCACAATATCATCACCTTCTTCCAAAACTCTTTTTCCTGTTTTTCTGATGCCTTCAAAGCCATGTCCGTGGTGTTAGATATAATTTTTCATTATTCAAATTCTGTGGGTTGCTACTCATGGGTGGCACAGTGATTAGCACTACTGCCTCACAGCGCCAGGGGCCCATGTTCAATTCCAGCCTCGGGTGACTCTCCGCGTGGAGTTTGCACGTTCTTCCCCGGGGTCTATGTTGGTTTCCTTGGGGTGGTTCAGTTCCCTCCCACAGTCCAACGATGTGCAGTCATTGGCCAAGACTACCCGATTGATTTCCCTCTGAAGTATCAGCTCCCCCACTGAGGAGCAGAGGCCCAACAACAGACTCGTTAATTCCCCGAGAAAAAACCCGGCCCAGGAAGGAGTCGGCATCTCAGGATGGTCCCTGGCTGGGACTTGGATTGTTGCTTTATTATTGTATTTCTGAACATGAGTAGGAAATAAACTACTTCTGACTTCTCGGGACTCCTCGTTGACTACAATATCGGTGGATGCACTTAAGGTAAAGCTAGGTAAGCACATGAGTAAGAAGAGAACAGAAGGATATGTTGACAGGGAGGGAGGGAGAGTTGACCTGGGTGTCTTAGTATACCAGTCACTGCAAGTAAACAATTAGAAGGGTAAATAGCATTGCAAGAGGACTTGACTGCAGGAGCAAGGTGTCCGACTGCAGCAGTACAGGGGCTTGGGGAGACCGCACCTGGAGTATTGTGTGCAATTTTAGTCTCCTTAACTGAGGAAGGATATTCTTTTTTTAAAATTTAGAATACACAATTCCTCTTTTTCCACTTAAAGGGGCAATTTAGCGTGGCCGATCCACCTACCCAGCACATCTTTTGGGTTGTGGGGGGCGAAACTCACGCAGACATGGGGGCGAACGTGCAAACTCCGGACGGACAGTGCCCCAGAGCCAGGATCGAACCTGGGACCTGGGCGCCGAGAGGCAGCAGGGCTAACCCACTGCGCCACCGTGCTGCCCTCAGAAAGGATATTCTTGTCTCAGAGGGAGTGCAGCGAATGTTCACCAGACTGATTCCTGTGATGGCAAGATTATTATATGAGGAGAGATTGAGTCGATTAGGCCTGTCTTAACTAGAATTTAGAAGAATGAGAAGGGATCCCATTGAACCCTATACAATTCTGACAGGGCTGGACAGACTGGGTCCAGGGATGGTGGTTCCACTGACTTGGGGGGGGGGGGGTTAGAACGAGGGGTCACAGTGTCAAGAAACGGGGTAAGCCATGTGGGACTGAGATGAGGGGGGGTGAACCTGTGAAATTCTCAACCACGGAAAGCTGTGGAGGCCAAGTCACTGAATATATTTAAGAAGGAAATAGATGGGTTTGTGGACTCTAACGGTGTCATGGAGTACGGGGAGAGTGCAGGCGTATGGTATTGAGATGGAGGATCAGCCATTATCATGTTGATTGGCGGAGCAGGCTCGAAGGGCCGCCTCCTGCGCCTATTTTCTATGTTTCTATGAGGTAAGTAGAACAATAGAATTAGTGATGCCTCACGTGGAGCATTAACGTTGACGTAGATCAACAGGGCCAAAGAGCCCTGTTCCTCTGATGAAAAAGTTGGCATAATACGCAACAGAGCAGATATACGGCAGCCCAACTAACAATGGGTGGAGTCGATGGTACCTGCTCATTTCTCAAACAATTAAATGGCTGAAATAAAAACTGGGAACTGCAGGCAACATCCGAAAGGAGAAGACCTCGGGTGTGGACACTTTTTGCCAGAATGCCTCCCGGCAATGATAGTTTGGTTTTCCTTTTCGGAGACCTTGGATGCTCGACTGAAGAGATGGTGGAAGCTGGTTCCACAAATAACTTTGGAAGTTGAGTTGGTCAGGCATTTGAGGATGAAGAGCTTTCAATGTTTCTTACAGGTGCGTGGGCCTACGGGTAAGCGTTCTTTCAGAGAGCCTGTACAGCCACTATGAGGAGGGTAGCAGAAAGCAGGAAATTGCAGACCAGTTGGTCTTCGGGAAAACACTGGAATCTTATTTCCTTTATTTGTGCATGGGACGTGGGCATCGCAGGCTGTGCCAGCATTTATTGCCCATCCCTAATTGCCATTGAGTGGGCAGTTAAGAGTCAACCACTTTGCTGTGGGTCTGGAGTCACATGTCGGCCAGACCAGGTAAGCTTGGCAGATTTCCTTCCCTAAAGGACATGAGTGAACCAGATGGGTTTTTCCGACAATCGCCAATGGTTTCATGGTCATCATTAGACTTTTAATTCAAGATTTTTTTATTGAGTTTTAATCCCAATACCTGCCACCAATCTATTGTTAAGGAGGTTAAAGGGTGCAATTAGAAAATCTCAGTGCAATCAGGCAGAGTCAACATGGGGGGAGGGGCATTAGCCGGCAGTGAGAATGGTGACACGGGCGCAAATATCGTGAGAGTCGGGAGACGCGATTCTCGTCAGCGAGATTGCGATTCCCGATTTTCCACGCACTTCGCTGATGACGTAACGATATTCCCGCCCACAAAGGGCGTGGACCTTGTTGTAATGCATTTTAATGTCATTAACGAACCCCCGGTACATGATTCCCCCCTCAATCAATATTCATACCTCGCCAACGCGTCGCTCTGTATACAACAGGTTTGTGAAGAAGGGAGCCAGATGAGGAGCCCGCCGGGACGCCATCGTCTCCCCTTGGTGGGGGGGGGGGGAATAACCGGTACTGCCCCCTGGCACAGGTTAGCAGGATAGCACTGCCAGTTTTGCAAATGTTGGCACTGTCAATCTGACGTGCCAACCTGGGACAGGGGGCAGTGCCAGGGGTGAGCACTCTGCGGAGCCCTATGGGAGGGGTCCCCTTTTATGTGCGTTGGAGAGGGGCTGCTGCTTGTGAGTACGGAGGGCACCCCCAAGACTGTGGTGGTGGAGTGGGAGGGAGGGAGAGGGGGAAGAGATTGAAATTCATTGGAAGCAGTGCAGTGCAGAGACAGTGTGCTCGGCTCATACCTGGGGTGGAGTGGGGAGGGGGGGGGCTATTACCTTATGGTATATGAGGAAAGATTGGACAGGCTGGGTCTGTATCTATTGGATCTATTAGAGTTTAGAAGATTGAGGGGTGATCTTATTGAAACCTATACGATCTGGAGGGGGCTTGACAGGGTGGATACTGAAAGGATGTTTTCCTTTGTGCTAGAGACCAGAACTGGGGGACATAGTTTAAAAATAAGGGGTCTCCCATTTAAGGCAGAAATAAGAAGAATCATTTTCTCTCGGGGTCATGTATCTTTGGAAATGTCTTCCCCAGAAAGCAGTGGAGGCAGGCTCATTGAATGTTCTTAAGACAGAGGGGTTTTTGACTGAGAAGGGACTCAAAGGTTATCGGGGTTGGTGGAAAGTGGAGTTGAGGCTACAATCAGATTAGCCTTGATCCTATTGAATGGCGGAGCAGGCTCGAGGGGCCGAATGGCCCACCCCTGCTCCTAATTAGCCTGTTTGAAGATAAGTCAATCGGCCTCATTCTGTGCTGCAGGATGCCACGATTCTGTGAACTGGTGCTGAAAGACGTGCTGCGATACATTCAGTCACTTCAGTTCTGCATTCGCTATTTCCTGCCTTGATCGCTATTGAAAGCGCATTGACTATTCCTGGTTGGCAAGGGGTGGGGGGGGGTGCATTGTGAAACCGAGGTGGGTGATCTGTGTTCACCAGCTATGGGCGTTGGAGCCTACTTCATGTTGTATTGCATGAATGCCGCGATTAACCATTTGGAGCTGCTGTTCATGTGAGGGATCAAACCGGGTCTGCACAGGCCCACCACATCTAAAGATCAATCGCCCTCCTTCAGCCATTGCCAGTCTGGTATGTGTCTCTTGTACCTGCTAAACTCAGGTTAATTTTCACAAGATCTTACATTTGTTTATTCTTTACAGTCGAGGTACCTCTCCCTCGCCCAGTCCCTTGAAAGGGCCGTGTTAGTTCTGCTGTCCTTGTATTTGACAGAATGTATAATGCCAAGACAAAGTCATTACAAATTAAATGTCATTTTCGAATGGCTTTGATCTGGAAGGCAATGCCTGAAAGAGTGTTGGTAGCAGAATCAATAGTGATTTTCAGAAAGGGAATTGGTAAATACTTGAAAAGGAAAAGGATTTTCGGGAAAGAGGAGGGGGCAGTGGGACTACTTGGGTAATGCGAAGTTCCAGACGAGATACACGTAAGTGATGACTGTTAGAAAAACTCAATATTTATTCAACCGATGAGATGCGCTCCGACTCTCCGAAGGGTCCCCTGCTCCCAGCCCACACTCAGTTCAGGCTATTTATGTCCCATGGAACACCTGCATAAAGGTGTTGCGTCGCCCCCTCATCTGGGGAGATCATATTTAGGTGAGGCCACAGGGACTCTGATGTTGCTGACCCCGTGACCTCCAGTTGGGTTATGACACAACCCCCCCCCCCCTCTCCTCCCCCTCCCCAAGTCCGATACGTTGTCCATTTTGACGGCTGGAGGGAGAATTTCTTCTGTTCGAGGCTGTTTCTCAAGCGCCCGCTGTGCTGGGCCCGGTGGGGTGTCCCGGACCAACGAGCGAGGTTTTTGTGGGTCCACCGTGTGGGGGTCAGCGGCCCCCACCAGATCCGTTGGCAGCGTCTCCATGTCTGATTCAGGGTCCGATGAATTGGCAACCCGCATCTCAAGATCCAGGGACTCTTCTGTCTCTCCGGGTATCTACGGCGGTTACACAGGAGGAAGGGCCACTACTGGACATGGCGGCTTTGGCTGTCCCTCGAGGACCTGTAGGGCATGGCTGCAGAGGTGGTCCTCGTGCCTGTACGATTCCTTTCCCTGCACCCTCACCCAATACGGGACTGGGCCCCATCGCCGCACCGCTATCCCCGGGATCCACAATGCCCTGTCGCCGAAATTCCTTTCATAGACCGCGTTCCCCATGGAGAATTCCCTCACGGCCTGGGTCGCCGTGCTTCCGAGTATTCCTGCTGGTCACAAACCTTCTCCCCAATGTCCGGCAGGTCGAGATTCAACCTCGTGCGCAGCCGACTGTCCACTAACAACTCCGAAGGTGCTGCCCCGGTCGTGGCGTGAGGGATGGTGCGGTAACGAAGAGGCACCTGGGCAGACGAGACTCTGGGGAACTGGAGGTCTGCTTCTGCATTCCTAACTTAAAAGTCTATATTGCCCATTCGGCCAATCCTTGGAGGACGCCTGGTAAGGTGGAGTCCGTACATGGCGGCCCGAGTTCCGCGCTCCTGAAAGCGGTGTCATTGTCTGACACTAACACCCCGGGAAGCCCATGGGTGCTGAAGGTTTGACGGAGGTTCTCAACCGTAGCCCGCGATGTTGTCTTGGACATGCGGTGGACCTCCATCCACTTCAAATGGGCGTGTACGCTGAGAAGTACACGGCTCCTGGGAAAGATCCTGCGGAATCCACGTGGAGTCGGAACCACGGTCAACTCTATCCCTCGTCGCCAGCGTGAAGGTCCAGGCGAGCGACAACACGGAAGCGATGACTGTTAGAAAAACTCAATATTTATTTAACCTACTCGATACAACTCCTACTCCCCAAGAGGGTCTCCCGCTCCTGGTCCACACTCGGACACCGGGGTACTTATGTCCTGTTGAACCCTTTCTTCAGGGTGTAGCTCCGCCCCCTCAGCTGAGGAGATAACATATTCAGGCGAGTACACGGGGTCTCTGATGTTGCTGACCCTGTGGCCTCCGGTTGGGTTATAACAGATATGAGCTGGAAGACTTACTTTACCACAAGTTGTTTTGAAACAATTTGTGCCATTTTCAACCAAAATATCTTCCAGGAAGGAACTTTCTCCAACTGAATGATTTTAGTCTTTCCTTTTACAACTGGCTGTTCAAAGAACTGGCCTTGCCCCCTAGCTGATCAAGTTTGGTCCTTTCTGGTTAGTGTGCATCCGTTACCCTGGAGACAGGGAGGGGGACAATTCAGTTGACGCTCGATGGTAAACCAGTGACCCCTACTGGCGAAGTGCAGTTACTGACGACAACAGCTCAAAGCACAGGGATCGCATGTGCTCCCCAGCTCTCCCTCACCACCACCCCTCTCGCCTAAGGTACTTGTCTGATATTCCTGAGCAGGAATGTCGTCCGATTAAACACTCGGAAGGCTGAAGACGTTGTTTTTGAAATCTACCCCAAACTCCATTCCTTAGTTACTAACTCCATCACAGTGGTTAGCGTTGCTGCCTCACAGCGCCAGGGAGGTGGGTTCTAACCTGACCTTGGGTCACTGCCTGTGCGGAGTCTGCACGTTCGCCCCGTGTCTGTGTGGATTTCCTCCGGTTGCTCCGGTTTCGTCTCAACAGTCCGAAGATGTGCAGGTTCGGTAGATTGGTAATGAATAATGTGTGGGGTTTGGGGGGAATAGGGTGGGGGCGTGGGCCCAGCTGGAGTGCTCTTTCGAAGGGTCAGCGTAGATGGGACGAATGGCCTCCTCCTGCAGTGTGGGGATTCCCTGGATTCTCCCTGGCAACTGTCTCAGCCGAATCAAGATTGTTCACAACTTTATTTGATGTACTGGAGTCTGGGATGAGCTCCTGGTTTCACTAGGACCACATATTTACATCTCTGCACTATTGCCCGACTTCCTCCCTGACTCAGTTCATTGGCTGCTGAAATCCTCTCTTACAGAATCATAGAATTCTACAGCACAGAAGAGGGCATTCAGCCCATCGTGTCTGCACCGGCTCCCAAAAGAGCTCCCTAGCTCGTCCCATTCCCCAGCCCTATCTCCACAGCCCTCTAAATTGATCACTTTCAAATATATATCCAGTTTTCTTATAGAACCTTTGTGGTTTTGTTACCTTGCCACTTGATTCTGGAGTCCTCTACACTGCTCGCTGGTCTCCCCTGTTACTGACGTCATCCAAAATCCTGCCCGTAACTTGATTCACACCACGTCCTCTTACCCTACCAACCCCATGCTCACTGGCTTGGCCAAGCCAACATCTTGACTTTACAATTCTCATCCTTGTTTTCGTACCCCCTTCGTGGCCTTGCCCTTCCGACCTCCGTATCTCATTAATCTCTTAGAACCCCTCTGCACCCCTCCAAATCTGGCCTCTTGAAGATTCCTGAGTTAAATCACTCCATTATGAAGACTACACCTTCAGTTGCCTTGGCCCCAATCTCTCTCACACACACTTAAAACCTACCTCTTTGATCACATAGGAACAAGAGTAGGCCATTCAGCCCCTCGAGCCTACTCCACCATTCTATAAGATCAGGGTTGATATGTGGCTTTGCTCCATCTACCTGCCTTTAGCCCATATCCCTTAATACCTTTAAAGCATTTGGTCATCTGACCTAATATCTCCTTACGTGTTTCGTTGTCGCATTTTGTTTCATAACACTCCTGTGAAACACCTTGGAATGTTTTATTATGCTAAAGAGGCTATAAAAACACAGCTTGGGTGCCTATAAAATACACACAACATCCTTCTGACAGTCTAAGATTATACAAGCAGAGGACCCATCACCACCTCCTAAGGAAGGAACATGGGAGTTCCTTGACAAAGGTCCATCAGCTCACCTTCGACCAGTCACACCTTACACCGTGGCTAATGAGGCAATCAAGCTCCCATCAGTTAGTCTACAGACTGAGGGAAGGAACGCCCTTGATGGGGGACAGCTTTGGGAGCCATGGGATCTGGACAGGCAACAAACCCCAGCTTTGTCAGATGCTCCACATCCCGAGAAGTAGGCATTTGGGTAACATCTTGACAAGTTGTTGCCATCTCTGCGGGAAACACAGTTTGCACAAGAGTGGGGAAATTCTGTTACAGTTCACCAGGAAACTGGTTGATACCGTTTACAAGCAACCATGACCTGTTCCCCAGAGGCCTGCTTCTCACTGCTGCATTAGGTGGGACGCTGAATAGATTTATGTGTCTCACAATTACATTTCTCTCCACTCTGCTTAATTATTAAGTCTGATTTAAGTCAATCACTGTGTTGCCCAGAAAATCGGGCTGTATTACAAATGACGTGGCATTCAGTGCATGACCACAGAGGATTCAGGCTCAATCTCATGTTAAATAAGTAGGCAAGCAGTGTGTCAATGGTGACGAGAGAGCAAAGAGGCAGAGAGCCTTTGGATGGGAATTCCAGAGGATGGGGCAGATGAAGGCACGGCCAAAGTATATATGTATATATAAATGATTTGGAGGAAAATGTAGCTGGTCTGATTAGTAAGTTTGCAGACGACACAAAGGTTGGTGGAATTGCGGATAGCGATGAGGACTGTCGGAGGATACAGCAGGATTTAGATTGTTTGGAGACTTGGGCGGAGAGATGGCAGATGGAGTTTAATCCGGACAAATGTGAGGTAATGCATTTTGGAAGGTCTAATGCAGGTAGGGAATATACGGTGAATGGTAGAACCCTCAAGAGTATTGAAAGTCAAAGAGATCTAGGAGTACAGGTCCACAGGTCACTGAAAGGGGCAACACAGGTGGAGAAGGTAGTCAAGAAGGCATACGGCATGCTTGCCTTCATTGGCCGGGGCATTGAGTATAAGAATCGGCAAGTCATGTTGCAGCTGTATAGAACCTTAGTTAGATCACACTTGGAGTATAGTGTTCAATTCTGGTCGCCACACTACCAGAAGGATGTGGAGGCTTTAGAGAGGGTGCAGAAGAGATTTACCAGAATGTTGCCTGGTATGGAGGGCATTAGCTATGAGGAGCGGTTGAATAAACTCGGTTTGTTCTCACTGGAACGAAGGAGGTTGAGGGGAGACCTGATAGAGGTATACAAAATTATGAGGGGCATAGACAGAGTGGATAGTCAGAGGCTTTCCCCCAGGGTAGAGGGGTCAATTACTAGGGGGCATAGGTTTAAGGTGAGAGGGGCAAGGTTTAGAGTAGATGTACGAGGCAAGTTTTTTACGCAGAGGGTAGTGGGTGCCTGGAACTCGCTACCGGAGGAGGTGGTGGAAGCAGGGACGATAGTGACATTTAAGGGGCATCTTGACAAATACATGAATAGGATGGGAATAGAGGGATACGGACCCAGGAAGTGTAGAAGATTGTAGTTTAGTCGGGCAGCATGGTCGGCACGGGCTTGGAGGGCCGAAGGGCCTGTTCCTGTGCTGTACATTTCTTTGTTCTTTGTTGTTCAAAGGTGGAGCGATGGGAATGTGCAAGGCCTCAGAACTGGAAGAGAGCAGAGATCTCGGGGGTTACAGATGGAGAGGGGATGAGACAATGAAAATGTTTGACTGTGAGGATGGCAATTTTAAATTTGACCTGTTGTTGTACCTCCCGTGAACCAGTGTGAGCCAGTGAGCACAGGGGTGATGGGTTAGCAGGTTAGAACATGGGTAACAGAGTCCAGGATGAGCTGAAGTTTACAGTCGGTCAAACATTGGGTTCAGAATGGGGTCTGCCTGCGGACCCCCGCATGATCAAATGAGCTGCCAACAATCATTGTCAAGGCTGACCGGCACAAAAGATGGTCAGGCGAGCATATTGCCGGGCGTACAGAGGTTTTAATGAGCGGCCAAACAGTAAGAAGTCTGTGTTTCAAGGATAGCAAAGAATGAAAGATTTACATTTTATATAGTGCTTTTCATCTCTCCAGCATGCTCAAAGCACTTTACAACCAATCAAGATCTTTGAAGGGTAGTCGTTTTTGTGACGTAGGTAAGGCAGCAAACCAATATCTGCTTTGCAAGATCCCACCGGCAACAATGTGGTGGTAATGGCCGGGTTATCTGGTATTTAGTTTAGGGATGTTGGTTTGGTTGGGGTGGGGGTATCAGCACAGGCCAGGACACTGGGGAGATCTTTGCCCTTCATCAAAATTAGACCCTGGAATTTCTTCACATCACCTGAGAGAGCAAACGATTTAATATCTCAACTGAAAGACGGCACCTCCAACAGTCTCGCGTTCCCTCCGTACATCACCATGGGTGTCAGGCTGGATTTTGAGCTCAAGTCCCTGGAGGACGACCTTGGAGTCACAACCTGTTAACTCGGGGACATGAGTGCTCCCCACGGAGCCGGTGCCTGACTCCCAAGAAAGATTACGCTCTTACGGTGAGAAAGGGCAATTTTTAGCTTTTAATCTTAGAAGGAGGGGGGGTGGGGGGGAATGGCCAGCTATGATATTCCCCCTTTGATCAAACAAGCTGCTGAACTCCCTTTCTGTGAAGGTTTGAACGTGGAGGGGGAATGGCCAATAGGGGCAAATATGGGGCTGTGGGTGAGCAAGATGGTGGAGAGAAGCCGTCACCAGTGGAACTGTACCTCAGCAAGGACATTGGCCTCCTCCTCAGGAGCTATCAGCAGGGCAGAAAATGTAAGGTGATGAAAAATGGGAGCCAGATATTAGCGTGACGCAGCCGACAGAACATTTCAGAGGTACGCATGAATTGACAGCACGATTCCTCACTCACACTCCGCCCAGTCATCCTCCGCCCAGTCATCCTCTGCCCAGTCATCCAACATTGGTCAGATATTCAGGCAGGACGGGAGGTAAACACCATGAGGGCAGAATTCCTTTCCATTTCCTTGCTCCTCATTATGAAGGATCATTGAAGGACCCCCAGAAAATATGTCACATTCTTTTTGCGCGGGTGGGCCATGCGACTCAGGAAGCCTATTTTTTTTTTTTAAATATATTTATTAAAGATTTTTAACCCAATTTTTCACCCTTACAAACAATAACCCCCCCCCCCCCCCCGTAACAAACTAACAAGAAATCACGCAGAGCAAGATATATACATGGTGAAAACGATATGTTACATAGCTTTGTACACTGGCTCTCTCTCGCACGAGCCAGTTTCCCCGATCCTTCATGTTTTCTCTTGCTCATCCACCCTCCCAGGCAAGCCCCCATTTTCCCCCCCCTCACAGAACTTCCCCGTCCCCGTCCCCCCTAGGTTGCTGCTGCTGCTGACCGACCTTCCTCTAACGCTCCGCGAGATAGTCTAGGAACGGTTGCCACCGCCTGTAGAACCCCTGCGCAGACCCTCTCAAGGTAAACGTAATCCTCTCCACCTTTATGAACCCAGCCATGTCGTTTATCCAGGTTTCCACGCTAGGCGGCTTCACCTCGTTCCACATTAGCAAGATCCTTCGCCGGGCTACTAGGGATGCAAAGGCCAGAATGCCGGCCTCTTTCGCCTCCTGCACTCCCGGCTCGTCCACTACTCCAAATATTGCTAGCCCCCAGCTTGGCTTGACCCGGACATTCACCACCTGAGATATTGCTCCCACCACTCCCCTCCAGAACCCCTCCAGTGCCGGGCATGACCAAAACATATGGACATGGTTCGCCGGGCTCCCTGAGCACCTTCCACATCTGTCCTCTACCCCAAAGAACCTACTCAGCCTCGCCCCCTTCAAGTGCGCTCTGTGAACCACCTTAAATTGTATCAGGCTGAGCCTGGCACACGAGGAGGAGGAATTAACCCTACCTAGGGCATCAGCCCACAGACCTTCCTCAATCTCCTCCCCCAGTTCCTCCTCCCATTTACCCTTCAGCTCCTCTACCAGCGCTTCCCCCTCTTCTTTCATCTCCTGGTATATTGCCGAAACCTTGCCCTCCCCGACCCATACACCCGAAATCACCCTGTCTTGAATTTCTTCTGCCGGGAGCAACGGGAATTCCCTCACCTGTCGCCTCACAAGCGCCCTCACCTGCATATATCTAAAAGCATTTCCCGGGGGTATCTCAAACTTCTCCTCCAGTGCCCCTAGGCTCGCAAGCGTCCCGTCAATGAACAGATCCCCCATTCTTCTAATCCCCTCCCGATGCCAGCTCTGAAACCCCCCCGGGACGAACCGGTGGTTACCCCTGATCGGGGACCACACCGAGGCTCCCATTGCACCCCTGTGCCGTCTCCACTGGCCCCAGATCCATAGCGTTGCCGCCACCACCGGGCTTGTGGTATACTTTGACGGCGAGAGCGGCAGCGGTGCTGTCACCAAACCCCCCAGGCTCGTTCCTTTACAGGACGCCATCTCCATCCTCTTCCATGCCGCCCCCTCTCCCTCCATAACCCACTTGTGGATCATCGCCACATTTGCTGCCCAGTAGTAGCTCCCTAGGTTTGGCAGCGCCAACCCTCCTCGGTCCCTACTGCGTTCCAGGAACCCTCTCCTTACTCTCGGGGTCTTATTCGCCCACACAAACCCCATAATACTCCTGCCTACTCTCTTAAAAAAGGCCTTGGTGATCACGATGGGAAGGCACTGAAACACAAAGAGAAACCTCGGGAGGACCACCATTTTGACCGACTGCACTCGACCCGCTAGCGAGAGCGGTAACATGTCCCACCTTTTGAAGTCCTCCTCCATTTGCTCCACCAACCTCGTCAGATTCAGTTTATGTAGGGCCCCCCAACTCCTGGCTATCTGGATCCCCAGGTACCGAAAGCTCCCTTCCGCCCTCCTCAGCGGTAGATCCCCTATCCCCCTTTATTGGTCCCCTGCCTGTACTACAAAAAGCTCACTCTTCCCTATATTGAGCTTATAGCCCGAAAACTCCCTTAGAGTCTGCATGACCTCCACCGTCCTCTCCGTTGGATCCGCCACATACAGCAACAGGTCATCCGCATAAAGCGACACCCGATGCTCTTCTCCCCCTCGGACCACTCCCCTCCATTTCCTAGCCTCCCTCAATGACATGGCCAAGGGTTCGATCGCCAATGCAAACAACAGGGGGGACAGGGGGCACGCCTGCCTCGTCCCTCGGTACAGCCGAAAGTACTCCGACCTCCGCCGGTTCGTCACTACACTCGCCACCGGGACTCTGTAAAGGAGCTTAACCCAATTGATAAACCCTCCCCCGAACCCAAACCTACGCAGCACTTCCCAGAGGTACTGCCACTCTACTCGGTCAAAGGCCTTCTCCGCGTCCATAGCTGCCACTATCTCCGCCTCTCCCTCCTCCGATGGCATCATTACCACGTTTAAGAGCCGCCGCACATTTGTGTTTAATTACCTGCCCTTTACAAATCCCGTCTGGTCCTCGTGGATCACCCCCGGGACACAGTCCTCGATCCTCGTAGCCAGCACTTTTGCCAGCAACTTAACATCCACATTGAGGAGCAAGATCGGCCTGTACGATCGACATTGCAGTGGGTCCTTGTCCCGCTTTAGGATCAAAGAAATCGTCACCTCCGACATTGTCGGGGGCAGGGTCCCCTCCTCTCTTGCCTCATTAAAGGTCCTCACTAGTAGCGGGGCCAACAGGTCCACGTACTTCCTGTAGAACTCCACCGGGAACCCGTCCGGTCCCTTCCCCGCCTGCATGCTCCCCAAACCCTTGCTCAGCTCCTCCAACCCAATTGGTGCCCCAAACCAGCCACCTGTTGCTCCTCCACCCTCGGGAATCTCAGTTGGTCTAGAAATCCTCTCATCCCCTCTTCCCCCGCTGGGGGCTGGGATCTGTACAGCTCCTCATAGAAGGCCTTGAATACCTCGTTTATTTTCGTCGCACTCCGCACCGTGGCTCCCCTTCCATCTTTGACTCCCCCTATTTCCCTCGCTGCCATCCTCTTACGGAGCTGGTGTGCCAGCATCCGACTCGCCTTTTCCCCATACTCATAGGTCGCCCCCTGCACCTTCCTCCACTGTGCCTCCGCCTTCCCTGTGGTCAACAGGTCAAACTCCATCTGGAGACGTTGTCTTTCCCCAAGTAATCTTTCCTCCGGGGCCTCTGCATATCTCCTGTCCACTCTCAAAATCTCCCCCACTAACCTCTCCCTTTCCATGCCCTCTGTCTTCTCCCTATGAGTCCTGATGGAGATTAGCTCTCCCCTGATCACTGCCTTCAACGCCTCCCATACCACCCCCACCCGCACCTCCCCGTTGTCGTTGGCCTCCAAGTACCTTTCGATGCACCCTCTCACCTTCCCACACACCACCTCATCTGCCAGCAGTCCCACATCCAGCCGCCACAGCGGGCGTTGGTCCCTCTCCTCTCCCAGCTCCAGTTCCACCCAGTGCGGGGCATGGTCCGAAACAGCTATGGCCAAATACTCCGTTCCCTCCACCCTCGGGATGAGCACCCTGCCCAGGACAAAGAAATCTATCCAGGAGTAGGCTTTGTGCACGTGGGAGAAAAAAGAAAATTCCCTCGCCTGCGGCCTAGCAAACCTCCATGCGTCCACTCCCCCCATCTGATCCATAAACCCCCGAAGCACCCTGGCCGCCGCCGGCCTCTTTCCAGTCCTTGATCTGGAGCGGTCCAGTGCTGGGTCCAGCACCGTGTTGAAGTCCCCTCCCATTATCAGGCCTCCTAGCTCCAGGTCCGGAATGCGCCCCAACATGCGCTTCATGAATCCAGCATCATCCCAGTTCGGGGTGTATACATTTACCAACACCACCCACGTCCCCTGCAACCTACCGCTCACCATCACATCTCGCCCCCCGTTATCCACTACGATAGTCTTAGCCTCAAATGACACCCGCTTCCCCATCAATATTGCCACCCCTCTATTCTTTGCGTCCAGCCCCGAATGGAATACCTGTCCTACAAAACCCTTTCTTAACCTGACCTGGTCCGCCAACTTCAGATGTGTCTCTTGGAACATGACCACGTCTGCCTTTAGTCCCTTTAAGTGCGCGAAAACTCGAGCCCTCCTCACCGGCCCGTTCAGGACGCTCACGTTCCACGTTATCAGCCGGATTGGAGGGGCTCTCACCCCCCCCCCCCCCCCGCCCCCCACCGACTAGCCATCTCCTTTTCTAGGCCAGTCCCGTGTCCGCGCCGCCATCACCCTCCAGTCCCCAGCCGGGAGACCCCCGCCCCGACCACCTCTTTTGTGTCCCATTCCCTTTCGGCCAGTGCAGCAGCAATCCTTCCCCCCCCCCCACCCCCCGCTAGACCCCTGTCTAGCTTTTTTGCACCCCCCATATCACTCCCGTAAGTCAGCTGACACCTGCTGACCCCGGCTTCCCCTGCCGTCCCATTGACTTCCCCGTGTGGGAGTGTCCCAATCCGTGTGCGTACCTCCATTCCCCTTCCCACCTTTCTTCCCCACGCGCTTTCCGAAGCCTACCCCGCCCCCTCTGGCGCAGCTCCTGTCGCGGCCTTGTCTCTCTCGCCAAGCCCATATAACATTTCCTGCGTGTGGTTGACCCCCTATATACAACAACCATCACACATCAAACATCCCCCCCCCACCTTCACAAACCCTCAGTTTGAGTCCAACTTTTCGGTTTGTATGAAGGTCCACGCCTCTTCAGGCGTTTCAAAATAATGGTGCTGATCCTTTTGTGTGACCCACAGTCGCGCTGGCTGCAGCATTCCGAATCGCACTCCTTTTCGGTGCAACACCGCGTTGGCCCGGTTGAAACCCGCTCTCCTCTTTGCAACCTCCGTGCTCCAGTCCGGGTATATTCGGATCTCTGCATTGTCCCACTTGCTGCTCCGTTCCTTCTTGGCCCATTTCAGGACCCTCTCTCTGTCCGTGAACCGGTGAAATCTCACCACCATCGCCCTTGGCGGCTCGTTTACCTTGGGCCTCCTCGCCAGCACCCGGTGTGCCCCATCCAGCTCCAGCGGCCTCGAAGGGGCCTCCGCGCCCATCATCGCCCCGAGCATCATGCTCGCGTATGCCCCGGCATCGGCCCCCTCCACTCCTTCAGGGAGACCCAGGATCCGCAGGTTCTTTCTCCTCGACCTGTTCTCCAGGTCTTCGAGTCTTCCCGCCCACCTCTTGTGCAGCGCCTCGTGCTCCTCCACTCTCACCGCCAGGCCCAAGATCACGTCCTCATTCTCACTGACTCTGTTCTGTACCTCCTGGATCTTTACCTCGTGGGCCTTCTGGGTCATCCGTAGTCCTTCAATCGCCGACAACATAGGCGCCAGCATCTCCTTCCGCAGCTCCTCGAAGCAGCGCGTGATGAACTCCTGCAGCTCCGGCACACACTCCGCTTTGTCCCCGGCCGCCGCCATTTTGCTTTTCTTCCCTCGCTCCTCCCGCTGCTCCAGTGCCGCTTTTTTGCCCGTTTCACTTCTGATCCGGTCCATAAAAGCTGAAGGGGGACCTCTCTCTTCCCTTCCCCACGGGTTATCTTCAAAAAAAATTCCGTTGGGGCTTCTCTAACGAGCACGAAAGTCCGTGATAGCGGGAGCTGCCGAATCGTGCGGCTTAGCTCCGCATAGCCACAACCGGAAGTCCTCAGGAAGCCTATTAGAGGGAAACATGGAAATAAATGACAGGGAAGTTAGGAATAATAGCTACTTGTGAACCTTGACATTGCATTAGGCTGTGGGCCCTCAATAACCATTCACGTTCTCTCGTCCTCGCTCGCCTTTCCTCAGAGGTTAGGTACAGAACTGTTATGAAATGCAGAGCAGGAAATAGTCCATTCTTCATCACTGCTAGACCTTAACCCTAAGGGGAATGAGATAAAATAAACAATAAACATATAAACTTGGACTAGCATTGACGGAATATTGGAGTCTCGATGCTTCAGCTCTTAGGAGTCCTAATTAATCAGCTTAACACGCTCACTCATTGACTCTTTTCTCTGAAGCGTTCTCATTGATACAATTAAAACCATATGCGGACCTATTTTGGTTATTTATCAGTTCAACAGCACAACAGGAACATTCATAATGTTCGAGGGACCAGGAAAGTACACTCAAACTGTGTACTTCATACTTCAAAATGAGAGAGCCGTGTGGGAAGGGGAAATGTGTGAGTGATTGGACAGTCTAATCTTGCGAGTATTGTAATGTGTCAACTGGAGTTTTTTTTTTCCCCTTTGCACAGTTTCTCTGAAGTGTGGCCTAGCTAGGCTTCTGGTCAAAGCTCTGCTTTCTATCCAAAGAAAGAGATTAAAGGCAATCCGCTTACGGGAGTCCCTTTGTTATTCCTTCTTAGTCCTTCTAGGCCTCAGGGTGCTTGGGCTAGAGCATGTCCCGTGTGACTGAGTGCCAGTCTGTAAAACTATATGGAGCAACAGAGGGACTTGCAGGTTGACCTGTGGTCAAGTGACTTGGGCCATCCAATAGCGCCCCAGGGTCAGCTGTCTCCTTAGTGATGCAACGTCAGGGCAGCTACTTTCTCCTGTCATAACGCAGATCTTTCGAAGATTAAAACTTGGCAAACATTTGGTAAGCTCACTGTTTACAAATCCCTCCGTGGCCTCGCCCCCCCTGTCTCTGTAGCATCCTCCATTTCCACAACCGTCTGAGATATCCATGTCATTCCAATTCGGTCACCTTGAGCTTCCCTGGTTTTGATTGTTGCCTGGGCCCTAAGTCCTGGAATGGCCTCCGCACACCGCTCTGCTTCTCTTACCCCTCTTTCCTCCTTGAAGACGCTCCTTAAAACCTACGTCTTTGACCAAGCTTTTGGTCACCCGACCCAATCTCTCCTTAAACAACTCCGTGGCAGGTGTTTACTCTTCTCACAGGATCCTTATGGCGCAGAAGGAGGCCATCTGGCCCATCGAATCTGCCCTGGCTCTCTCCGAATGAGCAATTCACCGAGTGCCATTCTCGTACCTTCTCCCGGTAACCCGGCACATTCTTCCGTTTCTGATGACAGTCCAATTCCCTTTTGAATGCTTCGATTGAACCTGCCTCCACCACACTCTCAGGCAGCGCATTCCAGACCCGAACCACTCGCCGTGCAAGAAAACATTTTTTCCTCAGATTGCTTCTTTTACTAATTACTTGAAAGGATTGAGAACGGGAATGGCACAGGTTTAATGAGTGGGAATGGCTTCTCCCTATCTACTCTATCCAGGACCGTCAGGTCTTTGAATTGCGAATTCAAATCTCCTTTGTCTTCCCTGTCCAAGGAAAACAGTCCTAACTTCTCCAACCTACCATCATAAGAGCATAAGACATAGGAGCAGAATTAGGCCACTTGGCCCATCGAGTCTGCTCCGCCATTCAATCATGGCTGATATTTTCTCATCCCCATTCTCCTGACTTCTCCCCATAACCCCTGATCCCCTTATTAATCATGAGCCTATTTATCTCTGTCTGAAAGACACGCAGTGAATTGGCCTCCACAGCCTTCTGCGGCAAAGAGTTCCACAGATTCACCACCCTCTGGCTGAAGAAATTCCTCCTCACCTCTGGTTTAAAGGATCGTCCCTTTAATCTGAGATGGTGTCCTCTGGTTCTAGTTTTTCCTACAAGTGGAAACATCCTCTCCACATCCACTCTATCCAGGCCTCGCAGTATCCTGTAAGTTTCAATAAGATTCCCCCCTCATCCTTCTAAACTCCAACGAGTACAGACCCAGAGTCCTCAACATTTCCTCATACGACAAGTTCTTCTTCCAGGGATCACTCTTGTGAACCTCCTCTGGACCTTTTCCAAGGCCAGCACATCCTTCCTTAGATATGGGGCCCAAAACTGCTCACAATACTCCAAATGGGGTCTGACCAGAGCCTTATACAGCCTCAGAGTACATCCCTGGTCTTGTATTCTAGCCCTCTTGACATGAATGCTAATATTTAATTTGCCTTCTTAATTGCCGACTGAACCTGCATGTTAACCTTAAGAGAATGGTGAACAAGGACTCCCAAGTCCCTTTGTGCTTCTGCTTTCCGAAGCATTTCCCCATTTAGAAAATAGTCTATGCCTAGATTCCTCCTTCCAAAGTGCATAACCTCACACTTTTCCACATTGTATTTCATTTGCCACTTCATTGCCCACTCTCCTAGCTTGTCCAAGTCCTTCAGCAGCTCCCTTGCTTCCTCAATACTACCTGTCCCTCAACAGATCTCTGTCTCATCTGCAAACTTAGCAACAGTGCCTTCAGTACCTTCTTCCAGATCATTAATGGATATTGTAAAAAGTTGTGGTCCCAGCACAGAACCCTGAGGCACACCACTAGTCACCGGTTGCCTCCTGAAAAAGACCCCTTTATCGCCACTCTTTGCCTTCTGCCAGTCAGCCAATCTTCTATCCATGCCAGGATCTTACCTTTAACACCATGGGCCTTTAACTTATTTGACAGTCTCCTATGCAGCACCTTGTCAAAGGCCTTCTGGAAATCTAAATAAATCAATTCCACTGATTCTCCTTTGTCTAACATGCTTGTTACCTCCTCAAAGAACAGATTGGTAAGACACGACCTCCCTTTGACAAAGCTGTGCTTACTCAGTCCTATTTTACCATGCACTTCCAAGCGCTTTGCGATCTCATCTTTAATAACAGACTCTATGTCATAACTAAGGGATCATCGCTGGAAACATTCTTCTGAATATTTTCGACATTCTCCCCAACGCTTTCACATCCTTCCGAAAGGGCGGTGCTCAGAACCGGACGCAATACTCCAGCTGAGGCCAAACTAGCGTTTTATACAAGTTCACCATAACCGCTTGATTTTGCATTTTATGCCCCTATTAAAAACACCGACGGTACTGTACACTTCCAACCACACTCTCAACGTGTCCTGCCACTTTTAATGACTTGGCCACATATATGCCCAGGTCACTCTGCTCCTGCACCCCATTTAGAGTTGTACCTTTTAAAAAATTATCTCTCCATGTTCTTCCTACCAACATGTGAAGAACCTTGAGGCATTTTACCCTGTAAAAGGCACGATTTAAATACAAGTGGTTCTTGATGTTGGTGTTGTGTTCTTTACCTGGCTGCTAACATCCTGTTCCAAGAATTAATTGTTTTGGTCGCTGTGTCAGGGGAGATTTGTGGTGTAGTGAGAATGTCATTGGACACGTAATCCCGAGGCTCAGACTAATGCTCTGGGCACGAATCCCACCACGGCAGCTGGTGGAATTTAAATTCAATGAGCAAAATCTGGGATTTCAAAAGCTAGTCTCCATAATGGTGACCACGAGGACTGTGGCCGATTGTCGTAGAACACAATCTGGTTCACTGATGTCCTTTAGGGAAGGAAATCTGCCATCCTTACCTGGTCTGGCCGACATGTGACTCCAGACCCACGGCCATGTGGTTGACTCTTAAATGCCCTCTGAAACGGCCTAGGCAAGCTGCTTAGTTCATATCGGCAATTAGGGATGGTCCACAAATGCTGACCTTGCCAGTGGCACCTGCACCCCATGAAAGAATAAACGGCTTAAATCACAGGAGTGTTCGTCTTGGATAAGTTTATAATAATAATTGCTTATTGTCACAAGTAGGCTTCAATGAAGTTACCTGGAAAAGCCCCTAGTCGCCACATTCAGGGCGGTCGGTACGGGAACAGAACCCGCGCTGCTGACTTTGTTCTGCACTACAAGCCAGCTGTTTAGCCCACTGTGCTAAACCGGCCCTGTCATTACACTTCGCAACTTACATGCAATTCTATTCCATCCACCCGCTGTAACGATCAACGTCACAAAACCCTGAAGGCTGCAGACAACTTCAACTATCTCGCAAGATATTATGAGTTGGCTTCTTCTCTCTACGAAGTATCATTTCCAGAAATGTCTGCATTGGCAATTAGAAATGCCTGAACACAGAAAACTTTAATCTTACGTAAACCTTCCCTCACAGCACAGTGCTGCCATTTTCAGATGACCCATCACCCTTAACAAAACTCCACTGACCTCTTGGTTTCTAGGACCTTCCAAATTCAGCCTCCTGTTTTAAGCTACTTCAGGTCTAAACCCATCTTGGGCTCTTCATTCCTCCTGCCTTCGGCTACTGTGGTGCACTCCCCCCCCCCCCCCCCCCCCCCCCCCCCCGCCACGCCCTCCCCAAGTTTCTCACCAGCAGCCCCTTCTCCCCCTACTCTCGCTCCCAGTCATTCCCCTTTCTCAAGGCTACTCTGTCAAGTCCCCTCAGAATCTTGCATGTTTTTTTTTTTTTAATTCATTTACGGGATGTGGGCGTCGCTGGTTAGACCGGCATTTATTGCCCACCTCTTGTTGCCTTTCAGAAGGTGGTGGTGAGTTGCGTTCTTGAACCGCTGCAGTCTTTGAGGTGCAGGTACGCCCACTGTGCTGTTAGGGAGGGAGTGCCAGGATGTTGCCCCAGCGACAGTGAAGGAACGGCGATAAATTTCGAAGTTAGGGTGGTGAGTGACTTGCAGGAGAACTTCTAGGTGGTGGGGTTCCCAGGTATCTGCTACTCTTGTCATTCTAGATGGTAGTGGTCGTGGGTTTGGAAGGTGTTGTTCAAGAACCTGGGTGAGTTCCTGCAAACAGCAATGATTTCAATGAGACAATTAATATCAGCCGAACCTGTACAGCCTCTCCTCAAGAATCATAGAATTTACAGTGCAGAAGGAGGCCATTCGGCCCATTGAGCCTGCACCGGCTCTTGGAAAGAGCATCCCACTTCAGCCCACACCTCCACCCTATCCCTGTTAACCAGTAACCCCATCTAACCTAAGGGCAATTTAGTAATCTGCACATCTTTGGACAGTGGGAGGAAAACGGAGCACCTGGAGGAAACCCATGCAGACACTGGGAGGACGTGCAGACTCCGCACAGACGGTGACCGAGCTATTTAAGTGTAAGCTGTTGTCAGAATTCGGGATTGACCTGTTTTTCTTTACCTTTGTTCTGCAGGTAACGTGTTTTTAAAAAAAAAAAAACTGGATTAAGGAGCCGGCATTCTGCTCTGGTACAGGGCCTTCCGACTCTTGGGGGAACGGCCGTCATTGCAGAATCAACACTCGTCCCCTCTTTTTGATCTGAAGATCTCAGGAAGTTTCGCCCCCACCCCCCCCCCCCCCCCCCCCCCCCCCTCCCGGCCCCCACCCCACCCAGAAAAGAGCAATGAGCACCAGTGGGGCAGGAGAGGGAGCAGCCAGGCAGGGCGCAGCAGCTCCCAAGCAGCCTGCTCCGGCCCAACCCGTGAGAAGAGGCCGAGGAAGACCAAAGAAACAGCCGCAAGTAAGTCTTTTGTTTCCTTAGCAACGCAAACAGTAGCTTCATGCGATCATTCTGACCTGGAAAGAGCCACTGGAAAAGGCTGAAGATGTGCCCCATTTTCATTCAATATTTGGGGCTTCCTCTTTATCCATTCACAGGATGTTTTGCAACGCTGGAAAGGCCAGCATTTATTGCCCATCCCGAATCGCCCTTAAGAAGGCGCCGCTGAGCGGTCCATGTGATGTAGGTACACCCACAGTGCTGTTAGGGAGGGGGTTCCAGTATTTTGACCCAACGACGGTCACAAAATGGCCAATATAGCTCCAAGTGAGGGTGGTGTGTGATCTCAAGGGGATCTTGCAGGTGGTGGCGTTCCCAGGTAACTGCTGCCCCTTGTCCCTCCAGGTGGTAGTGGGCACGGGTTTGGAAGGTGCAGTCGACGGAATCTTGGCGAGTTGCTGCAGTGCATCTTGTAGATGGTATACACGGCTCCCACTGTGCGTCAACGTTGGACTGAGTGAATGTTTAATGTGAAAATGCCTTTCAGACGTCTGTGCTAGTTGGGCAGGTTCATCCTAACTGGAAAAAAAAATATCTTGGAATTATTCAACAGGTCTGGCAACATCTTCGGTGAGTGAACGAGAGTTAACAGGCAGGATCTTTTCAGCTCTAAATATTTTCAGGTAGGGGGTCTATTCCCAACCCACACACAGGCTAGAGGTGAGATGACAGGGGAAATCTTAGAGAAGGCGGCCAATTAAGATGTGCCTCTACCTTTGCCGTTTAATTAAGGATGATGTGTAGGTTCCGGAGGCGGGATGCGAATGGAGGATGGCAATCCGCACGGTGAGATCAGTCGGAGCGACGCTCACAACTCTTTACTCCCAGCCTGCTGTCATGCGGCCTGATCTAAACTTTTCCATATCAGAATTGGCCCTCACTACTTTTTCTAGCAAATACCACTGGGTTAAAATGATGCGTAAGGGGCTGGTTTAGCACGGTGGGCTAAATGCAAACAAGACCAGCAGCGCGGGTTGAATTCCCGTACCGGCCTCCCCGAACAGGCGCTGGAATGTGGCGACTCGGGGCTTTTCACAGTAGCTTCATTGACTTCATAGCGTTTGTGACAATAAGTGATTACCATTATTATTACATGGGGACTGCAGCGCGACCCATGTCACCACTGGCCGCTGCGACCGCGGATAAACACCCCACTAAACACGCCCAAACCCGGACATAATTGGCTATTTAGAGCTTTGGGATATCCAGAGGTCATGGACGGTATTGTATAAAATTCCGGTTCTTTCTCCGCTTTGTTTCTGATGACCCCCTGAGTGGCAGGAAAAATGTCACTGGAACCTGGATGTCCCTGGTAGTTCACGCATATATTCCAAGGACACAAAATGTGGGAATAAATCAAACATAGACCCAGCACAGTACAACATCTTCCCATTCCCGTAACGTTACAACTGCCAGTCCATTGGCAGTTTGCGCTACGTGAGGGGGAGTCTCGAGCAGTGGGTCCAGTCGGGACACTGGGCTTCCTCCACAAAGGAGACAAATGAGTTTATCGTCCCTTCAGGTTCAAAGTTGAATCCTTGTTTGATATTTATTCTCAGAACGTGAGCAACTCCTGAAAGGCCACATTTATTCCACCAGACCAATTGCCCTGAGGGCATTGGGAATGAACCGTGCAGGGTGGGATTGGAGGGGTGTCATGTTGCCTTCCTTTATTCCCATTTGCATAGCAATTGGGATTTTATGACAATTCAACAGTTTTTAATGATTTTTTTTTCACGAATCCTGTGCCAGCCCAACAGTTACCGGATTTACCAGATTCAATTTCCCAACTTGCTGTGGTTTTTGGCCAAAGGACATCATCCGACCCACTGCCCCAGCAAGGGTGTTTCCCCCCCCCTCGAGCTCTTATCCATTTGGTCTGACCTGGCGACACATACTGGGCCACATTTACTTTGAGTAGTTGAGTACCAACATGTGTGTGCATGCAACCCACTCTTCTGCTGCCCAGGCCAAACATGCCTGCTCATGTGTGTCAACAGAGGCAAGATTGCTGGGCGCATTAAAGAATGTAAACCCTCACGGGCTGAGGCTCATAGCTCAAGCGTAACCACAGGAGCGGAAAGGCAGAGAGTGGAAACTGCTGTTGTTGGAACAGTAACGTAACAGAAAGAGCACTTTGCATGTATTGGGTCACTGATGGCCACCAGCATGTCTTTCAAGTTTGTGCTCATTGCTGTTTATTTAGGGCCTTTGGGTACTTGTTCAAATCAAATAACTAGAAACTATAACCACTCTGCTCATCTTGGGCCTCAATGATCTTGCGGTTTATCCGATTTTCAATCAAGGTTCACAGCGATGACTTGTAATATCATCTTACATCTGACAGCTTTTTCCACTGTAAGTTACTATGTCCACGTGTAGAATGGAAAATGTGCAAACCGGTCTCAGCATTATTACAGGTTTCTGCCAAGAGAAGCATTGCAGCACCATCCCTGGTGGGAGGGTGTAATTACCGTATCACCAGCTTACATCGGCACTGGCCATCAGAAACGTAATGATTGGGATTTATCATGTCATTAGATAAAATAAGGACAGAATGTGTAACTTCCAACTGGGAGCTGAATTATGTCTGCATGCCCTCATCTAATCTCCCACCCCTGTAACCCTGGTCTCCCCTGCAGATTAAATTTGACCTGGACGCTCCATGGCTGATCGGTAAATTATTAATATGAAATGAAATGAAATCAAAATCGCTTATTGTCACGAGTAGGCTTCCAGGAAGTTACTGTGAAAAGCCCCTAGTCGCCACATTCCGGCGCCTGTTCGGGGAGGCTGGTACGTGAATTGAACCGTGCTGCTGGCCTGCCTTGGTCTGCTTTCAAAGCCAGCGATTTAGCCCAGTGAGCTAAACCAGCCCCTTGTCTTGCCTCCAGAGTGCATTTTCTGCAAGGTTCCACAAGGATTTCCTGGAACATTTTTCCAGTCACGCTTCCCCGCCCCCCCCTTGCAATGGCACAATGGAGAACCAGCGGTTGTGAGAGAAATAGAACTGTAAGAATGTATGGGGGCCAGAATACCCACACTCCCAAAGTTTCAACAGGTCCCTGCTCGAACATAAGAACGAGGAGCAGGAGTGGGAAATTCAGCCCCTCGAGCCCGCTCCACCATTCAATGCGATCATGGCTGATCTCCTCCCGGCCTCAACTCCACTTTCCTCCCCGTTCTCCATAACCCATCAACCCATTGCTAATTAAAAATCTGTCCCTCTCCTCCTCAAGTTTACTCAACGTCCCAGCATCCACCGCACTCTGCGGTAGTGAATTCCACAGATTCACGGCCCTTTGAGAGAAATAATTTCTTTTCATCGCCCGTTTTAAATCTGCTACCCCTTATCCTAAAACCTCTCGTTCGAGATTGCCCACAATAGGAAGTATCCGCTCTATGTCTACTTTGTCAATACCGCTTATCATCTTATATACTCAATTACGTCTCCTCGCGTTCTTTTAAAACTTGAGAGAGGCCTAAACTGCTCAATCTCTCTTCATAAACCGAACCCCTTGGGCAGGTGTCTCCGTCCCGCTGCACCAGAAGTCGGCCGCTCCCCAGGTATCACTTTTTCGCAATATTATTATAGTCAGACAATGTTATCAAACACTCTTCGGGCCAAACTCATTTCCGCATCAACTTCCACTTTCAAGTCCTTGAAACCCGGAGCTTGATACTCTGGAAGGGGGTGGGTGGGGGTGGGGGTGGGGGGGTTGCTGGGGAGAGTGGAGTGGCACCATCGGGAGAGTGGAGCATTATTCGACACCTGTGAAACATTAAAAAACCTTGACCACAACCAGTCTGACGCTTCTGTCACTTTCTTCCGCAATGCGGGCCAACCTCTGAACCCTTGGCCCATCTCTCCTGGCATCCCCCCCCCCCCCCCCCCGCTGGGCACACCGCGTGCAGGTGTTGGGTGTGAGCGAGCACTCCGCAGACAGGCTAGGGTCAGACTATGGCCTAGAATGAGGAGCACCAGCGCCCAGCTCTCTGTGGGTTATCATCACCCCCGCCACCCCCCCTCGACGGTGACCCGCTGACAATGCAGACACAGTCCCAGCACCCTGGGGTGATGTCACACATATCCCGGGAGGGTGGGAAATTTGCGGGGGGTTGAGGAAGGCAGCGATGATGTCCAAAGTGAAGTGGGCAAGTATGAGGGCCTCCCTGGCTCTCTGGGCCTGCTGAACCCTCGCCACTCACCACCTCTCCTGCAGCCCGGGTGGCCACATGGGCCTCGTTGTTTTTGTATTGGGTCTCCGCTTCGGTCTCCAGCCTCCGTACTGGCGTCATTGCCCAGGTCCTCAGTGGGTACCCCTTATCCGCCAAGAGCGAGCCGTCCATCCTGGGGTGGTCTTCGAAGAGGCCGGGGATGTCTGACTGCCCCAGGATGCAGCTGTCGTGGGCACTCCCTGGGGAGCGGGCACACACGTACATTATCTTCATGTGGTGGCCACACACAAGCTGTGTGTTCAGGGAGTGGAACCCTTTCTTGTTAACGTAGGGCACTCCCAGATGGTCGGATGTGCGCAAGGCGACATGCGTGCAGTCTATCGGGCCCTGGACCTGGAGCATTCCGGCGATGGCGGAGAATCCTGCTGCCAGGGCATGCTGCCAGAATTGGTCCATGTCAAAGTTTATACAGTTTTCCGCACTGGCAAACAGGGCATCCGTGCCCTGTTGGATGGACTTGTGACCTGTGAGATGCCACACAGGTCCCTGCTCGAACCCTGGAATCATCCCGAGGCGTAAAGGTTCAGAGCTGCGGTGACCTTGACGGGCACCGGGGACGGGCGTCCTCCTCTTACAGGTGGTGCCGAGTACACGATGCAGGTGACGCATTGTCTCCTTGTTGAGGAGGAGCCTCCTGCGGTTCGCGCTGTCCGTTATTTGTTCAAAGGACCAGCGACGCCTGTACACTCTGGGTCCCTCCCTGGCCTGATGGGCGGCCAGGTCCCCAGGGTGAGGGGCGGTGCCCTGCACGTGGGCGGCCGCCTCGAGCATCTGCAGAAGCCGCTGCTGACAACCAGCAGCACCAATAGGGCAAGTCCTGGGTCCAAAATCCCTGCCATAGCATTCAATATCTGTAAAGCATTGGGAGAGGGTGTTAGACTGACGAACAGAGGTGGCTCCCACCCCGACCACCCCACCCCCCCCTCCATCCCCCATGTCCGGAACGCCCGGCCCACGCTCTCTGGCTGAAGTGGCTCCCCCTCAACGGACCCCAGACCCTGTACCCCTGACACCTGCTCATAGCTTCCCCTGGACCAGGTGCTGGTCTTCTCCCCGTGGCACTCACCCACAATCCGGCCGTGGACATGTCCCCGGAGCTGTGTCCCATCCCCCGGGTGTTCGGAGGTTGGCTGCTGCGTGTGTGGTGTTGCCCCCCCCCCCCCCACGCAGTGTTCAAGCACAGTGTCCAGGCATCAAGGTGTGATTGGGATGCTCGGCAATGACTCCCACATGCTACATGGCCCGCCCACCCACAGGAATCCACTTGGGATGTGCGAAATGCTCACTTACCCACAATTTCCAATTCCCTATTAGCGATAGCCTTCAGCCGCGCAGCCAGCGTCCTCGACAGTCACTGGGGGTTATAGGTGGTTAGTGGGTAGACGGACAGAGGTTAGTGTTGCCCCCGGAACAGGTACACACCATCCACGGGTTGGGATGGTTGCACCCCACAGCGGCTCTCCCTCAGCCCCCTCCCATGGTGGCCCACCCCTGCAAAGCGGGTCCCACCCACCCAGCCGAGGGTGCCCCACCCTCCCCCCAATTCCTGCCGAGCACTGGGGTGGCAAGCCCAGTGCCTCCCAGCTCTTTGTCTGTGAGCGAAGATCCCGCAGAAACCCTTCCGCGAGGTTCATGTTTTACAAAAGGTGTACTAATCGGTGCCAGCGTGACCACTTGCTGGGGAGGCCGTAGGATATGGGGTCTCTCCCGTTAGTTTAATGGAAATAGGGCAAGGCCCTTTGAGGTTAATGTGCAGTTGGGATAATTTACCCTCAAGTATTTACGTTTACAACTTTCTTTGAAGACCACGTCAAGGCCTCGGAACAACATCGTTCACACTGAGATGAATCCTCCGCATTCTCAGCCGAGTGTTTCTCACCGGCAAGTGGGAGTTGGCAGCGGGATTCTCCGTTCTTACCGCTGGGAAACCCGCGGGCGGGCGGGGGAGTGGGGGGTGGGGGGGGGGGGGGGCGGCGGTACGCTGCCGGTGAAACGGAGAATCCCACAGGCGAAGAATTCACCCTCTTATTAGAAGGATCTTGCGAATCACGTGGGAGGACAAAAGAACAAGCACAAGTGCCCTCTAAGGTACAGACGCGTCTCGTATAGAGGCCGTGATAATCTCACATCAGCAGGGAAATGGGCAAGACACATTGTCCGAATGCCCCACTCAAGACTGTGCAACCCAGCGATGCCAGGGAGACCAAGGGAACATTTCAGAGACAATCTCAGAGCGTCCAAAACGGTCCTCTCAGCATCAACACATTAGGGAAACAGGCACCCAATTGCGACCAAAATGATGAGCCACCAGCAAAAATGGTATCAAGGTCCTCCAGTGAATAAGAGCAGCCAGGGAGAGCGGACGGTGAGAGAGACAGAAAGAGAAAGCAGCTGCTCGACTCAGCCATCACCTCTCCTGGCTGAGAATCGATGTCTTCACCGCGGGGGAGTCTGGAAGGCACAGATAAGATTCATAAGCCATCTGCAAATCCACAGCCAACACTGACATCTCCCTTCTGCTCCAGCATCAGCAAGGAAGGATCAACTCCACAGGAGGCGTTGACGATAGTTTTCCAGATCCGGAACAAGTGGTACTCCGATTTCAGTTCAATGCTGCAGCGAAGTGGAAAGGATTTATGGAAAAGCTTGCAAAAAAAAGCTTCCATTTGAATTTTGACATTTGAATGGGTGTTGAGAAAGAGAATGCTTTCCACATTTGAGTGGCAAATTAAGCAGCCAGCTTCGTTGCACGGTAGCACGGTGGTTAGCACTGTTGCTTCACAGCGCCAGGGTCCCAGGTTTGATTCCCGGCTTGGGTCACTGTCTGTGCGGAGTCTGCACGTTCTCCCCGTGTCTGCGTGGGTTTCCTCCGGGCGCTCCGGTTTCCTCCCACAAGCCCCGAAAGTCGTGCTGTTAGGTGAATTGGACATTCTGAATTCTCCCTCTGTACCCGAACAGGCGCCGGAGTGTGGGGACCAGGTGATTTTCACAGTAACTTCATTGCAGTGTTGATGTAAGCCTACTTGTGACACTAAAAAAGATTATTATTATTATTGAGGCTTGCGAGAGTTCCATATCATGCAGAACTGGCAATGGCCCGCCTTAGCACATAACTCCAGAGTTACCGCTGAAAGCATTTGCACTGTTTCTTCAGGCTGTGCATGGCAAAGTTCATGATACTTGTAACTCCCATGCAAAGCTGTGGCAATTGAGCCCAGCTCGCAGTTTGGGGCATGTCTCTCCCGTTGAGTCAGTTCCCGTGTGCAATGGGCAAATGGAAGTTCTGACTTCTTAAAGGTGAACTGCACCTTTCAGTGCTGGTTCAAGACCAATGGTGCAGGACTTTGTTGCCTCATTACCTAGCTGTATCTGCATTTTTTGTTGACGCTGTTCCTGCTGAATTTTTAAAAATAGGGTTCTCGAATCAAAGGGCATTGTGGCAAAGGTGAACACAGGAAGTCAGGCATGACTTCACTGAATGGCGGAACAGACTCCAGGAGCTGAATGGCCTATTCCTGTTCCGACAGAAATAGCTCATTTCATCCGATTATACCTGGATCAGCTCTTTGAAAGAGTGGCCCATTTAGCCCACTTCACTGCGATTTCCCCTTAGACCTATGAATTTTTTCCCTTCAAGAATTGATCCAATTCCCTTCAGAATTGGCTTCTGCCCCGGGCGGCACAGTGGTTAGCACTACCGCCTCACGCCGCCGAGGACCCAGGTTCGATCCCGGCCCCAGGACACTGTCCGTGTGGAGTTTGCACATTCTCCCCGTGTCTGCGTGGGTCTCACCCCCCACAACCCAAAGATGTGCAGGGTAGGTGGATTGGCCCCGCTGAATTACCCTTTAATTGTGGAAAAATGAATTGGGTACTCTAAAAGTATTAATTACCACCCACCCCCCCCCCCCCCCCCCGCCACCAAATGGACATCAGTGACCACCCGGCAGATAAGGGAAGCACCCTACTCCATGCAGAGGGGGAACACCCTCCCCCACACTCCCACCCCCTGGATAATGAGAATGCCCTCCTATATGCAGAAGAGGAATCCCCCTCCCACCAATGGAGGAGGCCAATACCCCTAATGGGGCTCCTGAGGAGACAGCAGGGGGAAATACCCGGCCATGTCCCTCAAAGTCCAGGGACTGAGGACACATCTGCTCCCTTGGCGACAGGTTTCCTTTTTTGAAAACCAGTAGTAATTCACGCCGATGTAACGCCACGCCGCCCGGGAGGAAGATATGTCTTGGGCAGGCGATACGGCTTCAAGCCCTTTAATGACGTTAAAATTTATTCCGGAGTATGAATGTGCGGGGATCTGATCACCACACCGGCAGGGGAAAGGGAAACTCGGAAACCCAAATCTCGCCATCAAGATTTGTGTTTCTGAGTTGGCGCGCAGTTCAGCAACCATGAAGGTAATCTTTCACACGACCAACACAGCTGCTAAATCGCAGACACAGAGTGAGGTCTGACCCCCCTGACAGGATAAGAGAAAACTTCCCCTCCTTGTGCCTATAGATTAAGGATTTTTCATCCCTCCTGATTGATCTATTAACTAACTTAGCATAAAGCCAATATCCCACCACCCAGTGCGTCAAACCACCGAATAGAACATGTGCGAATTCATTTATTGCAAAGAATATTCCAAAACCTTTACAACAGAAAAATGGGTAATCCAAAGATGGCGCAAGACGTGAACGTATTTATTTTTTGAATTACCAGGGAACTTGGGGAGCCTCTTATTCCCCATAGCTTTTTCCATGGCAATGTCACGGCCAATTAGAATTGACTTACCAGCCAACCAGCACCCTGTTTTCTTGAGTATAAGTTGTTGCGATTGTTTGAAATTTGGCATTGCATTTGTCCTGATGAGTGCGAGATGAAAAGATTCAGCGACTTTTGTCCATTTGCCTGAAGTGCCTCTATCTTCCCTCGACTCTTTAATCCCCCAGTAACCCGGTCTCAGGTTTGTTCTTGGGACCTGTCATAGTTTTTTTTTAATGCATTTTATTCAAACGTGTATCAAAGTAGGTGACAGCAAATAAACACTCCGGGAAACATTCTTCCCAACAATCAACTACAGTTTGTACAGATTTTTCTCCTTTTTCACCCCCGGCTCGCCCGATACCCCAAATAGTGCTAACCCCCAGCTCGCATTAACCAGGGTGTTCACCACCTTAGACAATGTCCTCGCAATACCCCTCAATCTTCCCAATTTTTCACAACCCCAAAACATGTGCGCATGATTCGCTGGCCTCCGCCCACACCTCTCACACTCATCTGCTACCCCCTGAAAGAACCCACTCATTCTCGCCCGAGTCATATGCACCTTGTGCACCAACTTCACCTGTATCGGGCTCATCCTTGCACAAGAGGAGGTCCCGTTTACCGTTCGCAGTGCCTCACTCCATACTCCCCAATTAACTCCATTCCCAACTTCGCTTCCAATTTCTCCTTGATCTTCGCCACCCGCTCGCCTCCCTGCTCCCCCAGCCACTTATATATATCCCCAATTCTTCCCTCCCCTTCCACATCCGTAAGCAGCAGTCACTCCAGCAGGGTGTATCCCGGCAATCTAGGGACCCCTTCCAGACCTTTCGTGCAAAGTCCCTAACCTATAGATATCTGAACTCACTACCCCTCGGCAGTTCTACCCTCTCCCTTGGCTCCTCCAGACTGGTGAACCCTTCCTCCAAATACAAATCCCTCACCTTGACCAGCCCCACTTCCCTCCACCTCCTGTATACACTATCCATCCCCGCGGCTCAAACCCATGATTCTTGCACAGCGGCGTTAGCACCGACATCCCTTCCATCCTAAAATGCCTCCTCAGCTGATTCCATATCTTCACCGTGGACTGCACCACTGGGCTCCCTGAATACCTACTCGGAGCCATTGGCAATGCTGCCGTCACCATAGCCCTCAAACTAGACCCCTTACAAGATCCCTCCTCCATCCTAACCCACTCTATCCCTTCTCCTTCCCACCACGCCGCACCTTGTCCACATTCGCCATCCAATAATAATGAAGCAAGTTTGGCAACGCCAACCCCACATGTTGCCTCTGCCTCTGCCTCCTCCCCACCCTCGGCACCTTCCCCACCCATACAAAGTCAGAGATGATTGTGTCCACTTTCCGAAAAAAGGCCTTTGGTATAAAGATCGGGAGAGCCTGAAAGATAAACAAGAACCTCGGCAGAATATTCATTTTCACCGCTTGGACCCTCCCTGCCAACGTTAAGTGCAGAGTATCCCACCTCTTAAGATCCTCCCTGGCCTCCTCCACCAGCTTTGTTAAGTTCCACGTATTGAGCCTCGTCCATTCCCTCGCTACCTGAATCCCCAAGTACCTAAACCTATCCCTCGCTACCGTAAATGGCATCCCCCCTAAATTAGCCCGCTGTGCCAGCTCATTCACCGGGAATACCTCGCTTTTCCCTACATTCAGCTTGTATCCCGAGAACCCTCCAAACTTCCCCAACAGGCCCATAATAATTCCCATACTCTCCAACGGATCCGAAACATACAGCAAGAGTTCATCAGCATAGAGCGACACCCGATGCTCCCTCTGTCACCTCATTATCCCCTGCCACTCTGCCGACCCCCTGAGAGCCATCGCAATGGCTCTATGGCCAGCGCAAACAGCACCGCGACAGCGGGCACCCCTGCCTCATACCCCTGTGTAAATCAAAGCTTTGTGAGCTCATATCATTCGTCCTCACCCTTGCTCTTGGTGCCACAGACAGCAATCGCACCCATGCCACAAATCTTGGCCCAAACCCAAACCTTCCCAAAACTTCGAACAAGTACCGCCACTCCACCCGATCAAATGTTTTCTCCGTGTCCATGGACACCACCACCTCCGGTACCAGAGACCTCGACGGATTCATCACCGCATTCAACAGCCGTCTTATATTACTCGCGAGCTGCCTGCCCTTCACGAAGCCTGGTGATCTTCTGCAACCACCCCGGGACACAATCCTCCCCACCAACTTAGCCAATACCTTCACATCCGTGTTCAATAGTGATATGGGTCTATACGACCCACATTCCACCGGATCCTTCCCTTTTTTTTGGATTAGTGTGATTACTGCCTGCTTCATAGTCTCCGGCAACTCCCCCTTCTCCAGTGCTTCATTAAACGCCCCCAACAGATGTGGTGCCAGGTCCGCCGCAAATTCCTTATAAAATTCTGCCGGGTACCCATCCGGCCCAGGGACCATCCCCGACTTCATACCCCTGATACTGTCCAGCACCTCCCTCAGCCCCAGGGGCTCCTCCAACGCCTGCCTCTTTGCTTCCTCCACCTGGGGAAATTCCAGCTCGTCCAGAAACCACCCCATGTCCCGCTCCTCTCCTCCTGGGTCTGCCTCATAAAGTCCCTGGCAATACTCTCTAAATGCCTCATTTATCTTCCCTGGCTCTGACACCACATCCCCAGCCCCAGTCCGGATCTTCAATATTTCCCTGGACGCAGCCTGCCTCCGCAGCTGGTGCGCCAGCATGCGGTTTGCCTTCTCCCCATACTCGTATTGCACCCCTCTTGCCCTACGCAGTTGCCCTACCGCCCTCCCCGTTGTCAGCCTGTGAAATTGCCCCTGCAACTTTTTCCTCCTCGCCAATCCCTCCACGGTGGGCACCCTCGAATATTCCCTGTCCACCTCCACCATCTCACTCACTAGATGGTTATGTTTCGCCCTCCTTTCCTTATTCGCACGAACCGTTAATGAGATAATTTCTCCCCGGCCCACTGCCTTCAGTGCTTCCCAAAAAATGCCCACCGACACCTCCCCATTCTGATTGAACTCCACATAATCCCTAATTGCCAACCGCACCTTATTACAGATACCTCCACCTGCCAACAACCCCGAGTCAAACCTCCACCCCGGCCTCTGCTCTCGTCCCGTTCTGAACCAAATATCCAGCCAGTGGGGTGCATGGTCCAAGATAACTATCCCCGCATTCTCTGGCCCCTCCACCCCAACCAAAATCTTCCGACTCACTACAAAGTAATCAATCCTCGAATACACCTTATAGACGTGTGAAAAGAAGGAATACTCCCTTCCCCTGGGTTCTGAAAGCGCCATGGATCCACCATACCCATCCTCTCCATACACCTCCCCAGCTCCCTTGCCATTTGTACCCTACCCATCGACCTGGGGCTCGATCTATCCACCCTCAGCTCCAGGACACAGTTAAAATATCCTCCCATGATCAACTGGTACGTGGCCAAATCCAGCAACCCCCTCATAAAACCCACAGCATCCCAATTTGGGGCATACACATTTACCAACACTACCGGTGCCCCTTCCAATACCCCATTCACAAACACATATCTCCCACCTGGATCCCTCACCTTCTTCGCACTCACAAAGCCCATTTTTTTGCTCATTAAAATCGGCACACCCCTCGATTTCAAATCAAACTTCGAGTGAAAAAGCTGCCCGACCCACCCCTTCCTTAACCTAACCTGGTCCTTCACACGGAGGTGTGTCTCCTGTAAAAAGACAACCCCCGCTTTCAAGTTCCTGAGGTGCGCGAATACCTGCGACCTTTTAACCGGCCCATTCAGTCCCCGGACGTTCCACGTTACCAACCTTACTGGAGGCTTGCGCCTCCATTCCCCTCTACCGTCCATCATCTTCCCCACTTAACTCCTGCCCTTTTAATTCCACTCTGTACCTAGCCCATCCCAGATGGCCCCTTTCTTCGCCCTTGACCATGTCATCTCTCACCCCCTGCCACATCGAAGAAACCCCCCCCGCTTTTCCCCTTCCCCTTCTTCCATCCCTACTTCCCCTTCCCCTGGCCACCCCTCTTGGCCTTCTCCCCCACCACCTCACTTCCGTTCACCAGCATAGCCTGTTAGCGCGGCTGCCCCTGTCCAAAGGCACATACTAATGACCACTTCCCACCGCCCCCACCCCTCGGCTCGAAGAAGAAGGCCTCCTGCTGGCCTTACCCTCCCCCACCCAAACAAGGACTACTCCTGAACTCCAGGTAGCCTTCTCCAAAAGCAAATAAACAGATGTTAAACACAAACAGTCCTATAAAACAGGAGGGGGGATGGGAACATCCATCCCCACATAAACTTTTCACCCCTACAACTCCTTACAATCTCAACATTGAACAGAAATCCACCCCCCCACAAAAACAGGCGAAAATCCCCCAATCCCTACACCCACTTCAAACATGCTCCCGACCATTACATAGTGCCAGCACCCCGGTTCCCAAGCATTGTCCACTCAGTTCTCCCCCTTCTTAATGAAGTCTTCAGCCGCTTCTGGGGTCTCGATATAATTTTCCCGGCCTCCGAACGTCACCCATAATTTCGCCGGGTAGAGCACCCCAAACCTGATCTGCTGCCGGTACAGCACCGCCTTGGCCTTGTTGAAACCTGCCTGTCGTTTTTCCAACTCAGCTCCGATGTCCTGATAAATCCGGACGTTATTTCCCTCCCCGTCTCAGCTACACTTCTCCCTGACCCACCATAGAATTTTCTCTTTCTCCATAAATTTATGGAGTCTCCCGATTACCGCCCGCGGCGGCTCCCCAGCTTTAGGCTTTTGCCTCAGAGACCTATGCGCTCGGTCCACTTCAGGTGTCTTATCTAGCACCCCTTCTGCCACCAGTCCCGCCAGCATCCTCGAGACGGACCTCGTGGCACTCACACCTTCCACTCCTTCAGGCAGGCCCACTATTCGCAGGTTCTGCCTTCTAGAGGCATTCTCCTGCTCCTCCAGCTTTGCCCTCAGCGTTTTACAAAGGTCTCCTCGGAGCCCCATCTCCGCCTCCAGAGCCACCACACGATCGCTGTGGTCCGAGATCACTCCTCGAATCTCCCGAATCTGTGACGCCTGCACCTCCAAACACCTCTCCATCCGCTCCAAAGTACTCTTCTGGGGTACCGAAGCTTCTGCAAAGACCTTTGCTGATCCTCATGCATTTCTTTCCTCTGTTTATGGAATTCCTCCTTGATAAAAGTCACCAGCTCCTGTATCTGGGGCCTTACAGCTTGCCCCTCCCCCGCCTGCATGCTGGAAGAGACTGTGAAGCACAAGACTGTTTCAACTTTCCAGCCAAACCTCTCACTGTTTTCTGCCGGGTCCGGTGATCAGAAGACATACCATTCCAGGGGTAAACTACTCCTCTAACATTCACTACGCCTTTTCATCAAAATTCCACCCGGATCTGGGTAAAAAGAGCCTCTTTCTGTGACTTTGAACAGGAACAGCCCTTTATGTGACCAATCACTCCATGGTCACAAGCGGAGGTCCCGACGTAGTCATAGTTACGTTTGTTGCCCACTCCTAGGTGCCCTCATTGTTTGTCTTCTTGAACCGCTGCAATCTTCCTGGAGAAGATTCTCCCTTCGTGGCATTTATTCCGGACTTCCCAGATATTGACCCAACAATGACAAAGAAAGGGACAATAATGTCCAAGTTGGAATGATGTACACCTTGGAAACTATGGTACTGCCAGGATATTGCTGCACTTGTTCTTCTCTGTGGGAGAGGCTATAGGGGCATATTAGTTTTTAAGTAAACTATAGGTTCCTCCAGTGTATCCTGTGGTCCATACATACCGTACAGGAGTGGGGGGTGTTGGTGACGGAGGGTGCCGGGCAGAGTATCCAGTGTGTGATCTTTGGCGTATTGACTGAGTATTGTTTGAAGGTTTCTAAACGTTCCCTTGGCCGCAGAAAAATACTTTTCACTGTACTTTGGTACATGAACCAAAATAATGTATATTTTCACAATATCCATTAATGATCTGGAAGAAGGAACTGAAGGCACTGTTGCTAAGTTTGCAGATGAGACAAAGATCTGTAGAGGGACAGGTAGTATTGAGGAAGCAGGCGGGCTGCAGAAGGATTTGGACAGGCTAGGAGAGTGGGCAAAGAAATGGCAGATGGAATACAATGTGGAAAAGTGTGAGGTTATGCACTTTGGAAGGAGGAATTTAGGCATAGGCTATTTTCTAAATGGGGAAATATTTTGGAAATCAGAAGCACAAAGGGACTTGCGAGTCCTTGTTCACGATTCTCTTAAGGATAATGTGCAGGTTCAGTCGGCAATTAAGAAGGCAAATGCAATGTTGGCATTCATGTCAAGAGGGCTAGAATACAAGACCAGGGATGTACTTCTGAGGCTGTTTAACGCTCTGGTCAGACCCCATTTGGAGTATTGTGAGCAGTTTGGGCCCCCTAACTAAGGAAGGATGTGCTGGCCTTGGAAAGATTCCAGAGGAGGTTCAAAGAACAAAGAACAAAGAAAAGTTACAGCACAGGAACAGGCCCTTCGGCCCTCCAAGCCTGCGCTGATCCAGATCCTCTATCTAAAACTGTCACCTATTTTCTAAGGATCTGTATCCCTCTGCTCCCTGCTCATTCATGTATCTGTCTAGATACATCTTAAATGACGCTATCGTACCCGCCTCTACCACCTCCGCCGGCAATACGTTCCAGGCACCCACCACCCTCTGCATAAAGAACTTTCCACGCATATCTCCCTTAAACTTTTCCCCTCTCACCTGTACTCGTGACCCCTAGTAATTGAGTCCCCCACTCTGGGAAAAAGCTTCTTGCTATCCACCCTGTCTATACCTCTCATGATTTTGTAGACCTCAATGAGATTCCCCCTCAACCTCTGTCTTTCTAATGAAAATAATCCTAATCTACTCAACCTCTCTTCATAGCTAGCACCCTCCATACCAGGCACCATCCTGGTGAACCTCCTTTGCACCTTCTCCAAAGCATCCACATCCTTTTGGTAATGTGGCGACCAGAACTGTACACAGTATTCCAAATGTGGCCGAATCAAAGTCTTATACAACTGTAACATGACCTGCCAACTCTTGTACTCAATACCCCTTCCGATGAAGGAAAGCATGCCGTATGCCTTCTTGACCACTCTATCGACCTGCGCAGCCACCTTCAGGGTACAGTGGACCTGGACACCCAGATCTCTCTGAACATCAATTTTCCCCAGGGCTTTTTCATTTACCGTATAGTTCGCTCTTGAATTGGATCTTCCAAAATGCATCACCTCGCATTTGCCCGGATTGAACTCCATCTGCCATTTCTCCGCCCAACTCTCCAATCTATCTATATTCTGCTGTATTCTCTGACAGTCCCCTTCACTATCTGCTACTCTACCAATCGTAGTGTCATCTGCAAACTTGCTAATCAGATCACCTATACCTTCCTCCAGATCATTTATGTATATCACAAACAACAGTGGTCCCAGCACGGATCCCTGTGGAACACCATTGGTTACAGTTCTCCATTTTGAGAAAATCCCTTCCACTACTACTCTCTGTCTCCTGTTGCCCAGCCAGTTCTTTATCCATCGAGCTAGTACACCCTGAACTCCATGAGACTTCACTTTCTCCATCAGCCTACCATGAGGAACCTTATCAAATGCGTTACTGAAGTCCATGTATATGACATCTACAGCCCTTCCCTCATCAATCAACTTTGTCACTTCCTCAAAGAATTCTATTAAGTTGGTAAGACATGACCTTCCCTGCACAAAACCACAAGAATGATCCCTGGAATGAAGAACTTGTTGTATGAGGAACGGTTGAGGACTCTGGGTCTGTACTCGTTGGAATTTAGATTGATGAGGGGGGATCTTATTGAAACTTACAGGATACTGCAAGGCCTGGATGGAGTGGACGTGGGAGAGGATGTTTTCACTTGAAATGAAATGAAAATCACTTATTATCACAAGTAGGCTTCAAATGAAATTATCACAAGTAGGCTTCAAATGAAGTTACTGTGAAAAGCCACTAGTCACCACATTCCAACACCTGTTCGGGGAGGCTGGTACGGGAATTGAATCCGTGCTGCTGGCCTCCCTAGGTTTGCTTTAAAAGCCAGCTATTTAGCCCACTGTGCTAAACCAGCCCCTTGCAGGAAAAACATAGAACCAGAGGACACCATCTCAGACTAAAGGGACAACCCTTTAAAACAGAGATGAGGAGGAATTTCTTCAGCCAGAGGGTGGTGAATCTGTGGAACTCTTTGCCGCAGAAGGTTGTGGAGGCCAAATCACCGAGTGTCTTTAAGACAGAGATAGATAGGTTCTTGAATAATAAGGGGATCAGGGGTTATGGGGAGAAGGCAGGAGAATGGGGATGAGAAAATATCAGTCATGATTGAATGGCGGAGCAGACTCGATGGGCCGAGTGGTCTCATTCTGCCCCTATGTCTTATGGTCTTATGTGACAATAAATATCAATCAATCAATAAAGACCAGAACCCCAGATCTGCGGACTCCAATCGAGTTGGAGTAAGAGTAAGGAGATCACAAAGCACCTTTTTTTTGGCACAGATCCCACATCCTGTTGCATCATTTTGCGTGTAAGTTATTTAAAAAAATAATACACCTCTGGCAAGCATCTCTACTTTATGTCATTGTTAACTCTCATCCTTCTGTCCTTCAGGAACCTGTTGGACCTCCTACTCCAAAGCGACCTCGAGGAAGACCGATCGGCAGCAAGAACAAGGAACCACGAGCAGTCCAAAAGGTACCCGATAGGAAGGAAATGCTTTGCTTTTCACTTTTATGAGGCACATCCTCATTTCTTTTCTGTGCAGTCAGATACACCAATTCTGGCTGGATTTGTTCCTGGAGATTTTATCATCTGCCCATGAAGCCCCATCCAGTTAACTCCTGTATTTCCGTTAAGTCTGTGATGAGGAGCTGGTTCAGCACAGTGGACTAAACCGCTGGCTTGTAATGCAGAACAAGGCCAACAGCGTGGGTTCAATTCCCGTACTGGCCTCCCTGAACAGTCTCCGGAATGTGGCGACTAGGGGCTTTTAATAGTAACTTCATTGAAGCCTACTTGTGACAATAAGCGATTATTATTATAGGCAGCACTTGCTGAATAACCCTGACTGTGCTAATAGTGAAATTAACATCTAATTTAAGATAATCATCCAAGATTGTAATCTGGCTCTTTTACGCTTGTTAGAAGCGACATACATTCATACTGAGGTATCCATTCTCTGCCAATAACAAGAATACGTGCAAGCTTTCTGGAATTACCCAGGTGCTTTCGGAGCCTATAGTTCCCTGTTGCTTTCTCCATGGCAATGTCTCGGCCAATCAGAGTCAACTTGCCAACCAATCAACATTGTCTTCTTCTGTAGCATAAAGTGTTGTGCTTGTATGAAATTTGGGGCGTGATTTAACTAAAAGGGAACAAGGTCCCATAGCGTGCGCCTTTAGCCGCCTGATTCCCTGTGCTCACAGCGCCGAGACACAGGTGGCTAGAAAACACCACTCGCATTAGACGAGGGCCGCAGCGGGAATGCACAGCCTCACATAAGCCCCGTTTAGTGCACTGAGCAGCTCCATTCGCCGGAACTCCTCGGTATAGCGAGAGAAGACCCTGATCTCCAAGGCCCCCAACATGACCCCGGCCCCCCTTCCACAAGCCCCAATACGCTGTGGGAAAGCAGTGCCGGGGTCCCACCCTGCCCCTGTACCACCCTGCCCAAAGGGCATGTAGCTGGGGGCGTCCAAGCCCCTGGGAGACCCCGACCAGTGCCTTTCCATCTGCTCCCTGTTTCTGGAGACCAGTGCTGAATGGTGCTTGCCCGAGGTCTCCGAGGTGGGGGGAGATTGATCCCACACCTCGGGTAACTCGGGAATCTGAACATTAAAGTGAGACTAAATGTCTCTCTTTAATATGCAGATTTGTTCAAAAGTGATCCTGACTTCCGGTGGCGGCTATGAGGGAGTAATGGTGCCAGGCTACGGTGGCTCCCGCTCTGGCCGGACTTTTGGACCTTTCCCCCCCCGACTGTTTTGCGTTTTTGAGCGCTGGCTTTGAAGGCGAAGTCAATCTGGCACTGGTTCCACACATGTATGGAACGAAGAACCCCAAGGGATCAAAAAGGGAGAAATAGGAAGACTAGCAAGGGCTGGGTGGAGATTGCAGCAGAAGGCAATATGGCTGATGTTTGGACCCCTGCTGTGACGGCCCAACCATCAGCGGAGGAGTTGATGTGAGTCATTCAAGAGGGCTTCGCTAGGCAGAAACGGGACTGTCTTGATCCGATAAAGGAATCGATCGATCGGCTGGAATGCAGGCTGGAGGCCCAGAATCGGACGATTCAGAAGCTGGAGAAAGCGCTGGCGGACCAGAAGGAGCACCAAACGGTGGTTGAGCTGCAGGTGGGGATGCTGAAAGATCAGCAAAAAAGGCTGCTGGAGAAGGTAGAAGACCTGGAGAATAGAGCTCGCCGGCAGAACTTCAGAATTGTCGGTCTCCCAGAGGGGGCTGATGCTGGGGCGTTTGCGGCGAGTATGTTTCAGAAGCATCTGGGGGAGGGGGCTTTTCCCCGACTGTTGGAGGTGGACAGGGCGTACAGAGCGCTGGCGAGGAAGCCGCGGCCGGGGGACCCCCCCAAGGGGGTGGTGGTCCGGTTCCACAGGTTCCTGGACAAGGAGTGTGTTCTCCAGTGGGCCAAGCGTACGCGGAGCTGCAAATGGGACAACTGCATTTTGCGTGTTTACCAGGATCTGAGCCTGGAGGTGGCCAGAAAGATGGCAGGTTTTAACCAAGTTAAGGTGATCCTGTTCAAGAGGCGGGTGAAATTTGGACTGTTATACCCGTCGCGTCTTTGGGTTACGCATGAGGACCAGAACCATTATTTTGAGTTGCCCGAAGACGCGATGGACTTTGCCAAGAGGAAAGGGCTGGTGCTGAACTGAAAACTTGTTGTTTTAAGTTGCAACTTTTTGAGTGATGTTTATATGTTTCTATTGTCATTTCTCTTCTGTATTTGAGTTTGGTTGAAGAAGGGGAAAGTAAAAGTTATTCGGTTTCTGCGGGTTTTCGGTGTTTTGATGGGGGTGGCTGGTGGGGCTTTTTACTTTGTATTACTTTGATTTACACTATTGGGCGGGGTTTCTGTGTGTTTTTCTTTTTAGGTCGTCTCTTATGTTAATTGGGCGAATGTTTGGGGTCGGTTTGTTGAGGGACGTGGTTTCGATGGGTGGAGGGGAGGGGAATGAGGGAACAATAGGTGGGAGACTTCTTGACGCCGGAGGCAAGGGCCACCAGGCTAGCTGGGTGAGCTAGTCTACTGAAGCAAAGTGGGGGGGGTGTGCATATGATTAATCTATGGCAGGGATTAGGTTACAAAGTGTTGTTGCTGGCGGGGGGAGGGGAGTGAGTTACTCTGCTGACGAGGGAGGGACTTAGGTTTCTGGACAGAGAGGAGGCCGGTGGTGGGGGATGCTAGGAGGAGGGCCGATGGAGGCACGGCGCATGGGCTGGTGGCGAGCCCAGGACAGGGGATGGTTGATCGGCGGAGGGACGGGCACGGTGCCCCTCAACTAGGCTGATCACCTGGAATGTTAGAGGGTTGAACTGGCCGGTCAAGAGGGCACGTGTGTTCATGCATCCGAGGGCTCTGAAGGCGGACATGGTAATATTACGGGAAATACACCTGAAAGTGGTGGACCAAGTCAGGCTAAGGGAGGATTGGGTCAGTCAGGTCTTTCATTCGGGGCTGGACACCAAGACTAGAGGGGTTGTGATTTTGATCAACAAGCGGGTGCAATTTCAGGTGGGCAGTATAGTCTCGGACAGGGGGGTCCGTTATGCCACGGTTAGCGGTAAGCTGGAGGGGCGGAAGGTAGTCTTGGTTAATGTGTGTGCGCCAAATTGGGATGACGTGAAATTTATAAAGAGTTTACTGGGGAAGATACCTGACCTGGACTCGCACAAGCTGGTTATGGGAGGGAATTTTAATACGGTCATCAACCCCGGCCTGGACCGATCGTGTTTGTAAAACGGGCAGGGTGGGGGGGGGGGATCCGGGCTCATAGGGACAGGACAGATTTGGCAGAAACGGACCGACTGGTTAAGGAGATCTTACAGATAGACAGGAGGTGTGCGGTGACCCCGGGGGTGGAACTCTTAAGGGAACGTCGGAGGCTGCAGGCTGAGTTCTGAGTGTTGTCCACAGGTAAGGCAGTAGAGCAGCTTAGAAAGGCGAGGGGTGCGTTTTACGAACATGGGGAGAAGACCAGCAAAATGCTGGCACAGCAGCTTAGGAAGTGGGAGGCGGCCAGGGAAATAGAGAGGGTGGTTGTTGGGGATGAGAACTTGGTAGGGGAGTCGGAAGGGCGAAACAGGGCTTTTAGGGACTTTTACAGTAGGCTCTATTGCTTGGAACCCCCCAAGGGGCCAGAGGGGATGAGACGCTTTTTGGATGGACTGACCTTCCCAAGGGTGGGTTGGGAGCTGGTAGATGGGCTGGGGGCCCCAATTAGGGCTGAAGAAATAGTCGAGGGCTTGAAGGCAATGCAGTTGGGTAAAGTCCCGGGGCCGGACGGGTACCCGGTGGAGTTCTATGAAAGGTTCTCGGGGATTTTAGGCCGTTGTTGGTCAAGGTCTTCAATGAGGCAAGGGACAGAGGGCTGCTGCCCCTGACGATGTCGCAGGCCACTATTTTGTTGATATTGAAGCGGGACAAGAACCCGGAGCTATGCGGGTCATAAAGGCCGATCTCACTGCTTAATGTGTGACTCACTGCTTTTTGCTGGCCAAAATCTTGGCCTCCAGGATAGAAGATTGTGTGCCGGATGTGATTATGGAGGATCAAACCGGGTTTGTCAAGGGCAGGCAGTTGATGGCCAATAGAAGATGACTGCTCAACGTGATCATGATGCCCCCGGAGAGTAGGGAGGTTGAGGTAGTTGTGGCAATGGATGCGGAAAAGGCGTTCGACCGGGTGGAGTGGGACTATCTATGGAAGGTGCTGAAATGATTTGGGTTCGGTAAGGGCTTTATCGACTGGGTCAGGCTGTTGTACCTGCCCCCGGAGGCTAGTGTTAGGACGACTTTGGACTATTTTTGACTGTACCAGGGGACAAGACAGGGGTGTCCCCTCTCCCCACTGTTGTTTGCGTTAGCTATAGAGCCGCTGGCAATTGCTCTGAGAGCTTCAAGGGGCTGGAAGGGGCTGGTTCGGGCAGGGGTGGAGCATAGAGTCTAGCTGTATGCTGACGACCTGCTCTTATACGTATCGGATCCAGGGGCAGGGATGGGCAAAATTCTGGTGATTTTTGGGGAATATGGCCAGTTTTCGGGGTATAAACTGAATATGAGAAAGAGTGAGATGTTTGTAGTCCAGGCGAGGGGTCAGGAGGGTCGGCTGAGGGAGCTGCCGTTTAGGTTGTTAGGGGACAGTTTCAGGTACTTCGGGATACAAGCGGCGCGCGACTGGGGCCGGTTACACAAGTTGAACTTGTCCCGGTTGGTTGAACAGATGAGGGGCAAGTTCCGGAAATGGGATGCGCTCCCGCTATCGTTAGCTGGGAGAGTGCAGACGGTCAAAATGATGGTCCTACCGAAATTTCTGTTCGTATTTCAGTGTCTCCCAATTTTCATCCCGCAGTCCTTTTTTAAGAGGGTTAATAAAATCATCCTGGGCTTTGTGTGGGCGGGTAAGTCCCCGCGAGTGAAGAAGGTGATGCTTGAGCGGAATTGGGTGGAGGGGGGGCTTGCGCTGCCGAATTTTAGTAATTATTACTGGGCGGCCAACATTGCCATGATCAGGAAATGGGTGGTGGGGGTGGGGTCGGTTTGGGAGCGGATAGAAGCAGCTTCGTGTAGGGGGCACCAGTCTGGGGACATTGATAACGGTACCTCTGCCGTTCCCGCCGGCCCTGTAGTGGTGGCGGCCCTGAGGATCTGGGGTCAGTGGAGGAGGTACGCTGGAGCAGTGGGAGCATCGGTCTGGACCCCAATATGTGACAATCACCGGTTTGCCCCGGGGAACTTGGATGGGGGGTTCCGAGTATGGCGAAGAGCGGGAATTGAGAAGATGGGGGACATGTTTTTAAGAGGTGAGCTTCCCTAGCTTGAGGGCGCTGGAGGAGAAGTTTGGGTTGGCAAGGGGGAAAGAATTTAGATATTTACAGGTGCGGGACTTTCTGCGCAGGCATCATCCTTCCCACTCCTGCCACTAAGGGGGATCCAGGATAGGGTAGTGTTCTGGGGATGGGTGGGAGAGGGGAGCGTCTCGGACATCTACAAAGAACTCATGGCGGCGGAGGAGACGCAGACCGAGGAGCTGAAGCGTAAGTGGGAGGAGGAGCTTGGTGGGGAGATGGAGGATGGCATAAGGGCCAAAGTGTTGAGCAGAGTCGACGCGGCCGCAACATGCGCCAGGCTCAGCTTGATCCAATTAAAGGTGGCCCACATGACAGTGGCCCGGATGAGTAGATTCTTTGGAGTAGAGGACAGGTGTGTAAAATGTGTGGGAGGACCAGCGAACCATGTCCACATGTTCTGGGCGTGTCCAAAACCTAGGGTATATTGGCAGTGGATGGCGGACATCATGTCCAGAGTATTGAAAACAAGGGTGGCAATGAGTCCAAAGGTGGCGATTTTCGTGGTTCGGAAGACCCGGGAATCCAGGAGGAGAAATAGGCAGATGTTCTGGCCTTTGCTTCCTTGTAGCCCGGAGACGGTTACCGCTAGCTTGGAGGGACTCAAAGCCCCCGAAGTCGGAGACCTGGCTAACTGACATGGCGAGCTTCCTCGGCATAGAGAAGATCAAGTTCGCCTTGAGAGGGTCACTGTTAGGGTTCGCCTGGAGGTGGCAACCATTCATCGACTTCTTCGCGGAGAATTAATCGGCAGCGGGGGTGGGGGTTAGGGTAGCGTAGAATAGGGGGTCAATTAGGCGGGTCTCAGCGGAGTGGAAGTCGGTGATGGTGGTGATTGCACTATGTCTATTGTTCTTTGTACATTGTTTTTATACTGTTGCTGTTTGTAATGCCAAAAATACCTCCTTGAAATTGTTTATCAAAAGCAAAAAGTGATCCTGCTGACATTGGGAGGGATTTATATCGCAGCGACTTGCGAGATCGCGATTCATCTCGCAAGGCGTTGCGAGCCAGCTTGATCTTGGGAACGGGGTCTCCCAGCTTCTATCAGCCACGCTGCACAACGTGGCTGTTTGACCTTGCCCTTTCGCCCTTGGTGTTATTGTGTTTGACCTGTTGAGTGCAAAACAAAAATCTTCGACAGCATATCTCTCCTTTCAGCAATATTTTTGTAATTAATACATATGGGTGTTTTAAAAAAAAAAAATGGTACTTTCATTCCCCCATTGTATGTCTCTGCAATTTTGCTCCCTGAAGTACCCAATGCCTTGTGACCCCACGCAATCCTGGAGGATTGAAATTCCCACACAACAGGTATAAATGAACCACGGAGCACATATCCTGTGCAGTCCAAAGTTTCCTTCATACCTTAATGTCAAATTCCAAAAGAAAATGAGGAAAGCCTGCGTGGTAGCTCATCCCACAGAGCGCCCCCTTTTTTTTTTTTGTAAAGTATTTTTATTCTCCATTTTCACATTTTCTCCAGAATTTACACCGCACCCACGAGCAGTAAATGGTAACAAATACAAAATCAATTTCCTCATCAACAACGACGATCCCATCCTCCCACCACCCCAAGCAACGACCCACCTGTCAATATAAACATCAAATAGAACAGACCCTCTCACGGTGGGACAAACAAAGGAGAAATAAAAGAGAAAGGAATTAGGAATCGCCTATGGTCACCATTAACCTATAGAGTCGTCCCCCCCCCCCCCTCCCCCTAACATTCAATGCCATCCCATCCCCGAAAGAGTATCGTAGACGACACCCATGCATTGCAAGCCCGCCCCCGCCCCCCCGGCTCCTCCCCTCCACTTCCTCTTACAAAAATCCTCCCCCCCACCTCTGTTCCTTCCCCCCATCTTTCCACCCCGGCTAGACTCACCGGAACCTGTTCTACCAGGCTCCGATGGCCGCAGCCCCTCCCCCCACCTCACTCCTGTTCACTGGCCGGCTTAAACCGGCCAGCGTGGAGGCCCCCGCCCGGGTCTCTTTCCCCCTTGCCCGGCCCCAGGAAAACCAGGAAATCCCCTTCAGCACACAAACCCCGCATACACACCCAAGCTCCAAAGAACCATCATTGCAAGTGAAAGTCCCCTCTCTTCCCAACGTATATACAATGTTGGCTCATTTAGCACATACACCCGCCGCAGTGAAAAAATACAGCTACATGAGGCTACAGCGGTACATGTCCACTTCTCAATTCAGCCACAGTCCTTCTGCCTTCGCAAACTCCTCCGCTGCTTCCGCCGTCCCGAAATAAAAGTCCTTGGATTTGTAGGTCACCCTCAACTTAGCTGGCTATACTATGCCGCACCGCACCTTACTGATGTACAGCACCTTCTTCACCCGGCTGAAGGCAGCCCGCCTCCTTGCCAGCTCCACCGTAAAGTCCTGGTATACACGTATACTAGCTCCAGCCCACTGCACCACCCGCTTCTGCTTGGCCGAGCTCAGGACCTTCTACGTCACGCTGCACCTATGAAAACACAGAATCACTACTCTTGGCGGCTCACTCTCCTTTGGTACAGGCCTCCACGACCGATGAGCCCGATCCAGTTCATATCTGGAGGGATCATCCCCCTCCCCCAATAGCTTCGCCAACATCGTGGCAAAATACTCAGTCGGCCTCGGGCCTTCCACCCCTTCGGGCAGATCCACGATCCTCCGATTCTGTCGCCTGGATCTGTTTTCCAAGTCGTCCATTTTGGCTCACAGACCCTCGTTGATCTCTATCACCTTCCGCATCTCCTTCCCCATCGAGGTGAGTTGATCACCGTGCTGCAACAATGTCTCTTCCACTTCCTTCAGCGCCTCGCCTTGCTCCCGTACCTCCGCCACTGTGCTCAATACCGCCGCCCTCACCGGGGCAATCGCCTCCTCCACCAGCACTTTCAATACCGCCCCCATCTCCTTCCTCATCGCCTCCATGTGTTTTGTGAACTGCCTTTCGAGTTCCGCGGCCATCACCTTGGTCATTTCTTCAGCCGTGGGCAATGCAGCCTCCCCTGGTGCCCCAGCCTCCACTTTCCTTGCCGTCCCCGCGGTGACCTTTCCACTCCCCGACGGACTTTCAGCCGCTTTTTTCACGGACGTTTTTTTTACTTGTTCTCGACATCTCCCTTCACTGTGCCTTCTCCCTGCTTTTGCCGCCCCTGTTACCCCTGGGACCGGGCGTGAGACCCCGAAAATGCCGATCCCGAGCGGGAGCCCTCCAATGTGCGGCTGCCTCCCGCCCGCCGTCACCGGAAGTCCGAGCGCCCCCTTTTTGCAACAAATCCCCCCCGGAGTGTCCCCCGTTTAAATAACCTGCTCATTTCTTCCTGATTAAACTCTGGCCTACCCATCCACCTTCCCAACCCAGGGGCATATTTAATTGGCCCTGGCATTGATTTATATGACCCACTTCAGAGGCCCTGACGTTGTAAAATATGGCACCAGTTCTGTTACTCTTTTGCGCGTGTGTGGGAAAAAAAGTCAAGCTGATTTTCCTTCATCCTCCAAAGCTCCCAATCATCCCCCCCCACCCCCGCCAAGCCTTGTCCCCTGATGTTTGAACTTTCCTCCACCGTGAACAATTTGGACTGGATTAATTTTTGCCAATCCGCTTCATCATCCCGGACAAGTCAATTTGTACACCTCCAAGCATTCCAGTTTCCAAAGCAAACAAGACCCAGCTTCCCTAACCTCGCCTCATAAGTTAGGCGAGGGTTCAACGATAAAATAATAACAGCAGTAAGTCATAATAATTGTAAAGCAGGAGGTTTTGCTACACCATTCCGAAACGTTTAAGGACTTGTCCTTCATCATTGACGAACTGCTTCTGTTAATGGAAAGCCTTTTCATTTAAATTAAAGGAGCAAGCTGGCTATTTGAGTAAATAAGATGACAGCATTCACTCCCAATCCAGTAACTCAATGGAGCCGGGTTTGAATTAAAAGTAGCTGATTTCAATTCACAATCGATTGACAGTCAACAGACACATAGATATCATAGAATTTACAGTGCAGAAGGAAGCCATTCGGCCCATCGAGTCTGCACCGGCTCTTGGAACGAGCACCCTACCCAAGGTCAACACCTCCACCCTATCCCCAATACCCAGTAACCCCACCCAACACTAAGGACAATTTTGGACACAAAGGGCAATTTATCATGGCCAATCCACCTAACCTGCACATCTTTGGACTGTGGGAGGAAACCGGAGCACCCGGAGGAAACCCACGCAGACACGGGGAGGACGTGCAGACTCCGCACAGACAGTGACCCAAGCCGGAATCGAACCTGGGACCCTGGAGCTGTGAAGCAATTGTGCTATCCACAATGCCACCGTGCTGACATGTTTTCATACTGCTATTATATGGGGAGACGGTGGTGTCGTGGTAATGTCACTGGGCTAGTAATCCAGAGGCCCCAGCTAGTGCTCTGGGGAGAAGTTCAAATCCCACCATGGCAGCTGGTGGAATTTGATATCATGTTGTGCAATAATTAATTTGTAATATTAAATTTAATATTGTTTTATACATAAAGCTAGTCTCAGTAATGGTGACCACATGTTGTAAAAACCCAACTGGTTTACCAAATGTCCTCCAGGGAAGGAAATCTGCCGTCCTTACCCGTGTGAGTCCAGACCCACAGCAAGTTGGTTAATTCTTAACTGCCCCCTCTGAAATGGCCGAGCAAGTCACTCCGTTATAGCGACTAATGGAAGACTCTTGATTGGAGTCCTTGGACAGGAGCTGATTGGGAGGTGCTGGGTGAGGTTAACAGTTGAGAATGGCATGTTATTGGGTTAATAATCCAGAGGTCTGGATTAATGATTAGGAGACATAATTGTGGATTACTTGTTCAGCACTGTCACCTCTGAGCTACTCAACCCAGTAGCCAAATTACCATCCTGTTGCTGATTCCCTGGCCAGAATTCTACAATCCCGCCACAGTGTGTCACCCAGCGGCAGATCCACTGTGCCATTTAAATTACTGTTCACTTACTAATAATCTTTATTATTGTCACAAGTAGGCTTACATTAACACTGCAATGAAGTTACTGTGAAAAGCCCCTAGTGGCCATATTTCCGGCGCCTGTTCGGGTACACAGAGGGAAAATTCCGAAATGTCCAATTCACCTAAAAGCACGTCTTTCGGGACTTGTGGGAGGAAACCGGAGCACCCGGAGGAAACCCACGCAGACACGGGGAGAACATGCAGACTCCGCACGGACAGTGACCCAAGCCGGGAATGGAACCCGTGTCCCTGGAGCTGTGAAGCAACAGTGCCAACCACTGTGCTACCGTGCCGCAGTGACCCAGGGATACGGGATATAGCAGCAGTTTGAGAACCCAATTCAATTTAAAATCATCAGCAAGTAAAAATCTGAAATCAGCAAACGTGGCCACGAAGCTGTCAGATTGTTAGATGAACGCAATCGGTCCCCTAATGTTCAGTCGGGGAAGGGATGTTGCCACCTTTACCTGTTCTGGTATCTGTCTGACGGCACTGTCAGCCAATACCCAGGTGTCACTCGAAAGTGGCCTATCTAATCGATCAGTTAAGAAAATGCTAATTGCTAAAAAATGATTAAAACAAAACACGCACACAGGGTGGGTTTAGGTGGAGCTGTAGTGGGATTGTCACTGGGATTGTAGTGGGATTGTCATTGTAATCCAAAGGCTGCGGGCATGTGGCGCAGTGGTTAGCACTGGGACTACAGCGCTGAGGACCTGAGTTCAAATCCCGGACCTGGGTCACTGTCCGTGGGGACTTTGCACATTCTCCCCGTGTCTGCGTGGGTTTCACCCGCACAACCCAAAGATGCGCAGGGTAGGTGGATTGGCCACGTTAAATTGCCCCTTAATTGGAAAATAAAATAATTGGCTACTCTAAATATTAAAAAACAGTAATCTAAAGGCCCAGGTTAATTCTCTGGGGATGGGGACATTGGTTTGAATCTGACTGAGGCAGCTGGTGGAAATCAAACTCCGTTAATAAATCTGGAATATAAAGCGACTCTCCGTAATGGCGGCCATGAAGCCGCCATCGATTGTCATAAACACCCAGTCGGTGGTCCCAATTAAACTTGAAATGCTGACTGACTGTGTGTTCGTGGGAGATACTTCAGGACCAGCTCTATCTGCCCTTCCTTCCATCATTTCAGAGATGAGATCTGTTTTTATTCCTTTGCAAGCAATAAAATCATAGAATCCCTACAGTGCACAGAAAGAGGCCATTCAGCCCATCGAGGCTGCACCGACCCTTCGAAAGGCCAGCCTACCTCAGCCCATTCCTGCAACACCACCAGAGCAGCCAAGGGCAGGATTTTCCGTGCAACCCGCTGCATGTTTCCCAGCAACAGAGGCGTCCTGCCATCGGTTGGTGGTGGGATCGCCTGGTCCCGCAGTTGTTAACAGGGTTTGCCGTTGGATCCGCCTACTGCTGCTGGCAGACTGCAGCGGGGTGCGCCGTCGGCAGGACCAGAACCTCGCACTGGCGTGAACAGCTGGAAAACTTCAGCTTAGATCCCTCTCCTCACTTTAATTTGGCTCTTTTGGATAAAAAAAACAAACAGATGCCATTTCCTCCCTCCTCTCCTGAAGGCACTGACTCGTGGTCGGGGCAGGCCTTCTTAGGTGGCTATTACCTCGCCTGTTCGTAAGGTGTGGGCCTGAAGCTATTCGGCTGTGTAGCAAGCGGATCACCCCAACAGGAAAAAACAGTTCAGACAAATATTCCTGTTACCCATTTTTTAACAGGTGTTCCATTTTAGAGTATACAAGATCAGTTCAGACCAGTATTCCGATTTCTTCGTTTTTACTGTTTTTACGCCTTGAGACCAGACATGTCCTCACCCAAACATTCAAAATTGTTATCAAGGGTTGGCTGGATATTGTTCAGGGAAAGGAATAAGATACTCCTAGTGAGGGCTTGTACTCCCAGTTCTAAACTGAAGTCTAAAATCGTACAGTGGCCTGTTAACAAATTGCCGATATCGGCATATTGCTAATTATTACCCATGCCTTGTCGATATTTGATGACCCAAATATTGTTCCTTTTTTCGAATTTCCTGTCTTCCCCTCTTTCATCCCCTCTTGCCCTGAAAGCCTAACACTCTCTTGGAGTAACGTGATCATTAATGTCCCCCAGTCCTCCGATAATTTGCACGATGGGGGGTCACTCTGCCTGCTTTCACTAACTCAGCCAGGGCTAGAAACTGTGTCCTCAGATATCCCGTCAATGGGTAGCAACAATGGATAATGTTGTACCTTGCACCAATTGAACAAAACAAAATGACAGCGGTCACAAGCTCACTGACTGGGATAAACGTACGTGAACATTCATAATGTTCCTGAATACTTGAACCCCTTGCTAATTTGGGTGTCCTGACTCCCTCCTGTCTCTCTCCGCCAATACAGAAAGCAGAGCCACCCAGAGTGAAGCGGCCGCGGGGAAGACCAAGAAAATGGGTGAGTAACAGGATGAAAATGATTTCCCCGTGGTTACGTACTTTTATACTGCGGTCGGTCACTGGGAGAGCAATGACCCAACAGTTTCTGATTCGACAGTATCGCGCCCCTTCGATTTCGCTTACAAGTGCACCGGCAATAATTAGAAAGTGAAAATGAAATTAGGAGCAGTTCAGAGAAGTTTCAATTAACTGATCCTTCGGATGAAGGTCTTACCTTCTGAGGGAATGTTGAGCTTGTTGGGCTTATACCCGCTGGAGTTTAGAAGAGAGGTGGTCTTATTGAAACGTCCAAGATTCTGAGGGGGCTTGGCAGGGTGGAAGCTGAGAGGATGTTTTGCCTCGTAGGGGAATCTCGAACTAGGGGACAAAGTTTAAAAATGAGGCGTCTCCCATTTAAGACGGAGATGAGGAGATTTTCTTTTTCTCTCTCTGAGGGTCATTAGTCTGTGGAATTCCCGAAGCCAGTGGGCAGTGGAGGCTGCGTCAATGAATATATATTGAGTTACACATTTTGTGGATCGATAAGGGAGTGAAGGATTATGGGGGGACGGACAGAAAAATGGAGCTGAGGCCATTATCAGACCAGCCATGATCTTATCAAATGGCTCAAGGGGCAGAATGGGCCCACTCCTGCTCCTAACTTAGCTGTTCTTCTTTAAGTATGGGCAGCACAGTAGTTAGCATTGCTGTCTCACAGCTCCAGGGACCCAGTTTCGATTCCGGCCTCGGGTGACTGTCTGTGTGGAGTTTGCACGTTCTCCCCGTGTCTGCGTGAGTTTCCTACAGGTGATCCGGTTTCCTACTACGGTCGAAACATGTGCAGATTAGGTGGATTGACCATGCTAAATTGTCCCTTAGTGTCCAAAAGGTTAGGTGATATTATGGAGATTGGGCCTAGTTAGGGAGCTCTTTCAGAGGGTCGGTGCAGACTCGATGGGCCGAACGGCCTCCTTCTGCACTGTAGGAATTCTAAGTCAGTAAGAAGGAGACCCATGTTTTCATTGAATCTTGCAGCACAGAGGGAAGTCATTTGGATCATCGAGCTTATGCTTTCAGTGGTTTTCCTCTGCCTCTGCAGTCTGCTTTTGGCTGCCTAAGTCCTCGGTGCTGTCAGAGGTATGGAGTGCGCTGCTGTATCTTGTCGCAAATAAGCAGGGGGATAGAGATGGTCGAGTACTTCCCTGAACCAACAGCACGCTAATTTGAAAGGATCTGGAAACAACTGTGTTGTAAAATATCAATCGCCTCAAGAGATCAGAGTCCCATACATTTGATCAGCGGTTAGACAACATTGTATGTCTGACAGAGCTTTTTACTCTTTCTGTTAAAACGGTTGAGTATTGTATTTTCCTCTCCCTTCTGCAACTGAACCAGGTACCAATCTCTGTCGCACAGCTCAAACCCACTGGGTCGCACAGAAATACCACTGCTATTGAATGTGAATGCAACGGGTCCTGTCCCCTGACCAGACCTTTCCTGAGCAATGGTCCTCGACCCATTTTGTTACTCACCTTCCCCGCGGGAGCAGAGACAGCTGGGCCTGTGAGTGACGTGACGCCTCTATTGGCGCAGCGGGCTGAATTTGATAAACAACCCAGCCGTAACATCACAGGGAAATGTTAAGTTCACTGGCTGGTGAGGAGATGCGATTAGGAATTGTGTTCAAATCACTTTAATTAGAAAAACGGATCATTCATAAAGAGGTGGCTCCTTGAATTTCCGCACGGAGCACCAGCAGCAGGGAGGTAAGGTTAAATCAAGTCAAAGTGAAATGAGGTAACTTCATGAACAAAGTAAGATAAGGTTAGAGAGCAGAGCCAGGAGAAAAAAAGAGGCGGAGAAAGAGCGAGACTGAGAGTAGAGTTTTATCTTGGGAGTTTGGAGCTCCTGAGATGACGTCAGGATTTAAACGTGATGCAGGAAAAGTGGAAGCAGCTGATTGGGTGAGTATGGCCGGATAAGTATTTACTACTTATATCACTTATAGTTTATGAGGTCTATATTTTGAAGTCTGCAGCTTGTAAGGGCTTTATTCTGCAGTAGCAAGGATCAGGGATGAAGGTTCCTAGAGTAATTGATGTTATTTGACTTTAATTATCTTCCAAAACATTTAATTTAAATGACACATCATGACTGGCGAGCTCAAAATCATGCTGTGCTCCTCCTGCTCCATGTGGGAAGTCAGAAACATTTCCAGTGCCCAGGGACGGTATGTGTGCAAGAGGTGTCTCCAGCTGCAGCTCATGTAAGCCCAGTTTTGGGGCCACTGCGGAGCACACGCGAGGCAGAGAGTATCCTGAATAGCAAATGTGGGGAGGTGGTCACGGCAGGCTAAGAGTCCACAGGCAGGAAGGGAATGAGTGAGCACCAGGCAGAGCAAGAGCAAGAGGACTAGGCAAGCAGTGGAGGTATCTCCTGTGGTCATCCCCTGCAAAAGATATACACTGCTTTGGATACTGTGGGGGAATGGCCTCTCAGGGAAAGCAGCAACAGCCAAATTTGTTGTACCACAGTTGGCTCTACTGTACAGGGAAGTAGTAAAAAGTGTGGGAATACAATAGTTACAGGAGATTCAATTGTAAGGCGTTTCTGTGGCCGCAAAAGAGACTCCAGGATGGTATGTTGCCTCCCTGGTGCTAGGGTCAATGATGTCTCAGAGCGGCTACAGGACATTCTGGAGGGGGAGGGTGAACAGCCAGTGACCGTGGTACACATTGGTGTACTTTGTGGTTCTGTTAGCCGTGGGTGCAAATCCCATTATGACGACCAAATCTCACGAGAGGGCCATAATGGGATTTGGGCAGGCGAGATCACGGTTTGAGATCTTCCACAGCCCCAGAAAGGGAGTGAACCTGATGAACATGAATTTACATACATTTAAATATCATTAAACGGCTTTACGCTGTAGCGCCCAGCCCCACAAAAAACAGTTGTGGTGACCATGCTGGGGCTGTCAGGGCGCACTGAAGTGGGGGTTATTGTATTTTCCTCTCCCTTCTGCAACTGAACCAGGTACCAATCTCTGTAGCACAGCTCAAACCTACTGGGTCGCACAGAAATACCACTGCTATTGAATATGAATGCGGCGGGTCCTGTCCCCTGATCAGACCTTTCCTGAGTAATGGGCCACGACCCATTTTGTTACTCACCTTCCCCGCGGGAGCAGAGACAGCTGGGCCTGTGAGTGACGTGGCGCCTCTATTGGCGTCCTCCACTGGGGGAGGGGTTGCTTGCCACAAATGTGTGGGGGAGAGGGTGCTGGGCGGAGAGAGAGGGGAGAGAGTATCCCCCCTGCACCCCTCCCCCCGATACTGCTATGGTGGGCGCCTTAACGCATGGAGTATTTGCAATAGAATGGATGAATTAATCAGGATTATGGAGACATGGCTGCAGAGTGACCAGGGACAGGAAATGAACATTCAGGGGTATTCCGTAGTTAGGAAGGACAGACCGAAAAGAAAAAGTGGCAGGGTTGCATGTATGGTTAAAGATGAAATTAGCACAATAGTGAAGGAGGATATTAGCTCCGTTGATGTGGAATCTGTACGCTGAGAAATACCAAGGGGCAAAAAACGTTGTTGGGATTGTATGTAGACATGTAAACTGTAGTGGCGATGTTGGGAATGACATTAAACAGGAAATTAGAGAAGCATGCAATAAAGAAACATCTGGAATGATGGGTGACTTTAACCTGCATTTGGATTGGGCAAATCAAATTGGAACAATACCGTAGAGGAGGAATTCCTGGAGTGTATACGGCATGGTTTTCTTTGAGGAACCAACTAGAGAACAGGCCATCCTAGACTGGGTATTGTGTCTTGAGAAAGGAATAAGTAGGCAATCTCGTTGTGCAAGACCGTTTGGGGGTGGAGAGTGATATGGTTGATTCTGAGACTAGGGCCCTGAATCTAAATAAAGGAAGCTACAATGATATGAGGCATGAGTTGGCTACGATGGATTGGGAAAAGTTTCTTAAAGAGATGACAAGGAATAGGCAGTGACAAACATTCAAAGAGGGCATAGGTCAACTGTAACAATTGTCCATTCCTGTCTGGCGCAAAAATAAAATGGGAAAAGTAGCCAAACCATGGCTTACAAGGGAAATTAGGGACAGTAGTAGTTCCACGAAAGAGGCATACAAATTATCCGGAAAAAGGACCAGGCCTGAGGATTGGGAGCAGTTTAGAATTCCGCAAAGGAAGACAAAGGAGATGATTAAGAAGGGGAAAATAGAGTACGAGAGTAAGCTTGCAGAGAGCATAAAAACTGACAGGAAAGGTTTCTAGCGGTACGTGAAGAGAACTAGATTGGTGAAGACAAATGTAGGTCCCTTACAGTCAGAAACAGGGGAATTTATAATGGGGGACAAAGAAATGGCTGAGCAACTAAGTACATACTTTGTCTTCACAAATGAGGACACAAATAAGGTACCAGAAATGTTGGGGTACGCAGGGATTTGTGAGAGGGAGGAACTGAAGGAGATCAATATTAGTAGAGACATAGTGTTGGGGAAATTGATGGGATTGAAGTCTGATAAATCCCCGGAGCCTGATAATCTCCATCCCAGAGTACTTCAGGAAGTGGTCCTAGAAATAGTGGATGCATTGGTGATCATCTTCCAAGATTGTATAGATTCCGGAACAGTTCCTGCAGATTGGAGGGTAGCTAATGTAGTCTCACTTTTTAAAAAGGAAGATGAAAAGAAAACGGGGCCCATAGCGAGCTTCTTTAGCCGTGTGTTTCCCAGCGCTCATAGCGCCAAGAAACATCCCGCTATCGAACACCCCCCATCTGGCTAGATAGCAGGGAGCATGCGCCCGTGGCCGTCCTCCGTTTTCTACACTGAGAGTTCCTGTGAGCAACGCTGTTCAGTGTGGCGATCGATCGGGACGCCATTGTTAAATTCCGTACCGATCTCTCGAGCTCCCGACATGACCCTGACCACCCCCCCCCACCCCCCCAAACCCCAACTCACAATAGGTGGGTCCCCGGCCCCCCTCCAGCAATACCCCACATCCGCACAGTGCATCCCCCAGCCCGTTCACCGCCACGTGGAAAATGCATGCTTGGCAGCACCCCTGCCAGCTGGCAGTGCCACCTGGGCATCTTTGCAGTGCCAGGCTGCTCAGGTGGCACCAGCAGTGCAAGGATGCCACCTGCCCAGAGGGCAATCCCCTGGGCACCTCCAATCCCCTGGGCACCTCCAATCCCCTGGGAGCCTCCAATCCTCTGGGAGACCCCCATAAGTGCTATACCATCTGATCCCCATTTGTGGGAACCAGTACTGAAAGCGCTCGCCCGAGGTTTCCGAGGCGAAGCGGATGGATCCCAACATCTTGGTTACCTTGGGGAACTGCGTGCCAGAGTGAGACTAGCTGTCTTGCTCTAATCTGCAGATTTACCAAAATGTGATCCCGCCCACAATGGGTGGGCTTCACCCGTCCCGCGAGATTGCGTTAGATTTCATGAGGCAAAGCAAGATCCAGGAGCGGGGCTCTCCTGTAATTTACTGCCTGCATTGCGCTGCAGCAGGCTGCTTTTCAGACGCAGCGTGGCCTGTAGATCGGACCCTGTATGTTTTTGAGAAGGAGTTACATGTACATCTTGGGGTTAAACAGATCAAAGGATGTGGCGGGGGAAAGGAGGTTAATGAGTTGGATGATCAGCCATGATCATAATGAATGGCGGAGCAGGCTCGAAGGGCCGAATGGCCTCCTCCTGCTCCTATTTTCAATGTTTCTAAGTTACTCGAATAATGATTTCTGGGCATCACTTGACTTGTGGTGACTGAAGTCACATATGCAGTTGTCTATTTAATCTAGATGGACATTTTCTTTGTTTAGGTGACCAAGAATGTTTGTAACTGAGTAAAGGTATTTGGCTGATAAGAGACTTTCTTCGGCTAACGGAGATTGTGTTGGCTTAACCAGAACTGTGTTGGCTGTATCGAGACTGTATTGGCTTGTTCAAGACAATGTTTTGTATAGCCTGGGCTGTATTGGATTAATTGGGACTGTGTTGGGTTATTGAGAACTGCGTTATCAGGAAAACCTGAAGTTGGGCTTGTTGATCTTGAAAGAGATGATGGGGACATGCAAGATTTTAAAACGAGTATCTAAAATTAAACTCAAACACTAGTGCAAGGCCGAAGATTCACCTGGTTCCTCAACTGCCATTCTAACAGTCACATGATACAGTAAGTTTGTTGAGGAAAGGATGAGCCTTCTGGTATCTGATGTGAATATGTAGGCCTGATTGTTCATTGTGGGTGGAATCTTCCGGATCCCTTGGAAATGGAAACACATAGGGAGGGAATGGAAATACTTACCCAACACGTTCTTGCCTCTGGGCGATGTAGTAGCAGGTAGGCAATTAGACCCAATGAGGGGGAGGTGATATCATCAAGATCTTCCCAAGGGCAAATGGGCTGCCTCCCTAACTGAGGCTAGAGCATGGCAGGTAACTGAAGGTTGGGCAGAGGTACCCTCCACCCACCCCCACCAAGACAAGGATGCACAGCCGCCGCTGCAAGCCATCCTGTGGAGAGGGGTCTCACTCGGCCTGTCACCTGTGCCATGCGCAATTTCACAACTGTTCAGAATGCTGCAGAGGGTACCTCCATTTTGAGACGCCCTCGTAATCTAAGTCTCCTACATGGCTCAGTAGCGGCCACCTCTCCCAGTCTGAGCCTCCAAAGTTGGAAACCCGCTTTCCGACCTTAATTGGGCAGTGAGTGTGGATGCAGCGTCCGAACTGACCTGCAAGGCCCCGCCACTGTGCGGCCGGCAACGTCGCCCGAAGGCGGAAAATTTTCAAAGACAATAAGATTCTGCTTGCCGTGTCACAGTTTAACTATCTTGGTATTCAGTGGTTAGCCGCACTGCATTTGGGCCCTCAATTGCTCAGTTGGTCGCACTCCTGCCTCTCGGGCCAAAAAGCCCAGGTCCAAGTCTTGCTCCAGGACTTGCTTGCCTGCAGCCATAGAATTCACATGGGTTAAAGCAGGTTGTCCCTGATCAGTCTGCATAGTTCCTCCCAACACTTCACACCATCCTCCAAAGGAGAAAAGAAGCGTGAAAATGTTCAAAACGAACAAGTTGTGCATTTTTCTTGGCTGAATCTCAGGTCTCCAATATTGTTCACGTGAATTGGCAACCTTTCGATTAGATTCCAGCCTGTAACTACTCCCAGATATCCATTATTCCAATATTCATGTGCACATGAATATATTTTTAAAATGTATTTTTATAATCTTTATTTTCACGAGTAGGGTTACATTAACACTGCAATGAGGTTAGTGTGAAAAGTCCCGATTCGCCACATTCTGGCCCCTATTTGGGTACACAGAGGGAGAATTCAGAATGTCCAATTCACCTAACAAGGTAATTATAATCTTTATTTGTGTCACACGTTGGCTTACATTAACACACCAATGAATTTACTGTGAAAATCCCCAACAATCGACAATGATTTCATGGCCATCATGTGACCGACAATTCCAGATTTTTATTGAATTCAAATTCCACCATCTGCTGTGGTGGGATTCGAACCTGATTCTTTGGATTAGATTATCACCTGTCACTCATGCCCAGGAGTCCGTTAAAGAGCTGCACAATCTTTAGATAATATTTGAGTCCCTCCGTGCACATATTGAACTTCCAACCTGCAGGCCCAACATTACTAACCTTTCCTACAGAAGGAGAATGGTCTGGAGGTCTGAGGTGCCCCATCGGAAAGGAAAACTAGGCCGACACAGCCCTTTGAAGTGATTCTCTCCTGGGAACCCAAACACCCAATTCACTGAACAGATGGGAATAAGGCAAGTTTATTGGGAATATTTGATGTGTTTTTAATTAATGGTAAGAGGTGCGCTGAACGCAATATTGCGGATACTGAGGGCAGTAATTGGTGTGCATTGGAATGCAATTAAAACATCACAACAACTTCCCCCGTAAACAAATGTAATTTATTTCCCATCTGGGGCTTTTACAGGCGGTGTTTTCTGACATTTATTGTGTAGCAGCAGGTAGTGTGCTTCCAATTAGCCCCGCTGAAGCTTTTAACAAGTTGGTGGAGCGCCATTTTAAACATGAGAAATACCCAGTCGTTTTTGGGCAAGAGCTTTGCATTAATGAGCGAGGGAAGTGAATGTGATGTTGGATGAACCCTTTTCTTTAATTCGTCATTTACGGGATGTGGGTGTCGCTGGCTCGGCCAGCATTTATTGCCCACCCCTAATTGCCCTTCAGAAGGTGGTGGTGAGCTGCCTTCTTGAACTGCTGCCGTCCATGCGGGGTAAGTATGCTGTGAGGGAGGGAATTCCAGGATTGTGACCCCAACGACAGTGAACGAACGGGGAAATATTTCCAAGTCAGGATTGTGAGTGACTTGGAGGGGGAACTCCCAGATGGTGGGGTTCCCAGGTATCCGTTGACCTTGTCCTTCCAGGTGGCAGCTGTCATGGGGTTGGGAGGTGCTGCCTGAGGAGCCTTGGTGAGTTCCTGCAGATTGTATATGGTACACACGGCTGCCACTATTTGTCAGCGGTGGAGGGAATCACTGTTTGTGGAAGGGGCTGTTATGTTGACCAACTCTAGTTGGGCATATTCCGATAAAAGCGACGCCGCAGAAAGCCAATGCCGTGGCTCAAGCAGGTTCCAAGGGAGCACGAGAGAGGAGACCAACCCAACTTTAATGAGGCAAACGAGTTGAATTTGCCTCGAGGCTGAATATGGTTAAAGTTTAGAGGGAAAACAGTTTAATCTTCCAGTGCTCAATGCAAGATCTGACACCATTGTTTGCAACAGGGAGATTAGAAGCTGGCAAAGGTGAGGAGAAAATACTTTATTTTGTTTTCTCTACTTCTGATTTTATTTTAAAGAAACGAAGCAACCTGTAGTTCCACTCACACCCATCCCACTCAGGCTAACATTCACTGCCAGTTCCCTCCACGAAATCCGAACCCCACCAATCCCACTGCAGCCCACCAAAATCGCAACCAATCGTTGTCCTCCTGGCTACTTTTTCCCATTTTAAGATTTAAATTTGAACAGGTGGCACTTGACCGAAGGTGGCGTCACCACGTGGCAGTGTCTCGTGATGGCGACGTAGTTTCTTTCCCTTTCTTGTTGGTTGCCAATGACAAATTATTGGACTGATTTATCTAAAATCGCATTTGAAAATCTCCCGAATGCTTTCTTCGGCCAGCGGGAGGTCGATGGCGATCCCGATGGATTCGGGCCTTTCCCGGATCTTTCGTGGCCCCTGCTGCTCGTCGAACGTCACCTGTTGATTGTGGAAAGTTTTGGAGAATTCCCTGAGGCTGTAGTAGGTTGTATACGGACAAGCAGGGAGTCAATCCTTAGCTCTGTGGTTGTCCACCTGGCCTGTGGGCTGGCTGTGGATTCAAGCTCCAGTCCAGAGACCTCAGCACAAAATCTGGGCTGGCACCCCAGCCCAATGCCCGGGGAGAGGTGCCATTTCAGATGAGCCATTAAATCGAGGCCCTGTCTGTGAGTGTAAAATATCCCCTGGGAGTATTTCGAAGAAGGGCAGAGGAGGCCTCCATGGTACCCTGGCCAATATTCTTCAGCCAGTATGAGCTAAGAAAACAGATATTCTTATCACCATCACATCCCTGTTTATGGGATATTGATGTGTCATAATTGGCTGCCAAGACCCCTGTGTAACCATAGTGATTGCAAATTTTAAAAGTAGTTCATTGGCTGTGAAGCTCTTGGGGATGTCCTGAGGTTGCGAAAGGTGCTTAATAAAGGCAAGTCTTACTTGAGCGGGCAGCAGATGTATTTCTGACTAATTTTTCCACTCCTGACTCCAAAGGCAATGAGAGCAAAATGTCAACTGTTTGCTCAGAGGGTATTGAGAGCAGGGCCTTCCCGGTCGCATTAGCTCAGTGCCACACCTGCTAGCCCTGGTACACACTCAGCCATGGTGGTGCAGTTGGAGGGTGGGCGGGAGGGATTGAACATATTCTTATGAACAAAACCTAATGATGGGCCCTGTAATGCAAGTGAGGGAACCCCAATGATGGCCCCCCACATTTTAAGTGAGGGGACCCCAATGATGGCCCCTGCAGTTTAAGTTGGGGGACCCCAATGATGGCCCCAGAGTTTAAGTGAGGGGACCCCAATGATGTCCCCTGCAGTTTAAGTGAGGGGACCCCAATGATGTCCCCTGAAGTTTAAGTGAGGGGACCCCAATGATGGCCCCTGCAGTTTAAGTGAGGGGACCCCAATGATGGCCCCTGCAGTTTAAGTGAGGGTACTCCAATGATGGCTTCACTAATGTAAATGGAATCATCCCAATGATGGCCCCCTACATTTTAAGTGGGGCACGCAATGATGGCTGCCAGCAATGTAAGTGGGGAAACCTGCTACGGCCCCCTGGGCTGGGGGGTGGCCAATTTGAGCCCCACTTAACCCAGAGCCGCAACACAATTGAAATTGACCAATCCTTCACAGAAAAAACACCCAAGGTCTTTGGCCCTTGCCCAATAATTACAGTCACCAGGTTTGTAAATTTGAACACAGTTAATTTTATTAATCACAATAACTATAATCAAATATGCAGCAAATACAACTGGTTAACTATTACCTAATTCCCCCCTTTAACTTGCCCACCCTCTACACCAGGGTGGGTCGTGACCCATGGTTGGATCGTGACCCGCGGTTGTCAGAAGGGTCGCAGAGGCCCAAGGCTGATAACAATTCTGTTTTTCATAGCGAGTAGCCACTCCTCTGCAGGAACAAGAATTTAACAAGCCATTAACTCAAGATGAAGCTCAAGAGATATTGTGTCACGGTCGCCAGCACTCCCTCGCACCCGCCATTGCATCAGGCCACCCGACAAGCTCCAAATGTTTCTCTCAGCGACCACCCAGCACCAGCTGTAGCTGCCACATGAATGCTGTTCAAAGTCCGTCCCCTTCCAATAGCAGTTCCCCCAACCCCTTTCAGTTAGAATAGCAACAATCCCTAGGTGTTAGCAATTTTGCTGTAAGCACTAAGGAATCATTGATTGAGAGCAAGATAGGAAGATCTTTCATTTCCTTGTCCTTGCAACTGCGACAGCTTTTGGGACCGAATATCAAATTCAACGGGCCTTCAGTGGATCCATTCGATTTTTCATTCGATCGCCGGTCATGGGTTTGCCTGACAGTGAGCAATTTATTCCGTCATTGGCCGTTTTTTTAACATGCTTCACTTGCCACAAAGATTGGAATAAAATAACGTTTGCACAGCATGTATCCTTTTCAGTGCTTTGAACGAGCATTTTTCTATATAATTGGAAAGTCTTCTGAAAAGCAATTCCGACGGCAATATACACTGGTCATTCTGTGAGAGGAAGGCGCAAACTCTGTGCGCAAGTTCCCTGCGTATTGCTGAAAATGATGGGGCTGGTGATGTGTATTGGACAGAATGTTTTCTACAAGCAGGAATGTCGAGTTTCTTTGTGAAAATTGGAACATTGCAAAGCAGAGACTGGAATGGTGGAATGGGAAAAGGAATATCGGTGTAACACGCTGGCGACCTGAATTTGATTTTGATAAAGTGAATGTTCTCGCGCTCCAGTTTGAGTCCCAGAGAGCGGTCCTGGCGGGCACGGGGGTTGATGGGACCAGCCAAGGTTGTTGCCTCAGAGTCGGAGGCGTGGGCAAAGCGGCCAAATCCTCAATGGAGAAAATATCCAGCAAGAAGCTGCTCCTGCGCTACGTGGGAATCGTCATCTGTTACTTTTATTCCTGGATTTTACAAGAGATGATGTAAGTACTTGGTGCTCGAGACAGAGAGCACCCAGTAACAACAGGCCATTCATTGGTCATATGCAAAATGTCCTTCCACCAAGGATTAATGATTTATTAAGGTGGAATACCTCCTGCATCTCTTTGTGTGGATATGGACAGTGAATTTTCATAGATAGGAGGGCATCAATCACAGCTGTGCATGCCTCATCCTGCCCTCACTCAATCCTGGCAAAATTTCAATGCAGCAGGAGCTACTGCCAATGTGCCTTGGGAACCAATACGTACGCATCCAAAATAGCCTTTTTTACATCATCATCATCCTTAGACACTCCCTCTGACTGGGAAGCATAAACTTCCTGTGCCCGCCCCAGCAATTTACTCTGGTCCTTCTTGGCTGTACATGTCATTATGTGAATGATGCTATTGAAGGAAACTTGGCACGTTGCTGCACTGCAGCTTGTAAGTGGTACACACTGCTGCCGCTGGGCATCGGTGGCGGAGGAACTGAATGGTTAAGACGCTTGATGGGTATGTACGCAGGCTACCCAATCCTCATCCAACTCTATTGACTAGATCATAAAATTTACAGTGCAGAAGGAGGCCATTCGGCCCATCGAGCCTGCCCCATCCCTTGGAAAGAGTATCCCACCGAAGCCCACACCTCCACCCTATCCCCTTAACCCATTTACCCCACCTAACCCTTTTGGACACTAAGGGCAATTTTTTAAAAATATATTTTTTTTACTCTGCTCCTTTTTCACATTTTCTCCCAAATTTACACCCACCAGCAACAAACAATAATCAGTAACAAATATGTCAATCCCCATATCAATAACAACAATCCCATCCTCCCAAGCCCCAAACATTAGCCCGCATGTTCACACAAACAAATGACAAAAAGGAATCAGGAATCACCCATAGTCACCATCCCCCCCCCCCCCCCCCGAACCCTCACACCCACCCCCCCAACTAATGTTCGATGTAATCCAGCTCTTGAAAGTGCATGATGAATAATGCCCATGAATTGTAGAACCCCTCCATCCTTCCCCTCAGTTCAAACTTAACCTTCTCAAGTGTCAAGAATTCCAACAGGCCCCCCCCGCCATGCCAGGGCACAGGGTGGAGAGGTTGCTCTCCAACCCATTAGGATCTGCCTTCGGGCGATCAACGAGGCGAAGGCTATGATATCTGCCTCCACACCCGTTTCCAACCCTGGCTGGTCCGACACCCCGAATATGGCCACCCAGGGTCCAGTTCCACATGCACCACTTTAGAAATTACCCTAAAAACCTCCTTCCAGTAATCCTCTAGCTTTGGACAGGACCAAAACATATGAACATGAATAGCGCCGCCCGCCCCCCCCCCCCCCCTTCAAAGAATCAGCTCACCCTCACCCTCATGAGGTGTGCTCTGTATTCACTCTCCGGAGCACCTCACGTCAGAACCCCTCATCCATATCCTCTCCCAACTCTTCCTCCCGCTTTGCTTTGATCCCTTCCAGTGGTGCCTTCTCCTCTTCCAAAATAGCTCCATAAACCGCTGACACTACCCCCTTCTCCAGTCCCCCTGTCGTCAGCACCTCCTCCAGCAATGTGGAGGCCGGCTCCACCGGGAAGCTCTGTATCTCCTTTCTGGCAAAATCTCGAACCTGCATGTATCCAAACATTTCCCCCTGCTCCAGGCAATACTTCACTTCCAGCTCCTTCAGCCCTGCAAACCGACCCCTAAGAAACAAATCTTTTAGTGTCTTAATCCCCTTCTCCTCCCATTTGCGAAAACTTCCATCCCACCTCCCTGGCTCAAATCTGTGGTTCCCCCGAATCGACATTTCCCTTGACCCTGCCCCCAACCCGAAGTGTTGGCAAAACTGCCTCCAAATTCTCAATGAAGCTATTATTACCAAACTCCCTGAGTACTTCCCCGGGGCTGTCGGGAACTAAGGACAATTTAGCGTGGCTGATCCACCTAACCTGCACGTCTTTGGACTGTGGGAGGAAACCGGAGCACCCGGAGGAAACCCATGCAGAGACGGGGAGAACGTGCAGACTCCGCACAGACAGTGACCCAAGCCGGGAATCGAACCTGGGACCCTGACGCTGTGAAGCAACTGTGCTACCAACCAGGCCCAAAGGCAGAGAGAACCAATCCAGTTTTCCTTGTTAATTTTATGTTTATTTGAGCACCCAGCCACCTTCGTCGGTCTGGTGGAATTCACCTGTGCCCAAGTCATGATCGAGTTCCAGTTCTGATCTGATGTGATCTAATTGTAAATGGTACGTGAGACTTGCACACAGCCTACGCTCCCATCCCTGCCCCATCATGCAGCCATGTCTTCCCTTTGGCATTTATAAAGCACCCGCATCATGGCAAAGCATCCCAAGGCAGCAGACATGAGCATAATCAGACACAATTTGACATGAAGCCTCATAAGGAGACGGTGACAAAGAGCTTGGTCAAAGAAATAGTTTTTAAGAAGCAGGTTAAGGATGGAGAGAGAAGAATGTGAAAACGTTTATGGAAGAATGCCAATGATAGGCGACGAGGCAGAAGGAACGCCACCAATGATGGAGTGATGAAAACCGGGGCTGCACAAGGGGCCAGAAGTGGTGGAGCGCAGAAATCTCGGAGGGTTGTGGGGCTGGACGGGATTACAGAAATAGGGAAGCATGAGGCCAAGATGAAAACACCGATGAACATTTTAAAATTCTGTTGTTGCTGGACCGGGGGCCAATTTTGATTGGTGTAGTAAAATATCCCAAAGAGATTCCCTGGAGTATTATCAGACAAGAGAAAGAGAGAGATAGGGGGTGGAATTCTCCAATAATGGGGCTATGTCCCTTCTCGCGGGTGAATCACTCTGGACTTTCCTGAATAGTCCAGAGCGATTCACTTGCCTGGAGGGGGCTGGCAGGGCCCCGGAGTACACCTCGCAGCTCTGGCTGCCAATACGGGGCCCTGCACTTCTGGTCGTGGGTCCGTGCATGCGCATGGCGGCGGCCTGCGTCAGCCACCCCTCGCGACATGGCGGACCCACACCACGGACCGGCACTGAAAGCATAGGCCCCCTCCCCCCAGATTGCGCGCACCCGCGGATCGATGGCCCACGATCGGTAGCCTGGCCGTCTTGGAGCCCCCCACCCCATGGTGAAGGATCCCCCGATCCCCACCAGGGCAGCCGCGGGCTGAGTCCGCAGCCGCCACGCCGAGTTCCTGACGGGTGGGACCATGAGAGAGCCACGCCGGCGGGAGCTCGGCCAGCTGATGTTGGAGAATTGCCGCGGGGGCCTCTTTCAATGATCCCCGACCGGTGCTGCGTAGATCGCGCGCGCGCGATTCACGCCGATTCTCCGGGGACCGGAGAACCCGATCTCGGGTTTGACGCCCATTCTCCGCCCCCCACGCCAATCGCGATTCCGGCTCGGAGAATCCCGCCCAGGGAGTGGGAGACCCAGTCCCTTAGTTCTTAATTATATGAAATGACATGAAATGAAAATCGCTTATTGTCACAAGTAGGCTTCAACTGAAGTTACTGTGAAAAGCCCCTAGTCGCCACATTCCGGCGCCTGCTCGGGGAGGCTGGTACGGGAATTGAACCGTGCTGCTGGCCTGCCTTGGTCTGCTTTGAAAGCCAGTGATTTAGCCCTGTGCTAAACCAGCCCCATATGACCAAGATCATGAGCTTAACCTTTTTATGTCCTGATCTCTGGCTCAGTTATGTTACTCAAGTCCAAAATATTGACGCAAGTGAGTGAGCGAGCTGGGTGGCCAGAATGTTCATTTATTTAATCAGTCCTATCTTCCTACACTTGTGGTGTCACCTTTTGGTGTTTTAATGAAGGATTGCTCGTCTCATTAAGCATTAACCTATCTCAATTTGCTCCTTGAGCTGGCAGAACTGTCTGGCGAGTGAGCAAGAGCTTCTTTTCCTCGGCAGATTTAAAGCACTTTTATGTAACCAATTGACCCCCCACTGCCTCCCACACAAATCTCCAACCAGGTTTTAACAGGAACAGACTTTTCATGACTTCCTTAGTCTATCTGTCAACTCCGCCTCGAAAGGTCAAACCGAGAGAAAGGGTTAGCCAAACACACATTTTCGTGAAAAGCCTTGCCCCATCGGCTAATGGGAAAGCCAACAGTAAACAAGGAACGTTTTGTGGAATCTCCTGAGTTGAAGACTAAGAGGGGCTGTGTATGGTAATCTTCCAGGTTATTAGTATCGGCTGTGTGCTGGAGAAGCAGTGGGGAAGAGGAAATGTGCACTATTAGTGGAGGAAGTGTTCAGCTGGGGCAAGCATTCCACGGATACCACACATGGGGACAAGCGCTGCCAACATTCCCTCTCACCTCTCAGCCATACCCTGCTACCCCGTGTGCGCATGTTACATTCTTGGGAGAACAATGGACAATATCTTAAAGGTCACAGGGGCTTGGTTTGATGCTTTACCTCACCACCCCCCCCCCCCCCCCCACGCCGAGCAGTTTTTGCAAGGAAGGTGTTAAACTCCTTCACAGCACATAGCCCCGACGTTTTGTCTTAAAATTAGTTGATGCAGGCATCGGAAATCAGCTTTTAAAAACGAAGATCGGTCTGTCTTTGCGCTCGATGCTGCATCAGTGGGAACCTAACCCTAATCGCCCCCCGCCCCATCCCAATGCTGCCATTCATGTGAGCAAATCAAAGGCAAAATCATTCCTGGTGTGTCTGTCGCTGATTATTCTTAATCCCCCGCAATGTGCCCAGCCTCTCTCTTATGCTCATCTCTACTCACTGTCCTCTGCAATTACAATTCTTGTAAAGAAAGATGTGCATTTATAAGGGCACCTCAAGATGTTCCTAATCGCTTCACAGCTAATGAAGCCTGATGCCCACATCTGAACTTGCACCAAGTCTTGGTCAGCCAGCACCCTCTGCACCAGCACCACCAGCGGGCTTATACAGGCTCCCAGTTCGTCAGTGCCTCAATTTAAAAATTCTCACCCTGGTTTTCAAATCCCCCATGGCCTTGCCCCTCTCTACCACTGCAATCTCCTCCAGCCCCACAACCCCCTGAGATGCCCGCATTCCTTGAATTCTACAATTCCCAATTTCACCCACTCCCCATTTGGCGGCTCTGCCGTCAGTGGTCAAGGCCTTAAACTCTGGAACTCCCTCGCCAAACCTCCCGCCTCCCTGCCACTCTCTCCTCTATTAAGTCGCTCCTTAAAACCCACCTCTTTCACCAATCACTTGGACCACCTGAGTTACCGCCTCCTCATGGAAGGATCAAGAACGAGAGGGCACGTGTTTAAAGTAATTGGCAAAGGAAGCAGTAGCACCAGGAGGAAAGGATTCTTCACACGGGCAGTGGTTCGGGTCTGGAATGCACTGCCTGAGCGTTTGGTGGATGCATTCAAAAGCGAGTTTGACTGTTAACTCAAAAGGAAGATTGTGAAGGGTTACGGAGAGAATAATAATCATAATCTTTATTGCCGCAAGTAGGCTTACTAACACTGCAATGAAGTTGCTGTGAAAGTCCCCCAGTCGCCACACTCCGGCGCCTGTTCGGGTACACGGAGGGAGAATTCAGAATGTCCACATTACCTGACGGCACGTCTTTCGGGACTTGTGGGAGCAAACCGGAGCACCCGGAGGAAATCCACGCAGACACTGGGAGAACATGCAGACTCCGCTCAGTGACCCAAGCTGGAAATCGAACCTGGGACCCTGGCGATGTGAAGCAATAGTGCTAACCACTGTGCTACCATGCCACCATTGGCGGCAGGGTAATGGCAGGGTAGTGGCACTGGGTTAATTGCTCATTTAAAGAGCTGGTGCGGACACAGTGGGCTGAAGGGTTACCTTCTGCTGTATCGATTCTGTGACCATGTGACATGGTTCTGCATCAAGTTTGATTTGATAATGCTTGTTGAACTGCCTTTGGGACAACTTGGCTACATTAACAATGTTGTATCAACACAAAATGAGAGGATTTACCAGACCTGCCCGAAAATTTGATGAACCAGCTAAAGGTCCATCGATGTCAGGCGGGAAACAGAAAATCCTAGCCAGGTTGTTGTTTCAAAGTGCAATCTGTAGTGATGTAGGAAATGCGGTTGCCTATTTGGGCACAGCAAGCTCCAATAAATAGCAATGAGTTAATGACCAGATCAGCCTTTTTAGTGCTGTTGTGATGGGATAGACCTTGACTCGGGCTGAATGAATTAGGGATAAGTTAAGTTAAGAGCCATCTATCTGCTTTCCCCCTTCCCGCCCAAGGGCGTGTGTAACTTCTCAAATGGGGCAGATTCTTACCGGGAAGGGAATGAGGCCGTTGGGTAATAAGGCGACACACTTGGATTTCTGAGGAGCTGGTTTGAGGTGCAGGGTTTCAGCATCTGATGGGTGATTCAGTCGACTGGTTAAACCGGTAACCTGCCACTTGTCACCAGCCTGAACCCCACTCGGCCATCATGGCAACACTCTCTAGCCTCTGGGCCAGAGGTTTGCGGGTTCATGTCCCACTCCAGAGACTGGTCCCATTTGCAGCTCCGCGTACGCTTGGCCCACTGGAGAACACGCTCCTTGTCCAGGAACCTGTGGAACCGGACCACCATCCCCTTGGGGGGGGGGGGTCCCCCGGCCGCGGCTTCCTCGCCAGCGCTCTGTACGCCCTGTCCACCTCCAACGGTCGGGGAAAAGCCCTCTCCCCCCAGAAGCTTCTGAAACATACTCGCCGCAAACGCCCCAGCATCAGCCCCCTCTGGGAGACCGACAATTCTCAAGTTCTGCCGGCGAGCTCTGTTCACCCGATCTTCCACCTTCTCCAGCAGCGTCTTTTGCTGATCCTTCAGCATCCCCACCTCTAGCTCGACCACCGTTTGGTGCTCCTCCTGGTCTGCCAGCACTTTCTCCAGCTTCTGAATCGTCCGATTCTGGGCCTCCAGCCTGCGCTCCAGCCGATCGATCGACTCCTTTATCGGGTCAAGACAGTCCAGTTTCTGCCTAGCGAAGCCCTCTTGGGTGACCTGCATCAGCTCCTCCATCGATGGTTGAGCCGTCGCAGCAGGGGTCCGAACATCAGCCATGTTGTCTTCAGCCGCAACCTCCACCCAGCCCTTGCTTATCTTTTTATTCCTTCCTTTTCGGTCCCTTGGGGTTCTCCGTCCCATGCACCAATGTTTGGATCCAGAGCCAAATTATCTGCGCCTTCAAAGCCAAAACGCAAAACCACAAAAAGGTCGGGGGGAAAAAGGTCCAAAAGTCCGGCCAGAGCGGGAGCCACCAAATGTGCGACTTACTCCCTCATAGCCGCCACCGGAACCCCCACTCGAGACTGGAGCACAAAATCTGCGGGAGTGCTTCACTCTTTTGGATGAGCTGCAGATCCTTGCAGATGGATATAAAATATTCCATGGGCAGAATTTTGTGCCCTCGCCCAAGGCAGGTTTGATGGAGGAGGTGTATTAATCATCGAATCATGCAGTGCAGAACGAGGCCCTTCGGCCCATCGAGTCTGCACCAGCCCTTGGAAAAAGCACCCAACCTAAGCCCACACCGTCACCCTAACCCCGTAACCCAGCAACCCCGCCTAACCTTTTTTGGTCACTAAGGGCAATTTAGCACAGCCAACCCACCTAACCTGCACATCTTTGGACTGTGGGAGGAAACCGGAGCACCCGGAGGAAACCCACGTGGACACGGGGAGAACGTGCAGACTCCGCACAGCCAGTGACCCAAGCCGGGAATCGAACCTGGGACCCTGGAGTTGTGAAGCAACAGTGCTGACCACTGTGCTACCCTGCCACCCCAAATGTAATCAGGTGGGCGGGGCCCCCGCCACATTCATGCCTCCACCCGGATCAACTCTTTGACGACCTGGTTGCTAATAAAACTGCACCTCCAAATGAATTGGGGGTGTTCAATTCTGAGTGCAGATCTAAACGAACAACTGTAAATTCTACCCTTCCATTTCATGCATACATTTTTGCACATTCATTCCTTTGACGATCCTGTGTCTCACTGGGTAATGGTGAGGCTGCCAACTCTGACTGGGCCTATTCCTGGGGATTTAATTTATTGAGTTCCTGGGTTTGAGCTGCCTCATCTGGCCCAACCAGCCTCCTTTCTTTGTTGAGCCTCCAATAGTTTTATCACCAATAAAGAAAATGGTTAAAGAACATGAGAAACAATTTTTTTTTAACGTCGCCATGATTTATCCTTTTTTCCCCCAAGTCGCTCGTTCCACTATTCAAGAGATTAATCAGTAATTCTGGAGACTCCAGGGAAACTCTGGAGAACAGCTGCCTAACAAATTGGTACTTGTTTTTCTATTGGGTATTTAGATTTTCATTCCCTTTGATCCAGTAACTAGCAGTTACGTCAGGGGCTTCCTTCCTGGGCAATAGATTTGCTGATCTCTGGTCATTGCGGGTCAGCAATTATGCCACACCATAAGAAAGCCTGGTTTAGCGATGTGGATAACAAAAACCATCTCCCAAGCCCTGGTCCCTCTGAATCTGAATTAAAATAGCACCAATATCGGTGCTTAGGCCGTATATCCCAGCGATTGACCAATCAAATCAACTAGCATGGGAGAGCGCAGACCATAGTCAACCAAACCCCCGCATGGAAAACCCGAATAAAACATCCACCGTTAGATGTGATTGGGCAGGAACTGCTGAACAATCCTGAGTGCGCTATTAGCTGCACTAACAACCAGTTTTAAGACAATCAGTCGAGCTAGTAATGCGGCTCGTTTACACTTGCGAGAAGCGGCATGCAGTCACATGCAGTGACCCATTCTCTGCAAACAAAAGGAATATGTTCAAGCTTTGTGTCTTTTTTGAATTACCCAGGAACTTGGAGGGGGCCATGGTACCCTGTTAATTTCTCCACGACAACGCTTTGGTCAATCAGAGTCAACTAGCCAACCAATCTGTGCTCTTCCTGTAGAATACATTGTTGCAGTTGATTGAAATTTGGCATTCTTGCATTGGTCCAGATGAGTGTGAGGTGAAAAGCTTTGGTAGCATCTTCCCCTCTTCAGCTAATATTAAAGCAGTCCACGAGCAGCCATGCCTAGTTTTGTTATTTCTCATCGGAAGCACGTGAGATGTCAAGAGGGAGAAAAGGCCTTTCAGCCCAAACCTCACCCTCGCTGTCTCTCCTTATCTGTCATCCCATTGCCTGTCGAAGGTCCCCTAGTTGCCCTGAAATCCTATTGACCTGTAACACAGCAAAAGTCCCAATGTGTTTTGTCGGAGAGTTAACAAACAAAAGTTGACACCGAGATACATATGGAGACACTATGTAGATGACCAAAAGCTCAGCCGAAAGGGAGCATCGTAAAGGGGGGAGCAAGATCAAGAAGTGGAGAGGTTTAGGGCAGGAATTGCAGAGCTTGGGGCCCAGGCAGCTGCCAATGGCGGAGCGGATTAAATCGGAGGTGCACAAGAGACCAAGTTTGGAGGAGGACAGAACTCCTGGAGGGTTGTAGGGCTGGTGGAAGTTACAGATATAGGGAGGGAGGAAAGGGGTGGGGGGGGGGGGGGGGGGAGAGAAGGCCAATGGAGGGATCTGAATGTAGAGCTTTTCACCTCTTTTCTCCTGAGGCGGTCATCACTTCCGACTTCATTTTTCCCTGACAGTGTTCTCCCAATACTCTTGAAGAAATCACTGTCTTTCTCCTGAACGTGCTGCCTGACTTGCCTTACGTTCTCTGCCTTTCCTCCGTTCCACTGTAGCTACTCACTCTAATATGCAGATTTGCCAAATGCTAATCCCGCCCATTATGGGCGGGATCCAGATCGAGACATGGCAAGCCGGGTAGATCCCAGAAGAGGCTCCTCCTGGCATCTACTAGCCGCATCGCGTCCCATTTGGCCCAAACGGGGGCGCGGCACGGCTGGTAGATCGCGCCCAATGGGCTGGATTTTATGGCACTCCCCTGGACGTACCTTCGGGGGGAGCCCACTGCATTCCCGCCCACCCCCCTCACCGGGTCCCCATAAAAAGTAAGGGATGGTGTGAGGGTGGGTGAGGCGTGTTAATGCTGGAATCGAGCTGCAGTGCAGTACATGCTTTAAGTTGGTAATTACGAACAACTGCCCCAAATTGGGGGAAGACTCGGGAATCATTGAGAGAGTTTCAAACCCAGTTCACAATGGGTTTTGGAGGGGAACAAGAGGAATGTGTGCCATTATGCTGTAATCTTGGATATAAACCTGTCTTAAGGAAAACACTGGGCGGGATTCTCCAATTCTGGGGCTATGTCCCCACGCCGGCTTGGGAACGGTGCTGTTTTACGGCAAAGAAAATGGCGTACAACGGCTACCGATTCTGCGTTTTGCTGGAGGCTAGCATGGCGGCAGCGTAGAGCAGCCAGCTGTAGCTGCCAATACGGCCGAGAGAATTGGCGGGTCCGTGGCCATGCATGCGCACCGCGGCGGCCTGCAACGCCTGCGTCGTGCAACATGGCGCCAGCCACTCGCGGACCCGTCCCACAAAATAGTCCCCCCCCCCCCCCCTTCGGCCGCCTCGCGCGCCCCGGACGGCCCTCCCGCAGTGCCCCCAGCCCCTGATGACGCCCCCCCCCTCCCCCCATGCCCGCGGATCGGCCCTCCCCCGACTGTGGCGGCGCTGGACTGACTCCGCAGCCGCCACGCCGAGTTCCCGACGGATCAGACCACACGGGGCCGACGCCATTGGGAACTCAGCCGGTCGGGGGCGGAACCTCGAGGTCGGGCCTCAGGCAATGTCCCGAGGCCGTCGATACGCCGCTTTGGAGGGAGCAGAGCATCGCAAAAGCGACGCCGTCCCCCGATTTGGTCGGGAACTTTGATTCTCCAGCCAATTGTCGAGCACTATTTCGCCGTCGGCGACCACAGAATCCAGCCCACTGGCTTTAGATTTATCCTGTCCTTGAAATTCTGGTGAACGTATTGCGACTGCAATTCACCACTGTGTTGTACTGGATTATGTTGATGCCCGTGTGGGCTCCGCCTGTGGCTCCGCCCACTCGGGGGTGGTGTATAAACCTGCAGCCTGTAGGCAGCACTCCGTACAGAGCAGTCGCAGGCAGGCACAGATCTAGCTTATTAAAACCACTGTTCACTTCTACTAATCGTCTCGTGTGAATTGATGCACACATGAGAAATCAAATTTGTTAAATTAGCAAGGCTCTCTCCAGCCTGCCCACCCTTCGGTACTTAAGGCACCCAATTTAGCTTCACTGCCATACTACATTGGGCAGTGGAAGGTGGGCAAGGATGAGGAGGCCTATTTTTCTTCCCAGTTGGTGAAAAGCTGGGGTTGGGGTGGGTTACACCCTTTGGAGCGTGCCCTATGTGCAATAGACGCACCAAGCACCCCCTTAAGATTGTTACTCCCATCAATTTGTGCCTGCCTGCCTGGCCTCCAACACTCGCACACTCCATTCCAGCGCCCCCCAACTCTCTGGAGGGCTCAATCCCTCCTTCACCCCAACAGCCCAGGACTTACCTGGGTCTGGTTGCCATTATCCCCTTCCTGGGGGCAGCGTCCAGTCCTGCCAGCCTCTGCTAGAGTCCTGGCGCACCTGGAACTGCAAGAGCTGCTGGCCAATCATAGCTGCCAGCTCTCGAAGGTGGGATTTCCTTCCACTGAAATGTGGTAGCCCCAGTCTCTGCTTGTTTAGTCTGCCCCCATGTATTGTCGCTGTGGGCCGGCCATTTTTAAATCTGGTCAGTCTGGGACCAATCTTTCTTTTGGTGGAGGGGGTGGGGGGGAGCGGGTGAGTGTGACCCCACACCACCCATAAAATCCGGCCCATTGGCTGCTGTAGTCTTGAAGGAATTTCCCCTTTTCTCTCCCGAGATATTGTCACATTGCTCCTGAAATTAATTATGTCCTTTTGCCCTGGAAGTATTTCTATTTTCTCCAGAAGTACTTGTCCCTTTTCTCCCAAAGGTTCATGCTCAATCTTGCCAGCGTATTCACTGCCCAGCGTATTATGGCATTGGAGGGAAATTCATTTCATTTCCAAATTGGGAGCCTTCGGGGCCCTCATAAGAGTGTCAATTGGTCTTGGGGAGGAGACGCTAGGGGGCACCTTACTCAACATCGTGTATTATGGGGACCAGGTCAGGAATCGGGAAGGCAGTGGGCATGGCATTGGCCACTGTCTTCAATCGATTTTCACATATCCACACTTCCCAGCAGTGGCCACATGGACTGGAAAACTCCAGCAGGAAGTTTGATTCCCAATTGGACAGTTTTAAGTGAATTTCGAACACGTGAAGAGGCCATTTGGGCTTGTGTTCACGCTTATGTTTATACCAGCTTCCTCCCACTCTCGTGCCTCACCATCAGCATGTCCATTTTTATTCCCTTTGTATTCCTCCTGCTATTCGTCTATTGAGATAGAAACTTCTACCAGGTGCAGATTACTGGCACCAGCCATTCTCATTTGAGACACATTCTTCATGTTTGAACCTTTAAGATTGTGTTGGTTGATCATTTGGCCATAAATGGCATCATATCTTCACTCACATCCTGTACTGATCCAGTGCCCAGATAGAATAGAATCACGCACACAATGGCCCATCCTGTGTGTGCTGGCTCTCTGCAAGAGAGATTCACCGAGTGCCACCCCCTCACCTTTTCCTTACAGCCTTGAAACTTATTCCTTTTCAGTGAATGAAGCCAAAAAGGCCCACCACAACTGAGTGATGTGGTCTATGAATTTCAATGTCAGTGTGATGCCAGGTATGTAGGTTGCACATCCCAATGACTGGTGGATCATATCAAACAACACATCCCTTCAGCCATTCGCAAGAGGCAGATCACAAACCGTGCCCAACCAGCCCGCGCTTGCAAAGCTCAGAATACAATCTCGCCAACAATAGATGTGTTCCCATAATTGGATGCACTTCTTGAACAATTCCAAGATTGCTCAGAATTACACTAATAACCAATTTAAGATTATCAGTCATGCTTGCTTGAAGCTACATATACTCACCCACAGGGCCCTGTCATCCGCAGGCAAAAGGAACATGTCCAGGCATTGCGCCTTTTATGAAATAAACAAAAGCACGGGGGGGGGGGGGCAAGAGTTCCCTGGTGTATTCCCCATAATAATAATAATCTTTATTTGTGTCACAAGTAGGCTTACACTGCAATGAAGTTACTGTGAAAATCCTCATGTCGCCACACTCCAGCACCTGTTCGGGTACACGGAGGGAGAATTCAGAATGGCCAATTCACCTAATAAGCACGTCTTTCAGGACTTGTGGGAGGAAACCGGAGCACCCGGAGGAAACCCACGCAGACATGGGGAGAAAGTTCAGACTCCGCACAGACAGTGACCAAGCTGGGAATCGACCTGGGACCCTGGAGCTGTGAAACAACCGTGCTAACGGCTGTGCTATCACGCCTCCCGAGGTGCAAAACCTCCGCACACACCCAAAAAACCAAAGCAACATTTTAATAAATAGGTTTCACTGGGCTGAAAGATCATGTGGGAGTGTCACATCAAAATGAAAGGGTTTGGGACTTCCGGTGACAGCGGGCGGGAGGCAGCCCCACAATGGAGGGCTCGGCATTCAGGAACGGCATTTTCGGGGCTTTAAGCCCGGTCCCAGGGTCCACGGAGGCGGCAAAAGCAGGGAGAAGGCACAGAGGCGGCAGAGTGAAGGCACAGTGAAGAAAAATGTCGAGGGTGAGCAAAAGAACGTCCGTAAGGAAAACAGCTGAAGGTCCGTAGGGGAGTGGAAAGGTCACCGCGGGGTCACCAAGGAAAATGGAGGCTGGAGCACCAGGGAAGGCCGCATTGCTTACGGCTGAAGAAATAACTAAGGTGATGGCTGCGGAATTCGAAAGGCAGTTTACAAAATACATGGAGCCAATGAGGAAGGACATGAGAGGTTTTGAGTGTGCTCGTGGAGGAGGCGATTTCCCCGGTGACGAAGGCGGTGGCGAGCGCAGTGGCGGAGGTGCGAGAGCAAGGGGAGGCGCTGAAGGAAGTGGAGGAGACGTTATTGCAGCACGGTGATCAACTTGCCTCGATGGGGAAGGAGATGCGGAAGGTGATGGATATTAACAAGGATCTTAAATGGAAGACCTGGAAAACAGATCCAGGCGACAGCATTTGAGGATTGTGGGGCTGCCCGAAGGAGTTGAAGGACCGAGGCCGACTGAGTATTTTGCCGCAATGCTGGTGAAAATATTGGGGGAGGGGGAGGATCCCTCCAGATTTGAACTGGATCGGGCTCATCGGTCGTGGAGGCCTGTACCAAAGGCGAGTGAGCCGCCAAGGGCAGTGACTCTGTGCTTCCACAGGTACAGTGTGAAGGAGAAGGTCCTGTGCTGGGCCAAGCAGAAGCGGGTGGTGCAGTGGGCTGGAGCTGGTATACGTGTATACCAGGACTTTACGGTGGAGCTGGCGACGAGGCGGGCTGCCTTCAACCGGGTGAAGAGGGCACTGTACATTAGCAAGGTGCAGTGCGGCATTGTATATCCAGCGAAGCTGAGGGTGACTTACTAGCTCAGGGACTTTTATTTTGGAACGGCGGAAGCAGTGGAGGAGTTTGCGAAGGCAGAAGGACTGTAGCAGAACTGAGAAATTGAGAACTGGCCATGTGCCGATGTAACCTCATGACTGTATTTTCTTCTTTTTTGTATCACTGCGCGCGGGTGTAGAGACTAAAGGAGCCAATGTTGTATATATTTGGACAAGGGAAGTGATGGGACTTTCACTCAAAATGAGGGCTATTTGGGGTGTAGGTGGATATGCGGGGTTTGTGTGCTGAAAGGGGATTTCTGGGCTTTCCTGGGGCCGGGCAAGGGGGAAAGGGACCCGGGCGGGGGCCTCCACGCTGGCCGGTTTAAGCTGGCCAGTGAACGGGACTGAGGTCGGGGAGGGGCTGCGGCCATCGGAGCCTCACAGAACAGGGTCCGAGTGGTCTAGCCGGGGGGGAAAGTTGGGGGGGAAGGAACCGAGGTTGGGGGAGGAGCTTTACAACAGGCAGTGGACGGGAGGAGTTGGAGACTGGGGGTGGGGGGGGGGGGGGGAAGGGGGGGGGTACAACTCTTGGGTATCATGTACGATATTCTTTCAGAGGTTGGAGGGCGTTGAGTGGAAGGGGTGGAGGGGGAGTGGACTCTATAGGTTAATGGTGACTGTCATGATATTCAAACACACATCACAACACACACATCATGATAGACAGACCAACAGACCAATTAGCACACATAACACGACAGCCAATCACAGACAAGAGCAGACACAGTATAAGACAAGAAACACGACACCTGGTGGCCAGTCCATCTGGAGACAGGACAAGGCCAGGACCTCATTAACAAGACACTCACACTTCACCACGTGCTGAGTACCAAGACAGATGTGTAAATAACTAGTTGGAATAAAACTGCGTTGTACCAATCGCAACCGTGTTGGTTCGTCTTACCTCAGAGCACCCAACACCACATGGTACCAGTGAGTAAATCGATACTTACCGGCAAATCTGCCATCCTGAGCCATGGACACCCACAACAAACCGCAGCCTTTGCAAGTCGCTGGGAACCTGGGCACCAATTGGAAGCTCTTCAAGCAGCGATTCGAACTGTTCATGCGAGCCAACGAAAAACAGGGCGCCTCGGACGAAACAAAGATTGCCATGCTCCTCACTACCGCAGGTCAGCACGCCATCGACGTATACAACTCCTTGGTGTTCGCGGAAGGCGAGAACAAATCCAAATATGACACGGTCCTCCTCAAGCTCGACCAGCACTTCAACGTTGAGGTCAATGAAAGCTTTGAGAGGTATATCTTTCAGCAGTGCCTACAAGGTAAGGATGAGCTCTTTCAGCCCTTCCTGACGCACCTCCGCATACTCGCGCAGTCCTGCGGTTACGGCACCACCAGAGTCCATGATCCGGGACCAGATCGTTTTTGGCGTTGCCTCCAGTGGCCTACGCCAGCAGCTTCTAAAAATTAAAGGCCTGACCTTAGCATCTGCAGTGGAAGCCTGTGTCCTGCATGAAAATGCGACCAGCCGCTATGCCCAATTTCAGGTGACCGAATCGGCATGGAGGGGGTCCCAAGCGATCGAATCGGCAAGCCAGGCCGCCCACGAGGCAGAACGCATCCAGGCAATCGAGTTTCTCCCGGCCCGCGGCCCGGACGAGGGTGTAGTGCACAAAGACTCCGTGAGACAAATAGAGTGAAGTCGAAGAGGCTTTATTAAGCGTGTCTGTTCCCCCGCAGCTCGATAGTAAACTGGCCTGTGGGGGAAGACTCCGGCTTCTTATACTCCGCCTTCAGGGCGGAGCTAGAGGTCAACGGCCAACCAGGAACCGGGATCTGTCAGCCAATGACATTAGGGCTTCCAGTCCCACATGACCCCCAATACATACTACCACAGAGGGCGGCCGTTTTGCGCGCTTTTTGAGGCCTCCCGCGTTTGTGCGCGCCAAAACCAACGGCAACATTGAGGGACGCACTGCGCAGGCGCGCCCGACGCAAGACCGAACTGCGCATGCGCAGTGGCGTAACGAATGCCATGACGTCATGACGTGCGGCAACTGTGGAGCTGCACATTTAAAAGGGCAATGTCCTGCAAAAACCCGACAATGCTTACGCTGTGGCAAGATGGGCCACTACGCTGCCTACTGTCGAGCGGCTCAACCTGTGGATCTTCCGCATCTCCGACAACCTCGCAGACACGTGCGGACCATCCAGCCTCCACATCAGGACATCCAAACCGACGACACAGATGACCAAGACGCCATCCGGGTTGCGGTCATTGATGTGAACCGGGTCAACACCATCAATCCGGCCGATGAATGGAGTGCCACCCTGACGGTCAACCGATCGCAGGTCACTTTCCGCCTGGACACTGGCGCATCCGCCAACCTCATAGCATGGTCAGCATTCTATGCCATGAAGGTCAGACTACCAATCCAGCCATCCCGGTGCAAGATGGTTGACTACAACGGGAACGTTATCCCGGCCATGGGATCCTGCCAGCTCCAGGTGACACACAACACACACACGGCCACACTCTCGTTCGAGATAGTTGGCTCATCGAAGGACTCCCTGCTCGGCGCACAGGCATGTAAGGCTCTCCACCTTGTGCAACAAATTCTTTCTCTCTCTCCAGACGGCACGTCTGACTTCCCGGATGCTGAGTTCAACGCACAGCTCCAATCGCTCCTCGCCCACAACCAGGAGGCATTCGAAGGCATGGGAACACTGCCATACACATACCGAATTCGCCTCAAACCGGACGCCATCCCAGTCGTTCACGCACCTCGCAGGGTTCCTGCGCCACTTAAAGACCGCCTCAAGCTGCAGCTGCAGGATCTCCAGGACCAAGGGGTCCTATCCAGGGTCACGGAGCCCACGCCATGGGTCAGCTCCATGGTGTGGGTCAAGAAGCCCTCTGGCGAGCTCCGCATCTGTATAGACCCCAAAGACCTCAATAATAACATTATGCGGAAACATTATCCCATACCCAAACAGGAGGAGATCACCAGTGAAATGGCCCAAGCGAAGATATTCACGAAACTGGATGCTTCTAAAGGATTTTGGCAGATCCAACTGGACCCGTCCAGCTGAAAGCTATGTACCTTCAACACCCCTTTCGGCAGATTCTGCTACAACCGGATGCCATTTGGCATCATCTCAGCATCCGAGGTCTTCCACAGAATCATGGAGCAGATGATGAAAGGCATCGAAGGGGTGCGCGTATATGTGGACGATGTCATCATCTGGTCCACCACACCGCAGGAGCACATACATCATCTCCAACGCGTTTTTGCCCGCATACGGGAAAATGGCCTGCGCCTCAACCGAGCCAAGTGTGCTTTTGGCCAGACCGAATTGAAGTTCCTGGGGGACCACATCTCCCGGTCAGGGGTCCGTCCGGATGCAGACAAGGTGAGCGCCATCACAGCCATGCCGCAGCCGGCCGACAAGAAGGCTGTCCTACGATTCCTTGGCATGGTCAACTTCCTAGGGAAATTCATTCCCAACCTTGCCTCCCACACAACGACTCTGCGCCACCTCGTCAAAAAAATCTACAGAGTTCCAGTGGCAACACACACACCAGCTGGAATGAGAGGAGCTCAAACGCAAACTCACCACGTCACCAGTGTTGGCGTTCTTCGACACGTCTCGTCCCACCAAAATCTCAACTGATGCCAGCCAATCCGGCATTGGAGCAGTGCTCCTGCAGAGCGATGACACATCGTCATGGGCCCCGGTTGCCTATGCATCACGGGCTATGGCCCCCACAGAGCAGCGCTACGCGCAAATCGAAAAAGAATGCCTGGGCTTGCTAACCGGTTTAGACAAGTTCCACGATTATGTCTATGGTCTTCCACGATTCACGGTCGAAACTGACCACCGCCCCCTGGTCAGCATAATAAACAAGGACCTGAACGAGATGACCCCTCGCCTCCAGCGCATCCTACTTAAACTCAGCAGGTATGACTTCCAACTGGTCTACACTCCAGGGAAGGACCTCATCGTGGCGGATGCCCTATCCAGAGCAGTGAGCACGCCGCCAGATGCGGAGGGGTTCGTATGTCAGGTCGAGGCACAGGTGGCCTTGACAGCGGCAAATCTGCCGGCTGACGACTCCAGTCTGGCCCGCATCCGCCGAGAGACAGCGGCCGACCCCCTTTTACAGCGAGTGATGCGCCACATGACGGGAGGATGGCTCAAAGGACAGTGCCCGCAGTTCTATAATGTACGGGACGACCTAGCCATCATTGATGGTGTCCTTCTGAAGCTGGACCGGATTGTGATTCCGCACAGTATGCGCCAGCTGGTTCTCAATCAAATACATGAAGGCCACTTGGGGGTCGAGAAGTGCAGACGGAGGGCCCGAGAGGCGGTATACTGGCCGGGTATCAGTGACGATATTGCCAACATGGTGCTCAACTGTACAACCTGCCAAAGGTTTCAGCCGGCGCAACCTCCTGAGACGCTTCTGCCCCATGAGCTGGTGACATCCCCCTGGGCGAAGGTGGGTGTCGACCTATTTCACGCGCTTGGCATGGACTATGTTATCATCATGGACTACTTCTCCAATTACCCAGAAGTCATACGCCTGCACGATTTGACGTCGTCTGCTGTCATCAGGGCTTGCAAAGACACTTTTGCTCGCCACGGCATTCCGATGACTGTCATGTCGGACAATGGGCCCTGTTTTGCCAGCCATGAATGGTCGTCCTTTGCAGCCTCGTATGGCTTCACACACGTGACGTCCAGCCCTCTGCATCCCCAGTCCAATGGAAAGGCGGAGAAGAGCGTTCACATTGCCAAGCGGCTCCTCTGCAAGGCTGCTGCTGCCGGATCGGACTTTCACCTCGCCCTGCTCGCCTATCGCTCGGCCCTGCTCGCCACGGGCCTCTCGCCAGCACAGCTGCTGATGGGTCGCACCCTCAGAACCACTGTGCCTTCCATCCTGGCACCAACAATAGACCATGCTCCGGTACTGCATAGGATGCAACTGCAGCGCGATCGCCAGAAGAGATCGTACGACACAAGGGCAACTGATCTTCCCTCCCTGGCCCCTGGAGACAACGTCCGCATTCATCGACCAGATGGTGGCTGGTCAGCACCTGCCGAAGTTCTCCGACGTGTAGCTCCCCGCTCGTTCCTGGTACGCATGCCGGATGGATCCGTGCGTAGGCGCAATCGGCGAGCCCTTCGCCTACTTCCACGCTCGCAACGGAACCATACACAGACGCCGTGTCCTCCACTGGTTCCTGATAGCGACTTTGTGGAGCTGCCATATACCATGCCCCTTCTGTCGCCGCCCATGGCCAGGCTCGCACCTCAGCCGGTGGTTCTCGACCCACCCTTGAGGCGGTCAACCCGAATTCGTCGCCCACCTACTAGACTGGACTTATGAGACTGTTCACACGTCAAGTTTTAGCAACTACTGTATTGTAACATGTCACTGTTTTATCGTTCCAGGTCTCGTTTGATCGGACCACATTTCAACGTTCTTCTTCTTTTGTTATGGTACAACCTCGTTAGCATGCCACACCTGACATCGCCCCTTGTATATAGTTACTCCACATGTACATGCTGTAAATATCACGCACACACACCTTTAGATGCACTCAGGACACATTCATATTTATAACCACGTAGGCACATAATCTTGTAAAAAAGGGGGGGATGTCATGATATTCAAACACACATCACAACACACACATCATGATAGACAGACCAATTAGCACACATAACACGACAGCCAATCACAGACAAGAGCAGACACAGTATAAGACAAGAAACACGACACCGGGTGGCCAATCCATCTGGAGACAGGACAAGGCCAGGACCTCATTAACAAGACACTCACACTTCACCACGTGCTGAGTACCAAGACAGATGTGTAAATAACTAGTTGGAATAAAACTGCGTTGTACCAATCGCAACCGTGTTGGTTCGTCTGTACCTCAGAGCACCCAACACCACAGTGACCAGGGGTGGTCCCGGACACCTTTTTCTTTTTCTCCTTTGTTTTTTTGTTGCCACCGTGGGAGGGTTTGTTTTATTGGATGCATATATTGACAGGTGGGCCGTTGTTTGGGGTGGTGGGAGGATGGGATCATTGGTATTGTTAAGGGGATTGATTTTGTATTTGTTACCATTTACTGTCTGTGGGTGGGGTGTAAATTTTGAAGGAAAATGTGAAAATGGGGAATAAAAACATTTTTTTTTTAATGAAAGGGTTTGGGAGCCCAGAACTGGGGTCTATTTTGACATTGCCACAGCAGCAGGGAGTGGGTTCCTGTCTTTGTCTTTACAGGGGTCATTGCCCGTTTAAGAACTCACTGTGCTCTGTGTCTGATTAGTCTGGCCTGCTTTGCAAAGTATATAAACCCCGGGCTCCTCTAGAATGCTGACAGTCTGGGAATGGGCGGCATAGTCTGTTCTGTGGCGGAGCGATGTTTGCGAAACTTGAATGAATTAAACTTGAAAACTTGTGACTCATTCCAGGGTCTTGCTTGTGTGCACTTGCTGCTTTGTTTTTCTGTTTTTGCAAAACGAATGATTCATTTCGATGACACTGGGTGTGTGTGTGTGTGTTTTTGCCCTGTTTAACTTGCCGTTGATCTGCAGCCTGGAGGGACAGTTGCAGCTCTCAGTGGAAAAAGTTTTGAAAAGTTTTATTGCAAATAACTGAACTAGGGCTGGGTGGAGGGGTGAGGTTTGGTTTTAACTGTTATTTATGAGTGTCAGCTTGGCACATGGGCAAGCAGCAGGGTGAACGAACCCCCCTCCCTCCCCGCTCGCCTTCTGCATTTGCACGGCGCCCGTCACATTCCCGGGAGCTCGCCTCAACGCCCAAGTAAAATACTTCCTTCCCAAGTGTTGCAACGTCGGCAGGAACAGCAGCATCCCATCTCTGGGTAGGTGAACTGGACGTCCAGCTGATCTGCTTCTCCCACACATCCCACGCCCAGAAGGGGGGGTAGACAATCCAAAATTTTAAAATCCCAGTCTGTAAAAGAAATTCAGTAATACCAGTAGCTGTGACGCTGCAGGGTCATTTTCAGATTTACAAGACCAGTTCAGACAGGTGTTGCTGGTGCCTTCCCTTTACGCTGGCCTTTGGTCCTGACTTGGATGTTGTTGGATGTGGGATTGATGGTCAGCTCAATCACTGAGTGGTGGGGTGGGGGGGGGGGGGGGGGTATTTCCTGCTTCCCGAATAGTGTCGCGGGCTATTTTCCATTTCTCTTGAGTTATGTCTTGGCATTCCACCCAGAAGGTCAGCAGGTTCCTGCTGCTGATGACTTTTTCCCCTTTCATCCTTGGAAACTGGGCTTCACTGGCCACAGAGCCGGAGACGTCGATCGTGCAGGACAGGCCCGTCGGCCCATTGCGTCTGCGCCGGTCAGAAACAACCAGCTCAAAATCCCATTTTCCAGCGCTTGACCCCACATATTTTATGGGCAGCACAGAAGCACAGTGGTTAGCACAGTTGCTTCAGAGCTCAAGGGTGCCAGGTTTGATTCCCGGCTTGGGTCACTGTCTGCGGAGTCTGCACGTTCTCCCCGTGTGTGCGTGGGATTCCTCCGGGTGCTCCGCTTTCCTCCCACAGTGCAAAGATGTGCAGGGTAGGTGGATTGGCCATGCTAACTTGCCCTTAGTGTCCAAAAAAAGGTTAGGTGGAGCTACTGGGTTATGGGGAGAGGTTGGAGTGTTGGGCTTAAATGGGGTGCTCTTTCCGAGGGCCGACTCGATGGGCCGAATGGCATCCTTCTGCACTGTAAATTCTATGATAGCCTTGTACGCCTTGCAGCGCAAGTGCGCATCTAAATACTACTTAAATGTTAAGGCCAGCATTCTGTCGCCCCTCCCTCATTACCCTTGAGGAGGCGATGGTGAGCTGGCTCTTGAGCCGCCTCAGTTCATGTGGTGTAGGTGCACCCACCTTGCTGGTCGGGAGGGAGTTCCAGGATTACTTAAACGGACAATGGCCGCAGAATTCCGAGGTGCAGAGGGATCTAGGCGCTCTACAGGAGTCACAACAGGTTGGTCAGCAGAAACAACAAAAATAAATTGCGAAGTCTAATGGAATTCTGTCCTTTATTAGAGAGGAATTGAACATAAAAGTAAGGGTGTAATGTTGCAGTTATACAGGACATCGGTGTGCGCAGTTTTGACCTCATTTAAGGAAGGGTGTAGATGCGTTGGAGGCGGTTCAGAGGAGATTCACGAGATTGATACCTGGAATGAGCGGGTTGTCTGATGAGGAAAGGTTGGACAGACTGGGTTTGTCTCCACTGGAGTTTGGACCAGTGAGGGGTGACTTCATTGATATATATAAGGTCCTGACAAGGTGGATGTGGAAGGGATGTTTCCTCTTGTGGGTGAGTCGAGAACTAGGGAGGCACTGGTTTAAAATTAGGGGTCTCCCTTTTAGGACAGAACATAGAATATACAGTGCAGACCCACATAAGCCCTCACTTCCACCCTATCCCTGTAACCCAATAACCCCTCCCAACCTTTTTGGACACTAAGGGCAATTTATCATGGCCAATCCACCTAACCTGCACGTCTTTGGACTGTGGGAGGAAACCAGAGCACCCGGAGGAAACCCACGCAGACACGGAGAACGTGCAGACTCCACACAGACAGTAACCCAGCGGGGAATCGAACCTGGGACCTTGGATCTGTGAAGCCACAGTGCTATCCACTTGTGCTACCGTGCTGCCTTCATTGAATAATTTTAAAGCGGAGGGACATAGATTCTTGTTTGGCGAGGGAACCAAAGGTTATCAGGAGAAGATGGGAATGTGGAACTCAAAACTAACAGAATGGCCATGATCTTATCGAACGGTGGAGCAGGCTCGAGGGGCCGAATTCTGCTCCCATTTCGTATGATTGGATTAAAAAAAAAAAAAATTTAAGAGTACCCAATTATTTTTTTTCCAATTAAGGGGCAATTTAGCGTGGCCAATCCACCTAACCTGCACATCTTTGGGTTGTGGGGGTGAAACCCACGCAGACAGGGGGAGAATGTACAAACTCCACACGGACAGTGACCCAGGGCCAGGATTCGAACCCGGGTCCTCAGCACCGCACTCCCAGTGCGAACCACTGTGCCACATGCCGCCTATGATGAAAGATGATTGTATTTTGACCCATGAAGAAACAGCAACATTGTTCCAAATCAGGAAGGTGTGTGGCTTGGAGCGAAACTTCCGAGTGGTGGGTCTGCCCTTCCAGGTGGTAGGCTTTGTATGTTTGTCAAGTGCCAAGGGCATGGGATGGACAGTGAGTGTAACCCAGGCACTTTTGAGAGACCTCAAGACACTATCGTTCACTCTGGGAAGGGCATCTCGTTTCATTTATGGTATGTGGGCGTCGCTGGTTAAGCCAGTATTTATTGACTATCCCGAGTTACCCTTCAGAAGGTGGGGGTGAGCTGCCTTCTTGAACCGCTGCAGTCCTTGTGGTGTAGGTACATCCGCAGTGCTGTTAGGGAGGGAATTCCAGGATGTTGCCCCAGTGACAGTGAAGGAACGGCGATATATTTCCAAGTCAGGATGGTGAGTGACTTGGAGGGGAACCTCCAGGTGATGGGGTTCCCAGGTATCTGCTGCTCTTGCCCTTCTAGATGTTTGTGGTGGGTTTGAAAGGTGCTGTCGAAGGAACCTTGGTGAGTTACTGCAGTGCATCTTGTAGATGGTACACACGGCTGCTACTGTGCACAGTGGTGGAGTGAATGTTTGTGGAAGGGGGAGCAATCAAGCGGGCCGCTTTGTCCTGGATGGTGTCAAGCTTCATGAGTATTGTTGGAGCTGAACTCATCCAGGCAAGTGGTATTCCATTCTCTTCCTGACTTGTAGATGGTGGATAGGATTTGGGGGGTCAGGAGGTGAGTTACGCGCCGTAGGATTCCTAGCCTTTGACCTACCCTGGTGGCCACAGTATTAATATGGCTGGGTCCGGTTTAGTTTCTGTTCAATGGTAACCCCCAGGATGTTGATTGTGGGGGATACAGAGATGATGATGTGCAATCAATTACTCTCAAGTCAAGGTGAGTCATAACTAATCGGCTTTAATCAGCTAGAACTGTTCCCAGTAGCTTCGATACAGAAAGTGAAGGCTGCTGGGACGGCATCGGTTCTTATACTCCGCCTCTCAGGGCGGAGCTATGTACATCAGCCAATGGTAGACTCCTGGGTCTAACCAATGGTCATCCACCTCTCAGGTACCGCAATACCTGGTATTACCACAGATGGTAATGCCATTGAATGTCAAGGGGCAGTGGTTAGATCCTCTCTTGTAGGAATATGGTCATTGCCTGGCACTTGTGTGGCGCGAATGTAACTTGCCAATTGTCAGCCCAAGCCTGGATATTGTCCAGGTCTTGCTGCATTTGGACATGGACTGCTTCATTGAGCCACATTTATCTGCTTGTCATAATGGCAAGGTGTGTGTGTTTGTGTGTGTGTATGTCCTTACTCCCGTGTGAGAGGGGGGCAAATGGAGTGAGATTACAGGCAGAGTCCAATAGCTGTGACTCCCTGTCAGAGGCGTTCACTCAAGAGGGAGGTGAGGCTTTAAATGAAAGATAAGGGGCTCTTCTACCATCCCTCCCACACTCTCCGCAAGCCCTACTACACACACACACACACGCACACACACAGGTACCCACAACTGACCTGCTTCATGTCTACAGATTCCCAGTTCACTTGTACGGGAATGTATAAAGATTTACGGCTGGTAATTGGGAATGTTGGCTCTGTGTCGGGGCCGAGCTCGGCAGCCGAGGGAAAACGAGGAGCTTGGCTGTTTGAGACGGATCACTCCAGGCCTCCAGATGCCAGCAACTTCCTGACAGCCCATTTGGAAACACTTTGTGGAGGATGTAAATAACAAGGGGGGGGGGGGGGGGCTGGTCGCGAGACACGCGAAATGCTCCAACCGTTAGACTGGGGGTGAGGGGAGGGGGTTGGGGTAGTCAGATACAGCTGCTCAGGAGAGGGCTTGGGTGGGGGTCGGGAAAGGAGGGAAGACAGAGAGAGAGAGAGCGAGTGAGAGATGACAAGAGGTGTACAACTGGACCAATGGGAACCCTGGAGGGCTGTTGAATGCCCAACACCAGATCCGAAGATCGAGGAACAATCTGGCCCAGTAAGGTTTAAAGATCAGCTCCCTTTAAAACGCTTTGTGGTGCACAAGGAACCCTAACCCCTCAAAGAGCCATCGGGCCTCCCCTACCCCCTGACCTCTTCCCCTCAGAGAGAGAGTCACACACAGAGTCATACATGGACATACAGACATACACACTGAGAAGCAGAGACAGAAATGGTTACACCCAGACACACACACATACATACATAAATGGATCTCTTATCAGGCCCTCTTTTCACCTACATCTGGGGCCTGTCGACACCCGGCCTCCTGCCACTAAATTCCTGCTCCCAAGACCAGCGAGGCCTTCAATCTGAATGGGACATCAGGTAGGAGGGAGTGAGCAGTTATTAAAAGGAGCCTCTGCCTTTATGATTGACAGGATCTCCAGAACGCTGACTTTGCCTGGTTCACCATCACCCATTGTGGGGCGACTGCAGACACATTCTTCCCCTCCACCCCATCACGTTAATCCCAGGGCCAGCATTGTGTTCATAAATTCATAATGTTTATAGGAGCAGCGTTAGGACTTTTGGCCCATCGAAACTGCTCCGCCAATCGATCATGACTGATCTCATCCTGGCCTTAACTCCACCGTCCTGCCCGTTCTCCATAACCCTTTAAACCATTGCCAATTAAAAGTCTGTCGAATTCCTCCTTAAATTTACCCATTGTCCCAGCATCCACCACACTCTGTGTCATTTAAAAAAATCTTCCCCTGTTCTGCAATTTTGACTGTTCGTGTCTGTGTGTGTTTGTCTCCATATTTATTTGTGTCTCCAGATATGTCTCTGCGCGTCACTTGTGTGTGTATGTATGTGTATCTGTGTGTTTATTTGTCCATGTATGTCCCTGTGTGTGTCTTTGCATGTCGGTGTGTATCGTTATGTGTGTATCTCTGTGTGTCTCTGCATGTCTGCATATGTCTGTGTGCTTTTCTCTGTATGTCTCTATATGTCCGTGTCTGTGTGTCTCTGTATGTCTCTATATGTCAGTGTCTGTGTGTCTCTGTATGTCCATATGTGTTCCTGTGTATTTGCGTGTGTGTTTCTCTCGCTGTCTGTTTCGTTCGCTCCAGCTGTGAGCTACAGGTGGAGAGTGGGAGAGAGAAAGAAACAGGTTATATTTGTTACCATTCCTCCGTTTGCGACAGATTTGTGGGAAAATATCAAGAAGGAACTGGCTGGGAAACAGAGAGGGAGATTCCTGTCCTCGCATCAGGAACTAACACGGCTTTTTTCTTGTGTTGTGCCAGAATTCCTTTGCTGTGAAGTCACTGGATTTTGAGGAGATTTACAGCGGTGTTTTGGCAGTGAGAGAGCCAAGGGTGACTGCGTGTTTGGGGCAGTCTCCACTTTCCAGTGGTCATTTGTTAAATGCCTGCAGCTGGAACAAAGGGAGTGTTCTTGGCTATGAGGTGGGTCACTGATCTGGCGGGTGCAAACATCAATACTTACGCTCATGGCTAAAACCACTACTTTTATTTCTGCCAAACAACTCTACAGCTGTGGATTAACCCTTTCCTATGCCAAGCTGGAAACATCGCACGGCACTTCACAGGAACGCTGTTGGGCTGAATTTGACGTTGAGATCTTATCAGCCAGCACGAGAAATCAGAGCAGGCGTAGGCCATTCGGCCCATTGAACCTGCTCCACCATTCAATAAGATCATGGCTGATCTGATTACAACGTTAAAGCCAGATTCCTGCTGGCCCCCGATATCCTTGACTCCCTTGTCAATCAAAAATCTGTCTAACTTGGCCTTGAATATATCTAATGACACAGCCTCCACTGCTGTTCGGGGAGAGAACTCCAAAGACTGACAACCCTCCGAGAGAAGTTCCGCCTCATCCCCGTCCTAAATGGGGAACCGCCCTAGTTCTAGATTCTCCCACAAGAGGAAACATTCTCTCAGCGTCCACCCTGTCACCACCCCCTCAGGATCCGATATGCTTCAAGCTAACACATCGGGATGTTATCCCCTTTATGGGCAGCACGGTAGCATTGTGGATAGCACAATTGCTTCACAGCGCCAGGGTCCCAGGTTCGAATCCCGGCTTGAGTCACTGTCTGTGCGGAGTCTGCACATTCTCCCCGTGTGTGCGTGGGTTTCCTCCGGGTGCTCCGGTTTCCTCCCACAGTCCAAAGATGTGCAGGTTAGGTGGATTGGCCATGGTAAATTGCCCTTAGTGTCCAAAATTGCCCTTAGTGTTGGGTGGGGTTACTGGGTTACGGGGATCGGGTGGAGGTGTTGACCTTGGGTCGGGTGCTCTTTCCAAGAGCCGGTGCAGACTCGATGGGCCGAATGGCCTCCTTCTGCACTGTAAATTCTATGATAAGACATCTATGTAATAAAAGCTTAGCCGAGGGCGGACGTAAGTTTTAAGGAACGTCTGACCGAAGGAGAGAGAAAGTTGGAGGAGTCACCGGAAAGAATTCCGGAGCTTTGAGCCCAGGGCAGTTGAAGGCGAGGCCACCAATGGTCAACAAGTCGTATGTCACCCGACCTTTCTGTCATGAAATGGGGAGGGGGGGGAGAATGATGAAGAACGTCTTTACCCAGCAAGTGGGGATGACTTGAAACTTGCTGCCGATGAGGGTGATGATGGAAGCGGAGATGGTCGCTGATTTCCAAAGTGACAGAGCACTTGAGGGAAATGAACTTGCAAGGATATGGGGATCGAGTGGGAAAAGAAGACCGACTTGATTCTCCCCCCCCCCCCCCCCCGAAGCGCTGGTCTTGATCTGAATTGGCCGAAACGACTGCATGACTCTGTTCCGACTCCTGTTGCGTTGTCGGCTCTTGTTGTTCCGATTGGGTTTTTTTGTTGTTGTTTGTATTATAGAATCACTACAGTGCAGAAGGAGGCCATTCGGCCCATCGGGCGCAACGAGCCTCCGAAAATCCACCTAGGCCTCTCGCCCCCACCCTATCCCCGTAACTTCACCTAAACGTTTGGAAACTAAGGGGCAGTTTATCAGGGCCAATCCACCGAAACCTGCGCATCTTTGGACTGTGGGAGGAAACCGGAGCGCTCGGAGGAAACCCACGCAGACACGGTGAGGACCTGCAGACTCCGCACGGACAGTCACCCGAGGCCGGAATTGAACCCAGGTCACTGGCACTGTGAGGCAGCAGTGCTAACCATTGTGCCACTCTGCCACCCTACCTGTTGTTGTCCTTATTATTCCTGTTGCTGCTGTTTTTGTTGCTGTTGTGCTCTCACCTTTTCCAGTGCTTGGTGAGTTTGATTGATATCAGGGATGGTGACGCTGGTAAAATGCATCCACAAAGTGTCCAAGAGTGGGAATGTGTCCGAGGTCAGTTGGTGCCGCCTTGCTTGGCAGAGAAGGAAAGGAGAATAGATTGAATATGGAAAACCCAGTCAGAGTCTGAGGCAGGCTCCACACGATGTGAGATTGGTACTTTTCCAAGATTCACGGCTCAGAACATACTCGGAAAACCACAAAACCGTTTCATTGACTCTGCAATCTTTTGTGTGGGTGCAAGAAAATATACAAGGACAACAAAAATCAGGGTGAATGCAATAAAGATGTGGGAGTTTGTGGCAGGTTTGAGTTTGCGGTGTCGATTTCAGGCTCACTCTGAGTGGACAGTTTCATTTGTAACTGACAGCTCTTTCTGGTCCCCTGCTGCGTGACTCGCGTGTGTCAGTTCCGGGTACATGTACAGTACACGCTGGCTCAAGGCTGACAACTGACTCAGGTCCTGTATGACTCATGTGTGTGTCACTGCAGGGGTACTGTGTACTCCGAAATTAATGCTGCCAATTCACACTCCATCTCTCCTGCATGATTCACATGTGGCCTCAGTGACATAGCCTGGAAAACATGACTCTGTGTGTCTGTATGAACGTCTGTGTGTGTGTGAATGTGTATGTGAATGTCTATGTATGTGTGAGTGGGAGTGGTTTATGTGTGTGTGTTTGTGAGTGTGTGTGTTTGTGAGTGTGTTTGTGAGTGAGTCTGTGTTTGTGAGTGAGTGAGTGTGTGTGTTTGTGAGTGAGTGTGTGTATGAGTGCGTGTGTTTGTGAGTGTTTGTGAGTGTTTTTGTGAGTGTGTGTGTGTATGAGTGAGTGTGTGTATGAGTGCATGCGTTTGTGAGTGTGTGTGTATGAGTGGGTGTGTGTTTGTGAGTGAGTGTGTGTATGAGCGTGTGTTTGTGAGTGAGTGTATGTGTGTGTTTGTGAGTGTGTGTATGAGTGTGTGTTTGTGAGTGAGTGTGTGTATGAGTGTGTGTTTGTGAGTGAGTGTGTGTGTGTTAGTGAGTGTGTGTGTTTGTGAGAGTGTGTGTATGAGTGTGTGCATGTTTGTGAGTGAGTGTGTATGAGTGTGTGTTTGTGAGTGTGTGTTTGTGAGCGTGTGTGTTTGTGAGTGTGTGTATGAGTGTGTGCGTGTTTGTGAGTGAGTGTGTGTATGAGTGTGCGTGTTTGTGAGTGTGTGTGTGTTTGTGAGCGTGTGTGTATGAGTGTGTGCGTGTTTGTGAGTGTGTGTGTGTATGAGTGTCTGTGTGTTTGTGAGTGAGTGTGTTTGTGAGTGAGTGAGTGTGTGTATGTTTGTGAGTGAGTGTGTGTATGAGTGTGTGTGTTTGTGAGTGAGTGTGTGTATGAGTTTGTGAGTGTGTTTGTGAGTGTGTGTGTGTATGCGTGTGTGCGTGTTTGTGAGTGAGTGTGTGTATGAGTGCGTTTGTGAGTGTGTGTGTATGAGTGTGTGTGTTTGTGAGTGAGTGTGTGTATGAGTGTGTGTTTGTGAGTGAGTGTGTGTTTGTGAGTGAGTGTGTGTATGAGTGTGTGTTTGTGAGTGAGTGTGTATGAGTGTGTGTTTGTGAGTGTGTGTGTGTGTGTTTGTGAGTGTGTGTGTTTGTATGAGTGTGTGCATGTTTGTGAGTGAGTGTGTATGAGTGTGTGTGTTTGTGAGTGTGTGTGTGTTTGTGAGCGTGTGTGTGTATGAGTGTGTGCGTGTTTGTGAGTGTGTGTGTGTGTGTATGTGTGTGCGTGTTTGTGAGTGAGTGTGTGTATGAGTGTGCGTGTTTGTGAGTGTGTGTGTTTGTGAGCGTGTGTGTGTGTATGAGTGTGTGCATGTTTGTGAGTGAGTGTGTGTATGAGTGTGTGCGTGTTTGTGAGTGAGTGTGCGTTTGAGTGTGCGTGTTTGTGAGTGTGTGCGTGTTTGTGAGTGTGTGTGTATGAGTGTGTGCGTGTTTGTGAGTGAGTGTGTGTATGAGTGTGCGTGTTTGTGAGTGAGTGTGTGTATGAGTGTGTGTTTGTGAGTGTGTGTGTATGAGTGTGTGCGTGTTTGTGAGTGAGTGTGTGTATGAGTGTGTGTTTGTGAGTGAGTGTGTGTATGAGTGTGTGCGTGTTTGTGAGTGAGTGTGCGTATGAGTGTGTGTGTTTGTGAGTGTATGTTTGTGAGTGTGCGTGTTTGTGAGTGAGTGTGTGTATGAGTGTTTGTGTGTGTGTTTGTGTGTGTGTTTGTGTGAGTGTATGAGTGTGTTTGTGAGTGTGTGTTTGTGAGTGTGTGTGTGTTTGTGAGTGTGTGAGTGTGTGTGTATGTTTGTGTGTGTGTTTGTGTGTGTGTTTGTGAGTGAGTGTGTGTGTTTGTGAGTGTGTTTGTGAGTGTGTGTTTGTGAGTGAGTGAGTGTATGTGTGTGTGTGAGTGTGTGTGTTTGTGAGTGAGTGTATGAGTGTGTGTGTTTGTGAGTGAGTGTGTGTATGAGTATGTGTTTATGCATGTGTGAATGTGAGTATGTGTGTGTATGTGAATGTGTGTATATGAGTATGTGTGTATTTGGATGTGTGTATGTGAGTGTGTATGTATGTGTGTATATGTATGTGTGCGTGTGTGCATGCGGATGTATGTGTGTGGTGTAAATGTTTGTTATGTGTATGAGTGTGTGCCAGTGTATGTAGGTATGTGGGTGTATGTATGTGAGTGTGTATGCGGGTATGTGAGTGTAAGTGTATATGTGTGCATGTATGTGAATTTGTGAGTGTGTGGGTATGTGAATGTATGAGTTTGTGTGTGTATATGTATGTGTGAATATATGAGTGTGTGGAATGTGTGTATGGAGTGTGTATGTGAATGTGTGTATATGAGTTATGTGTGTATGTGAGTGAGTGATTATGTATAGGTGTTTATGGTTGTATGAGTATATGTGAGTGAGTAGGTATGTTCATGTGTGTATGTGTGTGCGTGTGAATGTATGTGTGTGTCTGTATGCTTGTGTGTGTTTATGTGCGTGTATGTGGGTGTGTATGTGTGCGTGTGTGGGTGTGTATGTGTGTGGGGGTGGGGGTGTATGTGTGTGGGTGTGTGTCTGTATGTTTGTGTGTGTTTATGTGCGTGTATGTGTGTATGTGGGTGTGTATGTGTGTGGGTGTGTATGTGTGTGGGTGTGGGTGTGTGGGGTGTGTATGTGTGTGGGGTGTGTATGTGTGGGTGTATGCGTGTGTGTGCGCGCGCGTGTGTGCGCGCGCGTGTGTGCGCGCGCGTGTTCGTGTATGTGTGTAAAAGAAGTGAGGATGAGATTGGGGGTGACTGTGATGTCCCGATCTCCCCCAGACCCAAACCATGATGGGCCAGCATTCTGACTAAACCTCCCGTGTGAAGAATGGTCACTGGAGTGAATTAGCTGTTGGGTGGCTAATGCATGGGAAATCAGAGATTCCAAGTCACACACCATCTCAACCTGAGTGGACGGGAACACGCATGATTACAAATCATTGGCAGCACAGAAACGGGCCATCTGACCCAATAGCCAATGTCCATGCTGCACCCACCTCTCTCCACCAATAACAAGCAGAATGGCCTCCGTTTGTGCTGGAGGATTCGACATATATCGCCCTCCCTTCATACTCACAGCAAGCTCCCTACCTCTAACTCCCCGTCAGCACATGGTTCGATCAGTTAGTGTTCGGGAGGACCAGGGGCCACAATTCTGAGAAACACAAGACCAGATTTTAGCTTTGGTGTCAGGAAGGTGCTTCTGACGCAGAGAAAGAAAGATTTGCATTCCTCCAGTTCCTTTCATAGCCACCAGGACGTCTCGAAGCACTTTCCAGCCAGTGAAGTATGTTTGAAGTGTAGTCGCTGTTGTAATGTAGGAAACACGGCAGCCAATTTATGCAGAGCAAGATCCCACAAACAGCAATGTGATTCGTCGCCAGATAATCTGGGGGGTGGGGGGGGTGGGAAGGGTTTGTGATGTTGGTTAAGAGGCGAATGTTGCCCAGGATGCCAGGGACAACCTCCTCTTCGCCTTTGAAAGAGTGCTGCGGGATCCTTTGTTTCCACCCAAGTAGGCGATCGACCCCTCGGTTCAACTGAAAGACAGTACCGCTGACAGTGCAGAACACCCTCAGTACTGCACTGAGGCATTAGCCTTTACTTTTGGTGCCCAAGCCCTGGAACAGAATAGGGAATGCCTGGAACAGGCTGCCATCTCGTATGGTCAACACCGATTTGCTGAATTCCTACTAGAAAGATCTGGGTCTGTTTCTGGTGGCCATCACCTTTCAGAGAAGGTTCTTTAGGGATCTCAGAGGCACTCCCGAATTAGTTTTATTCCCCCCCTCCCCGCCCCCCCCCTTCTAATCACCATCATCACAGCAGCAAGGAATGGACAGTAAATACCGGTGACGTCCACATCCTCACAAAGAATGGTAAGCGAAAAACCTGAGCAGGAAGGAGCCAATCTCCTTTGGGGAACAAAACATGCACTGTTGAACAACCAAAGGAGTAATCACATCACGTTGGGTAAATCTCAGGCATGCTCAGTACCATGACCTGAAGACCTTGCTCTCAAAGCCATCATCTTGTTTCCCACGTGTAATAACCCTCACGAGACCCCGGGGGGGCGACCCGATTGGTCTCCCTGTGGGGCTCAGGGAATACGAGCTCCCCCCGTTGATGATCGGAGGCCTAGCAGCTGGGGTTCATGGAATCAACCCTTAAAAACCGGCCCGGATTGGGGCCGTCATGATCGGTATTCCCAGGCGGGACCGCTGCGCTGCACGACCCGTTGCGGCCTTTTCTTTTGGTTGGAAATAGACCTCCATTGGGGTCTCCTGAACTTTTATACCTCAGATGCTACATCAGTCTCACAACTAGGGCGTAATGAACCCTTTCACTACAAAGCTGTTGAGGCTTATAGGAATCCATTGAAATTGAAGGCTGCGATTGATAGGTTTTTATTAGTTAAGGGTATTAAGGGTTACAGAACCAAGGCAGGGCCCATTTCTCGAGTGAAGTTGGGGGGTGGGGTGGGATTCATTAATTGAGTTGGGCACAGGCGAGCATAGGTACATGGATAGAAAGCTTGGAGACATCAGCAGCAGGGCTGTGTGTGCTGTGTTCTGCTCACAAGCCAAAGTGAAAGTGAAACTGGATCACATGACACACTTCCTTCTAGTGATGCCTTGCTGCTACCCTTAAACACATGGTACAACAGAGGGGCAATTAAAAAAAAAATTTTTTTGAAAGATGAGATTCTTGTGATTAACCTTGACCAATATCACACCAGTTCCTCCACCCCCACCCCCCACCCCCACCCCCAAAACCTATTCTGGAATATTCCCCTCTTTGCAAACTCTGGAGTTTGCACAGAGGCTATTCAATTGGACAGTGCTGTCACAAGCTCAGTCACTGGGGACCAGGGTGCTGATCCATTGGGCTGGAGACCCCTAAATCTCTGTCGGAATTCCTCCTTTTTATTAATGAAGGCACCTCAGCAAGAGCTGCAGGATTTCCTCCAAAAATTCCCTCTCGGAAGATTTTAAGATCCTCCACAGCCATAATCTAATTGGATGTCGCAATAGGCCCAAGAGACCGAAGAGCCGATTCCTATTCTTATTTTTTCTCAGCTCGCACCTTCTTTGGTTTTTGCTGTACTAATGTTAAAAGGTAGATAGGTTTCCCCCCCCCCTGTCTTCCACTCAAAGAACAAAGAACAAAGAAATGTACAGCACAGGAACAGGCCCTTCGGCCCTCCAAGCCCGTGCCGACCAGACTGCCCGACTAAACTACAATCTTCTACACTTCCTGGGTCCGTATCCTTCTATTCCCATCCTATTCATATATTTGTCAAGATGCCCCTTAAATGTCCCTATCGTCCCTGCCTCCACTACCTCCTCCGGTAGTGAGTTCCAGGCACCCACTACCCTCTGCGTAAAAAACTTGCCTCGTACATCTACTCTAAACTTTGCCCCTCTCACCTTAAACCTATGCCCCCTAGTAATTGACCCCTCTACCCTGGGGAAAAGCCTCTGACTATCCACTCTGTCTATGCCCCTCATAATTTTGTATACCTCTATCAGGTCGCCCCTCAACCTCCTTCGTTCCAGTGAGAACAAACCGAGTTTATTCAATCGCTCCTCATAGCTTATGCCCTCCATACCAGGCAACATTCTGGTAAATCTCTTCTGCACCCTCTCTAAAGCCTCCACATCCTTCTGGTAGTGTGGCGACCAGAATTGAACACTATACTCCAAGTGTGGCCTAACTAAGGTTCTATACAGCTGCAACATGACTTGCCAATTCTTATACTCAATGCCCCGGCCAATGAAGGCAAGCATGCCGTATGCCTTCTTGACTACCTTCTCCACCTGTGTAGCCCCTTTCAGTGATCTGTGGACCTGTACTCCTAGATCTCTTTGACTTTCAATACTCTTGAGGGTTCTACCATTCACTGTATATTCCCTACCTGCATTAGCCCTTCCAAAATGCATTACCTCACATTTGTCCAGGTTAAACTCCATCTGCCATCTCTCCGCCCAAGTCTCCAGACAATCTAAATCCTGCTGTATCCTCAGACAGTCCTCATCGCTATCCGCAATTCCACCAACCTTTGTGTCGTCTGCAAACTTACTAATCAGACCAGTTACATTTTCCTCCAAATCATTTATATATACTACAAAGAGCAAAGGTCCCAGCACTGATCCCTGTGGAACACCACTGGTCACAGCCCTCCAATTAGAAAAGCATCCCTCCATTGCTACCCTCTGCCTTCTATGGCCTAGCCAGTTCTGTATCCACCTTGCCAGTTCACCCCTGATCCCGTGTGACTTCACCTTTTGTACTAGTCTACCATGAGGGACCTTGTCAAAGGCCTTACTGAAGTCCATATAGACAACATCTACTGCCCTACCTGCATCAATCATCTTAGTGACCTCCTCGAAAAACTCTATCAAGTTAGTGAGACACGACCTCCCCTTCACAAAACCGTGCTGCCTTTCACTAATACGTCCATTTGCTTCCAAATGGGAGTAGATCCTGTCTCGAAGAATTCTCTCCAGTAATTTCCCTACCACTGAAGTAAGGCTCACCGGCCTGTAGTTCCCGGGATTATCCCTGCCACCCTTCTTAAACAGAGGAACAACATTGGCTATTCTCCAGTCCTCCGGGACATCCCCTGAAGACAGCGAGGATCCAAAGATTTCTGTCAAGGCCTCAGCAATTTCCTCTCCAGCCTCCTTCAGTATTCTGGGGTAGATCCCATCCGGCCCTGGGGACTTATCTACCTTAATATTTTTTAAGACACCCAACACCTCGTCTTTTTGGATCACAATGTGACCCAGGCTATCTACACCCCCTTCTCCAGACTCAACATCTACCAATTCCTTCTCTTTGGTGAATACTGATGCAAAGTATTCATTTAGTACCTCGCCCATTTCCTCTGGCTCCACACATAGATTCCCTTGCCTATCCTTCAGTGGGCCAACCCTTTCCCTGGCTACCCTCTTGCTTTTTATGTAAGTGTAAAAAGCCTTGGGATTTTCCTTAACCCTATTTGCCAATGACTTTTCATGACCCCTTCTAGCCCTCCTGACTCCCTGCTTAAGTTCCTTCCTACTTTCCTTATATGCCACACAGGCTTCGTCTGTTCCCAGCCTTTTAGCCCTGACAAATGCCTCCTTTTTCTTTTTGACGAGGCCTACAATATCATTCGTCATCCAAGGTTCCCGAAAATTGCCGTATTTGTCTTTCTTCCTCACAGGAACATGCCTGTCCTGTATTCCTATCAACTGACACTTGAAAGCCTCCCACATGTCAGATGTTGATTTGCCCTCAAACATCCGCCCCCAATCTATGCTCTTCAGTTCCCGCCTAATATTGTTATAATTAGCCTTCCCCCAATTTAGCACATTCATCCTCGGACCACTCTTATCCTTGTCCACCAGTACTTTAAAACTTACTGAATTGTGGTCACTGTTACCGAAATGCTCCCCTACTGAAACATCTACCACCTGGCCGGGCTCATTCCCCAATACCAGGTCCAGTACCGCCTCTTCCCTAGTTGGACTGTTTACATATTGTTTTAAGAAGCCCTCCTGGATACTCCTTACAAATTCTGCCCCGTCTAAGCCCCTGGCACTAAGTGAGTCCCAGTCAATATTGGGGAAGTTGAAGTCTCCCATCACCACAACCCTGTTGTTTTTACTCTTTTCCAAAATCTGTCTACCTATCTGCTCCTCTATCTCCCGCTGGCTGTTGGGAGGCCTGTAGTATACCCCCAACATTGTGACTGCACCCTTCTTATTCCTGATCTCTACCCATATAGCCTCACTGCCCTCTGAGGTGTCCTCTCGCTGTATAGCTGTGATACTCTCCTGAACAAGTAGCGCAACTCCGCCTCCCCTTTTACATCCCCCTCTATCCCGCCTGAAACATCTAAAACCTGGAACGTTTAGCTGCCAATCCTGCCCTTCCCTCAACCAGGTCTCTGTAATGGCAACAACATCATAGTTCCAAGTAGTAATCCAAGCTCTAAGTTCATCTGCCTTACCCGTAATGCTCCTTGCATTAAAACATATGCACTTCAGGCCACCAGACCCGCTGTGTTCAGCAACTTCTCCCCGTCTGCTCTGCCTCAGAGCCACACTGTCCATATTCCCTAGTTCTCCCTCAACGCTCTCACCTTCTGACCTATTGCTCCCGTGCCCACCCCCCTGCCATACTAGTTTAAACCCTCCCGTGTGACACTAGCAAATCTCGCGGCCAGGATATTTATGCCTCTCCGGTTTAGATGCAACCCGTCCATCTTATACAGGTCACACCTGCCCCGGAAGAGCTCCCAGTGGTCCAGATAACCGAAACCCTCCCTCCTACACCAGCTGTTTAGCCACGTGTTTGTCTGCTCTATCTTCCTATTTCTAGCCTCAAACTCCCCCGGGATAAAGGAATGCCAAGAGGACACCGAGCTGAATCAGGAGGTGGCAGTCAGCCACCACTTCGAAAGAGCCTGAGCAGTGGATCGTGGGAGGAGGCGAGGACTGAGGTGGGGGGGGGGGGGGGGGGGGGCAGCAGCTGGCTGAAGCAATGTGAAAGAAGAGTGAGGCGAAACAAGAGGCTGGTGAGGAGTCTGCGAGGGCAGAGGAAGAGCAGATGGAACGCAGCTCAGGGGCACCAATGGAGGAGCGTTCAGAGGAGCACAGACTGCAGTGGCCCGAATTATGTAGGAGGAGAAACTAGATTGTGACAGGATGATGCCATCGGCCACCTAGAAATCATCCTCTGACCAATCACCTGGGGGTCGACCTCTCCATTCAGCGATCAACCACATTGAGGCTGACAGCTCTGCTCGCAAACGCTGCGAACGATCTGAAAAGCTTCCAAGTGTTCGGACTCCTTGGGAAATCCAGCAGCTCTTGCTTAGGCCGCCTCATTCCACAGATCCGGGGAAACTTGAGTCTCCGAGTCGGTGGGAATGCTGAAAAGCAAGGCCATTTCAGAAGGCGGGTTCCCCAATAACTGTGACTGTAACCGCTCTGTCCAAGTTAATACCTCCTGTGCAAATTCCAGAGTATGCAAAGAAGAGCACATTCCAGAATAGGTTGAGAGGTGGGAATGGCGGTGAAATATCGGTCACAGCTAATCACAAGAATCTCACCGGGAAAAAATGGATGCCCCTCCCCCCCCCATTCACAATTGAGAAATGGAATCGCACTGAATCTCACTGTTACTGTATATACAGTGCCATAAGTTTATAAAATCTTTCACCCTCTGAACAGGAAGTTGTGTCTGTTATAGTGTCTGACTACACAATTCAAAGTGTTGCCAACTCAAACATCCTCCCTGGAAAAGGCGAGGCCTGACTTATGTAAGCTCCGTTCTGTTCCCTTTTATTTAAAGGGACAGTATCTGTCTTTTGTCCCTCCCTCACTTAGCCCCATATCCCGATATTGGGCATTCGTGTGAGGTCCAGTTAGTTCCTCAGCAGGTCTCACCGAGCACCTTTGACCTTTGATGTTGTCACAAGCAAGGGTCAGGAGGGAGGAGCATGGTTTGCCTGAGGTCCAGTCAAGTCGCGACAAGCAAATGGCCGAACCAGGCCAAAGTCTAACCCCAACCGAGGGTCCAAAGCGTTGCTCAAATCAGGGGCTAGCACCTTCCCAACCTCGGGATGTGCCTAGGCACTCTGCAGCCAGTGAAATGTGTTCGTCATCGGAAAATAGGCAAGGCGGCACAGCAAGCCCCCACAAAGAGCAATGTGATCATGACCAGCCAGGTCATTCTATTTTTATTGATGCTGGTTGTGGGATTAATATTAGTCCAGGACATGGGGGAGAACTCTCCCTGCTTCTCCCAGTCATCCCATGTGGTTATGTTATTAAGTTTGTTCACGGGATATGGATGTTGCTGATGACATTTATTGTCCATCCCTAATTGCCCTTGAGAAGGCCTTTACGGCCATCGCAGAGTTCAGAGGGGACCTTAGTTTAGGGCCTCATCCAAAAGGCAAGACCTCTGACAGTGCAGCATTCCCTCAGCTACGATGCCACCCCGCCCTCACCCTAGCCCTGAACAAATACTGTCAGATGTAATAAGCAGCCACAAGGGTGACCACAGGTGGTGGCCATGGTAACATATCCCAATATGGTCCAAAGATGTGCAGGTTAGCTAGAGTTACTGGGATAGGGTGGGCAAAGTGGGCCTTGATGGGGTGCTGTTTCAGAGGGTCAATGCACATTCGATGGGCCGAATGGACTCCCTATGAATTCTATGGATCTATGTCTCCACAGGGAAGGGGGGGAGGGTGGAAAGAGAAGATTTGAATCAGATGACTCAATGATTTGAGTGATTTGAACTCTCCAATTCAACGAGGACTTCCTTTTTTTAAAATGCACTCATGGGATTTGGTGTCACTGGGCAAGGCCAGCATTGGTTTGCCCACCCCTAATTGTCCTTGAAAAGGTGGGGGTGAGCCGCCTTCGTGAAAGAATGCAGTCCATGTGGTGTAGGTACACTCACAGTGCTGTTAGGGAGGGAGTACCCAGAGGAAAATGGCGGATATATGGCCGAAGTCAGGGTGGTGTGTGGCTTGGAGGGGAACTTGCAGGTGGAGTTGTTCCCACGCATCTTCTGCCCTTGCCCTTCTAGGAGGTAGAGGTTGTGGGTTTGGAAGTTGCTGTTGAAGGACAAGGCTATTGCCTGTCTAGACTGCCCAACATAAATAGAAAATGCTCGGCCCAGAAGATTTCCACACCTGGAATAAGGAGAACACACTGCCTCGCTCTGCTTTCACTTTTACTCAGCAGCCCTACCACAGGCTGGGTTAGACATGCCTGCTGAAGGCCTCTGTAGGCCGAGATAGTGGCTGGCAGCTCTGCTTGTTCTAAGCCTCCTTGTTTCACTCAGTACTGTTAACTGTTTGGTTTCCGACGTCTGCAGGAATTTGAAGCAACCATTTCTCATGTTGCGCACGCGCAATTGTTGGCAGCATTGATGTATAGTCCACTGTTATGACTCTCACGAGACCTCCAGGGAGGGACCCATTAGCCTCCCCGTAAGCCTCATGGAATACGAACACCCAAACTGAGGGGCGGGGGCCCCTCAGCTGGGTAATTGATGTCGGACATAAAAGCCGGCCCAGATAGGAGTCTAGGAGAAAGGTCCCAGCCGATTGTGACCTGTAAATAGTTTGCTTTAACAAGAAACCGTTTTTGTTCTCCTCCACTACCTGACTCCTCTGTGACACCAAACGTGTTGCTGCACCACGTTGACGATGGTAGAGAGTGGCCGATCGCATTCGCGCCCAGGACGCTGGCCCACTGCAGAGTGTAATTCCGCTCAGATTGAAAAGGAGGGTTTGGAAATAGTGTTCGCGGTGAAAAAGTTCCACCAATACTGACATCATTTCACTATTGTGATGGACCACAGGCCATTACTGGGACTCGGGCTGCACGGTGGCGCAGTGGTTAGCACTGTTGCCTCACGGCGCTGCGGTCCCAGGTTCAATCTCGGCTCTGGGTCACTGTCCGTGTGGAATTTGTGCCTTCTCCCCGGTGTCTGCGTGGGTATCGCCCCCACAACCCAAAGTTGTGTGGGATAGATGGATTGGCCATGCTAAATTGCCCCTTAATTGGAAAAAATGAATTGGGTGCTCTAAACTTTAAAAAAATTACTAGGACTCTTGAAGGAAGACCAGGCGGCTCCACCGATAGCGTCCGCCAGCATCTAAAGGTGGGCCCCATTTTTCGCAGCGTACAAATATAGATTCGAGAATCGCCCTGGGTCGCAGATCGCAAATGCAGATGCGTTGAGCAGGCTCCCGCTGCCGACGCGCCCCCATCCTCCTCCCAGGACTGACAAAGTCGTCGCCACACTGAGTTTCTTGGATGCCTTGCCAGTCACTGTTGCTCAGATCCGCGATTGGACGCAAAAATATCCCACATTGTCAAATGTCCACCATGTGGTATTGTAAGGAGATCAGCACCAATAGCTGGTCGACAACTTGAGGCCCTTTGCGACCATGATGTTGGAGCTCAGCGTTGAGGGCAGCATTTTTCTGTGGGGTCTCCGCATTGCTCCCCGTACGAAGGGATCTACACAACGGACACCTGGGTGTCTCTGAAATGAAAATAATGGCCCGTAGCTATGTGTGGTGACCAGGACTGGATGGAGAAACAGGAGGGCTGACCCAGCAGTGCGCCATCTGCCAGGAGCAGCAGAAACTCCTGCCCGCCGTGCCACTTCATCCGTGGGAATGGTCAGACTGGCCTTGGGTGCGTCTTCACGCCGATTTTGCCGGGCATTTCCAGGGATCCATGACCCTGCTTATAATCCTCCCCGTGTGTGCGTGGGTTTCCTCCGGGTGCTCCGGTTTCCTCCCACAGTCCAAAGATGTGCAGGTTAGATGGATTGGCCATGATAAATTGCCCTTAGTGTCCAAACTTGCCCTTAGTGTTGGGTGGGGTTACTGGGTTATGGGGATGGTGTTGAGGTGTGGGCTTGGGTAGGGTGCTCTTTCCAAGAGCTGGTGCAGACTCGATGGGCCGAATGGCCTCCTTCTGCACTGTAAATTCTATGATAATAGATGCACATTCCAAAATATCCTCTGCCACATCGAGAGCAACGATTGAGAAGTTCCGCCTCTCTTTTAGCACAGGTGGCATTCCGGAGGTGCTGATCACGGATAACGGCACCTCCCTTTACCAGCGAAAAGTCCCGGAGTTTCATGAAGGCAACGGGGTGCAACACATCCACACGGCCCCGTACTATCTGTCCTCCAATGGGCTGGCTGAAAGGGCAATGCAAACTTTTAAAAGGGGTTTGAAGAAACCGACCTGTGGGTCTTTGGACACACGGCTGGCTAGACGTCTATTTGCACAACACCGCGTGCCACTATTGGCGTGGCACCGGCAGAACCTTTAATGGGCCGGCGGCTCAGGACCTGCCTCAGCCTCACATTCCCCGATATTGGCGGGAAAGTGCGGCGGAGTAAAGAACCTCAGGGACGTAGCCCAGTCGGGCGAGCTCAGACCAGGCAGTTCAGGCCAGGTGACGTGGTTCGCATTCGGAATTTCGGCGATGGTGCAAAATGGGTTCCTGGGAAGGTGGCATGGCGGACAGGGCTGGTCTCGTACCAGGTGCAGCAGCTGAAGGAACATTTGGACCAGCTGAGAGGCAGGAGGACTGCATTGCGTCACTCCCCTCCGGAGGAACCAGTCTCCAAACACATCGCCCCGACCAAGAGAGGTTTGGTCCACCGCCCTGTGGGGGGGGGGGGGGGGGGCAGCGGGGGGAGGCAGCGGGGGGAGATGGGGGCGGGGGGGAGGGGGCAGCGGGGGGAGGTGGGGGGGGGAGGGGGCGGCGGGGAGGGGGTGGCAGGGGGAGGGGGCAGGGGGGGCGACGCCGAGATGCGAGACATCATTGACTCTAATGACTTATGCGAGACATCATTGACTCTGTAATGACTCAGGCGAGGACTTTGAGATTGGTCAATTAGAATATGAGTTCCCTGATTAGTGGCCCAATCAGGGAACGCTTCCCCTGTGTATAACAGGGAGTGTCAGATCCTCTGCACTCCCAGTGTAGACTGCAAGCTGAATGCACCTGGTTGCTCGGCGGTTGGTCTTGTCAATAAAAGGGATTCTGTGAACTTATTACAGACTCCAACTCGGATATGGAGACCCAGGCTTCGGAAGTTTCCAATATTTAACAGGCCAGGATCGGCCGCCAGTAGTGATACCCCGCAGGTGGTCAGTGATGAAACAGCGTTCCCCGACGCGATACACATTTCCCCCCCGCCTACACACACACAAGCAAGGTGTGGTACCCTCAATAACGACGCTTAGAGTGTAAACAGTAAAGAAGGCTTTAATAAACTAAGAACTAGGCTAGAGCCGAGACGTGTGCTAACTGCTGCACTGCCCACAAGGCGGCCCCTTATATACGGCTCACAGATGGGCGGAGCCAGAGGCGGAGTTCCCAGGGTTCCAGGCCCGGTCTTAAAGGGGACATCACCTTACATGATGACAAGGGTACAGTGTTACAGTAACCGTTCATCACACGAGGATTTGATGATGGACATAAATGCCAGCCCGGATGGGAACTTAGGCAGAGACTTCCCAGCTGGAACTTGGATTGTGACCTGTCAATAATTTTCTTTAATAATAAATGATTTTCGTTATACCCTCATCCCTGACTCTTCTATGAACACTAAATCTATCAAAGCATCACAGTATGGCTGGAAGTATAGTAGAGGGGAGAGATAGCTGAGACTTCACTCTGGGCATGATCTATGAGGGGTCGCCTTATTTGGACAAGGAGTGGAATGTTTAAAAGTGAAAAGCCAAACCCCAGTGTTGCCGCTGGGAACACTTTGGACATCTCCAAGCTTTAACTCTTGTTAACTTGCATCGAGGTGCTCTAGGTTTGGGGAACGTATGTGGAGTTACTGCATTGACAAGACTATGATTGGAATCTTCCCAGCCCCTTTGGAGGTAGGAATGCTGGGAGAGTAGCAGAACGGTGCGTCGAGATGGCTCCCAATGCTGTCCTGTCCATGGCCTAGTTTCCCACTGGTGGGCTGCCAATGGAGCTGTCCACCTTCTCCACGGAGCCATGCAGCCAATCAAGGCAGCTTAACCCTCACTTTGGGGTCACGTTGAAGGAACTTCCCCAGTGTTAAACTCCGCTCCGCTCCCCTGGCTGAGTCCAGACCCGAGGAACAATTTGGAGGTAGCCTCCCAGCTGGACGCCGGTGGGCCATCAGAATCAGCTCTCGGTGCACCCACGACAGAACCACAGCCATGGGCGCAACCATCCCTGTGGAAGGGTTCCCTCTACAGACTGTTTCAAGGATGCCAATTTTCCTGCTAATTGAATGCCTCCCAGAGTATCTTCTTGGCTGACAAAATCTGTCCCAATGCCCAAAAGCTTTGTAAGTATAGAAGGTTCTCCTTTGCCCTCTTTGGATTCTCCTGTAACTGATGGATGTTCACATGCGTCAGATACATGTGAGCAAAAGATTGATGTTCATGGCTGAGAAGATAGATGGAAGGATAATGCTTAAACTCTGTCCCTACTCCGGTTTCCTCCCACAGTCCAAAGATGTGCAGGTTAGGTGGATTGGCCATGCTAAATTGTCCTTAGAAAAAAAAAGTGGGCAGCATGGTGGTAGTATTGTGGATAACACAATTGCTTCACAGCTCCAGGGTCCCAGGTTCGATTCCCGGCTTGGGTCACTGTCTGTGCGGAGTCTGCACGTTTTCCCCGTGTGTGCGTGGGTTTCCTCCGGGTGCTCCAGTTTCCTCCCACAGTCCAAAGATGGGCGGGTTAGGTGGATTGACCATGCTAAATTGCCCATAGTGTCCAAAATTGCCTTTAGTGTTGGGTTGGGTTATAGGGATAGGGTGGAGGTGTGGACCTTGGGTAGGGTGCTCTTTCCAAGAGCCGGTGCAGACTCGATGGGCCGAATGGCCTCCTTTAGCACTGTAAATTCTATGATTCTATGATACTCTAGCTGAATCAAGAGAAGAGGAGCTGGGTGGGGGTGGGGGGTGGGGGGTGGAGGGCAGAGATATCCTCTGACCCTGACTATCTCCATTAACATGAACGATGCCATGACAGCATTGGAAGCAATGCAGGCAGCTCTTTGTGTCCAGCCCAATGGTTTATATCTACCGATTCCCACATTGGCTTCATCGCTTTGAACGGGATCTTGCTGTGCGCAATTCAGCTGCTTCACAATGCACGCGCTGGCTGCTCCCAAGACTCCCCAGTGAGATAAGAACACAGTGTTTAAAGATACCACAGCTTGCTTGTGGTAAAAGATGGGGCGATTGTATTGAGCAGTAAGTCTGACGGGATTAATCAGTCGGGTCCCAGCGTTTTGGCCCCCGGAAAACAGCACATCGGTTTTCGGCAGTAATCCAGGGATGGAATCTATGGGAGGGAACGGAGGAGGAAGAGACAGGGAAAGCAGCTGCAACCTTCGTGCACTCACTTCTTTACTACTCTTAATTTTCATTTCTCCTGCATCTTTTGAATACTTTATCCTGGCGTTGTGTATGTTACACATGGATATGATGCCGTGTTAGGCGGCTGCCATTTTGCTGTCTTGACTGTTCTGAGGAAATGCTTCAACTGGCTGAGCTCCACTCTCTGGGTTCAATGAGCTGAAACATCTTGAGAGAATTTCCACATACTGCTAAATATTTACAAAGTGCCCCTCACAAAAACAGTAATAGTGTGTTGGGCTTTCTGCCTTGTGCTTTTGTTACTCTCTCCTCTCCTTTATCCCTCGTTCTCGCCATCTCAGGGCGACTGGACTTTCATCTTTCCCCCTGCCTCTTCCTTCCTGTGTCAGTCTGTTTCTCCCTCCCTCTTTCTTTCTCTCTCTCTCTTCCAGTCATACTCTCTGTTCTCGTCTTTTCTACATTCCTCCACGGCCCTTTCTTAATTCTTTTCCTTTACATTCCAGCTGCACCTGTTTGTCCTTTTTCTTCCTGCTCTCTCACTCTCTTTCTCTCACTATCTATCCAACAATTCCTTCCCTGTCTCAAACTCACTCTCTTTCTATCTTTCGCTCCGTTTCCCTTTCTATCCTTACCTTGGCATTTTGCTCTCTCATTCACTTCCTTTCTAACTTTTTTAATCTTGTTTTCTGATTTACTCTTTTTTTTCTCCTTCTTTCTCTTTTACTCTGTCTCTCACTCTCTTCCTTTCAATTTCACTCTCTCTCTCCATCTGCCTCCCTTTGTATCTTTCTCTCTAATCCTTCTTCTATCCCCCTTCTCTCTCTCTGTTTCACTGTCTCCCATTGTATCTTTCTCTCTCTAATTCTCCTTTTATCCCTCTTCTCTTTCCCTGTTTCACTTCCTATCTTTCTCTCTCTAACTCTCCTAACCCTCTTCTCTCTCTGCCTCCCTTCGTATCTTTTTCTCTTTCTCTAATTCTCCTAGCCCTCTTCTCTTTCTTTCTCTTTCTCTGACTCCGTTCCTATCTTTCTCTCTCTCTAATTCTCCTTTTCCCCTCTCTCTGTCTCCCTTGCTCTCTTTCTCTCTCTCTCTAATTCTCCTTCTACCCTTCTCTGTCTTCCTTGCTATCTTTCCCTCTCCCTCTAACTCTCCTTCTATCCCTCTCCTCCCTCTCTCTGTCTCCCATCCTCTATTTCTCTCTCTAACTCGCCCTCTATCCCTCTCTGCCTCCATTCCTACCCTCCCTTGCTTATTCTCTTTCGCTAACTCTCCTTCTATCCCTCTTCCCTCTCCCCCTTTCTATCTTTCTCTCTCACGGTCACTCTGTTTACCCTTGCACATGCCTGCCTCGCCGAAGTTTAATTTCTTTTGGTAAATGTGATTTACCGTCAGACTGTACTGGAGCTGATGAGCTGGAGATAGTTGAAATGACTGGAGGAAATCAGCCTTCAACGGATGTTGAAAACAGGAAGAATTTGAGAGAGGACATTCCCAACAATGCACAAGCCCCCCTGAATTGTCAAGGACATTCAAGCATAGTAATTCGATACAGGGCAGATTGCTGGGTCAGTTCAGATAGAATCATAGAATGGATGGAGCCAAAGCAAGGCCATTCGTTCCATCGTATACATGCTGGTTCCACCCCCCCCCCCCCCCCCCTTGCTCTTTCCCCAGAACCCTTTTTACTCTTCAGATAACGATCCAATTCCCATTTGAAAGCCACAGTTGAATCTGACTCCTCCACGCTCTCAGGCGGCGCATTCCAAATCCTGAACATTTTCTGTGCACCCCGGCCATTGCTTCCACGTCCTTCCTAAAGTGTGCGGTGCCCAGAATTGGTCACAGAGCTCCGTCTGAGGCAGCCAAACCGGAGTATTATACTCCAGTTTATAAAGGATGGCATTAAGAGTCAGCCCTTCAGGATTGGTCTGGACTCGCTAGCAATTGAAGATTGCTCTGAATGATGTTGCTGGGAGCAAACAACCAGGAGAAAAGGAATAGGGACATTGAAAAAAGAGTTCCTTTCAAAAAATATTTTTGGACACTATTGTCTATTCGTTAGAAAGGGCACCATTCAGCGGACTGAAGTTAAAGTCGGCAGAGCGGCACACTTAGCGGACTGCTTCTCAGCGCTGCAGCCGTTTGTTTTGGCCTCAGAGAGATTCACTCCGCCGAGGCCACACCGGGAGGGGTTTCCTGCTGACGAGAGAGGCTCCACGCAGATCGGGGCACCATTTTGTCCGGCAGCCCCAATCTTCCCAGCCCCTTTCAGGCCCCTCCCCCTGCTCATTTGACCCTCTCACCCTTCCCCCCCCCTCCCACACCTTGAGGAAGCCCTCGGGAACTCGCCCCCCCCCCCCCATCTAATTGACCCCTGGCAGTGCCAACCAGGCACCTGGGTGCCCTGGTAGTATGCCGGCACCCTGGTAGGGTGCCAGGTTGGCAGTGCCAGGGTGCGAGGGGAAAGCCAGGGTACCACCCTGCCTGTCTTCGACCACCCGGGGGTCTCCACTGGCCTGGAAGACTCCCTCAGGTGCCGTTTTGTCTGGTCCACGTTTGTGTGGAACAGTGCTAAGCAACGCCCTGGCGAGGTATCCCAGGCACGGCCGATGAGTATCGGCATGAGGTGAATCCAGCGAGAGCGGGATCCAGATCACGGCAGGCTTGGCGAGTCGGGTGACTTGCGATCAGCTTGGCACCCGGCACTGAGCCCAATTTAGGGCTCACGTTGTGTCTGGACCTGCGCCAGGTGCAAGGGTGTCACTGAATCGCGCAGAAAGGTATTAGCAAGAGGAAATAAAGACTACAGAAGAACATTAGAATTAAGAGCAGGAATAGGCCATTCAGCCCCTCAAGCCTGCTCCGCAGTCAATAAGGTCATGGCTGATCCAATGTGGCCTCCACTCCACTTTCCACTCTATCCCCAAAACACTTGACTCTCTTGTCGACCAGAAATCTGCCTAATTTAGCCTTGAGAATATTCAATGACCCAGCCTCCACTGCTCTCTGAGGAAGAGAATTCGAATCGCTGATGAATGACCCTCAGAGAAGAGCTGCGTGGTTGATAGTCAAGGATGAAATTGAATTTGAAAGGCCTGGGAAGGCAGGCCAACCTGGGAATGGACATATTGGCCACCCATTGGGGCAGAGTGACTGGAGGGAGGAGATAAACCAACGGCTCTTTATGACAAACCCAGCTACTGCACAGAGTCCAAGGAGAGAACCCGCTAACACCTTCAAGGGAACCCCGTCGAGGACCACCTAGCCCACATTTTGAAAACAAATTAATGAAACCTCACCAATCAGGGCTCAACCCTGAGCTGTCAGTGAGGAATCGAAGAAGAGAAGCTTACAGTGAGCACCTACTGAAATTGGATGACATGATTGAAAATCCATGGTAGGTGTTAAAAGATAAACCAATCCTTCTCTTAATTGCATTGAAATGAAATGAAATGAAAATCGCTTATTGTCACAAGTAGGCTTCAAATGAAGTTACTGTGTGAAAAGCCCCTAGTCGCCACATTCTGGCGCCTTTTCGGGGAGGCTGGTACGGGAATTGAACCGTGCTGCTGGCCTGCCTTGTCTGCTTTCAAAGCCAGCGATTTAGCCCTGTGCTAAACAGCCCCCCAGTTGACACTTTTTTGTGAGGGCCACAAAGAATCCAGCATGAGTTGAAGGATAGAAAGAAATAACATTTATTTACAATAACATATATATATATATATATATATACAACAGCAGCAGCAACTCCCTTGCTGCTCACTCCTCTCCAGCTGGTTCCAAACTGGCCAGCTTTATTTATGCAGGGAATCTGCTAATGATTTCTCCGCCCCCCTCATTGGGGAAGCTCATACTCCCAAAGGATTGGGGGATTGCCATTAGTCCCTAGCCAGTGGTAAGCAGGCAGGTTATAACATCCCTCCCCCCCCAAAGTCCAAGGAATCCACCAAAGACCCTGGCGAAGGAGGGCGTCGGATTCGTTTTGCTGCAGGCCGGACAACATTTGCACGAGGCGCTGGATCGGGCGGCCTGTAACGAGACGGAGAACGGCACTTGCATGATGAATGGCGTAACGGTTGTACATCCACGGCCCGTGGGCCTGAGGACTCCCCCTCTGAGGTGTCCTGTGTCTCCATCTCGGAGTCGGAGTCCGCTGCCTCCGTCATCTCGGCGTCTCTATCTCCGCGCGGTTCTGCAACGACCTGCGCAGGCTTTGAGTGCGGCACCAGAGGAAGATTGTGAGGAATACTCTCCACTGTGTCTGGTCTCTTTGGCTGTAGAAATGAGCTCCGGGGGCGGGGAATCTTTGGAAGAGATGGTATTCTGGACCTAATGTGGTCTACATGCTTGCGCTGGAGACGACCCTGGGCTTGCACCTGGTAGGATATAGGGCCCGTTTGGCGAAAGATTACGCCAGGGACCCACTGGGCACCACCAGCAAAATTACGAACGAACACTGGGTCACTGGGCGCAAACTGCCGAATCGGCTGATGCCGAGAAAATCCCTGTCCCTGCCGTTCTTGTGTGCGGAGTACTTTTGCGCTAATGTCCGGGGAAACCATGCTAAGGCGGGTGTGAAGTCTCCGGCCCATTAGGAGTTCCGCGGGAGCTACCCCAGTCACCGCATGTGGAGTGGTCCTATATGAAAACAAAAAACGCGCCAGTCTTGCGTCTATAGACCCGAAAAACTACTTCTTTAGGCCTTGTTTGAATGTCTGCACTACGCGCTCCACCAACCCAATGGAAGCCGGGTGGTATGGAGCAGTGCGGATATGGCATATGCCGTTCATCTTCATGAACCTCACAAACTCCTCACTTGTGAACAGAGTACCGTTGTCTGTGACCAGCACCTCGGGGAGGCCATGCGTACTGAAAGACAAATGCATCTTCTCGATTGTTGCGCAGGACGTTGTGCCTACCATCTTATGCACCTCTAACCATTTAGGCTGAGCATCGATTAATAGAAGAAACATGGATCCTTGAAAAGGGCCGGCGAAATCCACATGCAAGCGCACCCAAGGCCGCCCTGGCCATTCCCAGTTATATAGGGGCACGGAAGGCGGAAGCATCTGATGCTCATGGCAAATGGAGCAGTTTTGGGCCACCTTCTCAATGTCGGTGTCGAGGACTGGCCACCAGACATAACTCCGGGCCAACATTTTCATTTTGGTCACACCCGGTTGCCCATTGTGCAAGTCCCTTAGTATCAGCTCCTGTCCTATTTCCGGGACAATCACACGCGTCCCCCACAAGAGGATACTGTCTTCCCTGCTAAATTCTGACAGCTTGGAGGAAAATGCCCACAACTCGCCTGGGAGATGTCTCTGCTGCCCACCATACAGGACTATGTGCCAAACCTTTGACAGGACTGGCTCCGTCTGGGTCCACTCATGGATCTGTGATGCCGTGACAGGCAAGGAGTCCATAAAATTTAGGGTTGCAACCACCTCACCGGTCGTGGGGGTCGACATGGGGCCGGTCGATAAAGGCAATCAGCTCAGTGCGCGGCATTCGCTATCTGGCTTCCTGGTTTGTGCTCCAGAGAATACTCGTATGCAGCAAGCAACAAAGCCCAGCGCTGGATCCGTGCAGAAGCAATGGGCGGTATTGGTTTATCCTCTCAGAAAAATCCCAGCATAGGCTTATGATCAGTCACGATAGTGAAGTGGCGGCCATACACATACTGGTGGAAGCGTTTCACCGCAAAGATCACCCCCAGGCCCTCCTTCTCAATCTGCGCGTACTTCTTTTCCGCAGCAGTCAATGTGCGGGAGGCGAAAGCTATCGGCCGCACGGCCCCGTTCTCCATCTTGTGGGACAGGACAGCCCCAGTACCATACGGGGATGCATCACACGTGATGAGCAAAGGCTTTCCAGGATCATAGTGGGTTAGTAACCCAGACGAAGACAATTGTTGTTTTACCCGCCGGAAAGCAGTTTCTTGCAGCTGACCGCAAACCCAGGTGTGATTCTTCTTTAGCAGAAGGTGCAACGGGGCCAGCATAGTTGCCAGATTGGGGCGGAACTTCCCGTAATAGTTTACGAGGCTGAGAAAAGAAGTGTCAGTCGGGACCTGCTGAATTGTGCGCACCTTCTCTGCGACAGGGTGTAAACCTTCGCCGTCCACCTGATAACCCAGGTAGACTACTTCCTTCGACTGAAAGACGCACTTTGGGCGACGTAAACGGACTCCAGCCTTTGAAAAGCGTCTAAGGACAGCCTCCAAATTTTCCAAATGTTCCTGCTCCTACGTCCCTGTAATCAAAACGTCGTCTAAGTATACAGCGACACGCGGTAAACCTCTCAAGATGCCCTCCATGATGCGTTGAAAAATAGCGGAAGCAGAGGATACCCCAAAGGGCAACCGTGTATATTCATACAGGCCCCGGTGTGTATTAATAGTTACATATGGACTTCCGGGTGTGGCTATGCAGAGCTAAGTTGCATGTTCGGCAGCTCCCGCTTGGAACGGACTTTTGGGCTCTTTACGGGGCCCCCAACGGCATTTTTTCGGCATTTTCCGGTGTGGGAAGAAGACTGCAACATTCCCCCGACAGTGTCCCCCAGGAATGGTATGTCTCTTGGTTACCAGACCCGGCAGAAACAGTAAAAGATTTGGCTGGAAAGACAAAGCCTCTTCCAGCATGCAGGCAGCGGAAGGGCAAGCTGAAAGGCTTCAAGCTGACTTGAGGGCCCTTAGAAGCAGAGGGAACAACTGTGAAAAGATCTCATCAAGGCCATTGAAGAAGCGGGGACGAGATTTCCGGTGGCGGCCATGGAGGAGTAGGTCGCACGTTCGGCAGCTCCCGTCTGGAACGGACTCTCAGACCTTTTTCAGGAGTTTCCACAGACCTTTTGGGGCAGATTGGTGAAGCGAACACTGCCAAAAGGATTCTCTCCCGAGACTTCCAGTTGCAGCTATGCAGAGCTAAGTTGCATATTCGGCGGCTCCCGCAAAAACTGACTTTTGGGCTCTTTTCAGGGCCCCCAACGGAACTTTTTCGAGGTTTCCCGGTGTGGAAAGGAGGTAATAATAGCTCCCCGTCAGTATATGGCTTTAACTAGGAGCGGGGCGACAAAAAAGGTGGTAGTAGACCCGAAGAAGGCAGGGAAGAAGGACAAAATGGTGGCGGGTGGATACCAGGCAGCGTGGAGGCAGTGGGAAGAGGAGCAACAGGAGGGTATCCAGCGCTGCCTCAGAGAGATTAAAATGGATCTGCTAGAGCCGATGAAGGCTTCTATTGATAAACTGCTGGAGACACAGACGGCCCAGGGGGTGGCGATCCGAGAGGCTCAACAAAAGATCTCTGACAATGAGGACGGGATCTTAGGCCTGGCGGTAAAGGTGGAGGCGCACGAGGCGCTCCACAAGAAATGGCAGGAGCGGTTCGAGGAGATGGAGAATCGGTCGAGCGGAAGAATCTGCGGATTCTGGGCCACCCGGAGGGGCTGGAGGGGCCGGATGTGGGGGCCTATGTGGTCACCATGTTGAACTCGCTGATGGGAGCGGGGTCCTTCCAGGGGCCCCTGGAGCTGGAAGGGGCCCATAGAGTGTTGGCGAGGAGGCCCAAGGCTAACGAGCCTCCGCGGGCGGTGCTGGTGCGATTCCATCAGTTTGTCGATCGGGAGTGTGTGCTCAGGTGGGCCAAGGAGAGGAGCAGCAGGTGAGAGAACGCAGAGGTCCGAATATACCAAGACTGGAGTGCGGAGGTGGCGAAGAGGAGGGCCAGGTACAATCGAGTGAAGGCGGTGCTGCACAGGAAGGGGCAGAAGTTTGGCATGCTGCAGCCGGCGCGACTGTGGGATACCTACAATGTAAATGTAAATCGCTTATTGTCACAAGTTGGCTTCAAATGAAGTTACGGGAACATTACGGGCTGTTACGGGAACAGGACCATTATTTTGAGTCTCCGGAGGAGGCGTGGGCCTTTGTTCAGGCCGAGAAGCTGGACACAGACTGAGGGTCGGGATGGGCGATTGGGGATATGTTATGCCTATTTGTTGTTTGGGGGGGGGGGACCCCTTTGCATTGTTTAGGGTTTCTTTTTTTCTGTGTTTTTCTCTTTTGGGTTGGGGAGGGTGGATGGGGCGGGTTGGGCACTGTTTTGGTTGGTGGCAGGGCCTGGTAGGTGGAGAGCGCGTATTTTGTTCCCACGCCGAAGACTGGGGGTGGGGGGTGGGGCCGGGGCGGGGAAGCGAGGATTGTTTCCCGCGCTTAGAACGGAGGGGGGAGGGGGAGAGCCTGTGGATGGGGAGCGGGAGAGGAGGGTGTGCCACACAATGGGAGGAGTCGAAGGGGAGGCGGGAGTGGCCGGGGTCAGCAGGAGTCAGCTGACTTGCGGAAGTGCAATGGGGGGAGTAAACCAGCTAGGATGGGTCCGAGCCGGCGGGGATGGGGGGGGTGGTGATCGAGTTGCTGCTGCCAAGGTCAAGGAGGAGCTGAAGCGAGTGGGGGGGTCAAGACGGGGGTAAGCCGCTGTGGGGAACGGGCCAGGTGTGGGGTGCGGGCGCGTGGCTGGCCGAGGAGGGGTCATGGCTAGTCGGCGTGGAAGGGGGGGCGGGTAGCCCCCTGATTCGGCTGATAACCTGGAATGTAAGGGGTCTGAATGGGCCGGTTAAGCGGGCCCGCGTGTTCGCGCACCTGAAGGGGCTCAAGGCGGATGTGGTTATGCTCCAGGAGACACACCTGAAGGTGGCAGACCAGGTAAGATTGAGGAAAGGGTGGGTAGGTCAGGTGTTTCACTCGGGGCTAGATGCCAAAAATCAAGGGGTGGCGATCTTGGTGGGAAAGGTGTCATTCGAGGCGTCGAGCCTTGTGGCAGATAATGGCGGTAGGTACATAATGGTAAGTGGTAAGTTGCAGGGAGAGAGGGTGATACTGGTCAATGTGTATGCTCCGAACTGGGACGATGCGGGTTTTATGCGGCGTATGTTGGGTCGGATCCCAGACTTGGAAGTGGGGGGCCTGATAATGGGGGGAGACTTTAACACGGTGTTGGATCCGGCACTGGATCGCTCCAGGTCTAGGATGGGTAGGAAGCCGGCGGCGGCTAGACTGTTGAGGGTATTTATGGACCAGATGGGAGGGGTGGACCCTTGGAGATTTGCAAGGCCGGGGGCTAGGGAATTTTCATTCTTCTCACATGTCCATAAGGCTTATTCTCGAATCGACTTTTTCATTTTGAGTAGGGCGCTGATAGCGAGAGTAGAGGATACCAAGCATTCGGCAATAGCCATTTCGGACCACGCCCCGCATTGGGTGGACTTGGCGATGGGGGAGGAGAGGGACCAGCGCCCGCTGGGGCGCTTGGAGGTGGGGCTGTTGGCGGACGAGGATGTGAGCGAGCAGGTCCGAGGAAATATAGAGAGGTACTTGGAGACCAACGACAGCGGGGAGGTCCGAGTGGGGATGGTATGGGAGGCACTGAAGGCGGTGGTGAGGGGAGAGCTGATCTCCATTAGGGCCCCAAGGAGCGGAGGGAGCGGGGGGAGAGGGAGAGGCTGGTGGGGGAGATTGTGAGGGTAGACAGGAGGTACGCGGAAGAGCCTGAGGAAGGATTGTTGAGGAAGAGGCGCAGCCTCCAGGCCGAATTCTACCTGGTGACCACCAGGAAGGCGGAGGTGCAGTGGGGGAAGGCCCAGGGGGTGGTCTACGAGTATGGGGAAAAGGCAAGCCGGAGGCTGGCGCATCAGCTTCGGAAGCGGGACGCAGCTAGGGAGATCGGGGGAGTTAAGGACAGGGGAGGGAGCGTGGTACGGAGTGGGGTTGGCATCAATGGGGTCTTCAGGGACTTCTACGAGGAATTGTACCGATCCAAGCCCCCACGGGAGGAGGGAGGGATGGGCCGTTTCCTGGACCAATTGAGGTTTCCAAAGGTGGAAGAGGGATTGGTGGCGGGGCTGGGGGCCCCGATTGGGCTGGAGGAGCTGATCAAAGGGATAGGAAGCATGCAGGCGGGAAGGCACCGGGGCCGGACGGTTTCCCGGCCGAGTTCTATAAAAAATATATGGACCTGTTGGGCCCACTGTTAGTTAGGACCTTTAATGAGGCAAGGGAGGGGGGGGGGGCTTTAACCCCGACGATGTCCCGGGCACTGATCTCCTTGATCCTGAAGCGAGACAAGGATCCCCTGCAATGTTGGATTGGATTGGATTGGATTTGTTTATTGGCACGTGTAACGCGGTACAGTGAAAAGTATTTTTCTGCGAGCAGCTCAACAGATCATTAAGTACATGAGAAACGAGTATAGGTTAAGTAAAAAGTGGATCTGTTTGGGAGAGCTCGCAGAGAGTCACCTCGCTCCAGCGCCATCTTGGAACCATGTGGGTCTTACAGACCGATTTCCTTGCTAAATGTAGATGCCAAGGTGCTGGCGAAGGTCTTAGCCACGAGGATTGAGGATTGTGTGCCGCAGATCATCCATGAAGACCAGACGGGGTTTGTGAAGGGGAGACAGTTAAACGCAAATATGCGGAGGCTTTTGAACGTTATCATGATACCGGCGAGGGAGGGGGAGGCAGAGAGTGGTGGCGATGGACGCTGAGAAAGCCTTCGATAGAGTGGAGTGGGGGTACCTGTGGGAGGTGCTGAAGAGGTTCGGGTTTGGGGAGGGGTTTGTCAGGTGGGTTAGGCTGTTGTATGAGGTCCCGATGGCGAGTGTGGCCACAAAAAGCAGGAGGTCCGAGTACTTTCGGTTGCACCGAGGGACGAGACAGGGGTGTCCCCTGTCCCCCCTGCTCTTCGCACTGGCGATTGAACCCCTGGCTATGGCACTGAGAGAGTCGAGGAACTGGAGGGGGTTGTTGCGGGGTGGGGAGGAGCATAGGGTGTCGCTTTATGTATGTGGCGGACCCGGTGGGAGGAATGCCAGAGGTAATGAGGATCCTTGGGGAATTTGGGGACTTTTCGGGGTACAAGCTCAATATAGGGAAGAGCGAGCTGTTCGTAGTTCAGCTAGGGGAGCAGGAGAGTGGGATTGGATTGGATTGGATTTGTTTATTGTCACGTGTACCGAGGTACAGTGAAAAGTATTTTTCTGCGAGCAGCTCAACAGATCATTAAGTACAGGAGAAGAAAAGGGAATAAAAGAAAATACATAATAGGGCAACACAACATATACAATGTAACTACATAAGCACTGGCATCGGATCAAGCATACAGGGTGTAGTGTTAATGAGGTCAGTCCATAAGAGAGTCATTTAGGAGTCTGGTAACAGTGGGGAAGAAGCTGTTTTTGAGTCTGTTCGTGTGTGTTCTCAGACTTCTGTATCTCCTGCCCGATGGAAGAAGTTGGAAGAGTGAGTAAGCCGGGTGGGAGGGATCTTTGATTATACTGCCCGCTTTCCCCAGGCAGCGGGAGGTGTAGATGGAGTCAATGGATGGGAGGCAGGTTTGTGTGATGGACTGGGCGGTGTTCACGACTCTCTGAAGTTTCTTGCGGTCATGGGCCGAGCAATTGCCATACCAGGCTGTGGTGCAGCCCGATAGGATGCTTTCTATGGTGCATCTGTAAAAGTTGGTAAGAGTCAATGTGGACATGCCGAATTTCCTTACTTTCCTGAGGAAGTATAGGCGCTGTTGTGCTTTCTTGGTGGTAGCGTCGACGTGGGTAGACCAGGACAGAATTTTGGAGATGTGCACCCCTAGGAATTTGAAACTGCTAACCATCTCCACTGCATAGGCTTAACTTTACAAGGCTGGTGGAGCAAATGGAGGAGGAACATAGAACATAGAACATAGAACATAGAAAATACAGCACAGAACAGGCCCTTCGGCCCACGATGTTGTGCCGAACCTTTGTCCTAGATTAATCATAGATTATCATTGAATCTACAGTGCAGAAGGAGGCCATTCGGCCCCCTGAGTCTGCACCAGCTCTTGGAAAGAGCACCCTACCCAAACTCAACACCTCCACCCAACACCAAGGGCAATTTGGACATTAAGGGCAATTTATCATTGGCCAATTCACCTAACCCGCACATCTTTGGACTGTGGGAGGAAACCGGAGCACCCGGAGGAAACCCACGCAGACACGGGGAGGACGTGCAGACTCCGCACAGACAATGACCCAAGCCGAAATCGAACCTGGGACCATGGATCTGTGAAGCAATTGTGCTATCCACAATGCTACCGTGCTGCCCTTAAGAACAAATAAATCTACACTATATAATTATCCCGTAATCCATGTACCTATCCAACAGCTGCTTGAAGGTCACTAATGTTTCCGACTCAACTACTTGAGTAGTTGAGTCGGAAACATTAGTGCCCCCACTACTCTCTGGGTAAAGAACCTACCTCTGATATCCCTCCTATATCTTCCACCTTTCACCTTAAATTTATGTCCCCTTGTAATGGTGTGTTCCACCTGGGGAAAAAGTCTCTGACTGTCTACTCTATCTATTCCCCTGATCATCTTATAAACCTCTATCAAGTCGCCCCTCATCCTTCTCCGCTCTAATGAGAAAAGGCCTAGCACCCTCAACCTTTCCTCGTAAGACCTACTCTCCATTCCAGGCAACATCCTGGTAAATCTTCTTTGCACCTTTTCCAGAGCTTCCACATCCTTCCTAAAATGAGGCGACAAGAACTGTACACAGTACTCCAAATGTGGCCTTACCAAAGTTTTGTACAGCTGCATCATCACCTCACGGCTCTTAAATTCAATCCCTCTGTTAATGAACGCGAGCACACCATAGGCCTTCTTCACAGCTCTATCCACTTGAGTGGCAACTTTCAAAGATGTATGAACATAGACCCCAAGGTCTCTCTGCTCCTCCACAATGCCAAGAACTCTACCGTTAACCCTGTATTCCGCATTCATATTTGTCCTTCCAAAATGGACAACCTCACACTTTTCAGGGTTAAACTCCATCTGCCACTTCTCAGACCAGCTCTGCATCCTATCTATGTCTCTTTGCAGCCGACAACAGCCCTCCTTACTATCCACAACTCCACCAATCTTCGTATCGTCTGCAAATTTACTGACCCACCCTCCAACTCCCTCATCCAAGTCATTAATGAAAATCACAAACAGCAGAGGACCCAGAACTGATCCCTGCGGTACACCACTGGTAACTGGGATCCAGGCTGAATATTTGCCATCCACCACCACTCTCTGACTTCTATCGGTTAGCCAGTTCGTTATCCAACTGGCCAAATCTCCCACTATCCCATGCCTCCTTACTTTGTGCAGAAGCCTACCATGGGGAACTTTATCAAATGCCTTACTAAAATCCATGTACACTACATCCACTGCTTTACCTTCATCCACATGCTTGGTCACCTCCTCAAAGAATTCAATAAGATTTGTAAGGCAAGACCTACCCCTCACAAATCCGTGCTGACTATCCCTAATCAAGCAGTGTCTTTCCAGATGCTCAGAAATCCTATCCTTCAGTACCCTTTCCATTACTTTGCCTACCACCGAAGTAAGACTAACTGGCCTGTAATTCCCAGGGTTATCCCTAGTTCCTTTTTTGAACAGGGGCACGACATTCGCCACTCTCCAATCCCCTGGTACCACCCCTGTTGACAGTGAGGACGAAAAGATAATTGCCAACGGCTCTGCAATTTCATCTCTTGCTTCCCATAGAATCCTTGGATATAACCCGTCAGGCCCGGGGGACTTGTCTATCCTCAAGTTTTTCAAAATGCCCAACACATCTTCCTTCCTAACAAGTATTTCCTCGAGCTTACCAATCTGTTTCACACTGTCCTCTCCAACAATATCGCCCTCTCATTTGTAAATACAAGGAGTTCAAGAGGTGGGACGCGTTGCCACTGTCCTTGGCGGGTAGGGTGCAGTCAATCAAAATGACGGTGCTCCCAAGGTTTTTGTTCCTGTTCCAATGCCTCCCTGTGTTTATCCCGAGGCTTTTTTCAGGCTGGTTAACAGGAGTATAATGTGGTTTGTGTGGCCGTGAGGGACGCCGAGGGTGAGAAGGGTGCTCCTGGAGCGGAGTAGAGATAGGGGGGGGCTGGCGCTGCCCAACCTCTGTGGGTACTACTGGGCCGCCAATGCAACGATGGTGCGCAAGGGGGTGATGGAGTGGGAGGGGTCTGCATGGAAGAGGCTGGAGACGGCGTCCTGTGTGGGTACGAGTCTGGGGGTGCTGGCAACGGCGCCGCTGCCGCTCCCTCCAAGGAGGTATACCACGAGCCCGGTGGTGGTGGCGGCCCTCAAAATCTGGGGGCAGTGGAAGCGGCACAGGGGGGAAGTTGGGGCCTCGGTGTGGACCTCATTACGGGGGAACCACCGGTTCGCCCCAGGAAGAACAGGTGGAGGGTTTTCGGGGTGGCACAGGGCAGTGATACGAAAGTTGGGGCACCTGTTTGTGGACGGGAAGTTCGCGAGTCTGGGTGAGCTGGAGTAGAAGTACGGGCTCCCCCCGGGGAACACCTTCAGGTACTTACAGGTAAGGGCATTTGCCAGATGGCAGGTGGTGGAATTCCCGCGGCTACTGCCACACACAGTCCAGGGCAGGGTGCTCTCGGGGGGTTGGGTGGGTGTGGGGAAGATCTCGGAAACTTACCAGCTGATGCAGGAGGAGGAGGAGGCCTCGGTTGTGGAGTTGAAAGGTAAGTGGGAGGAGGAGTTGGGAGAGGAGATCGAAGAGGGGAGGTGGGCAAATGCCCTCGGGAGCGTGAACTCTTCCTCTTTGTGCGCGAGGCTCAGCCTCATACAGTTTAAGGTGCTGCACAGGGCACACATGACCGGGACAAGGATGAGCCGGTTCTTTGAGGGTGAGGACAGGTGTGTTAGGTGCTCAGGGAGCCCAGCAAATCACACTCATATGTTCTGGGCATGCCCAGCGTTGGAGGAATTTTGGAAGGGCGTAGCGAGGACGGTGTCGAGGGGGGTAGGATCCAGGGTCAAACCGGGCGGGGGGCTCACAATATTTGTGGTGGCAGAGGAGCCGGGAGTGCAGGAGGCGAAAGAGTCCGGAATTCTGGCCTTTGCGTCCCTGGTAGCCCGGCGAAAGATTCTCCTTCAGTGGAAAGATGCGAGGCCCCCAAGCGTGGAATCCTGGATCAGTGTTATGGCAGGGTTCATTAAGTTGGAGAGGGTGAAATTCGCCTTGAGAGGGTCGGTACAAGGGTTCTTTAGGCAATGGCAACCGTTCTTAGACTTTCTGGCAGAACGATAGACATTGGTCGATGGCAGCAGCAGCAGCAGCTCGGGGGGGGGGGGGGGGGGGTTTACTTTATTTTTGTTGATGTTATTTACACTGGAGGGTCTGAGGGGGTGTATACACCTGTTGTGTTAAGTCGGGGTGTTATTGTTAATTTATTATTTATGTACAGGGGGGGGGAGGGGTTTGGGGGGTTGCTTTTTTAGACTGTGTTTTGTACTTAACCCTGTTGGGTTCTTTTTTCTTTCTCATTTTGTTATTGATATTTTATGAAAATCTTTAATAAAAAAATTTTTTTTTTTTTAAATAGTTACATATGGTTGGGAGGCAGGGTCCAGCTCCAACTGTAGGTAGGCGTGACTTATGTCTAATTTCGTGAACGAGAGTCCGCCTGCAAGCTTTGCGTAGAGATCCTCTATGCGAGGCATTGGATATCGGTCGAGCCGGGAAGCCATATTCACTGTAAGCTTATAGTCGCCGCACAAGCGAACTGTGGCATCTGGCTTCATTACAGGTACAATTGATGCTGCCCAGTCAGCGAAACGGATGGGCCTGATAATACCCAAGGTCTCCAAATGAGTGAGCTCCCCTTCTACCTTCTCAAGCAAGGCGTAAGGCACCGGGCGCGCGTGGAAATAGCACGGCGTGGCTCCTGTTCGACTTGGATACGGGCTACGGACCCTTTTATTTTCCCCAAACCGGGCTGGAATACATCTGGGTCCCACCCAACGTCTCCATCCAACAGGTTTCTGGCTGTCTCTATTGCCCAGAGCGCAGTCTCTCCGCCCCCCCCCCCCCCCCCCCCCACCACACACACCCGACCACCAACGTCCAGCCAATTTGAACTCAGGCCTCAGTTACCATCCTACTGGCAATCTGTTTGTACCAAAGAGAACGTCCCGTAGCGGGAGTCACTGGGCCCCACGCAATATCGGGAGTGGCGGTGGGTTGGAGGGAGTAGGGGCGGGAACTACGCGGCGAGGCCTAGGGTTCGCCGAGAGGGGGAGGTGAGGGCTAAAGGGTTTGATAGTGTAGGTGGAAAGAAGCTATCGCCTCTGGCGTGTGCAGCCTTCAAATTAGAGTTGGGTCGTCCAGGAGCGATGTCAAGAAGCACTTAAGACAAATGGAATTCTGGGACTCTCTCCCTCAAAAAGCTGTTGAGACTGCTGGCGTGGGGAGGGGGTCAACTGGGAATTTCAAAATGGCGATAACTTCCTTCGGGAAAGAGACATTGAGTCGTGGAGCGTAAATGAAGTTGAGGCATGAATCAGTGGTGGAACAGGCTCTGGGTCAGATGACACTATTCCTATCCTGTCCCAAACTGGTTCCCATCAGTTTAAATGCCAGCTCTGGTTGGAGGGGGTGTTTTTTAAGTTTTCCAGTTCTGCTAATTCAGTGTCTGCTAGGTGCAGCAGAGAATGATGTCCTTTTATCAGGACTACAATAAAACCTGGTCAGGAACAGGAGGCATTTGATGTGGATTCCGCGCTGCCCACTGCAGCCTCCTCCCCTCTGAAAGCTACACCACTGATCGAGGTGCAGCCATGGGAGACCCAGAACCTGAGGCAGGGCGGATCAAGGCCCAACAAAAGGGAACTTTGTGCTGCTCGAGAGTTTTGAAATTCCAGTTGGCAGCGATTCTGCTGCTGTCTTCGACGAAAGGCTCCAATGGGAATAGGATTGAGATCGGAGGGGAAGGTTCCGGAATTGATGAAGGCTGACACAGTTGTCTTCCTATCCCTGCCCCCTCTCCCCACCTCCTTCGGCCCCAGCTCCTGCCTTTCACCGCCATAATCATACCTCTCCGGGCGAATTGCTGAGGCAGGGTGGGGTTGCGGAGTGGTGTTTGAGTGGAAGGAGCGGGTTAGGAGGAGAGTTGTGGGGAGGGTGTTTAGGGAAACTAGACTCCCACCCTAATCCCATCACAAAGTTTTCATATAACATTTTCAAACTGTCTTGCACTAAAAGAAACACTGTGCCTCTCAGAGTTGTCAGACAAAGGCACAGAGGCTAAAGGATATAATTGCATTATAAGCAGTTCTGAGAAGGTGCACTCAATCCATTTCTGGATGAAGGGGTTATCCTATGAGGAAAGTTGAGCAGATTGGGCTCATTGGAGTTCAGAAGAGCGAGAGGTGATCTTACTGAAACACATAAAATCCTGAGACGACATGTCAGGGAGAGGATATTTCCCTCGTGGGGGAGTGTAGAACGAGGGGAACGCAGCTTAAAGATTAGGGACCTCCGATTGAAGACGGGGACGAGAAGAATTTTGTTCTCTTCGGCGATCGTTCGGCTGTGGAATTCTATTCCCCAGAGGACAGTGGAGGTTGGGTCATTGACTATACTTGAGGCAGAGTTGGGACAGTTTGTTGATAGACAAGGGAGTTGTGGGTTACGGGGAGGGTGGGGGGCGCCAGGGGCGGGGGGGGGGGGGGGGGACAGACAGAAAAGTGGAGTTAAGGCCACAATCGGATCAACCATAATCTTATCAAATGGTGGCGTAGGTTCGATGGGCCAAATGGCCTATTCCTGCTGCTATGTCCTTGTGTACCTAATGGATGCGCAGTTGTTACCCCATGCTATAAAGGTTGATCCTTGAGTGTTTAGTTATGATTTGTTGGTGGTCAGACTGCTCGTGGAGGTTGAATGAAACAGGCGTGCAGGAATGCAACGTCAGAGATGGTAAGAATCACTTGTGGCCATACCAAAGCTTCCCATTAAATATCCTTTAAGGCCCCTTCAATGGGGAAAGTTGGGAGTTTCCATTCAAAAGATTTGGATCCGGATATATTGGAATTTGACTTTGTCTATTCACTTGATATTTCGGCAATGTCCACGCCTTAATGGCATAGCTCGCGAACGCCCCCCCCCCCCCCCAACGAGGTGAAACTGTGTTCCCTAACTATTGACACCAACCTTCTCCCCGCCAATTCTCTGAGATTAAACCAATCTGTTCATGACCTTAGTGTCATATTTGATCCTGAGATGAACTTTCAACTTCGTATTTGTGCCGGGACTAAGACCACCGAGTTCCGCCTCCGTTACATCGCACAACATCGCCACGGGTTCAGCTCATCTGCCGCTGAAGCCATCATTCATGATTATGTCACCGTCAGACACGGCTATACCAACACACTGCTGGCTAATCTCCCACATTTTACACCCCCCCATAAACTACCCTACAAACCTCATACTTTCTCCACCATTGGTGGACCTGCCTTCAGTTGCCATGGCCCCAAACTCTGGAATTCTACCTAAGCCTCTCCGCCTCCCTATCTCGCTTGCCCCCGATAAGATGCTCCTTAAAACCTCCCCGTTTGACCAAGCTTTTGGTCACCTGACCAAATGTGGCCCGTTTTCATTCTTGGTTTCATAATGTTCCTGTCAAACACCTTGGGGATGCTTTATTACGTTGTAGTCGCTATATAAATATCAATTTTTGTTGTTGCCGTGACCCATTTGTGCATAGCAGGATCCCGGAAGCAGGTGGGGACCCAGGCCTGAGCCAGCTGCCCCTATCTCTGGTCAGCTGTTTCGTTGCCCACAAAGAAAGATGTTGTCACTTTACAGGTGGAATAACAGAGGTCTGCTTGTTGCTTTAATCCGGACCAGGCGGAGGGATTTTCTTTTTTAAATATGTCTGTTATTTTCTGATCTGTGAGCGGGCTGAATCCTTTCACTGTCAATGGACGAGCTGTTCACGGAAGTTAAGTTGAGCAAAGCGACTTCATTTAAGACAAGAAATGCGATTCCTTGTTCCTTATTTGTCCTCTCTTTTCCCTCCACTCCCCCACCCCCTGCCCCCTCCCCGCCCCTCCCACCAACACCCACCCCACCCCTCCCTTTGCTCCTTTTGTTTTCTTCTTCTGAAAGCACCGACCTGTGTTTCAGTCAGGCACCCCATTAAGCTCTCAGTGAATCACCCATAGGCAATCTTCTTTGTGAGCACAGGCAGGCTGTTCGACCAAGGGCGATGGCACAGCCAAGGCTCTGCTGTGTCTGCGCATTCCCCCGTGTGGTGATATGCATATGCACAGTAATGTGTATAGTTAACTATACGGCCTCCAACCAGCAGGTGGCGATAGGGATCCACCATGTGACTCCAGAGATCCGGCAGGCGGTAGTAAGTCGTACTAGGGGACAGCTGCATTAGAAGTAGCTCCAGGAGAATTCACTTATTCGTTACCGCTTGCATCATAGTTCGGTAGTTATCTTTTCACGTGTTCGACGTGTTAATGAAATATCTTACTCGTCAAAGAACTAAATGTTCTGTGTGCATCTTCACCACGGCCACTACACAGAACATAACACCCAGTGCCAAACAAGCCGTTGAACAGGGACCAGGGATGGAATCGCTGCCCGATTTTTCCTGTTCTCTAGCCCAGAGGACAGCGAGGCAAACTGAACTCCCAGCATCACCAACCAGAGCCTGCCCAGGCACAGGGAGCCTGCTGCCTCAGTACACTGGGAGCTGTGGGGGCCGTGGCTCCATTAGTCCTCGCATAGCACAGCAATTCGGAGCAGAAGTCAGCACTTCAGCCCATCACGACTGCTCTGCCATTCAGTCAGATCATGGCTGATCACAAACCCACCTCCCCACCTGTTCCCCGTATCACTCTAACCCATTTTCTATCAGAAATATATCTATCTCCTTCTTGAAACCATTTAATCACTCAGACCCCAGCGCACCATGGGGCAGCGAGTTCCACAAATCCACCACCCTCTGCGAGAAGTAGTTCCTCCTCATCTCAGTTCTAAAGCTACCGCCTTTTATCCTATATCCGTGATTTGTAGTCAGATATATATATCCCAGCTTTGAGATATAAGATTGTGGGTTCAAGTCCTTCTCTGCAGATTTGAGCCAAAATCCAGAACTGTGTTACTGGTAGATTGTCTTTTTGAATTTATTCTTGTATGGGATGTGGGTGTCACTGGCAAGGGCAGTATTTGTTGACCACCCCTAATTGCCCTTGTACCTAGTGGCTTGCTAGGATATGGCGGTGGGCAGTTAAGAGTCAACCTGTAGGATCTGGAGTCACACGTAGGCCAGACCAGGTAAGGACGGCAGATTTCCTTCCCTAAATGGCATTAATGAACAGGGTGGGTTTTTGTAACAATCGATGACAGCTGTCATGGTCACCATTACCAGCTGTCATGGTGGGATTTGAAACCTTGTCCCCAGAGCAATAGCCATGGGCCTCTGGATTATAGTTCAGTGGCATTGCCACCCACCCCATGATTAAACTGAGGCCCTGCCTGCCCCCTCGGGTGGAAATAGATCCCACGGCACAGTTTTGAAGAGCAGCGGTACTCTTCCCGGCAGAAAAAAGCAGATGATCGGTCCATTGTCACATTGCTGTGTGCAAATTGGCTGCTTCTGGATAGTGGTTTTATTCAGCAGTGTTATACTATATGAGGGACTAAACAGAGAATGGAGAAAAAGAGCCTGTGGCCAGACCGGTCCCCGACACAATTTCAGTATTTAGTATTTGGTTTCGAGAATGTGAGCATTTTAACTTGCCCGGGTTTGGTTCCTGTTGCTTCAGTTTGTGAAGACGTGTAAAATGTCTCTAAGTTCTGGCCTCTAGAACGTCTCCCATTTCCTTTGTGCCACGATTGGCGGCCGTGCCTGGGCCTTAAGCTCTGGAGTTCCCTCACTCCACTCATCTCTACTCCCCTCTCCCCCTTTAGGATGCCCTTAAGATCTACCTTTTTGACCAAGTTATTTGGTAGCTGTCCCAATGCCCCCTGGAGAGCCCCGTCAAACTTTCTTTGAAGGTGCCCTGCCCTTGCCTTGTCGTTTCCTTACCAGAACGACAAGGAAGTACTTTCAAAGAGCCAGCAAATGTGCAATGGGCCAAATAGCTTCCTGTTGCATTGTATCATTCTGTGCTTCTATTGGGTGTTGTTAAGTAGCCCAACGTTTAACAATGCTCCCGGTGAAGCACCTTAGAGTGTTTTGACTACATTGAAGGCACTAAATGAATCCACATTGTTTTTTTACTGAGTGTGATCCATATTGCATCCCCATGGGGTTTGTTCTTTGAATATAGCCAGACCTCAGAAGCCCTCAAATGCACAACAACTCTCGTGAACTGGGGACTGGTGTGCCTAAATTCCCCCCCCCCCCCACACCCAAATTAACCCGGGGATTCTGATGCCTAATTCCCACACTAGGCCGCCAGGGATTCGGACCCATACTGGCCTACAGGCAGCTGAGATGGCTGAAGGGCTGTAGGAGACTTGCAGGGTAGGGAAGGGTGCCCCCCTGCCCTCCCCTCTGTTAAACATTGGACCCAGATGCACAAAACAAGCCTTCAAACAGGCCACACTTAGTCCCAAAACGAGCAGAGCTCGTTAGAGCAGGAAGAGATCCTGGTGCCATTATTAAATGGCACCTCGATCTCTAGGACCCCTACTGTGACCTCCAGACTCCATCCCCCCCTCATGCCCCAATTCACCTATATGGGGGTCACCGAGCAACCCACACCTCACCTCATAAGGGCAGGGCACCCACGGGTCCGGTCCCCGGCACGGACATGATGTCACCTTGGACCAGCCAGTGCCCCTGCCAGCCTGACAGTGCCACCCGGTCATCCTGGCAGTGCCAGGGTAGCACCCAGGTGGCACTGCCATGGTGTCTGGGTGGCACTGCCACAGTGCCTGGGTACCACCCTGCCCAGAGCCCCACCACGAATGGGACCCCAATCACCTGGGAGACCCCCGAAGTGCCGGTATGCCTCGTCCGTGTTTGTGGAAACCAGTACTAAACAGCGCTGGTTCAGAGTCTCCGAGGCGAGGCCATTGGGTCCCAGGCGCTGTGTAGACCTGGCATAGACATATTCAAGTGAGACAAACTGCTCCCGAGTCGGGCGCGGGGCGGCCGATAGATCGCGCCCCAGATCTGGCCTGCAAGTCACTCCAGATCCACAGCAATCTGGTTGACTCTTAAGTGCCGTCTGAAATGGCCGAGCAAGTCGTTCAGTTCAAGGGTAATATATGATGGCTTATTTAGCAATGCCCATGAATGAATAAAACGAGAGTTTCAGAATTGGGGAAGTGCCCCATGGTGCTCAGGACCTTCCTCCCCGCCACATCCCTTCCTCCCAATCCCCAAGATTCAAATCGAACGAGCTAAGAGGAGGGGCTGGATAAAGCCATTCCTCACACCAACCTTCTCGGCACCAGAGCTGTCTCAGGATTCTCCTTCACTCAGTGCGCCTGTTTTCAGGTTTTAATCCTTCACGTTGTGGGGGATTGAAGTTAACCGTGACTTCTTGGTGACCACATCCAATTTGATTATGAAAGCAGCTGTCGGAATTTCGGAATCCTACTTTCTAAAAAAAAAATGAATCCATTCTTTCTCTCTCCCTCTCTCGCTTAGCCAATTCCCACGTAACATATTGCAAACTCGCCACACATTACTGAAGAGAACGTCTATTTTCACAAAGCGTTGATCACTAAAGCAGTGTCAAATTTTAGCCGTTCCCAGGATTTTTTCTATATTTTAATTTAAAGTGCCCCCCCCCCCAACCCCTCGCCGTTGTAAGTGAGTGGGAAAGCAGCAGCAGGCAGATAAACAGCTGCAGAAAATAAATTGAATATCCGTCACACACACAAGGATTTCCCTTTGGGCACAGGTTAATGGCACTCGACACATCACGGTGACCCCCTATAACTTCCCCTCTACCCCCAGTGACACCAGCAAAGACTGGAGTGCAAAAGGCTTTAAAAATGGGCTGTGCAAGAAGGTATTTAATCCCAGTTTGGAGCTTTCACAAAATCAAGTCCAGAACATAAACGGTGGGATTTTACAGCCACTCCAGCTGACGGGATCTTCCACTTCTGCTGACGGCATGTTTGTCCCCCCCCGTCACGGGCTCCCCGGGAATTCCCATTGACAGCGACGGACCGGAAATCACATCGCCGGTGTCACGAAGCACACTGATGTTATCTGGGAGGGTAATGTTCTGGGCCAGGACTTTGGAACACCAAAGTGTATTATGAAGCTCTCCTGACCTATAACTGTTATGTTGAATTTGGCTAGGATGTGCACAGGAGCCTTCACTTCAGGCGTCATCCATCAGACTTCCTAGGCGCTTTTATCAAAACAAATTTTGTTATAAGAATGTGGTTAACATGTATAAAACGCTTATCAAGAATTTATTATATATTACAAACATGAAAAAACGCACAACAGCTACAATAGTCCATGTACATAACTCTTAACGAGCCCTCCTTAGTAGCTGTTCCAATTCAATACAAAATACAATAAACCAAAACCCCTTACAAGGTGTGGCCCAGCACACTGTAATCTCACTGGAATGGGACTGGTCCTTTTCCTGAGATCCAGCCTCCAACCAGCAGATTCAAACTCCTTCCGAACAGCAACTCTATCTTTAAAGTTGCCAAGGCAGTTTGCCACACCCAACGTGCTTTCAATTCACTGGAACAGCTTTTCAAATAAAATCAGAGAAAACAGGGAAACGCTGCTTTTTACTTCTGCAGGCCCAACCAACAAACTGAAAAGGAAACCAAAATGCTAAACCCCCCTCTCACCTGACAGCCACAGCCCAGCTCCACCCATAAATGACATCACTGAAGCCGTGCTACAAGCCATGTGGTGAAACAGAACCTTTCTGAAAGGGACACTCACATGACAGTAGCCGAACTTGGAACACCGGATCTTGGGGGTGTATAGTTTGGTTTTATTTCAGTGTAAGGAGATAAGTGAGAATAAACAGCTCAGTTGCCGGTTAGCAATTATTAAAGACTATTTATTTAAGTAAAGAAGACAAATACGCAAAAACAGGACGACTCTACTTTTATGCAATTAAGGTGTATGAATTACGAAACACTTGCACATTATATAGATTGTACCCCTTGTTACAAAACCTATCTACAGTACCTGAACTATGTAAGACTTTCCCTGTTCCACAATAACATCCAAATGGAACAACGAGCTTTCGTTCCCACACAATGCAGGGATGATACTCAAATTTGGGAACCATCTTTTTCCTGGTCCAGCGAAGATATTTTAATACTGCTGTTACGAAGGTTTTCTGCACTGCCTTGGTTCTGATGCCTAGCCACATGTTTCCCGGCTCGCACGATGCCGAGAAATACATGGCGAGAGATCGGGCCCCCAAAACGCTCTATAGGAGGGTTCCCAGTCCCCCGCACCACCTTAACACCCAACCTGGCACCATGGCAGTGTCCACACCAGCTCACATTGCCAGGATGGCAACCAGGCGGCACTGCCAGGTTGCCTAGGTGGCACCAACAGTGCCAGGGCACCACCCTGCCCAAAGGACATGCAGGTGGGGGCCATAGATCCCCTGGGAGACACCCACTAGTGTTGTTCCATTTGGTCCCCGTTTGTGGAGACCAGTGCTAAACGGCGCTCACTCAAAGTCTCTGAGCCGATGGGAATGAATGCCAAAGTCTCAGGTACCTCGGGAATCTGCACATTCGATTGAGACGAACTGCTTCGCTCGCATACGCAGATTGGCCAAAAAGCTATCCCGCCCACAATGGGGGGTATTTACATCGCAACATTTCACGAGATCGCATTGGAACTCACGAGGCCTGGTGAGCCGGATGGATCCCGGGAGCTGGGGTCTCCCGGCTTCCATTGGCCACACTGCACTGTGGCGCGCTGCTTTTCTGGCATTGCATGGCCATTGGATCTGGCCCAGAGTCTTTGGATTCCATCCATTTCGTGCACCATGGCGACAGGAGAGCTCCAATCACTGGAACTCAATTCGATAACATCAGTCCTGAGCATATACTCAATCACCTTCTGTACTGCAATAACTTAGCTGGATTTAACCTAGATGGGTGTAGTTTGATTGGAACCACATCCCCCGCATCTATGGAGTGCATTGCTAACCCCCTTCTCCCGAGTTTATTCCCACCGATACATTTTTCGGACGGCAGTAACTCTGTCGCTCCGGCTCTTATCTGGGAGCTGATGTAACCACTGGATGAAGTGGACCAGTGCATCCTCAGTGTCCAACTGAATTGTAGGGTAGTCACTGTCAGAATGTGACCCCTCGTGTTCCCTCTGCTTCATTACTAACAAAACCTCCTACTTGTTCTCATCTCCTCCAACCCAAGACGTTTTTTAGCATGTTCACATGGTACAGTCTGTGTGATTTGTCTATCCGGGGTGTGTACCAGATAGTTTTCCTCGCTCACTTTCCTTTCAATGTAGCGTGGCCCAGTGAATCCAGCTTTCAGGCGTGCGCCTGACACAGTTAACAACCCTAGCACTCCCTCCCCGGTTACAAAACCCTGAATGTGGGCCTTCAGATCAGCCCTGGCTTCTGCTCCCCTGCTGGGATGTATTTAAATGTGTTGCGTTTGAGTCACTCTGCTATAATTCAGTCAACCTCTTTGAATTGAATATATTGGCTTCTGAGTGTGTCTTATTGTCATTCGGCTGGCTAAAAATGGACCAGATAATCTGATCACACTGGCCTCACCCTGGGATCGCAACTCCTCCCTCATGTATCGTATTTTAGGAGCCTTTAATTGCATCACCACGCAATCCAAAAATAATCCTGGGTGGGGGGGGGGGGGGCAGTTTGACATTTCTCTGTGGTAGGATTCTCTATCGGTTGTTCAACTACAGGGCTAAATCGCTGGCTTTGAAAGCAGACCAAGGCAGGCCGGCAGCACGGTTCAATTCCTGTACCAGCCTCCCCGAACAGGCGCCGGAATGTGGCGACTAGGGGCTTTTCACAGTGACTTCATTTGAAGCCTACTTGTGACAATAAGCGATTTTCATTTCATTCAACTGCAGTCGGCATCACTACCATCTGGGATCCTGTGATTTGATTCCCCAGAATTAATTCAATGCCTGCAATGGCCAATATTTCTACCACACCCACCACTACTTACCCTGTCTTCAACCTCCTCTGTCAGCTTATTTTTACTAAAGAAATCTCTTTCCTTTCTCCGAGAATGCTGCTGATCAGCACTGTTTCTTTTAATACCCCTTCTGGACAACAAATGTCTTCATCCCGCAACATTATGGATTGACTCGCCCCTTTATCTCGAAACATTTTAATACCTTTTCCTCTTTGACCCTGTCCACATGGAAATATTTTACCTCGTCACGCAAATTCTTTAAACGCATCCGCCACCTGCTGGTCATTCTGCCCCTGTGCAAGTTTGCACAAATGTTCCCTTCTATTGTCTGTTTCTTTATTCAGTGTACAATTAATAATAATCTTTATTAGTGTCACATGTAGGCCTATATTAACACTGCAGTGAAGTTACTGTGAAAAGCCCCTAGTCGCCACATTCCGGCGCCTGTTCGGATACACAGAGGGAGAATTCAGAATGTCCAATTCACCTAACAAGCACGTCTTTCGGGACTTGTGGGAGGAAACCGGAGCACCCGGAGGAAACCCACGCAGACACGGGGAGAACGTGCAGACCCCACACAGACAGTGACCCAAGCCGGGAATCGAACCTGGGACCCTGGCCCTGTGAAGCAACAGTGCTAACCACTGTGCTACGGTGCTGCCCTTCCTGCTTTGCCAGTTCTCCAGCCTCTAATTTCATATTTCCCGTTCCAAGGTTTGTAACGCCCTGCGGCCGACTATTTAATCTCTAGCATGGTGATTTGGTGTGGCCCAGTTTATTACAATGAAAACATCCTACTTTTTTCATATCTCTCACCCCTTCAACAGACTCTGTTGTATATTGAGGTGAGACCGCCTTTAGGTTTCCGACCACTCCTCCTCTCCCTTGAACATTCCCAATTTCTAACTTTCTCCGATTACAAAATTGAGTCTGAAGAAAGGCTTTGGTCTATGAACCAGCCCCTAGTCGTCCGTAAGCCCCACAGCATGTCTGGCAGTTCTAACCTTCTGCTCCTCAACGTGGAGTTCTAATCATGGTGGACAACGAATCTTTAAATTCCCCCAACAGAATTATCTCGCGAAGAGCTCCAGAGCCTTCTCCTATTTTCAAGGCCCTTACCCTCCTATCAAAATGTCTTTGCTTGACCCTTTCGAATTCAAGGTAAGCCTGTTTCCCTCCAGCTCGAAATTTCTCTCCGCATGCCTCCGGGACTAGCTCCGCCCCGAGTATAGCTTTCTTCCCCTCTCATCGTGTCCAGACCTTTTTCTCTGATAAGGACTTCATTAGCTCTACCCACAGGTTTAGCCTGTAAGAGTGGTGTCCAATAATCTTGTGGCAATCTCAACTGTTTAGCTATTTTCTCTAACTTCTTAATCTCTACATCACTTTGCAATTTCTAAATTAATTTGTGGCGGGTTTTTCAGGGAGTTTCCCTCCGGCTCTGTTGGTGAGTTCCTCACCGCTATTCAATGACACTTAGTCACTTTTTGGGGCCCTGGCGAGTTTCTTAGCGGTTTAGCCCACATCTAGAATTTTTCTTGGCACTGGGGAACTGAACTCGGAGATCGGGCCGCCATTTTGAAAGGGTGCCCCAATCTCTAATTGAACTTGCGGTTCCCCCCCCCCCCCCCCCACCCATGGACAATGTCATCCCCCCCACACACATGGACACCACCCTACACCCCCCCCAAGTGAGGGCATCTCGCGAAGGGGTCCCTGGGGGTCTCCCTTCTTCAGGCCCCCCCCAAGCCTCCTTACAATATCCTATTCCTTCTAGAACCCCCACCCATCCTCCCGGAGTCCCCTACTTACCTTCCCTGCATTCCCCCACCCTTCAAGCCCCCCCCCCCCCCTCATTTTATCGGCTTGTACCCCTTGGCCCTTGGCAATGCCACCCTGACACTCGGACACCCTTGCACTGCCACCCAGGCACCCAGGCAGTACTCATGATGGCTTGGGAGTGCCATCTGGGCACCTTGACCGTGCCAGGGTGGCAGTGCCAAGGTGCCAGCTGGACATTGCCAAGATGCCCATGTTCAAGGGGGAGGGTCAGGGAGCCACTTGCACTCACCCTGACCACCCAAGGGTCTCTGGTGGCCCGGGAGACCCCCCCCCCAACCGGGTGCCTGTCCGCCTGGTCCACCGGCACTGATCGCCGCCCGGGGGAGGCCAAAGAATCGAGTGAGGCCGCTGGATATCGCGCTGGCGGGTCGTAAGTAAGTTTACGATCTACTTCCGCGAGTGTCATTCGGTCACGCCTATTTGGGGTGGGGCTCCGACGTCTCGCGGGGCTTCGGAGAATCCCGAGAGGCGCGGAGTCTGTCAGGCGCTGGAGGCCAATCCCAGCACTCTCCGGCCGCGTTGCGCTCAAGCGAGACCCCAACGTGGCCGGAGATTCGCGCCCAATGTCTACATCCAGGTAAGATCGAGCTAATTCAACAGCCATTTACTGCAACCTTCTTAATTAACATAACACGTTCTTGGTTCCGTTTATTTCTCACTCTCGTTACGTTCAAAATTCCCTACACACAAGTAATTAAGCTTTCTTAAGATCCTGGATATGAGCCCTCAATTTTCTGTCATGAAGCACATTGATATTATTTGTGAGGGTATCTCAAACCTGTAACACTGGTTCGTGGGGGTGTATAGTTTTGTTTTGTTTCAGTGTGAGGAGACAAGTGAAACCCCAGTGAAAATATATAGCCCAGTTGTGTAACAATTACTAAAGTCTATTTATTAAAGTAAAGAAAAGATAAATACACACAAACAAGGCAACGCTACTCTCACGCAATTAAGATGTATGAATTACTAAACACATGCACATTATATAGAACGTACCCCTTGTTACCAAACATATCTATGATCCCTGAACTCTGTAAGACTTCCCCTGTTTCCCAAACAACATCCAAATTGAATAACCAGGGGCGGCACAGTAGCACAATGGTTAGCACTGTTGCTTCACAGCGCCAGGGACCCGGGTTCGATTCCCGGCTTGAGTCACTGTCTGTACGGAGTCTGCACGTTCTCCCTGTGACTGCGTGGGTTTCCTCCGGGTGCTCCGGTTTCCTCCCACAAATCCCAAAGATGTGCTTGTGAGGTGAATTGGGCACTCGGAATTCTCTCTCCGTGTACCCGAACAGGCACCGGAATGTGGCGACTAGGGGATTTTCACAGTGACTTTGTTGCAGTGTTAATGTAAGCCTACTTGTGACAATAATAAAGATTATTATTATTACCACACAATGCAAGGCCGATACTCCAATCTGAGAACCATTTTTTCATGGTCCAGTTAGAATATTTTAAAATTACTGTTACGAAGGTTTTCTGCACAACCTTGGCTCTAAGACTTAAAAGCTAGTTTGATGTGAACTTGGCCTTCAGGCTTGGTGGCTGGAAACTGGCCTGTCCACTTTCTGCGACTGCTAGATGGTAACTGCCTCTCCTGGCTTCTCAGGGTCAGAGCACTTATACCTTTGTTGTTCTTTGATTATGCCTTCTTTTTATTCGACTGTCTGACCCTACCAACTTCCTTGACTATACATGAACATATGTATATCTCATAAACCTTCCCAATTGTCTATAATCTGTTTCTCCTCCATAAGCTAGTCACACTTGATTATTATCTAGACTGCCGTTCTAAACACTCTACCGGGAGAGAAGCACACCAGTGAGGCCCTTTGAACACTGTCTCCATGCAGATTCATGCCACCAGCCGATGGTGGGCTGTCTCTGCAAAAGATGCCAGAGAGGGGATGGAAAATCCTGCCCACAACCTTTATACCCAAGGATCTGTGGCTGATAATTACTTTTTTCTTCATTCCACCATGGATGGGGGCATCGCTGGCAAGGCCAGCATTTGTTACCCATCCCGAATTTCCCTTGAACTGAGCAGCTTGATTTCAGAGGGCAGTTTAGAGTCAATCACTGGGGTCTGGAGTCACCTGTAGGCCAGACCAGGTAAAGACGGCAGATTTCCTTCACCTAAAGGACCAGATGGATTTTTGCAACATTTGATGGCAGATCGAACGGACTACTTCTGCTCCATAGGATAGCTGTCACGATCACCATGACTGAAACTATCATTATATTCCAAATTTATTAGTTAAATTTAAATTCCACCATCTACTGGGATGGGATAAGATCCTATGACCCCAGATCATTAATTCTGGGCTGTTGGTTTGGTGACCTTAACGCTCTGCCACTATCTCCAGCACGGTAGCATTGTGGATAGCACAATTGCTTGACAGCTCCAGGGTCCCAGGTTCGATTCCGGCTTGGGTCACTGTCTGTGCGGAGTCTGCACATCCTCCCCGTGTATGCGTGGGTTTCCTCCGGGTGCTCCGGTTTCCTCCCACAGTCCAAAGATGTGCAGGTTAGGTGGATTGGCCATGATAAATTGCCCTTAGTGTCCAAAATTGCCCTTAGTGTTGGGTGGGGTTACTGGGTTATGGGGATCGGGTGGAGGTGTTGACCTTGGGTAGGGGGCTCTTTCCAAGAGCCGCTTCAGACTTGATGGGCCGAATGGCCTCCTTCTGCACTATAAATTCTTGGTTAATCTCCAAACTTTACCAAGATGTACAGGAACAGTATTTATACCATGCTTGCTCATATCCCTCACAAACCTCTAAATGTGCTCCAAGGGAAGAAGCGTGAACCACGTAACCCCTCCAGCCTCTCCTAGCATTCAGCTGGATCATTGGAATTTTCAGCATAACTCAATCTGACCCCTCTTGGTAACCTTTAAGACCTCCTGCTGCCTCACAATGATTTATCGACAAAAGCAAAAAGCGGCGGTTGCTGAGACACTGAAATCGAATCGGAAGATGCCAGGAACTCTCAGCAGATCTGGTTGCACCTGTGGAGTAACCTTTCATCAGAAAGCGATCAGGCTCAATCTCGTTTAAATGTTCAGTTGGATCCCAGCCCAACATTTAGAGTTTGAGTGAGGAGCTTCTTTCTGACATCCCTTCCACATGGCCCAACTCTAATTTTAAGGTTCTGGATAACCCTTACTCTGGATTTCCCCTCAAGAAGAAATAGTTTCTCTTTACCTACCCCGCAAACTCCTTTCATAATTTTTTCCTCATTCATGGGATGTGGGTATCGCTGACTAGGCCGGCATTTATTTTATTATTTTTTTAAATTTAGAGTACCCAATTCATTTTCTCCAATTAAGGGGCAATTTAGCATGGCCAATCCACCTCCGCTGCACATCTTTGGGTTGTGGCGGCGAAACCCACGCAAACACGGGGAAAATGTGAAAACTCCACACGGACAGTGACCCAGAGCCGGGATCGAACCTGGGACCTTGGCGCCGTGAGGCAGCAGTGCTAACCACCGCGCCACCGTGCTGCCCTCGGCCAGCATTTATTGCCCATCCCTAAATGCCCCCTGAGAAGGCAGTGGAAAGCCATCTTCTTGTTCTGCTGCAGTCCCTGAGGTGCGGATACACCACCCACTGTGCTGGTCGGGAGGGAGTTCCAGGATTTTGACCCAGCGACAGTGAAGGAGCGGCGATAGATTTCCAAGCCAGGATGGTGAGTGACTTGGAGGGAAACCTCCAGGTGGTGGGGTTCCCAGGTATCTCACGGTGCCAGGGTCCCAAGTTCAATTCCGGCCTTGGGTGACTGTGTGGAGCTTGCACGTTCTCCCAGTGTGTGCGTGGGTTTCCTCAGGTTGCTCCAATTTCCTCCCACAGTCCAAAGATGTGCAGCTTAGGTGGATTGGCCATGGTAAAATTGCCCCTTAGTTACCCAAAAGGTTAGCTGGGGTTACTGAGTTACGGGGTAGGGTCGGGACATGACCCTAGGTGCGGTGCTCTTTAAGATGGTCGGTGCAGACTTGATGGGCCCAATGGCCTCCTTCTGCACTGTGGGGATTCTATGATTCCAAGATCTGTTGCTCTTGTCCTTCTAGATGGTAGTGATCATAGGTTTGGAAGGTACTGCCGAAGGAGCCTTGGTGAGTTCCTGCAGTGCACCTTGGCTGCCACTGTGCATCGGTGGTGGAGGGAGGGATTGGATTTTTATGGAAGGGGTGCCAGCCAAGCCGCTACTTTGTCCTGGATGGTGTTGCATTTCTTGAGTTGTTGGAGCTGCACTTATCCAGGGAAGTGGAGGGTATTCCATCACACTCCTGACTTACACCTTGCAGGTTGTGGACAAGCTTTGGGGCGGAGGGGGGGGGGGGGGGAGCGGGAGGTGAGTTACTCACCGTATGATTCATAGAACATAGAACATAGAAAATACAGCACAGAACAGGCCCTTCGGCCCACGATGTTGTGCCGAACCATTGTCCTAGATTAATCATAGCTATCATTGAATCTACAGTGCAGAAGGAGGCCACTCGGCCCCCTGAGTCTGCACCGGCCCCCGGAAAGAGCACCCCACCCAAACTCAACACCTCCACCCAACACCAAGGGCAATTTGGACATTAAGGGCAATTTATCATTGGCCAATTCACCTACCCTGCACATCTTTGGACTGTGGGAGGAAACCGGAGCACCCGGAGGAAACCCACGCACACACGGGGAGGACGTGCAGACTCCGCACAGACAGTGACCCAAGCCGGGAATCGAACCTGGGACCCTGGAGCTGTGAAGCAATTGTGTTATCCACAATGCTACCGTGCTGCCCTTAAGAACAAATAAATCTACACTATATCATTTTACTGTAATCCATGTACCTATCCAATAGCTGCTTGAAGGTCCCTAATGTTTCCAACTCAACTACTTACACAGGCAGTGCATTCCATGCACCCACTACTCTCTGGGTAAAGAACCTACCTCTGATATCCCTCCTATTTCTTCCACCTTTCACCTTAAATTTATGTCCCCTTGTAATGGTTTGTTCCACCCGATTCATAGCCTCTGACCTGCTCTTGTAACTACAGTTTGTGTATGGCTAGTCCAATTCAGTTTCTGGTCAACGTTAAGCACCCAGGATGTTGATCGTGGAGGATTCAGCAATGGCAATGCCATTGAATGTCAAAGGGCGATGGTTAAACTCCCCCTTGTCATTGTCTGGCACTTTTGTGGCCATTAACCTTATCCCTAAGGGAATGAAAGTCTATGAATGCCATGTGCAGTGAATGATTTTGAAATCACTATGGGTGGAATTTTACGGACCAGAAAATGTGGTGAGCTGTTCAAAGTTCCATTGACTTCGCTGGGACCGGAGGATCCCTGTGGCGGGAACAACTGTAAAATTCCACCCTGGGTCTCCTAGCAACGCAACATGGCCGTGCAAGATAGCCACTGATACCCATCTGTGCACGCACACAGGTCTGTACATGCGCAGACATCCAAGAGCATGCGAGCAAGTTGGGCGTTGAACGGCCTATGCGGAGTTGGTTGGTGCGAGGATTACCATTGGTAAAATACGGGCAATGTTCATGCTGGTGAGTAATAAGACCATAAGACATCGGAGCAGAATTAGGCCACTCAGCCCATCGAGTCTGCTCCGCCATTCAATCATGGCTGATATTTTCTCATCCCCATTCTCCTGCCTTCTCGCCATAACCCCTGATCCCCTTATTAATCAAGAGATTAATCACTGGAGTCCATAAAATCGTTGGATTATGTACATTTGATCTGCCAATCTACGTGCCTCCACATTGCACGTTGAAAAAATATTGAGGGAGGGTAAAACAGGCTTCAGATTCGTTGTCCCTCGATTTACTCACACTCCCTTTGATCTATCCCGTGAACTTTGAGAATCAGCTTGAAATGGTCTCAAGTTGGTCCCTTTCACGTTGCGATGGCTGCAAGTTATACCCACTCTGACGCACAGGCAGAAAACGCAGCCTTTCGAAAGGCAGTGACTGCTCTGTCGGCGAACACAGTAGACGCTGCGTCGTCAGCTTCTCCTCACGGAAGACAATGAGAAAGATGAATGTCCAAATCGTGTGTTTTGGTTGGAGGTGTTGGCTGAGGGAGGAATGTTGGCCTGGAGCTCCCCTTCGTCTCTGTGGACGGACCTCCTGGAAAGAAAGAAAGCTCACCTGGGCAAACAGGTATCTGGAAGAATAAGAAAGATGGTTATAAAACCCAGAGGAATAGATGTGTGTGTGGGGGTGGGGGATGTGGGGGTGGGGGTTGGGGGGGTAAAGAGTTCTGGGTCACAGTGCGGGCTGTTTTCACTTCAAGGACACACCAGACTTAATTATACTTCTATTTTCTCCAGCAATGAGAAGCCTACGGTCGTAGAGGTCTTTCAGATAAGCAAAGGGTTTGATCTGGCAGTGGCAAAGCACATTTTTCCACTTGTGAGAGTCCAAAACACAAAAGTCATAAATATAAGGTCGTTACTTATAGCGACAGTCGGAAATTCAGGAAAATGTGGAATCTGCTATCACCAACCAGGGGCAGTTAATGACAGTAAGGCAGTGGAAACGTACTGGACTTGTAATTCAGAGGCACAGACTAATGTTCCGGAAACATGAGTTCAAATCCCATTGTGGCAGCTGTGGAAATTTAAATTCAATTAATAAATATATAATTGCTGAAAAAAGAGACCTGTCGAAGCTTCCCGTAGTGCACTCATCAGAACACTTTGCAAGAATACCAGTATAAGGAGAAAACAGCAACTTATACTGTCTAAGATGGAACTGCTGATTGACTGGCAAGTTGGCTCCATGGCGACACCTCTACCAATCGGAGTCTGCCAGCCAATCGGCACTCTCTTCCCACACAGTACAAATTGTTGTTTTCCCCTTATACTGGTAGTCTTGTGAACTATTCTGATGATGGGTAATGCTCTGGGGGGTCCCGGGTCGAATCCCACTTTCGCAGACGGTGAAATTTGAATTCAATAAAAATCTGGAATTAAAAATCTAATGATTTGGATTTGTTTATTGTTACTTTACCGAGGTACAGTGAAAAGTATTTTGCTGTGAGCAGCTCAAACAGGTCATTTAGTACATGAAAAGAAAAGAAAAGAAAAAGAAATTACATAATAGGGCACCACGTAGGGCAGGATTCTCCAATAATGGGGCTGTGTACCCACCCCCACGAGAAAATGGGCGCAAATCACTCCGGACTTTTTTATAGAAAGTCCAGGGTGATTCTCCATTTTTAAGGGGGCTTATAGGGCCCCGGAGTGCTCCTCGCAGCTCTGGCTGCCGAAACGAGGCCCTGCACTTCTGGCCGCGGGTCCGCTCATGCGCGCGCCGGCCGCCTTTGGCGGCGGCCCGGCACGGCATGGCGGACCCACACAGCGGGCCAGCGCCAAAGAAGGAGGCCGCCCCCCTAGATCGCGCGTGCCTGACGATCACTGGCCCCCGATCGCAGGCCTGTCCATCGTGGAGGCCCACCCCGGTGACGGATCCCCCCCGCCCCCCCACCAGGACGGCCACCGCAGCCGCGACTCTGAGCTCCCGCCGGGTGGAACCATGTTAGAACCACGCCGGCGGGAACTGGGCCAGTTGCTGGCGCAGAATCACCGCGGGGGCCTCTTTCAACGGCCCCCGACCGGCGCCGTGTTGACCGCGCGCGCGACTGGTGGCGATTCTCCGGGCTCCGCCATTGCCAAGGTCTACAATGTAAATACATATAGACACCGGCATCGGGTGAAGCATACAGGAGTGTAGTATTAATCAGGTCAGTCCATAAGAGGGTGGTTTAGGAGTCTGTTAACAGCGGGGAAGAAGCTATTTTTGAATCTGTTCGTCCATGTTCTCAGACCATGTTCTCCATATCTCCTGACCGATGGAAGAAGTTGGAAGAGTGAGTAAGCCGGGAGGGAGGGATCTTTGTAAAATCCCATCTGGTTCACTAATGTCTTTTAGGGAAGGAAATCTACCGCCCTTACCCACTCTGGCCTACATGTGACTCCTCACCCACACAGCAATGCGGTTGATTCTTAATTGCCGACTCCACCCCCCCCCCACCCCACCTCACCCTGGTGAAATGTCCTAGCAAGCCATTCAGCTCAAGGGCAATTCGGGATGGGCAACAAATGCTGGCCCAGCCCAGCAATGCCCACATCCTAAGAACGAATAAAAGAAAACTTGTTGAAGGGCAATTAGGGTGGGCAATAACTGCTGGCCTTGCCAGCAATGTTCGCATCCCATGAACAAATAAGGAATGTTGAGTTGGAGAAAGCTTTGATACATTTAAGGAGAAGCTGGATAAATACACGCGGGTGTTGCTAATTTTTGGTTGGTTCAATTTGCTGTTTTATATCCTTTGCTCTAGAGTCGCCAGGTATCTATGATACCGCCACGAGGTTCAAGTTCAAGTACTGATCAATAACTCAACACACCAATTAGTAAGATTCAAATCAAAACACATTTATTATACACAGTAAATCACTACTCATGCATAAACTCTACTTAATAAACTATCTCTATCACTAAAAGGCCTATACTTAGCTTCGGAATTGGCCCACCAGGTCAGGGGAACAAATGGCCTTTCGTTCGATCTGAGTCTGCAGGATTCAAAAGCTGGTATGGACTGGTAGCTAGGAGCGCCTATCTCGTAGCGTGCGTTGACTGGAGACTTACTTGGTTGGTGCGGCAGCTTGGGCAGTTCACTCTCAAGGGTTGATTCGCGTTGCTGAGTGACCCTGCCAAGAAGGACGATTTGAACTTGGGGACTCTATAGTCCCCAGGGCCTTCCCGCCGTTCGGGGGCGGACCCCGTACGTGGTTCCAAGGAATTGGACTGCGTTCCGATCACTTGGATCGATTTCTCCAATACTGGAGTAGTTCCCTGATCGCTGGGCGGTCCCGGAGTGTCCGTTGGTCCTCCTTTGTCTTGGCTCCTGCTGGCGCCGAGGAGTCTGGCTTGGCCTTATTCACCTTAAATGTTTCCATTGTACCCGGGGATCGCTCATTAGTATGCAGATGGCTGTGAGTTTCAGTGCTGGCTGGGCTTTTGCAAGTTCTAATACACAGGATTTCTGCACTTGCTAGTTTTTACCTGCGTTGGCTGAATTTCCCTGCAGCCTTTGCGGTTCTCCATTTTAAGTCGGGAAGTGGCCAACACGGGATATGACGAAGAGGGTGACAGGAAGCTGGCATGAAGCAGATAGGCAGGAACACCAATTTCTGTGCTTTGATTTAGTAGCATCAATATTCCCATCTGTATTGGTGCCAGTGATATTTGAGGAATGTGTCTCCATTCCCATGTCACAAAATCTGTTACTTTTGGTAGCTTGTGCAGAAGGTGCACATGCACCAATTTTTTGTGATTGATATTCATTAATCTATCGATTACTGGCCTCTGTTTTGCCAAGATGAAATGAGTAAATCTGTGCGCTTGCTAGGAAGGCACATTAATTTATCCATTCGCTCAGCAGCAAAGTCAGACTTGATACACCACTGCACCCTGCCAGAATGGAGCTCATTGGCTAACTCCCCAATCACTCACGCACAGATGTAAGTGGTGGGATTAATTTTGCTGTCGTAAAAACAGAAAATGTTGGATAAACTCAGCAGGTCGGGCAGCATCTGTGGGGAGAGAAACAGAGTTAACGTTTTGTGCGACTCTTCTTAAGGTGAGTTTTAGCAACCTCTGCTGGCTGAATCTTGCTGGAGAAATAGTCCTGCCTTTATCGGGAGACTTTGCTGTAGTTTTTGTCATGAGTTCTTCATAGAACCATAGACCTTGCAGTGCAGAAGGAGGCCATTCGGCCCATCGAGTCTGCACCGGCCCTTGGAAAGAGCACCCCATTTAAACCCACACTTCCAACCTATCCCAGTAACCCCACCTAACCTTTTTGGACACTAAGGTCAATTTATCATGGCCAGTCCACCTAACCAGCCCATCTTTGGACTGTGGGAGGAAACCGGAGCACCCGGAGGAAGCCCACGCAGACACGGGGAGAACGTTGCAGACTCCGCACAGACAGTGACCCAAGCCGGGAATCGAACCTGGGACCCTGGAGCTGTGAAGCAACTGTGCTAACCACTGTGCTACCGTGCCGCCCAATTCTGTTTCACTGTAGTTCATAGAGACTCTTTTTAAATAGACCCGGTTGATTGATTGCTCTGGTGCAATGTTTAAACAGACTGCAGCCTAGATTTTAGTCCCTGCGTCGGGCTCGCAGAGTTGGGAGATTTACAGCCTCAGCTAATCTGACCTTTCAAAATGACTGTCTGCAAGTCAAATTTTGGTCAAGGGGTGCAGGCTGAAATAACAGTTGGGGCGGGAGATCTCGGAATGAAATTATAATAAAACAAAAAAATCCCTTCCAGCCCTCACTCCTCACCCTCCCCACACACACCAAATGACCCACCCATGCCAACCCATGCACCCACCCATCACAGTCATCCATAATTCTTTGCCAACCTATTGCCAACTCATGCCAAACCACGTCCCCACCCACCATCCTTTAGATTTATCCTCTCCATGCCCACTCACAGCTTTGACAGTTCCTGGACTGCTTTGACAGTTCCTGGACAGATTGACCGCTCCATGACAGCTTGACACTTAACGGACAGCTTGAAAGTTCCTGGACAGCTTTGACATTTTCTGGGTAGTTTAACAGTTCCATGACATCTTGACATTTAATGGACAGCATGAAAATTCCTGTACAGCTTGGCGGTTCCAATGAGCTTGTATCTAAAAGGTGCATAGCCATGTTTAATTCTAACTATTTTGAAGGGTGCCTTACCTCTCCCAAAGGTGTCCCAGCCCCCGATCAAAGGGTTAATTTCCCAAAGGTGTCCCAGTCCCCTGGCTGTCCAAACTGATCACTAAGTTCAGACTTCCTCTTATCTGGTCTAATCTGCACAGTCTGGGCTTCACACCCTGGCCTTCCAAAATCCCAATTCAGTGCAGGAAATTTGGTGATTTAAGTGGTCAGTTGTCTCTTGCATGTGCGACCCCCGGGCCGACTCCAGTCCTGCCCCCACAAAAATAGGGAATGTTGCATTTGGAGCTGGGACTTAGAAATTGCGGCCATTTCCATGATTTCTGCCAAGTCAGAGAGCCTCCTGTCATGGTGAAATTTGGGACCTCTTGTTTGCCGAGTCAGCCCTTCTTTGCTGAGAGTCTGCCATAAGCTCCGCCCCACCCCCATCTCATTGGCTCCCCCCCCCACTCCCCGACGTTTCCCGCCACTGGCCAATGGCGGACTGCATCTTCCGACGGAAAATACACTGCCGGCGTGGCCGAAAAGTCCCGCCTTCTGAGATCGAGCGCAGGATTGGTGTGACGATCCAGAACCTGGGACAAAGCACTTTAAAATCCACAACTTCCAATGCCCGAATCTGGATAGGCTCCAAGGCTGACCTCTCTGCAATCCTCTCAAAGTGCCAACTGGCCGTGAATCTGAACAACAATGGGCCTCATTCTACCGGCCATCTTCGCGGGAACCCTTAATAGGATAGTTTAGGACGGATATTTGACTATGGGGTAGGTTTAAATCTTATTCCATGCGACATGAAGTTTCAAGTAAATGGAAACTTGGCATTTTTAAATATTCTTTCACATGATGTGGGCATCGGTGGCAAGGCCACCGCTTGCTGCCCGTCCCTAATCGTCCTCGACAAAGTGGTGGTGAGCTGCCTTCTTGAACGGCTGCAGTCCATTGTGTGCAGGAACACCCACTGTGCCGATCAATTTGTCCCAGCTGCCAACGCAGTGAGAGAGGGTAGGGCCTAAGGCCTGGGCTTTCTGGGCCCATCGCAGCAGCCACCCACTGGAGGCGATCTAGCAGCCCAGCCAAATGTCCGTTGACTCTGGTCGGGACCGGACAATCTCGGTGACGGGCGGGACGGAAATATCCCACCCTAAGGCTGGTGCAGGATATCCGACATTGGCAGTTCCGGCCTGTTGAAGGTAATACATTGTAACCTCTCCCCTCCCTTAAAGAAAGCAGAGTACAGTCTTTACTCTGCCTCTAACCCACGCTGGGCCCGTTGACTCACTGCAAAATGAGATAAAAGGGCCCAAATCCACAATATGAGGAAGAAAAACAGCAAAGGTTCAATGTAAGTGGGCTGGATTCTCTGTTTCAGCGACTAAGTGATGACACCAACGGAGCATGTGTGGTCTTTTACGACCAAAGATTCTGCGTGAAACCCTCACCGATTCCGAGACCGGTGAGGGGCGAGCAGCAGCGCCGGGTGAAACCCCCGGACGACCTGCAGCGATCGCGCCAAACAACGTGGCGCCGGCCGTGTGCTGACCCGACCCACCAAATGCAACACCCTGGCCACCCCCCCCACCAGTCGCCCCAGCCCTCGCGGAAGCCCAACCCCGGGCCGGCGTCATGGATCCCGGCCGAGTATGGCGGCGCTGGACACAGTGCGCAGCCGCCACGTCGGGTTCCCGCACGGCTGAGACCACCCGTGTCCCGTGCCTTCGGGAACCCGGCCCATCGTGGGCAGAACGTCGCGGGATGGCCGACCGGTGACGCGCCAACGCCATTCCAACGGCGCACGGCGCGATGACACCATTTCTGAGGAGGCAGAGCATGGCTGACTGCCGTCAAACCGGCGGCGACCCCGATTTGGGAGTCGATTCTCGGCCAATTACGATATCGGCGTCGGGCAACGGAGAAACCCACCCAGTATCTTTTTGAAAGAGTACAAATGGCCTGAGGCCTGCTGAGCTATAATGAAGGGCAACACCTTGGTCCCACTCCTGTGACCCTCCCTGGAAAGTGCATGCGCATTGACACTGATTTCAGGTACAATAAACTGCGATTCCCCCCGATGCCGAATAGCCCGTCAAATCTTAACGTTCGGGCTGGACAATTGAGAAAGACCGCACCTTTTCGACTGGCATAGCCCCGCCCAGAATCAAGCAGCCCAGGATGTCGGGGCAATGAGAGAATATCGTAAACAATAACAGGTGTTTGGGGCCTGCTGAGGATGGCTGATTTATGTCCGTTAAAAGAGTTTAAAATCTGCGGGTTTGAGGACTTAACTGGGACTTCCCTGACACAGACTCACTCCGGCTACAGTTTGAAAAACTCAAGCTGGCTCTCTCTCTCCCTCTCCCTCGTTTTTGATTTTGTTTTTACTGTCCAGAGTTTTTTTTGGGCTTATGAAGAAGCCTGGGAAAATCTGCTCCTCCTGACGAGTACGAGTGGTGTTTGGAGGTGGAAATGGCCCAAACTTGCCCCATTCATAAAACAGAAACAGCCCTGCCAAAAACAGCTTGTGCTTGTTTGTAATCTCTCCTGATGGTTAGTGGTGGGGGGGGGGAGGAATTGGAAGGAGGAGGAGGAGGGGGGGACGGACATGGGAGTGGGGGGCGGGGGGGGCGCGGTGCTTGTTGAACATGAGACTAAAGGCCTGGACACATGCCAGCATTGGCCTGGAGCTAAATTCCATCTGGTAAACGTTTATTAGCTTAAGGAAAACAGCCCTGCTGAAGTTACTGGCAGCAAATGAGCTGGAATTTTACCTGAGAATGCAAACTTGTCTGCAGACTCAGAATCTCTCGGCGATCTAGCCTGCCTTTCACCTCTTTGAGGTGCTGGCTGTTGCTCAGTGACGGCCAAACAGAGGCTGGCAGCCACCGCTGCAACCAATAGCAACTTGCAATTTGTTCAGCAGACTTTAATGTTTAAAACGAACATCCCGCGGAACTTTATCGAGCAGCAATAAACGAGGCAGAAGGCCGGACCGAGGCAGAGGGCGACCGAGTCTCAGGCCAAAAAAAAAGATGTGTTTCCAGAAAGAGGAAAAAGAATGGGGAAGACTTGCATTTGTATAGCGCCTTTCGCGACCTCAGGTTATCCCAGAAGCACTCCACAGCCAATTAAATGCTTTTGTGTTTGATGCGACCATCAATTCACACGCGACGATTAGTAGAAGTGAGCAGTGGTTTTGATAAGCTAGATCTTTGCCTGCCTGCGACTGCTCTGTGCTGAGTGCCACCTCCAGGCTGCAGGTTTCTATACCACCCCCGAGGGGGCAGAGCCACAGGCGGAGCCCACAGGAGTATAAACATAATTCAGTACACTACAGTGGTGAATTGCAGTAGCAATACGTTCACCAGTGTTGACGATACTGACGGAAGCCAAGAGGTGCAAAGCAAGCTCCCACAAACAGCAATGAGGCCAATGATCTGGCCCCGTGTTTTAGTGCGTTGGTTGCGAGGTAGCTACTGGCCCAGGTCACCGGGGTGAACACCACCCGCCACCACCAAACCCTCGACAATCTTTGGCAGGACCAACAAAACCATCTTTGGCGTCTCTTCACTGTCCCGTTATCCATCCAAAGTGCAGCATTGACTGCCTTGTCCACACCCATAGCCTTGCTGAAGGCTCATCCTCCTCTACAATGCTGGTCCCCCGAGGCAGGCCTGGGGCCAGCTTCCGTTTTGCACTAAACCAGCACTCCTCCTGCACCCCTCAACCCATACACTGCCTCACTGCCGCCTGACAGTCAGTGTTAGATCAGCCGCAATTGCATCCAGCTCTCAAACATTTATCATAGAATTTACAGTGCAGAAGGAGGCCATTCGGCCCATCGAGTCTGCACCGGCTCTTGGAAAGAGCACCCTACCCAAGGTCCACACCTCCACCCTATCCCCATAACCCAGTAACCCCACCCAATACTAAGGGCAATTTGGGACACTAAGGGCAATTTATCATGGCCAATCCACCTAACCTGCACATCTTTGGACTGTGGGAGGAAACCGGAGCACCCGGAGGAAACCCACGCAGACACGGGGAGGACGTGCAGACTCCGCACAGACAGTGACCCAAGCCGGGAATCGAACCTGGGACCCTGGAGCTGAATGCTGCTGCCGCACTCTGTAAGCTTTAACTGACCATGTGGATTGTACCACACTGCATCAAGCACTGCCCGAACATTGCCCCCGCGCTGACTGGCATGGCCACCATCAAGAACTCAAATCTGGCAGTTCAGCGGACTTGGAACTAAGTCCATTTTCGGGGACGTTTGGTGGGGTGTTCCTCAGCGGCTGTAGTGCGGAGTTTAACCCCACTATTAACCAGGACTTTGCCATTTTTGGGGGCCTTGGCGGGTTTCTCCCTGCCAATACCACACTTTAGTTGGTGCCCTGCCCTAGTGAGCTGGGCTCGCCAGCAGGACCGGCTCCTCGCAGAACTACCATTTTGACTGGCTGCCCCGGTCTCTGGAAGCTCCCCCCCCCTCTTCAGCCCCCAGACCCCTTCCCTCGCTTTCTGGGTGCCCCCAACCTTCTAGGAGCCCCTAGAATCCCCCCCCCCCTCATGGACAAGGGCAACCCCCTCCCCCCCCCCACCCTGGGCCTGACCCCTGGCAATGTCAACCTGGCACCTGAGCACCTCGAGACCGCCAGCCTGGCACATTGGCGCGGCCAGCCTGGTGCCCTGGCTGTGCCCCTGGCTACTGGCAGTGCCAAGGTGCCCAGGAGGCAGTCAGGATGCCAGGTTGGCAGTGCCAATGTGCCCAGGTGCCGGTGGGGAGGGGGGTGCCAGAGTATCACCCTTCCCTGTCCCCAATCACCCGGGGATCGCTAATGGCCTGTGAGACCTCCCGAGGTACCGTCATGCCTGCTCTACATCGGTGGATACCAGGTGTGGCCATTGGCTCCCCGGGCGCCAGGTGAAAGCGGGCCGAATGGCTCATTTAAATATCCAATGAGGGCATGATCTAGATCATGCCAGGTGGAGAGAGTCAGGCGACTTACGATCGGCCTGGCGCCCGGCGTAGAGCCTGGTTTAGAATTCTCGCGGGATTCATCCGCTGCGCCCGGCTCTCCGCCGATAAATCTTTTCCAGGCCTCACCTTTTCCTAACTCTGTAATCTCCCCCAGCCTTACAACTCTACCCTAGCCCCAACTCTCTGTTCCTTTGCTCTTATTATTTGCAACCCCGCTCCACCACCACCAACTCCCCAGAGCTCCCGCCACCTTTCCCCCAGCATTGGCAATCATGATTTCAACCAGCAAGGCCCCAGATCCTGGAATTCACTCCCTAAACGCCTGTCCCCTCTTATCATTCAGTAAGGAAATCCCTCCTGTAATGGGAGACGTGTTTTCAGAACCCCAAAATGTATCATGGAGTTCAACCAACCTCCCCCTTTAATGGATTGTTGCTTTTGAAGCACAGGGCTTGCCCCCCAGGTGTAGTATTACAATTTCATAGAATTTAAAACAAAACAATGTTTATTCCATGAACTCAACTTAACCTTTTAAATGAACATTGGATCTCTTAACACCCCTTACTTCAAAGATAACCCCGAAAATAATACAACACACCCAATCCTGCAAACTGTTCTTTTAAAACTCCAAAAGACTTCAACCCTTCAAAAATAGGAGCACAACAGGTTACATTCAATATATTTATAGTCTTTGGATTTGCAGAAATCGCCAGACCAGCTCTTTTCCTTCCTGCAGCTCTCAGCAAACCAGCCAGGCACTTTTCAGCTGCTCTCTCAAACTGAAACTTCAAAATGGCTGAGCTCAAAGCCCAGCTCCACCCACACTCTGACATCACTGCATTTCTTAAAGGTACATTGCTTAAACATCCATTTCTTAAAGGCACTCTCACATGACACTCCTCTGGACTGCCAGGGAACAGAACCAGAAGAAAATAAGACCAGGGATGAAGAGATTAAATATGAAGATTAGAATTAAACGGCACAGGAGCATTCAGGAGCCACCAGATGTGAACCCTGAGGCTATGGTTGTGGCAAGACTGATGTTTCTTTACTATTAACCCATAGGTAAAGGGCCAAGGCTTGTAGTGAAAGTTCAGAATAGTAGGAGTGAAGACAGTGAAGACTGCATGGGCAAGCTTCACCACTTCCTGTCTACTAGCTTTAGGATAGAACTGGGATGGTTACCATTCACTACCAGTGACCAATAGCAGCCATGCCTTCAGACATTTAGATTCCATCTCTGAAATTCCCTCCTTAAACCCCTCCACCCTCCTTTGAGACTTTCTTTGATCCAGCTTTTGGCTCGGCTATATCTCCCGCGAAGTGGGTTGGGATTTTCTTTGTTTGTTAAAGGCGTTACACAAATGCAGGTTAATGTTGTTGGGCACTGGCATGAACTTAAGCCAGATGAGGAGAAGAGGGTCCACAGTTTCGTCTCAAGGTATGACCCACCCCCCACCCCCACCCCATTAATAATAATAATAATCTTTATTGTCACAAGTAGGCTTACATTCACACTGCAATGAAGTTACTGTGAAAATCCCCTAGTCGCCACACTCCAGCGCCTGTTGGGGTACACAGAGGGAGAATTCAGAATGTCCAATTCACCTAACAGCACGTCTTTCAGGACTTGTGGGAGGAAACCGGAGCACCCGGAGGAAACCCACGCAGACACGGAGAACGTGCAGACTCCGCACAGACAGCGACCCAAGCCGGGAATCGAACTCGGGACCCTGGAGCTGTGAAGCAACAGTACTAACCACTGGGCTACCGTGCTCCCCAATGATCCAAGTCACAATTTGTCAATGGTTTTGGACATTGCCAAATTATTGCCAATTACCAGAGTTAATAATTGTGCTATTGGAAGTTAGCATCGGCACAAGGCAAAGATGAACCAGCGATCCATTTCCCATCGTGGATTGGTGATTGAGGGATAAATATTGGGCATGACACTGGGGATAGATAACTCCCCTACTCTTCTTCAAGATGTTGCCGTGGAATCTTTTGCATTAGTCTGACAGGGGTGGCAGGTTTAACACCTTAACTGAGAGACCGAGCCTCTGACATGGCAGCACTCTGTCAGTACTGCACTGCAGTGCCAGCCTAGATTTTATTTAATAGAATTTACAGTGCAGAAGGAGGCCATTCGGCCCATTCGGTCTGCACCGGCTCTTGGAAAGAGCACCCTACCCAAGGTCCACACCTCCAGCCTATCCCCATAACCCAGTAACCTCACCCAACATTAAGGGCAATTTTGGACACTAAGGACAATTTAATGTGGCCAGTCCACCTAACCTGCACATCTTTGTGCTCAAGTCAGGGAGCGGGACTTGATCTCACGACTTTTTCACTCGGCAGCCAGTGCGCTGGTTGCTGAGCCTCAGCTGAAGCACTGATTCTCTCAGTCACTTGCCTGGTTTGACTTTTGAAGCAGAGTTTAGGGAAGCCATGTGAGAGCCACTCAGATTTTCACCGCCAAACGTTTAGATCCTGCATTCTGTACGCCCCAAACAAACTCAATCAACCTTCCCAAATGTGAGGCGGGCAATTAATATCACCACAATTAGCTTTCCAACACATGACTTCACTGGTGAAGCACTCAACTGAGAGTAAAGTGGGAAACTCGGGTTCAATTCTGGCCTCGGGTAACTGTGCGGAGTCTGCACATGCTCCCCGTGTGTGCGTGGGTTTCTTCCGGGTGCTCCGGTTTCCTCCCACAGTCCAAAGATATGCAGGTTAGGTAGACTGGCCGTGATCAATGTGCAGAGTTGCGGGTTAGGGTGGGGGAGTGGGCCTAGGTGGAGTGCTCTTTCAGCAGGCCGATGCAGACTCGATGGACCGAATGGCCTCCTTCTGCTCCGTAGGGATTCTGTGGATTCTATGGACATTCATTTGACTGTACAATTGGGTTTGATTCTACCAATGAAGTCATCTGTGGAACCTCAGCAGAGCTAATCACCTCTTTGCCTCATGATGTAGTCCGTTAGTGACATCAATGCAAATTGAGGGGAGGCCATAGAATACGAGGTGCCGATTCTGTATTTTGATGGTCAAACGTGAAGGCTGTATTGAGGGGACTCATCAGATGCCAGAACAGAAGTACGCAATTAACAGCTTTGTGCTGAACTTAATGGTTAAGGCAGTGTCTAGTGAAGTGAAATGAAATGAAAATCGCTTATTGTCACAAGTAGGCTTCAAATGAAGTTACTGTGAAAAGCCCCTAGTCGCCACATTCCGGCGCCTGTTCGGGGAGGCTGGTACAGGAATTGAACCGTGCTGAACTTTGGTCTGCTTTCAAAGCCAGCGATTTAGCCCTGTGCTAAACCAGCCCCTTCAGACATTTAGATTCCATCTCTGAAATTCCCTCCTTACACCCCTCCACCCTCCTTTAAGACTTTCTTTGATCCAGATAGTGACGATCGGACTGAGCTATTCCAATCTGAAGTAAGACCATAAGATGTACGAGTAAAAGTCGGCCATTCAGAGCTTCTGCTCCGCCATTTAATGAGATTATGACAGATCTGATGTGATAATCCTCAACTCCACTTTGCCGCCTTATTCCCATTAACCTCGATTCCATCACTGGTTGAAAATCTGTCCATCTCAGCCTTGAACATACTCAATGACCCAGCCTCTACTGCCCTCTGTGATAAAGAATTCCACACATTTACTACCCTCAGAGAGAAGAAATTCCTCATCATCTCTGTCTGATTCCTCATCATCCCCTTACTCTGAGATCATGCCCTCTGGTCCTAGACTCTCCCACAAGAGGAAACAGCCTCTTAGCATCTACCCTGTCAAACCCCCTGAGAATTCTAGGGGCGGAATTCTCCGGCCGCCGACGCCATTCGGTGTTCGGCTGGGGAATCACCGTTTCTGACCAAATCGGGGGGGGGGGGGGGGGGGGGGGCAGCGCCGCTTTTGCGATGCTCCGCCCCTTACAAAGCGGCGTCCTCGCAGAGTATGGCGTGCACCGTACAGACGGCCTCGGGACATTGCCTGAGGCCGCCCCCCCCCCCCCCGAAGCTCCGCCCCCGACCGGCCGAGTTCCCGACGGCGGTTGCATGTGCTATCATCCGTCGGGAATTCGGCGTGGCGGCTATTGAGTCAGTCCAGCGCCGCCCCAGTCGGGGGAGGGCCGTTCCGCGGGCAGGGGGGACTTGAAGGCGTGGGGGGCACTGTTGGGGGGTGGTCCGGGTCTCACAAGCTGGCTAAAGGGCGGGGCTATTCTGCGGGCCGGATCCGTGAGCAGCCGCCGCCATGTTACTCGGCGCAGCCGCTGCCGGCCGCCACTGTGCGCATGCGCGGCTACGGACCTGACAATTCTCCAGCCGCATCAGCGGCGAGAGCCGGGCACTGTACACTGTCGTCCTGCGAGCCCCCAGCCAAGTGGAGGATCGGTGGCCGTTTTATGCCGGATTTTCGGTCATAAAACGCCACCGTTCCCAAGCCAGCGTGGGGACATAGCCTCAAAATCATAGAATCCAGCCCTATGGGGGCGGTTCTCCGATATGGAGCCCAAGTGTTCGCGCCGTCGTGAACGCCATCACGTTTCACGATGGCACGAACCGGGCCCTGGTACGACCGATTCTGGCCACCACGGCGCTGGAGCGGTTCACGTCGCTCCAGCCTCCTTTCACGGCGCAAATGGGCGCCGCACCAACCTGCGCATGCGTGGGGGACTTCTTTAGCACGCCGGCCCCGACTCAACATGGAGTCGGTGTTCAGGAGTCGGCCGCGCCAGAAAGTAGGCCCGGGGGGTGGGGGGTGGGGAAAGAGGCCGGCCCGCCAATCGGTGGGCCTCGATCGCGGAGCAGACCTCATCGGAGGCCCCCCCGCCCCCACAGGCCGCCCGCCCGACCGTTCCCGCAGAGTTCCCGCCGGTAGCGACCAGGAGTGAACGGCGCCGGCGGGACTCTGTCGTATCGGCGCAGCCGCGCGGCCCATTCAGGCCGGAGAATCGGCGGCCCCGCCAATCCCAGCGGCCCGCGGTCGGCGCCGCGCCAAACTCCGCACCTCGGAGAATCGGGCGCCGGCGTCGGGGAGGCGTGACACAGTTGCGGCAATTCTCCGGCCCGGCGCGGGCTCGGAGAATCGCCCCCTATAAGTCTCAATAAGGTTACATCTCATTCTTCTAAACTCCAATGGGTACAGGCCCAACCTATTCAACTGCTCTTCATAAGGAAATCCCTCCATATCCAGGATCAACTTGATCCTATTCTGGACTGCCTCCAACGCCAGTATGTTTTCGATAATAATAATAATAGTTATTGTCGCAACTCGGCTTATATTAACACGGCAATGAAGTTACTGTGAAAAGCCCCTAGTCACCACATTCCGGCGCCTGTTCGGGTACACAGAGGGAGAATTCAAAATGTCCAAATTACCTAACAGCACGTCTTTCGGGACTTGTGGGAGGAAACCGGAGCACCCGGAGGAAACTCACGCAGACACGGGGAGAACGCGCAGATTCCGCACAGACAGTGACCCAAGCCGGGAATCAAACCTGGGACCCTGGCGCTGTGAAGCAACTGTGCTAACCACTGTGCTACGGTGCTGCCCACGGGTACCAAAATAGATGTGGTCTCACTAATGCCTTGTATAGATTTGGCAAGACATCCCCACTTTTATATTCCATTCACTTCGAAATGAAGACCAACATTCCATTTGCCTCCCTTATTAGCTGCCGAACTTGCATTCTAGCTTTCTGTGATTTATGCATGAGGACCCCCAAATCCCCTCGGTGCTGCAGCCTTCTGCAGCACTTCCCCATTTAAATAATATTCAACTCCTTCATTCTTCCTACTAAAGTGCATAACTTCACTTTTACCTACGTTACATTCCACCTGCCCCCTTAACCTGCCCCTTTTCACTTAACCTGTCAAAATCCCTCTGTAGACCCTTTGTGTCATTCTCACCACTTCTCCCCCCCCCCCCCCCCCCCTGGCAATAGTACATTCACTCCCCTCCTCCGGGTCTGAACTGAGGACAGTGTTGAGATTCATACTCAGCTGGGATGGCATTGAGGGAACCATAGTTGGCCACATTTGACCTTTGGATTAAAAGGTGAACATAGAAAGGTCGCCGACTTTAATCCGGGTTCCATGTGGCGGGGCTATTGAGGGAGCTGTTTAGCACAGGGCTAAATCGCTGGCTTTGAAAGCAGACCAAGGCAGGCCAGCAGCACGGTTCGATTCCCGTAACAGCCTCCCCGAACAGGCGCCGGAATGTGGCGACTAGGAGCTTTTCACAGTAACTTCATTTGAAGCCTACTTGTGACAATAAGCGATTTTCATTTGCAAAATAGACCGATATTCGCAGCGCCCCGGAGCGCTGCCTCTGTGTCCGCCGTGGTTCAGGGAAGAGTGCTCTTGCCCCTGGCTGAGGAGATGGTGAGGTTAAAGGCCCACTGCAGAGACTTGGAGCACGTAATGTATTCTAGACTGACACTCCCAGGACAGGAGTGAGGGAGTGTTGCCCTGCCAGAGCTGCCACCTTTCTGATAAAAGCGAGGCCCCTGTCTGCACTTCCATATCCCCTGGTGCCGCTTTGAAGGAGAGCAGGTGTTTTCTTCCTTGATGTCCTGGCCAACGTTAATCTCTCAACCAAGCATGACAAAAATCAGATTATCTGATCATTATCATACTGCTGTTTGTGGAACCTTGTGCACAAAACCCGCTGCCAAGTTTCATACATTGCAACAGTGATCACACTTGAGGAAAGCATTTAATTGCCTGTAAGCACTTTGGGAGATGCTGAGGTGCTATATAAATGTCAGGTTCTTTCTGCTGCATGTACCCCTGCCAGGGCCAGCTTCAACGTGGAGTAAGGAGGCATGTGTTGCCAGTCAGAATCGGCTGCACTTGTCTCACCCACGGCCCCAAACCACACACCTCCGAAATCAGCAGTGTCGGCTCACTGCGTGCCTTGTACAGAACACACATTCTCTCCCTGCAGGGACACAGAGAGAGAGACCAGGAACACGTTGGCAGGGATACGATTCCATGAGTGTTGGGCGAAACTGTACTTGTTTGGATTTGAAAGCGCTGCCTGAAAGGGCGGTGGAAATGGATTTGTTCCAAACTTTCAAAACGGAGTTGGATAAATGCTGGAAGGGGTAAGAATGGCGGGATTATGGGGAAAGAGCAGGAAGTGGGCTGGATTGAACCGTCCCGAGAGCTGGCACAGACGCAATGGGCTCAATAACTTCCTTCTGTGCAGTATTATTCCACACATGGATCGAGACAGGTAGGTGGCGATTTTGCCAGCAGCATGTAAGTCCCAATTTTGGATCCAAATAACAGGCCCCATGACCGCAGCCAGGGGCGGCAACCTTCCGGCGAAAGGCGGACTTTCTAATTGGCCGCTGCCTGTCCCGCCTTCCTTAGGCTGACTCTTCACACTGCTGCCCAATCAGAGAGGAAACAATTCTGCAGCCCAGGTAGACAGGCTCTTCCAGCAATGGCAACAGGGCTGTGGGCGTGGCCACTGCCGCCTGCGACCCCCCCCCCCCTCCTTGAGCCATGGATTGGCGAGATACGATGATTGTTCCTCCACCCCTCCTCCCCACTCACCAGCTCCAAGCAGCTGGTGGCCTCCCAGTGGCCCAGGGGTGAGGGGTGGGCAGCCACTTTGCCTCTGGCAAACAGCTGGTGGCCCAGGAAAATGCCCGCCAATTGGGCCTTGAATTATTCCACCTGGCGGCAGGCCAAGCCACTGCCGCTCTTGGTCTCTGGTGAAATGACCCGGCCATGGGACGACATTGGGCAGCTCTCCTGACGCAGATCACCGGCATTTAACCAATCATACTCCCACACCACCCCCTGCCTCACCACCCGAGGGGCCAGTAAAATCTCCCCCAAGTGCCAACAGCCTAATCGACTGTGAAAATGTCCCATCCTCACCTGAGAGATCCAGCCATGAGGATCGAACAGGCAATTGGGTGGTAATCAGGAATAGGAATCTGGCCAGTTGTATTTTTTTCATCCCCTAACACTTCCCTCCTCCTTGTGTCACCACAGTGTGGGCCTTCACTGAGAAATAAAGCAACTCAATGCAGAGTGGAATTGAGAACTGCCCTGGGACATTGCACACTCACACACGCTTGGTTCTGCAGTATTAACATCGTGTGCATGAGACATTGTGCTGAAGTCCTCCCCGCTTTGTCTGGTGACTCAGGAAGGCGCTGGAGATCCAACTGCACTCTATGAAGGGACCCAGGTGTTTCTCCCATTGGCTTGAGGTCAACATTCCTCCCTCTGTATTGGACGTGTACTCCATATCAGTCCAAATAGTTATTACGATCCCGGACCAGACCCCAACAGTGACTAAGATACGGGACAGAAGCCCCAATATTTTATTTTAATTTTGTGAGACTGTGAGGAAAGGGTACTTTGCTCCAGAGGTGATTTCAGGCAAAATAAGGATATGGTATATTAAAACAAACGTTATTACTAACACAGTATTAAAATATCTTTAACGTTGCACAAAAAAAACTTACAATTACCCCTTAAACAATGCTAATCAATGCAGTGACACAATAACCCTTAACCGCTATCTTTACTCCCACTCAAACAACAACTCCATCTCAGTTCGCAATCCACTGTTAAATACAGTTAGCACTCAGGAATGTTTGCTGTTTGGCGATGTCTTTAATACTCCACTTTCAAAAAGAAAGATCTTTTGAGTCTGTTTTAAAGAAAGATCTGACCCTGTCAGAACAATGCAGGATCTCTAGCTGAAGTCTTCAGAAACTGCCTTCATAGTTTGACTTCCATCTCCCAATTGCTTTTCTGGAAAACGCCTGGTACTCCAGCTCCTCCCATTAGTTACATAATTTTACCGAGCTGAAACAGAATGTCCCAAACTATCTATTCCCCAGGGAACCCTCTTAATCCAAACAAAACTCCCATCAGCCCAAGCATTTATGATGCTTCAATTGCACTTCCGGCTCCCAAAAAGCTTAGCTGTCTTGCAAACCAGGATCTTTAAAAAAACATTACTTCAGCAATCATACACACACTAACCCAGCCTTTTAACGCTTACTGTAGCAATACATATACATGAAATTCCTTCATTGATCACAGGGTCAACATGTTCCTTATATGGTGTTTATTCCAATTCAATTGACGTTTTACCTGTTTTTGCGAGTTGCTGCTTGTTGGCAGAATGTTGGAGCTAATATCAGAGTGAGATGCAATTTTATGAATAGGTGCTGAGTGATACTTGTGAATTATCCTCCATCTCTCGGTCATGAGATGAAAGCCGCATGCTGAAGAGTATTTTAATTGTTCAGTATTTATTATTTTATTCTTCAGCTGCAGGAAGGAACATGTTGAATCAAATACTTGGAAATTCTTGCAAGTTGGCTGTCTTTACACTCCACTATGACACGATGGAAAAGTGGACCAGTCCACTTTAGCACGGTAGCACAGTGGTTAGCACTGTTGCTTCACAGCTCCAAGGTCCCAGGTTTGATTCCCAGCCTGGGTCAATATCTGTGTGGAATTTACACTTTCACCCTGTGTCTGCCTGCGTTTCCTCTGGGTGCTCTGGTTTCCTCCCACAGTCCAAAGATGCAGGTTAGGTGAACGGGACATGCTAAAGTGCCCCTGAGTGTCCATAAAGGATAGGTGGGGTCACTGGGTTACGGGGATAGTGTGGAGGTGTGGGCTTTGGCAAGGTGCAGATTTGATGGGCCGAATGGCCTCCTTCTGTATTGTAAATTCTATGTAAATGTGTCACTTAACCATGCCCAACCAGGAAGGTGTCAAGACCAATAAATTCAAGACATTGAATTTACCGATCTCAGCTGGAACAGCAGCTGAGATTCTAATTAGGTCTCAGTACCCAGTGATGCAGGGGATGAAATACAAAACAGCCAGGGTTCCTGCTCCTAATCATTATCACCATGAGCGATGCCTTGGTCATCTTTTGAGCCAAGGGCAGGAAGCTCTGGCCAGGCAGAATCTTTTTATCCAAGGCCGAAAGGTACCAATTCTATTTGAAGAAGAACATGGGACATTTTTCTGCTGTCCTGGCCAACATTCCTCCCTCACTTAGCACATTAAACCAGTCATTTGGCTCTCTCAGACTTCAAGGCGTCATGTTGTGCGCAATATGGTTGCCAGATTTATCCACATGGCAACACCTCATGGTGCGTCATCGTATGTCAGGGGCTAAGTGACCCTCAAGCATGCGACACTGTTCTTTCGAAGCGCAAGATTATTTTGTGAAATGTTCACAGGGTTTCATCTCTCCTCTTCCCAGCTCTCGGTGCTGGGCAGAGTTTCAGGAATGTTGGGTGGGATGCAATGAACAAGTTGACCGGACCAATTCTTGACTGCGACTGTTTTCTTTCAACAGCCTCAGCGAACACAGCAGGAAGAGAAACAAACGGCTCAGGTAGGGCAATTACAGTGATACCTTTGCAAACCAGTGCTCAATATCCATGACATACAGTGACATTCTTTGCAGAAGGTACAAAACTTGGAAGCATTTTGAACTGTGAGGAGGATCGTTTGGAACTTCAAAATGACGTAGAAAAATTGATGGAGTGGCCAGACAGGTGGCAGATGAAGATCAATGCAGAGAAATGTGAAGTGATTCATTTTGCTAGGAGGAACATGGAGAGACAATGTAAAATAAAGGGGCGGGATCCCGACTTCTCCGGCCTGCGATGGGCCGAAGTACCGCTGGTTCTATGCCAGTCCCGCCGGCGTAAATTGAGCTAGGTCCCTTACCGGCGGGACCTGGCGGCGCACGCGGGCTCCGGGGTCCTGGGGGAGGAGCGGGGCAATCTGGCCCCGGGGGGTGCCCCCACGGTGGCCTGGCCCGCGGTCGGCATTCTTTTCCTACGCGCCGACCATCAGCCTCCGCCATGGCCGACGCGTAGGTGACCCACCCCTTCGGCCCCGGCTGGCGTGGCGCCAAAGGCCTTCCACGCCGGCCGGCGGGGTGCCAACCACTACGGGGCGGGCCTAGCCCCTATGGAGGATTCCGCACCTTTACGGGCGGCCCGACGCCGGAGTGGTTCACGCCACTCCGTCCCGCCGGGACCCCCCGCCCCGCTGGGTAGGGGAGAATCCCGCCCAAGGTGTGCAAGAGAACAGGGACAATGGGTAAATCATTGAAGATAGCAGGACAGGTTGAGAGCAGGGTTAATAAAACAGACAGTATTCTTGGCTTTATGAATAAGGGAATAGACTACAAGAGTAAGGAGGTTATGTTGGACTATTATAAGACACAAGTTCAACCTCAGTGTCCGTTCTGGGCACCGCAATTAAGGAAAGATGTGAAGACATCGGAGAGAGTGCAGAAAAAAGTCATATGAATAGTTCCAGGGATGAGGAACTTCAGTTATGAAGATAAATTGGAGGATTTGTGATTGTTTTCCTCTGAGGAGAGAAAGCTGAGAGGAGATGTGACGGAGATTTTCAAGATGGCGAGGAGTCTGGGCAGAGTAGACGGGGAGAAACTGCTCCCACTGGCGTCTCAAGATGACCGAGAAGGGCACAGACTTAAATTAATTGGCAGAAGAAACGAAAGTGACACGGGGGAAATATTTTTCACGCGGCGAGTGGTTACGTTTCGGAATGCGCTCCCTGTGAGTGTGCGGGAGGCAGCTTCAGTTGAAGCATTCAAAAGAGAATTAGACTGTCATCTGAATGAATGTGCAGGATTACGGGGAGGGCGGGAGAGTGGCAGTAAATGAATTGCTCATTCGGGGAGCTGGCACAGTCCGATGGGCTGAAAGGTCTCCTTCTGTAGGCAGGCTGTAACAGTCCTGTGATTCTTTGCGATTAATACTAATTTCAGGTTATATTTGTTTTCTTCCTTAACCCCAGCACCACCATTCTACATTAAAGGCTTTTAAGATCATTAACTTGTGTGCACTGAAGGAATTAATCTAACATCCTTAAAGAGACAGATTACCCTGAACAATGGCAAGATAGTGCCTATGTGTGATGCTGCCTTTGGCAGAAAGTCACTCCCGACAAAGGGGGCTGGTAGCTCAGTTGGCTGGACGGCTGGTTTGTGATGCAGAGCAAGGCCAACAGCGTGGGTTAAATTCCTGTGCCGACAGGTTATTTATGAAGGCCCCGCCTTCTCAACCTTGCCCCCCTGCCTGAGCTGTGGTGATCCTCAGGTTAAATTACCATCAGCCAGCTCTCCCCCCTCAAAGGAGAAAGCGGCCTATTAAGGCCACTTTCCTTTACTCCCTACAACTGTGAAGAGAGAGAGGAGGAGGGACAATCCAATTGTTAAAAATCTCTTCAAAATATATTACAACAATTTGTGACGGTTTTATCTTAATGGTCGCCAGTACAGATTTTCCATCATATTACTGAAATAGAGAATCAAAGAAAGTTTTTCCACCTCATTTCCATTTTGGTCGCCCACACTTTCCTCCATTTCCCAGCTGTAGACTTTATCTGTTGTTCGTTCCGCTGCATCTTAATAAGGGCATTAAGAAGGGCCCCAATCGCTGCATGATAATCTCACGTACCTGTCATGATATACAGGCAGGCACAGATAGGCAGCTAATGGACACAGAGAACAGGACATGACCAATGAGCAGGCAGGACACTCAGGGGTGGTATCTCACTATGAAAGGCACGAGGCACTCACACTCCGCCTCTTTCCACTGATGAACATCTACAGAGTGAGTCAGGGTGTATGTACAGTATCACACCTCCAGCACGTGGCTAAGAGCTAGTCTAGTTCAGTCAGACAGAGTAACCACACTTAGGTTATCAGAGAGTCGAACTCATAGAGAACTGTGCTAACTGTGCTCCTGGTTCAATAAATCAGATTGAACTAACTTGAAGGTCTGGAGTATCTTTTGGTCAAAGCTGCATCCAGTTGCAGCCTGTGTTATCTCAGAGTACATAACACGACATTATCAAGCTCCTGGTAACAGGACCGGAATAGGCATGTTGCATGACAGTAGTGGGAGGGGGCCCATTCCAAGATGGTCTGGATTTGTACACGCCACTCCAAATGGGAGCGCTGCATGATGGCTTCAATCTGCTGTGTCCCTGGAACCAGGAAAGTAAGAATGAAAGACAGACTCGGCCAGTTTCAGATGGTCCAGAAAACATGGAGAACCTGAATGACATTCTGAAAATTCCCATACCGGACGCCTTCCCATTTCGACGGGGACCTTACTCGAAGCAGAGGGAGAAATAGGGAGAGCAGAGCTGTGCCTTTAATTTGGAATTTGCGTTAACAAAATGCCAGCACAGCTTTAATGGGCCGATTGGCTGCCTCCTGCACTGTAATCCTCTGTGAATAAAAAAATCTATGTTTCTTTATCTAGTTCGAAAATCATAATAAATGATGTTTCCTCACAAGCAAAGCAACTTCAAATCTTTCTTGGGACCGTGCAAAGTATGGGACATCCCATCTGATGACAGTGTAAAATGGGAGACAATAAATTTAATGATAAACTTTATTATTGTTACATTAACACTGCAATGAAGTTACTGTGAAAATCCCCTAGTCGCCACACTCTGGTGCCTGTTCGGGTACACGGAGGGAGAATTCAGAATGTCCAATTCACCTAACAAGCACGTCTTTCAGAACTTGTGGGAGGAAACTGGAGGAAGCCCGTGCAGACACGGGGAGAACGTGCAGACTCCGCACAGACAGTGACTCAAGCCGGGAATCGAAGCTGGGACCCTGGTGCTGTGAAGCAACAGTGCTAACCACTGTGCTACCGCCCCGCCCGCTAACAGAGATGCGAAGCAGGAGGTTGACTTATCCGTCACCTTTAGGGCCTATCCACAATTTAGTCCATTGCCCGCGTTTCCTCTGGAGTCCAATGACGTTGGAAGCAAGTTAGATTTCTGGAATATTCTGCCCTGCTGGTCCTTACTCCCTCTCTCCCTCACCTCCAGAGAAAGCCCAAATGGGAATAAACCACGAGAGGGGGAGGGGGAGACAGTAAAAAAAAAAACAGGCTCCATGAAGATACTTTGAGAATCGAGCCCATAGCCTTTAAAAACCACTTTGGTTTTCTGGATGACCTCTTTTTTTTAATAAATCATTGCCGTGAAGGCTTCGTTGAACTCTGTATCTGTTTCATGTGGTCTTCATTTAGATTAATTCAATACAGATGGGAAATGCTATTGACTGCACAAAGAAAGGTTGAGGGGAGGTATCACCATGCAAAGCCAGCGACTCCCGCCTCCCTGGTGCCCCCCCCCCCCCCCCCCCCCCCCGCCTCTCGCCACCACCCTCCACACTCCAAATAATTTACGCGTTGCAGTCATCAAGGAAACTGTTGGCAACCTTGGTGTCATTCAAGGAGTTGTCACAGGAGGGGGGCGGGTGGGGGGGTTAGAAATGCTCTCCCGATCCCGTCTCCACCCGCTGTATAAGATTGTGGAGTTACATATTTTTTTGAAATGCATACATTTATCTTTTTATCGTGTTGTCCAGACTGATTTCCTCCCCGTCCGCCCAATCTATGAGTCAGGGAAGCGGATGTTTAGCCTGATTGAGGCGACAGCATGTTGACTTGGCTAGTCATTGGGGCCAATGTGCTTGCCCACAGTGCGTGAAGACGGTCGAACCTCCTCACTGATTTCTGGTCGGTAAATTGGAGGTGCAAAAATAATTATTTTAGTTGAGTGGAACTCCAAACCACTCTGGAAAAGAGAAAGCTGAGGGGGTGGTGAAAGATTTTAAACTTTTGGAAGGATTTAATGGAAAGAGTGAAACTTCAGACCTGCCAGGGAGACCAGAACGAGGGTGCATGGATTTAAGGTGGTGACAAAAAAATCCAGTCAGAGATTCAGTAGGAATTCTTTTACCGATGTAGCCATTAGCACAGGGTCATATTGATGCATTTAAGAAGAAGCTATGTAGGTCCATGAGAGAATAAAGAATTGAACGATATGTTGATCGAGTTAGATGAAGAAAGGTAGGAAGGAACATATAGTAATAATCTTTATTGTCACAAGTAGGCTTACATTAACACTGCAATGAAGTTACTGTGAAAATGTCCTCGTCGCCACATTCCAGCGTCTGTTGGGGTACACTGAGGGAGAATTCAGAATGTCCAATTCACCTAATATCTTTTGGGGCTTGTGGGAGGAAACCGGAGCACACGGAGGAAACCCACGCAGACACGGGGAGGACGTGCAGACTCCTCACAGACAGTGACCCAAGCCGGGAATCGAACCTGGGACCCCGGCGCTGTGAAGCAACAGTGCTAACCACTGTGCTCCGTGCCGCCCCATAAACACAGAATCAGATTACATGGCCTGTTCCCTTTCTGCAAACTTCCATGTAACTGTAGCAAGTAAAAATATGTCTGATTCCTTTCTATTGGCACCATGGGACGGAAATGTGTCACGTTGCCAGCTCCTGTATGTAGTACACACTATGTGTAAGTTACCTCTCTACTGAGGTCTGGTGCTTTGTACCTCTGCACTATCTCGCAGCCCACTAATTCTGCATTGGCACAATAAGGTCAACATTTCCTCAGAGCTGTGCTGGTCTGTTCATCGTGTGTCTCAGTGCCAACTCCAGTGCGTGTCAAGTACACACTGGGTACATGGTAAGAATGCACAGGTTCATGTGTGTCTTTCACGTGGTTAGTGCACACAACCCAGATCAATATCCGAGAGCAGGACAAGGTGAGTCAGTAACTGGACAAAGCACGGCTGCCCAAAGTCAACCCATGCCTTGACATCTCCCAATGTCAAGGTTGAAGCAAGATTATCTTGTTATTATATCACACATTAGATGTGATAAGGGTAGATGGCGACATAGTGGTGATGCCCCTGGACTTAATCCAGAGGCCCAGGCAAACATTCTGGGGGAGAGTTCAAATCCTACCATGGTGAATGGTGGAATTTAAACTTAGTTGACAATTCTGGAATTAAAAGCAAGTATCAGTTACAGGTACGATGAAACTATCATTAATTGTTATTTAAAGGGAAAAAAACACACCTGGTTTACTAAAGTCCCTTTAGGGAAGGAAATCTGCCGTCCTTACCCGGCCTGGCCTATATGTGACTCCAGACCCACAGCAATGTCTTGACCCCCCCTCTGAAATGGCCTAACTAGCCACTCAATTCAAGGGCAATTAGGAATGGACAACAAATGCTCTCCTTGCCAGCGACGCCCATGAAAGAATATATTTTTTAAAATCAGGAATATGAACAGCAACCAACCATGTCAGTTTTCTTGTCTGAGGTTGATGCTGGAACACCTTGAATATGTTGGTTTTAAAGAGCATTTCCCACTACTTGTAAGTTTATAACCTTGTCACAGTGGTGACGGGCCTATGGTCAGGTCCTTTGCTCATTTCGACACTCCTTGTTCCTCTTCAGTTGCTCATGGGAGCCTCCCATTTTCAATTTCAACTTCTCTGGCATTATCATTCTCTTTCTGCCTCTTGGTTGACGTCGCTCTGGAGTTCCTTCAATTACCCCCTTCAGCAAGTTCTCATGCCCTAAAAACAGGCCAATCCAACCCTGTTGTCTTCTCCTGATGATATTAACTCACCAACTTTCCTCCTCCTCCTCCATCCTGAGATCTCAGCTTTGCGATTTGCCCCCGGGCCGGGTAAGGGTCTCGTTCTCCGGGTTACGAGCTGTGGCCAGAAGCACAACCAGCCAATCGCCAGTGGTGACGGCGGAAGAGCTAGAATCCCGAGGGGCAACGGCTCTTTACAGGTGTACGATCCTTCAGGACGAGAACATGGGTTGGAAGCAGAGAAGGTTTACAAGACTGATACCTGAAATGAGAGGGTTGGCTTAGAAGCAAAGGTTGAATAGGTTAGGCTTGTACGACTGGAGTTTAGAAGACTAAGAAGCGACTTAATTGAAGCGTATAGGATCCTGAGGAGTCTTGACACATCACCTTATTTAAAGAAGGATGTAAATGCATCTCAAACAGTTCAAAGAAGATTTGTTAGACTAATACCTGGAACGGGATGGTTGTCTTATGAGGAAAGGTTGGAGAGGCTAGGCTTGTATCCACTGGAGTTTAGAAGAATAAGAGGTGATGTGATGAAACATATTAGATCCCGAGAGATCATTACAGGGTGGGTGTGGACAAGATACTTCCTTCTGGGAGAGAATCTAGAAATAAGGGGTCGCCCTTTTAAGACGGAGATGAAGGTCAAAGGTTTGTGGGTCTTTGGAACTTTTTCCTCAAAAGACAGTGGAAGGAGAGTCTTCGAATATTTTTAAGGCCGAGGTAGATAAATTATTCATAATCATGGGGGTGAAAGGTTATTGGGGACAGGCAGGAATGTGATGTCAGATTAACCATGACTTCATTGAATGGCGGAGCAGGCTCGAGGGGCCGAGTGGCCTACTCCTGCACCTAATTTGCGTGTTCATATGTTTGCGTTTCCATTAAGCACACACGGAGAATCCCGCTGCTGGTGGTGGTGCGCCCCGCCGGGAAACGGGGCTGGCGGGTCAGAGAATCCCACCCCAGTGTTTCCCTCGTGTTACTAAGTGGGACTCCCAATGTTTTCCTACAGTTAGTAACTGGGACTCCCAGTGTTTCCCTCGTGTTACTAACTGGGACTCCCAGTGTTTCCCTCGTGTTACTAACTGGGACTCCCAGTGTTTTCCTAGTTAGTAACTGGGATTCCGAGTGTTTTCCTATAGTTACTAACTGGGATGCCCAGTGTTTTCCTCGAGTTAGTAACTAGGACTCCCAGTGCTTTCCTACAGTTAGTAACTGGGACTCCCAGTGTTTTACTACAGTTAGTAACTGGGACTCCCAGTGTTTTCCTACAGTTAGTAACTGGGACTCCCAGTGTTTTCCTACAGTTAGTAACTGGGACTCCCAGTGTTTTCCTACAGTTAGTAACTGGGACTCCCATTGTTTTCCTACAGTTAGTAACTGGGACTCCCAGTGTTTCCCCACAGTTAGTAACTGGGACTCCCAGTGTTTTCCCACAGTTATTAACTGGGACTCCCAGTGTTTTCCTACAGTTAGTGACTGGGATTCCCAGTGTAATCCTGCAGTTAGTAACTGGGACTCCCAGTGTTTTACTACAGTTAGTAACTGGGACTCCCAGTGTTTTACTACAGTTAGTAACTGGGACTCCCAGTGTTTTCCCACAGTTAGTAACTGGGACTCCCAGTGTTTTCCCACAGTTAGTAACTGGGACTCCCAGTGTTTTCCTACAGTTAGTAACTGGGACTCCCAGTGTTTTCCTACAGTTAGTAACTGGGACTCCCAGTGTTTTCCCGCAGTTAGTAACTGGGACTCCCAGTGTTTTCCTGCAGTTAGTAACTGGGACTCCCAGTGTTTTCCTACAGTTAGTAACTGGGACTCCCAGTGTTTTCCTACAGTTAGTAACTGGGACTCCCAGTGTTTTCCCACAGTTAGTAACTGGGACTCCCAGTGTTTTCCTGCAGTTAGTAAACCGTAAAGGGAAGATAGAGAAAACAAGCTTCACAGTGCAAGAACCACGGAAATTAATATTAATTCTTATGATTTCCAGAGTCCAATGTCAGAATCCAAAGAGGAGTTATTTTGCATAGACATTCACATTCCGCTGGCTGAAGACCAGAATTGTAGTATTTGTTTTTCCATTGGTGCTAACTACAAGATGAATTTGGTATGCAGCGATTGGGTTGCTTCTGCCGGTGATGGTACAAACTCTTTCAATAGAGTCAGGTTTCAAGGTTCAGGTTGTTGCTGTGCTTGGAGTGGGTCTCCTTCTTGGTAGTTCCCCAGCTGGAAGTTAGAGCAGGCTGACTGATCCTCAATTCTCAAAGGCATGCAGAGACATCAGCATGGTCAGTTAAGCCATGTGACCTGCCTTGTCCACAGTGGCGTCAAAAGGAATGTTTATCCAGCTTCTGCAATTGTCTTTGATTTCAGGGCTTACAGTGTCCCAGTCATTAGATGCTATCTCTTTCAACAACTATGTTGAGAGTCTAATGCTTGGGAAGACATTGTCGAGGCAGACCCACTGACTCTGCTAGCAAGGTGAGCTTATCAGAAGCAAGTGACATCCCTGATGTTCCCTTGGGAGTGGGTCTACACAACCCCAGGTGTGATATGAGTCTGCTAGCTGCTCATTAGACATACTAGGATTGATGTGCAAGCCTGTTGGTCTTTTGTGATTGCAAGGGGTATATACAATGAGGTTCCAAAAGCTGAACAAATACTTTTTTTGTTATTTTAACTTCTGGAGATTGCTCACAAAGTGCCAACCATGTGTTCAGGTGACTTGTAGCAGCCATCTTTTCAGTTCAGCAGGAACATTATTTTAAAAATAATAATAGGGATAACGTTTTGAATACAGGGTGTTACAGTCCTTCTCATGTCATAGGAACCCAACAGTATATAGCAATGATCATCAACACCCTCCTGTACTGCAGTTACTCATGGACTATGTATGAGCAGCAGATAAGAGCGCGAGAGAAATTCAATCAACAATGCCTCACTACATCCTAAATGTTGAACAAACATTAGTGTCCTTGAAGCCAGCCACAGAAGCATTCAGGCAAAACTGCTGCAAAATCAATTCTAATGGACGGCGCAGTGTGGCTGGAATATTCTGCCCCTGCCAACAGTAGGGCCTGTGGCAGGCGTGGGTAGAGAATATGATGGGATAAAAAATATTGGGTTCCTGACAATGGGAAATGGCAGTGGGAAACTTGTGGTTTTAACCCTCATGGCGGGGTCATGACGAGTCACCATTCCTGCCAAAGGCTGCTGGGAACCCTTTTGCATGTGATGAATGGAATTTAAATGGGTACCCGGCCAGAATTCTCCCACTGTCCTCTTCCCACCGTGGCGTACAATATGCCCCACCGGTGGAAGTTCACGCCTGTCCAAAACACATCCGACCAAGATGGCATTGAGATGGCGAGCACTTACCGGTAAGGTGCAGCCTGATCCACTCTGGTGGAAGGCCAGTGATGAGTGGGGATTATAAAGGATGCTGGAACATGGGGTTATGGAGAGGGCAGACAAGGCAAGGGTGCTAGAACAAGAGGGAGGGGTGAAGGTTAGTGCGTTTTTTGGGGGGGATTTACAGTGCAGAAGGAGGCCACTCGGCCTATCGAGTCTGCACCGGCCCTCGGAAAGAGCATCCCACTTAAGCCGACACCTCCACACGATCCCCATAAACCAGTAACCCCACCTAACCTCAGGGCAATTTAGCAAGGGCAATCCACCTAACCTGCACATCTTTGGACTGTGGGAGGAAATCGGAGCACCCGGAGGAAACCCACGCAGACACATGGAGAACATGCAGACTCCGCACTGACAGTGACCCGGGAATTGAACCTGGGACCCCTGGAGCTGTGAAGCAACTGTGCTTCCCACTGTGTAACCATGTTGGTTGGGGGAGAGTGATGGGAGTCGGGGCAGGAAGGCCAGCGAAGGGGTAGACGGAACCATGGAACTTTGCAGGTGGTGTGGGACCAGCGAGGGGTGCAGGGTCCATGGGACAGCATGAGACATTTGGGGTTGTGGGGAAGGAAGCCTGGGGAAGGGGGGGGGGGATTGAGGATACTGGCGGTGGGAGGGAACAGTAACCGGTAGAGAAGACAGAGAGTGAGGTTCCATCTGTGGCAGGTGAAGGGTGAGATTGGGTGGTTGGAGGGGACACTGAAGTGTACACAGATCCTAGTGGTGGACAGAACAAGGGGGGACTTGGGGACCATGAGAGGCATGGACGCATCAAACAGGGAATGCATGTGAAGGGTTATAGTGGGCTGCAGGGTGATGGGTGAGAGTTCAAGGGTTAGAGTTCAGCGTGTGAAGGTTATACCGGGGAGGCAATGGTGATGTGGGGTTGAACAAAGAACAGAGAAAATTACAGCACAGGAACAGGCCCTTCGGCCCTCCCAGCCTGCGCCGATCCAGATCCTTTATCTAAACCTGTCGCCTCTTTTCCAAGGATCTACTTCCCTCTGTTCCCCGCCCGTTCATATATCTGTCTGGATGCATCTTAAATGATGCTATCGTGCCCGCCTCTACCACCTCCGCTGGCAAAGCGTTCCAGGCACCCACCACCCTCTGCGTAAAAAACTTTCCACGCACATCTCCCTTAAACTTTCCCCCTCTCACCTTGAAATCATGACCCCTTGTAATTGACACCCCCACTCTTCGAAAAAGCTTGTTGCTATCCATCCTGTCCATACCTCTCGTAATTTTGTAGACCTCAATCAGGTCCCCCCTCAACCTCCGTCTTTCCAACGAAAACAATCCTAATCTACTCAAGCTTTCTTCATAGCTAGCACCCTCCATACCAGGCAACATCCTGGTGAACCTCCTCTGCACCCTCTCTAAAGCATCCACATCCTTCTGGTAATGTGGCGACCAGAACTGCACGCAGTATTCCAAATGTGACCTAACCAATGTCTTATACAACTGTAACATGACCTGCCGACTCTTGTGCTCAATACCCCGTCCGATGAAGGCAAGCATGCTGTATGCCTTCTTGACCACTCTATCGACCTGCGTTGCCACCTTCAGGGTACAATGGACCTGAACTCCCAGATCGCTCTGTACATCAATTTTCCCCAGGACTCTTCCATTGACCGTATAGTCCGCCTTTGAATTGGATCTTCCAAAATGCATCACCTCGCATTTGCCTGGATTGAACTCCATCTGCCATTTCTCTGCCCAATCTATATATTTTGCTGCATTCTCTGATGGTCCCCCTCGCTATCTGCAACTCCACTTAGTATCATCTGCAAACTTGCTAATCAGACCACCTGTACCTTCGTCCAGATCATTTATGTATATCACAAACAACAGTGGTCCAAGCACGGATCCCTGTGGAATACCACTGGTCACAGTTCTCCATTTTGAGACACTCCCTTCCACCCTCTGTCTCCTGGTGCCCAGCCAGTTCTTGATCCACCTATGATGTGGACTACAGAAAGAGGGTAGAAGGTATTGGAAATGGCCTGAAAGCTCACATACACCAGCCTGAACTAAGACACGGCATTGGGTTCACTCCGTCCATGTCCAACTTAAGAAATGCAGTTTGAGAGGAAGGTTATCGAGCGAGCGGAGATGAAAGTCGGCACAACTGGACAACTGAAGAGGAATCCTAAAAAGTAGCTCTAACAAGAGAATGGTCTTTCTATAGACTCAGAAAGGCAGTGGAGGGGAGGGGACAGTGTGTGAGAGAGGCTTCTCGCACATTACTTGCAAGGGCCTTAGCTGATAGCAGTGCCTCCAGGTACAGGTATAATTCATGGAGTCAGGGCCAGTCTGCTGGATTGTCCCTTGAAAGAGGCCAGGGGTGGGGAGTGGGGGGGGGGCACAGGCATTAACATAAGCAGCAGCAAGAAAAACCTAATCGACATCCATAAAATGTACAATGAATCATAATTACAAAGTCTCACCAGCTCCAGGCAGCACAGTGGCTAGCACTGCTGCCTCACAGCGCCAGAGACCCGGGTTCAATACCAACCTCGGGTGACTGTCTGTGTGGCGTTTGCATGTTCTCCCCGTGTCTGTGGGCTTCCTCCGGGTGCTCCATTTTCCTCCCACAGTCCAAGGTTATGCAGGTTAGGTGGATTGGTCACGCTAAATTGCGCCTAGCTGGGGTTCCGGGATAGGGTGGGGGATTGGTCCTCAGTAGGGTACTCTCTCAGAGGGTCAGTGCTTGATGGGCTGAATGCCCTCCTTCTACACTGTGGGGATTCTATGATTCAAACTATTTCCAATGCTTGCACACTCAGGCTAACAGAATGAACTGAGGAATTTCTTAATTTTTCTTCCCCTACCATTATGTCTGGGGTATTCCCCAACATCCACAGCAGGAGTGGAGGCAGCCTGCTGGCCACTATGTCCTGGTGTCTCTGATACGTTTGGCGGGCATTCTCTGGAAGTTTGAGGCCAGGGAGGGCTCCTGCTCTGGGACAGGTGGACCCTCAACGGTTCCTAAACCCGGAGTTGATGGAGCCACAGGCAGAAGGGACTCAGAACACCTCTCACGTAGACACTGCAAATGTTCTTTCCTGGCTACAATGATGGGATGCAGGTTTGAGCACTTCTCCAACAGAAACTGGGATGTCTGTTGGACCGGAGTCTCCATGGCGTCAGCTCTCCTCCCCATGGAAGCCACATGTCAATGCCACTACCTCAGAAAGCAGGCAACAGACTCCTCCGTCCCGCCTGCACTCTGTTGCCGGGCCCCCAGCTCCTCTGCCTGATGTTCCCCCGCATGTCGCTGCATCTCCAGCACCTTGGCCACAACCACACCCAGAGGCTCACGATCAGTCTCGGACATAGACGAGGCCTCTTACCCAGCAGTCCACCGAGTGCCAGAGACCTTGCTGTCAATGCCTCCTCTTGCTGCAGACAGGTGACAACTGAGACCCAGCCTAAATAGGGGCGTGATTCTCCGGTCCCCCAGCCGCATGATTCTCGGCTGCGCCTCGATTGTCAATGGGACTCCCCATTGTAATAGCTCCACACTGCCGGAGCTGCCCTGTTGGCCAGAAACATTAACCCCGAACCTGGAGAAATCCGGCCTGCATCCATGACCCACCGAGGGGAGTGTCTCTGGGCTGGTGATTGTTGTGATGGACCCACAGGTGAAAATCCATCTCGTCCTCTTCAGACGTCCTCTGCAGGCTGGCGGCAGGCTGAGCTCAGGTGCAGTGTCTGATCTCACTCTCTCAGTCCCTCAGTCCCTCAGTCCCTCACTCCCTCAGTCCCTCACTCCCTCAGTCACTCACTCCCTCAGTCACTCACTCCCTCAGTCACTCACTCCCTCAGTCACTCACTCCCTCAGTCACTCACTCCCTCAGTCACTCACTCCCTCAGTCACTCACTCCCTCAGTCACCCACTCCCTCAGTCACCCACTCCCTCAGTCACTCACTCTCTCAGTCACTCACTCCCTCAGTCACTCACTCCCTCAGTCACTCACTCCCTCAGTCACTCACTCCCTCAGTCACTCACTCCCTCAGTCACTCACTCCCTCAGTCACTCACTCCCTCAGTCCCTCACTCCCTCAGTCACTCACTCCCTCAGTCACTCACTCCCTCAGTCACTCACTCCCTCAGTCACTCACTCCCTCAGTCACTCACTCCCTCAGTCACTCACTCCCTCAGTCACCCACTCCCTCAGTCATCCACTCTCCCACTCACTCTCTCCCTCAGTCACTCACTCCCTCAGTCACTCACTCCCTCAGTCACTCACTCCCTCAGTCACTCACTCCCTCAGTCACTCACTCCCTCAGTCACTCACTCCCTCAGTCACTCACTCCCTCAGTCACTCACTCCCTCACTCCTCCTGTTGGCACCTGTAATAGAAAGAGGAGAGAATGAGTGACTGGGAGAGTGAGTGACTGGGAGAGTGAGTGACTGAGGGAGTGGGTGACTGAGGGAATGAGTGACTGGGAGAGTGAGTGACTGAGGGAGTGGGTGGCTGAGGGAATGAGTGACTGGGAGAGTGAGTGATTGAGGGAGTGGGTGACTGAGGGAGTGAGTGACTGAGAGAGTGAGTGACTGAGAGAGTGAGTGACTGGGAGAGTGAGTGACTGGGAGAGTGAGTGACTGGGAGAGTGAGTGAATGGGAGAGTGAGTGACTGGGAGAGTGAGTGACTGGGAGAGTGAGTGACTGAGGGAGTGGGAGGGTGAGTGACTGAGGGAGTGGGAGGGTGAGTGACTGAGGGAGTGGGTGACTGAGGGAGTGAGTGACTGAGAGAGTGAGTGACTGAGAGAGTGAGTGACTGAGAGAGTGAGTGACAGAGAGTGAGTGACTGAGAGAGTGAGTGACTGGGAGAGTGAGTGACTGGGAGAGTGAGTGACTGAGGGAGTGAGAGAGTGAGGGAGTGAGAGAGTGAGTGACTGGGAGAGTGAGTGACTGAGGGAGTGAGTGACTGAGGGAATGAGAGAGTGAGGGCTTCCTTCTACGCTGCACAGATCCTCACCTTTGGGTTTTGAATTGGAGGGGTTAAGCATGCTTCCTCAGTGGATGGCTGGAAGCAGTCGGCCTCGACATTGCCACAAGCATTCTATAGCACAACTTTAAGCACTCCAGCATTGGTGACTGGGAGGAACTTGCTCGCAATCATTCATAATGGAGACAATTTGTTCATCGAGCTGCCTCACGCTCTGAGTTACAAAGTCTTAATGAGGAGACAAAGTAGCAACAGAGAAGAGAGAAAAGGGTTTAACCCTGCACTCCGCAGCTCACACATCCTGCACCCTGGGCCCAAAGATTTGCGGGGGTGGAATTGGCCTGTTCACTTCCATGAAGACACATGGCAGTAAAACACGATCTTGAATAGACGTCATCCTCGAATCGAGGGATAGCCAACAATGACTAGGGGTCCACAACCTGTGGCTCCAGAGCAGAATGTGCATATTGTGGTAGTCGGTATTAGGGGTATTACGGTACCCAGGTCGATGCTGTAAGACCATTGGTGCGGGAGGTACCTGAGACAGCAATATCATTGGTGGAGCCTGCCTGCTAGTTCCGCCCAGTAAGGCGGAGTATAAGAGTCTGTGTCTCCCTAGCAGCTGCATTCTGTACCTGCGCTGCTGGGGGAACATCTAGTCCAATAAAGCCTTCAATTGTCATCCAATCTCGCTTCTGGAGTCATTGATCGAGCTTCACATATGAATTAAGAGCAGGAGTACTTGGCATGGCATAACATTCAAGGCTATGGGCCAAGTGCTGGAAAATGGGAATAACTGAGTAGGCTAGGTGTTCTTCATATGTAGGTGCAGATTAGATGGACCAAAGGGCCTCTTGTGCATTGTATTATTCTGTGATGCTGTGAGTTACCCAGTCGTCCCCTTTGGATCTACTCCACCATTCAATAAGATTGTGGAAGATCTGACTTGAAGCTCAACCTTGCATTACTGCTTAGGCCCTAGGGAGTGTCCATGGCCTGGGCTCCACGGGTCAGCATAGCAACGTGAAATGGGTGCGCCAAAGACAGAGTTCCTCTGACACGCGTATGAAGAATGGTCTGGACCATTAAGTACAGGTCTTGCAATAAGGGTGGGCACATACATAACATGAGGGACAGGTCCAGCAATCTTTTTATGTTCTTTTGAAGTTTGCTCTTTATTCTCCTGAGATCTATACCCAGAGGAATTCACATTCAGCCCAGTTTAGTGGCGCCAAGTGAAATTGAAACAAGAGGCAGAAACGGGTGGTGAGATTTTTCAACTTAGCAGTCATATAGATTTCAATTCTCTTCCCACACCTTGGGCGAAATTCTCCGTAATGGGCGCGATGTCCGCCGACCAGCGACAAAAACGGCGCAAATCAGTCCGGCATCGCGCCGCCCCAAAGGTGCGGAATCCTCCGCATCTTGAGCGGCCGAGCCCTAGCCTTGAGGGGCTAGGTCCGCGCCGTACTGATTTCCGCCCCGCCAGCTGGCGGGAAAATGACATTGCCGGGCGGCGAATGCGCGGGAGTGTTAGCGGCCGCTCACGGCATCCCCGCGCATGCGCAGTGGAGGGGGTCTCTTCCGCCTCCGCCATGGTGGAGACCTTGGCGAAGGCAGAAGGAAAAGAGCGCCCCCACGGCACAGGCCCGCCCACGGATCGGTGGGCCCCGATCGCGGGCCAGGCCACCGTGGGGGCACCCCCCGGGGCCAGATCGCCCTGCGTCCCCCCACCCCAGGACCCCGGAGCCCGCCCACGCCGCCGGTAAGAGAGGTGGTTTAATCCACGCCGGCGGGACAGGCATTCTAGCAGCGGGATTTCGGCCCATCCGGGCCGGAGAATCGCCGGGGGGGGGGGCCCGCCAACCGGCGCAGCGCGATTCCCGCCCCCGCCGAATCTCCGTTGCCGGAGAATTCGGCAACCGGCGGGGGCGAGATTCACGCCAGCCCCCAGTGATTCTCCGACCCGGCGGGGGGTCGGAGAATCTCGCCCCAGGTGTGAACTAAAATAGGCTTTTATCTGTTTCCATCGCTAATAATTCCCAGAACAGGCTGCTAATCGTTTAGCAGGGGCTTATTATTTAAAGGGTGCCAATCCACCTCAAGTATAGCTGACCAGGAGTCTCTCCCGCTCTTACCACCAGCCACTGGCGTGTTCAGAGGATTTACAGGTTAGCACTCATTCTGTTTTGGCCGCGCTATGAGCACGTCCTTGACCATCACGTCCTGGGGTGGGACTCGAACCCAGAATTTCTCGCTCAGAGATAGCGATCCTACCCACTGAGTCATTGAGATTACTGCCATGTAAGTAAACAATCATTAAAATACTTTCTTAAACCCAAAAAGGCATGTTAAAAATAAGATCTACGCAATTTACTGAAAGCTTGAAGATGTCCCAGAAATATCCTGACCTATGAAGCCACATGGAAACATGGCTGTGCTTTTCCTAAGGTGGAGACCAGTAAAAGATTCGGAGTCAGAAGGTTGTGGGTTCGATTCCCGCTCCAGCGGCTCGAGCACAAAGTTTCAGCCGACCCTCCTGCTCCCAATATAACAACAACAACTTGAAACTTATGTGGCACCTGTCAAATGTAGTGGAACACCCAAAGGTGCATCACAGGAGCACTATCAAGCAAACCTTTCCATCGGCTGACTAGTGCACTTAGACGGGTGGCGGAGGGGTGGTCGGAGGAACAGGACGTGGGGTTGGGGGTGGGGGTGGGGGCGCTGTGCGGTGAGATTGGCTGCCGTAGTTTACTTGTCACTGATTGCAGATTTGTACACCCACTTTTCCAAGGGCCAATTAGGCAGTCCCGTATTGCAGCTCTGATGGCGAGAGAACAGTGGGGTCCGACCATGTCTCCGTAGTAATGCAAAAGGCCTCGCCATTGTTTAGATTTGTTACTGAGGAGTTTAAAAGCTGAGGGGAGCGATGGCGGGCTCAAAAAAGGAGATAGCTTTCCTACTCGCTTTCTTGACGACATTCCGTTGCCACTTCCTTCTGTCAAGTCTCCCCCCCCCCCCTTACCCCAGTCACACGAAGGAAATCACTTAAAGGTTCCTGTACTCAAACTGCGCTGGCTAGTTGGCAGATAGAATTCTTCACCAGAAGACCTCCAACTCCTAGATTAAACAAGTAATAACACTGTGGGGCCTCTGGTTTCAATCATTCTGCTATAAAATGAATACAATTTCCTCCAGGCTTCACTGCTTTGAATTGCTTCCCATACTGACAGGAAGTTAATTGTTTGGTGGGGATAAGACAGGGAACAAGAGCCTCCTGTTACTAATAGACGACTTCAGTGTGTACAAGGGCACTTGGTCTTGCCTGTGGCTCTGCTTCATTGATGAAGCCAACACGGTGGGCTCTTTTCGCCATTATTTTCCGATTTTCATTCATTGCCGTTACTTGGGAAGACTGAGAGGGAGGGAGCAAGGAATAAAAAGCCAATGATTTGTAATCAGAAGTCTATCAATACTATTTATTTTTAGAAGTTGGGAAAGATTAAGGTGACACAAACAACCCTTTGACCTTCAGACGGCGGGTCGACCCACATCAAGACAGACTGTCAAAGATCATTATTTTTGAGGGCAGGCGGCAGGGGAAGCTCCTCAATGTCATTTTTCCACCTACCCCTTCACTTTTGCAGCTCTGTTTTCAACATTTTCTCCTTTCCTATCGCAGCGGCTTCTTTCGAGGTCGGCCTGGATTTTGAGGGCTACGCCCCAATCCTCACCCCCACCCCCAGTGAGTTTGATCATATACCAGTGGGTCTTTCTGTCCCTAGAATTTGTCCCCCATCCTGACATCTTGACACAACCCTCCAGACATAGGCCTCAAAGGTTGCCCCACACAGTTGCCTCCGGACAGGAACGGCCTGACCTTGTGGGCCTGGCAGAACACGGAGTCAAGCCTTCAGCTCTCTCTAACTCACTGAGTGGCAGCATGCTGCAATGCGGGTCTGTACAAAGTAGACAGATCCCCTCTGAAGAAGCACAGCTGAGAATCATTCTGAGGGAAACAATTTGATCCATCCAGCTTGTCACTAAGAAGGCCAGCATTTGTTGCCCATCCCTAATTGTCACAACTTCAGAAAATGTCCTCTGGAGCTGACTCTGTCCAACACATGAACTCAAGTCACATTTATACAGTGCAGGTTACGTGGTTTTAGATGTCGTTTACATTTGAGCATTATCTGATTCAAACTTTGCATTAAACAAGTTAAATATATGCACCCAGGCAGAGTGAGTGTTATCTACTTTTACCTGCCCTTCAACCTTCTTAGCCCCCTACTCTACTCCCTGTACACACACGACTGCGTGGCAAAACTTGGTTCCGACTCCATCTACAAGTTTGCTGACGATACGACCATAGTGGGCCGGATCTCAAATAACGATGAGTCCGAATATAGGAGGGAGATAGAGAACCTAGTGGAGTGGTGCAGCGACAGCAATCTCTCCCTCAATGCCAGCAAAACTAAAAGAGCTGGTAATTGACTTCAGGAAGCAAAGTACTGTACACACCCCTGTCAGCATCAACGTGGCCGAGATGGAGATGGTTAGCAGTTTCAAATTCCTAGGGGTGCACATCTCCAAAAATCTGTCCTGGTCCACCCACGTTGACGCTACGACCAAGAAAGCACAACAGCGCCTATACTTCCTCAGGAAAGTAAGGAAATTTGGCATGTCCACATTAACCCTTACCAACTTTTACAGATGCACCATAGAAAGCATCCTTTCGGGATGCATCACAGCCTGGTATGGCAACTGTTCGGCCCAGGACCGCAAGAAACTTCAGAGAGTCGTGAACACAGCCCAGTCCATCACACGAACCTGCCTCCCATCCATTGACTCCATCTACACCTCCCGCTGCCTGGGGAAAGCGGGCAGCATAATCAAAGATTCCTCCCACCCGGCTTACTCACTCTTCCAACTTCTTCCATCGGGCAGGAGATACAGAAGTCTGAGAACACGCACGAACAGACTCAAAAACAGCTTCTTCCCCACTGTCACCAGACTCCTAAATGACCCTCTTATGGACTGACCTCATTAACACTACACCCTGTATGCTTCATCCGATGCCAGTGCTTATATAGTTACATTGTATATGTTGTGTTGCCCTATTATGTATTTTCTTTTATTCCCTTTTCTTCTCATGTACTTAATGATCTGTTGAGCTGCTCGCAGAAAAATACATTTCACTGTACCTCGGTACACATGACAATAAACAAATCCAATCCAATCCTCCCCAACCTCCCTACTTTGTGCTGGACCCAATAGATGTGTCTGGTCCTTTGGTCGAGTTCGGAAAACATGTTAACCTTTATCCTGACTACTTGTAGATTATGTCTCAAGAACAAGCTGTTAAGGTCACTGAGAACCAGTTAAACTGGAAACATGTTGCTTGACTCTTATTCTGACTACTGCACATGCTGCCATGTCAGCTTTTAGTTGACATCTTTGTAAAATTATCCTCTACTGCTTTGGTCTACTTTATCTCACGATATCATTTCAAAAATCCTTAAGAATATATGTTGATTGCCCAGTAGATTGTTGCTGGTAAACCCACAGCAGTCCTAACTGTCCTCGGAGATCAACCTCAGATCCCATTGCCTTTTCAATCACCGAGACTTTTTTGCTTTCAACTTTGCCCGCCTCCAGCTCTGCCTCACCCCTTAAGCTGCTGAAACCCTCGAAAACGCACAACTATTCCATTGCTTTCCTGGTCAGCCTCCCATGTTGGACCATTCTCTAACTGAGCTCATCCAACGCTCTGCTGCGGCCCATGTTCCCAATTCGCACTAAGTCCTTATCCTCCATTGTGTCTGTGCTCGCGGGCCTACTGGTTCCTGGTCCAGCAACACCTCAAATTTAGAACGCTTGTTTTTAAAATCCCTCGGTGGTCTTTTCCCCCATCTCTCTCAGGAACGTCCTCCAGCCCCAGGACCCTCAGGGCACTGCATTCTCCCAATTCTGGCCTCTTGAGAATCCCATCAGCCATTCCCTCGCGTCTAGGTTCTGGAATTCCCTCTCTAAAACAGCTCCCCCCCCTCCCCGTCACACACACTCCCCCTTTAACGGGTCCGCCCCCCAAAAAAAATTAGGGGCGGGATTCTCCATCCCTCCGCACCCGTTTACCGGTACGCGCGCCCCCTGCCGGCAACGGGATTCTCCGTCCCGGCAGCCGGCCAATGGGGTTTCCCATTGTGGGTACTCCCACGCCGTCAGGCAATCCGCGGGCATGGGAGTGCTGCCAGCGAAACGGAGGATCCCGTCAGAGAATCCGGCCCTACCTATTTGGCCAAATATTTGGTTACCTGTCCGAAATCCACCTGATGAAAAAAAATGAAAATCGCTTATTGTCACAAGTAGGCTTCAATGAAGTTACTGTGAAAAGCCCCTAGTCCCCACATTCCGGCGCCTGTTCGGGGAGGCTGTTACGGGATGTGCCGTGGTGCTCAGCTTTGTCTCTTTAACTCACATTTCCCCGCATGAAATATGGTCTAAAAGTGCAAGTTATTGTTGTCCCATTTGTAACATGCTCCACACCCTGCACATTATTCTGTGTGTGACACACACCAGCTTGTTGTGTGGTCTTTGGGTGACACACTTCACCTCTAAAAGTTCAATAATTGTGAATGAGTAATTTCAGAACTTGGCTGATTTTGACAAGCAAGGGGCCCTGTCTTCAGGGTAATGTGGGAGAGGCACACATGTTACATGAAAGAATTTGCCATTGTGGAAGGAACTGTAAGCAATCAGTACTCACGGTTCTGGCATGTCACCGGGAGTTATAATGGTAGTTTAATTCGGGATCACATTTTTTTTACGCCCCCGCTCCCTTTTGGGACACTTCACCCTGCGATTGTTACAATTCCTTTCTGAAAGAACCTGGTCAGACTCTGATCTCTGTTTCCTCTTGTGACTCACGTTCTGACTCACCATCACCCCCCCCCTCCCCAATCCCCCACCGTGTTGGAATGCTGACTCACGACGCTGCTATCTAGTGTTATTAAAGAGTGCAGTGTGCTTTTGTTTAAAGTTGACACAATTCCCAGTAAATGCAATAAATAACCAAAGACTTGAAAGGAACTTCGAAAGCACCAAGCGATTAAGGCTGAGATCTCCTGGGCAATACTGAGGGAGTGTTACACTGTCAGAGGTGCCATCTCTTGGTCCTGTCTGCCCTGTCGGATCGATGCAAAGGATTGCCCGACAAGTTTACGAAATAAAGCAGGGACGTTCTTGCCATGTCCCGGCATGGTAGCACACTGGTTAGCACTGTTGTTTCACAGCTCCAGGGTCCCAGGTTCGATTCCCGGCTTGGGTCACTGTCTGTGCGGAGTCTGCACGTTCTCCCCGTGTCTGCGTGGGTTTCCTCCGGGTGCTCCGGTTTCCTCCCACAGTCCAAAGATGTGGATTGGCCATGCTAAATTGCCCATTGGTGTCCAAAAAAAAGGTTAGGTGGGGTTACTGAGTTACGGGGATAGGGGATAGACCCTTATCATAGAATTTACAGTGCAGAAGGAGGCCATTCGGCCCATCGATTCTGCACCAGCTCCTGGAAAGAGCACACTACCCAAGGTCAACACTTCCAACCTATCCCCATAACCCAGTAACCCCACCTAACACTAAGGGCAATTTTGGACACTAAGGGTAATTTATCATTGCCAATCCACCTAACCTGCACATCTTTGGACTTTGGGAGGAAACCGGAGCACCCAGAGGAAACCCACGCACACACGGGGAGGATGTACAGACTCCGCACAGACAGTGACCCAAGCCGGCATTCGAAACTGGGACCCTGGAGCTGTGAAGCAATTGTGCTGACCACTGTGCTACCGTGCTTATGTCGGCTGCTCTTTCCAAGGGCCGGTGCAGACTCGATGGGCCGAATGGCCTCCTTCTGCACTGTAGATTCTATTCTACGATTCTAATATTTATCTCTTATTCAGCCTTATTAAGAGCAGATTATTTGGTCCATGTCACTTTGTTTGCGAAGGCTTGATGTGCACAAATTGGTGACCGCATTTTGAACACTGATTACTCTTTGAAAGTGCTTAATTAGTTGTACGTACGAACAGATACATTTGGGGCAGAAGGCCATTCGGCTCCTCGAGTCGCTCCACCATTCAATAAGATCAACGTTGATCTGATTGTAACCTCAACCCCATATTCCGGCCGACCCCCGATGACCTTTCACCCCCTTGTTAATCATTAATCCATCTGGCTCTGCTTTAAAAATATTCAAAGACTCTGCTTCCACTGCCCTTTGAGGAAGAGAGTTCCAGGGGAAAAAATTCTCCTCATCTCCGTCCCAAATGGGCGACCCCTTATTTTTAAACAGCGACCCCTAGTTCCAAATTCTCCCACAAGAGGAAACATCCTCTCTCAAGTCCACCTGGTGAAAACCCCTCAGGATCTTAAAGGTTTTGATCTAGCCACTTCTTATTCGCCTAAACTCTGGTTGATACAAACCTTTCCTCGTCCAACAACCCGTCCATTCCTGGAAATAGTCCAGTAACCCAGTCAACCTTCTCTGAACTGCACTTCAGGGCATGGACTTTAAGTGCTGCGTTGTTTGTGAAACAGAGATCTGACGAGACAGAAAGCAACATCAAAGCCATGAACCGACTTTTTGTCACCGGTTGGACTGGTGGTAGACCATGGATTGTGGTCAACAGGAATGTTCCAGTCAGACTGCAGGCCTCTACGTCAGTGGCAGAGCAGCAGCCTGGCGGTGGACCGGTCTAAGGCCAGTGCTCCAGTTGACCTCAACGCCACCCACCGCTCCCCCCGCCTAGCCTGCCACAGCGACTGATGCATAACTTCCTGTGGCAGTGTTTGCCCCTCCGCAATGGTGGCTCGGCAGCCGTGGCCATTTTTCAAGGTTCTGCATTGCCACAAAAAGAGAGATGCTGTCGAAGCTTTTCACCTTGAACCCATCAGGACAGACGCAAGAATACCAGATTTCAAAGGGAGAAACAAAGAATAATATAATAATCGCTTATTGTCACAAGTAGGCTTCAATGACGTTACTGTGAAAAGCCCCTAGTCGTCACATTCCGGCGCCTGTTCGGGGAGCCCGGTACGGGAATTGAACCCGCGCTGCTGGCCTTGTTTTGCATTGCAAGCCAGCTGTTTAGCCCGCTGTGCTAAACCAACCCCAGCTAAATAGCGCTGCATGAGAAAAGGGTGCTGATTGGCTGGCAAGCCAGCTCCGCTTGATCAAGGGGAATGCATCAGGGATCTAATGATCCCCCCCTGTTTTTGTTTAATTCAGAATAGGGTTTTGAATTTCAGGCTTTTATAGTTGCGGAGAGAGTGCCTCTGGACGGAGGTGCCTCTCTCTCTCTTACCTCCAATGGCAGGCCGCAGCTCCTTCCATGCTGAACAGCCGCCGATCAGCCCTCCCGCCTCCAGAGCCTGTCTCGCCCGCCACCTTGAAAGAGTCGACCAATTCCAGCAACAAAAAAAAACCCACTGTCGAGCAATTGTTCCGACATGGTGCACCTTTCGGAACGCTGGCATCCCGACCCAAAACCCAGAATCCCGCCCAAGCCGTGTGGAGAATCAAACCGGATGGTTTGGCTCATTCCGGTGTTTTTGATGTGTGTGTGTGTGTGTTCCGGGCCCTGATTTAGTCAGGCGGTTCGGAAAGCTGGTAATGGAGTCGGGAATGGCGGGGTTGGCAAGCTTCGGCTGAAGGTTCTCTCACATTGGAAGCTTGCACCAAATATCAGGGCGAGTCAGGAGGGCTGAAAACGGACACAGAAAACCAGGGCCCGTGGTCATGGATGATGCAAAGTTACCGAGCCGTGCCCTCCACCTCTTCGATCTTGCATCCTGTGGCGCGCACACACTCGGCTATTCTGGACCTCCACACGCGCGCGAAACTATTTTTAGCTCAGGCTTCCACCTCACTCACATGTGTATCAGGTGACGTAAAATCTTCCCGTGTCTGTGATCTTTAAACATGCTATTTTCAAATCCGACTTCCAGTCACGCCATTTCGAGTAAGCGCACGTGGCGTTTATTCTAAGATTCTTTTTACAGGTTCTTCCTTAACACTGTGTGAATATTGTTATCTGACACCGCAAAACCACCCAGGTAACAAGTTTTTTTTTATATGCCCAAGAATTTAAAACACACAGGCTGGAAAATATTAAATGATAAAGATGCCCCACCTGAGGTGACTACAGCTAAGATGGCGGCCGGTTCCCACCCCCACCCTGCTTCTAATAACCGAAACTCTGAGCGCAATCCTGGTTACTGAGCTCGACAAGTCCCGACGAAGGTTGGTTCTGGTGCTGAAAAATCCATTGGCAGGATCGCTGGGTCCTATTCAGTCCTCCCTTGGCACCATCTGTTTCGCTGCCGACTCTTACGCCAGCACCCTGACTTGGAAATATATTGCTGCTCCCTCACTGTCGCTGGGGCAACATCCTGGAACTCCCTCCCTATAAGCACAATGGGTGTACCTACACCTCAAGGACTGCAGCGGCTCAAGAAGGCAACTCGCCACCACCTTCTGAAGGGCAACTAGGGATGGGCAGTAAATGCTGCCCTAACCAGCGACGCCCACATCCCCTAAATTAATTTCAAAAAAACACTTGGCAAAATCGAGGCAGCCCTCTCCGACCATAATAGCTGGGGGCTGGATTCTCCGTCGCGGGATCCTCCGTTTCGCCGGCAGCGCACTCACGCCCGCGGATTTCCTGATGGCGTGGGGGAACCCCATTGGCCGGCTGCCAGGATGGAGAATCGTGCTGCCGGTAAACGGGTGCGGCAGGGCGGAGAGTCCCGCCCAGGGTCCATACGCTGGAGTCCAGGCTGACTGCGCCGATTAAGGAGAGAGTGTCTTTGCGGGGCAACCTCGATGACCTGGAAAAGACGACAAAACTTACACATTTTGATAGCCCAGAAGGGACTGAGAGCGGAACCCCAACACAGATTATGTTGGAATTATTCCAACAGATCATGGGCAAACATGCATTCGCTTAAACCCCCGGAGCTAGACCGAGCCCACCGTACCCTTCGGCCAAAAGCTCGCCCTGGCAATCCACCCCCCCTCCCGCCACGGGCCATTGGAATCCAGTTCCACCGCTACAAAGAAAGAAACATGTTTCTCGGTGGGCTCTAGGGCACCGCGATGTTACTTACCAGGGCCACTCAGTCAGAATCTACTTAGACACGAGTGCAGACCTAGCAAGGAGGCATGTAGCGTCCAACAACATCAACGCTGTACAAGAAAGGAATTAGATTCAGGCCGATTTACCCTGCTCGGCTCGACATCACATTTCATGGAAAAGGTCATGGGCGGGATTCTCCAGCCCGTTGCACCAGATTTCTGGTGCGAAGCGCCCCCGGGAGTCTCCGTCTCGCCAGCCGGCCAATGGGGTTTCCCATTGTGGGCAGCCCCACGTTGCCGGGAAATCCCCGGGCTGCCGGCCAAATGGAGCATCCCGACAGCGGGGAATCCAGCCCCATTTCTTTGACGTGCCAGACAAGGAAGATTCCTTCCTTCAGTGGTGCATGCTTACATCTTGATGGGCTCACCGACTTTATGGCTGGGATTCTCCTGCAATTGGCAGGGTGGCCCGATGCCGGCGCCAAGAGCTGCGCGAACCACCCCGGCGTCGGGCCGCCTGGAAGTTGTGGAATCCTCCGCACTTCCGGGGGCTCGGCCGGCGCCAGCGGGATAGGCGCCGCGCCAACCGGTGCCGAAGGGCCACCGTCGGCCAGCGCGAGTTGGCGCATGCGCAGAACCACCGCCGTGTACTGGCACACGCGCAGAACCGCCTGCGTGTTTCCTGCGCCCGCGCAGGGGGTTTCTTCTCCGCGACGGCCATGGCGGAGCCCTACAGAGGCCGGCGCGGAGGGAAAGAGTGCCCCCATGGCACAGGCCCGCCCGCAGATCGTTGGGCCCCGATCGCGGGCCAGGCCACCATGGGGCCCCTCCCCAGGGCTGGATCTCCCCCCCCCCCCGGAGGACTCCGCTAGCCGCCCTCCAAGCCAGGACCCGCCTGGCTGGACCATGTCCATTTCACGCCGAAAACGGGCAGCTGCTCGGCCCATTGGGGCCCGGAGAATTGCCGGGGGGGGGCGCTGCCAACGGGGCGGGATTCACGCCGCCCTCCGGCGATTCTCCAACCCGGCAGGGGGGTCGGAGAATCACGCACCATGGTTTTGTTTTGGGTATTTGAGTGCATGCATTAGCCATTTACTATGCTCAAAATTAAGGGAATGTTCCATTGTTTGTTTATGCTGGAGCTCTTACTAGGCAGTTAGAACAAGAAACTTTCCAATGGCGTATTATATACCATAGCTCCTATGTCGGGGTATGCCCCATTTAACAAGGTTGGTTAGTCAACGGATGTCATATAAAACAGAATATCTGCTGCTCATCTTGCTTATTATAGCGAGTTTAGGATTTAATTCATGGTTTTATTTAGTTAAAGGTTTATTATCACACTGTTAGGTTATTATTCCAGTGGTTTGGGAGTGTGATGATTGTTCTGGGATTTGATTGATTGGGAGGGAGTTCCTGCATTGACAGTAATCAAAGGCCTTTTTGTGTTTGGCAATTTTCATTATGGGTTGGATCCTCTTGGCTTTGTTTTCTTTTCCAGTCAATTTACTGACCCCTTTATAAAGTCTTCCTACATGTTTGACTGCCGCAGGCGATCAGGGTGGTATGGTGCTCCCAATCCGGTTCGTCACATGGAATGTTAGGGAGCTGAATGCCCCAGTAAAATGTTCCAAAGTGTTTCCACATCTCAGGAGCCTTAACACAAATGTTGAGCTCCTTCAAGAAAAACATAACTTAAAGATCACGTAAAGGTGTTTCACTCCAGCTTTAACGGCAGATCTGGGCGGACAGCAATTTTAATTAACAAAAGAAAACAGTTCTTCCCCCTACTAGGGGATGGTTTAGCACAGTGGGCTAAAAAGCTGGCTTGTAATGCAGTACAAAGCCAGCAGCGCTTGTTCAATTCCCGTACCGGCCTCCCTGAACAGCATTGGAATGTGGCTTTTCACAGTAACTTCATCATAGAACTTAGAATCATAGAATTTACAGTGCAGAAGGAGGCCATTCGGCCCATCGAGTATGCACCGGCTCTTAGAAAGAGCACCCTACCCATGCCCACATCTCCACCCTATCCCCATAACCCAGTAACCCCACCCAACAGTAAGGGCAATTTTCAACACTAAGTGGCAATTTAGCGTGGCCAATCCACCTAACCTGCACATCTTTGGACTGTGGGAGGAAAGCGGAGGAAACCCGGAGGAAACCCACGCACACACGGGGAGAACGTGCAGACTCCGCACAGACAGTGACCCAAGCCAGGAATCGAACCTGGAACCCTGGAGCTGTGAAGCAATTGTGCTAATCACCATGCTACCGTGCTGCCCTTCATTGAAGCCTACTTGTGACAATAAGTGATTTATTATATTCTTAAATGTAATCTCAGACCCTGGGAGATGTTATACAATAGTGGCACTCTTTTTCAAAACTCGATAGTTTGGGGAAACATCTATGCCCCTAACTGGGAGGATACAAAGTTTATCACTTTGCTTTTTTCAACCCTTCCTAATCTAGAAGCCCACCATCTTATTTTAGGACGGAATCTAAACTGTGTTACAGATCCAAAGCTGGACGTCCCCAGTCAAAAGACTTCCGTCCTCTCTGTGTTTCCAAGCCTCTCTCCACCTTTAAGACTCAAATGGGTTGTGTTGACCCTTGGCGTTTCCCCCACCACCCGGTCTCAAGGGACTTTTCCTACTTCTTTCATGGCCACCCTGCTCATTCACACATTGACTATATACTTTTGGACAGAGCTCTTCTCCCTACAGTTAAAACTGCCGAGGATTCTGCCATCACTATATCAGACCACGCGCCCCACTCCCTGATGCACTAAGCGTCAAGAACCACAAAGACATGTGAGACTTTAACCAAGGCTTTAATACACTACATAGGAAGCTTACCCGACACAGACGACCCCAGACAAAATGGGTCAGGTCTCAGAAGCTGGGTCTTATACCTAACTCCCGGGGGAGTGGCCAAGGCGGAGCTCTCCGTGGCCAGGTCAGGTTACATACAGGTGACCGAACCTCTACAGAGCTACAGTACAATACACAGTACAATACACAGGATTACAGGGCCACGTTACACACAACTATTATATAACAATGTACAATGCTCGGGAAGTACAGTGGTGTATCAACACACTCCCTTAACCTGGCCCTCACATCCAAAGTTAAAGGTCAGCCTCCATTTGGATAAAAACACAACCTTACTATCTGACAAGGATTTTTGCCAATTTTTATCCACCAGTATAGATGTTTTTATTAAGACAAACCAATCTGATTCCACCACCCCATCACTATTATGGGCGATCTTCAAGATGGTTCTCCGGGGAAACGTAATTTCCTACAATGCACATATTATCAAAACAAAGAAAATTAAAATAACAGGAATTGGTGGATTCAGTTTTAGAAACAGACTGCCGATATTCCGTTAGCTCTGCTCCTGCGTTCGATGTGCACACACTAAAGCTCCAGACTTAATTTGATTTACTTTCCACGAATAACGCTGTGCACATGTTACAGCGTTCAAGAGGGGAATTTTGATGAATATGGGGACAAAGCTGGCCGCCTACTAGCCCACCAGCTCAGTGCCAGTCTGCTTCACGGTTTATCTCCCAGGTCTATCACTCCTCCCATAATCTTACGACTGATCCCTCTGACATTAATTTGATCTTCATTTCCATTTTTTGTAACCCCTGCCTCCTGTCAGATAGGATAGCAATGGCTTACTTCCTAAATAATTTGGACATCCCGGGGCGCTTTAAGTGAATGGGGACAAAGACCCGTACCAAGCACGTTTAGCCCCATGTATCCCGGCGCTCGCAGCGCATAGATACACAACACTATTGAACGGCTCGCAGGTTAGATAGGGAGCCTCAGCGGGGAACGCGCGGCCAAGGCCGCACATAGCCTCGTTCTCAGCACTGAGGAGCTCCTCTCAGCGTAGCGAGAGATCATTTTTAAGTGGTGTCCCGATCCCTGGAGCCCCCAAAGCACCCCCCGACTCTCCCAAGCCCCAACTCACTATGAGGGGTTCCATCCTTGTTGCTACCGCATAGAAAATGCCAGCTTGGCACCATTGCAGTGCCAACATGATATCCTGGCAGTACCCCTGCCAGCTGGCATTGTCACCTTGGCAGTGCCAAGCTGGCACCTATGTGGCACTGTCAGGGTGCCTGGATGGCACCAGCAGTGCCAGGGTACCACCTTGCTCAAAAGGCATGCACCTGGGGACTCCGATCCCCTGGGAGACCACCACGAATGCCGTTCCATCCGGTCCCCGTTTGTGGAGACCAGTACTGAACAGCGCTCGCCCCAGATCTCCGAGGCGAAGGGAATTGATCCCAACGCCTCGGTTAACTCAGGAATCTGCACATTACACTGAGACTAGCTGTCTCGCTCTAATATGCTGAATAACCAAAAAGTGATCCCACCCACGATGGGCGGGATTTACATCGCAACATCTCATGGGGTCGCCTTAGATCTCGCAAGGCATTGCGAGCCGGGTAGACCCCGGGGTCTCCCCACCCAGCACTGGGGCAGCACCTCCACTGCTCTTGAGCTGCAACTCCCGTGAGGCCGTTGGATTCAACTTCGATCTCGCTAATAAGATGGAAATTAATGCAAATGAGGATGAATGATAAGTTTGCCATTTTGGGGCGTGATCCGGAACTCTCCATTGGGAGCAGGCCGGCTAGATAGCAAACTGATTCACACCCGGCTCAGACCTGGGCACGCTGGTTAAATAGTGAAAAAGGCCGAAATCGAGATTGGCGGTGGTTAAATCGTGTCCCTCATGGAGAAATGTTTTGTTGAATTCCGCCCAATGTCTTTTCCATAGTTGGAGAAGCTAGGTCTGTCATAAGAGGATCCACTGAAGAGTTTTTCTGTAGCTGGCAGCCTCTCTTCCTTTAAGGAGTTAATTACTGTTGACCGTTAATTTCACTGTTTTTGTTTGTATAATTTTTGTTCGTCTGTTTATTGGGCAGGGCGGAGCTGAATTATGGTACTGTATTGTACCTTATTTACCTGCTCTTCTCCTCTTTCGGAAAATCAATAAAAAGCATTTACAAAACAAAAATGCTATTTTTTTTTTTTAATTGCTTCAAAATTATTCCTTGGTATATTTAAGGGTGACACCCTGGTTGGTGCAGTTGATTAATCCAACTGAAAATAGGTTTATCACTAAATGCAAACACTGCTGGTGAATAACCTGGCCTAGCAAACCAAAAACGACTTTAAAAATGTCTACAGAAGCATTTGATAGTTAAAAGCAAATTACTGCAGATGCTGGAATCTGAAACAAAAACAGAAAATGCTGGACAATCTCGGGAGGTCTGACAGCATCTGTGGAGAGAGAAGGGAGCTAACGTTTCGAGTCTGGATCACTCTTGAGTCATCCAGACTCGAAACGTTAGCTCCCTTCCAATTTGTGGAAACTCTATGGTGATTAATTTATTCAGAGGATATATCTTTATTATTGTCACAAGTAGGCTTACATTAAAACTGCAATGAAGTTACTGTGAAAATCCCCTAGTCGCCACACTCCGGCACCTGTTCGGGTACTGTGGTGAATGTATTCACCATATTACAAACTGTCTGTTTAGTACTGTGGCCTATGGCCAGGAAATGGTAATACGATCTCTGTCTGTACAGTAATGTGGCCTATGACCAGGAAATAGTAATACGGTCTACCACCAGGTATTGTACAGGAGCCCCGGTGGGCTCCGCATCTGGCTCCCCCCCCCCCCCCCCCCCGCCCCCCCCCCCCCCCCCCCCCCCCCCCGGGCTGTATATAGACCTGGCCACCTGTGGGCGGCACTCATTGTTACTGAACTCGCAGGCAGGCAAGTTCTCGGTTAATAAAGCCTTTGTTCACTCGTTCTCATCATCTTGCAGTGAATTGATGATACAACAGGTACACAGAGGGAGAATTCAGCATGTCCAATTCACCTCACAAGGACGTCTTTCGGGACTTGTGGGAGGAAACCGGAGCACCCGGAGGAAACCCACGCAGACGCAGGGAGAACGTGCTGACCTCCGCACAGACAGTGACCCAAGCCGGGAATCGAACCTGGGACCCTGGAGCTGTGAAGCAACAGTGCTAACCACTGTGCTACCATGCCGCCCTAGTGTTGTGGCCATGGCCAGCTTCTGGGGCAACATTTGCCCAAAACGTAATTTGCGCTTAAGATCTTGTGGCACAGTGGATCGTGTCCCTACCTCTGGCCCAGGCACTCCAGGTTCAAGCCCCACCGGACTTGTTGACAACGGAAGGTGAATTCACGGTGCAGCTCAATAGGACTGGCAATCAGCTGGAAATCTGTTATAACCTGTATGAGGTTTACAGGGTGGAAGCAATCACTATCCCCGTCAGTCTCGTTGAATGCGAGCTCCCCCGCTAAGTGGCGGAGTGCCGAGATTGATCATGGTTCAGTTCTATATAAAGTCGGCCAAGTATGGAATCGACAGGACAGACCCGTCTGGGATCTGATGTATAATGTAAATACATTTAAGTTACAATGAACCAAAATTGATTTTTACGAAACTCATTTTGGTCTCCTTGCAGTCTACAAAAGAATCCTTCCACCCCCTCCTCACTATTCCCGAAAGTCAGGGGGGAAAAGGTGTGCGAAGATAGGCTTTAAAAAAAAGTACCGCACCAGGCATTCAGAGCTAAACAATTGGGCAACTAAAACATGGGGCTTTTAAAGAAGATTTTGGAGGAGAGGGGCAGGGTGTAAATTGGAGTTGAAGCCACAATCAGATCAGCCATGATCTTATTGAATGGTGGAGCAGGTTCAAGAGGCTGAATGGCCTACTTCTAAGTTCCTTTGTTAAAATTTGTCGATCATTTGCGTTGCGTTGGCCGGTTTTGGGTGACAGGCCTTCCTCTTGAAAGTATTGCACAATTGTGGTCACCACAAAGCCATGGTAAGAACAACATTAAGCCACTTCCATTCGTCCAGCACCTTGAACATTGCAAAAGGTCCCTGATGCATGATCAATGACCACTAAAGCGAGGTTGTAGTCCAACTGAAGGCTTTAATAAGCTAGATGTTTCCCCCAGCAGCTCAGGTACAGAATGCCGGCTGCTGGGGCAGCATGGGCTCTTATACCCCGCCTAGCAGGGCGGAGCTACCATACATCTTAACCAATAGAAAGCATACAGTTTCCACCAATGGTACTCCAGTCTAATACCTCTAGTAATACCTCTACTACCACATTCACCCCCTGTTAAAAAAAGAGTCCGGCGGGGGTGGTGCCTGATACTACAAACATGGCAACGTGGTAGAATTAGTTATGGAGGTACCGTAATACCTCCGTACAGCGTTTTGTAACTATTTACAATTCTGATAGCTATTTACAAATGATGATTTAAATTTACAGTTTACAGTTTACAATTTGAAATGAAGCAATCAGTCGATCGGGGGCCCTGGTCGTCCTCTGTGATCGTCAAAGCTTCGGTGGTGACTCCGGTGGCGGCTCGGGCGTCGGTGACTCCGGGAGCGTGGCTTCGATCTCCATGGCAGCTTCGGCACCCCTAGATGACGCTGGTGGGGAAAACGGTTGAACTGGGAAGGGAGCGCCTGCGGGGTGGGTGGGGGGGGGGCCTAGACGGGGCCGGCAGAAGGACCGATCCTCCTGTAAGGTGCCCTGGTGGAGGGGAGGGTGGGACTGGTGGCTGGGGTGTGCGTGGGGCTCCGGCGGGCGCCAGGTCTCGTAGGGTGACCGTATCTTGTCGGCCGTCGGGGTACGCCACGTAGGCGTACTGGGGGTTAGCATGGAGCAGATGGACCCTCTCGACCAACGGGTCCGACTTGTGCGCCCGCACATGTTTTCGGAGCAGGATGGGTCCGGGATCTGCCAGCCAGGTCGGGAGCGAAGTCCCAGAGGAGGACTTCCTGGGGAAGACCAGGAGACATTCGTGAGGTGTCTGGTTGGTTGTGGTACAAACCAGCGACCGGATGGAGTGGAGGGCACCCGGGAGGACTTCCTGCCAGAGGGAGACTGGGAGGTTCCTGGACCGTAGGGCCAGTAGGATGGTCTTCCAGACCATTCCGTTCTCCCTCTCCACCTGTCCGTTACCCCGGGGGTTGTAACTGGTCGTCCTGCTTGAGGCGATGCCCTTGCTGAGCAGGAATTGACGCAGTTCGTCGCTCATAAAGGAGGACCCCCTATCACTATATATGGAAGCGGGGAACCCGAACAGTGCAAAGATGCTATGGAGTGCCTTGATGACGGTGTTTGCGGTCATGTTGGGGCAGGGGATGGCGAATGGGAACTGGGAGCACTCGTCAATTACATTCAGGAAGTACGTGTTGCGGTCGGTGGAGGGGAGGAGGCCTTTGAATTCCATGCTGAGGGGTTCAAAGGGACTGGAAGCCTTTATCAGGTGCGCCCTCTCTGGTCGGTAGAAGTGCGGTTTGCACTCCGCGCAGATTTGGCAGTCCCTGGTGGCTGTCCTGACCTCCTCGATGGAGTAGGGCAGGTTGCAGGTCTTGACGAAATGGAAAAAGCGAATGACCCTTGGGTGGCAGAGGGACTCGTGGAGGGCTCGGAGGCGGTCCACTTGTGCCGCGGGACAGGGCGTCAGGAGGCTCATTTAGCTTCCCGGGACAGTACAAGATCTCATAGTTGTCGGTGGAGAGTTCGATCCTCCACCGCAAGATCTTGTCGTTTTTTATCTTGCCCTGCTGTGCATTATCGAACATGAAAGCAACCGACCATTGGTCAGTGAGGAGAGTGAATCTCCTGCCGGCCAGGTAATGCCTCCAATGTCGCACAGCTTCTACTATGGCCTGGGCCTCCTTTTCGACTGAGGAGTGGTGGATTTCGGAAGCATGGAGAGTCCGTGAGAAGAAGTCCACTGGTCTGCCCGCTTGGTTGAGGGTGGCCGCCAGAGCTACGTCAGACACATCGCTCTCGACCTGGAAGGGGAGGAACTCGTCGATGGCGTGCATCGTGGCCTTTGCAATGTCTGCTTTGATGAGGCTGAAGGCCTGGCGGGCCTCTATCGACAAGGGAAAAGCTGTGTATTGGATCAGGCGACGTGCCTTGTCCGCATAGTTGGGGACCCACTGGGCCTAGTAACTGAAAAACCCTAGGCAGCGCTTCAGGGCCTTGGAGCAGTGAGGGAGGGGGAACTCCGTAAGGGGGCGCATGCATTCAGGGTCGGGGCCTAAACTCCATTTCGCACTACGTAGCCGAGGATGGCTAGGCGGTCGGTGCTAAACACGCATTTATCCTTGTTGTATGTAAGGTTAAGGATTTTTGCGGTCTGGAGGAATTTTCGGAGGTTGGTGTCGTGGTCCTGCTGGTCGTGGCCGCAGATGGTGACATTATTAAGATACGGGAATGTTGCCCATAAACCGTACCGGTCAACCATTCGGTCCATCTCGCGTTGGAAGACCGAGACCCCGTTGGTGACACCGAAGGGAACTCTTAAGAAGCGATAGAGCCGCCCATCTGCCTCGAAGGCAGTGTATTTGCGGTCACTAGTGCGGATGGGGAGCTGGTGGTAGGCGGACTTCACCGTGGAGAAGACCTTATAATGCGCGATCCTGTTTACCAGGTCGGATATGCGGGGGAGAGGGTACGCGTCCAGCTGCGTAAACCTGTTGATGGTCTGACTGTAGTCGATGACCATCCTATGCTTCTCCCCGGTCTTTACCACCACAACTTGAGCTCTCCAGGGCCTGTTACTGGCTTCAATGACCCCTTCCCTCAGTAGCCTTTAGACCTCTGACCTAATAAAGATCCGGTCCTGGGAACTGTACTGTCTGCTCCTGGTGGCGACGGGTTTGCAATCCGGGGTGAGGTTCGCAAACAGGGAAGGCGGGTCGACCTTAAGGGTTGCGAGGCCGCAGACAGTGGGGGGGGGTATAGGGCCACCAAATTTGAAGGTTAGACTTTGGAGGTTACACTGGAAGTCTAAACCCAGGAGTGTAGCCGTGCAGAGGTGGGGAAGGACGTAGAGACGGAAATTTTTGAACTCCCTTCCCTGGACTGTGAGGTTTGCTACACAAAACCCCTTTATCTCCACTGAGTGTGAACCGGAGGCCAGGGAGATTTTTTGATTAAAGGGGGGAATGAGGAGAGAACAGCGCCTTACCGTGTCGGGGCGTATGAAGCTCCATGTGCTCCCAGAGTCAATTAGGCAGGACGTCTTGTGCCCGTTGATGAATACACTCGTTGTAGCAGTTGAGAGTGTTCGAGGCCGGGACTGATCCAGAGTCACCGAGGCTAATCGCAGCAGTTGAGAGTTCTCTTCGGGCAGTGCGTGGTCAGCCGAGCTGGGGTCCTGGGGGTTCATCCAAGATGGCGGCTCCCATTGGTCGCACATGGCTGGGGTGCACAAAATGGCGGCGCCCATCCCTCTCACGTGGTGTCCGTGGAACAAGATGGCGGCACCCGGGGTCCGCACGTGGCCCTGGAGTAGGAAGATGGCGGCGCCCACTGGCCGCACGGGGACCGTGGAGAGGTTTGTGGTGGCGGTCCGCATTCACCGCCGGAGACCGCGTAAACCGCACGGGCCTGACATACCCCCACGAAATGGCCCTTTTTGCCACATCCCTTGCAGGTGGATGCACGGGCTGGGCAGCGCTGGCGCGGGTGCTTGGCCTTCCCGCAAAAGTAGCAGCGGGGCCCCCCGGGGTTGCCAGGCTGCCTTGCAGCGCAGGCTTGTGGGGGGATGGGGGATGTCTCGTGGTCGGCTGCGAAGGGGTTGCCACGCGGTTAGGAACGTAAGCTCGGGCGTTCCTGGAGGCCACGTCCAGGGAGCCTGCAAGGGCCCGTGCCTCCTTGAGACCCAGAGTGTCTTTTTCTAGCAGTCTCTGGCGGATTTGTGAGGATAGCATACCTGCCACGAAAGCGCCCCGGACCAAGAGTTCAGTGTGTTCGCTCGCCGAAACTTGCGGGCAGCTGCAGTTTCTCCCCAACACCAGGAGTGCACGGTCGAATTCTTCCAGCGACACCCAGGGGTTTGTCGCCTTGTTGCAAGCAGGTGCCGGGCGTAGACCTGGTTCATTGGGCGAATATAGTGTCCTTTGAGCAGCTCTATTGCTGCATCGAAGTCTTCCACTTCCTCGATGAGGGTGTAAATCTCCAGGCTCACCCTTGAGTGCAGGACTTGCATTTTCTGCTCTCCCGTGGGTGTGTTTTCGGCCGTCCCGAGATACCCTTTAAAGCACGCCAGCCAGTGCTTGAAGATTGCCGCTGAGTTCGCCGCGTGGGGGCTGAGTTGCAGACACTCCGGCTTGATTCGGAGCTCCATCCTTTTAAAAAAAAAACTAGCTTATTAAATTGATGCACGATCAATGACCACTAAAGCGAGGTTGTAGTCCAACTGAAGGCTTTAATAAGCTAGATGTTCCCCCAGCAGCTCAGGTACAGAATGCCGGCTGCTGGGGCGGCAGGGGCTCTTATATCCCGCCTAGCAGGGCGGAGCTACCATACATCTTAACCAATAGAAAGCATACAGTTTCCACCAATGGTGCTCCAGCCTATCAGGTACCGTAATACCTCTACTACCACAGTCCCAAGAGACTCAAGCTAATTTTGACTCCAATGCACATAAGGAGTTGTTAGGAGAGGTGGGAAAAAGCTTTCGTCAAAGAGGTTGCCGTTAACGAGGAAGGAGAAGGGAGAGGTGGCATCACTACTTCCAACATGTGGGTGGGATGTCCAACAGAGGGGAGAGAGGGAAAGTGACATCGCTGCCCTCTACAGGCCGGTTCCACACCCTTCATCCCCTCTGGCCTGGTCACCACAATTCACATTTCAATGTCGAGGAGTTTGGCGGCAACCATCTTACATTTTGCCACTGGAAGCAGAGAGACAGAAGGAGGTTTCCCCATTCCCACAGAGTCAGGGACATGGCTACATTTACAACACATTGGAAATGGCCACCCCTCGCGTTTTCTTCAGGCTTGACATGGAGAAAGGGGGTTTAACAGAAATTTTGTCCAAATTAGCTGGTACAGAAAGCTTCTCTCCCCTTCATTAGTCATCTCTCTCTCCTTTTAAATCCTTCATAACCCCTTGATGCCCCGGTCGGAGCTCCTAATGGAGATGGGGTGGACATGGTTCCTGTGACCTTTAACCCAGCCTTGTGATTGCCGACTTTGCTTTGATCAGTCAGTGTGCACTGATGAAAAATGGAATGGGGTCGTGACCCCTGAGCCGGCCACCACCAATCAAATCCGCCTACGGTCTTGGCAACCCTGGTTCACCCCTGTCATTTTCTGTTTTTTTTGAACTTGAGAGGGGGGCTGGGACGGAAGAGGGGAGGCAAGGGCTTGGAGGGTGGGGGAGGAGCGGGAGGGAGATCACTAATTTTCTATGTTCCATGTCGAATTAACGTAATTTATGTTCAATTCTTGCCTTGGGGATAAAATTCTTTCATCTCAGCTTATTTAACCAAGCGAAAGGGAGGTGCCCCCCCCCCCCCCCCCCCCCCGCTCCCCACCACCACCACCAAAAAGAAACCAAGGGCCTGATTGTGAATGAATTTGAGTAACAATCGGAAGTTGTAAAAGTCAGGAAGCAAAGGGACGTTTTTATGAGGTCTGCAAAAAGAAAAGAGGAGAAAATAGAGGAACTGTAAGCCTTTAATAATCTTCAGTTCTTTTGGAGTATGGCCCTGGATGGGAAATCTCTCCCTCGTTGGAACGCACACCTCTCCCACAGTTACCTCGTCATTTCAGTGGGCATTTTCTGTTGTTATTAAGATGGCTGAATGACTGTGGCTTTTCAAGTGGGTGTCAAATGGATTAGCAACCAAGGGGAAGATTGTCACAACGCATCCAACTTGACTATAAACGTGGTTAAGCACTTAACCACGAGCCTGGTGACACTGCTGGGGAATTGCGTGTGCTACGTTAGGGCGGGTGTGAAACAGAGAGAGTGGGGGAGGGGGTTAAGGAGGTGCACAGTGGGATGGAGGTGCAGGGTTGGGGGGGGCGGGAACGGTGACATAACCCCAGATGATATGAAGAGTCTGCAGACATCCAAGTTGGCGTCGCGGCCCATGTTCAGCCTGGGATTCCATCTTGTTACCAAGGGGCGACATGGTAGCACATTGGGTGGCACTGTTGCTTCACAGCTCCAGGGTCCCAGATCCGATTCCCAGCTTGGGTCACTATCTGTGTGGAGTCTGCACGTTCTCCCCGTGTCTGCGTGGGTTTCCTCCGGGTGCTCCAGTTTCTTCCCACAGTCCAAAGATTTCATAGATTTCATAGATTTCATAGAATTTACAGTGCAGAAGGAGGCCATTCGGCTCATCGAGTCTGCACCGGCTCTTGGAAAGAGCACCCTACCTAAGCCCGCACCTCCACCCTATCCCCATAACCCAGTAACCCCACCCAACACTAAGGGCAATTTTGGACACTAAGGACAATTTAACATGGCCAATCCACCTAACCTGCACATCTTTGGACTGTGGGAGGAAACCGGAGCACCCGGAGGAAACCCACGCACACACGGGGAGGACGTGCAGACTCCACACAGACAGTGACCCAAGCCGGGAATCAAACCTGGGACCCTGGAGCTGTGAAGCAATTGTGCTATCCACTATGCTACCGTGCTGCCCAATGTGCAGGTTAGGTGGATTGGCCATGCTAAATTGCCCTTAGTGTCCAAAAGGGTTAGGTGGGATTACTGGGTTACAGGGATAAGGTGGAGTTGTGGGCCTTAAGTAGGGTGCTCTTTCCAAGGTCTGGTGCAGACTCGATGGGCCAAATGGCCTCCTTCTGCACTGTGAATTCTATGATAAACTGTCCGTGGCTACCTCAAGGGATAAATTATTGAAAACAATTGCATTTGTAAGTTTATTCATTCATTCATTCAATGTTAACATTTTGATCAGGCCTTGTGGTGCAATGGTAGCCCCTACCTCTGGACCAGAATCATTTAGATGAGCACTTGAAATGCCCTCACATACAAGGCTACAGACCAAGTCCTGGAAAATGCGATGAGAATAGTTAAGTGCTTGATGGCCAGCGCAGACAGGATGAACTGAAGGGCCTCCTTCTGTGCTATAAAAACTCTATGACTCTGGGTTTGATTCCAATGCCAGGACCTGTTGGGCATGGAAGGAACATTCACAATATGGTTCAACGGAAAGGGGAAATAAAGTGTGGGTGTGAAGATACACTTTAAAAAAAACATTTTAATCCAGTTGTTGGAGTCAGCAGTAAATGGACAGAGCTCGCAGTTCACTGCATTTAACACTATTCACAGGCATTTCGTGGACTTCTAAGTCGCAATGTGCTGTCATCAGGAATTTGAAACAGCACGGTGCCCTCTACAGGCGCAAACGGGGCAAACAACACCGTGTCACTTCAACCAATCAGATTGATGAATTTTTACAGAACAGTGAAGTGTCAGTTAGAATATTTAATTTAACGTAAAATCATGTTCGGAAAGCAAACTAGAGTGGAAAATAAAGATTGGATCGCGTGAGAAAGAGATTTGAGAAAAATCTCAAATGCAAAGTAACAATAAATATTGCCGTTTTATTCTTTTTGAATCTCCAGCAATAATTCTAACGGGAATAGATGAGCCCCTACACTTGTAAAAAGCAATTTTCAATGCCAGAGGAATGGCCTGGCAGCAATTGAGTCTTGTCACTCTGTTCCGATTTTGCCTACACATGTATAGACAAGCTCTAATTCTCTCTGGGGAGGGCTCACTGACCCAGTTGGCTGTATGGTTAGGGTTTGTTTCAGAATAATGCTGACAAACAATGGGTCTGACTCCTGTTCCAGTTGAGGTGGACGTGGGACATGCCTCCTCCCTGCTCCTGAAAGTGGAAGGCGATATGCCAAACTACCACCGACAAAAGAGCTCGGGATGAAGCCTCAAAAGACAAGAAGTCAAGGGTGGAGAATGAAATGAGCTTTCTCCGACATGTTTCATGGTATCTAGTGGTTAAGGACTTCACAGCCTTGCATGTAATTGTGTATGAGTTGGTGAGGTAACATTATAGAGTGGTTTGTCGAGGAACAGGGCAACTCCTGATTTTCACACACTATCCTGACTTGGAAATATACCGGCCGTTTCTTCACTGTCGCTTGTTCAAAGTTCTGGGACTCCGTCACTGGCAGCGCTGTGAGCGTCTATACCACATGGACTGCAGCGGCTCAAAAAAACAACATACCACCACTTTTTCCAAACCAATTAAAGATCAGCATTAAATGCTGGACTTTCCAGGGATGCCCAAATCCCCAAAACATTTTTTTAAAATCTGCATTTAACTATGCAAGTGTGGACACCAGAAGTTAATTTGTATGAATGTTAGAAATACTCATCAGGTCAGGCATCATTGGTAGATAGAGAAAGAGAGTTAACATTTCAGGTTGAAGGCCTTTTAGATGTTGAATATTGCTGAAAAGAGAGACATATTGTCTCTCTGTTTAGCACTGGGCTAAATCGCTGGTTTTGAAAGCAGACCAAGGCAGACCAGCAGCACGGTTCGATTCCCATAACAGCCTCCCCGAACAGGCACCGGAATGTGGCGACTAGGGGTTTTTCACAGTAACTTCATTTGAAGCCTACTTATGACAACAAGCGATTTTCATTTCATTCACATATTGCCAAAGCTTTTCATCTTGCACTCTTCAGGACAAATGCAAGAATGCCAAATTTCAAACAATCACAACAATTTATATTACAGGAGAAAAGATGGGGCTTGTAGGTCAACTCTGTTTGGTCAAGGCATTGCCATGGAAAAAGCAATGGGAAACCAGAGGCAGGCCCAAGGAAATTCAAAAAAGGCACAAGGCTTGAACATATTCCTTTTGTTTGCAGAGAATGGGTCCCTGTGAATGAATGTGCTTTGCTTTTAGCAAGTGTAAATTAATTGTTACGAGCTTGACTGATTACCTAAAACTGGTTATTTGCGTAGCTAATAGCGCACTCTGGGTTGTTCGGTAAGTGCTGCTCAATCATAGAATCACATCTATGAGTAGACATTTTGGGCGGGATTCATCATTCCGCCGCACCAGTGTTCCGGTACGGTGCACTCCGTCCCGCCAGCCGGCCAATGGGGTTTCCCATTGTGGGCACCCCCAAGCCGTTGGGAAATCTGTGGGCGTGAGTGCGCTGCCGCTGAAATAGAGGTTCAAGCTAACGGCGAATCCAGCTCTTTGATTTGGGCTACAAAGCAGGGGCTGCTCGAGGACAGTCTGCACTCTGCCAACTGCAAATAGCTGAAGAAACAATCTGTTTTATTCAACCAACCAGTTATTGGTGCGTACAACCTAAGGCATCACACAGGCACAGATGTCCTTGTCTAGGGCCGCACGCTAGCACAGTGGTTAGCACAGTGGCTTCACAGCATCAGGGTCCCTGGTTCGATTCACGGCTGGGTCACAGTCTGTGCGGAGTCTGCACGTTCTCCCCGTGTCTGCGTGGATTTCCTCCGGGTGCTCCAGTTTCCTCCCACCAGTCCCAAAAGATGCACCTTTAGTTAATTTGGACATGACTGCGGCGCTGAGGACCCGAGTTCGAATCCCGGCCCTGGGTCACTGCCTGTGTGGAGTTTGCATATTCTCCCCGTGTCTCTGTGGGTTTCACCCCCACAACCCAAAGATGTGCAGGTTAGGTGGGTTGGCCACGTTAAATTGCCCCTTAAATGGAAAAAAAAATAACTGTATACTCTAAATTTATAAAATAAAAAGGTAATATGGACATTCTGAATTCTCCCTCTGTGTACCCAAACCGGTGCCAGAGTGTGGCGACTAGGGACTTTTCACAGTAACTTCATTGCAGAGTGAATGTAAGCCAATGAAGATTATTATTATTATGTGATGTTGTTCTGTATTAAAGGCGCCCTATGACTGTAAATGGGTGAATGCTGCACTGACACATGCAGATCCTCTTTAATTGATATGTAGGAGGCTTTAAGGAATATTTAGCATCCCAATGTCACGCAGTGACTCAGAGACATGGCGGGCAACTGGGAAACCTCACACTTCAGCAGCTAAGGCACAAGGGGAGATTAAACAAAGTGAAGTTGTATTGCCTGGAATTTGGAATGTGAAGGGGCGATTTGATTGAAGTTTTAAAGATATTAAGGGGAACAGTTCGGGCAGAGAGGGAGAAACTATTTCCATGGTTGGGGTGCACAGGATTGGGGGGCAATGGTCTCAAAATTGGAGCTGGACATTTCAGAAATGAAGCAGTTGTTCACACAAAGGGTGGTGGAGGTTTGGGACTCTCTTCCGCAAACAGCAATTGTTAATTTTAAATCTGAGATTGACAGATTTTTGCTAACCCAAGTGGCAATGTGATAATGACCAGATAATCAATTTTAAATTTGGTTTGAGTGTTGAATATTGTCCAGGATGCTAAGGGGGGGGGAGGGGGGGTGGGGGGGGAGGGAAACTTCACCCCCTCAGCACTGCACTGCAGTGTGCAGCCTTGACTTTATACCCGGAGTCTCTGCAGTAACACGCAAAGACAAAACCTGCTGCCTCAGAGATCAGAGTGCTTATGTTCCAGTAATTATGGTTTGTTCCAAAACTGGCATTAAAGTTTTGTTTCATTCCAGACAGGATAGGTGGATTGGCCACGCTAAATTGCCCCTTTGTATCTAAAGGGTAGACGGGATTGCTTGGGATTGGGCCTGGACAGGGAGCTCTTTCAGAGGGTCGGTGCAGACTCGATGGGCCACATGCACTGGAGGGAACATTGGCTTAGTGGTAGGAGACAGAGGGTGTTGGGAGAAGGCCATTTCTGTGACTGGATGCGTGTGTTCAATTGCATGCCACAGGGATCAGTGCTGGATCCCTCGTTGTTTATGATATATAAACAATGTAAAATAAAATATGGGTGGGGGTGAGGGGTGATAAGTAAGTTTGCAGATGACACGAAGATTGGCTGGGTGGTTGACAAGTGAAGAAGAATGTCCAAGGTTACAGGACGATATGGAGGGATTGGTCAAACGGGCAGATCAGTGGCAGATGGAATTTAACCCCGAAAAGGGTGAGGTGGCGCACTTTGGAAGGAGTAAAATGACAAGGGGGCACTCAATGAATGGCAGGACAGTAGGAAGCTCAGAGGAGCAGAGGGATTTTGGGCTGCTTATCCACGGATCCCTGATAAACTCAGATGGTTTTCTTTGGAGCAGCAAAGGCTGGGAGGGGACCTGATTGAGGTGTATAAGATTAGGGCATGGAGAGGGTGAATAACAAGCAGCTATTCCCCTTAGCTTAAGGGTCAATAACAAGGGGGCTTAATGTTCAGGTGAAAGGCAGGAGGTTTAGAGGGGATTTAAGGAAAATAAATCTTACCCAGAGGGTTGGGGGAATCAGGAACACACTGCCTGGGAGGATAGATGAGGTAGCAAACCTCACAATCTTGAAAATGTACTTGGATGAGCACCATGGGCTATGGGCTAAGTGCTGGGAAGTGGGGTTAGTATAGATTTAGAACATTTTTTGTTGCTGCAGGCTTGGCGGAACTAAGCCTGCACCGCCGTCTGTACCGTATGATTCTCTGATTCTCTGATCAATTTTATCCATTCATTTGAGTTCTCTGAAGAACTGTGCTGTGACAGTAAAGTGCCCAGCACGGATCTACACTTTCTTCGTATCGAACTGAATGCAAAGTGACATGATGGTTTTCAATTAGTATTGGTGCACTGCCAACCACATTTGCTCTTCACGTCTATCTTGCTCTTCACGTTTTTGCCTCAACCTCATTCCTTCCCTGTTTCTCCCTCTAACCATACCTCTCTCTCTCAGGTGAGAAGGAGCTGCGCTCCGAAAGCTAGTGACTCCAAACACAGCTGTTGAACTTTAACCTGGTGTTGTAAGGCATCTCTCTCTCTCTCTCTCTCTCACTTTCTTCCCCTCTCACCTTCTCTTGGCATTTCCCACTCTCTTCGTCTCCCTCACTCTTTCTCTGTCTTTGTCCGAATTTTTCTTTTGTACCTCATTCCCCCTGAGCCTGTCTCGTTCTCTCTCTGCTTTTTTTCTTCTCTCTCTCTCCCTCTCCCTCTGCCCATTCCTCCTTCACATTTATGTCTCGTGTCTCCAAAGCTTTGATCCATTCTGCCATCCTCTGACTTTCACTCACTGGTTTTATTCTCTCGTTCCCTGCACTAGACCTTGACGTATGCCAACCTGGGGCTGTTTAGCACAGGGCTAAATCCCTGGCTTTGAAAGCAGACCAAGGCAGGCCAGCAGCACGGTTCAATTCCCGTAACAGCGTCCCCGAACAGGCGCCGGAATGTGGTGACTAGGGGCTTTTCACAGTAACTTCGTTGAAGCCGACTTGTGACAATAAGCGATTTTCATTTTCATCTCGCACATTCCCGAGTACATAATCGTCCTCTCCCTATCGTGCTGTCAATTATTCCCCTCCCCTCTCCCTGAGCTCTCTTTGTATCTATCGGCAATATTCCTCTCCACCTCTTTTCTCTTTTCATCTTTCATCCCCTCTCTTTCCAGCTCGTCCCTAAATTATACCTTTCCATTCCTAAATGCTGAAAGGTCCTTCGCTCCAGCAGATAATTTCTCCAGTAAAAATAATTTGTTCACCTTTTGAAACCCTGGCAGTAAATATGCATAGTGAATAAACCCGGCCGATTATGGTCACTGTGATGGCCATAATTGAACCCGGATTGGAAGGCAGCTATGCTCACCACAATACCACCATTGTTCACTAATGATAGCACTGATACTGGGTACTGAGACACCAGACATATTCAACTCCATGGTATCAATGGAAGCTGTGGCTGAGGTCGGCTGGACTAATCTTGATGAAAATGAAATGAAAATCGCTTATTGTCACAAGTAGGCTTCAAATGAAGTTACTGTGAAAAGGCGCTTGTCGCCACATTCCAGCGCCTGTTCGGGGAGGCTGTTACAGGAATTGAACTGTGCTGCTGGCCTGCCTTGATCTGCTTTCAAAGCCAGCGATTTAGCCCTGTGCTAAGCAGGATAGAGAACAAAGCATGATTATTACTCTAACTTGTCTACATCTGACCCTGAGACAGCACTCAGCCACTGACCAAATGTTTTATTGTCCTTGTTTCTAATTCTCCATCGGTGCACCTCCGTGGCCTGTCGAATCGCCTGCCCCCATTACAAAGAATGATTACCCCCATTACTGATGGAGAATCAGCCCCACCCCATTATAGAGAATCAGCCCCTCCCCATTGTAGAGAATCAGCCCCTCCCCATTATAGAAAACAGCCCCTCCCCATTATAGAGAGTCAGCCCCTCCTCATTAGAGAGAATCAGCCCCGCCCCCATTATAGAGAATAAGCCCCTCCCCATTATAGAGAAATCAGCCCCTCCCCATTATAGAGAATCAGCCCCTCCCCATTATAGAGAGTCAGCCCCTCCCCATTATAGAGTCAGCCCCTCCCCATTATAGAGAATCAGCCCCTCCCCCATTAGAGAATAAGACCCTCCCCATTATAGAGAATCAGCCCCTACCCATTATAGAGAATCAGCCCCTCCCCCATTGAAGAGAATCAGCCCCTCCCCCATTATAGAGAACAGCCCAATCCCATTATAGAGTTAGCCCCTCCCCATTATAGAGAATCAACCCCTCCCCCATTATAGAGAATCAGCCCCTCCCCCATTATAGGGAACAGCCCCTCCCCATTATAGAGAGCCAGCCCCTCCCCATTATAGAGAATCAGTCCCTCCCCCATTATAGAGAATAAGATCCTCCCCATTATAGAGAATCAGCCCCTCCCCCATTATAGAGAATCAGACCCTCCCCACTGTAGAGAATCAGACCCTCCCCCATTCTAGAGAACAAGCCCCTCCCTCATTATAGAAAATCAGCCCCTCCCCCATTGTGGAGAATCAGCCCCTCCCCATTATAGAGAATCAGCCCCTCCCCCATGATACAGAATCAGCCCCTCCCCCATGATAGAGAATCAGCCCCTCCCCCATTGTGGAGAATCAGCCCCTCCACACTGTAGAGTCAGCCCTCCCCATGATAGACAGTCAGCCCCTCCCCCATTGGAGAGATTTAGTCCCTCCCCACTGTAGAGAATCAGAGCCTCCCCCATTCTAGAGAATCAGCCCCTCCCCATTGTGGAGAACCAACCCCACCCCATTATAGAGATTCAGTCCCTCCTCCATTGTAGAAAATCAGCCCCTCCCCCATTATAGAGAATTAGCCCCTCCCCCATTCTAGAGAATCAGCGCCTCCCCATTATAGAGAATCAGCCCCTCCCCCATTGTGAAGAATCAGCCCCTCTGCACTGCAGAGTCAGCCCCTCCCCCATTATAGAGAGTCAGCTCCTCCCCCATTGTAGAGATTTAGTCCATCCCCATTGTAGAGAATCACCCCTCCCCATTATAGAAAATCAGCCATTCCCATATTGTGCAGAATCAGCCCCCCCCCCATTTTAGAGAATCAGCCCCTCCCCCATTGTTGAGAATCAGCCCCTCCCCATTGTGGAGAATCAGCCCCTCCCCATTATAGAGAATCAGTCCCTCCCCCATTATAGAGTATCAGCCCCTCCCCCATTCTAGAGAATCAGCCCCTTCCCCATTATAAAGAATCCACCCGTCCCACATTGTAGAGAATCAGCCCCTCCCCACTATAGAGAATCAGCCCCTCCCTATTATAAAGAATCAGCCCATCCCCCATTGTAGAGAATCAGCCCCTCCCCATTATAGAGAATCAGCCCCTCCCCATTATAGAGAATCAGCCCTTCCCACATTATAGAGAATCAGCCCCCCCATTATAGAGAATCAGTCCCTCCCCCATTATAGAGAATCAGCCCCTCCCCATTGTAGAGAACAAGCCCCTCCCATTGTAGAGAACCAACCCCTCCCCCATTGTTGAGAATGAGCCCCTCCCAATTATAAGGAATTAGTCCCTCCCTCATTATAGAGAGTCAGCCCCTCCCCATTATGGAGAATCAGCCCCTCCCCATTGCAGAGAACCAACCCCTCCCTCATTATAGAGAATCAGCCCCTCCCCATTATAGAGAACAAGCCCCTCCCTCATTATAGGAAATCAGCCCCTCCCCATTGCAGAGAACCAACCCCTCCCTCATTATAGAGAATCAGCCCATCCCCATTATAGAGAACAAGCCCCTCCCTCATTATAGAAAATCAGCCCCTCCCCATTGTGGAGAATCAGCCCCACACCACTGTAGAGAATCAGCCCCTCCCCATTATAGAATCAGCCCCTCCCCATTATACAGAATCAGCCCCTCCTCCATTGTAGAGAGCCAGCCCCTCCCCATTATACAGAATCATCCCCTCCCCCATTGTAGAGAATCAGACCCTCCCCCATTGTGGAGATTCAGCCCCTCCGCACTGTAGAGTCAGCCCCTCCCCCATTATAGAGAGTCAGCCCCTCCCCCATTGTAGAGATTTAGTCCCTCCCCATTATAGAGAATCAGCCCCTCCCCATTATAGAGAATCAGCCCCTCCCCCATTATAGAGAATCAGCCCCTCCCGCATTATAGGGAACAGCCCCTCCCCATTATAGAGAGTCAGCCCCTCCCCATTATAGAGAATCAGCCCCTCCTCCATTATAGAGAATAAGATCCTCCCCATTATAGAGAATCAGCCCTCCCCATTATAGAGAATCAGACCCTCCCCATGGTAGAGAATCAGACCCTCCCCCATTCTAGAGAACAAGCCCCTCCCTCATTATAGAAAATCAGCCCCTCGCCCATTGTGGAGAATCAGCCCCTCCCCATTATAGAGAATCAGCCCCTCCCCCATTATACAGAATCAGCCCCTCCCCCATGATAGAGAATCAGCCCCTCCCCCATTGTGGAGAATCAGCCCCTCCACACTGTAGAGTCAGCCCCTCCCCATTATAGACAGTCAGCCCCTCCCCCATTGTAGAGATTTAGTCCCTCCCCATTGTAGAGAATCAGCGCCTCCCCCATTCTAGAGAATCAGCCCCTCCCCATTGTGGAGAACCAACCCCACCCCATTATAGAGAATCAGTCCCTCCCCCATTGTAGAGAATCGGCCCCTCGCCCATTATAGAGAATCAGCCCCTCCCCCATTCTAGAGAATCAGCGCCTCCCCCATTATAAAGAATCAGCCCATCCCCCATTGTAGAGAATCAGCTCCTCCCCATTATAGAGAATTAGCCCCTCCCCCATTGTGGAGAATCAGCCCCTCTGCACTGCAGAGTCAGCCCCTCCCCCATTGTAGAGATTTAGTCCCTCCCCATTGTAGAGAATCACCCCCTCCCCAATATAGAAAATCAGCCCTTCCCATATTGTGCAGAATCAGCCCCCCCACCATTTTAGAGAATCAGCCCCTCCCCCATTGTTGAGAATCAGCCCCTCCTCATTGTGGAGAATCAGCCCCTCCCCATTATAGAGAATCAGTCCCTCCCCCATTATAGAGAATCAGCCCCTCCCCCATTCTAGAGAATCAGCCCCTTCCCCACTATAAAGAATCCACCCGTCCCCCATTGTAGAGAATCAGCCCCTCCCCATTATAGAGAATCAGCCCCTCCCCATTATAAAGAATCAGCCCATCCCCCATTGTAGAGAATCAGCCCCTCCCCATTATAGAGAATCAGCCCCTCCCCATTATAGAGAATCAGCCCTTCCCACATTATAGAGAATCAGCCCCCCCATTATAGAGAATCAGTCCCTCCCCCACTATAGAGAATCAGCCCCTCCCCATTGTAGAGAACCAGCCCCTCCCCATTGTAGAGAACTAGCCCCTCCCCCATTGTTGAGAATGAGCCCCTCCCAATTATAAGGAATTAGTCCCTCCCTCATTATAGAGAGTCAGCCCCTCCCCATTATGGAGAATCAGCCCCTCCCCATTGCAGAGAACCAACCTCTCCCACATTATAGAGAATCAGCCCCTCCCCATTATAGAGAACAAGCCCCTTCCTCATTCTAGAAAATCAGCCCCTCCCCATTGCAGGGAATCAACCCCTCCCTCATTATAGAGAATCAGCCCATCCCCATTATAGAGAACAAGCCCCTCCCTCATTATAGAAAATCAGCCCCTCCCCATTGTGGAGAATCAGCCCCACACCACAGTAGAGAATCAGCCCCTCCCCATTATACAGAATCAGCCCCTTCTCCATTGTAGAGAGCCAGCCCCTCCCCATTATCCAGAATCATCCCCTCCCCCATTATAGAGAATCAGACCCTCCCCCATTGTGGAGATTCAGCCCCTCTGCACTGTAGAGTCAGCCCCTCCCCCATTATAGAGTCAGCCCCTCCCCCAATGTAGAGATTTAGTCCCTCCCCAATTTAGAGAATCAGCCCCTCCCCATTATAGAGAATCAGTCCCTCCCCCATTGTAGAGGATAGGCCCCTCCCCCATTATAGAGAATCAGTCCCTCCCCATTTTAGAGAATAGGCCCCTCCCCATTATAGAGAATCAGCCACTCCCCCATTCTAGAGAACCAGCCCCTCCCTGATTATAAAGAATCAGCCCATCCCCCATTGTAGAGAATCAGCCCCTCCCCATTATAGAGAATCAGCCCCTCCCCATTATAGAGAATCAGCCCCTCCCCATTGTCGAGAATCAGCCCCGCCCCATTATTGAGAATCAGCCCCTCCCCATTGTAGAGAATCAGTCCCTCCCCATTGTAGAGAATCAGCCCCTCCCCCATTATAGAGAATCAGCCACTCCCCCATTCTAGAGAATCAGCCCCTCCCTGATTATAAAGAATCAGCCCATTCCCCCATTGTAGAGAGCCAGCCCCCCCCCATTATAGAGAATCAGCCCCTCCCTCATTGTGAAGAATCAGCCCCTCCGCACTGTCGAGTCAGCCCCTCCCCCATTATAGAGAGTCAGCCCTTCCCCATTGTTGAGATTTAGTCCCTCCCCATTATAGAGAATCAGCCCTTCCTCATTATAGAGAATCAGCCCTTTCCCCATTGTGGAGAATCAGCCCCTCCCCATCTTAGAGAATCAGCCCCTCCCCCATTGTAGAGAATCAGCCCCTCCCGCATTATGGAGAATCAGCCCCTCCCCATTATAGAGAATCAGCACCACCCCCATTCTAGAGAGTCAACCCCTCCCCATTATAAAGAATCAGCCCCTCCCCCATTGTGGAGAACCAACCCCTCCCCATTATAAAGAATCAGCCCAACCCCCATTGTGGAGAATCAGCCCCTCCTGCATGATGGAGAATCAGCCCCTCCCCCATTATAAAGAATCAGCCCCTCCCCATTATAGAGAATCAGCCCCTCCCCCATTATAGAGAATCAGCCCCTCCCTCATTGTGGAGAATCAGCCCCTCCGCACTGTAGAGTCAGCCCCTCCCCCATTATAGAGAATCAGCCCCTCCCCCATTGTGGAGATTCAGCCCATCCGCACTGTAGAGTCAGCCCCTCCCCCATTATAGAGAGTCAGCCCTTCCGCATTGTAGAGATTTAGTTCCTCCCCATTGTAGAGAATGAGCCCCTCCCTATTATAAAGAATCAGCCCATCCCCCATTGTAGAGAATCAGTCCCTCCCCATTGTGGAGAATCAGCCCCTCCCCATTATAGAGAATCAGTCCCTCCCCCATTATAGAGAATCAGCCCCTTCCCCATTATAAAGAATCCACCCGTCCCCCATTGTAGAGAATCAGCCCCTCCCCATTATAGAGAATCAGCCCCTCCCCATTATAAAGAATCAGCCCACCCCCCATTGTAGAGAATCAGCCCCTCCCCATTATAGAGAATCAGCCCCTCCCCATTATAGAGAATCAGCCCTTCCCACATTATAGAGAATCAGCCCCCCCCCATTATAGAGAATCAGTCCCTCCCCCATTATAGAGAATCAGCCCCTCCACATTGTAGAGAACCAGCCCCTCCCCATTGTAGAGAACTAGCCCCTCCCCCATTGTTGAGAATGAGCCCCTCCCAATTATAAGGAATTAGTCCCTCCCTCATTATAGAGAGTCGGCCCCTCCCCATTATGGAGAATCAGCCCCTCCCCATTGCAAAGAACCAACCCCTCTCTCATTATAGAGAATCAGCCCCTCCCCATTATAGAGAACAAGCCTCTCCCTCATTATAGAAAATCAGCCCCTCCCCATTGCAGAGAATCAACCCCTCCCTCATTATAGAGAATCAGCTCATCCCCATTATAGAGAACAAGCCCCTCCCTCATTATAGAAAATCAGCCCCTCCCCATTGTGGAGAATCAGCCCCACACCACTGTAGAGAATCAGCCCCTCCCCATTATAGAATCAGCCACTCCCCATTATACAGAATCAGCCCCTCCTCCATTGTAGAGAGCCAGCCCCTCCCCATTATACAGAATCATCCCCTCCCCCATTATAGAGAATCAGACCCTCCCCCATTGTGGAGATTCAGCCCCTCCGCACTGTAGAGTCAGTCCCTCCCCCATTTTCGAGAGTCAGCCCCTCCCCCATTGTAGATATTTAGTCCCTCCCCATTTTAGAGAATCAGCCCCTCCCCATTATAGAGAATCAGTCCCTCCCCATTGTAGAGAATAGGCCCCTCCCCCATTCTAGAGAATCAGCCCCTCCCTCATTGTGAAGAAACAGCCCCTCCGCACTGTAGAGTCAGCCCCTCCCCCATTATAGAGAGTCAGCCCTTCCCCATTGTTGAGATTTAGTCCCTCCCCATTGTAGAGAATCAGCCCCTCCTCATGAGAGAATCAGCCCTTTCCCCATTGTGGAGAATCAGCCCCACCCCATCTTAGAGAATCAGCCCCTCCCCCATTGTAGAGAATCAGCCCCTCCCGCATTATGGAGAATCAGCCCCTCCCACATTATAGAGAATCAGCCCCTCCCCCATTATAGAGAATCAGCCCCTCCCCATTATAGAGAATCAGCCCCTCCCCCATTATAGAGAATCAGCCCCTCCACATTATAGAGAATCAGCCCCTCCCCCATTATAGAGAATCAGCCCCGCACCCATTATAGAGAATCAGCCCCTCCCCCATTATAGAGAATCAGCCCCTCCCCATTATAGAGAATCAGCCCCTCACCATTATAGAGACTCGGCCACTCCCCCATTGTGGAGATTCAGCCCCTCCGCACTGTAGAGTCAGCCCCTCCCCTATTATAGAGAGTCAGCCCTTCCCCATTGTAGAGATTTAGCCCCTCCCCATTTTAGAGATCAGCCCCTCCCCATTCTAGAGAATCAGTCCCTCCCCCATTGTAGAGAATAGGCCCCTCCCCCATTATAGAGAATCAGCCCCTCCCCCATTGTAGAGAATAGGCCCCTCCCCATTATAGAGAGTCAGCCACTCCCCCGTTCTAGAGAATCAGCCCCTCCCCGATTATAAAGAATCAGCCCATCCCCCATTGTAGAGAATCAGTCCCTCCCCATTATAGAGAATCAGCCCCTCACCATTATAGAGAATCAGCCCCTCCCCATTGTAGAGAATCAGCCCCTCCCACATTATAGAGAATCAGCCCCTCCCCCATTATTGAGAATCAGCCCCTCCCCATTATAGAGAATCAGCCCATCCCCCATTGTAGAGAATCAGCCCCTCCCCATTATAGAGAATCAGCCCATACCCCATTGTAGAGAATCAGCCCCTCCCCATTATGGAGAATCAGCTCATCCCCCATTGTAGAGAGTCAGCCCCTCCCCATTATAGAGAATCAGCCCCTCACCATTATAGAGAATCAGTCCCTCCCCATTGTAGAGAATCAGCCCTTCCCACATTATAGAGAATCAGCCCCTCCCCCATTATAGAGAATCAGCCCCTCCCCCATTATAAAGAATCAGCCCCTCCCCCATTGTAGCATTCCCATCCCCATTAGAATCCTCTTGCAGAATGAGAGCATTCGACCCATTGAGTCTGCACCATCCTTCCAGGTGGGCACTCTACCAAGGTCGACACACGTGCCCACCCCACATATCCCCATAACCCCACATAACCTGCACACCTTTGGACTCGAAGGGGCTATCTATCATGGTCAATGCACCTAACCTGTACATATTTGGACAGTGGGAGGAAACCGGAGCACCCGGTGGAAACTCCACACAGACAGTGACCCAAGGCCAGAATTGAATCCAGGTCACTGGCGCTGTGAGGCAGCAGTTCTAACCACTGTACCACCATGCCCCTACCCCGCTCTCCCATTACTCAACCCTCTCTCGGAAGCGAGAGAGGTTCCATCTCCTCTCTTAGCTCAGAATTTAAGCTTCTACGGTAGCATTTCGAAAAATAGCATGGAGGCTGTCACTGCTTTGTAAAGCATGCCTTTTGGTTTCCATAGATACCATACCCTTGTATTGCCCGAGAATCCCTTGCGTTCTGCAGGGGAAAATCTGAGTATTGCCAAGGCTCAATGCAACTATCGCCGTAGGAAGATTGAGGTGCTGCTGGGCGAGAAAGCCTGCAGTGACAGCCACAGAGCTGAGAGGCAGGGGAAGGAGGTCCTTGAGAGTGTGACAGGTTGTGATAAAGGGCAGCTTGCAGTGTCGGGGTGAGGCACACCTGCTCCTCCCAGCCCACAAGCAGCGGCGGAAAGATGGTTACCTGCTGGATTCGGCCCTTCCCGCTTCCTTTCAGCCATTGTATTTTTCCTGAGCCCTTAAAACTTGATCGCATAGCCTGATTAACATGTTCGAATGACTGACCCGTCTCATGTGAGCAGTATAGCCGCCCTCCCTCTCGTTCTAAATGCAAGTGGGCATGCTCGATGTGAATTTGCTGGGTGTATGGCGGGTGGCTGACAGATTTTTAACCGCCCACCCCCTCCCGGACTGGCCAGTTAGATTGGTTCGCTGGATGGCCAGGGTGTGATTCAGGATAAAAAGTGCAGGTTCGGTTCCCATTCCCACTGAGGTTGACTTGGGATCGACCCTTGCTTGATGTGGAGCGGTGCTCCTCAAGCTTTGTAACCAATTGTCCCTCTCTGACAGAGGGAGATGCCAATGGTCCCCTGGCTTATGGTTAATTACCTACCTGCTGACCTCCGTCCCAAGTTAAAGTTTCCCCTCAAAGCATCTATTTGATCCCCTCTTGGTGTGGGGAGGCAGTGCCCTACTGGGCTGACCCTGTCAGGCATGGGTGGGTACATGGGGGTGGGGCAGTTGGTGCAAGGAGGTCCCATGACTAAATCTCCAGGAACACCTTCAACCAGAGTTAGCAACTACGAATGCCTCCCCACCAGCCTCACCGCCCACCTGCTGCACCAACCCCACCACCCCCCAGCTCACTGGCCAGCATCTCACGACCTCATGTTCCAAAGCAGCATCTTATTCTCTCACATGCCAATTCCATCCAAAATGCTTACCAGAAGGATCAGCATGGGGCCACTTGTGCCCCCACAGGTTTTTCCAATTGTGCTACCCCCCTTGCCTGGGTCCCTGCAATGACCCAGATTTAGTACAGACAGAAAGTGAACAAAATAACACTGAATATTGCCAAAGGGATAAACATGTTGCTGAAGCTTTTTATTCTGCACTCATCAGAACAAACACAAGAATTCCAAATTTCAAACGATCACAACAAGTTGACTCTGATTGGCCGAGGTGGTGCCATGGAGGAAGCAACGGGAAAGGTTCCCCAAGCTCCTGCGTAATTCAAAAAAGACTCAAGGCTTGAACGTAATTATTTTGTTTTCAGAGAAAGGGTCACTGTGTATGAATGTATGTGGCTTCTCGCAAAGGTAACTGAGCCACGTTATGAGCTTGACTGATTATCTTAAACCGGTTGTTCATGTAGTTGATAGCGCACTCAGGATTGTGCAGCAAGTGCTTCCTAATCGCCGATTAACATTCAACAGTAGACGTTTTGTTCTGGGTTTTGCAAGCATAAGGCTGGTTGAATATGATCTGTGCTCTGCCAATTACGAGCAATCGAAGGTGTATGTTGCTTGATTTGATCAGCCAATCATTGGGACATACCCGGCCGGATTCTCTGATCCTGAGATGAAGTGTTGATGCCGGGGTAGGATTTGTGGACTTCCACAACAGCAAAAACAGCGCCGCACCTGGACTGATTCAGTGACCGTTGAGGGGCTAGCACCGGCACCACGCGGAACACAAGCGATTCCAATGGAAAAAGGTGTTGGATTCACCGGGGTCGGGATTGGCACTCGAGAGGCTGACAAGCTGCAGCCTCATATTAGCACTCCACTCCCCACACACTCACCATCCCAGCCAACAAGATGGCACTGATTGCGCTGGAGTGTGTCCATCCCGTTGATGGGTCGGCTGGGGCCAGAGGGTATAGGAGGGGTGGTCTGGGGGGGTGGACCCTTCCACGGTGACCCGTGGCACAAATGTTCACAGTGGGCAGTCAACGGCGTGCGCAGCTGCATGGCTGTCTTGCCGGCTGCGGCAATGGTGTTCCCTGCCCGTCCACCCCAACCCTGCAGCCCACCTCCTGGTCACTCCACTGCTAACCCCCCAGCCCCAGCAGAAGCCCCCCCGGCCAGTGTCACAACTGTCAGCACACGGTGGCAATGTCAGACACTTCTGTACCCCCTCTCTCTCCCTCAGCAGCCACGATTTTTGAAAGCACAAGTGAACCTCGTCGTTGCGAATTCACCCCAGTGGAGGCGGAGAATCGCAGATGCCCCGGAGAATACCAGTTCAGACCCGCTAACGATTTCAGCGTCAAAACCGGTTCTCCGCCCAATCGCCTACCCCGATTTTGGCGCCGGCCAACGGAGAATCTCGCCCACTGACTACGAACCTGGCATTGCATCAGCACTGAAATTCACACACAATGTTGCGTGTTAAGGCAGAACCTCTTTCTGGACTGATGGCAACATCCTGTTGGCGAAAAGACAACTCGTGCAGCACTGCATAGCAGCATGAAACGGCTTACTTAACCTGTTGTTCAAATGAACCTGTTGCCCCAAAACAACACTGGGGCTTTTCATCGCCTGAGCGTGGTTCACTTTTTAAAAATATACATGTGGGATCTGGATCACACAGAACCTCTGCCTTTAAACGCTGTGAGCATGCAGCTGGCTCTAGCCACTGGCTGGGAGTTCTCCCATGTTGAGCTGGCAGCTAGCGTGGGAATTCCGACTGAAGTATTACAGAAATGCTGGGCTCCCGCACTTGCGCTGCCTTGTCACAAGTGCTGATACAGAGGGAGCTTGGGGCTGCTGCCAGGGACACAGCATTGGTGGGAAGGCAGTGTTCTCAGTTAAATAGGTTGTAAATGACTTGGCTCCTGCTCCATTCCACTTCCATTCCTTCACTTTGAATGCAACTCAGGTCTGTGAAAGGATGGGAACACAAGGCAAGGACTAATCGGTACTTCAGTGACTGATAAGTGGCGATGTTATCTTAACGCCCTCGAGGCTGTGTCTTTAGCCTTTTATCGGTCCCTGAAGGTTGAAATGACTATGGCTGATGTTAGTTCCTGACTACTTAATGTGCCAGTTTTGTCAAGTCCCTCTCTATCTGTAATTGTTTTATTGGCATTGACCTAACTGACTCTTTAACTTCTTTAGCTGTTTTCTTTTTGCACAATTCATTCTTGGGATATGGGTGTCACAGGATAGACTAGTGTTTATTATCCATCCCAGATTGCCCTTGAGAAGGTAGTGGCGAGCTGCTCTCTTCAACCGCTGCTCTGTGTGGTGTAGGTACATCCACAGTGCTGTTAGGGAGGGAGCTCCTGGATTTGGACCCAGCGACAGTGAAGAAATGTTGTATTTCCAAGTCAGGACGGTGAGCAGCTTGAGGGGGAACCTGGCGTCTGCTGCCCTTGGCTCTCCAGGTTGTGGATGTCGCAGGTTTAGAAGGTGTTGTCAAAGGAGTGTTGGTGAGCTGTCGCATTGCAGTCAGTACCTGCCTTGACTTCAAACAATTGAAAAGATCTTAAGGAAGGCTGTAGGTTGATTGTTATTGTAAATATTAGAGATCTTACTTGTTAATCATGAGGTTTAGAAGAAAAATATGGCCGATGTTGTGTACAACCTCTGTTAAGTGTCTTCTTGTCTCTGTTTTTGCATTTTTATTATTGAATTTGCAGGCTTTGTCTCCAACATTGAATCCAGCCGAACACCCGGTCCAGTTTTTGGGGAGTGAAACACTGTAAGAGATTTCCCCCCTCAGTTGGGGCCATTAACTCACAATTTGTGCTGATGTTTGTTTAAAAAAAAACACCCCTCCAGCCCTCAGCCCTCACGCCTCCTCACCCTTCCCCCACACACTGTCCATTTCCCATCCATGCCAACTCATGCACGCCACCCACCCTGAGACACCTCATACAATCTATGCCATCTCATGCCCATCCCAGTGGACCTTTGTAGCCCCTATGCCAATTTATGACAACCCATGCCCCTACCATCCGCCTTACACCTACCACGCCGACTCACCATGCGCAGACCTCAGAAGTCATTCTGAAATAAAATAAAGCCCTAAGATTTTATTGTAGACATTTTTTAAAAGCGCACTCATTCATGAGAACAAATTTACTATGTTTACATTCCTTTAACTACATAATCCCTCGTAAGAAGAAATATTTCATTCAAGTGCATAATCCATTATAGGATGAAGCGTTGGAATTCATAGTCCCACTTCAACAAGGTGATAACCACTTGGGGCTTTCAATCACACTGTGAAATGGCAGGCATCTCACTGTGATATTGAAAGATTGTAAAATCAGTCAAATAGCACGAATCCTACGGTTTATGTCAATAGAGTCAAACAGCAGGTAATGATTTTTTTTTTTAAACTGCAGGCATATTTTTCTAAGATTTAAATGGCATGAATTTTAAATTCCTTGACAGCTTCACGGTTGACGGTGACAGTTCATTTGGACACTTTTGACAGTCCCAATGAGTTTGACATTGAATGCATTTATGCACTATCTTGCGCACATTCATGACTACTTTTAACAATCCCAAGGGGCGTCTGACTTCTCCCAACGAGCACCTGACCTACCTCAAAGGCCACCTGACCTCACCCAAAGGTGCATCAGGACAATATCCAAAATGGTGCCCTACCCTTCGATAAGGTTAACCCATGTCCCCAAAGGATTGCACAACGTTCAGGCCTGTTGCTACCACACCGTACCAGCGCACGTCGGTTCGCACACCTGGGTTCACCAAAATTAGACATGAGTGGCGGCAGCTGCTGAGTTATAAGGGAAGCTCCCTCCTCGAAACATGCATGTGTGCAATGTGACCCGTTCCTATTCCCATTTCTACGGTCGGTTCCATGTTCAGGGGCAGGTCGTTAGATTTTTAGGCCTCTTTGTCACTTTCACAATAACAGGGAGGCTCTCCTTCGTTGCAAAAAGCCAGGCCTATGTTTCAAAGGGGAATTGGAAGGTTACTTGAGGGGAAAGAATCACAGAGTCACGTGGGAAAAAAATAGGGGTCGGGATTCGCCTCCAGGCCCAGTTATTCTCCCCGTCCTCAGGGGCTAGAACAACGCCGGAGTACTGTGCGCAGCTCCGGCGTCGAAAGCCGGCCCGCCTCGGCCGGCGCGGGTCCGCGCATGCAAGCCATGGTCGGCGTGGGTCCGCGCACGCGCGCTATGGCCGCCTCCGCACCGGCCCGCGGGCAACATGGCAGAGCCCTACAGGGGCCCGGTGCGGAGGAACGCTGGGTCGCCCTGGAATTAGCGCGCCCGCCGATCGGTTACCCGGGATTCGCACCCCCCCCCCCCCCCCCGGCGATTCTCCGATCCGACGCGGGCTCGGAGAATCGCGGCCAGGGAATTTAGATTCGATGGATATCCGCACCAAATGGAGTACAATGTGGGAAAATGTGAACTTTGGCAGCAAGAATAGAAAAGCAGCAAATTATTGAAATGGAGAGAGTTGCAGAACTCTGAGGTACAGAGCGATCTGGTTGTCATGGTACATGAATCACAAAAGGTTGGTATGCAGGTACAGCGAGTGATTAGGAAAGCCAATGGAATGTTGGCGTTATTACAAGGGAAATGGAATATAAAAGTAGGGATGTATTGTTAGAGTTGTTAAGGGCCCTGGTGAGACCACAACTGCAGTGCTGTGTACAGTCTTGGTCTCCTTATTTAGAAAGGGAGGCAAATGCATTAGAAGCAGTGCAGGGAAGGTTCACTCAACGGAAACCTGGAAATAGGGGTTATCCCATGAGGAAAGGCTATGCAGGTCTGTACCCATTGGAGTTTAGAAGAGGAGGAAGTAAGAGGCTGTTTCCCCTTGTGGGAGAGATTGAACTCGGGGACATGGTTTAAAAATAAGGGGCAGGACCTTCTGCGCAATCCGCCGCGTGTTTTGTGGCAGCAGGGGAAGCCCGCCATTGGCTTCTGGGTCCTGCCGTTGTCCATGGAGTTTTCCATTGAATGCCCCCTCCCCACCGGGATACCCGCGTTCAAGCAGAGGTCTTGACTTTCAAATTATCATCCTTGTTATAAAATCCCTCCATGGTTGGGGCCCTGTGCCTCAGCACGATATGTTTCATTGTAAATCCACCTCTTGTGTAAGACTTTGCTGTGACTGCTTCTGCCCAGTTGTAATTCCTTCACCTGGCCAATGATATTGAGGTCCTTGGCAAAGGATTCAGAGGAATTTCACAAGAATTGTGTTTGGCTGCACAGCGCCTAGATAGGCGCATGGCATAGGGTACGTGTTTCACTGGAGAATTGAATGTTTTGAGGGGTTCTGGTTCTATAAAAGGTCATTTGTACTAATTAAGCACACGAGGAGCAGGGAACATCAGTACAAAAGACAGAAATGTGGAATTAGGTCAGATACCAGGCAGAATTTCTTCATCCACAGAGTACCGTCCTCCTGCACGGATTTCCAGAATATATTGGTGAGCGGGCCTCGAAAACACGGTCGCTACAGGTGGGAGACACCTCAAGCTACAGATGGGATGTGGGGCCAGATGTCACTCTTGCTTTCAGTCTCTGAATTCTCTGGACTTTGCCCCGAAATTGCCCTAAGGTATTTTTTATGCTGGCCAATATTGAACCCCCCACCATCCAATCGATGTCATTAAAAAGAAGTCTTGGACAGATTGTCTAGTTATATTGCTATTTCTGGGAGTTTCAATGGTGACGACAAATCCAAATGTTTTCCAAAAGAATGTGTGACAAGGGCCGGGTGGAGGAGGGAGCACTAAGATGGAGCTGATTGTGTCTATGGGACACACCTAGTCTAGAAGCAGCAGACACAATGGACAAGTTGTTCGTTCCCTTGTACTTTGTGGTATTGCCTGTGATATCTCACCCAGCCACACTGCGGGTGTGGCAGTCCCCTGGGTTTTGGGGGACTGGTACCTAACTGCATTGTAAAATGAGGAAGTGCACAGGGGGAACCCCACACCTCCCCCTCTTTCCCCAATTCCCCCCTGCACCAGTGACCGGGAACATCATCTGCTACGGAAATAGACGAAAGGGGAAGTTTACAACGATAACTCTCATTTAAATGACCAAAAAAAGAACTGAGTATCTCACCTTCCTCTCCAAAAGGAGGTTTTCTGCCCCGGCAGCGGATGTTTTGGGCAGTCGAGAAATTTGATTGTTATACCAGAAACTTGGTCAAAGGGTGTGTCCCTCAAGAGAACCTCCTGGTGGGCGAACCAATATTACCCGGGGAGCCCCTTACTAGAGATGCTCAGTTAGAGGTTTCTTTTCATCGCATATTCCAGTCTGAAGTATCTCCACTCCTTTGAAACTTGGACATTGATTGATGACCCCTGTTTAACCTCAGTTTGTAATGCATCCACCCAAAACCAGAAGGTCATGGGTTTGTAGCCCCGATGCGTTAGTGCTGTGTTGCATTGCTAGAGGTGCTCATTCAACAAGGGCCTTTGGCTTAAGTATACGAATCAGTGATATTCGAAGGACTCGAGTTCTGATATGTCCTGGCCCAAGATGGTTTTCAGATAATGTTACAGAAAGGGAAAATGGGCAGTCTTTTTATCGCAGGTTATGCAATTTTACTAAGTGCAAAATGACTGATGTGTTTGCTTTGACAGAACCATGTCGAATGCAACACCTCGAAATGCTTCTGCATGATGTGATAGGCACTATATCAATAGATGCCACGTGTAAATTTGCTATATGTCTCCACACATCTGGGTCCTGCCCTCAAAGTCTGTTTAGGATGTGGAGCAAGTCAGTCAATATCAACTTGCATTTCTTAGCGTGGAAAAATGACTCACAGCACGCCATGGGAGTGTGATCAGACGAAATCTGTCACCAAACCAACATGGGGTGATATTGGAGCAGGTGGGCAGCACGGTAGCACAGTGGTTAGCACTGTCGCTTCACAGCTCCAGGGTCCCAGGTTCGATTCCAGGCTTGGGTCACTGTCTGTGCGGAGTCTCGCCGTTCTGCATGGGTTTGCTCCGGGTGCTCCGGTTTCCGCCCACAAGTCCCGAAAGACGTGCTTGTTAGGTGAATTGGACATTCTGAATTCTACCTCCGTGTACCCGAACAGGCGCCGGAGTGTGGAGACTAGGGGATTTTCACAGTAACTTCATTGCAGTGTTAATGTAAGCCTACTTGTGGCACTAAGAAAAGATTATTATTATTATTATTAAAGCTTGCCCAAAGAGTTAGAGGAGAGAAAGAGAGAGAGGAGAAGAGGTTTAAGGAGGCAGTTCCAGAACTTAGGGCCCAGGCAGCTGAAGACGAGGCTGCCAATCGTGGAGCAGTGAAAACTGGAGATGCTCAAGTGGACAGAATTATTGGAGCACAGAAATCTCTGGAGTAATGGGGTGGGGGGTTACAGATAAGGAGGGTAGTAGGGTGTGGGCGGGCGGGGGGGGTTGGGGTTACCGATAAGGAGGGGCAAGAGTGGGAATTGTTCAATTGCTGGACTGGGAGCCAACATAGGTCACCAAGCACAAGGTTGATAGATGAATGGGATTTGGTGCAGGTAAGTGTATAGGCAGCAGGGTTTCAAATACCTCACGTTTTCAGAGGGCACAAAATGGGAGGTGGCTCAGAGATGCATTGAAATAGCCATCTCGAGAGGTGGCACAGGCGTGGACGAGGATTTCAGCGGCAGGTGAGCTGAGGTTGGCGTGGAGGTGGGTGATGGTAACATGTTTCCTTTTTGTTTCTTTAACCAGCAGGAGGAGACTGCGGAGGGACAAGAGGGAGCATCGACTTCAGGAGGCAACTGAGCACCTCGCAATAAAATTCTACCTCGTTGGCTGGGCAGCTGCTGTCGAGCAAGCCATGAAGATTGCAACAACAAAAAAAATGTTTTTCTAAAATATTTTTTTGTTTTTATTTTTTATTTTTTTTTAATTATACATTTCTTTCTGCCACAACTGTGCCACTGCCATGTTGGACAGCAACCTCAAAAACCAGCATAAAGCCTTTACCAAGTGCCAACATGGGCACTGTGGAAAAGGAACTAAGTGGGTTTCATATACTTAAGAAAATTATTAAGCATCAGTTTACATCTTCTGTAATGTGGGCACTTGGGTTTACTTTTCCTTTAAGAAAATATATATTTAAGGTGGTTACTGTACAATCTTAGTTAGCAGTGTTGACAGGTGTCATTGAAATGTCTTTGTTGGTTTTGGGAGTTAATGTGCCTTTACAAGAAAACGTCTAGTTATATTGTTGAGAAGAGAGACATGTTGCTGAAGTTTTTTGTCTTACACTCATTATAGCAAATAAGAGAATGCCAAATTTCAAATGATCACAACAAGGCTCCTTTACGCTGGCTGGAAGCAACATACTCTGCAAACAAAGTGAATATGTTCGAGCCTTGCCCTTTATTGGAGTTACCCGGGAGCTTGGGGAACCTATAGCTCCCCATTGCTTTCTCCATTGGCAACACCTTGACCAATCAGAGTTGACTTGCCAACCAATCAGCATCCTTTACTCCTGTTGTATAAAGTGTTGCGATTGTTTGAAATTTGGTACTCTTGTGTTTGTCCTGATGAGTACAAGTAGAGAAGCTTCGACAACATGTCCTTCTTTTCAGCAATACTCAAGGTTTCCACTGCCAAGTGACAATTCTGGTTATGTTTTTTTTCAGATGCAATTGGGAAGTGCTTAACTGAGGCAGATGCCTACTCTTGCTCTTTATTAGTTGACTAAGCAAGTCTAATGGCAGAGTAGTCAGGGAGGAGTGAGAATGAGGCTATTGTTAGGTTCCAAACCCCACTTGAATAATCTGGGATAAATTTGACAGCCATCGGCACAAGCAGAAATCAAATCCAGCAAACGGCATCAATTTGAATCCTCAGAAAGAGCCTTGGATTAGGGCGGAACTTCCCAGCAGCCCCATCACCTCCACCAGGTCAGAGGTGAACACTTTCTCGAACCAATGACCGTAAGGACTTCCAATGGATTAAAGTCGGGTTCCTTAGTTCCTCCATCGCAGATATGTGGCAAAAGGATGAGTTTGAGTTTTCAACAAAGTCCAAGCAGAGTGAAGGCCATTCTTGACAGCTGCGGGTGTGGCTTTATTCTCATCCTGCCCCAGGCCTCCTGGCCCACCCCACAATGTGTCAAGACCAGCAGAGCGAGCGAGTCACTGGGGTAACTAATTCCCCGAGGCGAGCGGTTAGTCATCAGCTCCAACCATCTCTCCGTTAACACAGCACACTCAAGCTACAAAAAGCTTTCTGGGAGTGAGTGAAGCCAGGTTTAACGTGGGCCCCCATGACAGCATCCTTTGCAGTACCCCCCCCTGCAGCTTCTCCAGTCACCACTAACTTAGAGCTCGGTGAGTTTGTAAGAAGAACTCTGCCGTGTTCACGTTCAGAATTAGCTGCGATCTCCCGCTCGACTTTCCATTGCCAAAAACTGTCTTTGAGTACCTCATCTGGTCACGGGTATTCGCAGCTGTGTGTCCAAGGCCTCAATTTTAACTTCTCTTATCCCCGCTCCCCACAGACAGGCAGGGGAAGGTCGGGAGGGATCAGCATGGGGGAATACATCAGGTGCCAGCATGTTGACCCCATTCACAGCCGCCATAATCTCTACAACTGAGATTCCGGCCCGAGAAGCAAGCAGCCTTCAGCAGGGAGCAGCCTATGTTCTACGTGCATGAAGGGAGACTCACTGCACTCTGTTGCCTGGCAACAACAAGTGGAGGGGTGAGATAAGCTCCAGACCAGGTTGTAGATCTGCCAGCTGTAGGTGGGAGTCTCCAGTGTGTGATGAGGCCCTTGTGTTAAGACTAGCAAGGCGTCAGCTGTGTCTCTGGCCTTGAAGGGTTTATCTCCATGATAAGCGAGCTCTCCCATACCCTCCCTGACTCACTCAATCAGGGTCTGAAGTAAAAGCCCAAATTCAGGAATTATTCAATGAGTGCTGAAGCCATCAAGAGGTCTTTGTCTTCCGCATGGCACCAAGAAAATGGGGCTCTCCCGGACTTCAAATCAATCTGCCTTAATACCCAACTGAAATTCAGATTCATATCAAATTCTGTCATCGGCAATCCATTCTATCAACATCCTTCCTTTCCAAACACTCTAATCACAATCTTGACCAATGGTGTTCACCAGGGGAATTGAATTCAATCTGGTCCTGAGGAGGAGCAGTTACAGGAACCTGACTACCCATAGATCAAAGTGATGTTCAAAACCAACAACTCAGAGAGGATATCAGTCGTATCCCCCCCCCCCCTCACCAGCCTCACATCCCGCTCTGGCAGCTAAACAGATGGGGGGATCAGACCTGAGGAAATGCCCAATCAGCGTGGCCCAGGGGCAGCAAGCTCGCCCGCAGAACAATGGGTGCCCACTCCATCTTGATTACCCGACGTACGTGCTCTCTACGGGTCCCGATTGTGCCCAAGACAAAATCGCACAGAGAAGCACGTTTGTCCCCTTTTCGCCCAAACCGTAAATTTCCCCACACTATCAGTGCCACCTTAACGTACGATGTAACTGGGCAGGGGCAGTGAAAGCTTCTTCAAAAAAAAACCCTGTGCGGCACACTTGTGTTAAGTAGCGAAAAGAACCGGTGGGAGAACACCTTCTGAAGCAAAAGAAAAGATGCACTGGGTAAATCGTGATGTTAATCCAGAGGAGGCACCTCCTTAAAACTTTTACAGCAGATATATTTAAATAACTAGGTTGCGATATTTTACATGGAAATGACACCTGTCAAACTAGCTGAGAGTTGGACTGTAACTCGCTAACTGCATTGTTTGTGCATTTGAACGCTTTTGAATAACTTCTTTTAAAAAGAGACTAATTTGCCCCTTCCCCTCATGTTTTGATTTGGGAAGGACGTGGTATATATTTTTGTTCTGATTTAATCAGTTGCGTGTGACGGTGTGCCTCACAGCGATGCTGTTGTGAAGCGTGTGTTCAATCCAAACTATAGACAATCTGTCTCTTGACCATATGTTCTGCAGGCGTTGTGCCTCGGTTTAGGCCAGAAAATAACCCCATGAGCCTTCTAAATTAGTTACGGGTGGTTTACTTGAAGCTTAAGTGTAGGCACCCACTCCTTGAAGAGGAAATAAAAGTGCCCCCCCTCCCCCAACCACCCCGCAACTTGGCAGTGAAGAGAAGGAGGAAGGCTTTGCTCTGCGTTGGGGAGGCGGCCATTTTTGCTGCCATGACAAGTGCTCATTACTGTCATGTACTGGCAAGCAAATGTCACAAAATCGTCACTAGTGTGAGAGGGCACTGCCAAATTTGCCACATTTTTGCCTCTCATGGGGCAACCAGCAGGTTGCCATCAACCACTCAATTGAGGCAATAGGCAAAAACCTGGGGATCCAAAATCTAGATCAGGCGAGGCCTGCATTCGGAAGATTTCACTCTTTGGAGACTCTAGTATCCTTGTGCCCACTTCTAATTCCTATCATACAGCAGACTGTTTAAGTTTTACCTGTTTTGAAATAAGGTTGTCATTTTCTGCGTGAGTGTGTCTCTGTGCTTGAGTGTAGGGTACCTTGCTAAAAAAGTAGTGACTAGGCCTCATTCTCTTTCTATATTATAACCACACAAATTAGCTACTGCATACTGTAACAGGTTCAGCAATCCTAGATAAGTACTAGAAACTTATGGGAAACCAAAGATGGGGGGTTGATATGAGGAGTAGTCGGTAGATGTATCATTATGTTATATAAATGGCCAACTGAGTGTGGCCTTTCGGAGAATTTGATACCACCGCTTACTGCAGTTTACCGCTGAGGCCTTCATTGACAAAGGACTAATATTCAGCAGAGGGGTGAGGCTGGTAAACGACTGAGGACCCGCTCATAAATTGCGTAATGTTCAAGTGGGTAGGATTGAAGAGGTTTAGCAGAACCTCAGAGTATAAAATGGCCAGCAAACCACTGACTTGCTTTCATTATAATGTGATGGGGGGGGACCCAGGTAACCAAAAGAAACAATTTCAATTCATCGCTTAGACGGGAAGAATCACCATCACGAGGACTGCTTGAAGAGGGGATGGGGGTTGGTTGCCGGGGTGGGGGGGGATGAGCAATTGCACAAATTGGCATCAACGTCAGCATTTATTTTAATCATTCTCCTTACTGAGGGCTGAATGCTGATGACATCATCAGGGGGTTGCCTTGGTGTCACCGAAGCTTAAAAGTATAAAGAAACGGACTTAAGACAGTCGGAGCTGAGACAACTTGCCTTTCATATTCTTTATTGAGTGACATGAGTGAAGGGTTAAAAGCCCATGGTGCATGACAATTCCAGGCAGAATAGGAACTAGGAGAGACCAGCACTGAGGCCAGAATGGCAAAATGCTTTCTGCCTGCCCCTCTTGATGATGTCACCAGGATGCGCCACTGAAACAGTAAGGAGCAGCAACAAAAAAGAAGATGGTGAAAGGAAGAAATTCCAATCTATTCAAATGTTCCGCCAGATTTTCAAAATGGCAGCCCTGATTTGGGGGGGAGGGGAAATAGGGAGGCTGTCTTTATTCACCTCCACGAACCCCGTCCCTTTCTATCCGTCACTCAGCTGACAGACTGCAGCAAACAGGAAGTTAGACGTGTTAGAAGGATCCAGCACTTTTGTAAATTGAGGTGCGTCGGTGGGGGGGGGGGGGGGGGGTTTGCAGGGAGGTGGGAAGAACTGAGGCTGATTCCCCAACCAGGTGGCGCCGGCAATCTGTCCCCTCTCGGATGGGGCCATCGGAGCAATGCGGGGCTCCCGAACCCCCGGCTTGATTCCCCTCCGCCTGCCCCTCGCCTGCGGCACCTGAGTGGGAAACCAGCAGGCCTCCGGAGTAGGCCTTGAATTGGACTGCAAGCAGTATTTAGAGATGGTGAAAAGGTATTTTCACCTTTGTTGTTTTGTCAGAGAGCAATTTTTCTTTTTCAGGTAACTCAAACAATTCAGGAACATCAAACTCTTGAAAACTGTGTTATATTTTTCATGGTCAGGTTTTACATACTTCACTTGTGCACTTTTATTTTTTTTTGTATAGTTGAACTGATTATGGCCACAATCCACAACTACCTCAGTGTGTATTTCAAACGTGCAGCATCTGAGATAAAAGGAACAAGAAACTGTACTGTACTTACAAACTGTACTGTATATCAACATATATATATATATAATATATATTAGTTGTCATGGACGTCAGAGTCCCTCTCAGCCCATATTGTTGCTTTATGTTCATTTTGTTTCTCTCACGAAACAACAGTTCAGGACCTGTCGGACTGCAGTCTCTTAGTCAATGCTTGATACTCAGTTGTTAAAACCCCTCCAAAGGAAGCGACCACAAGTCGTATCTTGGTAAACTGGAGCAACGTCTAACGTGGCGATCAATGATGTGAAGTGGATCGTCAGTTTGGCACCTCCACCAGTGCTTGTCACAAAAAACGCAAGGAATCCCATTGTTTTAACATCGACCACTGCCTGGGAAGTAGGAACAGGCTTCAGGCCATTCAGGCTCCCTCCGATATGCTCCGCCGTTCAATGGGGAGGCAGCTGATCTGTATCTCAGCCCCATTTACCCTCCCGGGTATCATACCCCTGAAAAACCCTTGCCCAACAAAAACCTCTCTGACAGGTTTGCACTGTTGCACAATCCCCATAACCTCACGCCTCACCAATCCGTACATCTTAAATTCGGCAGGCAGTGATCAAATCTCAGGGGTCAGATGATGAGAATAAACTGTGCTAGCTCGGTTGCTTCAGTTTATAGTGTCAGCTGAGTTTCTGCCTTGTGCTCCTCTCCCAGGAACCCGTTAGCCTCCTTTGCCACTGACAGAAGTGGATAAAGTAATTCAACCCACACACGTCAAACCTAGCTCGCCATGAACCCTTACTTGAACTTTAACCAGAGGAAGAGAAAACTCACAAAGATAGGTTCAGGTGAAGGGATAGGAATCGGGAGTCGGGGCGGGGGAGATGCGGGATGGAGGGGCAAGAGCTGCGACAGGGAGTGAAGGGGACGTGAAGCCAGTCAAACGTAACCTAGACCTGCTTGGGGTGTCCTTGAGATTGCGATGAATTCAGTTACTGCCAGACCCAATCCATTATTCATCACGTGTTCCAAAATTGGCAAGTGGCAAATGGTGAGGCCTGGACTGCTCACCTAGCTACCAAGGCACGAGGAGTGGGCTACTAAATTTCAAAGCCGCTTGGTTACCTCAATAAGATGGCACCGGGTCTGCACCCATCGCTTTGCCATGTGGAAGAAGCACATGAGAGAGAGCTGCAAACTCTAGTACCGAGAGATATTGGTCTGCACAGCTGCAGAAAATGCAAACTTCCTTCACGCCAGTCAAGATGCCACCCCTCCCTCTGTACACTCTCTGGCATACCGCCCTAACCCCCCCACCCCCCAAGAAAAAAAGACTTAATACGGAACCAACTAAACTAACTAATGGGACATGAGACCAGTGACCACCTTTCATGCTCTGTGTGCCATAAGGGGCATTAAAAAATATATTTCTTTTTTGTTTTCTTTAAATTATTTTGTTTATTATTATTTAGCAGTATTGGAATTGATGCAAAATGACTGCTTATTGCTTAGGGAGGTTGGAGGCAGGAGGGTCACATAATGATACCTCCAGAAATACACCCAATCAGGGATGGCTACCGGAGATTGTGGTAAATTCTCATGGCAGTGCAGGAGCAGTTATATTCTGCATCAAAACTCTACTGTACATTTCTAAGGGAGTACCTGATGACAGGCCAAGGTAGAAATGGAGGAAAATGCTCCATTCTCTGCCCCTTCTCCCTTTCCCGAGATAAGGATTTTCCAGCCCGGCCCATTGCTGGGATCATCCACTCCTGCTGAAAGTCAATGGACTTTTGGCTGGGTCATCGGATCTCCTGTGGCGGGTCACACTGCGTAAGGGCCATAGAGTCCCGCTCCGTCCCACTAAATACAGAACCTTTGGCGTTCTTCCTGCAGTCGGTTAGGAGCATCGGCAGCAGGTCACACAGAAGCCTCAAGAGGCGGGTACTGCCAGATGATTGGCGTGCGGTGATCATCGCACGCCCAGTCCCAATCCTATCCTCATGCCTGGCACAATGCCCTCTCCAGCAAGCATCATTAATGCAGTGGTCAGCAGCAGGGTCACTAACTGCAGTGTAGCGAACCCAAGGGCACTGAGCTCAAATGTGATATGTCCCAGCTTAGCTCAGCAACTTCAATGCAATTCAGGGATGGAGCCTAGAACCCTTGTTGTCTGTGTGATTCAGGGCACACCTGGCAGTGCACTTACCAACTAAGCCGGGGGGGGGGGGCGCGGGGGGTAAGAAATGGGCGCTCCTTTCAATTCAATGCATGGGACAAATACCATTGACCAGAGAACCTCTTGAGATGACCCAAAAAAATGCCACTCCTTCTATGACACACTTGAATGGTTTTCCTTTTTCCAACTGAAACCACAGAGCAGCAGCCTGGGTTTTGTGTCCCGCTTTGAAACGTCAGTAGAGGGTGAGAGTTTTGAGTTGTTACTTGTTGCTTCACGACAGAAAGTAAACAAGAACGCACCGGAAGCCCACCCCAGGTGAACTAGCAAGAAATAAAATAGACCATTAACCTCATCCGTTATCGTGAAAAACAAATCAGTAAAACAAATGGCATGGTTATTATTGATCCTCACTCACTTTTACCTACCTCAAGAATGCCAAGTCTATGTGTACCGATCCACCTAGTGGTGCCACCTTAAAACCCATGTATGTCTTAAGAGTTCCCCAGACTGTAATGTGGAAAGTGGAAAGTCCTATCCCACCATACCTAACCAATACTCTGAAAACTCATTGCCACCATTCTGGCACATTGTATCCACAGTTGGAGTCTCCTGCGGCCTTGTTTGGGAGGTTGACCTTCCCAATTGTACTAGGTTTATTGTGTCATTGTTAATTCGTTTTATAGAGATGTGTTCCCTTCTAACCCCACCCCTGGCCATCCCACATCTGAACAAAATACTCCACTTGGGCCACGTTATGCAAGACTGTTGCTTGAAAAGGTTCGGAAGGTGTTTGAAAATGAAATAACCAAATGAGAGGTGTAGAATTTAAGAAGATACTGAGATTTGTTTTTCTGAACAGTCCCTGGACTTGCACAACAACCTGAACATTTGTTCTGGGCTTTGACGCCTCTTATCTCAAAAATGTGTTACGGCGGCACCTCTGGGTTGACCCACGCCAACCCTGTCAGACTCTCTGTCCGACAGGAGCCATTTACGCTGGTTATATAAAAGCAAATTAGTGCGGATGCTGGAATCCGAAACAAAAACAGAAAACGCTGGGCAATCTCAGCAGGCCTGGCAGCATCTGTGGAGAGAGCGGGAGCTAACGTTTCCGGTCTGGATGGCTCGACAAGCTTTGACAAAGAGAATCAAACTGTCACTTCCCCTTGACCTGGACTTTTTCAAACGAAGTCATGGAGTTTAATTCTTGATCAATTGGTTTCCCTTCTTAAAAATAAGAAATGAGTCCCATTGCAGTTTAAGTTTCCTATCACTTGGAGGCAAAGAGTGAGACCCAAAATCCCAGGCTTATCCAAAATGAAGATGACTTTGATGCATCAGCCAGTCGGGTATGTCTCCTTCTGTAAATAAACACAGCTGACCTTAATTAAATATCTTTGCCATGGACTCATTTAACGTGCTCATAAAACCCGAATACTAATAAAGGTCCACCCCATCAAAGTCTTTAGGAGAAGCCAAGGCCCCAGTACTGAGGTGAAGATGAAGGAGGACAATGATATATACATGACACACATTCCACGTACAGTCTGGTGGCCCCTTTAAGACAAGGTTCTTTTTTAAAAACAAAACTCTTTTTTTCCCCCTCATCAGCGTAACAGTGAGGGACCTCATGCATAAACCTTTCCTCGTATCGAACTGGCTGAAATCAAGGACTAGGCGAGCTTGTTTTTCACTCTGTAGGGATGACTGAATTAAGGAACCATTTTGCCGCCGTTTTAAATGGAGGTTCATCATAAGGCTAGGAGTCTTCAGCTACAGATGGCGGGGAGTGGGGGGGGGGGGGTTATCTGGTGGGAGGGGGTGTGGGGAAGATCTGATTGAGTGCCTTTATGACTTAGTTTATGACTTGTAACCTGTTATTTTTTTTCTCTTTGAATATTTTTCATATATACTGGACAATTGTGACTGCTTTAATGAATTGAAGCCTATAGCGGTCAATTATTCTGTATGGCTCATATACGGCAGAACACTGCAAACATATCAGTAAATCGTTGCAAGTGGTTTTGTCCATTTTATGCTTGAAAAAGGAGACAATTGTGAAACCACACCTTAACTTTAAGTTGATGGATGCTCCTCCCTCTAAAGGCTACATTTCCTAAGTAGTTATATTTGTTCACGCAGCTAGAAAGTGGCTGTAGTTTTAAGGAACTGGGTGTTGCAGAAGTGGCTTTTCACTTCTTGGGGAAACTGAGGGGGTTGGTGCGGGATGAGGGGGAAGATGCATTTCGAATTTGATGAGCTTTTTCGAAGGACTTGCCCCGATTGTTGTCAGTTATGTGAAAATATTTCTGGCAATCTGACTCCAGTTGAGTGGTTGCAAAGTCCTCGACACAGCACAGTTCTCCAAAACATTGCAAGGTGCCAAATTTTCCGGTAGGAATGAGAAAAGGAAAATCAATTAGACCTCCAGTCCGTGGCTAGTCTGATTATTGACACCTCTCCCTTCTTGCTGCCAAACCCAGTATCCACTCCTGTCTGTTTCCCATCACACGACTAATAGGGTAGATGTCCCATGTTGTACTCCACCTTACAGGCCAGGCTAGTCCCAGGTAACATCCCTGGTTATCGGATCCCAGCTGATCCAACATTGAGGATGTTGCAATTGCTCTCGGCACCCCAGGCTAAGGAAAGGATTACTTGGTCAGAATTCCAACTTCCTGGTTGTCATCCGGAGGTTCCTCTGGGAAGTGCACTCCGTTCTCGGTGCCTCAGTCGTCATTGAGTAGCTCACTGGCATTGCTGTGAGGTATCAGCGACACGAGGGTGCCAGAGAAAGGGAGAAAGCTGGAAGAGAAACTAATGGAAGTCGTCACTCAGAGGAACAGTCACCCACACTGCTGGACGATGTGAATTTGAGAGTGTGAAAGGTGTTAGGTAAACTCTGCTCTAGCGAGGTACTGGGGAACGTAGCGAAGAAACATCCCTTTCTTTGAGCTGTAAGCCGAGGCAGACATCAGTGATGATGAATGTAAATAGAGAATTTTGCCCGTGATGACTACTAAAGCTTTTCAGTGTGGTGAAGTTACCCTTGAGTCATTGGAAAAAGTCTCCAACATTGACAAAGCTGTTGTGGTGCGATTCCAATGAGACACTGGTTTGATTTGTGTGGGGGACCAGAGGAAAGACTCATCAACAATAGCTTGTCAGGAACCAATTGCAAATTGTTTTGCTGCCTTCACCCGATGACTCTGTTAGCTTTGCCACCGAGTGACTTCCCCCCGCCCCCTCCCCAGACTAGGAATAGTACCAGATTTGATCCCCCGCCTGTGCTGTTCATTGTCATCAGCCAGGGTGGTGGAGTGAAGGAGTTGGCTGCATCCTTCCTGGGGTAAGATAGGGGAAAGTGGGCAGGGCTTCCATTGCGGATCACTGTCCAGTAATCCCTGTGGGGTCTGTGCTTCAGTGGAAGCTGGGTCTTCTGTAAAGAAGGGGGCTTGACTTTGATGATGGCTTTCAGAGAGGCAAACAAAACCAAGGCGTGACCACGGGCAAGAAAGTTGCTCAATAAAAGCTCTTGCGGGATTCCTGAAGCTGGATGTCACAGACTAATTTCATCACTGAGGCTCTGACATTAGTAATGGTTGGTGGAGAACATAGGAACTGCAGTGGACCATTCGGCCCCTCCAGCCTGTTACCGAGATCAAGGCTGATCTGTATCTTACCTCCATCCACCTGCCTTGGCCCCATAAGTGCCCATGGATGCTGCATCTAGAGAGTCACCAGCTTCGGGAGGAGGGAGAAAGGCATTTGTTTTATGTTTGACTTGAGATGGCAGCACAATATTTTATTTAAATTTATTTTTTGCAAATTTAGAGTACCCAATTCATTTTTTCCAATTAAGGGGCAATTTAGTGTGGCCAATTCACCCATCCTGCATATCTTTGGGTTGTGGGGGCGAAACCCACGCAAACACAGGGAGAATGTGCAAATTCCACAGTGACCCAGAGCCGGGATCGAACCTGGGACCTTGGCGTCGTGAGGCCGCAGTGCTACCCACTGTGCCACCTGGCAGCACAATATTTGTAACCTAATTAGGAAGCCAAGATCACAGAGCAAGGAATACTTTAGGAATACCAAGTCGATCCCCCGCCTCTCACGCAGGGAAGCTGAGACTAGTTGTACTCCACCAACTCGGCAGAAAATAGGCCTGTCAATCAAGCCAAACAGGTTTTGGAAGCCCATGCATTTGGAAAGGGAGGTTTGTGGGGAGAGAAGACAGACCTCGCCCACATTCCGGGATGGAAATCCCACAATTTCATGGGGTGACTGTAGACAGCGTTCGAATTGGCGAACGGTCTTCTGTACGTGCTCAGTGCTGTGAACATTCAGGACTTTGCAAAGCAAGGGTTAACCTGTCAGCTGCACTCAGCCCCCTCTTGGACAGGTTGTGCATCAGGCTCACCGCCCAGGCATCCTTTGCCTTTTTTCAATATAACAGAACCCTCCTGTCAGCAGTGCATCAAATGCCACGATGAATCTCCACAAAGGGCAACCGTGACTCATCATAGAAATTGTCATAGCGCCATGAAATGTACAAGGAGGCCATTTGGCCCATGGTCCTTGTGCTACCCCATTGGAAGAACGAAGAACTTTTCGATCAGCCCCACCAGCTTCCCAACAGCACCCCGACCAGCCAACCCTTTCCCCATTTCTTTCGTAGAAGTGTATTTTATCGCATGACGTTGAATGGTACTTAGTGGAAACACTGTATGCTAAATTTGGAAGAACATAAATATTACCTCCCCCCCCCCCCAATCCCGTCCTCAAACCCCCCTCTTGTGCTTGAAAAATGTTGTTGAGTGCTGTCCTTGTCCACAGGACGATATATTGGGTTTGGCGGGGCCTCCGCTGTTATCAGTCAGTCTCGTGCACTGGACCAACACGGCAAGGGTGTTCCTTTAGCGAAGGAGAGCACAATAGTCTGTGTGAACAGATAGAACTCATCAGCGACTGGGAAGTAAAACATCAGCTTAAAGAATCCAGCTGTGGTTCGCGTCTCCTTCTGTCTAACCGTTGAATTGTGTTTTTATTTGTTGGAAACTCTTTATTTGCCTGGAGCTGTTTTTATATGACAAAAAACTTGAGTCAAACCAAAGCTTGATGGGAAGGATACTTGCTTGTCTTTGACATAACACTGCATTTATGTTTTTTTTGCCGCTACTGTTGTGTTTTTTTCTTTTGATCAGAAACCAAAGTGGCAGCGTGTAAGAAAGCACATTGGAAAATACTACTGCCTTTACTACTGCCTGCACCTCATCAGAATTCTGTATTTGTGTTACCGTTACGAAAAAAAAACAGAGCAGCACCACCAAGCTGGGTTGTATTTTGTCACTGATGCCCTGTGAGGAGTGTTTCATTTACTGTCTCTGCCGTTTATCTTTGCTCGGCCATGGCGGGTTCCCTGTTGGAAATTGTTTTGCCTCTCTTCCACTTCGATTTGAGATTGCTGGTGGCGGAGTGGATTAGAAATGGTCCTCTCACTCTGGATTGCATTCCAGTCCACACTGATGCAATGGCCATCTTCTCCGACTCTTACATTGAAATGGCTCCTCCCACCACCCCAGGTGGGGTTACGGGGATAGAGCGGGAGGGGGAGTGCGCCTAGGTAGGGTGCTCATTCAGAGGGTCAGTGCAGACTCAATGGGGCCAATGGCCTCCTTCTGGTGCAGTCTCAAAGGGTTCCTGTCGCGTACCTTCACAGCAGAAACCCAGCTGGGATTTGCCACTAAATCTAATGAGTGAATTAAACCTTAATTCGGCACCCCTGCTCTCGTCCATCAGTTTTGCCATTAAGATTTTGCTTGCTTTTCATGCACAGAAACTAAATTTGCCAAGTTGGCCCCGTTTGGTTCAACTGGTACTGGATTGAAATGAAAGCTCATTGGCCTGAGCATACCTCAGATCCCAGATAAGTAGAAATAAACCCAGTCGTCAATCGTAGTATTGATTCCTTGCTTTGAGAAGCTTGAAAAACAGGCACACGGTCGTGTGCAATGGTCAGCCACAATACTAGAAATTGACGGTGAGAAATGATTTCAAATCACCTCACTCCACTCACTAGTTTTGTTGAAGTGTTCATGGCCTAGCTGAGAAGAGCACAGGAGTATTATTCTCGATTTGTGTCAAAATGGCAAGCTAGCACACAACCACCACATTTTAGTGGGGTGGGAAATGGGTTCAAGGGTTGGCATGGAGGCTGGTCGGTCCTTCTGCGCATCAGGCTTTTCCCATAAGAGGACTAGCTGGGCACTGCTTGGTCATTCCCTACCTTGCCAGGATACGTGGAACCCCAGCTGGGTCCCCAGCAGATTGTTGAGAAGCAGTGCCCTGCTTATGTACAGTCAAAAAGTCTGCAGGCTGATAAGAATTGACCAAAAATCCCAATGCAATGGTTGAGGCCTAAGGTTGCCTTTTCTTCGGGTCGAATGAAAAGAAATGGGGAGAGTTTAGCCCTCCTGCACCGAGAAAGATTGACGGACAATTTCCTGTTGCAGGGAGGGCTATCCCACCTTGCGGGGTGCGGAAGCTGAGGTTTGTCTCACTTTCCAGTCATCGCCACTGTTTCTTTCTGCTCACGTGAGAATGTGGAAATAGCAGCACATTATTCTTCAGCCTTCACTTCCTGGAGCTATGTTTGAGTGCAGTGCAGGTGCACCGATCAGTGGTGACCGCAGGCAGTTAGTGAGTGAACAAGAAACGCTAACTGATGTCAGCCATGGACAGTGCGGAGGATGGAAGTCCCACCACTGCTGGGTTACCCAACGTTTATTAATACTGCCGCAAGTTGTGTGCTAGCTCTGTGATTTTACTTAAAAGGGCGATGCTCAGCCGATGTATGGGAATATTATATATACTTTGTTTCCTCTGACTGGACAGCAAGTGTGCGTTCGATGCTTTAAGAAATGTGCTATTTTACATGCGTTTTCCTCTCAGTCAGGTCTGGAGCCGGGAATTGACTTTAAAGCCATCGCGTGCCATAACCAGCTGTTGGCCTTGACCCTCAACCCTTTCTTCCTTCTAGCCTGGAGGCACGGTGGCACAGTGGTTAGCACTGCTGCCTCACAACGCCAGGGACCAGGTTCAATTCCAGCCTTGGGTGACTGTCTGTGTGGAGTTTGCACGTTCTCCCCGTGTCTGTGTGGGTTTCCTCCGGGTGCTCCGGTTTCCTCCCACAGTCCAAAGATGTGCAGGTTCCGTGGATTGGCCACGCTAAATTGCCCCTTAGTATCTAAGGATGTGTAGGTTAGGTGGGGTTACGGGGATAGAGCGGGAGGGGGAGTGCGCCTAGGTAGGGTGCTCATTCAGAGGGTCAGTGCAGACTCAATGGGCCCAATGGCCTCCTTCTGCACATTAGAAATTCTATGCACCTCCTGCTTGGAAAGAATGTGGTCTCTTCATTTCCTTCTCACTGTCGCATGGACTTTATTGGGGTTTGGGTCAGTCACCCAATGTGAGTCCTGTCTTGAGGTTGAAAATGAGCTCTTTAATTCTGCAATGATTTTATTTTGTATTTCAATGATCCTTTTCTGGGTGTGTGCACACGATGGGCGTGTAAGACGGGGATGAGCGAGAGGAGAGGGGTGGGAAGGGGCAGGAGTGAGGAGAGTCCCTGTTAGGCCTCATGTTTCTAGACCCTTGACATTCACACCAGGCCCGTCACCACTAACTCTGAGGATGAGGGACTCATGCCTGTGTCACTGGCAAATTGAGAAGTAAAATCCAATATCTGTAAAGAAAAGTGAACACATTTAGAAAACTGCAGGATGAAGGATTAAGGAGCGGGCTTCTTCCGATCTTGTACAATAGATTTTGTTTGGCTGCCAAAATGGAAAACCCAGATCAAAATGGCCAAATCCCAGTCAATAAACTCAGTAATACTGGCACCGGTAAGGCTGGAGTTCCATTTTAAAGTTCAAGGCGCAGTTGGACCTTCGGGCAGGATTTTCCAGCCCTTCATGCCAGCGGGATCTCTTGATCAGGCCAAAATCGAGCCCTACCACGGGTTGCCGGGCGACCTAATGGCCGAGCCATGCAAGAACGCCATAGGCACTGGCTGGCCGAGCTGGAAGATCCCGCCAGCCGGCCAATGGTGAGCCACTTCTGCCTTGGGAACTCCCGCCATGGTGAGGGGGGGCTGGGAATTCTGGCCTTCATTTCCCAATCTTGACGTAGGTAAATGGGGAACAGAGGGAGCAATTGTGCTTGGATCTACCTGAAAGTTGGGACCCAGGGAATTACATGGAACTGTGGTTTTTGTAACCTGCCCAGTATTACTGTTCATTAACTTGAATGGAGAGTAAAATCTCAGACGGTATAAAAACAGTGGTGCATGTAGCAATTCCAGGCTTCCCAATGGGAATTTGCTTAAAATTGCCTGCCGAGTGGGCCACATCAGGAAAGAGACCCACATGGATCAATAGCTTTATTTTGGTGCCTGCACCACCCTCTAGGCCCCGTGCACTATATGGCCACCTCTAAAATGAGGAAGAGGTTTTATTGTACTTGTGCAGCCTGAGCACAGGCCCGATAGAACGTAGACAAGGACGCGGGCAAAATCTTTACAGGACTGGGGCTAACAAGCCCCCTGAAGATTGACCCAGAATGCTCAGTGAGGGAGTCTTAAACAGGAGGGTGGGTTCCAAATTTACCTGGAAAAAAAATTGCCATCTTTATACAATTGATCAAAGCTACCTGAACCTCCTGGCAACCATTTACGTCTTTGTTTGCATTGTAATCTCTTATGAGCTGGAGAAATGCTCTGCCTGAAAGGGCAGAGGACACAGGTTTGATCGGAAAAAAGGCATTGGATAAATGTTTGGAAATGAAGAGAAATTTTCAGGGCTGTGGAGAAAGAATGGTAGGGGGAGGGCTGAAAAGATAAATTATTTAAAGAGCTAACACAGACAGGATGGGCCAGATGGCCTCTTTCTGTGCTGTGTGCTTGCTACATAACTGAGATAGCAGAAGGAAAATTGGTTTATCAGAGTGTGGTAGTATGTGGCACCACGGCAGACAGCGATTAATGCCCTTGCATTTATTAATCCCTTTATTTATTTGCCAATACCCATCATTGGAAGCGCTGAGTGGCAGTGAGGGAGCCAGAGGAGAGGCTTGTCCCTGCTACTTTCCAACAGCTGTCATTATCAGAGGTGTGAGGGAAAGCTGATTGCCCCAACTGCTTGGGCAACTCAGCTCTTCACGTTGAAGGAATAGGGAACAGAAGCATGAACTAGTGCAGAACATCAAGGCTGCTCGGCCAAGGCTGCAATTCGCTGCTTGGTGGAGAATGTAGCAATGACCATAAATGTTCCACGTGCTGTAGGACAGGAGTGATGGGTAAGGGCAGCTCCCTGGGGTGGGGGAGATTTTAATCAACTGGTAGATCACCAAGACTGCTTATTTCCACTTCCCACCTCCAACTCTGTCCCTGCCCCGCCTACTGCTGCAACCCCCTCTCAATGTCTTTGTTATCGCTAAACCTGACTACCCCAAAGGACCCCTGCCCCACCTCACTTCTAACCATCATAAATTGAGGACATTCAAAGTTCTGCTGCGCGTGTTCTAGACTCCAAGTTAAACAATGCCCTGATTTCAAAGTCCTCACCCATGTTTGAAAATCTCTCCAGCACCTCGCCCCTCCCCATCTCTGTAATCTCCTCCAACCCCAAAACCCTCCAAGATTTCTGAAATGGCCCCAATTCTAGTCTCTTACGCATTTCCAATTTCAGTCGCACCATCGATGGTCGCCATGCTTTCAGCTGGGTGGGCACTGAATGGTGAGATTACCTCCCTTAACCTCTTGGCCTCTCTCCCCTCGTTTTAAGATACTCTGTAAAACCTACCTCTTCGAACGATCTCTCGGTTTCAAATTTTACCTGATCACATTCCTGTGAAATGCCTTGGGAGGCTTCGCTGCATCAGGGATGCTACATAAATGCAGGATGTTGTATGACCACAGTGCGCAGTAAGTTCCAACAGCATGCAGAGAAAGGTGCCGAGCATGGCAGAGTCAACCCGCTTAGATTGTGGTTTGGGCCCTAAATTGGCGATTGTGGAGAGGAAAGATCAGCAATAGTGAAACTAATGGGAAGATGTATGTGCGCGTTGGGTGGCAACATGTTAAAAGCAGGAGACAATCCCCCCACCTCGCCCCCCCCCCCCCAGCCATATCAAACCCCTGTTCCCCTGGGCGGTACGTTAGCTCAGTGGTTAGCACTGTTGCTTCACAGCTCTAGGGTCCCAGGATGAATTCCAGGCTTGGGTCACTGTCTGTGCGGAATCTGCACGTTCTCCCCGTGTCTGCGTGGGTTTCCTCCGGGTGCTCCGGTTTCCTCCCACAAAGTCCCGAAAGACGTGCTTCTTAGGGGAATTGGGCATTCTGAATTCTCCCTCAGTGTACCCGAACAGGCGACTAGGGGCTTTTCACAGTAACGTCATTGCGGTGTTAATGCAAGCCTACTTGTGACAATAATAAAGATAATGGCTTTCCCGGTCCTGGAAACCTGACGAGAGAGGAACCAGGGTTTTAATAAACTGGACGCACTCTCTTCAAAATGAAACTATTTAGGTTTTGACTGAAACAGCTCGCAGTCGACCCATTGAGAACAAGCTCAAAGTTGAAATTCCTGCAACCTGGGTTGAGCATCGCCTTTCACTCTCTCTGTCTGAAAACGGGCCTCCTTCATAACCCACTCTTGCATCATGTGCAGTATCTGTTTACTACCTCTGAGGTGACGCTTTTGTTTTTTTTTGTTACCAGTCCTTGAATTACCTCAGCAACCACATGTGTCAGAAGTAAACAATGGAATAATTACGAAATGCACTGAATGAGACGGAACAACATTAGAATTGAGATATATATATTGGGAGATAATTTTGTATGTCTGTTCCTCTGCAGTGTATGATTTTAGAAGTTATGTTTTTTTAAGTCTTTTTTTCCCCCTGATTTTTTCTATACATAGTCTAATAAAACTATATTTCTCCGTATTGTAGAGCATCCTCTGTTGTTTTTATTTCTTCAACTCATAGGGTCTGAACCTTTGCGAAACGTTGGAGATTTTTACCTCTAAACAATGGAAGAAGTAGTTGTGTCAATGTGAGATCGATGTTTGATTTTTTTTTCCATTAAACGTGTAACTTAAGCAATTGCCTGAATCTGTTTCATTTCGCCTCAGTCTCTGCGTTAGTTATCAAGCAGTCAGCAGCGGCAGCTCTGTCGCCGGGTTATAAAATACCCTTGGCAAAACCATGGTGCAGCTCCAGGTGGGGAGGTGCGGCCGGTTCTCTTGCTTTAGGAGGAGTGGGTCAAGGCCCCAGGGGGGGTGCGCGAAAGGTTCACCAGAATGGTAGCGGGGCCGGCCAGACTTCAGTTGCGTGGGGAGGCTCCAGCCGCCACGCTTGCTCTCTCTCTTCAGAGCAGAGAAGGTTACGGGGGGAAAATCGATAAGAGGTATTTGGATTGGTGAAGGATGTTGATGGGCGTACCCAAGGCGAGGAGAGGCGGTAATCAGAGGAAACAACTTTTTGAAAAAGGGGCCAGAGACGACACGAGAAGAAATGTCTTTTACACAGCGAGTTAGTGCAACCAGATGGCGGCCGGTGACTAGTGGTGTGCCTCAGGGGTCGGTGCTGGGACCACAACTTTTCACAATATATATTAACTATCTGGAAGAAGGAACTGAAGGCACTGTTGCTCAGTTTGCAGATGATATAAAGATCTGTAGACGAACAGGTCGTATTGAGGAAGCAGGGGGGCCTAGAAGAGTGGGCAATGAAGTGGCAAATGAAATACAATGTAGAAGACTGTGAGGTTATGCACTTTGGAACGGAGGTGTAGACTATTTTCTTAAATGGGAAATGCTTAAGAAGTCAGAATCACCAAGGGACTTGAGAGTCCTTGTTCAAGATTCGCTTAAGGTTGCAGGTTCAGTCGGCAGTTAGGAAGGTGAATACAATGTTAGCATTCATGTCGAGAGGGCTAGAATACAAGACCAGGGATGTACTTCTGAGGCTGGATAAGACTCTGGTCAGACCCCATTTGGAGTATTGTGAGCAGTTTTGGGCCCCGTATCTAAGGAAGGATGTGCTGCCCTTGGAAAGGGTCCAAAGGAGGTTCACAAGAATGATCCCTGGAATGAACAGCTTGTCGTATGAGGAACGGTTAAGGACTCTGGGTCTGTACTCGTTGGGAGTTTAGAAGGATGAGGGGGGATCTTATTGAAACTTACAAGATACAGCAAGGCCTGGATAGAGTGGACGTAGAGAGGATGTTTCCACTCGTAGGAAAAACTAGAATCAGGGGACACCATCTCAGACTAAAGGGACGATCCTGCAAAACAGAGATGAGGAGGAATTTCTGCAGCCAGAGGGTGGTGAATCTGTGGAACTCTTTGCCGCAGAAGGCTGTGGAGACCAAATCACCGAGTGTCTTTAAGAGAGAGATAGATAGGTTCTGATTAGTAAGGGGATCAGGGGTTATGGGGAGAAGGCAGGAGAATGGGGATGAGAAAAATATCAGCCATGATTGAATGGCGGAGCAGACTCGATGGGCCGAGTGGCCTAATTCTGCTCCTAAGTCTTATGGTCTTATGGCTTTATGGAGTGCAGTGTCTGAAAAGATGATCAAGCTGCTTCAATGTACCTACAGAAGGAAAAAACATTTTCCCGTTTTGCTGTTTTTCTCTTCTGGATAGATACTTCAGTGTATTACTTTCAAAAGGGAATTAGATACTTGATAAAGAAAAATTTGCAGAGCACAAGAGCAGAAGACCATAAGACATAGGTGCAGAAGTAGCCATTAAGTCCATCGCATTTGCTCTGCCATTCAACAAGATCACAACTGATGGGGAAAGAGATGAAACGCGAGACTAACTGGGAGGTTGTTTCAAAGAGCTGGCAGACACAAAATGGGCTAAATGGCCTGCTTCTATGTTGTAAACGGATTCCAGCTGTTCAAAATCACCAACAATCTCTGTGATTACAACTCTGGTGCATTATCCATCCTCATCCTCATTGACCTCACTGTCCAGCGTTTGCCACCAATAACGACACCATCCCCCTCCAACACCTCTACTTTGTTGTTTAGTTCAGGTAAGATTGCCTCCACTTAGTTCCTATCTGTGGTAGTCTGTGTTAGGAGGATTACGGTACCTAGTAATGCTGGAATACCATTGGTGGAGAATGTACTTGTTCCCATTGGGTAAGCTTGCATGTTCGCTCCGCCTTGCAAGGTGGGGTATAAGAGCCCGTGCCGCCCCAGCAGCTTCCTTCTGTACCTGCGCTGCTGGGGGAAACATCTAGCGTATTATAGCCTTCAATTGTCTCCAATCTCGCTTCTGAGGTTATTGATTGTGCATCACTATCCAATCGCAGACAGAGCATCACTGCCCTCTAAACCCTCCCCTCACCTCCCCCTCACATTCCTGTCATTGCTGTGGTCCCATTTCACAGTCCCAAAGGCATTCTTCTATCCTTGTTCCCAATCTTATTCCCTTTCAGTTTCCTGCTCCTTCACAAAGCTATTTGCAGGCATGTGGGCAGCTTCCAAACATCACAGAAAACTCCCAACACTGCACCTCTACCATCCATCTCAACCTTCGATTCACTCAGACTCTCCTCCACTCCCTCGATGCTCTCAATTCCCCCTGCTCAAATCCCCCCTGAACCTCCCGCCCCTCACCTTGAACTTGTGTGCCCACGTAACCGACCCTTCAACTAAAGGGAACAGCTGTACCCTACCTACCCAGTCCATGCCCCTCATAATCTTGATGTGGAGATGCCGGCGTTGGACTGGGGTGAGCACAGTAAGAAGTTTACAACACCAGGTTAAAGTCCAACAGGTTTGTTTCAAATCACTATCTTTCGGAGAGCTGCTCCTTCCTCGGTCACACTGACTGAGGAAGGAGCAGCACTCCGAAAGCTAGTGATTTGAAACAAACCTGTTGGACTTTAACCTGGTGTTGTAAGACTTCTTACTGTCCTCATAATCTTGTACACCTCAATCAGGTCGCCCGTCTGCACAAGCAAAATCAACCCAAGCCTATCCAACCTCTCTTCATAACTAAAATGTTCCATCCCAGGCAACATCCTGGTGAATCTCCTCAGCACCCCCTCCAGTGCAATCTCATCCTTCCAATAATGTGGCGACCAGATTGCACACAGTACTCCAGCTGTGGCCTCACCCAAGCTGTTTACAACTCCAACATGACTTCCTTGCTTTAGTAATCTGTGCCTCAATTGATAAAGGCAAGTGTCCCATATGCCTTTATCACCACCCTGTGGGGGGGATTCTCCAAAATCGAGACTAAGTGTTCGCGCCGTCGTGAACGCCGTCGCGTTTCACTATGGCGCGAAACGGGCGCGGGAAGTAGGGATTCTGCCCCCCACACGGGGCCAGCATGGCGCTGGAGCGGTTCACGGCGCTCCAGCCTTACATCCTGGCGCGGACTGGGGGCGGCGCCAACCCGCGCATGCGCAGTGGCGAAGCGCCAACCGATGCATGCACGGTAGACTCGCGGAACGCGCCGGCCCCGACGCAACATGGCGTGGGGGTTCTGGGGCCGGAAGCGGAACAAAGTAGGCCCGTGGGATGGGGGGGGGGGAGGGGGGGGAGGCCGGCCCGCCGATCGGTGAGCCCCGATCGCGGGCCAGACCCCATCGGAGGCCCACCCCCCCCACCCCCCCCGTGAAGGAGCGCTTTTCCCCGCCCCACAGGCCACCCCCTGACCCTTCGCGGTGTGGCGCGGTTGCGGCGATTCTCCGGCCTGGCGCGGGGCTGGGAGAATCGCGCCCTATGTTCCTCGGAACTTCCCAGTGTCAGGCTATTCATTGAATACTTCCTTGTCAAATTCTTCCTTGTCAAATTACTCCTTCCAAAGTGTTTCGCCTCATACGTTTCAGGATTAAATTCCATCTGCCACTTTGGTTCCAATTTGACCATCCCGTCTATATCTTCCTGCAACCCAAGACACTCAACCTCATTGTTAATCACACGGCCAATCATTGTACCATCTGCAAACCTACTGATCCTACTCCCCACATAATCATAGGAGACTCAGCACGGGCCCATATGATACACCATTGGACGCTGCCTTCCAGTCACTAAAGCAGCTGTCTGCCATCAGCGAAGCCAATTTTGAATGTGCCTAGGCAAAATTGCCCTTGGTTGAGTTACCAAGCTGGGCCTTTCCCTGGAGGTTTCATCAGATTATCTCCATTTTCTAACATGCCTTTCTGCCATTGGCCGCCCAACATGTCGACCTTCATGGTGCACTCTCTTCAGCGCCAATTGCAAAGTCAGCATTTCTTGTTCACCAATTGGGCGTCTCTCGAGACTCAGTCAGAAGGTTTTGTTCCCTCCCTCTCTAAAATATGTGCGACTAATTGGCAGAAAATGAAACAAGGAATTTTTTAAAGCTCCAATGGCTTTGATTCAGGGTTTGTTCACCACAGCCACCTGGAAGTTAATCTTCAATTCCTGGAGACTCCAGGACAAGACTGGAGAGTTGGCAACCCAGTTCTGCGGTCCACATTACCAGATGGGCCTCCCATGATGCAAAGTATTATAAATGGACGTGAATTCAGTGGGTTCAATGACCTCCTTCTATGGCTCTCTAAATTGATTTTTGTTTGCAGTCGTCGCTGGAAAAGCCAGCTTTTGCTGCCCTTTCCTAATTGCCCCTTGAATTGAGTAGCCAGTTCAGAGTCAACCACGTTGCTGTGAATCGGGTGTCACATGTAGACCGGAACCAGGTTAAAGACTTTCTTTCCCTAAAGGGGCATGAGTGAACCAGGTGGGTTTTTAATGACAATCGGTGATAGTTTTCATGGTCACCATTACTGAGACTAGCTTCCATTTCCAGACTTTTTTATTAATTGAATTTAAATTCAATCATCCATTGTGGTGGGATTTGAAATGAAATGAAAATCTCTTATTGTCACAAGTAGGCTTCAAATGAAGTTACTGTGAAAGGCCCCCAGTCACCACATTCCGGCGCCTGTTTGGGGAGGCTGGTACGGGAACCCATGTCCCCAGAGGATTCGCCTGGGCCTCTGAGTGACCAGTCCAGTGACATTACCATCCCTCCGATAACTTGTGTAATTGTATCACGTGCATCCTGAATAAAATGATTCCGTGGGGCAGCACGGTAGCACTGTGGATAGCACAATTGCTTCACAGCTCCAGGGTCCCAGGTTCGATTCCGGCTTGGGTCACTGTCTGTGCGGAGTCTGCACATCCTCCCCGTGTGTGCGTGAGTTTCCTCCGGGTGCTCCGGTTTCCTCCCACAGTCCAAAGATGTGCAGGTTAGGTGGATTGGCCATGATAAATTGCCCTTAGTGTCCAAAATTGCCCTTAGTGTTGGGTGGGGTTACTGGGTTATGGGGATAGGGTGGAGGTGTTAACTTTGGGTAGGGTGCTCTTTCCAAGAGCCGGTGCAGACTCGATGGGCCAAATGGCCTCCTTCTGCACTGTAAATTCTATGATCTATGATCTATGATTCCATTGGAGGATTGTGCACAGAAGAACTGCCTTGAATGCAGCAGAATTTAGCTCTTGCTGAACCAAGATGTGACTTTGCGATCAAGAAAGCAATTGGTGTCACATAGAACCCGAAATGAAAGAGTAGCACACAACACACACTGAATCACGACCATGGCTCATCATTGGGTTCATTTCAGCTTTTAATATTGGGAAATACTGTGACCTAACTACTGTGGGTAAATAAAATGGACAAACAGAGAGAAAGCTGAGGTACATAAAGCTGAATTGTGTGCTGCATTGTCTCTACATCACCTGATAGACTCAGAAACTGTATTGTTGCAAATATCCATCAAGAACAGAAAGACTTACAGGCTCTGACATCCTGTACACTATCCAGTTTTCATGGGACGGATTTCTCCGGCCGTTGGGATTCGCTTTTCCCGCTAGCAACGCACCCATGCCTGTTGTTTTCCCGGCGGCGTTGGGTGGCTTCAATGAGAAATCCCATTGACAAGCGGTGGGAAGAGAGAATCCCGTCGCCAGTGAACAGCACGCTGCCGAGCAACTCGCGGCTGGGGGACTGGCGAATCCCACCCAACATTTCCAAGTTTGCTAGGCCAGGAAATCTGCATAGCCATCCCAATAGTGCCCTCCCGTCGCCGCCACCCACCTGCTCTGCAGGGTCTTGGGTCCTCAACGAGGGGTCCCGAACGCACAATGGATGCACTTGAGGACCAGAAAGGTTTGCAGTTGCGAAACTGGCCCGTCGCTTGGGAGCCCTTTCGGTTTCTCTTCGTAACAAAGCAACCAGAAGACCTCCAGGCCTGAAGATTTGGAGAGAGGCTGTAAAAGTCCTCAGCCTCCCCTTGCCTTGCTGCTTGGCTGGCCCAGCCCCCTCTGACGTGAAACGGCCAGCGCACGGGGCCCACTAACAGCTTCTTCAGGCACCCCAGTGCCTGACCATATGCTGCCAGCAAAGGTGGAGGAAAGTGAGGTGGGAGAGTCTGCCTCTCGCTCCTCCTTGCCCCATTGCCATGGATACCCTTGTCCAGTACCTGCTGGTGCGAAACCCGTGGTTGTAAATCCTGAGGGAGCAACAAATGAACCCCGTTTCCTCTGTAAAGCCTGCAATTAACTGAGGACTCCAGAGATGCTTTGGGGGAGACATTAAAGGCCTCAAACATTTTTTCCAAAACCCATAGAATCCAGAAATTGCATGTTTCAAACCCCTACATTGTAACATCTGAGTGCGTTCACTGATACAGCATTTAACAAACTCCAACAACTCCTCAGCACCAGATACGTAGTTGGGAGACCATTCAGCATTTGCACAGCTTCAAGCAAATCTTTCAATCGTTAACTGGTGTGAAGCTCGCCGCCGGTTACGAAGCAACAACCAGTTTCGCTCTCTCAAAGTCAGGGAATGGGGGCATGGGTGTAAGGGGCTGAGTACACGATCTGGCAATCCTCACCAATCAATCTCGATCTTTCAGTTTTATCCCCGCCACTTTAATGGTGAGGGGTTGTTTCGTGAATATTACCCATTCTCCTGCCTTCTCCCCATAACCCCTGATCCCCTTATTGATAAAGAACTTATCCATCTCTGTCTTAAAGACACTCGGTGATTTGACCTCCACAGCCTTCTGCGGCAAAGAGTTCCACAGATTCACCACCCTCTGGCTGACGCAGTTCCTCCTCATCTCTGTTTTCAAGGACCGCCCCTTCAGTCTGAATCTGTGGCCTCAGGTTCTAGTTTTTCCTACTAGTGGAAACATTCTCTCCATGTCCACTCTATCCAGGCCTTGCACATCCTCCAAGCCCATCCTCAACCAACACTACCATTTCCTCCTCGGATATGAGTGGGTAAATAGAGAAGGGGGTGTGAGGAAGAAAATACATTTGATCAAAAGAACCAACATCAACCTCCTAAAGTATGTCTTTGGTATTTTCATGTAGCGACTGTTTAATTATATCAGGAGTTATTGCACATAATCAGCGGAAGATAATATTATTCCAATTAGGATAACTGACTGATCCAATTGATCTTCTACCCTTCTTAATGTGATCATTGAGCTCCTCTCTGCTGCAATGCTGGAGCAGACCCTCCCCTGGCAATGGGCCCCGGGCCTTGTTTCTGTGCAGCCGAAGAGCGAATCGCAGTTGAAGATTGGATGGCTGTGAAGATAACTGGTCCTCAGGTACGTGAATCAGTACCAAGAATGTAAGAAATAGGAGTGTTGTAGACCATTCAGCCCGTCGAGCCTGCTCCACCATTCAATACGAGCATGCCCGATTTTCTGCTTCAAATTCGTTTTCCAACCTGCTCCCCACATCCCTTGATTCCTTGAGAGAACAAACATCTGTCTATCCCAGCCTTAAATGTAGTCAACATCCGCAAACCCTTGGGGTAGACAATTTCTCCTCACCTCAGTTCCAAATGATCAACCCCCTATCCTGAACCTGTGCTCCCATGTTCGAGATTCCCTATCCAGTAGATTCTTTGAAACCCGCAAAAACATAAGCCCAATGTACTCTCATCATAGGACAACTTTCTCTGTCACAGGGATCAGTCGAGCGAACCTTTGCTGTACTGCCTTCAATCCATCCTTAAAACTGGAGGCCTAAATTGCACATAGTACTCCAGATGTGGCCTCACCAATGTCTTGTACAATTGCCCCGAGACTTCTTCATTCTCGTACTCCTGTCCTCTTTCAGTGAAGGCCAACATGTCATGCTTGCTGCACCTGCATGCTAACTTTCTATGTTCCTTGTACGAGCACAGCCAAGTCTCTCTGAGCATCAACATTTTCAAGTTTCAGCCCTTTTTAAAAATATTCTGCTTTTCTATTCTGACAACAAAAGTGAATAACCTCACACATTCCCACATTATACTCCATCTGCTATCTTGTTGCCCACTGAATCTTTGTCTCTGTGTACCCCTCACAGCTTACATTTCCACCGAGCTTTGCATCGTCAGTAAACTTAGATACATTTATCTTTTAAGTCATGAATATAGACTGTAAATAGCTGAGGACCCCTGTGTCACTCCATAAGTCACAAACTGCCACCTTGAGAATGTCCCATTCATGCCTTCTCTTTGCTTCCTATCTGGGGGCTGTTTAGCACAGGGCTAAATCGCTGGCTTTGAAAGCAAACCAAGGCAGGCCAGCAGCACGGTTCAATTCTCTTAACAGCCTCCCTGAACAGGCGCCGGAATGTGGTGACTAGGGGCTTTTCACAGTAACTTCATTGAAGCCTACTTGTGACAATAAGCGATTTTCATTTCATTCATTTCATTTAACCATGCTCTCTCCATGCTCATATGTCACCCCAACTACATGAGCCCTTATCTTGCCTTTCAACCTTTCATGTGGCACTTTTTTTAACTGCCTTTTGGAAATCCACGTGTCGGACATCTGCTGGCTCCCCTTTATCTACCCTATTAGTTACATCCTCAGAAAACTCTAATAAATTTGTCAAACCTAATTTCCCTTTCATAAAACCATGTTGGCTTTATCTGATCATGCACGATTGTCTACGTGCATTGTTAAGACTTTCTACAAAATTAGATTCCAGCACTTTCTTGATGACCAATGTCCGGTTAACTGGTTGGTCGTGTCGTTTTCCATTTCCCTCCTTTCTTGAAAAGCAATGTCGCATTTGCTAACTTTCCATCTGCTGGGACCGTTGCAGAACCTTGGGAATTTTGGATGTAGTCCACAAGGTTCTGGGGAATTGTTGGATTTTAGTCCCTTGACTTTCTCCAGTAGCTATTCTCGGCTGATAGCAATTTCCAGAATTTCCTCGCTCTTTTTCCTTACCTCGGCTACCCTCCATTTCTGGTATGCAACTAGTGTCTTGTACCATGAAACAGACACAAAATATTGATTCAATGTCTCCACCATTTCCTCATTCCCCTTAATAGTTTCCCTCGTCCCTGCTCCTAATGGACCAATGTTTACTTTAGTTACTCTCTTCCTTTAGCTCTCTTCCTTTACTTTAGCTACTCCCTTCCTTTATCTCTCTTCCTTTACTTTAGCTACTCCCTTCCTTTCTATATACTTGTAAAAGCCCTTACCATCTGTTTTTCTTATATTCCAGCTAGTTTGCTTTCATATCCTATTCATTCCCTTTTTATCAACTTTCTGATGGTCCTTTGCTGGTTTCTAAGATACTCCCAATCCTCAGGCTCACTGCTATTCTTTATAACCTTAAAAGCCTCTTCTTTTAACATAATACAAGCCTTAAATTCTTGAGTAAGCCATAGGTGGATCGTTCTTGTCAAGTATTTGTTTTTCTATGGAAAGCATTTTGGTTGCATATTTTGAACTGTTTCTTTAACAGTGCCCCACCCGGCCATAGTTTCAGTCTATTTACCCAATCAACAGTAACCAGTTCTCCTCTCATGTTGATGTGATTGTCCTTGTTTGAGTATCAAAGGCTGGAGGAGTTAGCATTGGTCAGGAAGGTTGGGATGGTTGGAAATCAGGGGTAATTGAAACATGCATGTCGACAACTAATCTGCCCTGTGGTCATCTTTCAAAATTCACAGTGAAAAAATAATTCATGGTTAATTTGGAAATAGTTTGCACTGAAATAGCTTCATTTGTTTACTCATTCATGGATTGTGGGCGTCGCCGGCTGGGCCAGCATTTATTGTCCATCCCTCATTGCCGTTGAACTGAGTGGCTTTAGCAACCACATTGCTGCGGATCTGGACTCACACGTCGCCCAGACAGAGAACCAGATGTTTTTTTACGACAATGGTTTTATAATTATCCTTAGACTTTTCATTCCAGATTTCACCATTTACTGTGGCGGGATTTGAGCTTGGATCACCAGAGCATTACGCTGGGTCTCTGGGTTACTAGGCTACTGGAAAATACCCACTACACCATCAGCTCTTCCTCCTCCTCATTCGCAATGAGACACTAATAACAGGGGTTAGGGACCTAAATGGGCAGGAATGGCAGAGTCACTTGATGTGGTCCTTCTTTGGTATTTCAACATGGTTTCTCAGTTAACCTTCACGGCGGCACGGTGGCTAGCACCGTGGCTTCACAGCTCCAGGTTCGATTCCCGGCTTGGGTCACTGTCTGTGCGGAGTCTGCACGTGCTCCCCGTGTCTGCGTGGGTTTCCTCCGGGTGCTCCGGTTTCCTCCCACAGTCCAAAGTTTAGGTGGATTGGCCATGCTACATTGCCCTTAGTGTCCAAAAAAGGTTAGGAGGGGTTACGGGGATAGGGTAGAAGTGTGGGCTTAAGACCCTTTGCAAGGGTCGGTGCAGATTCGATGGGCCGAATGGCCTCCTTGTGCATTGTAAAATCTATGTTCTATGTTCACATTTCTTTACATTTATTTTAATCGAGTTTCCATCAGTTTTGGAGAGACACTGTGAAATGTAGCTCAGCAACTCAACCTACAGCAAAGAATAGGTTCTTATATCGCAAAGAAATAACTTCCATTGGAAAAGAAAAACATAAAATAACCTCAGAACACCCCAAAGTGCTTTGAAATGGCGTCCCCATTGTATTGTAGCAATTGTATTGCAGCGGCCACACAACAAGCTCCCAAACGCAGCAATACGATAATAACCAGATAATCTGTTTTAGTGCTGTTGGTTGAGGGATAAGTACCAGGATGAATTCCCCTGTCATCTTTTAAATAGTGCCATGGGGCATTTTATGTCCACTGTGCAAGCGGACAGGGCTTTGGTTTAGTACCTCATCCACAAGACAGAACCTCCAACACAGCAGCTCTCACTTGGTCTAGATTTTGACTTCAAATCATGGAGTGGGATTCGAACCCCTGATCTTTTGATCTTTCGACTCAGAGGCGAGAGTGCTACTTACACTGTGCCCACATTATCCCGATACATGTCTGACTGGCCCCTTACGTTTAACGTGCAGTGGTAAAATTGGCCAATAAATACAAAATGGCAGCTAAATGTCAAGTGGAGTTAGCTTAGCACAAAAAAGGTGCAGTTTTCACTTTGAGGCTGACCTGCTGGCAGCAGTGAGAGCCCTGCATTACCCATCCCCCCGCTCCCCCAAATCCACTGACCCGTCCCTTTGGACAACCCAGTGCGGAGATGGAGGGAAAGGCAGGAGCCCTCAGTATTTCTGTGGTACCTGCAGAGACCTCCAAAAAAGAATGTGACATCGTCATCTTTAAATGGTTATTTGGCGGGCGGCATGGTGGAGCAGTGGTCAGCACTAGTGCCTCACGGCGCCAAGGACCCGGGTTTGATCCCGGCCCCGGCTCACAGTCCGAGTAGAGTTTGCACATTCTCCCTGTATTTGCTTGGGTCTCACCCTCACAGCCCAAAAAGATGTGCAGGATAGGTGGATTGGCCACACTAAATTGCCCCTTAACTGGAAGAATTGGGTACTCAAATTTTTAAGAAATAAACAAAGCAAATGGTTATTTGCGTCTTATTAACAGTCTAATCCTCTGCTGTTCGTATGTCCGTCTTAGGGAGCCCTGTTTGCATTTCAAATGGACCTTAGCAAGACATTCCATCCGACCAGCTCAGATGGGGGATGGGAAGATTGCCAGGTACAGAGTGGACGGGAGCATGACACTTTCTTTGGGGCGGAGGCCGAAATGGCGACCACTTCTTTTCCGCCGAGGGAAAGCACTCAAGATCCAGCGCAGTATTTCAGAAGGAAATTAATGGCACTCACAAAAATAAATGAATTCAGTAACAGACTAATAAGCGCGATTCACTGTTCCATTGACCCTCATTGTAAAGCCCGAGCCAGCCCAACATTTTCCATCTGCCCTCTAGCTGCCTGCCCAGAACAAACCTTCCTTTCGCCTTGTGCATATGGCGGTTACCCAAAGTGACTCAGAGCGATCAACAACTTGGAGATCTGGGGGGAACAGGCCATATATAGGAATGTATATATGACTGGAAGTACATCACATGACCATGCACATATCGTCCCTCTCTGTTGGAGTTTCCAGCCAAGTTCAGTAACGTTCAGGCATGAATGGCATTGGCCACATCAGTGAATACAAGTCTGCTGGGCCTCTGCAAGGATCCTTGACTCGGCATCAGAATCTAGGAGAATGGAACATGGAAATGAGTCACTTGGCAACGAGTCAGAATTCACCCCTCCACTGGATTTTCTGATTGGTAGTCATCCTGGCAGACTCCAAGTACGTTTTGTTAACTCTTAAGACATATGGGAAGTTTGAAACTCCTCATCTTCCACCTTTTCTAATGTTGAGGAAGTGGTGATGTGGCCATTTTAAATGTAATCTGTCGTGCTCCCATTTCAAGTTCTTTTACCTTCCAATTCACAATAAAATCCAACCTGTACAGTGCCCACCTCAGCAAGCTGAGAGCCAGAATGTTCCCTGTTCCATGGCCAGCCATGATGCAGAGATTGCCCCTTAGTTACCCCAGAAATATAAACTCATTGGGGTAGATTTTATCTTTGGTAATGCAGGGACAATGCTGTTATTCAGCCCCTCATCTCTCAATCTCACTGCTCCTGCATTTCCCCCATTTCGTGCCATTGTAAGAATATTCGGATCTATCTTTACTATACGTCTAAAATGAATGGCCTCGCCCTTCTCATGGACAGTAACGTCAGTCTGTGAATAGTCTTCCAGCTTTTACATCTCTCTCCACTTTTATCTCCATTGACCTCATTCAATATCAGGAGGGATTAAAAGGGGGGGTGATTCTCTATAACTTATTATAACCTATCAAGAAAAGACAAGATATACCCCACCGCAGTTTGATCAAAATAGGGTGTCTCAGCCAATTGGATTATCGATTTGACTATGGCACATCTCACTGACTGAATAGATGGTTAATGCTCACTACCAATTCTCATTATTAACCCTCACTGACAATCCTCACTGTTAACACACATTGCCAACCCTCACTGTCAACCTAAATTGCTAACCTACACTGACAATCCACATGCCAAACATCACTGCCAACCCTCAGTGCCAACCCTCACTGCTAACCCTCACCGCCAACCCTCACTGCTAACCCTCACTGCCATCCCTCACTGCCAACCCTCACTGCCAGCTCTCATAGCCAACCCTCACTGCTAACCCTCACTGCCAATGCTCACTGCCAACTCTCATAGCCAATCCTCAATACTAAGCCTCACTGCCAACACTTACCGCCCCCACACTTCTACCTCTCACTGCCAACCCTCACTGCCCTCCCTTACCGCCAACCCACACTGCCAACCTTCACTGCTTAGCATTGTTGCCAACTCTCACTGCCAACTATCACTGCCAATTCACACAGCCATCCTCCCTGCCTACCCTCACTGCCAACCCTCACTGCCAGCTCTCATAGCCAACCCTCCTGCTAACCCTCACTGCCAGCTCTCATAGCCAACCCTCACTGCTAATCCTCACTGTCAATGCTCACTGCCAATCCTCACTGCCAGCTCTCATAGCCAACCCTCACTACCAACCCTCACTGCCAGCTCTCATAGCCAACCCTCCTGCTAACCCTCACTGCCAGCTCTCATAGCCAACCCTCACTGCTAACCCTCACTGTCAATGCTCACTGCCAATCCTCATAGCCAATCCGCAATACTAAGCCTCACTGCCATCCTCCCTGCCTAACCTCACTGCCAACTCTCACTGCCAGCTCTCATATCCAACCCTCACTGCCAACCCTCACTGCCAGCTCTTGTAGCCAACCCTCACTGCTAACCCTCACTGCCAGCTCTCATAGCCAACCCTCACTGCTAACCCTCACTGCCAATGCTCACTGCCAACTCTCACTGCCAAGCATCACTGCCAACTCACACTGCCATCCTCCCTGCCTACCCTCACTGCCAACCCTCACTGCCAACTCTCACTGCCGAATCTCACTGCCGACTCTCACTGCCGACTCTCACTGCCAACTCTCAGTGACAACCCTCAGTGACAACCCTCACTGCCACCTCCCTACTGCCAACCCACACTGCCAGCACCACTACCAACCTTCACTGCTTAGCTTTGCTGCCAACCCTCACTGCCAACTCTCACTGCCAACTCACACTGCCATATTCCCTGCCTACCCTCAATGCTAACACTCACTGCCACCCTCACTACCAACTCTTCCTGTTAAACCTCGCACACATGGAAAATGTCCACTGAGACAGATTCCAGGTTGCAGCCACTCGTTATGCCTAAGCAGCCAGGGGCACCTTCAGAATAGGTCATCTGATGAATATAAAGAGTTGTTGCCAGAGTGGTGGTCCCCAGTGACTGATAAATGCTGCAAAAAGGGTGTTTGGGATTGATGCCACCTCACCTTGCTCTGGGATGCTTGCGAAGCTGATTCACGGCCATGATCAAGCAGCTCCTGCTCCAGCTCATCCTGCTCCTCGCCAGGGTCAAAGTTGTACATGGGCATCAGCTGGTGACGTAGTTTTTCCAGCCTATCAGGTGGGTAAAAAGCAACAGGAAAGCACCATTTAAAGACAGTTTTTCAGCAGCTGATAGTCCCTCTAGTGTCACAAAGAAATCTGAAGAATCACAAGCACCATTGGAAAGGTTACCCTTTCAAAGGGTGCCTGTATTTTTGTACAAGTGTCAACCTCAGGCCCCTCGTTAGTTATTAAGCACAAGACTCTCAGGTGAACTCTACAGTCTGGTTCATCTGCCGATTTATGCTCCATTATCCGATCGAGCCTCTGGGTCACAGAGGCACCACAATTGGCAATCCCCCAGCCAGTGAGGGGAAAGCAGGCAGGTTAGCACTGTTGCTTCACAGCACCAGGGTCTCAGGTTCGATTCCCGACTTGGGTTACGGTCTGTGCGGAGTCTCCACGTTCTCCCCCGTGTCTGCGTGGGTTTCCTCCGGGTGCTCCGGTTTCCTCCCACAAGTTCCGAAAGACGTGCTTGTTAGGTGGATTGGACATTCTGAATTCTCCCTCCGTGTACCCAAACAGGCGCCGGAATGTGGCGACTAGGGGATTTTCACAGCAACTTCATTGCAGTGTTAATGTAAGCCTACTTGTGACACTAATAAAGATTATTATTATGTAATCAGCCTGGCAGCAGGGCCAACAAGGGAAGAGAAAATGGGAGGAAAATATTGTTGACTTTTTAACTTCTAAATTCCAGGTTTCTTTTTACAAGCTGCTTAGCAATCACTCAACCACCAAAATTAGGATGATTCAAACTCCATCAGCTTCTGTACTTACTGAGTTACACTGAGCCATGAAGTAAGCCGCTCTCATGGAGTTGTCACTACATTAAGGAATTGAATACACTTTATCATAAGAGAAGAAACACTTTGGGACATCTAAAGGCGCTATCAGTGCAAGCTTTGTTTTTCTTTCTTTCTCTTCTCTTCCATCTTTCTTTTTCTCTCTTTCTTCCTTCCTCTCGTTCATTTTTGTTATCTATCATTTTCTTTCATTCTTTTTTCTTTTCCCTGCACATTTGTCTGCATAACCAGCATGGTGGCACAGTGGTTAGCACATTTGCCTCACAGCACCAAATGACCTGGGTTGAATTCTGGCCTCGGGTGGAGTCTCAACTTCTCCCCGTGTCTGCGTGGGTTTCCTCCGGGTGCTCCGGTTTCCTCACAGCCCAAAGATGTGCGGATTTGGTGGATTTGCCATGATCAATGTGCGGGGTTACGGGGGTAGAGAGAGGGAGTGGGCCGAGGTAGTGTGGGCCTGTCATGTTCTGTAGACTGGCCAATATGAATGATGCCCTCCAGAACATCTAGTTTAAATAATTTATTGTGAGACAACTGCGGGCTAAAGATAACTAGGATAAATAAAATGATAAACTACTAACAGTAATTAACTATTGTAGAGTTACTGCGAAATACATCAATCCTCCAACACGACCTACTCTCAACTCCCCAGCCACAGGACCACATGGTGCGTTTACACTGCCACCTAGTGGTTGGAGGTTGTGTATGACATTATGCACTGAATTGCTTTATGCATATCATCACGGGGCCGAGGTAGGGTGCTTTTCCAGAGGGTCGGTACAGACTCAACGGGCCAAATGGCCTCCTTCTGCACTGGAGATTCTCTATATTCTGTAAGACTACACCTCAATAGTCATGCACAGTCAAGCAGCCCTTTGAGTCACTGGTTTCCTGGGTTCAAGCACTACTTTGGGCATGGGCACAAAAATCAAAACTAACAGTGCAGCATCGAGGGAGTGCTGTGCTGTCGGGAGTGCTACCTTTTGAATGAGGCCTGTTTGCCTGCTTTGTTGGATATAAAAGATCCCATGGCACTATTTTGAAGAAGAGCAGGGGTTGTTCTCCCTGGTGCCCTGGACAAGATTTATCCCTCAATTAACATCACAAAAACAGATTAACTGGTCATTATCACATTGCTGTTTGTGGATCTAGCTGTGCACAGATTGGCTGCTGCGTTTCCTACACTACAGCGCTAGCAAGGCACCACGTAAATGCCAGTTGTGTAGCACTCCATCCAGTGGTCTGATTGGGTAATGCCCCAGCTGAACGTAAGTGCTGGCAGACGTTTCAGAGCAAGCTCCTGAGAGTTAAACCCTTGGCTTTGGATGGGATATGGGTCGGGGAGGTAGCCACAGCAACGACCAGGGCTCCTGAAGCTGGTCCAAAGCATCTTTAAAATTAAAGTCATGAATTTGTTGCTCAGAACAGACAGAGGTTCCTGCTGCTCACCTTCTAATCGTCAGAAATCCCTTCAGCGTGTCCCAAGTGAAATCCTCAATCTCACTCGTGCCAGGGCTTCCGACTGACCCAACAACCAATAACAGCATGCGTACATAGCCCACCCCTCTTCGTCAATGGGTGACAAACGGGTAAAGGATTGGCAACATTAACACTAAAAGGTACGGATTTAGGGCCCCCATGGAAAACCCGTCTGTTTGCCTTTTTAACAAAAACGTTAATCTGTTTAAGCACAAATTGCCCGGGATTGTGTGCGTGAGTCCTGCCTTTGGATTTGAACCTGGAACCTACAACACGAGCGTCAATTGCATGCTATACGCGCAGGCATAATAGCTATGGCAGTCCCAGGGCCAAGGCCTGGTCTGTGTTGGATTTCCCATGGTGTTCCCCATGGTGTTGCACGAGTGGGATAGTTAATGGATGTGTGATTATACACTGTGCTATCTCGTGGATTAGAGGTCAGGCTCTCTCCCTTATCTTGCTTGTCATTTCTATGCTGCTATTTCTGTCATGGATTCCTTCCTCAACTGCTTCTCGTTCTTCCTCTCCCCGACTCCCCGATTCTCTCTCCCTCCTCTTCTGCCTCTCTCGCTCTTTCATCCTTCTGCCCAACCGGTCGTTTATTGACCAAGGGCGAACTGACGGAGCGTTCAATCGCCAGTCGGAGTGGTTGGGGGAGTGAAGCTGGCAAATCGGGCGAGCTGCCCCCCCCCCCAGCCCCGCAGGGATATTAAAATAGAGCAGGAGGATGCTGTGCCCGCAGCCTGCCATCTTCATGCCAGTCTCCCAATTTACGCCAGGCGGATTGCAAATCGGTGACCCACCCGCCATTCTGAAATCACTAATTAACAAACTATCAAGCTGGTTAACGACCCGATCATCCGCAAATTTTGTGCTGCTTTGCTGAATTTTTCAAGAGTTGGGCACGGACAGGGTGGGAACGTTTGATGGCAGCTGTGGACGAGGTGGCCGATGGGTGGTAAAGAAGGACCAACGCCGGGGACCATGGTTGAATGTTGCAGCGGATTCGGTGGGTGAAGGTGACAGGGTCCAGGCTGTTTTTTTAAATCACATCTTTAACCTTTTTTGAGCTTTCAATAACAAAAAAGGTTAATTCTGAGAGCTGGTGGTCTTTACAATTCTAGCCGTGAGCGACTTTCTGCTTGTGGCACCACCATATAGGTGAGACTGGGCATGGAGCCTCCCTGCTCGCCTCTAATTAGCCATCTTCCCGCTGGGCGCCCACTAACTGGCCATCCCATGCTTGATTGGCTGCGCTGAGACGGTGAGAGTGGGAGTGAGACGAGCTCTCTGTTTCCAATCAACCTCCCTTCACCTCGCCAAGCCGGCCCACAAAACTGGCGGGGGCCGATTGGCTGCACCGATTGACTGCACGTTATGTACCCCTACCCTATTCCTTATTCCAATGATGTAGGGGTGCCGGCGTTGGACTGAAAATGAAAAAAAAATGAAAATCGCTTACTGTCACAAGTAGGCTTCAAATTAAGTTACTGTGAAAAGCCCCTAGTCGCCACATTCCGGCGTCTGTTCAGGGAGGCCGGTACGGGAATTGAACCGTGCTGCTGGCCTGCCTTGGTCTGCTTTCAAAGCCAGCTATTTAGCCCATTGTGCTAAACCAGCCCCACTGTGGTGGGCACGGTTAGAAGTCTGACCACACCAGGTTAAAGTCCAACAGGTTCAGTTGGAATCACTAGCTTTCGGAGCGCATCTCCTTCATCAGGTGAGTCAATCAACCTGGTTTTCCAATGGCACTCTGGGACCTGACTGGAATTTTAACCTTCAACCTGGGCATGGAATTATTTTTAAAAAACCTCCCAGGCATCACGAGGTGGAGGTCCTCTCCGCTGGATCTCCACCCTCTTGCCACCCACCCCTGCACAACCCCGTCAACCCCTCAGGCATCACCCGCAGTTAAAATCGGGGATTAAAGTGTTAAGAAATGAGAATGATCTTTAAGCAATCCCACATTTGTTTTTTTTAAAAGTCTTGACTTCCAGCCCTAATTTTAGCAGCAGGAACGTTTAGAGCTTCTCCTTTCATCTAGAATAATGTATGTTCATGAATGGAGGGTGACAGAGGAGTTGGGGGGGGGGCGGGGGGGATGGCACCCGGCTCGGGCCTGAGGAAGTGTAGGAGGCCACGCCCTCTCGCTCTCTTATCTTGGCCAGCACTTGTCTGCAGTTTAATGAATGGAGTCACAGGGGAGGAAGGGAAGGAGGAATCGAGGTTCCCGCCGCAAGTCACAGCGGTTTCTGCGGTCGATTGTTCCCCTGGAAGCACGTGTCACCTCGGGCCAAGCAAACTCTGCAAACCGCAGGACGCCAGGGACGAGGATGTGTCATTCAGCGAGGCCTCTGCCTGTCGCAGGCTGCAAGAGGAACCAAGAGCCAGCTGCACTATTTCAGTTGGAGGTGAGCCGGCCTCGAAGCCCTTAGGATATCCTGCCAGTACAGTTTGTGAATGAGACGTTAACAGCCAGAGCCTGGCCAAAGCTAAATCCATCTTTAACCACAACGTCAGGGAAATAAATATCTCAGAAAGAGATCTGGTTTTAATAAAGGGCCCCACCATTCATTCAAACTACCTTACAAAAGACATTTATTTTTTGCGCAGGAACAGATGGAGAGAATAGTGGGTGGAAATGCAATACCGATGAGAGCATGAGTTTTACTTTTAGATCCTTGGGACAACCTCATCAAAAGGCTGGAGTTCTAATCCCAGCATCAGCTGCCAGATGAACCCAGCTGGCCATGTAGGGGTTCTCAGCTTGGCTACAAGGAAGTTGATTTTCCTTTGTTACTCCAGGGCCGTGTACCCAATTCCCTGGGCATCAGTCGTGCCAGGAGAGGGGGGCACCCCTTTCTTTTCTCGATCTCCGTGCCCGTACGCGGTAAGACCCGGCTTGGGCTGATAAGCTGCAAGCTACATTTGCAGGTGCCAGGCAACCAGTCTTGGTTCAACATCTCATGCGAAAGGCAGCACCTCCAGAATTGTCGCGATCCCTCAGTACGGCACTGGGAGTGTCAACTTTGTGCCGAGTCTGCCGAGCGGAACTTAAACCCACAACCTTCTGAGGCGAGAGGGTCACCCAGTGTGCCACAGGTGACACATTTTAGCGACGGAAAGACAAGCATTCATCCCAACAACCTGATCGCCTTTCCATAGATCATCCTCCCCGTTTTTCCACCGTGATCTCCAAATCAATTCCCGTCTGGAAAATTGTTCCTTGAACCCATGTCTGCTGTGTTCTTCAGTGTTCCTGCTGGCCAATCCTGCAGCTCTATTAGATTCTGGGTGAAGAAAGTTTCACTCTGTTCCCTTCCTTACTCCGAACCTCTTTGGTTTTGAGTTGCATTGCCTGCCGTTGGAACCTCACTGATCGTACCTCCTGGATCATACCTACCCTTTACACAGAGGATAGTGGCTGCCTGGAACTCGCTGCCAGAGGAGGTGGTGGAAGCAGGGACGATAGTGACATTTAAGGGCATCTTGACAAATATATGAATAGGATGGGAATAGAGGGATACGGACCCAGGAAGTGTAGGAGATTGTAGTTTAGTCGGGCAGCATTGTTGGCACGGGCTTGGAGGACCGAAGGGCCTGTACTTTTCTTTGTTCTTTGTTGGATCAACTTGATCAACTCCCCTCCTAATCTCGAAGGTTTCTACCAGGAGAACGTGCATCCGTGTCAAATAACGAAAAATGGTCAGAACGGGAGTAAGAATTAGTGCAGCTTTTCCACATCTTACTGGGATGGGAGTGGGGGGGGGGGGGTCGCAGTGATGGGGGGGGGGGGGGGATATTTGGCTGGGCTCTCTCTGTGAGTTTATGTATTAATCCACGACCCACCCCACCCCAGGGGAAACTCCCCCAAGTCGCTTCACAGATGCGCCGGGGGAGAAAATGGATGCTGTGTCACAGGAGAAGATGTCCGGCGAAGTGACTAAAAGCTTGAACGAGCAAATGAGGTTATAAAAAGGGTCCTAAAGGAGGAGAGGGAGGTGGAGTGATTTTGCGGTTTCGGGAGGGTGTTCAGAGTGACTAGATACACGGCTGCCAATGGGAAACCCAAGGGGATAGGAAAATGCAGCTGTATTTTGGCCCTTCAAGCTGGCTGCAATATTCAACAAGATAACGGCTTCCACCTCAACTCTGCTTTCTTCCCCATATCCTGAATTCCGTTAGCGCACAAAAGTCTATTGACCTCGATCCTGAATATACGCAGTGTCTGAGATCCACAGTTCTCTGGCTTACAGAACTGTAAAGTTTCACAACCCTCGTAGTGAAGAAATAGCTTCTCTCAGCCCAAAATGGCCGACCCCCTAATCTGAAATGAGAGGCTGGATTTTCATGGAGTCAGAGAGGCTCTGCGGAGGGGTGAAAAAGCGGCCTCGACCCGATTCTGGGATCTCTGACCCCATTCTCAACAGTTTTACAACAGTGCCGGGCTTGTTCAGACCAGGAGCCCACACCCAGCACTCCCAACCTGGCCGAGAACAATGCGGGTTAGGCATGTCGAATCCTCCACAATTTCCATGGAGTCGGGCTAGCTTTTCAAAGAGCCATGGTTCACCCCCCTCAGACATGTCACAAACTGGAGAAGTCATAGTCTGGCTGTGGGAACCTTTTGAAAGATACGTTGGCAACATCTTGCCCACACTGTCCATTCCAAGCTATGCCCCCACCCACCACCTATGGCCTCTCATACTCCTTATGCTCATTCCCCCACTCTCGACTCTGTCTCGAACCAATGAACCCTCGAATGAAAATAGGATATGTCTTAAAAGCCTCTAAAAAAAAATCGTAATGAGTCTTGCTTGAGGGCCCAGAAATCTATTAGAATATGAAACAGCTGAGCCCCAGGGGGAACCTTGTTTGATTGACAGTTCTGGCTCTTTGATCTCTTCTGTCAATTTCACAATGTTTAGTAACAGATGATAAAGAGGTTTCAAATGCTTCCAATTTCTGCTACTGATACTTTAAATGGTCAGGAGACTGATACTTTAATTGGGCTGCAGCGAAAGCAATTTTTCTGAACACATGACTGTGTTTGTTTTTAAAGCTTTTTTAACACATCAAATGACACAGTAGATTTTATTGGCTCTACATAGAGTGTATTGTGGGTGCATGGGCATAGAAATACAATAGTTTGGCATGTAATTTCTCTGTGTACCTGAGGTCCCTCATAGTGGTCCCATACTAATAAATCTCCTGTGCGCCTATCTTCAAAACCTTGCCATGCTTCACAAAGCATAGTGCCCAGGATTGGAATTTTAAATTTAAGACATTATCGGACCGAACATCAAAGGAGGTTCGGGTGGACTTGAGTGATGGGTGAGTGGAACCACTTTCAAGGCCCTTGGTTTTGAATTAAAACAAGCAGAATGTCTGTAAAGGCAAATGGTGTCGTGGTATTGTCACTAGACTAGTAATCCAGAGATTAGCATGGAATCCCGACGGTGAAGAAGGAGGCCATTCAGCCCATTAAGTCTTCACCGACCCTCTGAGAGAGCACCCTATCTAGGCCCACTCCCGTGCCCTAACCCCATAACCCCACCTAAACTGCACATGTTTGGACCGTGGGAGGAAACCGGAGCACCCGGAAGTAGCCTACGCTGACACGGGGAGAACATGCACACTCCGCACAGACAGTCGCCCAAGGCTGGAATCGAACCCGGGGCCCTGGCGCTGTGAGGCAGCGGTGCTAACCACGCTGCCACCGTGCCACCTGTGGAAACATGCTCAAATCCCACTGTGATCGCTGGTAGAATTTAAATTCAATTCAAAATCTGAAGCATAAAGCTAGTCTCAATAATGATAACTACCATGTGATTGTCATAAAAACACACCTGGTTCACTGATGTCCTTACCTGGCCTGGCTCACCCCCAGCAATGTGATTGCCTCTTAAATGCCCTCTGAAGTGGTCTAGCAAGCCACTCAGTTCGAGGATGCGCAACAAACATACCGCTCTCTCTCACCTAACTTTGGGCAGTGGAGAGCGTTTGAGTTAGTGATGTTAGTGATGTTAAGGCAGAGATGAAGAGGAATCCCTTCTCTCAGGGGGTAGTGAATCTATAGAATTCTTGACCGCAGAGAGCTGTAGAGGCTGGGTCATTAAGTGTATATAACAGGGAGCGTCAGATCCTCTGCACTCCCAGTGTAGACAGTCAGCTAAATGCACCTGGTTGTACTGCTGTCGGTTTTGTTAAAAAAAGGGGGCGGGATTCTCTCAACCCGGGGCCAGGCCGGAGAATCCCCGCGACCGGCGCGAATCGCGCCACGCCTCCCCGACACCGGCACGCGATTCTCTGCCGAGCGGAGAATCGGCGCCATTGGCGCCGGCGTGGTTGACACGGCGCCGATCGGGGGCTGCTCGACCCCCCCCCAGCCGATTCTCGGCCTGGGAAGGGCCAAGCGGCCGGCGTAAAAAAAGGCAGGTCCCGCTGGCGCCGTCCACACCTGCTCTCAGCCGGCGGGAACCCGGCGCGGAAGGATCGGGGGGGGCGGCCTGGGGTGGGGGGCCTCCGATGTGGCCTGGCCCACGATCGAGGCCCACCGATCGTCGGGCCGGCCTCTCTGGCTGGGGGCCCCCTTTCTTCCGCGCCGGCCCCTGTAGTCCTGCGCCATTGTTGCGTGGGGGCCGGCGCGTTTGCAGGGAGCCACTGCGCGTGCGCGCGTTGGCGCCGGTGCCACTGCGCATGCGCGGATCCCGCGGCGCCCAGCTGACGCCGGGACCAGCAGCCGGAGCGGCGTGAGCCGTTGCTGTGCCGTACTGGCCCCCTGTAGGGGCCAGAATTGCTGATCCTGAGGCCATGTCGACGCTGTCGAGAAACGCAACGCCGTTTCCGACAGCGTCAACCCTTAGCTTCAGGATCACAAAATCCCGCCCGGGATTCTGGTGAAGGGACTTCTGCTTCCGTGGACTTATTACAAAGGTAAACAGACTTTTAATCAGCAAGGGATCAAGGCTCATGAGGATAAGGCGGGAGAGTGGAGGTGAAGATTATATCAGATCAGTCGATCTCATGGTAGAGCAGACTCAATGGGCTGAATGGCTCTTTTGATATTATGGCATGTTTCCAGCCTTTCATCTCCAATTAGATGGCAGGAACTCTGGATGCAAGGCCCATGATACAGAACTGCCTATTTAATGCCATGTGGCTAATACTGGGCCATAGAAATTTGAATATTCCATATTATCAAATGTGTCATATGTATCTCATCTGAAGTTTCTATGCTTTTTTATTCTTACTGCCATCTTAAAGATCAGGAATGAAACTCAAGGATTAATTTTCACCCAAAATCGCCATTCTATATCAATCTGCTGGACGGGTAACGCTCCACAATGAGGATAAAAAGTCGAAAATATTGCTGTGCTTTCCTGAAGCAGGCAGACACACAATGTAACATTTGGAAAGCAATCGCTCTGGTTCCTGCTCTTGATTGCTGTTGGTGAGCCTTGCTGCTCAGCGGATGTGGAATGGAATTGGTTGTCGACAGGGTTAGCTGATCTTTCTATTCCTCCATCTTTCATCCCTGTGACGCTCTCGCAGTCAAACTTGTACTCCCCTGGCCGCAAAATAGCCACTACTGGAGCAGAGAGAGAGCGGGGATTGAGAAGTAGTCTAGTATCAGTGTACCAGCTGGGGTTATTCATGAAGGCCCCGTCTTCTCAACTTTGCCCCTCACCTGAGGTGTGGTGATCCTCAGGTTAAATCACCACCAGTCAGCGCTCTCCCCCTTAAAGGAGAAAGCAGCCTATGGTCATCTGAAACAATGCCGACTTTACCTTCCCAGTATCAGTGGAGGGTGTTGTGCTTTTACAATGATACAAAGGCACTATTCGCTCATCAGGGATTGGGCAGACGCATTATGGCTTCATTTATTAAGACGAGGCATGTGAGGAAATGTATCCAGAGGTAGGAAGCCTAAAGGCCGCAGAGCTGTGTATCTGTGCTCTGTTCTAAAGCAAAGATGAAACTAAAGGTGGATTGGCCATAATAAATTGCCCTTAGTGTCCAAAATTGCCCTTAGTGTTGGGTGGGGTTACTAGGTTATGGGGATAGGGTGGAGGTGTTGACCTTGGGTAGGGTGTTCTTTCCAAGAGCCGGTACAGACTCAATGGGCCGAATGGCCTCCTTCTGCACTGTAAATTCTATGATAGTCTATGATAAACCTGGATCGCATGACACCCTTCCTTTCTAGTGATGTCATGTGGCAATCCCTTAAAGACATATTGTAATAGAAAGAGTGGGGAATGAGGGGTAATCCAGTGTCTGTAGAGTGGGGGAATATAAGAACATTAAAAAAAAGAGTCCCCTTGGCCCAGTGATCCAGCTCCACCATTCAGTAGGATCATTGCTGACCTGAGCGTGACCTTAACTCCACTTTTCTACCTGACCCCATTACCATTGACTCCCTTGTGGATCAATAATCTGTCTCACTCAGCCTCGAGTACATTCAATGGCACAGCTGCCACAGGTGCCTGAGGTAGGGCATTCCAAAGATGGATCCCACCCTCTACGCCTTCCACCAGTTGCCGGCGTGCCTTAAGGCTCAGAAAGCCCAGTCTGCAGGTGGCAAACAGTAAAAGTGATGTTAAAATGAAGGCGTGCAGCCCCCCTTGAATTATTCCCGAGCGCGCCCAGTCGGAAAATGGCTGGTTTGGAGTGGCCTTGCCATTTTGCCTTATTTTAAAACTCCCCCCACGGGGGTTAAAATTCCTCCCAAAGCAATTTCATTGGACCAGTCAGCAGTCCAGGGGTTAATATCATGCTGTTCTCCAGCGAGTCAGTGAACAGCACGGAGACTGCTGACGAGCTGTGGAACCTAAACCCCCGCCCCCGCTCTCAAACTGCTCGCTCCACAGAGAAAGTTCTGATAACCAGGAGGACTTGGCCAAACTTTCGACAGCAACAAAAAAAACAAGCACACTCACCTTTTCCTTTTCCTGATGTACAGGACCTGAATTCAAGGAAAGATTACTCATTAGTGTCAATGTAGCAGCTGCAATAAAAAAAAGGGCAAATTTCAAAGCACTGAAGAGCTGATAAGGAAACTGTGACCGCAGGAACAGAGAGGGTATCGGAAGCCAGAGCTAAATAGTGGAAATCTGAAATAAGAAGAGAAAACGGTGGGAAATCTCGCCAGGCATGTCACAGTCTACAAAGACAGGCTCGTGGTTCAGGGGGGGAGCTGCTATTAAACTCTCAATTAAACATTGTGTACCCTATTCAAGAGCATAAAACTAGCATAACTATGATCAAGGACGTTAGAGTCATCACCGCACAAAAGAAGGCCATTCGGTCCTTTGACTCTGTCATGCTATGCAGACATGCAGATAATGATATACAGACAGGCAGCTAATGAATACAGAGAACAGGACATGACCAATGAGCAGGCAGGACACTCAGGGGTGGTATCTCACTATAAAAAGCACGAGGCACTCACACTCTGCCTCTTTCCACTGATGAACATCTACAGAGTGAGTCAGGGTGTATGTACAGTATCACACCTCCAGCACATGGCTAAGAGCTAGTCTGGTTCAGTCAGACAGAGTAACCACACTTAGGTTAGCAGAGAGTCGAACTCATAGAGAACTGTGCTAACTGTGCTACTGGTTCAATAAATCAGATTCAACTAACTTCAAGGTCTGGAGTATCTTTTGGTTAAAGCTGCATCCAGTTGCAGCCTGTGTTATCCCAGAGTACATGACACGTCAGACTCCATGCTAGCTCTCTGTAAAACAATCCTGTCAGTCCCGTTCTCCTGGCGCCTTGATAACTTATTTCTCTCAAATGCCCATCCAATTTCCCTTTGAAATCATTTATCATCTCCACGTCCACCATCCCTGTGGAGAGATTTTCAGGTTGTTACCAGTCACTGTATAAGTATGTTCTTCCTCACAATCCCTTCAATCTGTGTTCCCCAGTCTTTGCAGCATCAGCTGATGGGAACAGCTTTTCATCGTCTCCTTTATCCAAACCTGTCATAATCTTGTAAACCTCGATCAAACCTCCCCTCAAACCCCTTTGCTTCAAGGAGAACAATCCCAGCTCCTCCAACCTAACTGGATCACTAAAATCCCTCCATCCTGGAACCATTCTGGGAGATCTCCACTGCTCTCTCCCAAGGACCCTCATATCCTTCTTGAAGTGTGGTGTCCAGAACTGGACTCAATTCTCTACTTCTAGCCTGACCAGAGATTTATGAAGGTTCCACATAACATCCCCACATTTTTACTCAAGGCCTGTATTAATGAATCCTAAGATCTCATATGTTTTGCTCCCTATTCTTTCAAGATGTCCTGAAACCATCAAAGGGCAGATGAACCCCCAGGGGTAGGGGCTGGGTTTAGCACAGTGGGCTAAACAGCTGTCTTGTAAAGCAGAACAAGGCCGGCAGCGCAGGTTCAATTCCCGTACCAGCCTCCCCGACCAGGCGCCGGAATGTGGCGACTAGGGGCTTTTCACAGTAACTTCGTTTGAAGCCCACTTGTGACAATAAGCGATTTTCATTTAATTTCATTCACTTTAGAACGGAGGAGTGGATTCTCCGCCCCGCGATGTCGGAAATGTGGATTGCGATCGGGCAGAGAATCGGCCGTTCGCCGAAAATCGAGGTTGTCGCCGGGCGGCGGGCTGTACGCCATGCGCCAAGACTGCGCCGGTGGCGACACCCACTCCACACCCCGCATCGGTGGCGGCACGCGAACCGGTATTTGCATGCTTTAACATATCATTACCGGGTGCAGCTCAGTATTCTCTGGGCCTCCGCGAAGCTCCGCCCCCACCAGGCAGAAGCGATGCGGGCGCGGTTTGCCACATACAAACGGGCACCGGGCGCCATGGCTGCTGAGGGAGAGAGAGCAGGTAAGAAAAGTTTCCAAATTCGCAGTAGTGGGCTGGCAGCTGTGTCACTGGCTGGGGCGGGGCGGGGGGGGTCTGCCAGGCCCGGGGGGGAGTAGCGAGAGGCGACTCGGAGACTGGCCATGGGTTCGGAGTGTCGTCCCCCCGGGATTGGGTGCCGAGCCCGGGCCGTCATTGCCGCACGGCTGCGCACTCCACTGACTGTCCACTATATCCTGTAAATGTGCAGAGAGCCTCTGGTCATCTGGGTGCCGCCCAGGTTACCCCCGTTTGAACCCTCTGACTCCAACTGACCCATCAATGGGATGGGCGTGATTAAACGGAACCAGTGGCCCACCAGATGTTGGCACATCTCAGTGCACCCACCAGAAACGCTGCCCCACTGCAGGAGTATGCACCATGGCCTTTGGCACCCTCCCTGGCACATTGGCCCGCTCAGGGCAGTGGTCTCACCAGTCACACTATCAGTCAGCCCACATCGCAGGAGCACCAGCTGTCTCCAGGCCCTGCCTGCCCGCCGCCGCCCGGCTCCCATCCATCCTGCCCTCAGACTGAGTGTCACAGCTCGTGTGCCCACACCCAGGACCCAGGGCACACTACAGCTACAGCCCCAACAGGTGCCCAACCACCCTCGCCCTGTCCCAACCTGCGGGCACTGCCCGCACGCATGCCGCCAAGCATGGGGGCGGTCGGGAGCACACGGTGACTCTCCCAAATCTCACACCCAGTGCCACCACGCTGGTGGGGTAGCACACGGGCTACCCAAGGAGGAGACCCACAGGAGACTCCACTGGAGGGAGCACGACAGGGGCCGGAGAGCGTATTGCTGACATGGGTTGCGGCAGCCGCTGTACCCCTGCCGACAGGGCTGGGTGGTGGAATTGGAGGCCTCCTCCAACCCCCCCCCCCCCCCCCCCCCCCCCCCCCCCCCCCCCCCAGGCCAGTCACTGATGGGGCCAGAGGTGAGGAAGGCATGGTGTCAGGGGGGGGCTGGGAGGGGCGGAACATGCGGAGGCTGGAGCTGCAGTTCCACCCTGGGCCACCGTGTAGCCTGATGGACCTGGATGGCAACGGGGGTACCATGCTAATATGTCTGCCCTGTTCCCCCTGGAGAATGGACTTTGGGTACAGCCAGGAATACTTGCATTCTGCCTGGCCGCAGCAGCCCTCGTGGATGCACTGCGACTGGAGACATGGGCGCTGCTCGGAGAGGACCCCGCACAACAGGAGCCTGCCCCAGAGGAGCAGCCAGTGAGGGTGGAGAGCCGGCTGTCCAACAGGCCAGCGGGGAGGAGCAAAGGAGGTGTCGCATCAGGGCACGTGTGTGGTAAACCACTGTTACTGTATTGTATATATTGTTTGTTGTCTTTGCTGGCTCCGCCTGTGGCTCCTCCCCTCAGGCTCTGTATAAAGGTGGCCGACCCCTGGCCCTGCCCCAGCTCGGGATCAGTTGCCAGCAGGTTCTCGTTTAGCTTATTAAAGCCACAATTTTGTTCCACAACTATTCTTTGTTATAATTGATGGCACATCAATTTAATATGCTAAACGCTTAAGATGGATGCGTCACTCAAGCTTGATCGCCTGGAACTGGACCCTCAAGCAGCCGACGCCACTGCAACATTCGAGCACTGGCTAAGCTGCTTCGAAGCTTACCTCGAATCAGCCGCCGACGCCATCGCCGACATCCACAAGCTTCGAGTCCTCAACGCCCGGTTAAGCCCGCAGGTTTTCCTCTTATCAGGGACGCTGCCTCGTACGCGGAGGCGGAACCGCTGCTGAAGGGGCAGTATGTAAAGGCAGTAAATGAGGTGTATGCTAGGCATCTCCTTGCCACGAGGCGTCAACGCCCTGGAGAATCGCAAGCCAAATTCCTGCGTGCCTTGCGGGTACTCGACCTAAACTGTAGTTGTCAGGCGGTATCGGCTGTTCAGCACACGGAGCTGCTGATCAGGGACGCCTATGTCGCTGGCATAAAATCTAACTACATCCGCCAGCACCTGCTAGAACGGGGTACATTCGGCCTCCAAGAGACAGTGCAGCTCTCGAATTCACTGGAAGTGGCCTTCCATAACATGGATGCCTTCACCTCCGACCACGCGGCGCCCTCGTGGACGTCATGGGCGCCGCCATCACCCGACCTAGGTGCATCGCAAGCCTGTGCCGCGCATCAATCCGCCAACTCCGGAGGCCCGAGATGCTACTTCTGTGGCCAGGGTAAGCACCCCAGCCAACAGCACGGAGCGCGATCTGCAACGGGTGCGGAAAGAAGGGCCACTTCGCCAAAGTCTGCCAGGCCCGACCTGTTCCTAAAGTTTCCATACCCAGCAGCAGCAGCAATGCGTGTTGCCCGTTGGGACTGCCCCCATCTACCACGTCATCCGCCACATGCGACCCGCCATCTTCGACGCCACCCACCACGTGCGACCCGTGGGGGCCGCCGTCTTCGACGCCACCTGCCATGTGCGACCAGTGGGGACCGCCATCTTGGAATCATCCCGCTGCCTCCCGGAACCCCTGCTCACCCAGCCGTACGCTGGCCTCCGCTACTCTCAACCAGCCCACCCACCTTCCGAAGCTTGCCTCCATCACCCTCGACCAGTCTCGACTTCATCACCTCACTAAATCCATGATGGCTGTCCGGATCAACGGGCACGAGACAACCTGCCTCTTCGACTCCGGGAGCACCTACAGCTTCATCCACCCAGATACGGTACGGCGCTGCTCCCTCCCAATTTTACCCGCGACCCAGAAAATCTCGCTGGCTTCCGGATCACATTCGTGGAGATCCGGGGGTACTGTATTGCAACCCTTTCGGTACAGGGCCTAGAGTACGCTAATTTCAAGCTCTACGTCCTCCCCCATCTATGCGCTGCCCTATTACTGGGTCTTGATTTTCAGTGCCACCTCCGAAGCCTTACCTTGAAGTTCGGTGGACCCCTGCCCCCCCTCACTGTCTGTAGCCTCGCGACCCTTAACGTTGCTCCACCTTCGCTCTTCGTTAACGTCACCCTGGACTGTAAGCCCGTCATCACTAGAAGCAGACGATTCAGTGCCCGGGACAAGGCCTTTATCAGGTCGGAGGTCCAGCGACTCCTGTGGGAAGGGATCATAGAGGCTAGTAACAGCCCCTGGAGAGCCCAAGTGGTGGTCGTCAAGACTGGGGAGAAGCACCGAATGGTCATCAACTACAGTCAAACAATCGGTACACGCAGCTCGATGCGTACCCCATTCCCCGCATATCTGACATGGTCAATCAGATTGCGCAGTATCGAGTCTTCTCCACTGTTGACTTGAAGTCCGCGTACCACCAGCTCCCTATCCGCCCGGAGGACCGCCAATACACTGCCTTCAAGGCAGATGGCCGCCTCTACCACTTCCTCAGGATTCCCTTCGGCGTCACCAACGGGGTCTCGGTCTTCCAACGAGTGATGGACCGAATGGTTGACCAGTACGGACTGCGGGCCACGTTCCCGTGTCTGGATAACGTCACCATCTGCGGCCATGACCAGCAGGACCATGACGCTTACCTCCGACATTTCCTCCACACAGCTAAGCTCCTTAATCTCACATATAAGGAGAAATGCATTTTCCGCACAACCCGCTTAGCCATCCTTGGCTACGTGGTGGAAAACGGGGTCCTAGGGCCCTACCCCGACCGCATGTGCCCCCTCCTGGAACTTCCCCTCCCCCACTGCCCCAAGGCCTTGAAGAGATGCCTGGGGTTCTTCTCCTATTATGCCCAGTGGGTCCCCAATTATGCGGACAAGGCCCGTCCACTCAATAAATGTACCATTTTTCCCCTGACGGCTGAGGCTCGCCTGGCCTTCAACCGCATCAAGGCAGATATTGCCAAAGCCGCGATGCACGCTGTGGACGAGTCCATCCCGTTCCAGGTGGAGAGCGATGCGTCGGACTTTGCTCTGGCCACTATCCTTAACTAGGCGGGCAGGCCCGTGGCTTTACCCTCCCGTACCCTCCAGGCCTCTGAAATTCGACACTCCTCCGTCGAAAAGGAGGCCCAAGCCATTGTGGAAGCTGTGTGACATTGGAGGCATCACCTGGCCGGCAGGAGATTCACTCTCCTCACTGACAACGGTCGGTTGCCTTCATATTTAATAACACACAGCGGGGCAAGATCAAGAATGACAAGATCCTGAGGTGGAGGATCGAGCTCTCCACCTACAATTACGATATCTTGTATCGACCTGGGAAGCTCAATGAGCCGCCAGATGCCCTATCCCGCGGTACATGTGCCAGTGCACAAGTGGACCGACTTCGGGCCCTCCACAATGACCTCTTTCACCCGGGGGTCACCCGTTGTTTTCATTTTGTCAAGGCCCACAACCTGCCTTACTCCATCGAGGAGGTCAGGACCATGACCAGGGACTGCCAGGTCTGCGCGGAGTGCAAACCGCACTTCTATTGGCCAGACAGGGTGCACCTGTGATGCACGATCAATGACCACTAAAGCGAGGTTGTAGTCCAACTGAAGACTTTAATAAGCTAGATGTTTCCCCCAGCAGCTCAGGTACAGAATGCCGGCTGCTGAGGCGGCAGGGGCTCTTATACCCCGCCTAGCAGGGCGGAGCTACCATACATCTTAACCAATAGAAAGCATAAAGTTTCCACCAATGGTGCTCCAGCATACCACGTACCGTAATACCTCTACTACCACAACTGGTAAAGGCTTCCCGCCCCTTAGCATCGACTTCAAGGGGCCCTTCCCCTCCACTGACCGTAACGTGTACTTCCTCAACATTATTGACGAGTACTCACTTTTCTCTTTCAAACGGAGAATCCCACCCACACTTTTAACTCTCCATTGCCTCTCTCTATCCCTTTTGGAGAAATACATCGTGCAGGACCTCCAGTTCCCCAGCCGTGTGTTTCTCGGTAACGCGCCATTCGTTGGCAATGGGATTCTGTCTTCCCGCGGCTTGTCAATTTCCCATTGAAGCCACCCCCCGCCACCCGGAAACTGGGGGTGCACTGCCGGCAGGAACAGACGGCCAGAAAATTCCAGCCACCATCTCACATTTCTCAGTATTAATTTCCATCCGTCACTTACCCGCCCATTCTGCTAGAATGTCAGTCTTTGCCGTGTTGCTGTCGATCAGTACCATCCTCAATCTTTGCCGCGCCTCCTGGCTTGGTATCATCAGCACATTTTGTGGTTTTACTCTGTGCTCCAATCTCATTATTTGAGAATTCTTTTTGAGAATGGCCGATTGTAGTAACTGTGGGTGCATTACCCCACATGTCGTGGAGCAGCTTCGTAAGATTTCAGCTTGCACGATGAGTTAAAAGCGTTAGGCAGAGCTCTGGGGACATTCATTAAAAAATGCTCGACACCACCTGCCTGGAAAGGGCCCCATGGAACGGACATGGTCTCACATACCTGCCTATGACTGACTCATGTGGAGCATCAAGAGAACCACTCAACTGGGCAATGACACTTGGCGTATGGAAGCGGGAAGCGGGGGGGGGGAGGGGCGGGGGGGGGGATGGGTGGGTGGGGGCAAAATAAAAGAAGAAAGAAGATGAAGAATTAGATAGCACTGAAGGAAACCTTTCGGCCCATTGTTCCTATGCTAGCCTTTCATAGATACACAGATCCATAGAAGATGGGAGCAGGAGGAGGCCTTTTGGCCCTTCGAGCCTGCTCCGCCATTCATCACGATCATGGCTGATCATCCAACTCAATAGCCTAATCCTGCTTTCTCCCCATAGCCTTTGATCCCATTCTCCCCAAGTGCTATATCCAGCCGCCTCTTTCGTCACATTCCCTGTTTTTTCCCCTGGTTCTGCACTTTTCGTCCTGTTGAAGTGATCACCCAAGGTTGAAATGGGGCAAGATAAACAAACTGACTTACCATAGCCACAGTTAAAGCTAGAATAGTGATAATTCCAACTGGTAGTAGCACCAGGCCCATACTTGACCTTCCGGTTTCTGCATTAGGTGGTGGAATGGCAGTGCCACTGGTGCCATTCGTCACCATGGTTACCATCTGAAAAGTCACCTTGTCTGTTACATTGTCATGCACTGCTTCGGGTGTCAAGCCGAGGAAGGAGGCCGCCATGTTGGATGTGTTGTAGCTGCCGTCGAATATTAGCAGCGACATCCTCTGGAGTTGCTCTGGCCCATCGCCCCTTTGTGCAGCTCAGCTTGAGAGACAGTGAGCCACAATCCCGGCAGTATCATTGTGGCGAGGCGTCCAGCCGGTCATCACACCACTCGCAGCGATACCTGAAACACACGGTTAGAGAGAGAGGTGAGAACTCAGCCAGCCAGAGCAAACATTCCGCGGCTCACACGATCAGGAAGCCAAGCCCTTTCCTGCTGATTGGCTGCCCCCAGTCTGACCATCCAAAATGCACAAATCGCCTTTTTGGGACTGGTTCTCAAATATGACTTGGCTCACAGTAAAATCCCCCCACCCCGCCCCCATGGCCGTACCCCTCCCCATCTCTGTAATCTTCTCCAGGCCGGCAATCCTCCACACTAACTGCGCTCTGTTGTGTTCTTTATTTAAGTTCTTTCAGGATGGTGAAGGTTGCAGTGCTAACAAAGAACAGCAAGCTGTGTTTAATAAACACAGCTAATTATTGCACTACACTGAATTAGATTCGAACATATTACTAAGGAATCAGTTAAGTAAAGATTACACGACACATCTACACTACTAACTACACTATTAGTTCAACTATCTCACATCTACTCTGTCTTGCTCTCTTCCACGCTCTCCTGGCTCCATCTATCTCCCAGATGTCAAAGAGGCATGTGATATTTATATGGCTGCTCTATAGCACCATCTAGTGACTAGAGTAGTAACATTACATTAACCCTTTATGTGCTTCACAATATCCACACAATGTGACACACTGTTCTTGAGCATCCCTGTTTTTAATCACTCCGCCAGTGGTGGCCTTGTCTTTGGCTGCATGGGCAGTAAGCTATGGAACTGCCTCTCTCAACCTCTCTGCCTGGGCCCTGGGTGCTGTAATTACCTCTCTCTGCCTGGGCCCTGGGTGCTGTAATTACCTCTCAACCTCTCTGCCTGGGCCCTGGGTGCTGTAATTACCTCTCTCAACCTCTCTGCCTGGGCCCTGGGTGCTGTAATTAGCTCTCAACCTCTCTGCTTGGGCCCTGGTTGCTGTAATTACCTCTCTGACTCTCTGCCTGGGCCCTGGGTGCTGTAATTACCTCTCTGACTCTCTGCCTGGGCCCTGGGTGCTGTAATTACCTCTCTGACTCTCTGCCTGGGCCCTGGGTGCTGTAATTACCTCTCTGACTCTCTGCCTGGGCCCTGGGTGCTGTAATTACCTCTCTAACTCTCTACCTGGGCCCTGGGTGCTGTAATTACCTCTCTAACTCTCTTTCTGGGCCCTGGGTGCTGTAATTGCCTCTCTAACTCTCTGTCTGGGCCCTGGGTGCTGTAATTACCTCTCTACCTCTCTGCCTGGGACCTGGGTGCTGTAATTACCTCTCTGACTCTCTGTCTGGGCCCTGGGTGCTGTAATTACCTCTCTGACTCTCTGCCTGGGCCCTGGGTGCTGTAATTACCTCTCTGACTCTCTGCCTGGGCCCTGGGTGCTGTAATTACCTCTCTAACTCTCTGCCTGGGCCCTGGGTGCTGTAATTGCCTCTCTAACTCTCTACCTGGGCCCTGGGTGCTGTAACTGCCTCTCACAACCTCTCTGCCTGGGCCCTGGGTGCTGTAATTAGCTCTCAACCTCTCTGCTTGGGCCCTGGTTGCTGTAATTACCTCTCTGACTCTCTGCCTGGGCCCTGGGTGCTGTAATTACCTCTCTGACTCTCTGCCTGGGCCCTGGGTGCTGTAATTACCTCTCTGACTCTCTGCCTGGGCCCTGGGTGCTGTAATTACCTCTCTGACTCTCTGCCTGGGCCCTGGGTGCTGTAATTACCTCTCTAACTCTCTACCTGGGCCCTGGGTGCTGTAATTACCTCTCTAACTCTCTTTCTGGGCCCTGGGTGCTGTAATTGCCTCTCTAACTCTCTGTCTGGGCCCTGGGTGCTGTAATTACCTCTCTACCTCTCTGCCTGGGACCTGGGTGCTGTAATTACCTCTCTGACTCTCTGTCTGGGCCCTGGGTGCTGTAATTACCTCTCTGACTCTCTGCCTGGGCCCTGGGTGCTGTAATTACCTCTCTGACTCTCTGCCTGGGCCCTGGGTGCTGTAATTACCTCTCTAACTCTCTGCCTGGGCCCTGGGTGCTGTAATTGCCTCTCTAACTCTCTACCTGGGCCCTGGGTGCTGTAACTGCCTCTCTAACTCTCTGCCTGGGCCCTGGGTGCTGTAATTACCTCTCTAACTCTCTGCCTGGGCCCTGGGTGCTGTAATTGCCTCTCTAACTCTCTACCTGGGCCCTGGGTGCTGTAATTGCCTCTCTAACTCTCTGTCTGGGCCCTGGGTGTTGTAAGTACCTCTCTGCCTGGGCCCTGGGTGCTGTAATTTCCTCTCTAACTCTCTGCCTGGGCCCTGGGTGCTGTAATTACCTCTCTAACTCTCTGCCTGGGCCCTGGGTGCTCTAATTGCCTCTCTAACTCTCTACCTGGGCCCTGGGTGCTGTAATTGCCTCTCTAACTCTCTGCCTGGGCCCTGGGTGCTGTAATTACCTCTCTAACTCTCTGCCTGGGCCCTGGGTGCTGTAATTACCTATCTAACTCTCTGCCTGGGCCCTGGGTGCTGTAATTGCCTCTCTAACTCTCTACCTGGGCCCTGGGTGCTGTAATTGCCTCTCTAACTCTCTGTCTGGGCCCTGGGTGCTGTAAGTACCTCTCTGCCTGGGCCCTGGGTGCTGTAATTTCCTCTCTAACTCTCTGCCTGGGCCCTGGGTGCTGTAATTACCTCTCTAACTCTCTGCCTGGGCCCTGGGTGCTCTAATTGCCTCTCTAACTCTCTACCGGGGCCCTGGGTGCTGTAATTGCCTCTCTAACTCTCTGCCTGAGCCCTGGGTGCTGTAATTACCTCTCTAACTCTCTGCCTGAGCACTGTAATTGCCACGCATAAATGGTGGAATTTCCTCTCTGAATCTCTCTGCCTCGCTAACTCTTATTCCTCCTTTAAGATATTTCCTGAAACATTTGGACCTTGGTCATGATACTGGTAGAGTGTCTGAAAACCTGCAGCTTGGGAGTGAGTCTGTGCCAGATTTCAGATCTTACTGGCTTTTGGATCGGGTTCTTTGGGCTGCGTTGGGTCAGATCAAGGGTTGCGCGGACAACCGGAGTGTGGGAAAAGACAGGCCCGCCCACCGTACCAACACAGTGCCTAGCCAAACTAAGCACACTTATTCCTCCCCCTCCCCCACTGGGCCATCTACCACTTGTTCTGAAGTTTTGCTTTCACTGAGCACTGACCTTAACCTCTAGAATAGACTCGGACTGTTTTCATTAGTAGAATGACGGAGGTTGAGGGGTGACCTGATAGAGGTCTACAAGATTATGAGGGGCATGGATAGAGTGGATGGGCAGGCACTCTTTCCCAGGGTGGAGGGGTCAGTCACCAGGGGGCATAGGTTTAAGGTCCGTGAGGCAAAGTTTAGAGGAAATGTGCGAGGCAGGTTTTTTATGCAGAGGATGGTGAGTGCCTGGAACGCGTTGCCAGGGGAGGTCCTGGAAGCAGATACATTAACGGCGTTCAAAAGGCATCTTGACGGACCTCCGGTGGCGGCGGGCGGGAGGCAGCCGCATGTTGGACGGCTCCCGCTCGGGAATAGAATTTTCAGGGTTTTAATGCCCGGTCCCAGGGGCAACGGAGGCTGAAAAAGTTGTAGGAAGGCACAGGGAGGAGAAATGTCCAAGTCTGCGAAAAAAACGGCCGTGAAAAAGTGGGCAGGTGAAAGTCCACCGGTGAGTGGAAAAATCAGCGCGGGAGGAAAGGTACAAGGAAAGTGGAGGCTGGGGCGCCGGGGAAGGCCGCATTGCTCACGGCAGAAGGAATGACCAAGGTGACGGCCGTGGAACTTGAAAAACAGTTCACAAAGCACATGGAAGCGATGAAGAAGGAGATGGGGGCGGTATTGAAAGTGCTGGTGGAGGAGGCGATTGCCCCGGTGAGGGCGGCGGTATCGAGCGCAGCGGCGGAGGTGCGGGAGAAAGGTGTGACACTGAAGGAAGTGGAAGAGACATTATCGCAGCACAGTGATCAACTCACCTCGATGGGGAAGGAGCTGCGGAAGGTGATAGAGACCAGCAATGGCCTGCAAGCCAAAATGGAAGACCTGGAAAACAGATCCAGGCGACAGAATCTGAGGATCGTGGGTCTGCCCGAAGGGGTGGAAGGCCCGAAGCCGACGGAGTGTTTTGCCACGATGTTGGCGAAGCTATTGGGGGAGGGGAACGATCCCTCCCGATATGAACTGGATCGGGCTCATCGGTCGTGGAGGCCTATACCAAAGGCGAGTGAGCCGCCAAGAGTAGTAACTGTGTGTTTCCGTAGGTACAGCATGGAGGAGAAGGTCCTGAGCTGGGCAAAGCAGAAGCGGGTGGTGCAGTGGGCTGGAGCTGGTATACGTGTATACCAGGACTTTACGGTGGAGTTGGTGAGGAGGCGGGCTGCCTTCAGCCAGGTGAAGAAGGTGCTGTACATCAGTAAGGTACGGTGCGGCATAGTATACCCAGCTAAGTTGAGGGTGATCTACAAATCCAAGGACCTTTATTTTGGGACGGCGGAAGCGACAGAGGAGTTTGCGAAGGCAGAAGGACTGTGGCAGAATTGAGAAATGGGACTGAGAGCTGGTCTTGTACCGATGTAGCCTCATAAGAACATAAGAACTAGGCGCAGGAGTAGGCCATCTGGCCCCTCGAGCCTGCTCCACCATTCAATGAGATCATGGCTGATCTTTTGTGGACTCAGCTCCACTTTCCGGCCCGAACACCATAACAATTAATCCCTTTATTCTTCAAAAAACGATCTATCTTTATCTTAAAAACATTTAATGAAGGAGCCTCTACTGCTTCACTGGGCAAGGAATTCCATAGATTCACAACCCTTTGGGTGAAGAAGTTCCTCCTAAACTCAGTCCTAAATCTACTTCCCTTTATTTTGAGGCTATGCCCCTAGTTCTGCTTTCACCCGCCAGTGGAAACAACCTGCCCGCATCTATCCTATCTATTCCCTTCATAATCTTATATGTTTCTATAAGATCCCCCCTTATCCTTCTAAATTCCAACGAGTACAGTCCCAGTCTACTCAACCTCTCCTCGTAATCCAACACCTTCAGCTCTGGGATTAACCTAGTGAATCTCCTCTGCACACCCTCCAGTGCCAGTACGTCCTTTCTCAAGTAAGGAGACCAAAACTGAACACAATACTCCAGGTGTGGCCTCACTAACACCTTATACCATGTAACTTTATTTTTTCACTGCGTGTTGGTGTATGTACTAAATCAGTTGACGCTGTATAATTGGACAAGGGAAGAGTTGGGACTTTCATTTGCAATGATGGTTCTTTGGGGCTTGGGTGTGTATGTTGGGGTTGTGTGTTAAAGGGGATGGCTTTGTTTCCCTGGGACCGGGCAGGGGGGAAGGAGACCCGGACGGGGGCCTCCACATTGGCTGGTTTAAGCTGTCCAGTGAACGCGAGTGAGGTGGGGGGGAGGGGCTGCGGCCAGCGGAGCCTGGTAGAACAGGTCTCGATAGAGACCCCCAGTAAGGATAGTCACATGAGAGACCCCCGGTAAGGATAGTCACGTGGACCGTGAGAGGGCTAGGAGGTCCGGTCAAGAGGTCAAGGTGCTTGCGCAACTTAAAATTTTGAAAGCCGATGTAGCAATGCTGCAGGAGACTCACTTGAGGGTGAAGGACCAGGTGAGAATTAAAAAGGGCTGGGTTAGCCAAGTGTTTCACTCCGGATTTGATGGAAGGGCTCGAGGGGTAGCGGTGTTGGTCAGCAAAAGTGTACGCTTCCAGATGGAGAAGGTGGTGGCAGATCAGGGGGGTAGATATGTGATTGTGGCAGGGGCGCTGGAGGGGAGATTAGTGGCTCTGTTAAGTGTATACGGTCCCAATTGGGACGATGTGGGATTCGCGAGGAATGTGTTTGGGGCCATTCCCGACTTGGACACGCATGAGCTGATTGTGGGGGGGAACTGGAACTTGGTGCAGAAGCCAAGGTTGGACAGATCACGGCCGCGCTCGCTGGTCCCATCAGGGGGGGGCGAAGGCGCTGGCTGGGCTAATGGTGGAAATGGCAGGGGTGGACCCTTGGAGGTTCCTGCACCCAAGGGAACGAGAGTATTCGTTTTTCTCAGCGGTCCATAAGGTATACTCGCGGATCGACTTTTTTGTGGTGGGAAAGGCTTTGCTGGCTGGAGTCAAGGGGTCGGAATACTCTGCAATTGCAGTGTCAGATCACGCTCCACATTGGGTGGATATGGTGCTGGAGAAGGGGGTAGCGCAGAGACCGGGGTGGAAACTGGATGTGGGGCTTTTGGGGAACCAAGTGTTCTGTGAGAAAATTGAAAAGGTAATTAAGGAATATGTAGGTTTCAATTGTACGGGTGAGGTGTCAAAGGCAGTCGTCTGGGAGGCTCTAAAGGCGGTGGTGAGTGGTGAGGTAATTTTGTTTAAGGCCAGGGTGGACAAAGAGGAGAGGTTGGAGTGGCAGCGGGTAATAGATGAGATGTTGGAGGTAGATAGGAAGTATGCAGAAGATGGGGACCCAGCGAAACTGGAAAAGAGGAAGGAACTACAGGCGAGCTTCGACCGACTGTCCGCCAGGAAGACGGTGCGCCAACTGAGACGAGCAAGGGGTGCAGTTTTGAACATGGAAATGTTAGCAGGTCAGCTCCGGACGGAGGCAGCGGCAAGGGAAATTCTTCAGGTGGGGGATAGGGCAGGGGAGTTGGTGGTGGCTCCAGTGCTGATTAACAAGGTTTTTGAGTTTTATGAGAGGTAGTAAAAGTCAGAGCCACCCGGGGGGACCGTGAGATGCAGGAATTTCTAGATGGGTTGGAGTACCCGAGGCTAGGGGAGGGGGACAGGGCTACATTAGAAGGAGCAATAGTGGAGCAGGAGATAAAGGATGCGATTGGGAGGATGCAGTCGGGGAAGGTGGCAGGGCCGGATGGGTTTCCGGTGGAATATTATAAAAAATTCATGGATAGGTTGGCACCCCTGATGGTGGGGATGTTTGAAGAGGCAATAGGGAAGGGGGTGTTGCCGCAAACCTTGGGGCAGGCATCGATTTCCCTGTTACTAAAAAAAGATAAGGATCCGACGGAGTGTGGGTCGTATTGGCCCATATAACTTCTGAATGCGGACGCAAAAGTGTTGGCGAAGGTACTGGCGGGTAGGCTGGAGGAGTGCCTCCCGAAGGTGATAGGGGAGGATCAGACGGGGTTCGTGAAAGGGAGGCAGCTGTTTTCGAACATTAGGAGGGTTTTGAACATCGTTATGGCACCGGCGGAAGGGAAGGAAACAGAGGTGGTTGTGGCATTGGACGCCGAGAAGGCGTTTGATCGGGTAGAATGGGGGTATCTGATGGCAGTGCTGGAGCGGTTTGGGATTGGACCAAGATTTGTGAACTGGGTAAAGCTATTATATAAGGAGCCGAAGGCGAGTGTCCGCACAAATAATATCAGTTCGAGATACTTTTCTCTCCACCGTGGGACGAGACAGGGATGTCCTATGTCCCCCCTGCTGTTTGCACTTGCGATTGAGCCGTTGGCCATCGCATTGAGACGTTCGGGAGCATGGAAAGGAATAGTGCGGAGGGGGATAGAGCATAGGGTGTCCTTATATGCCGACGACTTGCTGCTGAATGTGTCGGAACCAAGTTCGACGATAGGAGGAATATTGGAGCTACTGCGGGTATTTGGGTCTTTCTCGTGGTACAAGCTGAACCTGGACTCAACCAATAGATCGGTTGGATGGGATACGACCAATGGACATTCACGATACACAAGGAGGTGACACGACCACATTACACCAACCCATATATAAAGGACACCACACACATGATCTGCCTCTTTCCAGTGGAGACAGTCAGTGAGTAGAGACACAGGGTTGATTTAATATTACACCCACCCCGTGGATTGCAGCAACTGGTTAGTCAGTCTGGGTAGCTATAGTAGGATTAGCAGTAGTGTCGAACCTGAGTAATAGAAGTGTAAATAGTTTAATAAACGTGTTGAAGTTATCTCCACGTCTGAACCTTCCTTTGTTAAGTGCACCACAAGGAAGCCGCTTATGTTACACCGAGAACATAACAAATCAGGGAGAAGGCAGGGGCGAGGGGCGAGCTGAGTAACTCTTTACCAGACAATCAGTATGGGTATGATGGACCGAAGAGCCTCCCTCTGTGCTGTAACCACTCTGCGATCCTGTGGGTTTTTTAGATTCATTTACGGGATGTGGGAGTCGCTGGTTAGGCCAGCATTTATTACCCACTCCTAATTGCCCTTCAGGAAAAGAGGCATCAGGAATCTTATCAATTGCCAATTCATGGAATTGTTTTGCCACTTTCATGAAAGGTTTGTCCCGCACTCCCATCACTGCCCGGTCTCCATGTTGTGAACGTAAATAAAACCCAGTGGCACTAATCCAATTATTGGCTTGGATGTCTTGTTAAACATTTATCCCTCAAGAGGGCAGCACGGTGGCACAGTGGTTAGCACTGTAACCTCACGACGCCGAGGTCCCAGGTTCGATCCCGGCTCTGGGTCACTGTCCGTGTGGAGTTTGCACATTCCCCCGTGTTTGCGTGGGTTTCGCCCCCACAACCCAAAGATGTGCAGGGTAGGTGGATTGGCCAGGCTAAATTGCCCCTTAATTGGAAAAAAATGAGTTGGGTAGTCTAAATTTATTTTAAAAAACAAAAACATTTATCCCTCAAAACACAACTGAGAGAAAAGCAGGATATCCTGTCATTTGTGTCCAAGTTGTGTGTGGCCCCTTGCTGGGTGTGAATTAACCACCACATGCCCTGCATTTCCACAGAGACTGTGACCGCCCCGGCTGCAAAGAACCTTGGGTCATCCTGAAGTTGTAAAAGGCGCCATATAAATGCAAGGCTTTATTCGTCTCTTGAAGTGTCGCCGTTGCGCATCTGCCCGAGGGAGGGCGTGGACATTACAATCGCAGGCAAATGAGGGATTTTGAGGTTCGAGTCTAAACGCTCCCCCCCCCCCACCCCCAACCCCCACACCCACCCCCAGCCCTAACTGGATGGCAAGATTTCCCCTTTAGTCCCATTTTTTCCTAAGTCGAAGCCCCAAATCCTGAGCTGGCCACTACCCACTTCCGCAAAGTCCATCCAAATGACTCAAAATGGAGGAATGTGGGAAAACAGACCAAGTAAACTATAGTTCTGGCAAAGGGGACAATTGCAGACCGAATGTTAGCAGGCCACGTGGATGTGAGGGAATGATAACTGTGCCCAATTGTGTCCAAAGCTGACACCCCCCACTTTTCAATGAATATTGAGCAGTGACTGATTTCACCTCCCTGTCTCCCGCTCCTCTCTTTAGGCTATGGGAAGATTATCTTGAAGCACCTCTGCCCTGAACCAGGACAAGACCATCCAACTCAGTAGCATGTATGCCCGGGAGAACAGACAGATGGGCAGCCTGATGGCAGAGGCCTCTGTTCACGTACTCTCTCTGCAATTAGGACGCCCACCACTGTGTAGCAGTGGATACTTGAGATCCGGACAAGCTGTGCTATTGATAGCGGGAGAGATATTCATTTGTTTTGCATCTCAAATATGCGCGACAGCTGAGAAAAGAAATGGTTCACAGCTCCCCTGCAGATCCCAAAGGGGCAGCCACTAGTTTCAGATTCAGGGGCGCAAAGGGAGGTCAGGTGGCATTTTTAACCTCCATAAGGTTGTGGAATTCAAAATGGACATTTGAAATGGGCTGAAGCCACAATTAGATGGATTTGAGGAGAGAAATTTAAAAAAGACTTAAGGGGCATAGTGCACAAGTGGGGATGATCACACAGAAAGGAATAGGTGTCATTTTCTTTCCTGGTTCCATGGATGATTTCTCAAGGAATTAAGGGCTATGGAGAGAGCGCGGGTAAATTGAGTTGAAATCAGCCATGATTGAATGGTGGAGTGGACTCGATGGGCCGAATGGCCTTACTTCCGCTCCTATGTCTTATGGTCTTATGGTCTTATGGGACTTTACAGCCATTCCCGTCGGCGCGACCTTCCGGACCCGCTGACAAGACTTTTCGGTCCCTACGATGGCAAGCCCCCCCGCCATGGGTTCCTTGGAGGCGAAGGGTGCAAAAAACGGGAAATAACAGCGCCGGAACCAGAAGATTCCGCAACTGGCCAATGGCGGGCTGCCTCAGCTACCGCACAAAATGCCACGGGCAGGTGGAAAGAGAAGCGATATCTGCAGGACGATGGACTGAGAACAAGGGGAGCAGCGGGGCTAATTACTTCATTGCAGTGTTAATGTAAGCCTACTTGTGACAGTAATAAGGATTATTATTATTATTGGGTCTATCTTTCAAAGGGCTGCCACATGCAGGATGGGCCGAATGGCCTGCTTTTGCGCTGTGGAATTCCACAATATCCTTAAGCACTATTTCTTCTGTGCACTTGCCATCCTGGCTCTCCTGCGAAATTCCCAGTATTGGGAAAGCTGAGTGGATCCTTCTTCTCAAATCCATTAATTCCCTCTCAAATCCTGAATCTCCGGAGGGAGGCAATCAGAGGGACCATGTTAACGCAGAGTTGCCGACAGGCCATTGCAGTTTCAACCCCGGTCCCTGTGACCCCTCTAGGGTGGAGTGAGGGGAGGGGGGGGGGGGGGAGGGCGGTGGGGGGGGGGAGGGGGGAACTGCGTCACCCAAAGCTCTGAGAGCAGATAAACCCCGGCGTTGAAACCCTAAACGTGTGAGAAAATCCTGCTGAGCTCACCGCCTCACCCCAGCTGCTGTGTGTTTAACAACTGCACTCCTTCACCCGCCCCGGACTGGTCCACTTTCTGTCGCTGCTGTGTGCGTGTGTAATCTTTTCTCATTCCCTCTCTGCGGGAGGGGGGAAACAGCAGCAGCGGCGACGAGGAACTGTCACTGAGCGAAGGAAAGAATTAACCCCTCGTGGTTTAACTCATCAAAGATCCACGGCAAAACCTCTGCCACGTCAGAAATATGAGGGGGTTTGGGAGCTGAAGGTTTGGGTGAGGGCGTTTAGAGGAGCGGACCCATGGAGTCAATCTCCGCCATTATCTGACCGAATGGGCCTGGACAGAGTAGATCGGGTGTTCACATTGGTGGGAGGATCGGGGAACCAGAGGGAACAGGTTTAACGTAATTGGCAAAAGAAAGCAACGACGACACGAGGAAAAGCTTCGTCACACACGAGTGATTAGGATCTGGAAAAGACAGCCTGAGAGTGTGCTGGAGGCAGATTCAATCGCAGCATTCAAGGGGGAATCATTACCTGTAAAGGAAGAATGTGCAGGGTCACGGGGGGAAAAGCCAGGCAGTGGCATGACGTGAATTACCCCTTCGAGAGCGAGCACAAGGCACGAGGGCCAAATGGCCCTCTGGCAAATCCGACCACAATTCGGTATTCCTACTTCCGGCTTACCAACAGCAACTCAAGCGTGCTGAGCCAGTCAAGAAAACCGTGTAGTGCTGGTCCGTGGCATCAGAGGACTTTCTCCGCGATTGCTTGGAGTCTGTGGACTGGTCCATATTCAAGGCTGCGGCAGCTAACCTGGACGAGTTTGCAACCACCGTCACAGACTTCATCAGTAAGTGTGTCGAGGACTGTGTACCAAAGAAGACAATACGGGTGTTCCCCAATCGCAAACCCTGGCCCAACCAAAAGGTCTACTCCCGACTAAAGTGCCAGATGGATGCATTCAAGACTGACGACTGATAGAGGAAATCCAGGTACGACGTAAGGAAAGCCATCAGGGACGCCAAAAGACAATACCGCATCTAGCTAGAGTCCCAGGCCAACGACACAAACCCAAGACGTCTATGGCAGGGCTTACATGAGATCACAGGCTCCAAATCAAGGCCAGGCAGAATCTCTGGGGCTGGAGCATCCCTCCCCGATGAACTGAACAAGTTCTATGCCCGCTTTGAGCAGTCAGCCAATACATCAGTGCCACCCGCCCCCAACAGCCCTGGACACACCTATACCCACTATTACAGCCTCGGAGGTAAGAGCTGCCTTCTTCAACGTAAACCCGCGGAAGGCGACGGGCCCTGACGGAGTCCCTGGGCGAGCACTCAGCCTGCGCAGACCAGCTGGCGAGTGTATTCACAGATATCTTCAACGCCTCACTTCTCCGCTCCGAGGTTCCTACCTGCTTCAAGAAGGCCGCCATAATACCAGTACCAAAGAAGAACAAGGTAGGTGCCTCAACGACTACCGACCAGTGGCCCTGATGTCTGTTATCATGAAATGCTTCGAGCGGCTAGTCATGAGACGGATCACCGGCATCCTCGTAGACGGTCTCGATCCATTGCAGTTCGCCTATCACTATAAACCGGTCCACAGCAGATGTTACTTCTCTGGCCCTACAGTCAACTCTCGAACATTCCGACAATAAGGACACCTACGTCAGACTGCTATTCATAGACTACAGCTTCGCCTGAAACACCATTAGCCCGACAAGACTAATAACCAAACTCCGCAATCTTGGACTTGACCGCTCCCTGTGCAGCTGGATCCTTGACTTCCTCACCAACAGACCGCAATCTGTCAGGATAGGCAACAGCACCTCCTCCACAATAGTCCTCAACACCGGGCCCTGCAATGATGTGTGCTCAGTCCTCTACTGTACTCCCTATACACACATGACTGTGTGGCAAGATTTAACTCCAACTCAATATATAAGTTTGCAGTTGATACGACTGTGGTGGGTCGTATCTCAAACAGCGATGACTCAGACTACAGAAGAGAGATAGGAAACTTGGTTGCATGGTGTACCGAAAACAACCTCTATCTAAATGTCGGAAAGACCAAGGAACTGATCATCGACTTCAGGAAGCGCAGCACGACACACACTCCCGTCTGCATCAATGGCTCCGAAGTGGAGATGGTCGATAGCTTTAAGTTCCTGGGGGTCACCATCACCAACAATCTGTCCTGGTCCACTCACATTGGTGCAACAGTCAAGAAAGCCCAACAACGTCTCTACTTCCTACGGAAGCTAAAGAAATTCGGCATTGACTTTCACAACCTTCTACAGATGTGCGATAGAGAGCATCCTATCCGGCTGCATCATAGCCTGGTATGGCAACTGTTCGGCCCAAGATCGCAAGTAACTGCAGAACATGGTGAACTCAGCCCAACGCATCACACAAGCTTGCCACCCTCACATTGATTCTGTCTACACCTCCCGCTGCCTCAGGAAGGCAGACAGCATTATCAGAGACCCCTCCCACCCAGGCATTGCCTTCTTCCAGACCTTTCCATCAGGCAGAAGGTACAGAAGTCTGAAGACCCGCACATCCAGACAGAGGAACAGCTTCTTCCCCACAGCTACAAGACTCCTCAACGACTCTCCCTTGGACTGATCTGTTCCCTGTACGAACACTATTCACGACGCCCTATGCTGCTCTCGTTTGGCCCTTGCTCCGCACTGTAACCAATCACTGTTTGTTGATGTACCATTTGTCAAGGTACTCTGTTGATTATTCTTTTGTCTATTACGTGCATACAGTGTACGTTCCCTTGGCCGCAGAAAAATACTTTTCACTGTACTTCGGTACATGTGATAATAAATATCAATCAATCAATCAATTGCCTCCGTCTGTGCTGTAGCCACTCTGTGATTCCAATGGTGGGGCAGCCTCAAAGTGCTGAATGGCCTACAACATCTTGCATTTACATCGCACTTTTAGCCAAAGATGCTTCTTGGCAGTGTTACCACTAAATTGCCACTACATTTAACACTGAGCCACAGGAGATATCAGGATGATCCCTGGGCCAGAGAGCTGGATATTAGTAAACGTATCCATGTGCTTAATTCCTACCCAACAACAACTCCTTGAACAAGGACAGAAAATGCTGGACAATTTCAGTGGGTCTGGCAGCAGCTGTGGAGAGAGAAGGGAGCGAACGTTTCGAGTCTGGATCACCCTTTGTCAAAGGTGGAGAGAAGTGGAAAGAGGGTCATATTTATACTGTAGTGAGGCGGAAGGGGGTGGGGGTGGCGTGGAGTAGTGGGGCTGGGTAGAGGGCCAGCAATAGGTGGAGATTCACAAAGATGCCGTGGACAGAAAGAGACAAAGACAAAGGGACTGTAAATGGCCAAGGCTAAGAAGGGGGCTGATAGTGGCACGTTAGGAGATCTGAATGTGTTAATGGTAGAACAAAGGTAAGCAATGTGTCAAATGACAACTAGGAAGATCCATGTAACCCCCCCCCCCCCCCCCCCAACACACACACACAACAGTATAAATCTCATCCTATTTCCAGGTCTCTCCAGCTTTGGCAAAAAGTCACCCAGACTCGAAACATTAGCTCCGTCTCCGTTCTCTCTCCACAGATGCTGTCAGACCTGCTGAGATTGTCCAGCATTTTCTGTTTTGGTTCCAGATTCCAGCATCCGCAGTAATTTGCTTTTAACAGCTTCTTGAAAGGGCATCTGTGCAGTAATCGGATGAGGGCAGAACTGGACTCTGTTGTGATGCCTGCCTGTAGTTAAATAGGTCCACTGCCTGGGCTCAGATGCAAGGAATATGGACAGTGCTGTAGAGGGGCAAATGTGATTCCTGGAGCTACAACCCTGGGAGGCAGCACCTTCAACCAGAGGGAAGGGAGAATGTTTTACGTGAGTAAAGATCATTATTCTATTTCTGTGTTTCAGTGAATGAATGTGTGGGACTGAGGAATTTCGAGCAGGAGACATACCAGGTGCAATCTCTACCTCAGAGGGAAAGATCCCCTCACACCTGGATACATGGTTAGACCTCACAATCCCAGTTGTGAATATCCGCCTGGCTCCTTTTTCCAATCATTACCCAGTGGCCTTTAATTTTAAAAATCCATTTACGGGATGTGGGTGTCGCTGGTTAGGCCAGCATTTATTGCCCATTCTTGGGTACCCTTCAGAGGGTGGTGGTGAGCTGCCTTCTTGAACCGCTGCAGTCCATGTTTACTAACAGTAGACCCACAGTGCTGTTAGGGAGGGAGTTCCAGGATGTTGCCCCAGTAACAGTGAAGGAACGGCAATGTATTTCCAAGTCAGGATGGTGAGTGACTTGGAGGGGAACCTCCAGGTGGTGGGGTTCCCAGGTATCTGCTGCTCTTGTCCTTCTAGATAGTAGTGGTCGTGGGTTTGGAAGGTGTTGGCTAAGGAACGTTGGTGAGTTACTGCAGTGCATCTTGTAGATGGTACACACGGCTGCCACTGTTCATCGGTGGTGGAGGTTTTGAATGTTTGTGGAAGGGGGAGCAATCAAGCGGGCCACTTTGTCCTGGATGGTGTTGAGCTTCTTGAGTGTTGTTGGAGCTGCACTCATCCGGGCAAGTAGAGTGTGAACAGGCTTTGGGGGGTCAGGAGGTGAGTTACTCACCAGGATTCCTTGCCTTTGACCTGCTCTTGTAGCCACAGTATTTATATGACTGGTCCAGTTCAGTTTCTGGTCAATCGTACCCCCCACCCCTCCCTGGCAGCACGGTGGCGCAGTGGTTAGCACTGCGGCCTCACGGCGCCGAGGTCCCAGGTTCGATCCCGGTTCTGGGTCACTGTGTGGAGTTTGCACATTCTCCCCGTGTTTGCGTGGGTTTCACCCCCACAACCCAAAGATGTGCAGGGTAGGTGAATTGGCCACGCTAAATTGCCGCTGAATTGGAAAAAATGAATTGGGTACACTAAAAATTTTTTTTTAATAGTACTCCCCCACACACAAATACACACACACATGCTCACAGATGTTGCTAGTAGGGGATTCAATGATGATAATGCCATTGAATGTCAACAGGTGATGGTTAGATCGTCTTTTGATAGAAATGGTCATTGCCTAGCAAATGTAACTTGCGACTTGTTAGACCAAGCCTGATATTGTCCAGGTCTTGCTGCATTTGGACAGGGACTGCTTCATTATCTGAGGAGTCGCGAACGGCGCTGAACTTTGTGCAGTCATCCGCAAACATCCCCACTTCTGACCTTATGATGGAGGGAACGTCATTGATAAGGCAACTGATGATGGTTGGTCCGAGAACACCCTGAGGAACTCTTACACTGATGTCGTGGATTGACCTCCAACAACCACCACAACCATCTTCCCTTATGCCAGGCATGACTCTACCTAGTCGGGGATTTCCCCCGATTCCCATTGACTCCAGTTTTCCCAGGGCTCCTTGATGCCATACTCTGTCAAACGCTGCCTTGATATCAAGGGCAGTCACTCTCACCTCACCTCTGAAGTTCAGCTCTTTTGTCTATATTTGAACTAAGGCTGTAGTGAGGTCATGAGCTTAGTGAGTTGGCACCCAGGTTATTGCTAAATAAGTGCCACTTGATAGCACTGTTGATGACCCCTTCCATCTCTTTACCGATGATGGAAGAGACTGATAGGTAATTGGCCAAATTGGATCTGTCCTGCTTCTTGTGTACAGGACACACCTGGGAAATGTTCCACATTGCGGGGAGATGCCAGTGTTGTAGCTGTACTGGAACAGCTTGGCTGGGGGGGGGGGGGGGCAGCTAGGTCTGAAGCACAAGTCTTCAGTACTATTGACGGAATATTGTCAGGGCCCATAGCCTTTGCAGTATCCAATGCCTTCAGCCGATCCCTGATATCACTTGGAGTGAATCGTATTGGCTGAAGACTGACATCTGTGATGCTGGAGACCTCAGGAGGAGGCCGAGATGGATCATCCACTCAGCACTTCTAGCAGAAGATTGTTGCGAATGCTTCAGCTTTGTCTTTTGCACTGATGAGCTGGGCTCCGCCATCATTGAGGATGGGGATATTTGTGGAGCCTCCTCCTCCAGTGAGTTGTTTAATTATTCACAACCATTCATGGCTGAATGTGGCAGGACACCAGAGCTTCAATCTGTCCCTTCGATCTGTTGGTTATGGAATTGCTGAGCTCTGTCTATCACTTGCAGCTTATGCTGTTTGGCACACAAGTAATCCTGTGTTGCAGCTTCACCAGGTTGACACCGCATTTTCCGGAATGCCGGATGTTGCTCCTGGCAAGCTCTCCTGCACTCTTCATCGAAGCAGCATCGGTCCCCTGGCTTGGTGGTAACAGTAGAGTGGGGGATATGCCGGGCCATGAGATTACAGGTTGTAGTTGAATACATTTCTGCTGCTGCTGATGGCCCACAGCGCCTCATGGATAACCAGTCCTGAGTAGCTACGTCTGTTCGAAGTCTATCCCATTTAGCACGATATGCTACAGAACACGTTGGAGGGTATCCTCAATGTGAAGGCGGGACTTTTATCTCCACAAGGACCGTGCAGTGGTCACTTCTACCGATACTGTCATGATCAGATACATCTGCAGCAGGCAGATTGGTGAGGACTGTCAGAGGATACAACAGGATTTAGATAATTTGGAGACTTGGGCGGAGAGATGGCAGATGGAGTTTAATCCAGGCAAATGTGAAGTAGTGCATTTTGGAAGGTCTAATACAGGTAGGGAATATACAGTGAATAGCAGAACCCTAAAGAGTATTGACAGTCAGAGAGATCTAGGTGTACAGGTCCACAGGTCACTGAAAGGGGCAACACAGGTGGAGAAGGTAGTCAAGAAGGCATACGGCATGCTTGCCTTCATTGGCCGGGGCATTGAGTATAAGAATTGGCAAGTCATGTTGCAGCTGCATAGAACCTTAGTTAGGCCACGCTTGGAGTATAGTGTTCAATTCTGGTCGGCACACTACCAGAAGGATGTGGAGGCTTTAGAGAGGGTCAGAAGAGATTTACCAGGATGTTGCCTGATAAGAACATAAGAACATAAGAACAAAAGAACTAGAAGCAGGAGTAGGCCATCTGGCCCCTCGAGCCTGCTCCACCATTCAGTGAGATCATGGCTGATCTTTTGTGGACTCAGCTCCACTTTCCTGCCCGAACACCATAACCCTTAATCCCTTTATTCTTCAAAAAACGATCTATCTTTATCTTAAAAACATTTAATGAAGGAGCCTCTACTGCTTCACTGAGCAAGGAATTCCATAGATTCACAACCCTTTGGGTGAACAAGTTCCTCCTAAACTCAGTCCTAACTCTACTTCCCCTTATTTTGAGGCTATGCCCCCTAGTTCTGCTTTCACCCGCCAGTGGAAACAACCTGCCCGCATCTATCCTATCTATTCCCTTCATAATTTTATATGTTTAAAGGAGGGCATTAGCTATGAGGAGAGGTTGAATAAACTCGGTTTGGTCTCACTAGAATTAAGGAGGTTGAGGGGTGACCTGATAGAGGTCTGAGGGGCATAGACAGAGGCTTTTTCGCAGGGTAGAGGGGTCAATTACTAGGGGGCATAGGTTTAAGGTGCGAGGGGCAAAGTTTAGGGGAGATGTACAAGGCAAGTTGTTTACACAGAGGGTAGTGGGTGTAGGAACTCGCTGCCGGAAGAGGTGGTGGAAGCAGGGACGATAATGACGTTTAAGGGGCATCTTGACAAAAACATGGATAGGATGGGAATAGAGGGATACGGACCCCGGAAGTGCAGAAGATTTTAGTTTAGACGGGCAGCATGGTCGGCACAGGCTTGGAGGGCCGAAGGGCCTGTTCCTGCGCTGTACTTTTCTTTGTTCTTCGTTCTTTAATCAGCAGGAGGTTTCCTTGCCCATGTTTGGTCTGGTGCCATGGAACTTCATGAAGTCCAGAGTCGATGTTGAGGACTCCCAGGGTAACTCCCTCCTGACTGGGTATCACTGTGCCGCCACCTCTGCTGGGTCTACCCTGCCAGTGGGACAGGACATACCCAGGAATGGTGATAGCGGTGCCTGTGACATTGTCTGTAAGGTCTGATTCAGTGAGTATGACCATGTCAGGCTGTTGCTTGACAAGTCTGTGAGACAGCTCTCCCAATTTTGGCACCAGCCTTCAGATGTTAATAAGGAGGACTTTGCAGAGTTGACAGGGCTGGGGTTGGCATTGGCATTTTGAAGAGATCCATCCAGTTTAATTCCTCTGTGTTTTCTTTGTAGCGGTAGAGTACAACTGAGTGGTTTGCTGGACTATTTCAGAGGGCATTTAAGAGTTTGCTGTGGGTCTGGAGTCACATGTAGGCCAACCGGGTAAGGATGGCAGATTTCCTTCCAAAAGGACACGAGTGATCCAGATAGCTTTTTTTTGACAATTGACATCATCACCAGAGTTTTAATTCCAGATGTTTTATTCAATTATTCAATTTATTCTATCATTGGGTGGGGAAGTGGGATTCGAACCTGGGTCCCCAGAGCCTTACCCTGGGATGTTGAATTACTCATCCAGTAACAATACCACTACGCCATTGTAATACTGGAGCTGTATAGGGCATTGGTGAGGTCACACCTGGAGTATTGTGAGCAGTTTTGGTGTCCTTATCTGAGGAAGGATATTCTTGCTATGGAGGGAGTGCAGCGAAGGTTTACCAGACCGATTCCTGGGATGGCGGGACTGTCATATGAGGAGAGATTAAATCGGTTTGGATTATATTCATTGGAGTTTAGAAGAGTGAGAGGGGATCTCACAGAAACTTATAAAATTCTAACGGGATTATAATAATAATCTTTATTGTCACAAGTAGGCTTACATTAACACTGCAATGAAGTTACTGTGAAAAGCCCCTAGTCGCCACATTCCGGCGCCTGTTCGGGTACACAGAGGGAGAATTCAGAATGTCCAATTCACCTAACAGCACATCTTTCGGGACTTGTGGAAGGAAACCGGAGCACCCGGAGGAAACACACTCAGACACGGGGAGAACGTGCAGACTCCACACAGACAGTGACACAAGCCGGGAATCGAACCTGGGACCTTGGCTCTGTGAAGCAACAGTGCTGACCACTGTGCTACCGTGCCACCCCATTAGACAAGGTAGATTCAGAAAAATGTTCCCGATGGTGGGGGAGTCCATAATTAGGCGTCAAAGTTTGAGGATAAGGGGTAAACCTTTAAGGACTGAGGTGAGGAGAAATTTCTTCACCCAGTGAGTGGGGAATCTGTGGAATTCACTCCGACACAAAGTAGTTGAAGCCAAAATGTTGTATATTTTCAAGAAGGAATTAGATACAGCTCTTGGGGCTAAAGGAATCAAGGGATGTGGGGGGAAGGTGGGATCAGGGTATTGAACTTGATGACCAGCCATCATCATATTGAATGACGCAGCAGGTTTGAAGGGCTGAATGGTCTTCTCATGCTTCTATTTTCTATGTATGTTTCCATGTATGTGTGTGTTGTGTGTGCTGATTTATATGTCGTAGACATTTGATGAGGATTCGGTCCCCACTCGATGTAAATAAGCAAAACTGTTACTTAAGTGCTGAGAGAGACCTCCACTGTCAGAGGGTCAGTACTGAGGGAGTGCCGCACTGTCAGAGGGCCAGTGTTGAGGGAGTGCTGCATTGTCAGAGGGTCAGTACTGAGGGAGTGCTGCACTGTCAGAGGGTCAGTACTGAGGGAGACCTGCACTGTCAGAGGGTCAGCACTGAGGGAGTCCTGCACTGTCAGAGGGTCAGTACTGAGGGAGTGGTGCACTATCAGAGGGTCAGTACAGAGGGAGTGCTGCACTGTCAGAGGATCAGTGCTGAAGAAACGCTGCACTCTCAGAGGGTCAATACAGAGGAAGCGCTGCACACTCAGAGGGTCACTACAGAGGGAGACCTGCACTGTCAGAGGGTAAGTACTGAGGGAGTGCTGCACTGTCAGAGGGTCAGTACTGAGGGAGTGCTGTACTGTCAAAGGGTCAATACTGAGGGAGTGCTGCACTGTCAGATGGTCAGTACTGAGGGAGCGCTGCACTGTCAGAGGGTCAGTACTGAAGGAGTGCTGCACTGTCAGAGGGTCAGCACCGAGGGAGTGCCGCATTGTCAGAGGGTCAGTGCTGAGGAAGCGCTGCACACTCAGAGGGTCACTACAGAGGGAGACCTGCACTGTCAGAGGGTCAGTGCTGAGGCAGTGCCGTACTGTGAGAGGGTCAGTACTGAGGGAGTGCTGCATTTCAGAGGGTCAGTACTGAGGGAATGCTGCCCTGTCAGAGGGTCAGTACTGAGGGAGAGCTGCACTGTCAGAGGGTCATTACTGAGGGAGCTGCACGGTCAGAGGGTCAGCACAGAGGGAGTGCTGCACTGTCAGAGGATCAGTACTGAGGGATTGCCGCACTGTCAGAGGATCAGTACTGAGGGAGTGCCGCACTGTCAGAGGGTCAGTACTGAGGGAGCGCTGCACAGTCAGAGGATCAGTACTGAGGGATTGCCGCACTGTCAGAGGTGTCATGATATTCAAACACACACATCATGATGGACACACTAACAGGCAAATCAGAGTACACAACACCACAACCAATCACAGACAAGAACACCAACCACATAAAAAGCACGAGCACGACACCTGGAGGTCAGTAGGTCTGGGGAAAAGGAAGCATGAAAGAGCTGTTGAAACACCACAAGCAGGGAGCCCCCCACGTGCAGAGTGCAAAGACCAAGTTGTAAATAGCAAGTTTAAATAAACAAGTGTTGTACCATATGCAACTGTGTTGGCTCTTCTGTGTGTTAGAACACCCAACACCACATGGTACAGGAGTGGATCGATACCTGCCTACCAACCTGCCATTCTGGACATGGACCACACCGGCAAACCGCAGCCGATGCAAGTCACGGGGAACCTAGGCACCAACTGGAAGCTCTACAGGCAGCGATTTGACCTGTACATCCGTGCCACCGAAAAACAGAATGTCTCGGATGATTCGAAGATTGCAATGCTCCTCTTCTACGCAGGCCCCCACCCAAATGATGTCTTTAATTCACTGGTGTTCGAGGAAGGCGAAAACCAGGCCAAATATGACACGGTCATCCTCAAAATGGACCAGCACTTTCAAACTGAAGTAAACGAAACTTTCGAAAGATACATCTTTCAGCAACGCCTGCAAGGTAAGGAGGAGCTTTTTCAACCCTTTTTGACGCACCTCCGGATTCTAGCGCAGTCCTGCGGTTACGGCACCACCACAGAGTCCATGATCAGGGACCAGATTGTTTTTGGCGTTGCCTCCAGTGGCCTACGCCAGCAGCTTCTTAAAATAAAGAGCCTCACCTTAGCGTCTGCTGTGGAAGCCTGTGTCCTCCATGAAAATGCGACCTGCCGTTTTGCCCGATTTCAGGCGTCCGAGTTGGCACGGAGGGGGTCCCCAGCCGTCGAATCGGCAAGCCAGGCCGCCCACGACGTTGAACGCATCCAGGCCGTCGATTTCTTCCCGCCCCACGGCCCGGACGACAGCGGCCGCTTCCCGCGCTTTTCGCGGTCTCCCGCGCAGGTGCGCGCCAAGAATAACGGCCACAACGAGGGACGCACTGCGCAGGCGCGCCCACCGCAAGATCGCACTGCGCATGCGCAGTGGCGCAACGAACGCCGTGACGTCATGACGTGCAGCAAGTGTGGAGGTCTACACTTAAAAGGGCAATGTCCTGCAAAATACCAACAGTGCAACAGATGTGCCATGATAGGCCACTACGCAGCCCGCTGTCGTGCGGCTCAACCCATGGATCCGGCGCATCCTCGACAACCTCGCACACGAGTCAGGACCGTCCAGCCCACGCATCAAGACTTCCAGTTAAGTGATGCAGATGACCAGGATGACTTCAGAGTTGCCGTCATTGATGTCAACAAGGTCAATGCCATCAATCCAGACGATGAGTGGTGTGCCACCCTGACGGTCAACCGATCGCGCGTCGCCTTCCGTCTGGACACCGGCGCATCCGCCAACCTGATTGCTTACTCTGCAGTCCAGGCCATGAAGGTCAAACCACTCATCACACCATCCCGGCTTAAGATGGTTGACTATAACGGGAACGTTATCCCGTCCGTAGGATCTTGCCAGCTACAGGTGACTCACAAGAGGTACACGGCCACACTCCCCTTCGAAGTTGTGGGCTCATCAAAGGACTCGTTACTGGGCGCACAAGCGTGTAAGGTCCTTCACCTGGTACAGCGCATCATGTCTCTCTCTCCAGATGAGATATCCGACTTCCCGGATGCTGAGTTCCACGCGAATCTCCATTCCCTCCTCGCTCACAACCAGGAGGTTTTTGAAGGCATGGGGACATTGCCACACACGTACAAGATTCGACTCAGACCGGACGCCATCCCTGTCGTTCACGCACCTCGCAGGGTTCCTGCGCCTCTCAAAGACCGCCTCAAGGCACAACTGCAGATTCTTCAGGACCAAGGGGTCCTATCCAAGGTCACGGAGCCCACGCCATGGGTCAGCTCCATGGTCTGTGTAAAGAAGCCCTCTGGCGAGCTCCGTATATGTATAGATCCAAAAGATCTGAACAACAACATCATGCGGGAACACTATCCCATCCCAAAACGAGAAGACCTCACCAGCGAGATGGCGCGAGCCAACATATTCACTAAATTGGATGCGTCCAAAGGATTCTGGCAGATCCAACTGGACCCGGCCAGCCGAAGACTATGCACATTCAACACCCCTTTTGGCAGATTCTGCTACAACCGGATGCCATTCGGCATCATTTCGGCATCTGAAGTATTCCACCGCATTATGGAGCAGATGATGGAAGGCATCGAAGGGGTACGTGTATATGTGGACGATATCATCATTTGGTCCACCACTCCGCAGGAACACATGCATCGTCTTCGACGTGTCTTCACCCGCATACGGCAAAATGGCCTGCGTCTCAACCGTGCGAAGTGTGCTTTCGGCCAGACGGAGCTGAAATTCCTCGGGGACCACATCTCAAGGTCCGGGGTCCGTCCCGATGCAGACAAGGTTAGCGCCATCACAGCCATGCCACGACCGGCTGACAAGAAGGCTGTCTTAAGATTCCTGGGCATGGTCAACTTCCTTGGGAAGTTCATTCCCAACCTGGCTTCTCATACAACAAACATGCGCCATCTCGTAAAAAAATCGACGGAATTCAACTGGCACCAGTCGCATCAGCAGGAATGGGAGGAGCTCAAGCACAAACTGGTCACGGCACCAGTGCTGGCCTTCTTTGACGCGACTCGCCCTACAAAGATCTCAACAGACGCCAGCCAATCTGGTATTGGAGCGGTACTCCTGCAAAAAGACAGCACGTCATCATGGGCCCCGGTTGCGTATGCCTCACGAGCCATGACCCCTACCGAACAGCGCTACGCGCAAATCGAAAAAGAATGCCTGGGCTTGTTAACTGGACTGGACAAGTTCCACGACTATGTGTATGGCCTGCCACGATTCACGGTCGAAACTGACCACCGCCCCCTGGTCAACATCATTAACAAAGACCTGAACGACATGACTCCTCGCCTCCAGCGCATCTTACTCAAACTCAGGAGGTACGATTTTGAACTGATCTACACTCCGGGGAAGGAACTCATAGTGGCGGACACTCTTTCCCGAGCAGTGAGCACACCACCAGATGCGGAGGGGTTCGTGCGTCAAATTGAGGCACACGTGACTCTGACAGCAGCAAATATGCCAGCTGATGATCCTTGTCTGGCCCACATACGCGCAGAGACGGCGACTGACCCTCTGCTGCAGCGAGTGATGCGCCACATGACGGAAGGGTGGCTAAAAGGGCAGTGCCCCCAGTTTTACAATGTGCGAGATGATCTCACCAATATAGACGGGGTCCTTATGAAATCGCATAGGATCGTCATTCCACACAGTGTGCGCCAGATGATTCTTCGTCAACTACACGAAGGCCACTTGGGTGTCGAAAAATGCAGACGAAGGGCCCGGGCGGCGGTATATTGGCCGGGTATTAATGAAGACATAGCCAACATGGTGCTCAACTGCACAACCTGTCAGAGGTTTCAGCCGGCGCAACCTCCGGAAACACTTCTACCACACGAGATGGTGACGTCCCCCTGGGCGAAGGTGGGTGTTGACCTATTTCACGCGCTCGGCAGAGATTACATTGTTATTATAGACTACTTCTCAAACTACCCGGAAGTCATGCCTCTCCATGATCTGACGTCGTCCGCAGTCATTGGGGCCTGCAAGGAAACGTTTGCTCGCCATGGCATTCCAAGGACTGTCATGTCAGACAATGGACCTTGTTTTGCCAGCCGTGAATGGTCGTCCTTTGCCGCAGCATATGGTTTCACTCATGTGACATCCAGCCCTCTGCATCCACAATCGAACGGGAAGGCTGAAAAGGGTGTCCACATCGCAAAGCGGCTCCTGTGCAAGGCGGCTGATGCCGGATCGGACTTTAACCTTGCCTTGCTGGCCTATCGATCGGCCCCGTTATCCACGGGCCTCTCGCCAGCGCAGCTACTAATGGGTCGCTCCCTCAGGACGACGGTACCTTCCGTCCTGGCACCGACAACAGACCATGAGGCGGTTCTTCGGGACATGCAACTGCAGCGTGATCGCCAGAAAGGTCGGTACGACACACGAGCGACGGACCTGCCCCCCCTGTCCTCCGGAGACAAAGTACGCGTCCATCAACCGTATGGTGGCTGGTCAGCACCGGCCGAAGTCCTCCGACAAGTGGCTCCCCGCTCGTTCCTGGTTCGCATGCCGGATGGTTCCGTGCGTCGCCGCAATCAGCGCGCCCTTCGCCGACTTCCACGTTCACAGCCACACAACACGCCAGATCCTCAACAGGCTTCCGAGGATGACTTTGTGGAGCTGCCGCACATCACGCCCTTTCCATCGCCACCCATGGCCATGCCTGCACAGCAGCCGGTGGTTCTTGATCCACCCTTAAGGCGGTCAACCCGAATTCGTCGCAAACCCATTAGAATGGACTTATAATACAGTTCATATGTTTAATAAGTTGGACAATTTTACATGATAACCTGTTGTTGTTTATCGTTCCAGATGTCGTCTGACTGGACAACTGTTCAAAATTTTTTTTCTTCTTCTCTCGTTCGCATTTCTGTTATGTTATGGTACAACTGGATTCATGTGACGCACTCGACATCGCCCCATGTACATAGTTCCGTCATAGACACATGCTGCACACGACACACACACACTCTTAGATGCACTCACGTCACGATCATATTTATTACCACGTAGGCACATATCTTTGTAAAAAGGGGGGATGTCATGATATTCAAACACACACATCATGATGGACACACTAACAGGCAAATCAGAGTACACAACACCACAACCAATCACAGACAAGAACACCAACCACATAAAAAGCACGAGCACGACACCTGGAGGTCAGTAGGTCTGGGGAAAAGGAAGCATGAAAGAGCTGTTGAAACACCACAAGCAGGGAGCCCCCCACGTGCAGAGTGCAAAGACCAAGTTGTAAATAGCAAGTTTAAATAAACAAGTGTTGTACCATATGCAACTGTGTTGGCTCTTCTGTGTGTTAGAACACCCAACACCACAAGAGGGTCAGTACTGAGGGATTGCCGCACTGTCAGAGGGTCAGTACTGAGGGAGTGCCGCACTGTCAGAGGGTCAGTACTGAGGGAATGCTGCGCTGTCACAGGGACAGTATCGAGGGAGTGCTGCACTGTTAGAGGATCAGTACTACTGGGCGAGCGCTGCACTCTCAGAGGGTCAGCACAGAGGGAGTGCTGCACTGTCAGAAGGTCAGCACTGAGGGAGCGCTGCACTGTCAGAGGATCAGTACTGAGGGAGTGCTGTACTGTCAGAGGCTCAGTACTGAGGGACTGCGCACTGTCAGAGAGTCAGTACTGAGGGAGTGCTGCACTGTCAGAGAGTCAGTACTGAGGGAGTGCTGCACTGTCAAAAGTTCAGTACTGAGGGAGTGCTGCACTGTCAAAACTTCAGTACTGAGGGAGTGCTGCACTGCCAGAAGGTCAGTACTGAGGGAGTGCTGCATTTCAGAGGGTCAGTACTGAGGGAATGCTGCCCTGTCAGAGGGTCAGTACTGAGGGAGAGCTGCACTGTCAGAGGGTCATTACTGAGGGAGCTGCACGGTCAGAGGGTCAGCACAGAGGGAGTGCTGCACTGTCAAAAGTTCAGTACTGAGGGAGTGCTGCACTGCCAGAAGGTCAGTACTGAGGGAGTGCCGCACTGTCAGAGAGTCAGTACTGAGGGAGTGCTGCACTGTCAAAAGTTCAGTACTGAGGGAGTGCTGCACTGTCAAAGTGTCACTGCTGGGAGTGCTGCACTGTCAGAAGGTCAGTACTGAGGGAGCGCTGCACTGTCAAAGGGTCACTGCTGGGAGTGCTGCTCTGTCAGAGGGTCAGTACTGAGGGAGTGCTGCGCTGTCAGAGGGTCAGTACTGAGGGGGGGGCTGCACTGTCAGAGGGTCAGTACTGAGGGGCTGCTGCACTGTCAGAGGGTCAGTACTGGGGGAGTGCTGCGCTGTCAGAGGGCCAGTACTGAGGGGGGGGCTGCACTGTCAGAGGGTCAGTACTGAGGGAGCGCTGCACTGTCAGAGGGCCAGTACTGAGGGGGGGCTGCACTGTCAGAGGGTCAGTACTGAGGGTGCGCTGCACTGTCAGAGGGTCAGCACTGAGGGAGAGCTGCACTGTCAGAGGGTCAGTACTGAGAGAGCGCTGCACTGTCAGAGGGTCAGTACTGGAGTAGTGCTGCACTGTCAGAGGGCCAGTTCTGAGGGAGAGCTGCACTGTCAGAGGGTCAGTGCTGAGGGTGGGGCGCACTGTCAGAGGGTCAGTGCTGAGGGTGTGCTGCACTGTCAGAGGGACAGTACTGAGGGAGTGCTGCACTGTCAAAGGGTCACTGCTGGGAGTGCTGCTCTGTCAGAGGATCAGTACTGAGGGAGTGCTGCACTGTCAGAGGGTCAGTACTGAGGGAGCGCTGCACTGTCAGAGGGCCAGTACTGAGGGAGCGCTGCACTGTCAGAGGGCCAGTACTGAGGGAGCGCTGCACTGTCAGAGGGCCAGTACTGAGGGAGCGCTGCACTGTCAGAGGGCCAGTACTGAGGGAGGGCTGCACTGTCAGAGGGTCAGTACTGAGGGAGAGCTGCACTGTCAGAGGGTCAGTACTGAGAGAGCGCTGCACTGTCAGAGGGTCAGTACTGAGGGAGCACTGAACAGTCAGAGGGTCAGTACTGAGGGAGTGCTGCACTGTCAAAGGGTCAGTGCTGGGAGTGCTGCACTGTCAGAGGGTCAGTGCTGGGAGTGCTGCACAGTCAGAGTATCAGTACTGGGGCAGTACTGTACTGTCAGAGGGTCAGTGCTGTGGGAGCGCTGCACTGTCAGAGGGTCAGTGCTGGGAGTGCCGCACTGTCAGAGGGTCAGTGCTGAGGGAGTGCCGCACTGTCAGAGGGTCAGTACTGAGAGAATGATGCACTGTCAGAGGGTCAGTATCGAGGGAGTGCTGCCCTGTCAGAGGGTCAGTACTGAGGGAGAGCTGCACTGTCAGAAGGTCAGTACTGAGGGAGCGCTGAACTGTCAGAGGGTCAGCACAGAGGGAGTGCAGCACTGTCAGAGAGTCTGTACTGGGTGAGTGCTGCACTGTCAGAGGGTCAGTACAGAGGGAGCGCTGCACTGTCAGAGGGTCAGTACTGAGGGAGTGCTGCACTGTCAGCGTGTCAGTACTGAGGGTGTGCTGCACTGTCAGAGGGTCAGTACTGAGGGAGCGCTGCACTGTTGGAGGGCCAGTACTGAGTGTGTGCTGCACTGTCAGAAGGTCAGTACTGAGGGAGTGCTGCACTGTCAGAGGGTCAGAGCTGAGGGAGTGCTGCACTGTCAGAGTGACAGTACTGAGGGAGTGCTGCACTATCAGAAGGTCAGTACTGAGGGAGTGCTGCACTGTCAGAGTGACAGTACTGAGGGAGTGCTGCACTCAGAGGGTCAGTAGTGAGGGAGTGCTGCACTCAGAGGGTCAGTACTGAGGGAGTGCTGCACTGTCAATGGGTCAGTGCTGGGAGTGCTGCACTGTCACAGGGTCAGTACAGAGGGTGTGCTGCACTGTCAGGGGGTCAGTGCTGAGGGTGTGCTGCACTGTCAGAGGGTCAGTATGGGGGAGTGCTACACTGTCATGTGGTCAGTATGGGGGAGTGCTGCACTGTCAGAGGGTTAGTGCTGAGGGAGTGATGCACTGTCAAAGGGTCAGTACTGAGGGAGTGCTGCACTGTCAGAGGGTCAGTGCTGAGGGAGTGCTGCACTGACAGAGGGGCAGTACTGAGGGTGTGCCGCACTGTCAGAGGGTCAGTACTGAGGGAGTGCTGCACTGTCACAGGGTCAGTACTGAGGGAGTGCTGCACTGTCAGAGGGTCAGTACTGAGGGAGTGCTGCACTGTCAGATGGTCAGTACTGAGGGTGTGCTGCACTGTCAGAGGATCAGTGCTGAGGGAGTGCTGCACTGTCAGAGGGTCAGTACTGAGGGAGTGCTGCACTCAGAGGGTCAGTATGGGGGAGTGCTGCACTGTCATGGGGTCAGTACTGAGGGAGTGCTGCACTGTCAAAGGGTCAGTACTGAGGGAGTGCTGCACTGTCAGAGGGTCAGTGCTGAGGGAGTGCTGCACTGTCAGAGGGGCAGTACTGAGGGAGTGCTGCACTGTCAAAGGGTCAGTACTGAGGGAGTGCTGCACTGTCAGAGGGTCAGTACTGGGGGAGTGCTGCACTGTCAGAGGGTCAGTGCTGAGGGTGTGCTGAACTGTCAGAGGGTCAGTACTGAGGGAGTGCTGCACTGTCAGAGGGTCAGTACTGAGGGAGTGCTGCACTGTCACAGGGTCAGTACTGAGGGAGTGCCGCACTGTAAGAGTGTCAGTACTGAGGGAGTGCTGCACTGTCAGAAGGTCAGTGCTGAGGGAGTGCTGCACTGTCAGAGGGTCAGTACTGAGGGAGTGCTGCACTGTCACAGGGTCAGTACTGAGGGAATGCCGCACTGTAAAAGTGTCAGTGCTGAGGGAGTGCTGCACTGTCAGAGGGTCAGTACTGAGGGAGTGCTGCACTGTCAGAGGGTCAGTACTGAGGGAGTGCTGCACTGTCAGATGGTCAGTGCTGAGGGAGTGCTGCACTGTTAGAGGGTCAGTACTGAGGGAGTGCTGCACCGCCAGAGGGTCAGTGCTGAAGGAGTGCTGCACTGTCGGAGGGTCAGTGCTGAGGGCGTGCTGCACTGTCAGAGGGTCTGTACTGAGGGAGTGCCGCACTGTCAGAGGGTCAGTGCCGCACTGTCAGAGGGTCAGTGCCGCACTGTCAGAGGGTCAGTGCCGCACTGTCAGAGGGTCAGTGCTGCACTGTCAGAGGGTCAGTGCTGAGGGAGTGCTGCACTGTCAGAGGGTCAGTGCCGCACTGTCAGAGGGTCAGTGCCGCACTGTCAGAGGGTCAGTGCCGCACTGTCAGAGGGTCAGTGCCGCACTGTCAGAGGGTCAGTGCTGAGGGAGTGCTGCACTGTCAGAGGTGCTGTCTCTTGGGCGAGTGATTTTATTTAGAGTACCCAATTATTTTTTTTCAATTAAGTGGCAATTTAGCATGGCCAATCCACCGAACCTTCATATCTTTGGGTTGTGGGGGTGAAACCCACGCAGATACGGGGAGAATGGGGCGAGTGATTAAACTGAGGCCCTCCTTTTCAATTCAGATGAATATGAAACGTCCCATGGCAGTGCTTGAAGAAGTGTTCAGCTGTTCTAGTGTCTTGGCAAACATTGCTCTCTCGTCCTGCATTGCCAAAACAGATTAACTGGTCAATCACAGTTTGTTTGCTCCTGCTATACATACACTGGCACACACCTGCCGGGGGAAATTTGATTGGCTTTGATGCACTTTTGGACATGCTCAAAATTACCCTTAAATGCAAGTTGTCCTTCAGAAGAGAGAGTGAGCAAGCTTGGAAGAAAACCCTTTCTAAAGGCCCCGTGTCCCTTTAAAACCGCACAGTAGCCTTTTTTATTTAGTGTTGTGTTTCGATGTACTTCATCCTGGCTTATTGTGCCGCATGTCCGCCTTCAAGCGGGAGAGCAAGCCAGCGATGTGTCTCCACAATCGCCTGACACGAGCTGCATGGATTCTTTCCCCACCCAGGATGCGTCTTGTCCCAATAGTTTTCTTCTCTCTGAGTGAATCCAGCCAGCAAGGCCAGCCAAGAGCGAGCCAAACCTGTCTGTGAAACAGCTGGCCGCTTCACATGTCCTCTGAGTTCGGGATTTGAACTCATTACTCTCTGGTTTGAAGGGCCCATCATGTGGCTGGTGAGACAGAACCAGGTGGGAGCTATCAGCCAAACGATGTATGGCAGTGAAGGGTCACTTACTGAGCAGAGATATAAAAAGCACATGAAGGAAATCAGCTACTTAAACGCTCCATTAGAGTGGGAGCTGTGAGTTTTTAATGTGTTAACTCAAAGGAGATGGTAGATTAGGGAGTTTGTAGATTGGATCTACTATACTTAGCCTTTTGCTTCTCAAAAGAGCAGCGTTATTTATGATTCATTCCACCCAACTCCCAACCAGTGTAGAAGCCAACTGTGAGGTATTGTATGATAGGGAGGCCAGGCAGACTGAGGGGTGGGGGAATAGGGTGATTTTGGCTTCCCTTCGGCACGGTAGCACAGTGGTTAGCACTGTTGTTTCACAGCGCCAGGGACCCAGGTTCGATTCCCAGCTTGGGTCACTCTCTGTGCAGAGTCTGCACGTTCTCCCCGTGTCTGCGTGGGTTTCCTCCGAGTGCTCCGGTTTCCTCCCACAATCCCGAAAAGCATGTTGTTAGGTGTATTGGACATTCTGAATTCTCCCTCAGTGTACCCGAACAGGCGCCGGAGTGTGGCGACTGGGGGATTTTCACAGTAATTTCATTGCAGTGTTAATATAAGCCTACTTGTGACAATAATAAAGATTAATATTATACGGGACATTATCTGAACTGCCCATGAAGGCTGTTCATACTGGTACGGTGACCATCTGAATCCGTCACGTCAATGTGCGCCGTAGGCCCGTGGGAAAGTTGCATAACGCCTCTCCAGAGTGGCCATTGATGTCACCTTACTCAGACCGCATGTCAGATTAGGGGCCAGAATTCTCCGGCCGTCGGGAATCTCTGTCTCGCCGGCAGCGCACCCCCGCCCGCTGGTCTCCTGGCAGCGTGGGGTGGCTTCAATGGGACATCGCGTGGACAAGAGGCGGGAAGAGAGAACCCCGCTGTCAGCGAACGGCGTGCCACCGGGAAACACGCGGCTGGGAATCTCCGATGTAACAAGTTCAATTGTTACCTACGGATTTCACAGATCATGAACAGGCCATTCAGCCCGACACATTTATGCTGGTGTTTCTGCTCTACACAAACTTCCACCCTCCTTACTTCATCTCATCCATCTGCTGTTTTCTCCCTCCTGCACTTAATCAGCTTCTCATGTGCTATTTTCCTCAGATACTCAGTGTAGCAGCAAGTTCCACATTCCTACCACTCTCTGATTGAAGGCATTTTTTCCTGAATTCCCTATTGGATTTATTAGTTACTATGTAAAATGTATAGCCTCAAGCTTCGGACGAATGGAAGTATCTTCCCTCTCCACACCCGATCAAACACCTTCAGAATTAGGGTTCCCAACTATGGTTAAATGTATTCCTGGAGGTTTCATCACATGACTTGTCCCCCACACCCTCGCCGGTAATCGGCCAACACGTCCATCCTCGTGAAGTGTGACCTTCCTGAACCAATTGGAAAGCAAAAAGACTCATTGCCAAATTGGATGGTTGCCCGAACTATTGACCGAACAGCCTTTACTTCCCCCATTTTCAATATTTTTATATCTGGTAAACAGAATTGATCAAAGAAATTGAAAAAAACCAATCATTTTTAATGTCTGATGCACTATCAATTACTACGAGACGAGAGTAGAGAATAATCGAGGCTTTATTAAGCAGAGATGTGTGGCCTCCTGCAGCTGCTACCAGAATGGAAGCAGCTCGGTGTGCACACACATTTATACTCCGCCTACTGGGCGGAGCCAGCAGGCAGGGATTTACCCCCGTACCTGTAGTACTTACCGTATTACATCTACTAATCATCATTACAACTATTATACAATCAGTGATGACTACCACAATGTCCTGATGGTTTTTCTCCAGGGTCACACACAGCAGTGCCCTGGAGATTGGTCTTCAATACCTGGAGACTACCAGGCCGATTCTGGAGGGTTTTGAAGATACAAAACCTGCGTCAAACAGGCGCCGCCCCCTATTCCGGCGTCAGAAGGGATTCTCCAATGGCCAAATAATATGGAGACCAGAACCTAAAGGATGGATTTTTCCAACAGCGTGTCTGCTTTCAAACAGTCCATTTGAGAATGAGATTGACTGACGCCTCAAGTAACGAGTTTGATTCCAAGCCAACGAAGTGCTATTTTTATCGGATATTTCTCAATTACTTGGCTCTTTGATAATCTTTGGGCCAAAAAGATTCTGTGTAAAACAAACAGACCAGAAACGATTGAGAAATGTTATGAGCGTTGTGCTTGTCAGAGGAAGTCACAACTTTCAAATTTTCATCCTTGTTTTCAGATCTCTCCATGGCCTCGCGCCCCCCCCCCCCCCCCCCCCCCCGCCCCCCCCTCCCCCAACCCTTCCCCCACCCCCATCTCTGTAATCTCCTCCGGTCCCAAGCCCTCCAGGGAACCCGCGCTCCTCCAATTCAGGTCCCTTCAGCATCCCCACATGCTCCAATATTGGTGGTTGTGCCTTCAGCTGCCTGGGCCCAAAGCTCCGGAAATCAGTGCCCCACCCTCTCCCCCTTTCTACCTCTCTTTCCGTTTCAAGTTCTCCTCAAAACCTACCTCTCTGACCAAGCATTTTGCCATCTGCTCCGGTATCTTCTTATCTGACTCAAGTTTGTTTGATAATGCTCGGGTGAGGGGCTTTGTGGCGTGTTACTACGTTAAAGGCACTATATAAATGCACGTTGTTGCTCTTCTTCTTCTTTCAGGCAGCGAGTTCCAGACTCCCACCGCCCTCTGGGTGAAAAAGATTTTCCTCACGTCCCTCAGTTCTTCTGAGGATCCTGCCGTTGATCATGTATTGCCGCGCCTTGTTTGTCCTGCCCAAGTGCGTCACCTCACACTTGTCCAGATTGAATTCCATTTGCCACTGATCAGCCCATCTGACATGGCGATGGGTGGGCTGCTAATTTTGGCCGAGGTGCGTCTGAGGGTCTCTGGGGGTGGGGGGGGGGGGGGGGGCGGGGTGAAGGTTTCTCCTTTTCACCCAATTGCTGGTTTCACTCAATGGCCAGTGTGGGAGGTGGTTGCATTTCTCCCATCATCAAGACAGAACAGCGGTGAAGAGGCTTGACTCCAGAAGAGGCCCAAAATGTACATTTGGTTTCCTTGTGGAGCCCAAAGCAGCATGAGTGTTTCCCTGGACTTTGTGGTATATTTTATACCTCAGAACACTGACATATCTTCACACTGAGGTCTGCAAGGATGGCAGATGCCGTGGACAACCTGGTGCAGCAGAATGCTCACTTTCTGCCAGCGATGGACACAGCCCTGCATTCCGTCATTGTAGCCATGAGCAAGCTTTGTCAGCGGCTACGCAAGAGGTGGATTGGGGACCTCCATCTCCCTCAGGTGACCCTTTCCCTCAGGTGTCAGGGAGGGGCCCTCGGGCATCCATAGTGAGGAGGAACATCACGCAAGCATCCCTGGGGCCTCCACTCAGGCCTCTCCAAGGGTGTTCTGGCGGTTCGAGTCCGCTCTGTGATCCCATCAGCTCCAGCCTCTGGGAATGCTGAGGGTGCACCTTCCTCAGAGGAGGAGACCGGAAGAAAGCCAGGGCTCTCCAGAGGATGGCCTGCCAAGCTCATCAAAGACATTGTGGCGTAATGGTAAACAGGCTGCCTTCGCCTATGCTGTGCATGTACGGTAGCATTGTGGATAGCACAATTGCTTCACAGCTCCAGGGTCCCAGGTTCGATTCCGGCTTGGGTCACTGTCTGTGCGGAGTCTGCACATCCTCCCCGTGTGTGCGCGGGTTTCCTCCGGGTGCTCCGGTTTCCTCCCACAGTCCAAAGATGTGCAGGTTAGGTGGATTGGCCATGATAAATTGCCCTTAGTGTCCAAAATTGCCCTTAGTGTTGGGTGGGGTTACTGGGTTATGGGGATAGGGTGGAGGTGTTGACCTTGGGTGGGGTGCTCTTTCCAAGAGCCGGTGCAGACTCGATGGGCCGAATGGCCTCCTTCTGCACTGTAAATTCTATGATAATCTATGTCGGGGAAGCACCTAGACACAGAGGTGGGGCACATAAAATAAAAGAGTTCTGAGTTCACGCTGGCAGCATGGGTGTGTAATCATTGTAAATTGTTGCTGCACACTTGTAAATATATGTAACGTTGCACTTTCAGGAGGTCTACTGAGTTTTCATTGCTTCTGTCATGTTAATGCTCCAGCGAGCATCCCCCCTACCCCTCTGCCCACCTCACTCCACCCCACTGATTCATGGGAGCGAGTCAGGCAGGATCTATGCCACCCTGGATCATGCCTGCATATGGAGGCCCCGATCTTTGTCAGGGTCCTTGCAAACCATGTACAGGCTGCTTCCCACGCACACTGTGCCCTTGCCCTCCACTGCCTAGTCTATAGAAACACAGTATATTAGGGTTCCCCTTCAGTTGTCCAGTTGAGCTATAGCTTAGTCAGATGCGCCCTGTGCACCACCTTGAATTGAACCAAACTAAGCCGAGCACATGAGGACGTGGAGTTCGCCCTGTGGAGGGCCTCGCTCCATATTTCATCCAGAATAGGACCCAATAGGGGCTGTTTAGCACAGGGCTAAATCGCTGGCTTTGAAAGCAGACCAAGGCAGGCCAGCAGCACAGTTCAATTCCCGTAACAGCCTCCCCGAACAGGCGCCGGAATGTGGCGACTAGGGGCTTTTCACAGTAACTTCATTTGAAGCCTACTTGTGACAATAGACGATTTTCATTTCATTCATTCATTTCTATTCACCCTCCCATTTCACCGGTACCTCAATCAACGGGGCCGACTCCGCTGATAGGATCAGTCCGTATATGCATAAACTAATACCCCACCAGACCCGGCCGAAGACGAAATCCTCTTCAACAGAGGAGAGTGGTGTCAAGGGGAAAAAGAGAGGAAAAACCTTACTTGAAGAATTGTGAATCTGAAAGTATCTGAACAGACTGGAATTAGGGAGTTACAAATTTCTCCACCAGCTCCTTAAAGCTGGCAACCCTTCCCTCCACGAACAGGTCCCAAATCTCTCCAAACCCTTCCCCTTCCTTGACTTAAACGTCGAGTCCAAACCTGCTGCCTGAACTGCTTCCGGACTCTCAGAGTAGACACCAGCACTGGATTCAGGGAAAAACTTACCGCAGACAAAGACAACAATGCAGTTATAATTGAACCAAGACTAGAAACCATGCAGGAGCATCCAATTGTCACCATGTGGAACCCGGATCACTAAACCATCCCAGTACTTTCTCAATATCAGCTGCCCAATGCTTTTTTAAAAAATTTAGAGTACCCAATTTATTTTTTCCAATTAAGGGGCAATTTAGCGTGGCCAATCCACCTACCCTGCACATCTTTGGGTTGTGGGGGCGAAACCCACGCAGACACTGGGAGAATGTGCAAACTCCAACCGGACAGTGACCCAGAGCCGGGATCGAACCCGGGTCCTCGGTGGCGTGAGGCAGCAGTGCTAACCACTGCACCGTGCTGCCCTCTGCTGCCCAATACTAAAATAATAAATTTGGTAGAGTCAAGCCGCCTGATTACCTATCTTTCTGAAGGAACACTCTACAGATCCTTGGGGTCTTACCCCACCCCAAATAAATGGGAACACGAATTTAGTAACTTTGACAAAGAAGGACTTGGGGTGGGGGGGGGGGAGAGACATTGAAAAATAAATAAAAATCTCGAAAGCACAGTCATTTTAACAGTCTGAACCCTGCCCGCCAAGCACAGGGGAGTTACCCCATTTCTGATTTGACACAATTAACCACTAAGACTAGTACAAGTTAATTTATGGAGCAAGGCCCAAAAGTGAGCCGCCCAGATACCCAGATAATGAAAGCTAGTTCTGCCGAGCATCCCCAGATGGGCGCTCCTCTCCGGGGATGGGGGCTTAACCGGGAAGCATTTGCTCTTATCCAAGTTCAGCTTGGACCTAGAGAAAGAGCCAAAACTCCCAAGCAGTTTCATTACCTCATCCATGGTGGATACTGGGTCCATACTGTAAAGAAGTAGGTCAGCTGCGTACAGGGTTACCCTAAGCTCCACCCCTTCCCGATTTAGCCCTTCCACTTAACCTAAGATGTCAGCGCTATGGCGAGTGGTCCTGTTGCCAAGGCAAACAGGAGCAGAGACAATGGACGTTCCTGCCTCGTGCCTCTAGTCAGCAGGAAGTAGCCAGAATTCAAAGCATTCTTGCAAACACCAGAAATGGGGGCCCTAGACAGTGAACAAATCCAGGAGGGGGGCGGGATTCTCCGACTCCCCGCCGGGTTGGAGAATCGCCGGGGGGGCGGCGTGAATCCCGCCCCCGCCGTGCCCCGAATTCTCCGGCCCGCAATGGGCCGAAGTCCCGCCCGTTTAATGAGGCTCCCGCCGGCGTAAATCAAGGTTGGTCCCTACCTGCGGGATCCAGCTCCGTGGGCGGCCTCCGGGGTTCTCGGGTGGGGGGGGGCACGGGGGGATCTGGCCCCAGGAGGTGCCCCAACGGTGGTCTGGCTCGCGGTCGGGGGCCCACCGATCTGCGGGCGGGCATGTGCCGTGGGGGCACTCTATTCCTCCGCATCGGCCGCTGTGGTGCTCCGCGATGGCCGATGCGGAGACGAATCCTCCCGCACATGTGCCAGGATGACGGGAGCACACACTGGCACTCCCATGCATGCGCCACCTCACGCAGGACGGTGGAGGCCCTTCGGCGCCGGTTGGCGTGGCGCCAAGCCCCTTCCCCGCCGGCCGGCGAGGCGCAAACCACTCCGGGGCCGGCCTAGCCCCTGAAGGTGGGGAGGATTCCGCACCTTTGGGGCGGCCCAACGCCGGAGTGGTTCGCGCCACTCCGTCCCGCCGGATTATAGCAGAATCCCGCCCTATTGTCCAAATCCAAACCTCACTAGAGTCTCAAAGAGATATTCCCACTCCACCCTATCAAGTGCCTTTTCAGCACCTAGAGACGCAATCACCTCCGGAGTTTGGGCACTGGAAAGGGACAAAGGACAACGTCTAACAGACAACGGGCGCGATTCTCCGAGCCCCGCACCGGACCAGAGAATCGCCGCGACCGCGCCATGCCGCCCCGACGCTGGCGCCCGATTCTCCGAGGTGAGGAGAATCGGCGCCATTTGCGGCGGCGGGTTTGGCGCGGCGCCGGCTGCGGTCTGCTGGAATCGGCGGGGCCGCCGATTCTCCGGCCCGGATGAGCCGAGCGGCCGGGCGGAAACGGCAGAGTCCCTCCGGCGCCATTCACCCCTGGTCGCTGCCGGCGGGAACTCTGCGCGAACGGTCGGGAGGCGGCCTGTGGGGCGGGGAAAAGCGCTACTTCACCGAGGGGGGCCTTCGATGGGGTCTGGCCCGCGATCAGGAATCACCGATCGGCGGGCCGGCCTCTCCCCCCCCCCCCCCCCGGGCCTACTTTAGAACACAGAACATAGAACATTACAGCGCAGTACAGGCCCTTCGGCCCTCGATGTTGCGCCGACCTGTGAAACCATTCCAAAGCCCATCTACGCTATTCCCTTATCGTCCATATGTTTATCCAATGACCATTTGAATGCCCTTAGTGTTGACGAGTCCACTACTGTTGCAGGCAGGGCATTCCACGCCCTTACTACTCTCTGAGTAAAGAACCTACCTCTGACATCTATCCTATATCTATCTCCCCTCAATTTAAAGCTATGTCCACTCGTGCTAGACATCACCATCCGAGGAAAAAGGGTCTCACTGTCCACCCTATCTAATCCTCTGATCCTCTTGTATGCCTCAATTAAGTCACCTCTTAACCTTCTTCTCTCTAACGAAAACAGCCTCAAGTCCCTCAGCCTTCCCTCATAAGATCTTCCCTCCATACCAGGCAACATTCTGGTAAATCTCCTCTGCACCCTTTTCAATGCTTCTACATCCTTCCTCTAATGCGGCGACCAGAATTGCACGCAATACTCCAAATGCGGCCGCACCAGAGTTTTGTATAGCTGCAACATGACCACATGGCTCCGAAACTCAATCCCTCGACCAATAAAAGCTAACACACTGTACGCCTTCTTAACAACCCTCTCAACCTGGGTGGCAACTTTCAGGGATCTATGTACATGGACACCGAGACCTCTCTGCTCATCCACACTACCAAGAATCTTACCATTAGCCCAGTACTCTGTCTTCCTGTTATTCCTTCCAAAATGAATCACCTCACACTTTTCTGCATTAAACTCCATTTGCCACCTCTCAGCCCAGCGCTGCAGCTTATCTATGTCCCTCTGTAACTTGTAACATCCTTCCGCACTGTCCACAACTCCACCGACTTTAGTGTCATCTGCAAATTTACTCACCCATCCTTCTACGCCCTCCTCCAGGTCATTTATAAAAATGACAAACAGCAGTGGCCCCAAAACAGATCCTTGTGGTACACCACTAGTAACTGGACTCCAGTCTGAACGTTTCCCATTAACCACCACCCTTTGTCTTCTTCCAGCTAGCCAATTTCTGATCCAAACCGCTAAATCACCCTGAATCCCATCCCTCCGTATTTTCTGCAGTAGCCTACCGTGGGGAACCTTATCAAACGCTTTACTGAAATCCATATACACCACACCAACTGCTTTACCCTCATCCACCTGTTTGGCCACCTTCTCAAAGAACTCAATAAGGTTTGTGAGGCACGACCTACCCTTCACAAAACCAGGTTGACTATCTCTAATCAAATTATTCCTTTCCAGATGATTATACATCCTATCTCTTATAAACCTTTCCAAGATTTTGCCCACAACAGAAGTAAGGCTCACTGGTCTATAGTTACCGGGGTTGTCTCTACTCCCCTTCTTGAACAAGGGGACATCATTTGCTATCCTCCAGTCTTCTGGCACTATTCCTGTAGACAAAGATGACTTAAAGATCAAAGCCAAAGGTTCAGCAATCTCCTCCCTAGCTTCCCAGAGAATCCTAGGATAAATCCCATCCGGCCCAGGGGACTTATCTATTTTCACACTTTCCAGAATTGCTAACACCTCCTCCTTATGAACCTCAAGCCCTTCTAGTCTAGTAGCCTGAATCTCAGTATTCTCCTCGACAACATTGTCTTTTTCCTGTGTGAATACTGACAAAAAATATTCGTTTAGCACCTCTCCTATCTCCTCGGACTCCATGCACAACTTCCCACGACTGTCTTTGACTGGCCCTACTACCCTAGTCATTCTTTTATTCCTGACATATCTATAGAAAGCTTTAGGGTTATCCTTGATCCTACCTGCCAAAGACTTCTCATGTCCCCTCCTGGCTCTTCTTAGCTCTATCTTTAGGTCCTTCCTAGCTAACTTGTAACTCTCGAGCGCCCTAACTGAACCTTCATGTCTCATCTTTACATAAGCCTCCTTCTTCCTCTTGACAAGTGTTTTGACTGCTTTAGTAAACCACGGTTCCCTTGCTCGACCACTTCCTCCCTGCCTGACAGGTACATACTTATCATCCTAAGTCTTGCCTCATTGCATCATAATTGCCTTTCCCCCAGATATAACTCTTGCCCTGTGGTATGTACCTATCCCTTTCCATCACTAAAGTAAACGTAATCGAATTGTGGTAACTATCACCAAAGTGCACACCGACCTCCAAATCTAACACCTGTCCTGGTTCATTACCCAGTACCAAATCCAATATGGCCTCGCCTCTCGTTGGCCTATCTACATACTGTGTCAGGAAACCCTCCTGCACACATTGGACAAAAACGGACCCATCTAAAGTACTCGAACTATAGTATTTCCAATCAATATTTGGAAAGTTAAAGTCCCCCATAACAACTACCCTGTTGCTTTCGCTCCTATCCAGAATCATCTTTGCAATCCTTTCCTCTACATCTCTGGAACTTTTTGGAGGCCTATAGAAAACCCCTAACAGGGTGACCTCTCCTTTCCTGTTTCTAACCTCAGCCCATACTACCTCAGTAGACGAGTCCTCATCAAACGTCCATTCTGCCACTGTAATACTGTCCTTGACTAACAATGCCACCCCTCCCCCTATTTTACCATCTTCCCTGAGCTTACTGAAATATCTAAACCCCGGTACCTGCAACAACCATTCCTGTCCCTGCTCTATCCATGTCTCCAAAATGGCCACAACATCGAAGTCCCAGGTACCAACCCATGCCGCAAGTTCCCCCACCTTATTCCGGATGCTCCTGGCATTGAAGAAGACACACTATAATCCACCTTCCTGCCTGTCGGTACACTCCTGCAACTTTGAAATCTTACTCATGACCTCACTACTCTGAACCTCCTGTATACTGGAGCTACAATTCAGGTTAACAAGCCCCTGTTGAACTAGTTTAAACCCTCCCGAAGAGCATTAGCAAATTTCCCCCCTAGGATATTGGTGCCCCTCTGGCCCAGGTGTAGACCATCCCATTTGTAGAGGTCCCACCGACCCCAGAATGAGACCCAATTATCTAGAAATCTGAAACCTTCCCTCCTGCACCATCCCTATAGCCACGTGTTCAGCTCCTCTCTCTCTCTATTCCTTGTCTCGCTAGCACGTGGCACGGGTAACAACCCAGAGATAATAACTCTGTTTGTCCTAGATCTAAGTTTCCACCCTAGCTCCCTGAATTCCTGCTTTACATCCCTATCCCTTTTCCTACCTATGTCGTTGGTACCTATGTGGACCATGACTTGGGGCTGCTCCCCCTCCCCCTTAAGGATCCCGAAAACACGATCCGAGACATCACGGACCCTGGCATCTGGGGGGCAACACACCAACCGCGAGTCTCTCTCATTCCCACAGAATCTCCTATCTATCCCTCTAACTATGGAGTCTCCAATGACTAATGCTCTACTCCTCTCCCCCCTTCCCTTCTGAGCAACAGGGACAGACTCTGTGCCAGAGACCTGTACCCCATGGCTTACCCCTGGTAAGTCCCCCCCCCAACAGTATCCAAAACGGTATACTTGTTACAAAGGGGAACGACCACAGGGGATCCCTGTACTGACTGCTTCCTCCCAGCCCCTCTCACCGTCACCCATCTATCTTTATTCTTCGGAGTAACTACATCCCTGAAGCTTCTATCTATGACCACCTCTGCCTCCCGAATGATCCGAAGTTCATCCAGCTCCAGCTCCAGTTCCCTAACACGGTTTCTGAGGAGCTGGAGATTGGTGCACTTCCCACAGATGAAATCAGCAGGGACACTGATGGCGTCCCTCACCTCAAACATTCTGCAGGAGGAACATTGCACTACCTTCCCTGCCATCACCTATAGATAAAAAAAGAAAAAGAAAGAAAGAGCTTACCTGTTATTCACTCTACCCCTTAGGTTAAAGGAGGTGGCAGGGTGGGGGAACACTACAAGTGCAGTGTCTAGGGTTTAGAAACTGCCCAACTTAAATACAGGTAAAAATAAAACACTTAACCAGCAACCACTGCGCCCACACAAAAACAGCAATCAGCTGTTATTGGCCTGCACAAACAGTTTAAATCTTTACTACTTATCCAGCAGTCACTCTGTCCTCACTCCAACCGGATTCAGCTGGAAACTCCGTGCAGTAAGTTTTTAAAAAAATTGACTCCCCTTCTCAGCAAGCACTCACTCAGCAACCCCCGCACGATAACACCTGAGGGAAAATAAAAGAAAAACTACTTACCAGTCACCAGCCAATCCCTTACTTTTTTCTGCTTCCGGCCCCACCCCCACGCCATGTTGCGTCTGGGCCTGAGCGCTGAAGAAGTCCCCCGCACATGCGTGGGTTGGCGCGGCCCAACTGCGCATGCGCGGGTTGGCGTGGCACCAGGAAGGGAAGCTGGAGCGGCGTGAACCACTCCAGTGCCATGCTCGCCCCCTGTGGGGGACAGAATCGGTCGTCCCCGTGCCCGTTTCGCGCCGTGGTGAAACGCGACGGCGTTCACGACGGCGCGAACACTTAGTCTCCATTTTGGAGAATCGCCCCCAACATATGTTGGCCGACAACTGCCGACCCTTAACAAAGCCTGTCTGGTCTTCCGAGATCACCGCTGGGAGGCAGGGGTCCACCCTCAGTCCCAGCGCTTTGGCACTAGCTTAACATCCGCATTTAAGAGTGAAATAGGTCAATATGACCCACACTCTCTTGGGAATCAAGGAGACAGGGGCCTGGGCAAGGGTAGAGGGCATAGAACCCAGGATAGTGAATCATTAAACATGTCTAGAATCGGAGGTACCAATTGTTCTGCAAACTTCTTTTAACATTCAATGGGGAAGTCATCAGGGCCAGGAGTTTAACCAGTCTGCGTCAACCCAATGCATTTCCTAATTTCCTCTGGGCCCAACGGGGATTCCAACTCTTCACGGTGCTTCCCCTCCACAGCTATCCAAAAAATCCACCATGACCGAGCTCTCAGCCAGCGGCTGCGATCTATAGAGACCCCGATAGGAAATTTCAAAAGCTGCATTGAACAGAGGTGGGTCGCGTATCTGTGCAGACCCCAGGGAAGCCGCTTGTCATCTAAGCTGGTGATCTAAGAGGCACTTGGTCTTCTCCCCATGTTGATAAAATACTCCCCTTGACCGTCGCAGCTAGCCCACTGCCTTATCCATTGATCATAATTCAAATTGTGTCTGTAACTTTTTCCTACTTGCCTGCATCTCCAGGGTTTGGGCAAGTGAGAACTGATGGTCCACCTCAAGAATGGAGCCCACCAGCCTCAGTCTTTCTCATGTGCACTTTGTAGGACATTATCTTCCCCTTAAGAACCACCTTCAGGGCTTCCCTCTGAGTAGAGGGTGAGATAGACTCACTTTTATTGAATTTAATATATTCCCCAAAGGCGATGGACAGGCATTCACAAAATCTCTTGTCCGCTAATAATGCCGTATCCAATCTCCATGGTGGACTCTGGGAGGGACTTGCCTCGAGTGCCAAATCAACGAAGTGTGGGACATGATCTGAAATCACAATCGCTGAGTAACCCGTCCCCTTCACCAAAGGGGAAGAGACTATCCAACAGAAAAAAGTTGATACGTGAGTAAAGCTGAAAAACAAAAAATCTTTAAAAACGCACCAGGGGATCTGCGCCTCCCTCCCCCTCATCTGTTCCATGAAAGACAACAAAGCTCTGTCCACACCTGATGGAGTCAACAAGAGCACCAAGAATCATAGAATTTACAGTGCAGAAGGAGACCATTCGGCCCATCGAGTCTGCACCGACTCTTTGTAAGAGCACCCTACCCAAGCCCAAACCGCCACCCTATCCCCATAACCCAGTAACCCCACCCAACACTAAGGGCAATTTAGCATGGCCAATCCATCTAACCCGCACATCTGTGGACTGTGGGAGGAAACCGGAGCACCCGGAGGAAACCCACGCACACACGGGGAGAACGTGCAGACTCCGCACAGACAGTGACCCAAGCCGGGAATCGAACCTGGGACCCTGGGGTTGTGAAGCAATTGTGCTAACCACCATGCTACCGTGCTGCCCATGATCTAAAACAGAACTACTATAATGAGCTGCAGTCAACCCCTCAACACCGCTCCCTTTAGCTAACTCTTCAGTTAGCAGGGTGTCTCCCAACGAGAGTGAGGAAAAATGGTTACAAAACAAAAACAAAGTATAAAATCCCCTTAAACCATTGTACCCCACTAAGGGGCTGATTTAGCATAGTGGGCTAAATAGCTGGCTTTTAAAGCAGACCCAGGCAGGCCAGCAGCGCAGGTTCAATTCCCGTATCAGCCTCCCTGAACAAATGAAAACAGCTTATTGTCACAAGTGGACTTCAAATGAAGTTACTGTGAAAAGTCCCTAGTCGCCACATTCCGGCGCCTGTTCGGGGAGGCTGGTACGGGAATTGAACCGTGCTGCTGGCTGCCTTGGTCTGCTTTCAAAGCCAGTGATTTAGCCCTGTGCTAAACAGGTAGCTATATATTTTCATAATAATTAGAACGGAACCCCACATAAAATTAGATCCCAAATTTACCCCCGAACTGTGAAAAATTCAACCCAAGAACAGGAAAATGGAAACATGAACATGAAACTCCAACAATTTAATAATTCAACATCCCTAATACCCAAAAGCTCAATCATATCGTGCCCAAACGTGCCCGGCCCATGTTTCTTTACAAAGGAGTCCACCTATCCCAGCTCATCAAATTAATAGTCCTTTTCCTTGAAAGTCGCGCCGGATACTGCACCCAAACCGGGCTCCACTTTTGTACAAGGCAGCGTTGGCTTTGCTGAACGCAGCCCTCTTCTTTGCCAGCTTCGCTCCCCATGTCCTGGTCGAACCTGATGGTGTGGCCTTCCCATTTGTAGTCGCAATGCTCCCTCGCCCTTCAGGACCCACTCCTATTCTTTGAAGTTCTGAAACTTCACGATTATCACACGCGGTGGTTCCTCAGGGAGAGGCTTCTGCCGGCGATATCTCCACTTCCAGTGAGGCAATCTGGTCACGATGCCTCGAAAGGGCCACCTCCACTTCCCTCCACCATTTTGTTGGTCCTCTCCAAAGCCATTTGATGGGAGCCAAGGCCTCTTCAATCAATTTGCGAATCCCACCAATGGCATGATAAACAACTTCTAGGGGGCCTCTGGTGGGAATGGTGACCCGCCTTTCTCCCATTCTCCCGTCAGGACAGACGGGGCCGTACGTTACTGCTGTCATTTCCCACTGTCAGAGAATTGATTTTGTCACTTGCGCTGTATTCTCTGTCCCCGTTGGCCACACAACCTGCCGCTGGCAGGCGGGGGCGATTCCATCCAATGATTCTCAGAACCCAATGAACTTGACAGTAAAAAGACAAAAATGTACGATTCTTCCCTCTCCTAAGTTCAGACAATAGACTTTAAAAAAAGTCCCAAGACAGGAGATTCATCCAACTCAACACCAAGCCACATGAGCAGATATTAGGACAAGACTTGGTCAGACAGGTACGTTTGAAGGAGGTGAGTTCAGTGTTCAATGGTTCACCTGTTCTTTGCTTGATTATGTGAGTCTGTTTACTAATGATGCTCATGGTGCTTGCTTCATTAAGCCTGGGTGTGGACTCAGGGAATAGTAAACAAACAGTAGAAGGAGCTAGAAGCCTGAGCTGTAAGAATGAAGTAGAGATTTTAAGGTACTGTGTATAAAACCTATTACACACATAGAGACTGGTGTTTTCTCTGCTCCTAGATGTAAACATAAAACGGCGAGACAGGTAATAAAGACCGACTGGGATTTGTTGAATCACAACCCAGCCTGGGGCAACGCTTTCAAGAGTGGAGGGAAAACTAGAGAGAAAAATATCTCCCCCCCCAAGTTTATTTAGGATGTCAGGGATCCTACCCCACTCCCAGACCTCCGCCTGCATGACCAGAGATGCTAATCAGTTTGGAGAAGTTAAACTGAGTTGCCATCCACCTCTTCTGGTGGTTCAGGTGGAGACCCAAGATCCCATCAGAAATCTGAACAAGAGCAGAAAGTTCTCCCAGTGCCTTGCTCTTAGGTGGATTGTTAGGTGAATTGGACGTCCTGAATTCTCCCTCTATCTACCCGAACAGGGTACACGTGGGGCGCGATTCTCCCAGCCCCATGCCGGGCCGGAGAATCGCCGCAATCGCGCCATGTTGCCCCGACGCCGGCGCGCGATTCTTCACGGTGGGGAGAATCGACGCCATTTGCGCCGGCGGGTTTGGCACGGCGCCGGGCGCGGGCCGCTGTCCACGGCCGGGCTGCCAATTCCCCAGCCCGGATGGGCCGAGCGGCCACGCAGAAACAGCAGAGTCCCGCCGGCGCCGTTCACCCCTGCTCACAGCCGGCGGGAACTCTGTGCGTAGGGTCGGGGGGCGGACTAGGGGGCAGGTAAAAGCGGTCCTTCACCGGGGGGGGGGGGGGGCCTCCGATGGGGTCTGGCTCACGATCGGGGCCCACCGATTGGCGGGCCCGCCTCCCCCCCCCCCGGCGTACTTTGTTGCGCGGCCGGCCCTTGAACCCCCGCGCCATGTTGCATCGGGGCCGGCGCGCTGGAGAAGTCCCCCGCGCATGCGCGGGTTGGCACGGCGCCCATTTGGCGCTGGGAAGGGAGGCTGGAGCGGCGTGAACCGCTCGGCGTTCACAACGGCGCAAACACTTAGTCTCCATTTCGGAGAATCGCGCCCAGGGTGGCGGAGAGTGGCAATTTTCTCAGTAACTTTATTGCAGTGTTAATGTAAGCCTACTTGGGATACTAATAAAGATTATTATTATTATTACACCCTCCACCCACCATAAGGCCAACGAACTGATCAATCATCTCATTTCTTTTCGCAATGACTGTCATGTTTGCCCGCATAGCACCAGTCACTGTGTTAATTAGTTGCTGGTGAAACACTCTGGAACATTTCTAAGAGACCGAAAGCTGTTCACTATGACACAAGATGTATCCTTATTTAATGGATACCTTTCCATTGGAACAGAAGATGTAACGCTGGAGAATTGAGAGACGACCAATCAGACCCTGGGCGGGATTCTCCGGTTACTCAGCCGCGTGTTTCTTGGCAGCGGCGTTCGCTGGCGGCAGGGATCTCTCTTCCCATGGAAGCCATCCCATCGTCGGGAATTCCACGAGCGGGGGTGCTCTGCCGGCAGGAAAAGTGAATCGCAACGGACGGACAATTCTAGCCCACCTATTTTTGATAAAGAATGAATGGAGTTTCCCTTTAAAGTCGTGCCCTCCCACACAGCTAAAGTCTTGCTAAAATAATATAAGCTCGAAGCCTTTCAGCTCAGAACCTCCGCTGAGCGGTTTGGGATTCTCGCGTGAACCTTGTTGAAACACTCATCACTGTTTATGTTCTCAGCTGCCGTTCACTGGCCTGACCCTGACCTGTCGCTCACACAGGCAGTGCAGCTGCCTGAAAACATGTCTTTCCCCTTCTCACCACCCTCAAATCACAACCCCCCTCCCTCGGCCCACCCCCAGGCTACCACCACCACTATCCCCAGCCCTCCCACCCAGACCCCTCCCCCAGCCCTCCCCCAGACCACCACTCCCCTCCCCCAGCCCTCCCCCAGACTGCCACTTACCCCCGGCCCTCTGCCGCAAACCTCGGCCTTCCCCCAGGCCATCACCGCTACCGCAACCCCCGCGGCCCTCCCACACGAACCCCCCCCCCCGTCAGCCACCACACCACCACCATCCCACTGGGGTTCTATCTCCTTTATCTTTATTGTCACAAGTAGGTTTACATTAACACTGCAGTGAAGTTACTGTGAAAATCCCCTCGTCGCCACATTCCGCCGCCTGTTCGGGTACACTGAGGGAGAATTCAGAATGTCCAATTCACCTGACAGCATGTCTTTCAGGACATGTGGGAGGAAACCGGAGCACCCGGAGGAAACCCACGCAGACACGGGGGGAATGTGCAGACTCCGCACAGACAGTGACCCAAGCCGGGAATCGAACCTGGAACCCTGGAGCTGTGAAGCACTGTGCTACCGTGCCACCCTCTCTGGTATGTTGGCTGGCACGAGACTCCAGCCTGACCTACTCTCCCTCCATTCCACTTTTGGGTCCAAAGCCATCAACTGCCTTGGCCGGACTCTTTGAAGTTTCCTCGCGCGCGCCCCCCACCCCACCCCACCTCTCTCCCCAGTTATGAAAACTTTCTCAAAGGAGATTTCTCCAATCAGGCTTTCACAATCTCTCCTAACCCACCACGCAAACCCCATTCCCCCTGAACCTGGCTTCTCTTTTTACATGTGCGATTCGATATCAATGCAAGTTGTGCTTTGAATGCTTTTCTTTACCGGCACCTAAGTCCGAAATGAAAATATCGAGGTATGTTAGTATTAGCCATATCAGATAAATGCACTTTCGTAGAAACAAAATTTTCAATGCATTCTCTGAAATGCTGTAACACCTGGACTGGAACTCACGGGTAATATTTGGTCCTGTCTCTTTCTTCCCCCTCCCAGGATATATAGCCCCGGGATCTGCTTAATGCTCGAAGTACTTAAGAACATAGGACCATAAGAAATAGGGACAGCAGTAGGCCATTCAGGCCTTTGAACCTGCTCCACCTGTCAATAAGACCGTGGCCTCAACACCATTTTCTTGCCTGTCTCCCCTTAACCCTCAACTGAAGAATCCTGCCCCACCTCTCACTCTTGTAAATGCCAATCGGTATAGACGCAACCAGTTCAACCGTTTCTCATTGGACAGCCCTTCATTCCAGTACTTCGATACAGACGGTCCCTTCATCCAAGTCATCAGTAAGCATTTGAGGCCCCAGCACTGCGACACTGCACTAGTTACAGTTACATCCCCACCCACCCCTTACTCTCTGTACTCTCATCTTGTGACCTTTTATGTGGGACCCCATCAAATGCCGCTTGGAAATCCAAATACACTGCACTTGAAGTTCATTGGGATGTGCTCATGTCCTTCTAAGTGAACCTGTCAACAATTTGCTTTCTCCAAGTGCAGTTGTTTGTACTGAGGGCCCAGGGCCCTCAGGTTACCACGAGGAAGTGAGCTGACCTTCAGAAACAATCCTTTTAAAAAAACATCCTCACAGTTATTGTCAAGTTATTTATATCAGCAAGGAAGGGATGCCTCTGAGACTTTAACTGTAGACTTTAGATTTGAGATTTGAGATTGTCCTAATGTACTCTGTGGCCTGTCTTTCTGTATGTCGTATCTATAGGAAGTACAACAGGTAATTTATGTTGCTTCACTGGGTGCGATAGTGCTGCTAAAATCAGGCTCCTCCTCGACAGGCGGGGTTTCCCACCCCCTCCGCGTCGCGGGCATGCTTTGCGTAGCGGCCCGCCAGGGTCCTGCTGCTGCCAACGGGTTTGCCCGGGTGTCCGCACCCTCCGCCACCGGGGAACCGGGGATGTGGGATCGCCATCGGTGGGACTCAAAGATCCCGCCAGCGGAAACAGCTGGCAAATGCCAACCTGCATGTGTATGGAGTACAGAGGACAGAAACAGGCCTTTTGGCCCAACTGGACTGGGCTGGAGTTGGGCGCTCCACACAAGCCTCCTCCCATCCCTCTTCGCCCAAACCCGCCAATTCATCCGTTTCGTTTTAAGCTGTGTCTCTCTGGCCTCTCCCGAAATAGAACTATGCTATTCACCTCAACTACTCCTCGTGGTAACACATTGCGCATTCTAATTACTCTCTGTAACAACTATTGAGAGATGAAGTTCATCCACAACGGGGAGGAAGGGGACAGAATCTTTGTTTCTTTTTCTACCCTGTAGCAGTGTGTATCTTGGCTCCAAAATGCTTCGCTGCTTCACTGCGGCGTCATCGCTTCAAGTTCAAAAAGTTATCGGATTGGTAGCACAGAAAATAAATATTGATGGAAAGAGACACATTGCCATGGCACTCATCAAGGCAAACACAGGAACGTCAAATTTCAAACCACCACGATAATTCATACTGACTGGAGGAGGGGTTGCCTTGGAGAACGCAACAGGAGACTATCGGCTCCCCAAGCTCCTGGGCAATTCAAAAGAGGTGCAAGGCTTGGACAAGTTCCTTTTGTTTGCAGAGAATGGGTCACTGCGTGTGAATGCATTTTGCGACTCGCAAGTGTAAATGAGCCACATTACGAGCTCGACTGATTACCTTAAATTGCCGACTTGCCAACCATTCAGTAACCTTTTCTCCTGGAGGATGAATTGTTGTGATTGAAATTTGCGGTTCTGATGAGTGCAAAATGAAAAGCTTCACCAATGTGCCCCTCTATTCAGCAATATCCCGTTTAATAGGTCACGGGTTGAAGCTTTAGTCCAGGACCTCATGTCCTCTCCCATGACGTGGGGGACCTGTGATATGAAAGAATCGACAAGCATTCCCTCTTTGAAAGACTGTTTCAGAGACACTAAAAATACCCTCAACTGCAAAAAACAATTAAAAGCTGTTCCCTGCTTGTGTAGTATAACCACAAGACCACATACTCATTTCATTTAAACCATCAATTAGCTGCTTGTTCGGGGAATCATTCTGTTTTTCTTCAAAGTTCTGGGAAAATCGGAGCCGTGCCCTATATAGGAAATTAGGAAAACAGAATTTCAGACGCTTGACAATTCACTAATTACTCTCATTTAAAGAGGCACTTTCTCCTTTTGTCAGCCTGATATATGATCCCTGGTAGAGTTGAAGATTGTTTTTCTTAAACAGTGGCAAAATTGCGCTCTTGTTTCCTCCTGCTGCTACGGTGCACTAGTACCTTGTTGTTCTCAATATAGTTCAGGCCCCCAGTCCAGCAACGCAGGTGCATTTATTATTCAAATTGATTCGTGGAAATAGATGTTGCCAGAGGCTGTGCGACCGTTCCTCACTGAAATGTGACTCATCATCAAAGCGACTCCGCTTCTGTTGTTGGAGAAATTGGAAAGCTTAGAGAAGGAGACGGAGAGTGGACGAAGGTGCTCGGATAACTGTCCAGAAAGACAATGCAATAATGTGCACTCTCTGCTACAGGTTTATAGGGTTAGAACAGTACAGAGTAAAAAAGTGAGGCGAGGCACCACTGGGCCACTAGGGTGCCATGCGCCGACCGGGTCCCCACAACAAAACAGACACAAGACTCCAACGGCTACCAGGAAGTGGGAGAGAAAGTGTACTCAGCACCACCATGAAAATAGTGAGAATAAATTCTACCCCTACCCCAACATCGCTCCTCCACTTTTAGTTGTCCTCAGAGGCTTTGATTTATGCTCTGGCCTACAGCTCCACAGGTGTAATATCGGATCAAGAGTTACGGCACGGTAGCACAGTGGTTAGCACCACTGCCTCACAGCACCAGGGACCTGGGTTTGATTCCGACCTCGGGTGACTGTCGATGTGGGCTTTGCGCTTTCTCCCCATGTCTGCGTGGGTTTCTTCCGGGTGCTCCGGTTTCCTGCCACACAGTCCAAAGATGATGTTCAGGTTAGGTGAATTGGCCATGCTAATAAGGTGCACAAATATAAGGGCAGCACAGTGGCGCAGTGGGTTAGCCTTGCAGCCTCACGGCGCCGAGGTCCCAGGTTCGATTCCGGCTCTGGGTCACTGTCCGTGTGGAATTTGCACATCCTCCCGTGTGTGCGTGGGTTTCCTCCGGCTGCTCCGGTTTCCTCCCACAGTCCAAAGATGTGCAGGTTAGGTGGATTGGCCATGATAAATTGCCCTTAGTGTCCAAAATTGCCCTTAGTGTTGGGTGGGGTCACTAGGTTATGGGGATAGGGTTGGAGGTGTTGACCTTGGGTGGGGTGCTCTTTCCGGGTGCCGGTGCAGACTCAATGGGCCGAATGGCCTCCTTCTGCACTGTAAATTCTATGATGACAACCCAAAGATGTGCAGGCTAGGTGGATTGGCCACGGTAAAATTGACCCTTAATTGGAAAAGATTAATTGGGTGCACTAAATTTTTTTTTTTAATTGCCCAAATATGGGGATAGGAGCGGGATGAGTGCTTAGGTAAAGTGCTCTGTTGGAGCAAGGGCCATTGCAGATTTGATGGGCTAAATAGCCTCCTTCTGCACTGTAGGGATTCTCTGATTTGACAGCGGAAACATGGCAGTTGATGTCCATAGCTTCACACTTCCCCGTAGGGAGCAGCGGTCCACCGTCAATAAGGAGACAGGTTTTCTCCTCGCTTTCCCAGCACTTCTGGGCTCATTTAACTGATGCCACTGTCAGTTGAGCTGTTTTCAATTGTGGTACAAGTTGTTATGTTACTGGACTGGTGATCCAGGGATACACATTCAAATCCCACCGTGGCAGCTGGGAACTTTAAAATTCAGTTCACTGGAATGAAAACGCTAGCGTTGGTCATGGTGACCGATTGACGTAAAAACCCATCTGGTTGCGTCATGCCTTTTAGGGGAGGAAATCTGCCGTCCTTACCCGGTCTGGCCCATATGTGACTCCAGACCCACAGCAACGTGGGTGACCCTTAACTGCTCTCTGAAATGGCCTAGCAAGCCACTCAGTTTGGGAGGAAACATCGACAGGCACTAAAATGCTGGCCTTGCCCACTCATCCCCACTCCCATCACAACTAACAGAGCAGCATGCCTACAATGCAGAAAAACATCTGCCTGAAGTACCTGGAACCATCTTCATTATTTCAGCTAGCGGAGGTGGACAATGGTGTAGAGTTGGAGGTAAATGAGCTTAAGTGATGAATAGAATATGGGCTCAAACATGCCCTCATGATGTGCTGAAGAGCGTTACAGCCAATGGCCCCCTTTGCAAGGGCAGTGACTGGTGTGATGTAGGAAACACGGCAGCCAATTTACACACAGCAAGATCCCACAACGAGGAATGTGGTAATGACCTGGTAATCCAGTTTGTCCTTTCGTGATGGTCATGGTTAGTGAAGGTCATGAGTTTCAAAGAATGAGAGGTGATCACATTGAAACCTCGGAAATACTTCAAGGGATAGACAGGTGAGATGTTTCCCTTGGTTGAGGAGTCTCGAACCAGGAGGTACAATTTCAGACATCCTAAGCACACGGCAGGCCCAGGGGAGTTCGTTTCGGAAAATTATGACCTTGATTCTAATGCTCTTGGCACCGCCAAGGGCACTGATGTTAACACGCCTGTCCTACCAGCTGATGCGGAGAATCCATTTCAGACAGCATTGATAATCCCTTTCCAGGGCCTTGAGGTGCCGTCTGAATTTAGTTTCTGAGCCATATAGAAGAGTTGGAAGGATGACCACCTTGTACACACGGATATTGATGCCAGCACAGATGTCACAGTCGTCAAGACTCTCATCCTTGGGCACCGAAGAGGAGCTCACAGATTGGAAACGATGTTGAATCTCCACATTGATGTGAGCCTTAGAGAAGAGGAGTTCCTATGTACGGGAAATGTTCCACGTGTGGCAGGGTTTCTCTGTTGATGCTGATGGTGAGAGAGACTGGGCCTTGCCCCGGGGGCGGGTTGGTAAAGGACTTGAGCCTTCTTGAGGTTGAGGATGAGACCAATTCTTTGGTCTGCTTCCACGAAGGTGTCAAGCATGTCTTGGAGATTCTCCTCTGAGAGAGAGGAGATGGCGATGCCAGCCACATACTGACGTTCCACGAGTAATGTCGGTGTCATTTTCTTCTTGGATTCCAAGTGATTGAGGTTGGAAGGTTTTCCGTCCATCCTGTAGGCTATGCCTCCACTGGGAAGCTTGTTCTTGACAAAGTGATGGATGGTGACGATGAAGATGGGGAAAAGGGTTGGGGGGGAGTGAGGACACATCCCTGCTTGACTCCAGTCTTGCCTTGAAGGTTTCTGTCTGATTTCCGTCAGTGAGAACTGTTGCCGACATCTTGTCAGTGGAGGAGTCGGAGGATGTTAATGAATTTCTCTGGACTGCCGGACTTTGACAGCACTCCCCAATTGACTGAGTTAAAAACCTCGGTCAGAGCGATGAAGACCATGTAGAGTGGTTGATGGTGCTCCTGGCATTTCTCTTGAAGTTGCCGAGCAGCGAAAATCGTGTCCTCTGTTCCACGGTTTTGTCGGAAGCCAAACTAGCTTTCCGGAAGGATTTCTTCGGAGAATGGGAGAAGGCGGCTGGCGAGGATTCGGGTGATGATCCTCCCGGCGATGGAGAGTACAGAGATTCCTGGGAATTCCCATAGTCCGCTTTGTCTCCTCTCTTGAAGATGGTGGTGATGACGGCATCCCGGAGGTGGGCAGGAATTTCTTCCCTGTCCCAGATTTCTGTCAGCAGCTGGTGGAGACGATGAGTGATCGCTTCTCCCTCCAAATTTGAAAATCTCCGCTGGGATCCCTTCCAATCCTGCGGATTTTCTACGCGCCTTTACCGGATATTAAAATATTGAAAATGGGAAACTGTTTGGTTGGCAGTTAAGCACATCCAATTGGGTAATGCATCTTTTTGCTTCCAGCTGGCGAAGGTTCGTCACAAGGATGGATGTGTTGGCCGACTAATGGCAGGTCATGTGATGAAACCTCCAGGAATACACTTTTTAAAATACATTTAGAATACCCAATTATATTTTTTCCAATTAGGGGGCAATCCCTACCCAGCATCTTTGGGTTGTGGGGGTGAGACCCACGCAGACACGGGGAGAATGTGTAATCTCCACGCGGACAGTGATCCAGAGCCGGGATCGAACCCAGGTCCTTGGTGCAGTAAGGCAGCAGTGCTAACCACTTCATCACCAGGTCGCACTACCTCCAGGAATATATTTAATCACAGTTGAGAACCCTCCCAAAAGATAACACCTCTAGCAGTGCAGCATCAGTACTGCACTGAAGTGTCAGCCTTGATTACCGTAGAATCATAGAATTTACAGTGCAGAAGGAGGCCATTCAGCCCATCGAGTCTGCACCGGCCCTTGGAAAGGGCACTCTACTTAAGCCCACACCTCCACCCTATCCCCGTAAGCCCACTTGACCTTTTTTGGACATTAAGGGCAATTTAGCCTGGCTAATCCACCTAACCTGCACATCTTTGGACTGTGGGAGGAAACCGGAGCACCCGGAGGAAACCCACACAGACAAGGGAAGAGTGTGCAGACTCCGCACAGACAGTGACCCAAGCCAGGAATCGAACTTGGGGACCCTGGAGCTGTGAAGCAACTGTGCCAACCACTGTGCTACTGTATGCTTGAATCATGGAATGGGGCTTGGACCCACAGCCCTCTGGCCTAAGTGACAGCGTTATTATTTCAGGCGCACACAGTGAAAAAGTCATGGGAAAAAGTGTATTTTTAGTGACAAAGAATTTGCGCCGCCAACACCAAGGGGGCGGAGAATTGGCGGCATTTGCGCCGGCGCGGCGGCTGTAATCGGCGGGGCTGCCAATTCCCCGGCCCGGATGGGCCGAGCGGCCGCATGGATACGACAGAGTCCTGCGAACGGTCGGAGGGCGTCCTGTGGGGGCGGGGAGGGGGGCTCCGTCCCCGGGGTGGGCCTCCGATGGGGTATGGCCTGCGATCGGGGCCCACCGATCGGCAGGCTGGCCTCCCCCCCCGGGCCTACTTTCCTGCGCGGCCGGCCCCTGAACACCGACGCCACGTTGAGTTGAAGAAATCCCCCGCGCATGAGCAGGTTGGCGCGGCCCAACTGCACATGCGCGGGTTGGCGTGGCGCCCATTTGGCACCGGGAAGGGAGGCTGGAGTGGCGTGAACTGTTCCAGCGCCGTGCTGGCCCCCTGTGGGGGACAGAATCGGTTGTACCCGGGCCCGGTTCGCGCCGTCGTGAAACGGGATGGCGTTTCACGACGGCGTGAACACTTGGGCTCCATTTCATAGATTATCATAGAATTTACAGTGCAGATGGAGGCCATTCGGCCCATCGAGTCTGCACCGGCTCTTGGAAAGAGCACCCTACCCAAGGTCAACACCGCCACCCTATCCCCATAACCCAGTAACCCCACCCAACACTAAGGGCAATTTTGGACACTAAGGGCAATTTATCATGGCCAATCCACCTAACCTGCACATCCTTGGACTGTGGGAGGAAACCGGAGCACCCGGAGGAAACCCACGCACACACGGGGAGGATGTGCAGACTCCGCACAGACAGTGACCCAAGCCGGGCATCGAACCTGGGACCCTGGAGCTGTGAAGCAATTGTGCTATCCACAAGGCTACCGTGCATTTGGGAGAATCGCCCCCCCCAAATGTCCAATCCGGAGGTGGACTGCTTGTGGAAGGTACAGCACACTCAAACAAAATAAAACAAAACTCGCAATAAATTTTAGATTCGTGAGTGCCCTCGCTCAGCTGGCCTTTGACAAATTAGCACCATGAACCTGGCCTTTGTGTCAGCTAAACGGGGCAGAAGCCTAACAGCCGAGTGTTGCTGCTAATTTAGAACACGGGCCCCCAAGAGGGCACGCTATCAACAAGACGCTCGGCGCTCATATGCTGCAGCAGGCAAGATTTGAACCCAGCTACGGAAAGTGACCTCTTCCCACAACTCCCCCACCGCTCCAGAAACGGGAAAAGAAACAAACACGACAGAAAGAGGGAGCCACATGTCAGGGCGGCAGGGCCAAGGCAAAGTTCACAGCAAAGCCAAGGCCCAGCTGACCTTTGGCCTACTCAGAGAACATGGACTATTTGACTGATATTGGAAAACAAGCAGGTTGGCGTCTGAAGGGATGAGGCCCGCCAGATTGAAGCGTGCACAAAACTCCCAACTTCCCCTCATGCTTCTTCTTCAGGGCCTGGCTGCTTCAGAAGGTTCTGGTTGCAACCAATGATTCACATTTGTGTGAAAAAGGGAAAAACAGACGTCGCCTGCAGTGGACCCTTTTATATCTTGTTAAAAGTGAAAGGATTTTCTTTCCTTCGTAACAGTAATTATATCCGGTGTACCTTATTATTCTTTTGAGGCCTGCGTATCTGAAGGAGTCCTTAAAACGCAAGGGCTGGTTCAATGGAACGGTGATGGAAAACCCATGTACACAGACTAGCGACTCATAGTTCTGCATTATTCTCTGAAATCACCCACCCACTGCAGTGAGGTAGTCACCACTGATGTATATATTGTATATATAGGATGTTGATATAGGTGCTCTACAGTAAGGCCCCTGTACTACAGGTACGGGGATAGATCTCTGCCTGCTGGTTCCGCCCAGTAGGCGGAGTATAAATATGTGTGCTCCCAGTACAGCAGCCATTCCGTCAGCTGCTGTAGGAGGCCACACATCTTAGTGTAATAAAGCCTCGATTACATCCTACTCTCGTCTTTGTGTAATTGATCGTGCATCGTGCAGCCCACACAGAAACAGCAAGACATTGTTAATTCTGTTAAATACACAAAAGCCGAATTAGGTTCCCCAGATCGCTCAATTATCCAGAAGAAAGCTTTTTATTATCCAATTTGCTCCCTTCTTCCAGGTCCTAAACGTGTGGGGGAAATCCTGGCAGGGTTAGGCTCCATAAGCCTCGGAGATTTCGGCGTTCCTCCAGTTCTGGCCTCCTGAGCAGCCACCATTTTAGCTGCTGAAGGTGCGGACTGTGCTCCTGAGCGCTGGAACTCTCTCCAGAAACCTCGTGCCCTCTCTGCCGCTCTCCCCTCCTTTAAGATGATCCTTACAAGCTGCCTCCTTGACCAGCCATTTGGAAATTGACCCCGTCACTCGCCATGTGCAGTCCGGTTCCGGTGAAGAGCTGGGAGATGTTTTAGCATGCCAAAGATTCAACCAAAAGGAAAGGTGCTGATGTTGTTACAATTTCCACGCAAATCCCTGACACGGACCCCCCCCCCCCCCCCCCATTCCCCCCCCCCCCCCCCCCCCCCGCATCCACAGGGAAAGTAAACTCTGAAACCATTCAAATGCAGACAGGCCAGGGCGGGGGTTAAAACCAGGCCTTTCCTGTCTTCTTGAGCCTCTTAACCTCTTAAACCCCTTTTCCGTGAAGCCCAACCGCTATGCCCCCCCCCCCCCACCCCGTTCCCTGTTCCCAACTCCTCCTTCTCGTTCACTGGACAATTCGTTAACGGCGGCAGATGAAAGATGGCGTATCAGCTCAGAGTGCGTTAGTGAGGGCCATTAATGAGGCAGAGCGATGTTACGTTCTGGTGCTTGGGCGGTAGGAATGATGTGCAATTGAACGTTTAGTTCTTGACTCGTTAAAATGTTTTGTTATAAAATAAATGGGTGGTTCAGGTAACTATGAGAAATATATTACAAACTACCAAGTATGATAAATTATCCTGGAGCTACTGCAAGTATGACTATCCTCTAACACGACAAATCCCAACTCCTCGAGGTACAGAGTCACGTGGTCGATTTACACTGCCACCTGCTGGTTGGAGGTCGTTTACATCACTATTCACATGATTGCTTCTGCATATCATCACGAGGGAGACTGAAACAATAGGAGACAAGGTCACTGTGATGTATAATGGTTGAGACAGAAACTTGTTTATAAAGTAAACAGCTTTCTCCCAACAGTGTCACAAAGCAAGGGGAAATCGAATGTCCTGCACTAACCCCTTCATATTTTTCCTTTGTGAAAATGTTTTCTTCCCTCCAGTTTTCTTCAGCTCTTATGGGTTACAAAGGAGAAGAAAGTGGCCAATCCAAAGGCGTGATCGCAGCAAGTGGATCTCAGTGCTCCATTCGACATCACAACTACACCTAATTGACTCTTTGTGCCCAACGCTAGGATGTGAAGCTTCAGTTTTACGATTGCCAATCAATCAATCGTTTTGAAAGTGGAAGTCACCCATTTATAAGAAATTGGCTAAAATGAAGGCTTGAATGTTCACCCTCTATTTGGCCATGGATGTCATCACAAGGAAGCGTAAGTAACAATTCCTCATTTGCAATCCTAGTGACTGTGGACAGGCAATTTGGCTTTGCTGAGGGGATGGAGCGAGAAGCCACTATCGAACTCACTGCTGTGCTCTCTGACACAAACTCTGCATATATCATTGGAATATAAGAATCATTAGAAAAAAGAACAGCTATCCCACTCCCACTCCAGCCTTTTTCCCTATTCCTGCAAACCTTTTTCCTTCGTGTTTATCCAATTCCCTTTTGAACGTGTATTGGATCTGCTTCTGCCACCGTCTGAGGCAGTGTGTTCCAGATCATAACAACTTGCTGCATAAAATTAGGTTTGGCTCATCTCTGTGCTTGTTTTGCCAGGAGTAGGAATATTGATTAATTTCCCTCCCTACTAGGTGGTGCTGTGGCCTCTGCATCCACATCCTTAATCTCTATTGGCCCCTCGCTATCAAGTTAGTTAGTCTCCCTTTTCTTCCCTCTTGAAGCAAGTGCTGTTCCTCGGTCGATGTTCATTGCGATGAAGAATAGTCAATTGGGTGTGGTTGCGATGCCCTCATAAGCCGAATGGAGCACTGAGGCTCACTTGCTATGATCACGCCTGCGGGTTGGCCACCTTCTTCGCATTGTGACCCATGGCCAATCCACCTGACCCGCACATCTTTGGACTGCGGGATGAAGCCGGAGCACCCGGAGGAAACCCGCACAGACACGGGGAGAACTTGCAGACTCAGCACAGACAGTCACCCGAGGCTGGAATCGGACCTGGGGTCCCTGGTGCTGTGAGGCAGCGGTGCTAACCACTGTGCCACCCAAGTTGCAGGGCTGAAGGGTGCTGCACAGGTAGGGAGGAGAGGCAAAGAGGGGTTAGGAAACACGGAGGCTTGTTTGTTGATGAAAGTATCTTGACCAGTGATGTGACCACCCCCAGGAACAGGCGATTGCCTTCTGTCCCACCTTTCTCCAGGCTGCTCACTGAGGTTTGGATGAAGCATGTGACGACTGTGAAGATGTGGTGACGTGCGAGGAAATACAAGTTAAGAATGAACAACACGGGGACAGGAATGAGAAAGACTTTCACCAAACTGAGTTGCCAAGGCAATTGAAAAAGACAATACAAAAAGGGTTGTACCAAAAGTACAACCAAATGTGGCTCTGGTGAGAGAAGGAATGGAGCGATAAATTGGTACGGTGGATGGGGAAGATCGATCCCTTCCAGCGAGGTGGCCGGCTGAGCAAAATTCCAATGTCCCAAGTAGCAATTTTCACCCTTTCTGCTAGGGTTGCCAACTATGATAAATTGCATTGCTGGAGATTTGATCACATGACTTTCCCACATGACCCAGCCATTCATTGGCCAACAAGCATACAAAATGATCAGGGGGTTGGATAGGGTGGACAGTGAGAGCCTTCTCCCGCGGATGGATATGGCTGGCACGAGGGGACATAACTTTAAACTGAGGGGTAATAGATATAGGACAGAGGTCAGAGGTAGGTTCTTTACGCAAAGAGTAGTGAGGCCGTGGAATGCCCTACCTGCTACAGTAGTGAACTCGCCAACATTGAGGGCATTTAAAAGTTTATTGGATAAACATATGGATGATAATGGCATAGTGTAGGTTAGATGGCTTTTGTTTCGGTGCAACATCGTGGGCCGAAGGGCCTGTACTGCGCTGTATTGTTCTATGTTCTATGTTCTATGTTCTATAATTCCTGGCCTTGTAACGGACGGCCTTCCGACACCAATTGGAAAGCAATAAGACTCAATTACCCAATTGGAAGATGCTTGACTGTCAGACGAACACCACCCCCCCCCCCCCCCCACCCCCCTCCCACCTCCATTTTCGATATATCTACAACAGGTAAAGAGAAATGTACAAAGAAAATTTGAAAAAAAACAATCTTTTTTAATGTCCCTGTGATCTTTCTCCAGGGTCGCACACAGCAGTATCCTGGAGATTGATCTTCCATTCCCGGAGACTGCAGGCCAATCCTGGGGGGTTAGCAACTCTACTTTCGACACTCTTCTCCGTGATACTCTGAAACAGGGCTCGCCCAGGTCGTGGGTCGTGACCCCCGGCGGGGTCACCGGACAAGATTTTGAGGTGGCGCGTTCAGGGGCAGCATTGGCTACTGTGGAGTTCAGGCTGAATGCTGACAACTGGAAGGCCCCTTTAAATCCTCCCTTTTTTTTCCCCGAATGACATCAGCACAGAAGCCTAATGGACAGATCTTTGAGGCCTGCAAAGAAAACGGCGAAACGGTAGCTTTTAAAAAAAAGAAACCCTGCAATTTAAACACTTCGCTTTAAACCACGCTCAATCTCACAGCACTCACCCACCCTCTGTTCAACAGCTGAAGCCACCACCGCTCCCCCCCGAGACAACTCTTGTAACCCCCAAAGGGTTAAGGAAAAGGTTAAGGGAGCACTGCTCTGAAACAAGCAATTGGCAAAACCCTGGAAACAGGTCACCTGCCCATTTCCATGTCAAAAGATGTCGGGATCGACACAAACAAGCATGCCAGCCGTTAAATGTACATGAAGCAAGCGTTTAATTGTATGGATCTTGACCGGGGTTTCACTTGTACCCCCATTGATAGAAGCAGACGGATAGAGTGTTTGCTGGTATTGGAGATCCATGTTTGTATCTCTGTAAGTAAAAGCTTGCAAAGTGCGTAAAGATTGGCTCCAGCTCTATCCTCCGCTGTCTGGCTGGCTTTCTGGCGCTGAACACCTGCCAGCTATTCTAAACATTGTCCGCCCAGTTTCAGAGATCGCGTCGACAATCTGTCCACGGCAGACGCAATTCAGAAGAGGAAGAATACCTTTCACAACCTCAAGGTGCTTCACAGCCAAGAAAGCGCCTCAAACTGGATTTACTGTTTGTAGCATAGGAAAAGGCAGCGGCCAATTTGCATACAGCAGGATCCCACAGGCAGTGGAATGACAATGTTTCTAGCTTTTGGCATATTGGTCAGGACACTGGGGAGAACTCCCCGCGCTCTCCTTCATGCCATGGGATCTATAACAGCCGCCTGAGAGCCGCTCATCCAAAAGCAGCGTGCCCGACAGTGCAGGACACCTTCAGTACTGGCCCCTCGCAGTCTCAACCTGGATTTTCTGCCCCGTTTGCCAGGGTGGGTCTTGAACCCACAACCTCCTGACTATATAAAGACAAATAGGACAAGCATATTTCTGGATAGAAGCTGCCCCAGTCATCCTCCTTGCTGAAGAAGACTTCTTGATGCAGAGAGGCCTTGGCCCCTACATGTCCCGTGTTACAGCCATGTGTGGTAGTCACCACTGTTGTATTATATTGTATATACTGGTATTACGGTAAGGCCCCTGTACTACAGGTATGGGGGTAGATCCCTGCCTGCTGGCTCCGCCCAGTAGGCGGAGTATAAATGTGTGTGCTCTCCGAACAGCAGCCATTTTGTAAGCTTCTGTAGGAGGCCACACATCTCTGTGTAATAAAGCCTCGATTACAATCTACTCTCGTCCCGTCGTAATTGATAGTGCATCAATTTATTCCACCGAGATTTTTCAGAGATGGACCTCCGCATCAAGCCGGATCGCCTGCAGCTGCATCCTCAAGCAGACAACGGCAAAAAGGACTTCCAACATTGGCTAGCTTGCTTTGAAGCATACATCGGATCTGCGCCAGACCCAATCTCAGAAGCACAGAAGCTCCAGACTCTGTACGCGCGGCTGAGCTCCAACGTTTTTCCCCTAGTCCAGGACGCGCCGACCTATGCAGATGCCAGGGCGCTACTGAAGGAGAATTACGCTCAGCAGACCAACAAGATCTACGCCACGCACCAACTTCCCGGTGAGTCTGTGGAGGATTTCTGGCGTGCCCTGCTCGCTCTGGTGAGGGACTGTGATTGCCAGGCCATTTCGGCCACTGATCATTCGAACCTGCTAATGAGAGACGTGTTTGTTACGGGCATAGGGTCGGCCTACATCCGCCAGCGCCTCTTAGAAGGGGCCACGCTTGACCTCGCGGTGACCAGGAAACTAGCGCTCTCACTCACGGTCGCCTCACGCAACGTACAGGCTTATGCCCCCGACCGCACGGCCCACCCCTCCTGTGCATCGTGAACCCCGCCAGTGGCCACCCCATCGTGGACCCCATCAGCGACCGCCCTCAGCCAACCCCATGCCTGTGCTGCGCGGCAGCCAACCAACCCCGGGGGACCCAAGTGCTACTTCTGCGGACAGACAAAACACCCACGGCAGCGCTGCCCGATGCGGAGCGCACTCTGCAAGGCCTGTGGCAAGAAGGGACATTTTGCTGCAGTGTGCCAGGCCCGCTCAATCACCGCTATTGTCCCGGCACCCCCCACGTGCGACCATTGGGTGCCGCCATCTTCCTCTCCTCTGACCACGTGCGGCCCGTGGGCGCCGCCATCTTGTTCCACTCACAACACGTGCGGCCCGTGGGCACCAACATCTTGCTCCCCTCACAACACATGCGGCCTGTGGGCACCGCCATCTTGCTTGCCCCACAACCAATGGGCACCGCCATCTTGCCTGCCCCAGGATACGTGCGGCCCAAGGGCGCCGCCATCTTGCCTGCCCCAGGACACGTGCAGCCCGTGGGCACCGCCATCTTACCCGCCTCAGGACCCTGCCCGTCGGGCACCTTATCAGGCCGCTCATCGCCTGCAACCGCCGACGACCAACCGCGTCTCGCCTCGGTCACGATCAACCAGTCTCGACAGCACAACCTCGCGACCGCTTCGACAAAGGTGAAGGTCGACGGGCACGAGATATCCTGCCTTCTGGACTCCTGGAGCACTGAGAGCTTCATCCACCCTGATAAGGTAAGGCGCTGCTCCCTCGCGGTACACCCCGCTAATCAAAGACTCTCCCTGGCCTCCGGATCCTACTCCGTGGCGATCCGGGGGTACTGCATCACCACCCTTACCATCCAGGGCATAGAGTTCAGCGGCTTCCGGCTCTACGTCCTCCCCAACCTCTGCGCTGCCTTGGTACTTGGCCTGGACTTCCAGTGCAACCTCCAGAGACTAACCCTGAAATTTGGCAGGCCCCTACCACCCCTTACTGTTTGCGGCCTCGCGACCCTTAAGGTCGACCCGCCTTCTCAGTTTGCAAACCTCACCCTGGATTGCAAACCCGTCACCACCAGGAGCAGACGGTACAGCGCCTAGGACAGGACCTTCATCAGGTCTGAGGCCCAGCGGCTGCTGCGGGAAGGCATCATTGAGGCCAGCAACAGCCCCTGGAGAGCCCAACTGGTAGTGGTGAAAACCGGAGAGAAAAACAGGATGGTCGTTGACTACAGACAGACCATCAATCGGTACACGCAGCACGACGCGTACCCCCTCCCACGCATATCTGATATGGTCAATCAGATTGCACAGTACCGGGTCTTCTCGACAGTGGACCTGAAATCTGCCTACCACCAGCTCTCCATCCGCAAGGTGGACCGCCCGTACACCGCGTTTGAAGCAGACGGCCGCTGGACCTCCATTTCCTTAGGGTTCCCTTCGGCGTCACCAATGGGAGATGGTCTTTCAACGGGAGATGGACCGAATGGTTGACCGGTATGGGCTGCGGGCCACTTTCCCGTACCTGGACATCGTCACCATCTGCGGCCATGACCAGCAGGACCATGACGCTAACCTTTCCAAATTTCTCCACACCGCCACACTCCTCAACCTAACTTACAACAAGGAGAAGTGTGTGTTCAGCACGAACCGATTAGCCATCCTCGGCTATGTGATTCAGAATGGAGTTCTCGGGCCCGACCCCGATCGCATGCGCCCCTCATGGAACTCCCCCTCCCCCACTGCCCCAAGGCCCTCAAACGATGCCTGGGGTTCTATTCGTATTACGCCCAGTGGGTCCCAAACTATGCGGACAAGGCCCGCCCACTCATTCAATCCACCGCTTTCCCACTGACGGCCAAGGCTCACCAGGCCTTCAACCGTATCAACGCCAACAACGCCAAGGCCGCGATGCACGCGGTCGACGAGTCGCTCCCCTTCCAAGTCGAAAGTGATGCATCAGACGTCGCTCTGGCCGCCACCCTCAACTAGCCAGGCAGGCCCGTGGCATTCTTTTCCCGCACCCTCCATGCCTCCAAAATTCAGCACTCCTCCGTCGAAAAGGAGGCCCAAGCCATCGTTGAAGCTGTGCGACATCGGAGGCATTACCTGGCCGGCAGGAGACCCACTCTCCTCACTGACCAGCGGTCGGTTGCCTTCATGTTTAACCATGATGTGGAGATGCCGGCGTTGGACTGGGGTGAGCACAGTACGAAGTCTTACAACACCAGGTTAAAGTCCAACAGGTTTGTTTCGATGTCACTAGCTTTCGGAGCGCTGCTCCTTCCTCAGGTGAATGAAGAGGTCATGTTTAACAACACACAGCGGGGTAAGATCAAAAATGATAAAATCTTGAGGTGGAGGAGCGAGCTCTCCACCTACAATTACGAGATTTTGTATCACCCCGGTAAGCTCAACGAGCCCCCCGATGCCCTGTCCCGAGGTACATGTGCCAGCACACAAGTGGACCGACTCCGGACCCTGCACAACGATCTCTGTCACCCGGGAGTCACCCGCTTTTACCACTTCATTAAGGCCCACAATCTGCCCTACTCCATCGAGGAGGTCAGGGCTATCACCAGAGACTGCCAGGTTTGCACGGAGTGTAAACCGCACCTCTACCGGCCAGACCGTGCACGACTGTTGAAGGCCTCCCGCACCTTTGAACGCATCAGCGTGGCCTTCAAAGGGCCCCTCCCCTCCACCGACCGCAATACATACTTTCTTAATGTGGTCGATGAGTATTCCCGATTCCCCTTCGCCGTCCCATGCCCCGACATGACGTCTGCCACCGTCATCAAAGCCCTCAACCCCATTTTCGCTCTGTTCGGTTTCCCCACCTACGTTCACAGCGACCGGGTATCCCCATTTGTGAGCGATGAGCTGCGCCAGTACCTGCTCAACAAGGGCATTGCCTCGAGCAGGACAATCAGCTACAACCCCAGGGGAAATGGGCAGGTGGAGCGGGAGAATGGGACGGTCTGGAAGGCTGTCCAGCTGGCCCTACGGTCCAGAAATCTCCCGGCCTCCCGCTGGCAGGAGGTCCTCCCCGACGCACTTCACTCCATTCGGTCGCTCCTGTGCACCATGACCAACGAAACACCCCATGAACGTCTCTTTGCCTTCCCCAGGAAGTCCACCTCCGGAGTTTTGCTCCCAACGTGGCTGGCTGCTCCAGGACCCGTTATCCTCCGCAAGCACGTGCGGCTCCACAAGGCAGACCCGTTGGTTGAGAGTACAGCTACTCCATGCGAACCCGCAGTACGCCTACGTAGCGTACCTCGACGGCCGCCAAGGCACAGTCTCCCTCAGGGACCTGGCACCAGCTGGGTCCCCACATCCCCCCCCCCCCCCGCCCCCCCCCCACCTGCCTCGGCACCCACCCCCCCCCGGCACATCCCACCGCAGCCCCGTCCTCCCCTTGCTCACACCCGGGGATGAAGAGGATTTCGACACGCTCCCGGAGTCACCGAAGACCAAGCCGACACCTGAGTCGCCACCAGCACTGCGGCGCTCTCAACGACAGATCAAGGCACCCGACCGTCTAAATTTGTAACCTTCTCTGTAATTTTAAAACCAATCTGTATATATATAGTTTTCCACCACCCCCACTGGACTCATTTTTAACAGGAGGTGAATGTGGTAGTCACCACTGTTGTATTATATTGTACATATGGGTATTACGGTAAGGCCCCTGTACTACAGGTACGGGGGTAGATCCCTGCCTGCTGGCTCCGCCCAGGAGGCGGAGTATAAATGTGTGTGCTCTCCGAACAGCAGCCATTTCGTAAGCTGCTGTAGGAGGCCACACATGTCTGTTTAATAAAGCCTCGATTACATTCTACTCTCGTCTCGTTGTAATTGATCGTGCATCACCATGACTACTGCATTGCCTACAAAAGTGCTCTGTGACATCCTAAGGTCATAAACGATGCTGCATATATAAATGAAAGTCCTTGCTTTTTACTATTGTGCCAGGTGTTAAAAATGCGACAGAAAGTGGTTCATGTTCCAGTGCTGAAATCTTAAAACATGACAGTCGTGAGAAAACGGGATGGGTCGTATTAGAGAGTGTAGTGGGAAGCAATGGAATCAGGAATGTGGCTGTGCTTATAATTTACCTACATTTTGAAACAGTCTCTTTAAAATGGACATTTCTATTACTGTTTTTGATTTGATTTTAATTTGCTTGTGCAGTGCCATAATGACAAGTAGGAGCTGCGCTTTAAAGCTTACGTTCTGTACATTTAGGAGATGCAATTTATAAACCAGTCAATAGAAGGGACGACTGCTATGCAGTTGAGTGGGCTTAAAGTGCCAGTGTGGCGCCTGTAGATTCTAAATTCTCTGCGGGAGGGAAACCCTCGCAGGATTTTGAATTTCTGGGTGCTGTAGAATCGCTACAGTATGGGTGGCACGAAGGCACAGTGGTTAGCACTGCTGTCTCACGGCGCCGAGGACCCGCGTTCAATCCCTGTCCGAGGTCACTGTCCGTGTGGAGTTTGCACATTCTCCCCGTGTCTGCGTGGGTCTCACCCACACAACCCAGAGATGTGCAGGGGAGGTAGATTGACCACGCTGAATTGCCCCTTAATTGGAAAAAAACGAACTGGGCACTTCAAATTTAAAATTTACAAAAACAAATCCATACAGTGCAGAAGGAGGCCATCTCGCCCATCGCGTCCACACCTATCCATTGAAAGAGCACCACACCCAAGCCCACTGCCCCACCCGATCCAATAACCCTTTGACCTAACCTAGACATCTTTGGACACAAAGGGCAATTTAGCGTGGCCAATCCACCTAACCTGCACATCTTTGGACTGTGGGAGGAAACCAGAGCACCCGGAGGAAACCCACGCAGACACGGGGAGAACGTGCAGACTCTGCACTGACAGTCACCCGGGTCCCTGGCGCTGTAAGGCAGCCAGTGTTAGCCACTGTGGCACCGTGAGCCCTTTTTTTAATTGGGAGGTCGCGCAGCAGTGAAGGTTCCGCCAACTCGCGTGGTCGCAACGCCAGCCAATTTGGCAATTTCCCCGAAATCCACCACCCTGTCGCCCAAGCCGGGAACTGATCTGCACCCTTTCGACAGATTGCTGCTTGGGAATCCCGCTGCGGTGGTCCCACCATTCTCAACCCAGAAAATAGAAAACCACCCAAAAGTAATGTTGTCCACAACGTACGGTTCCCGACTGCAGAAATACTGAGTGAATCAGGGGCAGATGCAAACAGGGTGGCAGCAGCAGAGATAACGATTCACTTCATTGCCCAACAGCTCTCTGGATGCACAGCTGTGTGGACCCCCACTGGTTATCTGGAACATTTTTTGATTGCTGTGTCAATCCGGTGCATTTTCAAGATTAAATCCTGAGGCTCAAACTGGGTTGGTGATCTCAGTCTGTGACGCAGAACCTTCCCAACACTGCCCCCCAGTGGCGACGCAAGTCGGGAGAAAATAAAGTCAACCGCTTTCCCCGAGCCCCGGCTGGCAACACCTCCGAACAAAACCGCTTGGCTGTGCCGCTGTGTTATTACGCAGGTGAATGAAACCGGCATTTGGAGCACGGCAGGATTCCATAAACAGCATTGGCCATTTTACTTGTTTGCTGATGGCGTTTGGGGTGGGCAAATAAAATCGGAGAATTGGTCGCCCGCCTCTCTGTAACGAGTGAGACGTTTAACATTCACCTCTGAGAGAGGCAGCTGCGTCTATTGTTTAGCATCTCATCCCTGTCGGCCTTTGTGTGTGTGTGGAAACACTGTGCTCAAATTTCTGTCTCAGAAACCAGGGTGCTGCTCACTGAGCCAGACTGACAGGGGATGGATCAGATTAATGATTTTGAATTACTGAGTGAACGTTTAACATGTTCACCTGGCTATTCCATCACTAGTGCGGTCGTCTGTCTGACTGCGCAAAGTGGGTGCAGGGGCCTGTTGCACGCCTCTCTGAATTTTTATTGCATTTACGTTAAGTGGTTTAAAGTCCCTCTTAAACCTGCAGAAGATTGTTCGATAAACACTTTAAGCTGCTCTCTGCTGGCTCTTCCAAGTGTAATTCTGAGATTTGCTGACACGTGGGGCTGCATTTTCCCAGATACATTGGCGTTCCGACATCAGGACTGGATCTGGGGCCCCCTCCGATGTCCTCCGATGTGGGCCGTCACCTTGGCGGCTCAGTTGAGAGGGCCAATCGGAGTACCCGAGGGTGTGGGCGCCCAGCAGCCCCACCAGGAGAGGTGGGCGCCGCTGATGCACGTGGGGGGGGGGGGGGGGGGCGACAGCGAGGGCGCTTCAAAATGGGGGTACTCTCTGAGCATCTAAGGTATTTTTTAAAATAAGCTTGGCCACGTCCAGCAGACAGGCTGCCGCTGCGGAGGGGGAGCTGTGATGGGTGGGGGGAGCTGTGGGGGGGGAGCTGCGGAGGGGGAGCTGTGGAGGGGGGGAGCTGTGATGGGTGGGGGGAGCTATGGGGGGGGGGGGGAGCTGCGGAGGGGGAGCTGTGGAGCACGATTTTTCTGGCATCGGACGCATCCTCGAGGTCTGAGGCCTCAATGTAGAGAAGGTACCTCTGCTTGAAGAGCCGCCAGTTGGCACCGAGATTGCCGGAGATCCGTAGCTGTGGAGGAGCCTGGATCGTCTCCATGCCGCTGGAAGGCACTCGCTGGTCATCACGGAATCACTCGAGGTAAACCACTTAGAGGTAGTAGACTACTGGTACCATGTCGTGTTATTCACCCTGGGGTAACACAGACTGCAACTGGATGCAGTTGTACTGTAAAGTAGACTCCAAACTTTGATGTTAGTTCAATACACTTTATTGAACTTGTTAAGCAGTGCACACAGTTCGCTGTGGATTTGACACTCTACTAATCTAAGCGTGCTTACTGTAACTAACTAGACCAGACTAGCTCTGAGCCACGTGTAGAAGGTGCTAACTGACATATACACCCTGACTGTCACTACAGTTGTCACCAGTGGAAAGACAGAGTGCTGATGCCTCGTGTGTTTTATAGTGGGAGACCACCTTCTAGTGTTCTGCCTGGTGATTGGTTGTGTTCTCTCCTGTGTGTTGACTGGCTGTACTGGGTGTTTGTCTGTATCTCATTATGTGCATGAGTGCATATCATGACAGAGGGGAGCTGTGGGGGAGGAGCTGTGGAGGAGGGGAGCTGTGGAAGGGGGAGCTGTGAATGGGAGGAGCTCTTTCACAGGTGATGCACGATCAATTACACAAAGACGAGAGTAGGATGTAATCGAGTCTTTATTACACTGAGATGTGTGGCCTCCTACAGCAGCTGACGAAATGGCTGCTGTACTGGGAGCACACATATTTATACTCCGCCTACTGGGTGGAGCCAGCAGGCAGGGATCTACCTGTACCTGTACCAGTAGTACAGGGGCCTTACTGTAAAGCACCAAAATCAACATCCTATATATACAATATATACATCAGTGGTGACTAACACATTCACCCCCTCTTTAAAAAAATGAGTCCGGCGGGGGTGGTGAAGAACTCTATACAGAAAGTTGTGTTTTAAATGTACAGATAATATTATAAATCAGGCGGTCCGGTGCTTTGATCTGTCGTCGGGAGCACCGCAGAGCTGGTGGCGACTCCGGCGGCGGCTTGGTCTTCGGTGACTCCGAGGGCGTGTCGAAATCCTCTTCCTCCCCAGGTGTGAGCAAGGGGAGGACGGAGTGTCCCGGAGCGGGGGCCGTGGTGGGGTGCGCCGAGGGAGGGGAGGGTGGCGCCGGGGCGGGGGAGGGGGGTGGAACCAGCTGGTGCCAGGTCCCTGAGGGAGACTGTATCTTGGCGGCCGTCGGGGTACGCTACGTAGGCGTACTGCGGGTTGGCGTGAAGTAGCTCTACCCTCTCAACCAACGGGTCCGCCTTGTGGAGTCGAATGTCTCTACGGAGGAGAACGGGTCCTGGGGCTGCCAGCCATGTCTGGAGCGAAACCCCGGAGGTGGACCTCCTAGGGCAGGCAAAGAGACGTTCATGGGAGGTTTCGTTGGTCGCGGAGCGACCGAATGGAGTGAAGTGCGTCGGGGAGGACCTCCTGTCAGCGGGAGGCCGGGAGATTTCTGGACCGTAGGGCCAGCTGGACGGCCCTCCAGACCGTCCCATTCTCCCTCTCCACCTGCCCGTTTCCCCAGGGATTGTAGCTGGTCGTCCTGCTCGAGGCAATGCCCCTGTTGAGCAGGTATTGGTGCAGCTCATCGCTCATGAATGAGGATCCCCGGTCGCTGTGGACATAGGCGGGGAAGCCGAACAGAGCGAAGATGGTGTTGAGCGCTTTGATGACGGTGGCAGACGTCATGTCGGGGCATGGGACGGCGAAGGGGAATCGGGAATGTTCGTCCACCACATTGAGAAAATACGTGTTGCGGTCGGCGGTCAAAGGGGTGGGAGACCTTCACCAGGCGCGCACGGTCTGGCCGGTAGAAGTGCGGTTTACACTCCGCGCAGACCTGGCAGTCTCTAGTGATAGCCCTGACTTCCTCGATGGAGTAGGGCAGATTGCGAGCCTTGATGAAATGGTAAAAACGTGTGACCCCTGGGTGGCAGGGTTATCGTGCAGGGTCCGGAGTCGGTCCACTTGTGCGCTGGCACATGTAACTCGGGATAGGTCGTCAGGGGGCTCGTTGAGCTTACCGGGGCGATACAAAATCTGGTAATTGTAGGTGGAGAGCTCGATCCTCCACCTCAAGATTTTATCGTTTATGATCTTGCCCCACTGTGTGTTATTAAACATGAAGGCTACCGACCATGGGTCAGTGAGGAGAGTGAATATCCTGCCGGCCAGGTAACGCCTCCAATGCCGCACAGCTTCAACTTTGGCTTGGGCCTCTTTTTCGACGGAGGAGTGCCGAATTTTGGAGGTATGGAGGGTGCGGAAAAGAATGCCACGGGCCTGCCTGCCTGGGTGAAGGTGGCGGCCAGAGCGACGTCCGATGCATCGCTCTCGATTTGGAAGGGGAGCGTCTCGCCGACCGCGTGCATCATGGCCTTGGCGATGTCGGTCTTGATACGGTTAAAGGCCTGGTGAGCCGCGGCCGTCAGGGGAAAAACCGGTGGATTGAATGAGTGGGCGGGCCTTGTCCGCATAGTTTGGGACCCACTGGGCGTAATACGAAAAGAACCCCAGGCAACTTTTGAGGGCCTTGGGGCAGTGGGGGAGGGGGAGTTCCATGAGGAGGCGCATGCGATTGAGGTCGGGCCCCAGAACTCCGTTCTGGACCACATAGCCGAGGATGGCTAATCGGATCGTGCTGAACACACACTTCTCCTTGTTATACATAAGGTTGAGGAGAGTGGCGGTGTGGAGAAATTTGGCAAGATTGGCGTCATGGTCCTGCTGGTCGTGGCCGCAAATGGTGACGTTATCCAGGTACGGGAAAGTGGCCCGCAGCCCATACCGGTCAACCATTCGGTCCATCTCCCGTTGGAAGACCGAGACCCCGTTGGTGACGCCGAAGGGAACCCTAAGAAAGTGGTAAAGGCGGCCGTCTGCCGCGAACGCAGTGTATGGGCGGTCCTCCTTACTGATGGGGAGCTGGTGCTAGGCAGATTTCAGGCCCACTGTCGAGAAGACCCGGTACTGTGCAATCTGATTGACCATATCAGATATGCGTGGGAGGGGGTACGCGTCGAGCTGCGTGTACCGATTGATGGTCTGACTGTAGTCAACGACCATCCTGTTTTTCTCCCCAGTTTTGACCACTACCACTTGGGCTCTCCGGGGGCTGTTGCTGGCCTCGATGATGCCTTCCCGAAGCAGCCGCTGGACTTCAGACCTAATGAAGATCCTGTCCTGGGCGCTGGACCGTCTGCTCCTGGTGGCGACGGGTTTGCAATCCGGGGTTAGGTTTGCAAAAAGGGAAGGTGGATCGACCTTAAGGATCTCGAGGCCACACACAGTAAGGGGCGGTAGGGGCCCGGCAAATTTCAGTGTTCGGCTCTGGAGGCTGCACTGGATGTCCAGGCCGAGTAGCAAGGCAGCGCAGAGGTTGGGGAGGATGTAGAGGCAGAAGCCGCTGAACACCACACCCTGGACAGTGAGAGTGGTGATGTAGTACCCCCGGATTGCCACGGAGTGGGACCCGGAGGCCAGGGAGATTCTCTGGTTAGCGGGGTGTACTGCGAGGGAGCAGCGCCTTACTGTATCCAGGTGAATGAAGCTTTCAGTGCTCCCGGAGTTCAGCAGGCAGGAGATCTCGTGCCCGTTGACCTTCACTTTAGTTGAAGCAGTCGCGCGGTTGTGTGGTCGAGACTGGTCAATCGTGACCGAGACGAGACACGGCTGGTTGTTGGCAGATGCAGGCGATGAGTGGCCGGATGAGGTGCCCGACGGGCATGTGTCCTGAGTCGGGTAAGCTGGCAGCGCCCACGGGCCGCACGTGTCGTGGAGGAAGCAAAATGGCGTCGCCCATTGGTCCTGGGAGGAACAAGGGGGCGGCACCCACGGGCTGCACGTGTTGTGAGTCGGGCAAGATGGCGGCGTCCACTGGCCGCACGTGGTCCTCGGAGGGGAAGGTGGCGGCGCCCACTGGCTGCACGTGGGGGGTTCCGGGACAATAGCAGTGATTGAGCGGGCCTGGCACACTGCAGCGAAATGTCCCTTCTTGCCGCAGGCCTTGCAGAGGGCGCTCCGCGCCGGGCAGCGCTGTCAGGGGTGTTTGACTGTCCACAGAAGTAGCATTTGGGGCTCCCGGGGTTAGTTGGCTGCTGCGCGGCACAGGCATGGGATTGGCTGAGGGCGGTCGCTGAGGGGGTCCACGATGGGGTGGCCGTCTGCGGAGTCCACGATGCACAGGGGGGATGGGCCACACGGTCGGGGGCATAGCCTGAATGTTGCATGATGCGACCGTAAGTGAAAGCCGCGAGGTCGAGTGTGGCCCCCTCTAAGAGGTGCTGGCGGATGTAGTCAGACCCTAAGCCCGTAACAAATGCGTCTCTCATTAGCAAATTTGAGTGTTCCGTGGCTGAAGCGGCCTGACAGTCACAGTCTCTAACTAGGGGGAGCAAGGCGCGCCAGAAATCTTCCACCGACTCACCGGGAAGTTGATGCCGCGTGGAGAGGAGGTGCCTGGCATAGAGTGTGTTAGTTCGCTGAGCGTAGTTTTCCTTCAGTAGCACCATGGCCTCTGCGTAGGTTGGTGCGTCCTGGACAAGTGCAAAGACGTTGGAGCTCAGCCGCGTGTAAAGGATCTGGAGCTTCTGAGCTTCTGGAATTGGGTCTGGTGCAGACCCGATGTCCGCTTCGAAACAGGCGCGCCAATGTTCAAAGTCCTTTTTGCCGTTGTCTGCTTGCGGGTGCAGCTGCAGGCGATCCGGCTTGATGCGGAGGTCCATCTTCTGAAAAACTCAGTGTAATAAATTGATGCACGATCAATTACACAAAGACGAAAGTAGGACGTAATCGAGGCTTTATTACACTGAGATGTGTGGCCTCCTACAGCAGCTGACGAAATGGCTGCTGTACTGGGAGCACACATATTTATACTCCACCTACTGGGCGGAACCAGCAGGCAGGGATCTACCCCCGTACCTGTAGTACAGGAGCCTTACCGTAAAGCACCTATATCAACATCCTATATATACAATATATACATCAATGGTGACTACCACAACAGGCTGGCCTGCAGCTGCAAATGTGAGGAAATCTCCAAAGGTGCGTCCTCAGTGATGATTTATTGAGCCACAGCAAAGTGGCCTGCTCCCCGTATCCCCTTTCTGTTGGTCCTGATGCTGTTCAATCCTGGAATCCTGTGACCCCAGTACTGCCACTTCTCAGCTTGACCCTGACCTTCCACATCGGTGAAGCCGTCAGTTACAGGGAGAACCTCTTCTTTTTTTAAAAATATTTGATTGAAAATTTTTGGTCAACCAACACAGTACATTGTGCATCCTTTACACAATATTATAACACAAATAACAATGACCTATTTTATAAACAGAAAATGAATAAATAATAAATAACACAAATGAAAACTAACCCTAATTGGCAACTGCCTTATCACAAGTAACACTCTCCAAAAATATAATTTAACAGTCCAATATATAATTATCTGTAGCAACGACCTATACATATTATACAGTATATATTAACAACCCTGAGAGTCCTTCTGGTTCCTCCTCCCCCCCCCCCCCCGATCCTGGGCTGCTGCTGCTGCCTTCTTTTTTCCATTCCATCTATCTTTCTGCGAGGTATTCGACGAACGGTTGCCACCGCCTGGTGAACCCTTGAGCCGACCCCCTTAGGACGAACTTAATCCGCTCTAGCTTTATAAACCCTGCCATGTCATTTATCCAGGTCTCCACCCCCGGGGGCTTGGCTTCTTTCCACATTAGCAATATCCTACGCCGGGCTACTAGGGACGCAAAGGCCAAAACATCGGCCTCTCTCGCCTCCTGCACTCCCGGCTCTTGTGCAACCCCAAATATAGCCAACCCCCAGCTTGGTTCGACCCGGACCCCCACTACTTTTGAAAGCACCTTTGTCACCCCCATCCAAAACCCCTGTAGTGCCGGGCATGACCAAAACATATGGGTATGATTCGCTGGGCTTCTCGAGCACCTCGCACACCTATCCTCCACCCCAAGAAATTTACTGAGCCGTGCTCCAGTCATATGCGCCCTGTGTAATACCTTAAACTGAATCAGGCTTAGCCTGGCACACGAGGACGACGAGTTTACCCTGCTTAGGGCATCTGCCCACAGCCCCTCCTCGATCTCCTCCCCCAGCTCTTCTTCCCATTTCCCTTTTAGTTCATCTACCATAGTCTCCCCTTCGTCCCTCATTTCCCTATATATATCTGACACCTTACCATTCCCCCACCCATGTCTTTGAGATCACTCTGTCCTGCACCTCTTGTGTCGGGAGCTGCGGGAATTCCCTCACCTGTTGCCTCGCAAAAGCCCTCAGTTGCATATACCTGAATGCATTCCCTTGGGGCAACCCATATTTCTCGGTCAGCGCTCCCAGACTCGCGAACTTCCCATCCACAAACAGATCTTTCAGTTGCGTTATTCCTGCTCTTTGCCACATTCCATATCCCCCATCCATTCCCCCCGGGGCAAACCTATGGTTGTTTCTTATCGGGGACCCCCCCAAGGCTCCAGTCTTTCCCCTATGCCGTCTCCACTGTCCCCAAATCTTCAGTGTAGCCACCACCACCGGGCTTGTGGTGTAGTTCCTCGGTGAGAACGGCAATGGGGCTGTCACCATAGCCTGTAGGCTAGTCCCCCTACAGGACGCCCTCTCTAATCTCTTCCACGCCGCTCCCTCCTCCTCTCCCATCCACTTACTCACCATTGAAATATTAGCGGCCCAATAATACTCACTTAGGCTCGGTAGTGCCAGCCCCCCCCTATCCCTGCTACGCTGTAAGAATCCCTTCCTCACTCTCGGGGTCTTCCCGGCCCACACAAAACCCATGATGCTCTTTTCGATCCTTTTAAAAAAAGCCTTCATGATCACCACCGGGAGGCACTGAAACACAAAGAGGAATCTCGGGAGGACCACCATCTTAACCGCCTGCACCCTCCCTGCCAGTGACAGGGATACCATATCCCATCTCTTGAAATCCTCCTCCATTTGTTCCACCAACCGTGTTAAATTTAACCTATGCAATGTGCCCCAATTCTTGGCTATCTGGATCCCCAGGTAACAAAAGTCCCTTGTTACCTTCCTCAACGGTAGGTCCTCTATTTCTCTACTCTGCTCCCCTGGATGCACCACAAACAACTCACTTTTCCCCATGTTCAATTTATACCCTGAAAAGTCCCCAAACTCCACAAGTATCCGCATTATTTCTGGCATCCCCTCCGCCGGGTCTGCCACATATAGTAACAAATCGTCCACATACAAAGATACCCGGTGTTCTTCTCCTCCTCTAAGTACTCCCCTCCACTTCTTGGAACCCCTCAACGCTATCGCCAGGGGCTCAATCGCCAGTGCAAACAATAATGGGGACAGAGGGCATCCCTGCCTTGTCCCTCTATGGAGCCGAAAATATGCAGATCCCCGTCCATTCGTGACCACGCTCGCCATCGGGGTCCTATACAACAGCTGCACCCATCTAACATACCCCTCTCCAAAACCAAATCTCCTCAACACCTCCCACAAATAATCCCACTCCACTCTATCAAATGCTTTCTCGGCATCCATCGCCACTACTATCTCCGTTTCCCCCTCTGGTGGGGCATCATCATTACCCCTAACAGCCTCCGTATATTCGTTTTCAGCTGTCTCCCCTTCACAAACCCAGTTTGGTCCTCGTGGACCACCCCCGGGACACATTCCTCTATTCTCATTGCCATTACCTTGGCCAGGATCTTGGCATCTACATTTAGGAGGGAAATAGGTCTATAGGGCCCGCATTGTAGCGGGTCCTTTTCCTTCTTTAAGAGAAGCGATATCGTTGCTTCAGACATAGTCGGGGGCAGTTGTCCCCTTTCCTTTGCCTCATTAAAGGTCCTCGTCAATACCGGGGCGAGCAAGTCCACATATTTTCTATAGAATTCGACTGGGAATCCATCCGGTCCCGGGGCCTTTCCTGCCTGCATGCTCCTAATTCCTTTCACCACTTCTTCTACCTCGATCTGTGCTCCCAGTCCCACCCTTTCCTGCTCTTCCACCTTGGGAAATTCCAGCCGATCCAAAAAGCCCATCATTCTCTCCCTCCCATCCGGGGGTTGAGCTTCATATAATTTTTTATAAAATGTCTTGAACACTCCATTCACTCTCTTCGCTCCCCGCTCCATCTCTCCTTCCTCATCCCTCACTCCCCCTATTTCCCTCGCTGCTCCCCTTTTCCTCAATTGGTGTGCCAGCAACCTGCTCGCCTTCTCCCCATATTCGTACTGTACACCCTGTGCCTTCCTCCATTGTGCCTCTGCAGTGCCCGTAGTCAGCAAGTCAAATTCTACATGTAGCCTTTGCCTTTCCCTGTACAGTCCCTCCTCCGGTGCTTCCGCATATTGTCTGTCCACCCTCAAAAGTTCTTGCAGCAACCGCTCCCGTTCCTTACTCTCCTGCTTCCCTTTATGTGCCCTTATTGATATCAGCTCCCCTCTAACCACCACCTTCAGCGCCTCCCAGACCACTCCCACCTGGACCTCCCCATTATCATTGAGTTCCAAGTACTTTTCAATGCACCCCCTCACCCTTAGACACACCCCCTCATCTGCCATTAGTCCCATGTCCATTCTCCAGGGTGGGCGCCCTCCTGTTTCCTCCCCTATCTCCAAGTCTACCCAGTGTGGAGCGTGATCCGAAATGGCTATAGCCGTATACTCCGTTCCCCTCACCTTCGGGATCAACGCCCTTCCCAGCACAAAAAAGTCTATTCGCGAGTAGACTTTATGGACATAGGAGAAAAACGAGAACTCCTTACTCCTAGGTCTGCTCAATCTCCACGGGTCTACACCTCCCATCTGCTCCATAAAATCTTTAAGTACCTTGGCTGCTGCCGGCCTCCTTCCAGTCCTGGACTTCGACCTATCCAGCCCTGGTTCCAACACCGTATTAAAATCTCCCCCCATTATCAGTTTTCTCATCTCTAGGTCCGGAATGCGTCCTAGCATCCGCCTCATAAAATTGGCATCATCCCAGTTCGGGGCATATACGTTTACCAAAACCACCGTCTCCCCCTGTAGTTTGCCACTCACCATCACGTATCTGCCCCCGTTATCCGCCACTATAGTCTTTGCCTCGAACATTACCCGCTTCCCCATTAATATAGCCACCCCCCTGTTTTTCGCATCTAGCCCCGAATGGAACACCTGCCCCACCCATCCTTTGCGTAGCCTAACCTGGTCTATCAGTTTCAGGTGCGTTTCCTGTAACATAACCACATCTGCCTTAAGTTTCTTAAGGTGTGCGAGTACCCGTGCCCTCTTTATTGGCCCGTTCAGCCCTCTCACATTCCACGTGATCAGCCGGGTTGGGGGGCTTCCTACCCCCCCCCCCCCCTTGTCGATTAGCCATCCCCTTTTTCCAGCTCCTCACCCGGTTCCCACGCAGCTGTATCTCCCCCAGGCAGTTCCCCCCCGCCCATCCCCTCCCATACCAGCTCCCCCCTCTCCCCAGCAGCAGCATCCCAGTAATTCCCCCTCCCACCCCCCCCGCTAGATCCCCCGCTAGCGTAATTACTCCCCCCATGTTGCTACCAGAAGTCAGCAAACTCTGGCCGACCTCGGCTTCCCCCCATGACCTCGGCTCGCACCGTGCGACGCCCCCTCCTTCCTGCTTCTCTATTCCCGCCATGATTATCATAGCGCGGGAACCAAGCCCACGCTTCTCCCTTGGCCCCGCCCCCAATGGCCAACGCCCCATCTCCTCCACCTCCCCTCCTCCCCCCATCACCACCTGTGGAAGAGAGAAAAGTTACCACATCGCAGGATTAGTACATAAAACTCCTCTTTCCCCCCTTTTTAACCCCCCTCTTCGCCCCCCACATTCGCCCCACCACTTTGTTCAAATGTTCTTTTTAATAACCCGCTCATTCCAGTTTTTCTTCCACAATAAAAGTCCACGCTTCATCCGCCGTCTCAAAGTAGTGGTGCCTCCCTCGATATGTGACCCACAGACTTGCCGGTTGCAGCATTCCAAATGTTATCTTCTTTTTATGAAGCACCGCCTTGGCCCGATTAAAGCTCGCCCTCCTTCTCGCCACCTCCGCACTCCAGTCTTGATAAACGCGGATCACCGCGTTCTCCCATTTACTGCTCCGAGTTTTCTTTGCCCATCTAAGGACCATTTCTCTATCCTTAAAACGGAGGAATCTCACCACTATGGCTCTGGGAATTTCTCCTGCTCTCGGTCCTCGCGCCATCACTCGGTATGCTCCCTCCACCTCCAACGGACCCGCCGGGGCCTCCGCTCCCATTAACGAGTGCAGCATCGTGCTCACATATGCCCCGACGTCCGCTCCCTCCGCATCTTCAGGAAGACCAAGAATCCTCAGGTTGTTCCTCCTTGCATTGTTCTCCAGTGCCTCCAACCTTTCCACACATCGTTTCTGATGTGCCTCATGCATCTCCGTCTTCACCACCAGGCCCTGTATGTCGTCCTCATTCTCGGCTGCCTTTGCCTTCACGACCCGAAGCTCCCGCTCCTGGGTCTTTTGTTCCTCCTTTAGCCCTTCGATCGCCTGTAGTATCGGGGCCAACAGCTCTTTCTTCATTTCCTTTTTGAGCTCTTCCACACAGCATTTCAAGAACTCTTGTTGTTCAGGGCCCCATGTTAAACTGCCACCTTCCGACGCCATCTTGGTTTTTGCTTGCCTTCCTTGCCGCTGTTCTAAAGGATCCACTGCAATCCGGCCACTTTCTCCTCCTTTTTTCATCCGTATTAGGGGCGGTACTGGACCTGGTATTGGGGAATGAGCCCGGCCAGGTGGTAGATGTTTCAGTAGGGGAGCATTTCGGTAACAGTGACCACAATTCAGTAAGTTTTAAAGTACTGGTGGACAAGGATAAGAGTGGTCCGAGGATGAATGTGCTAAATTGGGGGAAGGCTAATTATAACAATATTAGGCGGGAACTGAAGAACATAGATTGGGGGCGGATGTTTGAGGGCAAATCAACATCTGACATGTGGGAGGCTTTCAAGTGTCAGTTGAAAGGAATACAGGACAGGCATGTTCCTGTGAGGAAGAAAGATAAATACGGCAATTTTCGGGAACCTTGGATGACGAGTGATATTGTAGGCCTCGTCAAAAAGAAAAAGGAGGCATTTGTCAGGGCTAAAAGGCTGGGAACAGACGAAGCCTGTGTGGCATATAAGGAAAGTAGGAAGGAACTTAAGCAAGGAGTCAGGAGGGCTAGAAGGGGTCATGAAAAGGCATTGGCAAATAGGGTTAAGGAAAATCCCAAGGCTTTTTACACTTACATAAAAAGTAAGAGGGTAGCCAGGGAAAGGGTTGGCCCACTGAAGGATAGGCAAGGGAATCTATGTGTGGAGCCAGAGGAAATGGGCGAGGTACTAAATGAATACTTTGCATCAGTATTCACCAAAGAGAAGGAATTGGTAGATGTTGAGTCTGGAGAAGGGGGTGTAGATAGCCTGGGTCACATTGTGATCCAAAAAGACGAGGTGTTGGGTGTCTTAAAAAATATTAAGGTAGATAAGTCCCCAGGGCCGGATGGGATCTACCCCAGAATACTGAAGGAGGCTGGAGAGGAAATTGCTGAGGCCTTGACAGAAATCTTTGGATCCTCGCTGTCTTCAGGGGATGTCCCGGAGGACTGGAGAATAGCCAATGTTGTTCCTCTGTTTAAGAAGGGTGGCAGGGATAATCCCGGGAACTACAGGCCGGTGAGCCTTACTTCAGTGGTAGGGAAATTACTGGAGAGAATTCTTCGAGACAGGATCTACTCCCATTTGGAAGCAAATGGACGTATTAGTGAGAGGCAGCACGGTTTTGTGAAGGGGAGGTCGTGTCTCACTAACTTGATAGAGTTTTTCGAGGAGGTCACTAAGATGATTGATGCAGGTAGGGCAGTAGATGTTGTCTATATGGACTTCAGTAAGGCCTTTGACAAGGTCCCTCATGGTAGACTGGTACAAAAGGTGAAGTCACACGGGATCAGGGGTGAACTGGCAAGGTGGATACAGAACTGGCTAGGCCATAGAAGGCAGAGGGTAGCAATGGAGGGATGCTTTTCTAATTGGAGGGCTGTGACCAGTGGTGTTCCACAGGGATCAGTGCTGGGACCTTTGCTCTTTGTAGTATATATAAATGATTTGGAGGAAAATGTAACTGGTCTGATTAGTAAGTTTGCAGACGACACAAAGGTTGGTGGAATTGCGGATAGCGATGAGGACTGTCTGAGGATACAGCAGGATTTAGATTGTCTGGAGACTTGGGCGGAGAGATGGCAGATGGAGTTTAACCTGGACAAATGTGAGGTAATGCATTTTGGAAGGGCTAATGCAGGTAGGGAATATACAGTGAATGGTAGAACCCTCAAGAGTATTGAAAGTCAAAGAGATCTAGGAGTACAGGTCCACAGATCACTGAAAGGGGCTACACAGGTGGAGAAGGTAGTCAAGAAGGCATACGGCATGCTTGCCTTCATTGGCCGGGGCATTGAGTATAAGAATTGGCAAGTCATGTTGCAGCTGTATAGAACCTTAGTTAGGCCACACTTGGAGTATAGTGTTCAATTCTGGTCGCCACACTACCAGAAGGATGTGGAGGCTTTAGAGAGGGTGCAGAAGAGATTTACCAGAATGTTGCCTGGTATGGAGGGCATAAGCTATGAGGAGCGATTGAATAAACTCGGTTTGTTCTCACTGGAACGAAGGAGGTTGAGGGGCGACCTGATAGAGGTATACAAAATTATGAGGGGCATAGACAGAGTGGATAGTCAGAGGCTTTTCCCCAGGGTAGAGGGGTCAATTACTAGGGGGCATAGGTTTAAGGTGAGAGGGGCAAAGTTTAGAGTAGATGTACGAGGCAAGTTTTTTACGCAGAGGGTAGTGGGTGCCTGGAACTCACTACCGGAGGAGGTAGTGGAGGCAGGGACGATAGGGACATTTAAGGGGCATCTTGACAAATATATGAATAGGATGGGAATAGAAGGATACGGACCCAGGAAGTGTAGAAGATTGTAGTTTAGTCGGGCAGTATGGTCGGCACGGGCTTGGAGGGCCGAAGGGCCTGTTCCTGTGCTGTACATTTCTTTGTTCTTTGTTCTTTGTATCCAGGGGGGATTCCCTTCTGGTTTACCGCACAGTGTTTTTAGCCGTCGAAATTGCCGTTGGGGCTCCTATCAAGAGCCCAAAAGTTCGTTTCACCGGGAGCTGCCGAAACGTGCGACTCAGCTGGTCATCGCCGCACCCGGAAGATGGAGAACCTCTTCTGTCTCTTCCTTTTCCTGTTACTTCTTCTGTGGTGCAGTTAAAGATTTTCCCGCTCTGTCCCTGTATTGCAGTCAGTTCCCTCGCTGCTCCTTCCAGTCGGTGGCCTCTTCTCCCGTTGCTCCTTCCATCTTGTTTAACTGTTGCGACCATCAGTTACTGTTGGATTTGCTCTTGTTGGATGTTGTGGTGCTGGATATTCAGATAAGGCTGACGGTGGTGTTATTAGCAAACACGATACAATGTGACTGGAAGCCCATGTCCAATGGTGCACCGCAGGGATCTCGTAGACTCCCTACAGTGCAAAAGGAGGCCATTCGGCCCATTGAGTCTGCACCAACCCTCTGAAGAGCACTCTACCTAGGCCCACTCCCCCCCTATCCCCACAGCCCCACATAACCTGCACGCTTTTGGCACTGAGGAGCAATTTATCATGGCCAATCCACCAAACCTGCACATCTCTGGACTGTTGGAGGAAACCGGAGCACCCGGAGGAAACCCACGCAGACACGGGGAGAACGTTGACTCCGCACAGATATCCAAGGCCAGATTCGAACCTGGGTCCCTGGTGCTATAGATAGGCAGTGCTAACCCCTGTGTCATTGTGCTGTGTCCCTTATTGCTTGTAGTGTGATGCTCGATCAATGACTCCAGAAGTGCGATTGGATGACAATTGAAGGCTTTATTGGACTAGATGTTTCCCCCAGCAGCGCAGGTACAGAATGCAGCAGCTAGGGAGACACAGACTCTTATACTCCGCCTTACTGGGCGGAACCAGCAGGCAGGCTTCACCAATGATCTTACTGTCTCAGGTACCTCCCACACCAATGATCTTACAGCATCAACTTAGGTACCGTAATACCCCTAATACCGACTACCACATTCACCCCCTGTTAAAAAAAAGAGTCCGGCGGGGGTGGTGGTCTCGCATTATACAGTGGTAGAGGTTATGGTGGTATCCGTCGGTGGTACAGTGTTTTGCCTTATTACATGTCACAACTATTTACAGCATTCATTTACATGTACAGATACATTCGTCGATCGGGGGCCCTGGTCGTCATCTGTGATCGTTGCAGTTTCGGCGGGGACCGGCTCAGGCATCCGTGACTCCAGGTGCGTGACTTTGGCTTCTTCGGTAGCTTCATCATCACTGTGTGGGACCAGTGGAAGAACCGATCCACCTGGGAAGGGGGCAGCTGTGGTGAGCGCCGGGGGGAGGGAGGGTGGGGTTGGTGGGGGGGGGGTGGGGTGAGTGGGGATCCAGCGGGCACCAGGTCCCGTAGGGAGACCGTAACCTGCCGGTCGTCGGGGTACGCCACGTAGGCGTACTGAGGGTTAGCGTGAAGGAGGTGGGCCCTCTCGACCAATGGGTCCGACTTTTGCGCCCGCACGTGTTTGCGGAGCAGAATGTGTCCAGGAGCTGCCAGCCAGGTTGGGAGCGAGGTCTCGGAGAAGGATTTCCTAGGGAAGACAAGGAGGCGTTCATGAGGTGTTTTGTTTGTCGTGGTACACAGCAGTGACCGGATGGAGTGGAGGGCATCGGGAAGGACCTCCTGCCAGCGGAAGACTGGGAGATTCCTGGACCGTAGGGCCAGTAGGACGGTCTTCCAGACCGTTCCGTTCTCCCTCTCTACCTGTCCGTTTCCCTGGGGGTTATAACTGGTCGTCCTGCTCGAGGCAATGCCCTTGCTGAGCAGGAATTGACGCAGTTCGTCGCTCATGAAGGAGGAATCCCTATCACTGTGTATGTAGGCGGGGAAACCGAACAGGGTAACGATATTGTGGAGGGCTTTTATGACGGTGGCTGCGGCCATGTTGGGGCAGGGGATGGTGAATGGGAACCGGGAGTACTCGTTGTGGTGATATGCATCACTGGAAAGACACAAGGGCAGCACGGTAGCATGGTGGTTAGCACAATTGCTTCACAGATCCAGGGTCCCAGGTTCGAATCCCGGCTTGGGTCACTGTCTGTGCGGAGTCTGCAAGTTCTCCCCATTTGTCCGTGGGTTTCCTCTGGGTGCTCCGGTTTCCTCCCACAGTCCAAAGATGTGCAGGTTAGGTGGATTGGTCATGCTAAATTGCCCTTAGTGTCCAAAATTGCCCTTAGTGTTGGGTGGGATTACTGGGTTATGGGGATAGGGTGGAGGTGTGGGCTTGGGTAGGGTGCTCTTTCAAAGAGCCGGTGCAGACTTGATGGGCCGAATGGCCTCCTTCTGCACTGTAAATTCTATGATTCTATGATACAAGGCGCTAATGTAAATAAATGTAGACTAGCTAGACACTAGAGGGAGCACCAGAGACATGACACACAGACACGCAACCAATAGAACAGTTAGATAGGACACGACCAATGGGCATTCACGATACACACAGAGGTGACATGACCACAGGAGGGCATTACACCAACCCATATATAAAGGACACAACACACATGATCTTCCTCTTTCCAGTGGAGACAGTCAGTGAGTAAAGACACAGGGTTGATTCAATATTACACCCACCACGTGGATTGCAGCAACTGGTTAGTCAGTCTGAGTAGCTGTAGAAGGATTAACAGTAGTGGCGAACCCGAGTAGGAGAAGTGTAAATAGTTTAATAAACGTGTTGAAGTTATCTCCACGTCTGAACCTTCCTTTGTCAAGTGCACCACAAGGAAGCCGCTTATGTTACACCTACAACATAACAAATCATGGTACCAGGACTGAACTGGTTCAATCCATATAGCCATACCTCAGCGTACAGTGACAACCAGCAACAATACCCAGGCAAGATGTTCGAGATCCCGGTTCCGCAGCAGCTCCAGTGCCATGGCGATCTCCGCGAAAACTGGCGGGCATTCCGGCAAAAGTTTGAAATCTTCCTGGTAGCAGCCGCCCTACAAGACGTGGCCGATGCTGAAAAGACAGAGCTTCTCCTCACCATCGCCGGTGCCAGAGCAGAAGAAATCTTTAAAAAGTTCAAGTTCTCCAAAGGGCAAAACAGGAGCGACTTCCAGGCAGTCCTGGACAAATTCGGTAAATACTGTGAGGAAAACACACTCCAACCAGCTGAAAACGGTAAGAGAAGTGCCAGTACTCACCACGAGACCGAGATCCCGGAGCAGAGAACAATTTTGCTCGGCGGCCATCTTTGTAAAGGTACGGCTCATGCGCGGTTGCGCGAGAAGCGCACAGAAGGGAATGTCCGCGTGCGCATGCGCGAGAAACTGCACATGCGCAATTGCGAAAACGGCTCACAGTATAGGAACGTCGATATGCGCATGCGCAAACGCTTCCTATGTCTGACGTCACATGCGTCATGACGACAGAGGACCCGGGCCACGTCCATTTAAAGGGGAAATGTCCCAAATCATGGAAAAAATCTCAACGCGTCAAAACAAGCTTCTTTCACCTGGAATGACAGCACAATGCCTCAAATTGAACCAGGAACTGAAAGTAACCTCCGCAAAACCCTGCAACAAGCAGTTAACACCGCCCAAAACGATGACACAGACCTTGAATACTACGACACCGACCTTTACATTTTCTCTGGACTTCGCGAGCCCCATGCCAGCTCCGACACAAACAGTGATGATATGGTCCTGGAGGACTATGACTCGGACGAAGGTTTTTTCATTAGAAATGGCGACCCCCGTACTGAATCCGACCCAGACGCGGATTCATTCTTCGGATTTGAGGATCTTCAGCCCAGCATATACGACATCCACACTCATGAGTGCAGGATTATGCTGCGGCCTGAAACCAAGAGGCAGCGGTACAGGCCCACAGAGAGCGGCATGCTGCCACACAGAGAGTGGTCCACGCACCGCTATGGGTTCCTGACTCCACGATAGAAGACACGCAAGACTCCAGAGTGCAGTCCTTGCACGAACAAAAAGTGACTCCAGTGTCTCAAGCCTCCACAGCGTGCTCGTGTACAGCCTCCACGATAGAAGCAACGCAAGACTCCAAAGCGCAGTCCTTGCAGGAACAAGACCACGAGGGTCTAGCAACCTCCTCTGACCAAGCAGACGATGCAAGTCTGCCATGCTCAAGTAAACAGCAAGAAGACTATGACAGTCTACCACACTCCAGTGTACATCAGGACGACCATGGCGGTCTATCATGCTACAGTGAAGAACAAAGCGACTATGACAGTCCAAGCCCAAATGAACAACACAGCGACTATGACGGTCCACCCACATTGTCTGAGCCACAAGGAGAAGACTCTGACAGTATACCCAGCCCAAGTGAACAACAAGAAGCTACTGAGGCTCTATCCACTGTATGTGAGACAAATGACGACAGCATCCCACTTCCCATGCAAGATGTGCAATGTGACAGACCTCAGCTAGTGTGTACAGAGGCACTCGACGATCACTATGAGACCTCTGGTGACTCCGGTGACACCACGTTACTGACAACCTCATTCGCTCGAACCTCTCCACAAGTCAATGCATTCCTGCATGTTCCGACTCCAGACGTGAAGCTTCAAGAAATCTCAGCTGACTCCAGTGAACCTGCTAAGACTCCGGACGGGGAGCACCAACAAACCAACACTGACTCAGGTGAAACAGACCAGACTCCAGGTGGAGAGCAACCAAACGGCAACTCTGATTCATGTAAGTCGGACTTTACTCCAGACAGGGAGTGCCGCAACCTCAGTGACGGCACTCTCAGGGTGACGACGAACACAGGAGATGGATCACTTGACAATTACATTGGGTCAGTAATAACAAGTAGTGGCTACAGTCCAAGAGGAATACACCAATATTCACCACAGCTATATCCTTCCAAGCCATACCCACACATTCTTTCCACACCAGCAGTGCAGTCAATGACAGCTTATGCTGGGCAAACCCAGTATTCAGGAATGCAGCAGCCAGCAGTCTATGCAGCATATTCTCAAACAGGCCAGCACTACGGATCGCCCACTTATGGAATCAAGACCGAAGGAGGACTACCGCAAGCACAATCTGCACTACAGACTGGATGCCTTAGTTACAGCCCAGGATTTGCTGCACCCCAGCCTGGCCAGTCGGCATATTCCTATCAGATGCAACGTTCTAGTTTCACACCATCACCCGGTATTTATGTGAGCTGCAATTCTGTGTCCAAATCGACAGTTCTCAGCAGGATCACCCTTCCTACACAGCATTTGGCCAAAACCCGTATGCACATTATTATCCAACTTCCACATATGGCACATACATGACCTCGAATGATACTGTTGATGGTATCTCTTCAATGTCAACGACTTATCGGCTACAAGATGCCATCCAACATCACCAGCACAAACATTTAAAAAAAGACTCCAAATCAGACAGCGAAGTGATTTGACCACTTCTTGGTTCCTGGTACACAGGGACACTGATGGCGTTCACAAGGACATGCCACCATCAAACTCACCACCCCACCAAGAGAGACATTTGACCATGATGATTGAAGGGTTTTGGACTTGCACATTTGATTTGGACTTATTGTTTAATCAGTGTTCTCATGACTTGTACATACTATAACTTATCTACCTGTTTTTTGTTCAATTTTCTTTAAGTGTACAGAAAATATGTAAAATGTAAAAAAAAAGGGGAGGATGTGGTGATATGCATCACTGTAAAGACACAAGGGGTTAATGTAAATACATGTAGACTAGCTAGATACTAGAGGGAGCATCAGAGACATGACACACAGACACTCAACCAATAGAACAGCTAGGACACGACCAATGGGCATTCACGATACACACAGAGGTGACACGACCACAGGAGGGCATTACACCAACCCATATATAAAGGACAGAACACACATGATCTTCCTCTTTCCAGTGGAGACAGTCAGTGAGTAGAGACACAGGGTTGATTCAATATTACACCCACCACGTGGATTGTAGCAACTGGTTAGTCAGTCTGAGTAGCTATAGAAGGATTAACAGTAGTGGCAAACCCGAGTAGGAGAAGTGTAAATAGTTTAATAAACGTGTTGAAGTTATCTCCACGTCTGAACCTTCCTTTGTCAAGTGCACCACAAGGAAGCCGCTTATGCTACGCCTAGAGCATAACAAGACACTCGTCAATCACATTCAGGAAGTACGTGTTGCGGTCGATGGAGGGGAGGGGCCCTTTGAAGTCCATACTGCGGCGTTCAAAGGGACGGGAAGCCTTTACCAGGTGCACCTTCCCTGGCTTGTAGAAGTGCGGCTTGCCCTCCGCGCAGATTTGGCAGTTCCTGGTGGCGGTCCTGACCTCCTCGAGGGAGTAGGGCCGGTTGCGGGTCTTGATAAAATGGAAGAATCGAGTGACCTCCGGGTGGCAGAGGTCTCATGGAGGGCTCGTAGTGGGTCCACTTGTGCGTTGGCACATGTGCTGCGGGATAGGGCATCAGGAGGCTCGTTTAGCTTGCCGGGACAATACAAGATCTCATAGTTGTAGGTGGAGAGCTCGATCCTCCACCGTAAGATCTTATCGTTCTTTATCTTGCCCCGCTGTGTATTATCGAACATGAAAACTACCGACCGTTGGTTAGTGAGGAGCGTGAATCTCCTGCCGGCCAGGTAATGCCTTCAGTGCCGCATAGCTTCTACTATGGCCTGGGCCTCCTTTTCCATGGAGGAATGGTGGATTTCTGAAGCATGGAGGGTGCATGAGAAGAAGGCCACGGGCCTGCCCGCTTGGTTGATGGTGGCCGCCAGAGCTACGTCGGACACGTCGCTCTCGACTTGGAAGGGAAGGGATTCATCGATTGTGTGCATCGTGGCCTTTGCGATGTCCGCCTTTATGCAGCTGAAGGCCTGCTGGGCCTCTGCCGACAGGGGGAAAACCGAGGATTGGATCAGTGGGCGGGCCTTGTCCGCATAATTGGGGACCCACTGGGCGTAATATGAAAAAAATCCCAGGCAGCGTTTCAGGGCCTTGGAGCAGTGGGGGAGGGGAAACTCCATGAGGGGGCGCATGCATTCGGGATCTGGGCCAATGACTCCATCATGCACTACGTAGCCGAGGATGGCTGGACCGTAGGTGCTGAACACGCATTTGTCCTTGTTGTAGGTTAAGTTAAGGATTTTTGCGGTATGGAGGAATTTCCGGAGGTTGGTGTCATGGTCCTGCTGGTCGTGGCCGCAGATGGTGACGTTGTCAAGGTACGGAAACGTGGCCCGCAAACCGTACCGGTCCATCTCCCATTGGAAGACCGAGACTCCATTTGTGACACCGAAGGGAACCCTAAGGAAATGGTAGAGCCGCCCATCTGCTTTGAATGCAGTGTATTTGCGGTCGCCGGGCGGATGGGGAGCTGGTGGTAGATGGATTTTAGATCCTCCGTGGAAAATACCTTATATTGTGCAATCTGATTGACCAAATCAGATATGCGGGGGAGAGGGTACGCGTCGAGCTGCATATACCTGTTGATGGTCTGACTATAATCGATGACCATCCTGTGCTTCTCCCCGGTCTTTACAACCACTACTTGAGCTCTCCAGGGACTGTTGCTAGCCTCAATAATACCTTCTTTCAGTAACCGCTGGACTTCCGACCTAATGAAGGTTCGGTCCTGGGCACTGTACCGTCTGCTCCTAGCGGCGATGGGTTTGCAATCCGGGGTGAGGTTCGCAAAAAGGGAAGGCGGGTCGACCTTGAGGGTCGCGAGGCAGCAGACAGTGAGGGGGGGGGTATAGGGCCGCCAAATTTAAAGGTTAAGCTCTGGAGAGTGCATTGGAAGTCCAATCCCAGGAGCGTGGCAGCGCAGAGATGAGGGAGGCCGTAGAGTCGGAAATTTTTTAATTCTCTTCCCTGGACCGTGAGGTTAGCTACGCAGAACCCCTTGATCTCTACAGAGTGAGACCCAGAGGCCAGGGAGATTCTTTGATTAACTGGGTGTATGGGACGAGAACATACACCCTGGGGCCTTCTTGGAGGTGAGTAGTGTATTTAAAAACCTTACCTTTACAGGAGCAGCCCTTTGGATTTCGGCGGCAGCGGTGCGCAGGGGCCTTCTGGGAGGTGAGTAGTGTATTTAAAAGCTCTTACCTTTACAGGAGCAGCCCTTTGGATTTCGGCGGCAGCGGTGCGCAGGGGCCTTCTTGGAGGTGAGTAGTGTATTTAAAAACCTTACCTTTACAGGAGCAGCCCTTTGGATTTCGGCGGCAGCGGTGTGCAGGGGCCTTCTTGGAGGTGAGTAGTGTATTTAAAAACCTTACCTTTACAGGAGCAGCCCTTTGGATTTCGGCGGCAGCGGTGCGCAGGGGCCTTCTGGGAGGTGAGTAGTGTATTTAAAAACCTTACCTTTACAGGAGCAGCCCTTTGGATTTCGGCGGCAGCGGTGCGCAGGGGCCTTCTTGGAGGTGAGTAGTGTATTTAAAAACCTTACCTTTACAGGAGCAGCCCTTTGGATTTCAGCGGCAGCGGTGCGCAGGGGCCTTCTGGGAGGTGAGTAGTGTATTTAAAAGCTCTTACCTTTACAGGAGCAGCCCTTTGGATTTCGGCGGCAGCGGTGCGCAGGGGCCTTCTGGGAGGTGAGTAGTGTATTTAAAAACCTTACCTTTACAGGAGCAGCCCTTTGGATTTCGGCGGCAGCGGTGCGCAGGGGCCTTCTGGGAGGTGAGTAGTGTATTTAAAAGCTCTTACCTTTACAGGAGCAGCCCTTTGGATTTCGGCGGCAGCGGTGCGCAGGGGCCTTCTTGGAGGTGAGTTGTGTATTTAAAAACCTTACCTTTACAGGAGCAGCCCTTTGGATTTCGGCGGCAGCGGTGCGCAGGGGCCTTCTTGGAGGTGAGTAGTGTATTTAAAAACCTTACCTTTACAGGAGCAGCCCTTTGGATTTCGGCGGCAGCGGTGCGCAGGGGCCTTCTTGGAGGTGAGTAGTGTATTTAAAAACCTTACCTTTACAGGAGCAGCCCTTTGGATTTCGGCGGCAGCGGTGCGCAGGGGCCTTCTGGGAGGTGAGTAGTGTATTTAAAAACCTTACCTTTACAGGAGCAGCCCTTTGGATTTCGGCGGCAGCGGTGCGCAGGGGCCTCCTGGGAGGTGAGTAGTGAATTTAATAAGCCTTGCCTGATCCCGTGTCTGTTCTTCTTTTCTGTTTTATTTGTTTTTATATAAGGCGGGAACCGGAAGTTCGACCTCTGGCAAGTCCCCCCCCCCCAACCAATAAATTCTGGTGGAGAGGAAACCCGAGACACTACACGTGTAGTGTCTCCCACCCGCCCTCCTCCTCTAACCTAATAATAAGACCCATTGGTGAAAGGTAAGTGCCATATTATATTATTATATTATTAGCATTGTGCAGGTCAAGGATCGGAGGTGGAGGAGCAGTCTCTGTCAGCGAGAGAACCTGAGAACATCTCAGACACTCAGAAGGTAAGAAGGTAAGTAAGTGATTTTTACTTTTATACCTTTTTTCAAATTGTGTGTCGGGGGGAAACTGAAGTGACATCACAGAAAAGCTGTGACCTGAGTGGCTGGTTGGGATTCTAACCTAAATTTAAAAAAAAAAATTTGAGTATTTGGGAACTAATTAAACATAATAACTTAATTATAATTTAGAGGATATCTAAGCCAGAGATCGGAGAGTATTATAGTTAGCTATCGCATTTCTATTAGAAATCTAGTGCTAGGAAACAGATAGTTGACAGTAACTTTGCAATTTTAAAAAAAAAGTATTTAAAAAAAAAAGACAAATTTTAATTTTAATTAATTGACGCAATGTCAGTTAGAGGGGTGCTGTGCTCTGACTGTGAGATGTGGCAGGTCCGGGAGGCTTCCAGCGTCCCGGATGGCTTCATCTGCAGAAAGTGTACCCAACTGCAGCTCCTCACAGACCGCATGGTTCGGTTGGAGCAGCAATTGGATGCACTTAGGAGCATGCAGGTGGCGGAAAGCGTCATAGATCGCAGTTATGTAAATGTGGTCACACCCAAGGTGCAGGCAGAGAAATGGGTGACCACCAGAAAGGGCAGGCAGTCAGTGCAGGAATCCCCTGTGGTTGTCCCCCTCTCGAACAGATATACCCCTTTGGATACTGTCGGGGGGGATAGCCTATCAGGGGAAAACAGCAGCAGCCAGAGCAGTGGCACCATGGCTGGCTCTGATGTTCAGAAGGGAGGGTCAAAGCGCAGAAGAGTAATAGTAATAGGGGACTCTATAGTCAGGGGCACAGATAGGCGCTTCTGTGGACGTGAAAGAGACTCCAGGATGGTATGTTGCCTCCCTGGTGCCAGGGTCCAGGATGTCTCCGAACGGGTAGAGGGAATCCTGAAGGGGGAGGGCAAACAGGCAGAGGTCGTTGTACATATTGGTACTAACGACATAGGCAGGAAGGGGCATGAGGTCCTGCAGCAGGAGTTCAGGGAGCTAGGCAGAAAGTTAAAAGACAGGACCTCGAGGGTTGTAATCTCGGATTACTCCCTGTGCCACGTGCCAGTGAGGCTAGAAATAGGAAGATAGAGCAGACAAACACGTGGCTAAACAGCTGGTGGAGGAGGGAGGGTTTCCGTTATCTGGACCACTGGGAGCTCTTCCGGGGCAGGTGTGACCTGTATAAGATGGACGGGTTGCATCTAAACCGGAGAGGCATAAATATCCTGGCCGCGAGGTTTGCTAGTGTCACACGGGAGGGTTTAAACTAGTATGGCAGGGGGGTGGGCACGGGAGCAATAGGTCAGAAGGTGAGAGCATTGAGGGAGAACTAGGGAATAGGGACAGTGTGGCTCTGAGGCAGAGCAGACGGGGAGAAGTTGCTGAACACAGCGGGTCTGGTGGCCTGAAGTGCATATGTTTTAATGCAAGGAGCATTACGGGTAAGGCAGATGAACTTAGAGCGTGGATTACTATTTGGAACTATGATGTTGTTGCCATTACAGAGACCTGGTTGAGGGAAGGGCAGGATTGGCAGCTAAACGTTCCAGGATTTAGATGTTTCAGGCGGGATAGAGGGGGATGTAAAAGGGGAGGCGGAGTTGCGCTACTTGTTCGGGAGAATATCACAGCTATACTGCGAGAGGACACCTCAGAGGGCAGTGAGGCTATATGGGTAGAGATCAGGAATAAGAAGGGTGCAGTCACAATGTTGGGGGTATACTACAGGCCTCCCAACAGCCAGCGGGAGATAGAGGAGCAGATAGGTAGACAGATTTTGGAAAAGAGTAAAAACAACAGGGTTGTGGTGATGGGAGACTTCAACTTCCCCAATATTGACTGGGACTCACTTAGTGCCAGGGGCTTAGACGGGGCGGAGTTTGTAAGGAGCATCCAGGAGGGCTTCTTAAAACAATATGTAAACAGTCCAACTAGGGAAGGGGCGGTACTGGACCTGGTATTGGGGAATGAGCCCGGCCAGGTGGTAGATGTTTCAGTAGGGGAGCATTTTGGTAACAGTGACCACAATTCAGTAAGTTTTAAAGTACTGGTGGACAAGGATAAGAGTGGTCCGAGGATGAATGTGCTAAATTGGGGGAAGGCTAATTATAACAATATTAGGCGAGAACTGAAGAACATAGATTGGGGGCGGATGTTTGAGGGCAAATCAACATCTGACATGTGGGAGGCTTTCAAGTGTCAGTTGAAAGGAATACAGGACAGGCATGTTCCTGTGAGGAAGAAAGATAAATACGGCAATTTTCGGGAACCTTGGATGACGAGTGATATTGTAGGCCTCGTCAAAAAGAAAAAGGAGGCATTTGTCAGGGCTAAAAGGCTGGGAACAGACGAAGCCTGTGTGGCATATAAGGAAAGTAGGAAGGAACTTAAGCAAGGAGTCAGGAGGGCTAGAAGGGGTCATGAAAAGTCATTGGCAAATAGGGTTAAGGAAAATCCCAAGGCTTTTTACACGTACATAAAAAGCAAGAGGGTAGCCAGGGAAAGGGTTGGCCCACTGAAGGATAGGCAAGGGAGTCTATGTGCGGAGCCAGAGGAAATGGGTGAGGTACTAAATGAATACTTTGCATCAGTATTCACCAAAGAGAAGGAATTGGTAGATGTTGAGTCTGGAGAAGGGGGTGTAGATAGCCTGGGTCACATTGTGATCCAAAAAGACGAGGTGTTGGGTGTCTTAAAAAATATTAAGGTAGATAAGTCCCCAGGGCCTGATGGGATCTACCCCAGAATACTGAAGGAGGCTGGAGAGGAAATTGCTGAGGCCTTGACAGAAATCTTTGGATCCTCGCTGTCTTCAGGGGATGTCCCGGAGGACTGGAGAATAGCCAATGTTGTTCCTCTGTTTAAGAAGGGTAGCAAGGATAATCCCGGGAACTACAGGCCGGTGAGCCTTACTTCAGTGGTAGGGAAATTACTGGAGAGAATTCTTCGAGACAGGATCTACTCCCATTTGGAAGCAAATGGACATATTAGTGAGAGGCAGCACGGTTTTGTGAAGGGGAGGTCGTGTCTCACTAACTTGATAGAGTTTTTCGAGGAGGTCACTAAGATGATTGATGCAGGTAGGGCAGTAGATGTTGTCTATATGGACTTCAGTAAGGCCTTTGACAAGGTCCCTCATGGTAGACTAGTACAAAAGGTGAAGTCACACGGGATCAGGGGTGAACTGGCAAGGTGGATACAGAACTGGCTAGGCCATAGAAGGCAGAGGGTAGCAATGGAGGGATTCTTTTCTAATTGGAGGGCTGTGACCAGTGGTGTTCCACAGGGATCAGTGTTGGGACCTTTGCTGTTTGTAGTATATATAAATGATTTGGAGGAAAATGTAACTGGTCTGATTAGTAAGTTTGCAGACGACACAAAGGTTGGTGGAATTGCGGATAGCGATGAGGACTGTCTGAGGATACAGCAGGATTTAGATTGTCTGGAGACTTGGGCGGAGAGATGGCAGATGGAGTTTAATCCGGACAAATGTGAGGTAATGCATTTTGGAAGGGCTAATGCAGGTAGGGAATATACAGTGAATGGTAGAACCCTCAAGAGTATTGAAAGTCAAAGAGATCTAGGAGTACAGGTCCACAGGTCATTGAAAGGGGCAACACAGGTGGAGAAGGTAGTCAAGAAGGCATACGGCATGCTTGCCTTCATTGGCCGGGGCATTGAGTATAAGAATTGGCAAGTCATGTTGCAGCTGTATAGAACCTTAGTTAGGCCACACTTGGAGTATAGTGTTCAATTCTGGTCGCCACACTACCAGAAGGATGTGGAGGCTTTAGAGAGGGCGCAGAAGAGATTTACCAGAATGTTGCCTGGTATGGAGGGCATAAGCTATGAGGAGCGATTGAATAAACTCGGTTTGTTCTCACTGGAACGAAGGAGGTTGAGGGGCGACCTGATAGAGGTATACAAAATTATGAGGGGCATAGACAGAGTGGATAGTCAGAGGCTTTTCCCCAGGGTAGAGGGGTCAATTACTAGGGGGCATAGGTTTAAGGTGAGAGGGGCAAGGTTTAGAGTAGATGTACGAGGCAAGTTTTTTACGCAGAGGGTAGTGGGTGCCTGGAACTCGCTACCGGAGGAGGTAGTGGAAGCAGGGACGATAGGGACATTTAAGGGGCATCTTGACAAATATATGAATAGGATGGGAATAGAAGGATACGGACCCAGGAAGTGTAGAAGATTGTAGTTTAGTCGGGCAGTATGGTCGGCACGGGCTTGGAGGGCCGAAGGGCCTGTTCCTGTGCTGTACATTTCTTTGTTCTTTGTTCTTTGAGAACAGTGCCTTACCGTGTCGGGGTGTATGAAGCTCTCTATGCTCCCGGAGTTGATCAGGCTGGATGTTTTGTGTCCGTTGATGAGCACGGTCGTCATCGCGGTCGAGAGAGTTCGGGGCCGAGACTGGTCCAGGGTCACCGAGGCGAGTCGTGGTAGAAGCTGAAGATTTTCCTCGGGCGGTGTGTGGTCATCCAAATCGGGGTCCTGAGACTCCAGCCAAGATGGCGGCGCCCACAGCTCGCACATGGCTGGGGGTGGGCAAGATGGCGGCGCCCACCTGTCGCACGTGGTCCCTGAGGAACAAGATGGCGGCACCCAGGGCCTGCATGTGGCTCGGGAAATTGAAGATGGCGGCGCCAACGGGCCGCACGTGGCCTGCGGAGAGAGTTGTGGCGGCAGCCCCAGTTCGCCCCGGAGGCAGCAGCGACCGCCTCGCCTGGTATATCGCCACGAAATGGCCCTTTTTGCCACAGCCTTTGCAAATGGAGGAGCGGGCCGGGCAGCGCTGCCGGGGGTGCTTAGCTTGCCCGCAGAAATAACAGCAGGGCCCCCCGGGGTTGCCTGGCAGCCGCACCGTACAAGCTTGTGGGGGGATGGGGATGCATCGGGGTCGGCCGCGGGTGGTTCCACGCTGCCCAAGGGGCTGCCGCGCGGTCGGGGACGTAAGCGAGGGCGTTGCGGGAGGCCACATCTAGGGAGCTCGTGAGTGCCCATGCCTCCTTGAGGCCTAGTGTCTCTTTCTCCAGCAGCCGCTGACGGATTTGGGAGGACAGCATACCTGCAATTAATGCGTCCCGGATTAAAGGTTCTGTGTGGTCGCTGGCTGAAACTTGAGGACAGTCACAGTTCCTGCCTAGTACCAGAAGTGCGCGGTAGAATTCGTCTAGCGATTCCCCCGGAATTTGTCGTCTGGTAGCTAGAAGATGTCGGGTGTAAACCTGGTTTACTGGGCGAATGTAGTGTCCTTTCAACAGGGCCATCGCAGCCTCGAAATTATCCACATCCTTGATGAGGATGTAGATCTCTGGGCTCACCCTCGAGTGGAGAACTTGCATTTTCTGGTCCTCCGTGGGTGTAGTCGTGGCCGTCCTGAGGTACCTGTTGAAGTACGCCAGCCAGTGTTTGAAGGTTGCCGCTGAGTTTGCCGCGTGGGGGCTGAGGTACAGACACTCCGGCTTGATGCGGAGCTCCATTCTTCAAAATCAAGTCCAATAAATTGATGCTCAATCAATGACTCCAGAAGCGAGATTGGATGACAATTGAAGGCTTTATTGGACTAGATGTTTCCCCCTGCAGCGCAGGTACAGAATGCAGCTGCTAGGGAGACACAGACTCTTATACTCCGCCTTACTGGGCGGAACTAGCAGGCAGGCTTCACCAATGATCTTACTGTCTCAGGTACCTCCCACACCAATGATCTTACAGCATCAACCTAGGTACCATAATACCCCTAAAACCGACTACCACATAGTGTATATGAAAGATCTAGACCTGAATGTGGAAGGCTTGATCAGTTAGTTCCCAGATGACATGAAAATTGGTGGTGTGGTGTGGAAAGCCATAGATTACAGGGCGATATAGACGGGCATGTTATATGGGCAGAACAGTGGCAAAAGGAATTTAACCCTCAAAAGTGTGAGGTGATGCATTTTGGGAAGACTAACAAAGCAAAGGAATACACAATGAACGGGAGGATGCAAGGGTGTACAGAGAACCAGAGTGATCTTGGGATGCATGTCCAAAGATCCCTGATGGCAGCAGGACAAGTCGGTAAGGTGGTTAAGAAGGCACATGGGATACTTGCCTTTATCAGCCAAGACATAGAATATAAGAGCAGGGAGGTTATGATGGAGCTGTATAAAACGCTCGTTCGGCCACAGCTATAGTACTGTGTGCAGTTCTGATCACCGCTCTCTCGGAAGGATATGATTGCACTGGAGAGGGTGCAGAGGGAATTCACCAGGATGTTACCTGGACTGGAGCATTTCAGCTGCGAAGAGAGGCTGGTTAGGCTGAGGTTATTCTCCTTAGAGCAGAGAAGGCTGAAGGGGGAGCTCATTGAGGTGCACAAAGTAATGGGGGGGGGGGGTCTGGTTTAGCTCAGTAGGCTAGACAGCTAGTTTGTATTGCAGAGTGAGGCCAAAAGCGCGGGTTCAAACCCCGGACCGGCTGAGGTTATTCATGAAGGCCCCGCCTTCTCAACCTTGCCCCTCGCCTGAGGTGTGGTGACCCTCAGGTTAAATCACCACCAGTCAGCTCTCCCCCCTCAAAGGGGAAAGCAACATTTGGTCATCTGGGATAATGGGCACTTTACGTTTACCTTTTACAAAATCATGAGGGGCAAAGATAGGGTTGATAGGAAGAAACATTTCCACTCAGCAGAGAAAACAACCAGAGGCCCTGATTTAAGGTAAGGGAGAGATTTAGAAGGGTTTTCTGAAAAAGCCTTTTCACCCAGAGGGTAGTGGGAATCTGGAACTTGCTGCCTGAAAGGGAGGTAAAGGCAGGAACTTGTGGTGATATGCATCACTGTATATACACAAGGGGTTAATGTAAATACACTACAACTAAGTCACCACTAGAGGGAGCACCAGAGATGTCATGACATGCAGACATACAGCCAATGGGTCATTACAACAGGACACAACCAATGGGTAATCAGGACACCCAGAGGTGGCATTACCACAAGGGGACACTTCACAACCCATATAAAAGGACGAGGCACACATGCTGTACCTCTTTCCACAGACAGACATCTAGCGAGTACATCAGGGTTGATCAGCAGCATCACACCCAGCACGTGGCTTAGAGCAGGCTGGTAAAGATAGACTGAGTTACTACAGTTAGATTAGCAGAGAGTCGAACTCATTTAAGAACTGTGTAAATAGTTCAATAAACACGTTGAACTCATTTCATACTCTGGAGCTTCCTTTGTCAAAACAAACATCAAGGAAGCAGCTTATGCTACACCAAGCAGCATAACACAACAGAACTCACAACATTTAAGAAGCATTTTGGTCTGCACTTGAAACGCCTTTGCATACAAGGCTGGTTTTCAGCCTCGCTTCACCGCAAACGTGAACCGCAATCGGGCGGGAGATCGGGCGCCCGGTCAGAATCGAGGTCCATGCCCGGCGCCTATTCGCGTGACGTCCCTCCCTGGTGGCAATAACGAGGTTTGCGGCAGCGTGCAAAATGGGCATTTGCGTTGATTTAAATGTATTTTGCGCCTTTGACCCTCTATGCCCTGGGCCTCCGCCCCTCTCAGGCGGAAGTCACGAGGGCGCGATTTACTACAGGTATTTCAAACGGGGACTGAGCACCATGTCTCCTGAGGGGGAGAGAGGAGGTCAGCAAAGTTGGAAAAAATGTTTAAAATTGTACCGCTTGCTGGGAGGTGGCTGCCAGGGTTGGGAGGAGTAGCAGGGAGCGGCTTGGTGACAGCTCCGTGGATTCGGGGTGTCCCCCTCGGGATTGGGGTGGCCTGGCTCAGGCTACCATTGCTGCAGTATTTAATAATAATTATTATCCTTATTGTCACAAGTAGGCTTACATTAACAGTGCAATGAAGTTACTGTGAAAAGCCCCTCGTCGCCACATTCCGGCGCCTGTTCGGGTACACAGAGGGAGAATTCAGAATGTCCAATTCACCTAACAGCACGTCTTTGGACTGTGGGAGGAAACCGGAGCACCCGGAGGAAACCCACGCACACACGGGGAGAACGTGCAGACTCCGCACAGACAGTGACCGGGCCCCTGGCGCTGTGAAGCAACAGTGCTAACCACTGTGCTACCGTGTTGTTTTAAATGCACCCATTTGGCACAAGTTACAGGCCCCTGGCTGCTCGTTCTGGCTCACACTGCTGAATGCTCACTCGACCCTGTAAATGTTCACGCTTTTGGCATCCTCCCCTGCCACACTGTCACTCTGACGGCAGAGGCCTCAACAGTTACACTAACAGCAAACCCCCCCCCAAGACCAACAGCTGTTTCCAAGCCGTGCCTGACCACCATGCCCCTGCTTCCACCCATCCTGCCCCCAGTCAGGTTGTCACAACCTGTGTGTCACACCCAGGATCCACATCACACTGCAGCTAGGCTCCCAGCAGACGCATTCTTCCCTGCCTCACCCCCATCTGTAGGAACTGCCCACACACAAGCCTCTAAGCATGGAGATGATGGATGTGACATTGTGACCCTCTCCATCGCACCCAGGTGCCACCCTGCTGGTGGGGTGACACACGGCCCACTCAATGAGGACACATACAGTAGACCCCGTTGAGGAGACAGGGCAGGGGTTGCGCCAGCCAGCGGTACCTCTGTTGACAGGGCCGGGTGGTGAGGATAGAGGCTCCTCACATCACAGGCCTGGTGCCTCTCACTAATGGGGACAGGGGTGCAGTGTGAGAGGGGTGGGGGTGGGTTTGGGGGGACATGTGGAGGGTGGAGCTGATGAGCAACTGAGGGTCACCATGTCGCCAGTTGGATCTGGATGGACAAGGGACCACCCTTCCTCTAACATAGAATTTACAGTGCAGAAGGAGGCCATTCGGCCCATCGAGTCTGCACCGGCTCTTGGAAAGAGCACCCTACTGAAACCCACACCTCCACCCTATCCTCGTAACCCAACATAACCTTCTGGACACTAAGGGCAATTTAGCTTTACCAATCCACCTAATCTGCATATCTTTGGTCTGTGGGAGGAAGCCGGAGCACCCGGAGGAAACCCATGCAGACCCGGGGAGGAAGTGCAGACTCTCCCCAGACAGTCAGTCACCCGAGGCCGGAATTGAACCTGGGACAATGGAGCTGTGAGGCAGCAGTGCTAGCCACCGTGCCACCATGCCGCCCAAACGTGTCTTCTCTTTTCCCTCCTGCAGAGAATGAATTTCCGAGTAGAGCCAGGATTCCTTGCTTTCTGTCTGGCTGCAGCTGCTGTTGCGGACACACGAGGCTGGAGGCACAGGGCCTGCTTGGGGAGGAGCCTGTCCCAGAGGAGCCTGCCCCAGAAGAGCCTGCCCCAGAAGAGCTGCCCCAGAGGAGCCTGCCCCAGAGGAGCCTGCCCCAGAGGAGCAGGGGTCAGCCAGTGAGGCTCGAGTGCCGGCTGTCCAACAAGCCAAGGAGGAGGTGTGAAGGAGGTGCTGCATCAGGGCACGTGTACACGGTCAACGCCTGTCCTTCGAGGAGCTGATGCACCGCCTGTGCCGCCAAAGACTTCGGGCAGCCAAGGTGACCAAGCGCCACCTGTGCCAAATGATGGCACATTTGGCCCCGCGGGGGTTTGGCGGCAGATACCTGCTCTCGGTGGCTGTCAAGGTGAAGGTCACCCTGAACTTTTATGTCACTGGGTCTTTCCAGGGGCCGAGCGTGGACCTGTCTGGGATCTCTCAGACATCTGCACACAGGCGCATCCGCACTATGACGGATGGCCAATGCACCCGGGCAGCGGACAATGTAATCTTTAATCTGGATCAAGCCCATCAGGTTACCCGGGCAGCAGGATTTGTTGCCATCGCTCACATGCCCCAGGTCCAGGGGGGTAATTGATGGAACACATGTCCCCCTATGAGCTCCGACTCATCAGGAGGTGACCTTCATCAATCGGAAGGGTTTCCACTCCCTGAATGTGCAGTTGGAGTGTGACCATCAGCTACACATCGGTGCCTGATACCCAGGCAGCGTGCACAACGCATACATCCTGGCACACTCAGCAGTTCCCTGCACCTTTGAGGCGCTCCCTTGTGAGGGATTAGCTCTTGGGCGATAAGTGTTGCTCACTGAGGTCTTAGCGCATGACACCAGTCCCGAGGCCCCAGATCGATGCAGTGAACCATGATAACTACGCCCACGCAGCAACCAGGAGCGAATTGAGCGGTGCATCAGCCCCCTGAAGATGCGCTTCCGATGCCTGGCTCGCTCTCGCGGGCGCCCCAATATAGTCCCAGGATGGTCTCAATCATCGTGCTGGCCTGCTGCGTCCTGCACAACATCGCACAGCAGAGGGGACATGCTGGAGGAGGAAGAAGAACGTCAGGCCATATCTGACAAGGGTGAGTAGGGTGGCCAGCAAGAACCGGGCATGGAGCACGGACTGGCATGGCGAGCCGCCCCACGTGTGCTCCAGGGCTGCCGCACATGGGACAACCTCATCATCTCCAGATTTGCCAACTAAGAGGCCTGGTACCGGCAGCTCTGCCACCCTGTCCCACCTCTCCATACTCTCCCCCCCCCCCCCCCCAACGCCCTCCCCATTGTTGCTCACATCCTCCACTGTCCCTCCTCCCGTCACTCCATCCCACCACCTCCTCTCCCCTCCGAGGGTCCTACCAGCATCACTACAGGATGTTGGCCCTGGGGCGGAGGATCATGACCACTCGCTGTGAGATGACCTCTGGTGCTCCTCATCATTGACAAAGTCTGACCCCTGCCTTCAGGATCACATTCCACTGTCCGCCCAGGTGATCCCTGCATGTGTGCTGTCCATTCCATCACACGGGCCCATCTATTCTTTGGGATGTTTGGGGATGGGGGCAGAGGCAGGCGGAGATGAAAATGGGGAGTGGTGGCGATGGGTCACTCGCTGGATAAGCTGTTCTACAAGATGGCCTCACACTTCTGGCTCTCTTCCCAGCCCATCTCTCACACCCTTCAGACAGAGGATTGAGGCAGGTCGAAATGTTGGTGAAAGGTGTTTAATATTGACTGTGTACAATTATTGTCACAGATGATGATGAGCCACACTGTTCTGCCCGCTGCCCATCAGATGTGCCAGTGTCAGGTATCAGAAGCACAGAGGTGTTCCAGCACCTCCCCCGTGGGCAGCATGGGCCCCATGACTTCCTCCTCCCTCAGGGTCCTAGATGGCCCCCGGCTACTCCATGGCACGGAGGTGAGGCCTGAGGGAGCTCCAGAGGCTCCACTGTCACCGGGCACTGCCAGTCCTGGAGGTCCACTCTCATCTCAACCAGGGTCTCGAGGCTCTCAACCATGGAGCGAAGAGAGTGCGTCATAGCCCTCTGAGACTGGCCCAAGCCAGTCAACGCCCGACCAATGATCTTGCACCCTCAGGGATGACCCTTTGTGATGGGGTCAAGCTCTGGAGCACTGAAGCAAAGTCCATGTCGGCCTGGTTCATGGCTGCCTGTGATTGAACTCCACTGTCCTGAGCCTTAGCCATCGACCGCACATTGTGCTCCAAGACTTGGACGCCTTGACCCATAGCTGTGACTTTTTGACCCAAGGGTTCCACCGATAATACCAACTGTTTAGCATTGGCCTGGGTATCACGCATAGTCGGAATGATCTCCTGCACCTGCAGGCACTTGAAATTTGCTGGCACTCCCTCCTGTAGATCCTGGCTCTGCGTCTCCATCAACACCAGTGATGGGATCATACTTTCCAGATACCTGACGGACTACAGATGTTTCCTGGGATTGGGCAGCCCTCCGACTGTCCACTCCCTCAGGAGTCCCGACCTCCACCTGATGTGCTGCAGCATGTGTGACGTGCGCACCAGAAGGTGACCCAGGAGCCTCTTCACTAAAATGCCCCACCGAGGTGATAATCTCTGCGATGGTGATCGTCTCTGCAGGTGAATGCAGTGCCGAGGAGTCGATGTCATCCCCGGACAGGACCTCCGGGGAGTGCTGGGACTGTGACTGGAGTGAGGTATTCCAGGTGGGCTGGCCTGGTCTGATGGTGATCATGTAAGACAAAAGACAAAACACATGGTGAGATCTTCGGAAGGACAAAACATCCTAAGAATCCGCAGATTGTTTTGAATCATCTGACCAAATATTTAGTTTTGCTGTGTTGGTAGAACCTGTATTTAAGGACATGTGCTAACTTGGCTTTTCATTGAATGAAGCCCCTCTCCTTGATTAATATTTGATCTGCCCATAATTTATTACCGGGCTTAGTCGCAGCCACAGACAGTGCACAAAGATGATGGAAATGAAGAGTAAAGAGCTCAGTCCTGATCTCCCAGTTTACTCTGAGTTTGAGGACCTCAGAGGTAACACCTCCCTTTGCCGACTTACCCCAGAGTTGGCCTCAGAGCCCCCTGAGCAAGGAAGGAGCGAACCAGAATCCAGCTGGAAAATAAACGTGCCATCATTGAGTAAAACAATGGCCCACGACTCCGCGGTGGGGATGGGCAGCCCGCCATTGGTAGTCAGCAGGATCTTCCTTTCTCGCCGCCGTCAACTGGGCTTCCCGCTGTTCGCACCCTCCGCTACCAGGTCACCGACGGCGGGGCTCCGCCGTCAGCGGGACTGGACAATCCCGCCAGTGGGGACGGCTGGAATACCCCGTGTGGTAAACCACGGTATTGCATTGTATGGCATTGTGTTGTGCTGTGCATGCCTATGCTTGTCCAAGCTGGCTCCGCCTGTGGCTCCTCCCCTCGGGCTTATGTATAAAGGTGGCAAGTCTCCGCCTCCGACCCAGTTTGGGATCAGAGGCAGGAGGCTTGCTGTTTAGTGTATTAAAGCCTCAGTTACGTTCATCGGTTGTCGTGTGTTTATTGATGGCATATCACCCTGCCCTCTGTTTCTCTCGCCACAGGTGCCACCAGACCTGGTCCCAGAGTAACCCAGAGTAATGCGGCGAGGACATGGGCTTGAATCCCACCGTGGTGGATCGTGACATCTGAATTCAACAGAAGTTTGGAATTAAAAGTCTAACGATGACCATGAAATCATTATTGATTGTCACAAAATCCTATCTGGTTCACTAATGCCCCACTGGGGAAGGAAATCTGCATTGCTTACCTTGTCTAGCCTACATGTGACTCCAGATCCACTCTTAAATGCCCTCTGGAAAGGGCGAGCAAGCCATTCAGTTAAAAGGCAGTGAGGGACGGGCGACATCCATCCACGTCAATGAATAGAAAATAAAATTGCAGAGCTATGGGGAATACAAAGAGTCAATGAAAATGCATTTCCAGCAAGACTGGCTGCCCCACAGTCACGCCACAGGGCATTATTAGCCCATCAGAGGAAGAAGTTCTGTCTGCGCGAGCTGCCAGTCAAGCAGACTGTAGTCCGAGCAGCGGCAGGTTCGAGTAGAGGTCACTGGGTGGAGAGGTACCGGGAAGACCGTTTGAAGTTATCTTCATGCCCTCCGAGCTAATTCATGGCGCTTCCTTGCCCATTCATTCACTCACTCAACACTCAGTGGAGGGGGAACTAACGAATCCTATATTAACAATGGGATATGTGGAAATGACATTACAAAGGTTCCCACATCCTGACTCTGGGGATGGGGTGGGGGGGGGCCATAAATCACGAGTCCTTGAATTTCTGGCCCTTCCCTCTGGTGGGATCTTCTGGTCCAGCCGAAGGCCCCCCCTCCCCCCGCCCCCGCAGAGGGACAAGCGAGCCACACAAAACACCATAGAGGTTTCCTCCGCCGCCAATGGCAAGCTATCTCTGCCATCAAAACACACGCCTTTAAGTCTTTTCTCTATGGTCTCTGCACCGTAAGTATTTATTTTCTCTAGCCTTCTTTTGCTGTATGAATGCAAAGCAGGCAACGTTGTGAGCCTTCTCCTGCATTTTGAGTGCACGCAAATAAACTAACCCTTTGAGTTCACCCGATCTCGTGTTTGCTGTGGGGCTATTAACAGAAAATCGGATCACAGGAAGACTGAGGGGTTGGGAAATAGGCTGTCGCTTATAAAGGGGGAAGTAAATCAAAAACACCTTCCTGTGTGGTAGAAGGAGGAATTAGTACTGTTTAAAATTAACCCCTTCCCATGGGGCAGCACGGTAGCGCAAGTGGTTAGCACTGTGGCTTTGATTACCCGCTGGGTCACTGACTGTGCAGAGTCTGCATGTTCTCCCCGTGTCTGCGTGGGTTTCCTCCGGGTGCTCCGGTTTCCTCCCCCAGCCCAAAGACGTGCAGGTTAGGTAGATTGGCCATGATAAATTTCCCTTAGTGACCAAAAAGGTTAGGATGGGTTATTGGGTTACGGGGATAGGTTGGAAGTGAGGGCTTAAGTGGGTCAGTGTAGACTGGTTGGGCTGAATGGCCTCCTGTATGTTCCATGTTCCCCCGTTCTCTCCGTCACGTCTGTCCACAGGCTGCACACAGAAACAGAGCAACAGAGGCAACCAAACACACAGAGAGATTAATTCCAGAGGAAGACTGGCAACGCAGCCAATGGTTAGGTGTTAGGAGCTTAAGCACAGTCCAGTGTGCAGCAAACAGGCTGAAAATGCAGCCTGTCGGATACAGTGGACCCTGTTCATGGTGTGATAGGTTGAGACGAGTACAATAGGTGAACATTACCAGGCCTGAACAAAACAGGACTGACCTTACTGCAACGATTGTGAAAAGGAGTAATAATTGGCTTTGTAGCTGATGACCGAGAACGGTAAAAAAATGAGTGTGACTAAATGTGGAAATTACTGATGATACACAGTGGAGAATATTATACTCAAGATAAAAATATATTTTGAAGGTTAAAACTGTCCCTTTGGAACGGTATTCCTGACTTCTCTTGCAGGCATAGTTATTCAGTTCAATATATGAACAGACAGGCCTACAGCACAACAACTAAGAGGATCAGCTGTGTAGCGAAACAAGCTGGTGGATTTTAAACTGAGATAGAATCAGTGAGATTGCCGTTACTCACTGTTGCCTCATTACAGGTGATCAGACTTCCCCTTCTTCAATCTTATCCATCGGGATAAAACGTTGCGTCTTCAGGAATACCCAGGCAGGTGACAAACCAATGTGGGGCTCTTTAAAATTCCTACCTCGTCCTTAAGGGCAAGATAAAGAGCACGATTCAATCTGAAGCCTTCATTCCAGACGAAAACAATTTAACCAGGCCAGCGTTAGGCAGGGTCACAAAATTGATTGCCGGCCTTATTTGTTATCCACCCCGCTTCACCCAGTGCATCGAATATATTTTACTTGCAATGATACCCTTCCCCAGGCACCATTCAGCACAGCCCAGCTCCAAAGCTGAACGGCAACTCCTACTCAGCGGCCGCTGATAGGTTGGCTCCCTGCAAGCCACCCGTTCCTGACTTGCTGATTGGATGAGTGTGCTGCCAGTCGAGGGGGGGGGGGGGGGGGGGGGGGGAAAGGGGCAGGTCCAGCCTCAGGAGCAGGTTGTATGTGTGGCAGTGCCAGTGAGTTGCTGCAGAAATCTCCGTCTGCCAGCTGAGCGGGGAGGCTTTGTGAGGGATTATATGGTGCTGTGTGTTTGACTGAATTTCACCTTTCACAAATGACCCTCCCCCTCACTCACCACTCCACTAAAACATTCGGACCTTCAGATTTTTGGGGGGAAGAAGAGAAATTCTGCCCTTTACCTTTTGCTCAATAGCTATGGGCTCCGCCTGGTGCACACTCCACAGGTGCCAACATCAACTGGCAGCTTTCTCACATGGGTGTTCTACAAGCCAGACTAGGAAGGAGACAGCCGGCTAATCGACAGGAGAAGGCATCGCAGCCCTAGTGGATCCAACACTTGATGCCCACACCCATGAGCATCGGGAGTGAGTGGGTGGCTGATCTCTGATTGCTGGTCCACTGCAAGATGAGGGTGACCCTCCATCCCAGTATTGCAGGCGCAGTGCCAGATTCCCAGGGGAACAACATTACAAAAAGAGCTCCCAGTACACGATATTCCGTCCCCAAGTATCCTAACTTTTAAGTTCCCTCATTGGGATATGTTTAATTCGTAAATGAGGTGACGTTGTGTAGTGTAAAGTCACTTTGGATAAATGTGTCTGTGGAATGTCGAAATAATAATCATAACAACAGACATGTTAATGATGGACCACCCAGAACACACTCAAGATATTAGACTCGGTGTAAAATTAAAACGCTGTTGTTAAAAAAGCATAATTCCTACTTTAATCAGAGAATCCCTCCAGAGTCATAGAATCAAGGGTTGTGGGGAGAAGGCAGCGGAATGGGCGTGAGAAGCACATCAGCCATGATCGAATGGCGGAGCAGACTCGATAGGCCGAATGGACTAATTTTGCTCCAATGTCTTATGCTCCTCTGGTCTTACAGTGCAAAAGGAGGCCATTCTGCCTGCACCCACTCTCCGGAAGACCACTCTACCTAGGTCCACTCCCCCATCCACCTCGCCCTAGCCCTGTAACCTAACCTGCACATCCCTAGACACTAAGAAGCAATTGATCATGGCCAATCCACCTAACCTGCACATCTTTGGACTGTGGGAGGAAACCGGAGCACCCGGAGTAAACCCACGCAGACACGGAGAGAAAGTCTCCGTGGAGGTGAAAATCCTGGATTAAGCGTGAAGCTGCTCTGACAACACGTGCTGATTCAAGTTTTGTTGTCAATTCTGTTCGGCAAAGTTGAACCGGCGCAGACTAGGCTGTATGGCCAGTGGGTACGAAAAACTGACACTCCTGAGCATATTATTTATAAACAGGGTGTGAATGCACTGTGGTAATACCAGGTATTGCAGTACCTGAGAGGTGGATGCCCATTGGCTAGACCTAGGAGTCTACCATTGGCTAACGTACATAGCTCCGCCCTGAGAGGCGGGGTATAAGAACCAATGCCGTCCCAGCAGCCTTCACTTTCTGTATCGAAGCTGCTGGGTACATTTCTAGCTGATTAAAGCCGATTAGTTATGACTCACCTTGTCTCGCGAGTAATTGATTGTGCATCATGCACATCAGGAGCTTGGTGTCACATCTACGGTAATTAAATGCACGTTTATTTTACATTTGTAGTGGTGCAGTGGTTAGCACTGCTGCCTCACGGCGCCGAGGTCCCAGGTTCGATCCCGGCCCCGGGTCACTGTCCGTATGGATTTTACACATTCGCCCCGTGTCTGCGTGGGTCTCACCCTCACAACACAAAGGTGTGCAGGGTAGGTGGATTGGACATGCTTAATTGCCCCTTAATTGGAAGAATTGGGTACTTTAAATTTAAAAAACATATATTTTGCATTTGTAGTGAATACCTGCAACAGGAAAATATAGTCTGCTCAAATGTATGTGCCTTGCAACACTTGAAACCTACATTTTCCATTCTGACTGTACTTTGCCATGATCTCATCCTGAAATTCCCTGGACTCCATTCAGGACACATAGGGCGCGATGCAATGTCCACGCTGTGCCTGAAAGGCAGCTCGCCGTGCGCAGTGTGGCCAATAAAAGCCATACCTCGCTCCCAGGATCTACGCAACTCGCAACGCCTCGCGAGATCCAGCGCAATCTCGAGAGACATTGTGGTGTATAGAGTCAAGTTGATGATCAATCAGCCTTTGTAAACATCCCCACTTTTCCCCCAGAGGGTGTGTGGAGATGTTGTAGAATCATAGAATCATAGAATTTACAGTGCAGAAGGAGGCCATTCGGCCCATCGCGTCTTCACCGGCCCTTGGAAAGAGCACCTTCTGCAGCCCATGCCTCCACCCTAGTAACACCTAACCTTTTGGACACTAAGGAATAATTTAGCATGGCCAATCCAGCTAACCTGCACATCTGTGGACTGTGGGAGGAAGCCGGAGCACCCGGAGGAAACCCACGCAGACACGGAGAGAAAGTGCAAGCACCACACAGACAGTCACCCGCGGTCGGAATTGAAACTGGGCCCTGGAGCTGTGAGGCAGCAGTGCTAGCCACTGTGCTACCATGCCGCCCATGAAATAAATGAACAGTGCGGAGAGGAGCCACAAGAGTAATCGTTGGTGTTGAAGCTGAAATAAATTTGAACTTATTTGTCTTGAAAGGTGGCATTTAAGAAAGATCTGATGGAGGCATACTTACTTCAAATTAATATTATAAAAGGAGGGCTTGGTCCAGAGAGAGTAACCAACAAACAGCAAACTTCGGACAAAAACAATGTTCTTATACACAAAGTAATCGACATGTGAAATGTGGTCTCCGTGGAGGTGAAAATCCTGGATTATTTAACAAATAGTTGGATGGTGCAATTTATAATAATAATCTTTATTAGTGTCACAAGTAGGTTTTTTTTTAATTAAATATTTTATTGAAAATTTTTGGTCAACCAACACAGTAAGTACATTGTGCATCTTTTACACAATATTATAACAACACAAATAATAATGACCTATTTTATAAACAGAAAATGAATAAATAATAAATAACAAAAATGAAAACTAACCCTAATTGGCAACTGCCTTATCACAAGTAACACTCTCCAAAAATATAATTTAACAGTCCAATATATAATTATCTGTAGCAACGACCTATACATATTATACAGTATATATTAACAACCCTGAGAGTCCTTCTGGTTCCTCCTACCGCCCCCCCCCCCCCCCCACCCCCCCACCCCCCCCCCCCCCTACCCCCCAACCCCCCCCCCCCGATCCTGGGCTGCTGCTGCTGCCTTCTTTTTTCCATTACATCTATCTTTCTGCGAGGTATTCGACGAACGGTTGCCACCGCCTGGTGAACCCTTGAGCCGACCCCCTTAGGACGAACTTAATCCGCTCTAGCTTTATAAACCCTGCCATGTCATTTATCCAGGTCTCCACCCCCGGGGGCTTGGCTTCTTTCCACATTAGCAATATCCTACGCCGGGCTACGAGGGACGCAAAGGCCAAAACATCGGCCTCTCTCGCCTCCTGCACTCCCGGCTCTTGTGCAACCCCAAATATAGCCAACCCCCAGCTTGGTTCGACCCGGACCCGTACTACTTTTGAAAGCACCTTTGTCACCCCCATCCAAAACCCCTGTAGTGCCGGGCAGGACCAAAACATATGGGTATGATTCGCTGGGCTTCTCGAGCACCTCGCACACCTATCCTCCACCCCAAAAAATTTACTGAGCCGTGCTCCAGTCATATGCGCCCTGTGTAATACCTTAAACTGAATCAGGCTTAGCCTGGCACACGAGGACGACGAGTTTACCCTGCTTAGGGCATCTGCCCACAGCCCCTCCTCGATCTCCTCCCCCAGCTCTTCTTCCCATTTCCCTTTTAATTCATCTACCATAGTCTCCCCTTCGTCCCTCATTTCCCTATATATATCTGACACCTTACCATCCCCCACCTATGTCTTTGAGATCACTCTGTCCTGCACCTCTTGTGTCGGGAGCTGCGGGAATTCCCTCACCTGTTGCCTCGCAAAAGCCCTCAGTTGCATATACCTGAATGCATTCCCTTGGGGCAACCCATATTTCTCGGTCAGCGCTCCCAGACTCGCGAACTTCCCATCCACAAACAGATCTTTCAGTTGCGTTATTCCTGCTCTTTGCCACATTCCATATCCCCCATCCATTCCCCCCGGGGCAAACCTATGGTTGTTTCTTATCGGGGACCCCCCCAAGGCTCCAGTCTTTCCCCTATGCCGTCTCCACTGTCCCCAAATCTTCAGTGTAGCCACCACCACCGGGCTTGTGGTGTAGTTCCTCGTTGAGAACGGCAATGGGGCTGTCACCATAGCCTGTAGGCTAGTCCCCCTACAGGACGCCCTCTCTAATCTCTTCCACGCCGCTCCCTCCTCCTCTCCCATCCACTTACCATTGAAATATTAGCGGCCCAATAATACTCACTTAGGCTCGGTAGTGCCAGCCCCCCCCTATCCCTGCTGCGCTGTAAGAATCCCTTCCTCACTCTCGGGGTCTTCCCGGCCCACACAAAACCCATGATGCTCTTATCGATCCTTTTAAAAAAAGCCTTTGTGATCACCACCGGGAGGCACTGAAACACAAAGAGGAATCTCGGGAGGACCACCATCTTAACCGCCTGCACCCTCCCTGCCAGTGACAGGGATACCATATCCCATCTCTTGAAATCCTCCTCCATTTGTTCCACCAACCGCGTTAAATTTAACCTATGCAATGTGCCCCAATTCTTGGCTATCTGGATCCCCAGGTAACGAAAGTCCCTTGTTACCTTCCTCAACGGTAGGTCCTCTATTTCTCTACTCTGCTCCCCTGGATGCACCACAAACAACTCACTTTTCCCCATGTTCAATTTATACCCTGAAAAATCCCCAAACTCCACAAGTATCCGCATTATTTCTGGCATCCCCTCCGCCGGGTCTGCCACATATAGTAACAAATGGTCCGCATACAAAGATACCCGGTGTTCTTCTCCTCCTCTAAGTACTCCCCTCCACTTCTTGGAATCCCTCAACGCTATCGCCAGGGGCTCAATCGCCAGTGCAAACAATAATGGGGACAGAGGGCATCCCTGCCTTGTCCCTCTATGGAGCCGAAAATATGCAGATCCCCGCCCATTCGTGACCACGCTCGCCATCGGGGCCCTATACAACAGCTGCACCCATCTAACATACCCCTCTCCAAAACCAAATCTCCTCAACACCTCCCACAAATAATCCCACTCCACTCTATCAAAAGCTTTCTCGGCATCCATCGCCACTACTATCTCCGTTTCCCCCTCTGGTGGGGGCATCATCATTACCCCTAACAGCCTCCGTATATTCGTGTTCAGCTGTCTCCCCTTCACAAACCCAGTTTGGTCCTCGTGGACCACCCCCGGGACACATTCCTCTATTCTCATTGCCATTACCTTGGCCAGGATCTTGGCATCTACATTTAGGAGGGAAATAGGTCTATAGGACCCGCATTGTAGCGGGTCCTTTTCCTTCTTTAAGAGAAGCGATATCGTTGCTTCAGACATAGTCGGGGACAGTTGTCCCATTTCCTTTGCCTCATTAAAGGTCCTCGTCAATACCGGGGCGAGCAAGTCCACATATTTTCTATAGAATTCGACTGGGAATCCATCCGGTCCCGGGGCCTTTCCCGCCTGCATGCTCCTAATTCCTTTCACCACTTCTTCTACCTCGATCTGTGCTCCCCGTCCCACCCTTTCCTGCTCTTCCACCTTGGGAAATTCCAGCCGATCCAAAAAGCCCATCATTCTCTCCCTCCCATCCGGGGGGTTGAGCTTCATATAATTTTTTATAAAATGTCTTGAACACTCCATTCACTCTCTCCGCTCCCCGCTCCATCTCTCCTTCCTCATCCCTCACTCCCCCTATTTCACTCGCTGCTCCCCTTTTCCTCAATTGGTGTGCCAGCAACCTGCTCGCCTTCTCCCCATATTCGTACTGTACACCCTGTGCCTTCCTCCATTGTGCCTCTGCAGTGCCCGTAGTCAGCAAGTCAAATTCTACATGTAGCCTTTGCCTTTCCCTGTACAGTCCCTCCTCCGGTGCTTCCGCATATTGTCTGTCCACCCTCAAAAGTTCTTGCAGCAACCGCTCCCGTTCCTTACTCTCCTGCTTCCCTTTATGTACCCTTATTGATATCAGCTCCCCTCTAACCACCGCCTTCAGCGCCTCCCAGACCACTCCCACCTGGACCTCCCCATTATCATTGAGTTCCAAGTACTTTTCAATGCACCCTCTCACCCTTAGACACACCCCCTCATCTGCCATTAGTCCCATGTCCATTGTCCAGGGTGGGCGCCCTCCTGTTTCCTCCCCTATCCCCAAGTCTACCCAGTGTGGAGCGTGATCCGAAATGGCTATAGCCGTATACTCCGTTCCCCTCACCTTCGGGATCAACGCCCTTCCCAGCACAAAAAAGTCTATTCGCGAGTAGACTTTATGGACATAGGAGAAAAACGAGAACTCCTTACTCCTAGGTCTGCTAAATCTCCACGGGCCTACACCTCCCATCTGCTCCATAAAATCTTTAAGTACCTTGGCTGCTGCCGGCCTCCTTCCAGTCCTGGACTTCGACCTATCCAGCCCTGGTTCCAACACCGTATTAAAATCTCCCCCCATTATCAGCTTTCCCATCTCTAGGTCCGGAATGCGTCCTAGCATCCGCCTCATAAAATTGGCATCATCCCAGTTCGGGGCATATACGTTTACCAAAACCACCGTCTCCCCCTGTAGTTTGCCACTCACCATCACGTATCTGCCCCCGTTATCCGCCACTATAGTCTTTGCCTCGAACATTACCCGCTTCCCCACTAATATAGCCACCCCCCTGTTTTTCGCATCTAGCCCCGAATGGAACGCCTGCACCACCCATCCTTTGCGTAGCCTGTAACATAACCACATCTGCCTTAAGTTTCTTAAGGTGTGCGAGTACCCGTGCCCTCTTTATCGGCCCGTTCAGCCCTCTCACGTTCCACGTGATCAGCCGGGTTGGGGGACTTCCTAACCCCCCCCCCCCCCCCCCCCCCCTTGTCGATTAGCCATCCCTTTTTTCCAGCTCCTCACCCGATTCCCACGCAGCTGTATCTCCCCCAGGCGGTGCCCCCCCCCGCCCAGCCCCTCCCATACCAGCTCCCCCCTCTCCCCAGCAGCAGCAACCCAGTAATTCCCCCCTCCCACCCCCCCCGCTAGATCCCCCGCTAGCGTAATTACTCCCCCCATGTTGCTCCCAGAAGTCAGCAAAACTCTGGCCGACCTCGGCTTCCCCCCGTGACCTCGGCTCGCACCGTGCGACGCCCCCTCCTTCCTGCTTCTCTATTCCCGCCATGATTATCATAGCGCGGGAACCAAGCCCGCGCTTCTCCCTTGGCCCCGCCCCCAATGGCCAACGCCCCATCTCCTCCACCTCCCCTCCTCCCCCCATCACCACCTGTGGAAGAGAGAAAAGTTACCACATCGCAGGATTAGTACATAAAACTCCTCTTTCCCCCCTTTTTAACCCCCGTCTTCGCCCCCCACATTCGCCCCACCACTTTGTTCAAACGTTCTTTTTAATAACCCGCTCATTCCAGTTTTTCTTCCACAATAAAAGTCCACGCTTCATCCGCCGTCTCAAAGTAGTGGTGCCTTCCTCGATATGTGACCCACAGTCTTGCCGGTTGCAGCATTCCAAATTTTATCTTCTTTTTATGAAGCACCGCCTTGGCCCGATTAAAGCTCGCCCTCCTTCTCGCCACCTCCGCACTCCAGTCTTGATAAACGCGGATCACCGCGTTCTCCCATTTACTGCTCCGAGTTTTCTTTGCCCATCTAAGGACCATTTCTTTATCCTTAAAACGGAGGAATCTCACCACTATGGCTCTGGGAATTTCTCCTGCTCTCGGTCCTCGCGCCATCACTCGGTATGCTCCCTCCACCTCCAACGGACCCGCCGGGGCCTCCGCTCCCATTAACGAGTGCAGCATCGTGCTCACATATGCCCCGACGTCCGCTCCCTCCACACCTTCAGGAAGACCAAGAATCCTCAGGTTGTTCCTCCTTGCATTGTTCTCCAGTGCCTCCAACCTTTCCACACATCGTTTCTGATGTGCCTCATGCATCTCCGTCTTCACCACCAGGCCCTGTATGTCGTCCTCATTCTCGGCTGCCTTTGCCTTCACGACCCGAAGCTCCCGCTCCTGGGTCTTTTGTTCCTCCTTTAGCCCTTCGATCGCCTGTAGTATCGGGGCCAACAGCTCTTTCTTCATTTCCTTTTTGAGCTCTTCCACACAGCATTTCAAGAACTCTTGTTGTTCAGGGCCCCATGTTAAACTGCCACTTCCGACGCCATCTTGGTTTTTGCTTGCCTTCCTTGCCGCTGTTCTAAAGGATCCACTGCAATCCGGCCACTTTCTCCTCCTTTTTTCATCCGTATCCAGGGGGGATTCCCTTCTGGTTTACCGCACAGTGTTTTTTGCCGTCAAAATTGCCGTTGGGGCTCCTATCAAGAGCCCAAAAGTCCGTTTCACCGGGAGCTGCTGAAACGTGCGACTCAGCTGGTCATCGCCGCACCCGGACGTCCGTCACAAGTAGGTTTAAATGAACACTGCAATGAAGTTACTGTGAAAATCCCCTGGTCAGCACATTCTGGTACCTGTTCGGGTACACTGAGGGAGAATTCAGAATGTCCAATTCACCTAACAAGCACGTCTTTTGGGACTTGTTTGAGGAAACCGGAGCACCAGGAGGATTGGATTGGATTTGTTTATTGTCACGTGTACCGAGGTACAGTCAAAAGTATTTTTCTGCGTGCAGGTCAAATAGATCATTTAGTTCATGAAAAGAAAAGAAAATACATAATAGGGCAACACAAGGTGCACAATGTTAATACCTCGACAGCGGCACCTGGTGAAGCAGACAGGAGTGTAGTATTAGACACTGGGAGAACATGCAGACTCCGCATAGACAGTGACCCAAGCCGGGAATCGAACCTGGAACCCTGGTGCTGTGAAGCAACAGTGCTAACCACTGTGCTACCGTGCGGCCCTCAAATTCCTGGAACCAGCTGCAGAAAAACTCAGTAAACCTGACGTGATTTGACCAGACTAGATGGGTTGAGTAATCTTCCTGACCCTTAATTATTTTGCATTCACTGAGGAGAAGGCAGCTAACATGCTGGTTTATATGGACAGGAATATTGTTCCATAAAACGCACCAGTCAGTATTCACAGTTAAGATCTGGTTGGGTGTTCTCTTAAATCATCAAGGCCTCATTGCTGTAAATAGGCACCCCTGGAGTTCAACCGTCGGCTAATGGCTCGACAGCAGATCCTGAGGTTAATTCAAAGGTATTTTTCATTATTAATCAAGTTACTGTTCAGTTTGTGTGTAAATCTCCACCTCCACATTGGAAGAAACTGTCAGGAAATGCATTCCTCACCGAGCAGAAACTGATAGCCAAGTTCCACACGCATGAGTACGGCCTCAACCGGGACCTTGGATTCATGTCTCATTACATTCACCCCCCACCATCTGGCCTGGGCTTGCAAAATCCTACCAACTGTCCTGGCTTGAGACAATCCACACCTCTTTAACCTGTGATTATCCCTGTCTCCAGTCGCTCCATCTGGACCTGTAAAGACTTAATTACCTGCAAAGACTCACATTCAAAGTAACATCTTGCATCTTTGACTTTGTCTATATATATGTTTCTGGAACCCACCCCTTCATTCACCTGAGGAAGGAGCTGCGCTACAAAAGCTAGTGATTCGAAACAAACCTGTTGGACTTTAACCTACTGTTGTAAGACTTCTTACTGTGCTCACCCCAGTCCAACGCCGGCACCTCCGCATCAAGTTCTGGTATGGTGCCTGGGGTGTACACCCAGAGGGCGGGATTCAAAAATGGAGTTCTGGGAAAAATGGGAATGGATTTTGGAAGCAACAACATATTCAAGGATGGAAGCAAAGTTGGAGAAGGGACAACACCTGAAGAGAGACAACTGTTTACAATATCAGTTAACATAGGGGCCAGGAGGGGGAAAAGGGTCAAGGAGGCAGGAGGTGGGTCTCATGTACAAGGTGGGCTGGGAGCGTACATAGGGAGAGATAGGAGTCAAATTAAAGAAATATGTGAATTCAGGGCGAGGACAGGGGCAAGCTGTCGAGGGAGGTGGCCTCATGGATGGGAGGGACATGGAAGGGCAGTTAATCTTGATCCTAGTGACAAAGAAGTCCTTGAGCTCCGCACATTTGTTGTTGGGAGTGAGGGTGAAGGGGACAGGGGAGTGAGAAATAATAATCTGGTGGGTTCCCTTTATATTCCAGGATGATCCTGGAATAGTGAGCAGTGTGAGCAGCTAGACCACGTCTGATAGTGTTTTCAGAAATCCAAAAGAATTTGGCAGTAGTTGGTTAAAACAGTTGTCCACAGTTGTGCAAACAATGAAAGTCCTGTTTTGGCCACATCTTTCTCGGCGTTTGCCATGCCAAGGCCGACTCTGCTATCAAACGTGACTGTCGCCTTTTCTGGCCTTGGTTGGGGATGCCCCACCAAGGCCGCACTTACCTCACTTCCTGCTCAGCTCGTCCGTGCAGGAAGAGATTGGGAAGCCATATTTAAATACCGCCCCGATCTCTCGGCCTCCTCTCGGACGCCCCACCATGGCCTCGCGAGCACCCCACTATCCCATTCACCTCTTAAGGGCAGAGCAGCCCCAGACCCGACCCCTTGGACGGACAACTTGGCACTGCCAGCCTGATTGGCTGCTGGCACCTGGGCACCTTGGCATTGCCAGGGTGCCAGGCTGGCAGTGTCAAGGTGCCCAGGTGCCAGCAGGACTGCCAGAGTACCACCCTGCCCAGAGCCCGACTACCCGGGGGTCTCTGATGGCCGGGAGACTCCCCCAGGTGCCGTTAGGCTTGGTCCATGTTTGTGTGGACCAGCACTAAACGGCGTCACAGCGAGGTATCCCAGGCACGCAAGTTCGATCCTGGGCCTGGGGAGAATCGGGACTCCTTTTTGCAAACCCATTTTTGGGCGGCGCACGGTCGCACAATGGTTAGCACTGTTGCTTCACAGCTCCAGGGTCCCAGGTTCGATTCTGGGCTTGGATCACTGTCTGTGCAGAGTCTGCACATTCTCCCCGTGTCTACATGGGTTTCCTCCGGGCGCTCCGGGTTCCTCCCACTACTTCACCAGTTAACCTGTGGTCCCAGCCCTAGCACTATCTTAGAGAGTCACTCAGCACATGGTGTATGTCTGAGTGGCACGCTGTGAGCTCTGTGCTCTGAGCTATCTCCTGGTCGAATGAGCGGGAACTGTGGTGTTCCCTGTTTTATAGTGCGTGTGCTCTCACTGGTGATTGGCTGTGATGTTGCGTGTGAGTTGATTGGTCCATCGACCTGTCCATCAGTGTGTGTGTGTGATTGCGCCATGATATGTTAACATGGATTTCATGACAGGTGGGGGGCAGGGGAGGCTGATATGGGGCACTGACTCTGTCCTTGATCTCTCTGTGTGCGGATGTATCTCTGTGGGGCTGTATTTCTGTGGGGATGTGTGAATCTCTGTGGGGGTATATCTCTGTGGGGGTCTATCTCTGTGGGGATATGTGTATCACTGTGGGGATGTGTGTATCTCCGTGGGGGTGTATCTCTGTGGGGATGTATCTCTGTGGGGGTGTATCTCTGTGGGGTGTATCTCTGTGGGGATGTATGTATCTCTGCGGGTATGTATCTCTGTGGGGATGTGTGTATCTCTGTGGGTGTGTATCTCTGTGGGGATCTTTCTCTGTGGGGGTGTATCTCTGTGGGGGGGTGTATCTGTGTGGGGATGTGTCTCTGTGGGGATGTGTCTAACTCAGTGGGGATGTATCTCTGTGGGGATGTGTGTATCTCTGCGGGGATGTATCTCTGTGGGGATGTGTGTATCTCTGTGGGGATGAGTGTATCTTTGGATCTATCACTGTGGGGATGTGTCTATCTCAGTGGGGATGTATCTCTGTGGGATGTGTGTATCTCTGTGGGGATGTATCTCTGTGGTGATGTGTGTGTCTCTGTGGGGATGTGTGTGTCTCTGTGGGGATGTATCTCTGTGGGGATGTGTGTCTCTCTGTGGGGATGTCTCTCTGTGGGCTTGTCTCTCTGTGGGGATGTCTCTCTGTGGGGATGTGTGTATCTCTGTGGGGATGTCTCTCTGTGGGGATGTCTCTCTGTGGGGATGTGTGTATCTCTGTGGGGATGTGTGTCTCTCTGTGGGGATGTGTGTCTCTCTGTGGGGATGTGTCTCTCTGTGGGGATGTCTCTCTGTGGGGATGTGTGTATCTCTGTGGGGATGTGTGTCTCTCTGTGGGGATGTGTGTCTCTCTGTGGGGATGTCTCTCTGTGGGGATGTGTGTATCTCTGTGGGGATGTGTCTCTCTCTGTGGTGATGTGTGTCTCTTTGTGGGGATGTCTCTCTGTGGGGATGTGTGTCTCTCTGTGGGGATGTGTGTCTCTCTGTGGGGATGTGTGTCTCTCTGTGGGGATGTGTGTATCTCTGTGGGGATGTGTGTATCTCTGTGGGGATGTCTCTCTGTGGGGATGTCTCTCTGTGGGGATGTGTGTATCTCTGTGGGGATGTGTGTGTCTCTGTGGGGATGTCTCTCTGTGGGGATGTCTCTCTGTGGGGATGTGTGTATCTCTGTGGGGATGTGTGTCTCTCTGTGGGGATGTGTCTCTCTGTGGGGATGTGTGTCTCTCTGTGGGGATGTGTGTCTCTCTCTGGGGATGTGTGTCTCTGTGAGGATGTGTGTCTCTCTGCGGGGATGTGTCTCTCTGCGGGGATGTGTCTCTCTGTGGGGATGTGTGTCTCTCTGTGGGGATGTATGTGTCTCTGTGGGGATGTGTGTCTCTCTGTGGGGATGTGTGTCTCTGTGGGGATGTGTGTCTCTCTGTGGGGATGTGTGTGTCTCTGTGGGGATGTGTGTGTCTCTGTGGGGATGTGTGTCTCTCTGTGGGGATGTGTGTGTCTCTGTGGGGATGTGTGTGTCTCTGTGGGGATGTGTGTGTCTCTGTGGGGATGTGTGTGTCTCATAGAATCATAGAAGTTTACAGCATGGAAACAGGCCCTTCGGCCCAACCAGTCCATGCTGCCCATTTTTTACCATTAAGCTAGTCCCAGTTGCCCGCACTTGGCCCATAACCCTCAATACCCATCTTACCCATGTAACTATCTAAATGTTTTTTAAAAGACACAATTGTACCCGCCTCTACTACTACCTCTGGCAGCCCATTCCAGACACTGACTACCCTCTGTGGGGATGTGTGTATCTCTGTGGGGATGTGTGTATCTCTGTGGGGATGTCTCTCTGTGGGGATGTATGCCTCTCTGTGGGGATGTGTGTATCTCTGTGGGGATATGTGTATCACTGTGGGGATGTGTGTATCTCCGTGGGGGTGTGTCTCTGTGGGGATGTATCTCTGTGGGGGTGTATCTCTGTGGGGTGTATCTCTGTGGGGATGTATGTATCTCTGCGGGTATGTATTTCTGTGGGGATGTGTGTATCTCTGTGGGTGTGTATCTCTGTGGGGATCTTTCTCTGTGGGGGTGTATCTCTGTGGGGGGGGGTGTATCTGTGTGGGGATGTGTCTCTGTGGGGATGTGTCTATCTCAGTGGGGATGTATCTCTGTGGGGATGTGTGTATCTCTGCGGGGATGTATCTCTGTGGGGATGTGTGTATCTCTGTGGGGATGTGTGTATCTCTGTGGGGATGTATCTCTGTGGGGATGTGTATATCTGTGTGGGGATGTGAGTAAATCTGTGGGGATGTGTGTATCTCTGTGGGAATGTGTGTATCTTTGGATCTATCTCTGTGGGGATGTGTCTATCTCAGTGGGGATGTATCTCTGTGGGATGTGTGTATCTCTGTGGGGATGTATCTCTGTGGTGATGTGTGTGTATCTGTGGGGATGTGTGTGTCTCTGTGGGGATGTATCTCTGTGGGGATGTGTGTCTCTCTGTGGGGATGTCTCTCTGTGGGCTTGTCTCTCTGTGGGGATGTCTCTCTGTGGGGATGTGTGTATCTCTGTGGGGATGTCTCTCTGTGGGGATGTCTCTCTGTGGGGATGTGTGTATCTCTGTGTGGATGTGTGTCTCTCTGTGGGGATGTGTGTCTCTCTGTGGGGATGTGTCTCTCTGTGGGGATGTCTCTCTGTGGGGATGTCTCTCTGTGGGGATGTGTGTCTCTCTGTGGGGATGTGTGTCTCTCTGTGGGGGATGTCTCTCTGTGGGGATGTGTGTATCTCTGTGGGGATGTGTCTCTCTCTGTGGGGATGTGTGTATCTCTGTGGGGATGTCTCTCTGTGGGGATGTCTCTCTGTGGGGATGTGTGTATCTCTGTGGGGATGTGTGTCTCTCTGTGGGGATGTGTGTATCTCTGTGGGGATGTGTGTATCTCTGTGGGGATGTCTCTCTGTGGGGATGTGTGTATCTCTGTGGGGATGTGTGTGTCTCTGTGGGGATGTCTCACTGTGGGGATGTGTGTATCTCTGTGGGGATGTGTGTCTCTCTGTGGGGATGTGTGTCTCTCTGTGGCGATGTGTCTCTCTGTGGGGATGTGTGTCTCTCTGTGGGGATGTGTGTCTCTCTCTGGGGATGTGTGTCTCTGTGAGGATGTGTGTCTCTCTGCGGGGATGTGTCTCTCTGCGGGGATGTGTCTCTCTGTGGGGATGTGTGTCTCTCTGTGGGGATGTATGTGTCTCTGTGGGATGTGTGTCTCTCTGTGGGGATGTGTGTCTCTGTGGGGATGTGTGTGTCTCTGTGGGGATGTGTGTGTCTCTGTGGGGATGTGTGTCTCTCTGTGGGGATGTGTGTGTCTCTGTGGGGATGTGTGTGTCTCTGTGGGGATGTGTGTGTCTCATAGAATCATAGAAGTTTACAGCATGGAAACAGGCCCTTCGGCCCAACCAGTCCATGCCGCCCAGTTTTTACCATTAAGCTAGTCCCAGTTGCCCGCACTTGGCCCATAACCCTCTATACCCATCTTACCCATGTAACTATCTAAATGTTTTTTAAAAGACACAATTGTACCCGCCTCTACTACTACCTCTGGCAGCCCATTCCAGACACTCACTACCCTCTGTGGGGATGTGTGTATCTCTGTGGGGATGTGTGTATCTCTGTGGGGATGTCTCTCTGTGGGGATGTATGCCTCTCTGTGGGGATGTGTGTATCTCTGTGGGGATGTGTGTCTCTCTGTGGGGATGTCTCTCTGTGGGGATGTGTCTCTCTGTGGGGATGTGTGTATCTCTGTGGGGATGTCTCACTGTGGGGATGTGTGTATCTCTGTGGGGATGTGTCTCTCTGTGGGGATGTCTCTCTGTGGGGATGTGTGTATCTCTGTGGGGATGTGTCTCTCTGTGGGGATGTCTCTCTGTGGGGATGTGTGTCTCTCTGTGGGGATGTGTGTCTCTCTGTGGGGATGTATGTCTCTCTGTGGGGATGTGTGTATCTCTGTGGGGTGTGTGTCTCTCTGTGGGGATGTGTGTATCTCTGTGGGGATGTGTCTCTCTGTGGGGATGTGTCTCTCTGTGGGGATGTCTCTCTGTGGGGATGTCTCTCTGTGGGGATGTGTTTATCTCTGTGGGGATGTCTCACTGTGGGGATGTGTGTATCTCTGTGGGGATGTGTGTCTCTCTGTGGGGATGTCTCTCTGTGGGGATGCCTCTCTGTGGGGATGTGTGTATCTCTGTGGGGATGTCTCACTGTGGGGATGTCTCTCTGTGGGGATGTGTGTATCTCTGTGGGGATGTCTCTCTGTGGGGATGTGTGTATCTCTGTGGGGATGTCTCTCTGTGGGGATGTGTGTATCTCTGTGGGGATGTGTCTCTCTGTGGGGATGTCTCTCTGTGGGGATGTGTGTCTCTCTGTGGGGATGTGTGTCTCTCTGTGGGGATGTGTGTCTCTCTCTGGGGATGTGTGTATCTCTGTGGGGATGTCTCTCTGTGGGGATGTGTGTCTCTCTGTGGGGATGTGTGTCTCTCTCTGGGGATGTGTGTCTCTCTGTGGGAATGTGTGTCTCTCTGTGGGGATGTGTGTCTCTCTGTGGGGATGTGTGTCTCTCTCTGGGGATGTGTGTCTCTCTGTGGGGATGTGTGTCTCTCTGTGGGGATGTGTGTATCTCTGTGGGGATGTGTGTCTCTCTGTGGGGATGTGTGTCTCTCTGTGGGGATGTGTGTCTCTCTGTGGGGATGTGTGTCTCTCTCTGGGGATGTGTGTATCTCTGTGGGGATGTGTGTCTCTCTGTGGGGATGTGTGTCTCTCTGTGGGGATGTGTGTCTCTCTCTGGGGATGTGTGTATCTCTGTGGGGATGTCTCTCTGTGGGGATGTGTGTCTCTCTGTGGGGATGTGTGTCTCTCTGTGGGGATGTGTGTATCTCTGTGGGGTGTGTGTCTCTCTGTGGGGATGTGTGTCTCTCTGTGGGGTGTGTGTCTCTCTGTGGGGATGTCTCTCTGTGGGGATGTGTGTCTCTCTGTGGGGATGTGTGTCTCTCTGTGGTGATGTGTGTCTCTCTGTGGGGATGTGTGTCTCTCTGTGGGGATGTGTGTCTCTCTGTGGGGATGTGTGTGTCTCTGTGGGGCTGTGTGTATCTCTGTGGGGATGTGTGTCTCTTTGTGGGGATGTGTGTCTCTCTGTGGGGATGTGTGTCTCTCTCTGGGGATGTGTGTCTCTGTGAGGATGTGTGTCTCTCTGCGGGGATGTGTCTCTCTGCGGGGATGTGTCTCTCTGTGGGGATGTGTGTCTCTCTGTGGGGATGTATGTGTCTCTGTGGGATGTGTGTCTCTCTGTGGGGATGTGTGTCTCTGTGGGGATGTGTGTGTCTCTGTGGGGATGTGTGTGTCTCTGTGGGGATGTGTGTCTCTCTGTGGGGATGTGTGTGTCTCTGTGGGGATGTGTGTGTCTCATAGAATCATAGAAGTTTACAGCATGGAAACAGGCCCTTCGGCCCAACCAGTCCATGCCGCCCAGTTTTTACCATTAAGCTAGTCCCAGTTGCCCGCACTTGGCCCATAACCCTCTATACCCATCTTACCCATGTAACTATCTAAATGTTTTTTAAAAGACACAATTGTACCCGCCTCTACTACTACCTCTGGCAGCCCATTCCAGACACTCACTACCCTCTGTGGGGATGTGTGTATCTCTGTGGGGATGTGTGTATCTCTGTGGGGATGTCTCTCTGTGGGGATGTATGCCTCTCTGTGGGGATGTGTGTATCTCTGTGGGGATGTGTGTCTCTCTGTGGGGATGTCTCTCTGTGGGGATGTGTCTCTCTGTGGGGATGTGTGTATCTCTGTGGGGATGTCTCACTGTGGGGATGTGTGTATCTCTGTGGGGATGTGTCTCTCTGTGGGGATGTCTCTCTGTTGGGATGTGTGTATCTCTGTGGGGATGTGTCTCTCTGTGGGGATGTCTCTCTGTGGGGATGTGTGTCTCTCTGTGGGGATGTGTGTCTCTCTGTGGGGATGTGTGTCTCTCTGTGGGGATGTATGTCTCTCTGTGGGGTGTGTGTCTCTCTGTGGGGTTGTGTGTATCTCTGTGGGGATGTGTCTCTCTGTGGGGATGTGTCTCTCTGTGTGGATGTCTCTCTGTGGGGATGTGTGTCTCTCTGTGGGGATGTGTGTATCTCTGTGGGGATGTCTCACTGTGGGGATGTGTGTATCTCTGTGGGGATGTGTGTCTCTCTGTGGGGATGTCTCTCTGTGGGGATGCCTCTCTGTGGGGATGTGTGTATCTCTGTGGGGATGTCTCACTGTGGGGATGTCTCTCTGTGGGGATGTGCGTATCTCTGTGGGGATGTCTCTCTGTGGGGATGTGTGTATCTCTGTGGGGATGTCTCTCTGTGGGGATGTGTGTATCTCTGTGGGGATGTGTCTCTCTGTGGGGATGTCTCTCTGTGGGGATGTGTGTCTCTCTGTGGGGATGTGTGTCTCTCTGTGGGGATGTGTGTCTCTCTCTCTGGGGATGTGTGTATCTCTGTGGGGATGTCTCTCTGTGGGGATGTGTGTCTCTCTGTGGGGATGTGTGTCTCTCTCTGGGGATGTGTGTCTCTCTGTGGGGATGTGTGTCTCTCTGTGGGGATGTGTGTCTCTCTGTGGGGATGTGTGTCTCTCTCTGGGGATGTGTGTCTCTCTGTGGGGATGTGTGTCTCTCTGTGGGGATGTGTGTATCTCTGTGGGGATGTGTGTCTCTCTCTGGGGATGTGTGTCTCTCTGTGGGGATGTGTGTCTCTCTGTGGGTATGTGTGTCTCTCTCTGGGGATGTGTGTATCTCTGTGGGGATGTCTCTCTGTGGGGATGTGTGTCTCTCTGTGGGGATGTGTGTCTCTCTGTGGGGATGTGTGTCTCTCTGTGGGGATGTGTGTATCTCTGTGGGGATGTCTCTCTGTGGAGATGTGTGTCTCTCTGTGGGGATGTGTGTCTCTCTGTGGGGATGTGTGTATCTCTGTGGGGATGTCTCTCTGTGGGGATGTGTGTATCTCTGTGGGTGTGTGTCTCTCTGTGGGGGATGTGTGTCTCTCTCTGGGGATGTGTGTCTCTCTGTGGGGATGTGTGTCTCTCTGTGGGGATGTGTGTATCTCTGTGGGGATGTGTGTCTCTCTCTGGGGATGTCTCTCTGTGGGGATATGTGTCTCTCTGTGGGGATGTGTGTCTCTCTCTGGGGATGTGTGTCTCTCTCTGGGGATGTGTGTCTCTCTCTGGGGATGTGTGTATCTCTGTGGGGATGTCTCTCTGTGGGGATGTGTGTCTCTCTGTGGGGATGTGTGTCTCTCTGTGGGGATGTGTGTATCTCTGTGGGGATGTCTCTCTGTGGGGATGTGTGTCTCTCTGTGGGGATGTGTGTCTCTCTCTGGGGATGTGTGTCTCTCTGTAGGGATGTCTCTCTGTGGGGATGTGTGTATCTCTGTGGGGTGTGTGTCTCTCTGTGGGGATGTGTGTCTCTCTGTGGGGATGTATGTCTCTCTGTGGGGATGTGTGTCTCTCTCTGGGGATGTGTGTCTCTGTGGGGCTGTGTGTATCTCTGTGGGGATGTGTGTCTCTCTCTGGGGATGTGTGTCTCTCTGTGGGGATGTGTGTCTCTCTGTGGGGTGTGTGTCTCTCTGTGGGGATGTGTGTCTCTCTGTGGGGATGTATGTCTCTCTGTGGGGATGTGTGTCTCTCTGTGGGGATGTGTGTCTCTCTGTGGGGATGTGTGTCTCTCTCTGGGGATGTGTGTATCTCTGTGGGGATGTCTCTCTGTGGGGATGTGTGTCTCTCTGTGGGGATGTGTGTCTCTCTGTGGGGATGTGTGTATCTCTGTGGGGTGTGTGTCTCTCTGTGGGGATGTGTGTCTCTCTGTGGGGTGTGTGTCTCTCTGTGGGGATGTCTCTCTGTGGGGATGTGTGTCTCTCTGTGGGGATGTGTGTCTCTCTGTGGTGATGTGTGTCTCTCTGTGGGGATGTGTGTCTCTCTGTGGGGATGTGTGTCTCTCTGTGGGGATGTGTGTGTCTCTGTGGGGCTGTGTGTATCTCTGTGGGGATGTGTGTCTCTTTGTGGGGATGTGTGTCTCTCTGTGGGGATGTGTGTCTCTCTCTGGGGATGTGTGTCTCTGTGAGGATGTGTGTCTCTCTGCGGGGATGTGTCTCTCTGCGGGGATGTGTCTCTCTGTGGGGATGTGTGTCTCTCTGTGGGGATGTATGTGTCTCTGTGGGATGTGTGTCTCTCTGTGGGGATGTGTGTCTCTGTGGGGATGTGTGTGTCTCTGTGGGGATGTGTGTGTCTCTGTGGGGATGTGTGTCTCTCTGTGGGGATGTGTGTGTCTCTGTGGGGATGTGTGTGTCTCTGTGGGGATGTGTGTGTCTCATAGAATCATAGAAGTTTACAGCATGGAAACAGGCCCTTCGGCCCAACCAGTCCATGCCGCCCAGTTTTTACCATTAAGCTAGTCCCAGTTGCCCGCACTTGGCCCATAACCCTCTATACCCATCTTACCCATGTAACTATCTAAATGTTTTTTAAAAGACACAATTGTACCCGCCTCTACTACTACCTCTGGCAGCCCATTCCAGACACTCACTACCCTCTGTGGGGATGTGTGTATCTCTGTGGGGATGTGTGTATCTCTGTGGGGATGTCTCTCTGTGGTGATGTATGCCTCTCTGTGGGGATGTGTGTATCTCTGTGGGGATGTGTGTCTCTCTGTGGGGATGTCTCTCTGTGGGGATGTGTCTCTCTGTGGGGATGTGTGTATCTCTGTGGGGATGTCTCACTGTGGGGATGTGTGTATCTCTGTGGGGATGTGTCTCTCTGTGGGGACGTCTCTCTGTTGGGATGTGTGTATCTCTGTGGGGATGTGTCTCTCTGTGGGGATGTCTCTCTGTGGGGATGTGTGTCTCTCTGTGGGGATGTGTGTCTCTCTGTGGGGATGTGTGTCTCTCTGTGGGGATGTATGTCTCTCTGTGGGGATGTGTGTATCTCTGTGGGGTGTGTGTCTCTCTGTGGGGTTGTGTGTATCTCTGTGGGGATGTGTCTCTCTGTGGGGATGTGTCTCTCTGTGTGGATGTCTCTCTGTGGGGATGTGTGTCTCTCTGTGGGGATGTGTGTATCTCTGTGGGGATGTCTCACTGTGGGGATGTGTGTATCTCTGTGGGGATGTGTGTCTCTCTGTGGGGATGTCTCTCTGTGGGGATGCCTCTCTGTGGGGATGTGTGTATCTCTGTGGGGATGTCTCACTGTGGGGATGTCTCTCTGTGGGGATGTGTGTATCTCTGTGGGGATGTCTCTCTGTGGGGATGTGTGTATCTCTGTGGGGATGTCTCTCTGTGGGGATGTGTGTATCTCTGTGGGGATGTGTCTCTCTGTGGGGATGTCTCTCTGTGGGGATGTGTGTCTCTCTGTGGGGATGTGTGTCTCTCTGTGGGGATGTGTGTCTCTCTCTGGGGATGTGTGTATCTCTGTGGGGATGTCTCTCTGTGGGGATGTGTGTCTCTCTGTGGGGATGTGTGTCTCTCTGTGGGGATGTGTGTCTCTCTGTGGGGATGTGTGTCTCTCTGTGGGGATGTGTGTATCTCTGTGGGGATGTGTGTCTCTCTCTGGGGATGTGTGTCTCTCTGTGGGGATGTGTGTCTCTCTGTGGGGATGTGTGTCTCTCTCTGGGGATGTGTGTCTCTCTCTGGGGATGTGTGTATCTCTGTGGGGATGTCTCTCTGTGGGGATGTGTGTCTCTCTGTGGGGATGTGTGTCTCTCTGTGGGGATGTGTGTATCTCTGTGGGGATGTCTCTCTGTGGAGATGTGTGTCTCTCTGTGGGGATGTGTGTCTCTCTGTGGGGATGTGTATATCTCTGTGGGGATGTCTCTCTGTGGGGATGTGTGTATCTCTGTGGGTGTGTGTCTCTCTGTGGGGGATGTGTGTCTCTCTCTGGGGATGTGTGTCTCTCTGTGGGGATGTGTGTCTCTCTGTGGGGATGTGTGTATCTCTGTGGGGATGTGTGTCTCTCTCTGGGGATGTCTCTCTGTGGGGATGTGTGTCTCTCTGTGGGGATGTGTGTCTCTCTGTCGGGATGTGTGTCTCTCTCTGGGGATGTGTGTCTCTCTCTGGGGATGTGTGTATCTCTGTGGGGATGTCTCTCTGTGGGGATGTGTGTCTCTCTGTGGGGATGTGTGTCTCTCTGTGGGGATGTGTGCATCTCTGTGGGGATGTCTCTCTGTGGGGATGTGTGTCTCTCTCTGGGGATGTGTGTATCTCTGTAGGGATGTCTCTCTGTGGGGATGTGTGTCTCTCTCTGGGGATGTGTGTATCTCTGTAGGGATGTCTCTCTGTGGGGATGTGTGTATCTCTGTGGGGTGTGTGTCTCTCTGTGGGGATGTGTGTCTCTCTGTGGGGATGTATGTCTCTCTGTGGGGATGTGTGTCTCTCTCTGGGGATGTGTGTCTCTGTGGGGCTGTGTGTATCTCTGTGGGGATGTGTGTCTCTCTCTGGGGATGTGTGTCTCTCTGTGGGGCTGTGTGTCTCTCTGTAGGGATGTGTGTCTCTCTGTGGGGATGTCTCTCTGTGGGGATGTGTGTCTCTCTGTGGGGATGTGTGTCTCTCTGTGGGGGTGTGTGTCTCTCTGTGGGGATGTGTGTCTCTCTGTGGGGATGTCTCTCTGTGGGGATGTGTGTCTCTCTGTGGGGATGTGTGTCTCTCTGTGGGGATGTGTGTCTCTCTGTGGGGATGTGTGTCTCTCTGTGGGGATGTGTGTCTCTCTGTGGGGATGTCTCTCTGTGGGGATGTGTGTCTCTCTGTGGGGATGTGTGTCTCTCTCTGGGGATGTGTGTCTCTCTGTGGGGGTGTCTCTCTGTGGGGATGTGTGTATCTCTGTGGGGATGTGTGTATCTCTGTGGGGATGTGTGTCTCTCTGTGGGGATGTGTGTCTCTCTGTGGGGATGTGTGTCTCTCTGTGGGGATGTGTGTCTCTGTGGGGATGTGTGTCTCTCTGTGGGGATGTGTGTCTCTCTGTGGGGATGTCTCTCTCTGGGGATGTGTGTCTCTGTGGGGATGTCTCTCTGTGGGGATGTGTGTCTCTCTGTGGGGATGTGTGTATCTCTGTGGGGATGTGTGTATCTCTGTGGGGATGTCTCTCTGTGGGGATGTGTGTCTCTCTGTGGGGATGTGTGTCTCTCTGTGGGGATGTCTCTCTCTGGGGATGTGTGTCTCTGTGGGGATGTCTCTCTGTGGGGATGTGTGTATCTCTGTGGGGATGTGTGTATCTCTGTGGGGATGTGTGTATCTCTGTGGGGATGTGTGTCTCTCTGTGGGGATGTGTGTCTCTGTGGGGATGTGTGTCTCTCTGTGGGGATGTGTGTCTCTGTGGGGATGTGTGTCTCTCTGTGGGGATGTGTGTCTCTCTGTGGGGATGTGTGTATCTCTGTGGGGATGTGTGTCTCTCTGTGGGGATGTGTGTCTCTCTGTGGGGATGTCTCTCTCTGGGGATGTGTGTCTCTGTGGGGATGTCTCTCTGTGGGGATGTGTGTCTCTCTGTGGGGATGTGTGTCTCTGTGGGGATGTGTGTCTCTCTGTGGGGATGTGTGTCTCTGTGGGGATGTGTGTCTCTCTGTGGGGATGTGTGTCTCTCTGTGGGGATGTGTGTCTCTCTGTGGGGATGTGTGTCTCTCTGTGGGGATGTGTGTCTCTCTGTGGGGATGTATCTCTTCCTCAGCGGGGACTGAACAATAAGGGTGTAAGCAGCAGGGTTTGAAATCCGGGAGGGTTTAGTTTGCCCGGGCGAACCTCATCCAGAGCCGGATCAGAGACACCCAGAGCGAGGGGCGGGGCCTGGGGAAGAGGGCGGAGTCACTGCAGAGGAGGCGGGGCCCCGGTAAATTGGCCTTGGTAGGGGGCCGGGCCTGGATATAGGGGCGGAGTCCGGGGGGGGGAGAGGGGCGGAGCCTGGATAAGGGGGCGGAGTCCGGGAAGATGGGGCGGGGCCTGGATAAGGGGGCGGAGTCCGGTGCAGAGGGGCGGAGCCTACCTAATGGTGCGTGTCGGGGGGGATGGGGCGGGGCCTGCATATGAGAACGGAGTCTGGGTAAATGGGGCGGAGTCCGGGTAAATGGGGCGGGATCTGGATATGGGGGCGGAGACCGGGGAAATGGGGCGGAGTCCGGGTAAATGGGGCGGGGTGTGGATAAGGGGGCGGAGACCGGGGATAGTGGGCGGTGTCTATGTTGATTCTCGCTGTCAAGGGGAAGTTCTGCCGCCATTTTGTTCCGCAGGCTGACTCCTGGAAAGGTGCGCTCCCTGAACTGTATTCCCCACTTTATTCATCTCCCACTTCCCCACAGTTCACTCTCCTTCCTCCTCGCCCCCCTGTGTGCCCTCGGAGGCCTCCATCCCGGGGCCTGAGCCCAGGCTGCAGCCGGCCCTCAGACTGACCCGGTTACTCACTGAAGCTAAACACTGGATCCTGCAGTACAAACCCACACTGCGCACAATACTCAGGTAGGCAGCAACGATGTGGACACCATCGCGCCATTTCCACATCTATTCCAAGGACATCCAGCCCCACTTCACCACCTGGCTCTGCTCTTACACTATCATTTGTCGTCTTTCACCAGGTTAAAGTCCAACAGGTTTGTTTTGAATCACTAGCTTTCGGAGTACTGCTCCTTCCTCAGGTGAATGGAGGAAGGAGCAGTGCTCCGAAAGCTAGTGCTTCAAAACCAAGCTGTTGGACTTTAACCTGGTACAAAACTTCTTACTGTGCTCACCCCAGTCCAACGCCAGCATCTCCACATCATGACTATCATTTGTCACAGCAGAAATTTCCTCAAAATTAAATATTGGAAAGACCAAAGCTTTGGTACTTGCCACCAACTTCATTCCCCCGCGAGCAACTCCCATGCTTCTCCTTGGAAACTGTGAGGCTGAACCAAATTGCTCTCAACTTTGGTGTCATGTTGGATCTGGAAAACTCCCATCATTAAGACCTCCCACCGCCTTGATTCCACCCTCCCATAGCTCATCACTTGCAGAAACCCTCAACCACTACTTTCCTGGCTGGCTTTCCACCTTCCATGAGCTTGAGGTCATCCGAAACTCTGCTGCCCATAAGACATCGGAGCAGAATTAGGCCACTCGACCCATCGAGTCTGCTCCAACATTCAATCATGGCTCATAGTTTTCACATCCCCATTCTCCGGCCTTCTCCCCATAACTCCTGATCCCCTTATTAATGAAGAACCTATCTATCTCTGTCTTAAAGACACTCCGTGAATTGGCCTGCACAGTCTTCTGTGGCAAAGAGTTCCACCTATTCACCACCCTCTGGCTGAAGAAATTCCGCCTCATCTCTGGTTTAAACTCTCCCAACTCTCACCATATCTCATTTGGCCATCAGAGTGGACTAACATTGGCTCCCGGTCCCAAAATACCTCGTTTTGCAAATTCTCATCCTTATTTGCCAATTCCCCATGGCCAAACCACTCCGTATCTCTAACCTTCTCCAGCCTTGCTGAGATTTCTGCATTCCTTCAAATCTAGCATCTTGTCCATCCCTGACTTTAATCCATCCCACCATTGGTAGCTCTTCCTTCAACTGCCTAGGTTTTGGAATTCCATCCCTAAACCTTTCTCCCTATTTATCTCATTACTGCTTTAACACACTCCTTAGAACCTATTTTTGACCAAGCTTTTGGTCGTCTATCCTGATATCTCCTCCTTTGGTTTAGTGTCAGGTTTTGTTCGATAACTCCTGTATTAGGACATGGTACTGTGTTAATGGTGCTATAAAGTGCAAGTTGTTATGGTTATTTTTGAGATGGAGAAACAGTTAACATTATGTTGTAAGGGTTTAAACATTAGCTTATTTTCCCTTTCCACAGAAGCTGTATGTCATGCTGAGTGTTCCCTGCATTTTTTAACATACTTGCCAACATTTTTCAAGCCGTTCTTCACTGGCACTAGAGACTCAGTATGGACTGTGCAGATCATTTGAGGTGGGACTAGAGCCTTCAAGAACTAATTTGAATCTAATCCCATCACCCATCTATTCATAGAATTTACAGGGCAGAAGGAGCCCATTGAGTCTGCAGCGACCCTTGGAAAGAGCACCCTACTTAGTCTCCACCCTATCCCAGTAACCCACCTAACATTTTTGGACACTAAGGGGCAATTTAGCATGGCCAATCCACCTAACCTGTGGATCTTTGGACTGTGGGAGGAAACTGGAGCACCCAGAGGAAACCCATACAGACACGGGGAGAAAATACAAACTCCTCACTGGAAGTCTGTTTTGTTCAATACTATATGTAGTTACTTTATTTTTAAGACTAGATGGATCTTCCTGCATGTTTATTTGACAATTTGGGATAGATTGTAACATGCATCCTAGCTTTGTGGATTGATTGGACGCCACAGAAACCATCTAAGTCAGTAGCAATTAAAATTCCAAACCCCTTCATCTTTTAGTGAAAACTGATTAAAGATGGCAGGAGAACCTCATCAGCTGTGCCTACTGACGTGAGCAACATGAGTTGATACAATCTGGAATCAGTGAGGGCACGCCACAGAATAGACGGGTATTAAGCGAGATTCCGATGCAGAGCTGACAAATGACGAAGGAAGCCTGATGTAGTCATTCTATTGCCATGCCATAAAATAAGAATACCCAAATCATTAAGGCCTTTGAATATGTTAACTGCACAACAAGGTGTCTGACCTGAAAACTTTGGGGTAGCCATTTGGGGTAAGGGCTGTGGAGAACTTTGCTCAAAAACGGGCAGGAGAGTTACAACAACAGATTTAATTTATAAGGCGCTTTAGACATGGTAAAATGTCCAAAGCAACTTCACAGGGAGGTTATCAAACCAAATTTGACACTGAACCACTAAAGATATTAGAACAGGTGGTGAAAGAGATAGTTTTGAAGGAGCAACTCAAAGGAGAAGAGACAGATGGAGAGACACGGGGAGGAAATTCCAGGGCCTGGAGGCATATGTAGGCGTGGAGTACTAGAATCAGGAATGCACAAGAGGTTAGAGTTGGAGAAGTGCAGAGACATCAGTGGATATTATGGTCAGAGGAAGTTGGGAGGGGAGGAGGGGAAGCCATAGCGAGATTTGACCATGAGGATGACATTTTTTTAAATTGAGGCATTATGGGACTGGGAACTAATGTAATTCAGTACGAAGTCTTACAACACCAGGTTAAAGTCCAACAGGTTTGTTTCGATGTCACTAGCTTTCGGAGCGCTGCTCCTTCCTCACCTGAGGAAGGAGCAGCGCTCCGAAAGCTAGTGACATCGAAACAAACCTGTTGGACTTTAACCTGGTGTTGTAAGACTTCGTACTGTGCTCACCCCAGTCCAACGCCGGCATCTCCACATAATGTAATTCAGTAAGCATAGGGTACAGACATCAGGTGTTTTGGATCAGTTCAGGTTTATTGCTGCTGGAAGATGGGGAGCTAGCCCAGAAGTGCAAGGCTGAAGTGCTTGCAACTATCTTTAGCCAGAGAGCCGAATGGATGGCCCATCTTGGCCTCTTCCTTAGGTCCCCAGTATCACAGCAATAACCTGCTTAGTTTGGGTTCTGCCGGTGCCACTCTGCTCCTGATCTCATTACAGCCTTGGTGCAAGTATGAACAAAAGAGTTGAACTCGAGGAGTGAGAGTCGCCTCCCTGGACACAAAGGTAGCATTTGAGTGTGGAATCAAGGCACTCTCGTGAAACTGGAATCAGGGAAACTGGAAACGGGGGCGAAAACTGGTTGGAGACATACCTGTCATGAATGAAGATGGCTGTGGTGGTTGCAGGTCAATATCATAGGTCCAGGACATCACTGCAGAAGTTCCTCATGTCCGAGCCCAACCATCTTCACCTGTTTCATTAATGACCTTCCCGCTATCAGACGTGTGAATGGTTGCACAATGTTGAGCACTATTTGCAACTCCTCAGATAATGAAGCAGTTTATGCTCATATGCAGCGACATCTGGACAACATTCAGGCTTGGGCTGATAAGTGGCAAACAACATTTGTTCCAGACTAGTGCCAGGCAATTACCATCTCCAACAGGAAAGGATCTAACCATCTGTTGACATTCATTGGCATTACCATTGCTAAATCCCCCACCATCAACATCCTGGGGGGTCACCATTGACCAGAAACTGAACTGGAATAGCCATATAAATACAGTGGCTACAAGAGGAGCAGGTCAGAGGCTAAGAATCTTGAGCAAAGTAACTCATCTCCTCACTCCATCATCTACAAAGCAGAAGTCAGGAGAGTGAAGGAAACCTCTCCACTTACATGGATGAGTGCAGGTCCAAAAACACTGGATGCTCAACACCATCCAGGACAAAGCAGCCCGCTTAATTGCTACCCCATCCATCACCTTTAAACACTCATTCCCTCCTCCAGCGATGCACAATGGCAGCAGTGTGTACCATCTACAAGATGCACTGTAGGAGCTCACCTAGGTCCCTTCGACAGCACCTTCCAAACCTGTGACCGCTATCACCAGGTGGACAAGGGTAGAGATGCATGGGAACAACAGCCCCTGCAAGTTCCCTTCTAAGGCACGCACCATCCTGTATGTGTCCTTTTGCCATTCCCTCACTTTCACTGGGTCAAAATGCTGGGACACCCTATCAAACCGCACTGTGGGTGCATCTACACCACATGGACTGCAGCGGTTCAAGAAGATGGCTCACCGCCACCTTCGCAAGGGCAATTAAGGATGGGCAATAAATACCTAGCCAATGATGCACACATAGAACATAGAAAGATACAGCGCAGTACAGGCCCTTCGGCCCACGATGTTGCACCGAAACAAAAGCCATCTAACCTACACTATGCCATTATCATCCATATGTTTATCCAATAAACTTTTAAATGCCCTCAATGTTGGCGAGTTCACTACTGTTGCAGGTAGGGCATTCCACGGCCTCACTACTCTTTGCGTAAAGAACCTACCTCTGACCTCTGTCCTATATCTATTACCCCTCAGTTTAAAGCTATGTCCCCTCGTGCCAGCCATTTCCATCCGCGGGAGAAGGCTCTCACTGTCCACCCTATCTAACCCCCTGATCATTTTGTATGCCCCTATTAAGTCTCCTCTTAACCTTCTTCTCTCCAACGAAAACAACCTCAAGTCCATCAGCCTTTCCTCATAAGATTTTCCCTCCATACCAGGCAACATCCTGGTAAATCTCCTCTGCACCCGCTCCAAAGCCTCCACGTCCTTCCTATAATGCGGTGACCAGAACTGTACGCAATACTCCAAATGCGGCCGCACCAGAGTTTTGTACAGCTGCAACATGACCTCCTGACTCCGGAACTCAATCCCTCTACCAATAAAGGCCAACACTCCATAGGCCTTCTTCACAACCCTATCAACCTGGGTGGCAACTTTCAGGGATCTATGTACATGGACACCTAGATCCCTCTGCTCATCCACACTTCCAAGAACTTTACCATTAGCCAAATATTCCGCATTCCTGTTATTCCTTCCAAAGTGAATCACCTCACACTTCTCTACATTAAACTCCATTTGCCACCTCTCAGCCCAGCTCTGCAGCTTATCTATATCCCTCTGTAACCTGCTACATCCTTCCACACTGTCGACAACACCACCGACTTTAGTATCGTCTGCAAATTTACTCACCCACCCTTCTGCGCCATCCTCTAGGTCATTGATAAAAATGATAAACAGCAACGGCCCCAGAACAGATCCTTGTGGTACGCCACTTGTAACTGAACTCCATTCTGAACATTTCCCATCAACCACCACCCTCTGTCTTCTTTCAGCTAGCCAATTTCTGATCCACATCTCTAAATCTCCCTCAATCCCCAGCCTCCGTATTTTCTGCAATAGCCTACCGTGGGGAACCTTATCAAACATGCCATGAAAGAATCCTAGTCTGGACCTAACAAAGGCATGGACGAGGATTTCAGCAGCAGAGAGGCTGAGGCAGGAGGTGGGGACAGTTCAATGGAGAGCGATTCGCACCGCCTACTCTTGTACACATCCCAGCAGCCATCATAAAATGACACTTAGGGGCTGGTTTAGCACAGTGGTCTAAATAGCTGGCTTGCAATGCAGAACAATGCCAGCAGCGCGGGTTCAATTCCCGTGCCGGCCTCCCCGAACAGGCGCCGGAATGTGGCGATTGGGGCTTTTCACAGTAACTTCATTGAAGCCTACTTGTGACAATAAGCGATCATTATTATTATTAACCAGGACCAGTGGTGGGTAACCTGCCCACCTGGGGTGGGGGATTGTATGTAGCATTAGGAGACTTGAGAGCAGCGAACAAGTGTTAATTTAAAAAAGAAACGAGTTCCAGAATCTTGAGTTGTGGTAAATAAGGGAGTATTGTATTGTGAAGTATTTTAGAGTCATTCTGAGTTCTGCTCTACTATGCAAGTGAGTGTCTCACTATTCCTTCTGAGCTTTAGTTAAATCAGTTTTATGCCAGTGTATTCACAGAATCGGGAGGCAGCAACTTTACAAGACCCTTTATTTTGGGTACCCGTGGTGCACAAGTAAATTTGAAATGAGTTATAAATTTTTTTTTAAATTAGTTAATGGGATGTGGATGTCGCTGACGAGGCTAGTATATATTGCCCATCCCTAATAGCCCTTGAACTGAATGATTTGCTTGGCCATTTCAGAATCATCCACCTTGCTGTGGATCTGGAGCCACGTAGGCCAGACCAGGTAAGGACAGCAGATTTCCTTCCTTAAAGGGCATTAATGAATCATCAGTTTTACAATAGTTTCATGCTCATCATTAAACTTTTAATTCTAGATTTTTATCCAATTTAAATTTCACCATCTGCCATGGTGGGGTTCAAACCTGGGTCCCCAGAGCCTGGGCCTCTATATTGCTAGTCCAGTAACAATACCACTACATCAGCACCTCTCCAAATATAAAGTTTGTTTACATTGACTGGTATTATATCTGTTTCCACAGATGTCCCGCACTTAAATTGACCTGGTTGGCTGCAGGTTTGAATGGGACCTTATTATTCGAGCTCCATCTTCAGTAGCCACAAACTGAAATTAGGCATTATAGGAATACAGCACATCAAACCCACAATACAAGGAATTGACACCAGCTCCTCGCACAAGGCGAGGTTTTCCACGCAACGGCACATTTAACAATTCAAGGAAAATTAGTATCGTGGAGACCCCTGTTCAAGTGCACCAGGGCAGTGGTTGAAGGAGGAAGGAACGACAAACAGATGAGATGCAAGGAAAGATATTCTTCGGATGCCGTGTGTCCTTGGTTTCATGTTTCCGAGCACAGTCACGTTGTCACAACAGAAGCGACCGTGCTACATTTCATTGGGCTGCCTCTTTAACTGCTCCCAACAAGAATCTTTGCCGATTGGTACATGAGACTATGACGGGAGCTAACTGTGTGACCCATTGGCAAAGGATATTTGAACAGAATGGAATATCAGAGCCACAGTACTCAAGTGAACATATAATATCCCATGTGCTCGGAGGAAAAACTGTTAAGTATCATGAAATTCAGCTCTAGGTTAGACTTGTGTCTATTGAAATGCTTTTAAGTGTGATGTAAATAGCTGTTCGCCTGAAAGGGAACCAAAACCTTGTGTATATTACAAATGTTGAGGGGGTTGAAGGATATAAAAAGAATGTAAAGATGATCTTTAAAGAGGTGTTCAAAATTGCGAGGGAGTTTCAGGAACAATATTAGGCCATTCAACCCCTCAGGCTGTACCACCATTTGATTTGATCATAAGAAATCAGAGCAGGAGCAGGCCATTCGGCCTATCGAACCTGCTCCGTCATTCAGTAAGATCATGGCTGATCTGTGGTCTTATCTCCACCTTTCTGGCTGTCTCCCCCATAACTCTTAACTCTCTTGTCGATCAAAAAGCAGTCAATCACAGCCTTGAATATATTCAATGATCCGGCCTCACAGCTTTCTGAACTAGAGGATTCTAAAGACCAGCGACCCCTGAAAGAAGAAATTTCTCCTCCGTTTTAAATGGGAAGCCTCTCATTTTTAAACTGTGCCCCTCCTCCCGTTCTAGTCTCCATTGTCACATTGTCATTGCTGATAAATCATAGGATCATAGAAACGTTACAGTACAGAAAGAGCCCATTCAGCCCATCGTGTCCATGCCAGCCCGAGGAGACCCACCCTTTCTAATCCCACCTTCCTGCACCTGGTCTACAGCCCTGTATCTTGCAGCACTTAAGGTGCAGATCGAGGTACGTTTTAAAAAGAGTCTAGGGTCTCTGTCTCCACCACCAACTCGGGCAGCGAATTCCAGACTCCCCCTACTCCGTACATAAAGTTCTTCCTCATGTCCCTTCTACACCTTCTGCCACTTATCTAGAATTCTCCGCCAAGGGAAACAATTTTATCCTGTCCACATCTCTTCCCCTCATAATTTTGTACACCCCAATTAAGTCACCCCTCAACCTTCTTTGTTCCAAGGAAAAAGCCCCATTCTATCCAATCTCTCCACGTGGCTACACTATTCAAACCCTGGAAACATTCTTGTAAACCTCCTCTGCACTCTCTCCAGAGCAATTACGTCCTTCCTGTAATGTGGTGGCCAGAACTGCACACAATACTCCAGTTGTGGCCTCGCCAGTCAGTGTGTTAGACAATTCCAACATTAACTCCATTTATATTCTATACCTCTGCCAGGGAAAGAGAGCAGTCCATATGGTTTCTTTGCAACCTTGTCTACTTGAACTGCTGCCTTTAGGGACCTACGTACTTGTACGCCAAGATCTCTTAATTCAACTACCCCTCTTAGTATATTCCCATTTATTGCGTACTCCCTATACTGTTTAACTTCCCTTAATGCAGGACCTCACATTTCTCTGTGTTAAATTCCATCAGCGACTTTACTACCCACTCCACCAACCCATATATATCATTTTGGAGATTGTAGCTATCCTCTCTCTGTTCACCACTCGGCCAATCTTTTTCTCAACTGCAAATTTCCCAACCGTACCGCCATGTTCACGCCCAAATCATTACTATATAACAAACAGTAATGGTCGCAACACCGAGCCTTGTGGAACACCACTTGAAACAACATTCCATTTGCAAGGGCAGCCATCGACCAATACTCTTTTGTTTCCTGTTACTAAGCCAATTTTTTATCCAGTTTGCCACATTGCCCTGTATCCCATGGGCTTTTACTTCTTTGACCAATCTCCAAGTGGTAGTTTGGTCAAACGCCTTGCTAAAATCCATGTACACAACATCCATTGCACTACCTTTATCAACCCTTCTTGTCACTTAAGAATTCAATCAAATTTGTGAGGCAAGACCTTACTTTAACAGTACCATGCTGACTTTCCCTGACAAGTCCACACCTTTCTATGTGACAGTCAATCCTGTCTCTCTGGATTGATTCTACTAATTTGTCCACCAGTGACATAAGACTAACTAGCCTATAATTTTTTGGCATTTCTTTGATCCCTTTTTAAACAATGGAACCATGTTTGCATTTCTCCAGTCCTCCGGTACCTCCCTGTATCTAGTGAGGATTGGAAAGTCATCCGCAGAGCATCTGCTATCTCTTCCCTGATCTCCTTCAGTAGCCTTGGAAACAATCCATCTGGCCCTGGCAATTTATCAACTTTCAAGGATTTCAATCCTTGGAGTGCTTCCTCTCTTTAAAAAATATTTTTATTCTCCATTTTCATGTTTTCTTCAGAATTTACACCCCATCAACAAACAGTAAAAGGTAACAAATACAATGTCAGTCCCCTTATCAACAACAACAATCCCATTCTCCCACCACCCCAAACAACAGCCCACCTGACAATATAAGCATCAAATAAAACAAACCCTCCCAAGGTGGGAAAATAAAGAAAAGGAAAAAAGAAAAAGGAATCAGGAATCGCCTATGGTCACCATTGACATATGCAGTCCACCCACAACCCCCCCCCCCGCCAAATATTCAATGCCATCCAATCCCCGAAAGAGTACCGTGAATGACACCCATGAATTGTAGACACTGCCCCCAAACCCCTCCCCTCCACTTCCTCTTGTAAACTCCTCCCCCCAACCTCGGCTCTTTCCCCCAACTTTTCTCCCCAGCTAGACTCACCGGAACCTGTTCTACCAGGCTCCGATGGACGTAGCCCCTCTCCCCAACTCACTCCCGTTCACTGGCCGGCTTAAACCGGCCAGCGTGGAGACCCCCGCCCGGGTCTCCTTCCCCCTTGCCCGGTCCCAGGAAAACCAAGAAATCCCCTTTAGCACACAACCCCCGCATTCACACCCAAGCCCCAAAGAACCATCATTGCAAATGAAAGTTCCATCTCTTCCCTTGTCCAAATATATACAGCGTCAACTCATTTATACATACACCAACACGCAGTGAAAAAATAAAGTTACATGAGGCTATATTGGTACACAACCAATTCTCAATTCTGTCCCAGTCCTTCTGCCTTCGCAAACTCCTCTGCTGCTTCCGCTGTCCCAAAATAAAAGTCCTTGGAATTGGAAGTCACCCTCAACTTAGCTGGATATACTATGCCGCACTGATGTACAGTGCCTTCTTCACCCAGCTGAAAGCAGCCCACCTCCTCGCCAGCTCCACCGTAAAGTCCTGGCATATACGTATACCAGCTCCAGCCCAGTGCACCACCCGCTTCTGCTTTGCCCAGCACAGGACCTTCTCCTCCATGCTGTACCCACGGAAACACACAGTTACTACTCTTGGCGGCTCACTCGCCTTTGGTAGGCCTCCACGACCGATGAGCCCGATCCAGTTCATATCGGGAGGGATTGTCCCCCTCCCTCAATAGCTTTGCCAGCATCGTGGCAAAATACTCCGTCGGCCTCGGGCCTTCCACTCCTTCGGGCAGACCCACGATCCTCAGATTCTGTCGCCTGGATCTGTTTTCCAGGTCTTCCATTTTGGCTTGCAGGCCATTGCTGGTCTCTATCACCTTCCGCAGCTCCTTCCCCATCGAGGTGAGTTGATCACTGTGCTGCGATAATGCCTCTTCCACTTCCTTCAGTGTCTCACCCTGCTCCTGCACCTCCATCGCTGCGCTCGATACCACCGCCCTCACCAGGGCAATTGCCTCCTCCACCAGCACTTTCAATACTGCCCCCATCTCCTCCTTCATCGCTTCCATGTGTTTTGTGAACTGTTTTTCAGGTTCCATAGCCATCACCTTGGTCATTTCTTCTGCTGTGAGCGATGCGGCCTCCCCTGGTGCCCCAGCCTCCGCTTTCCTTACAGTTCCTGCGCTGACTTTTCCACTCATCAGCGGACTTCCGTTAACCCCCTTTTTCACGGCCGCTTTTCTCCCAAACTTGGACATTTCTCCTCCCTGTGACTTTTCAGCCTCCGTTGCCCCCGGGACCGGACGTTAACAGTCCAAAATTCCTATTCCCAAGCGGGAGCCCCCCAGTGTGCAGCTGCCTCCTTCCCGCCGTCACCGGAAGTCCACCTCCTCTCTCTTTACGTTTATCCCACCCAGTATCGCACAGTGTTCTTCCTGGGCGACTATATCTGCATCATCCATTTCCTTTGTAAACACGGAGACAAAATATTCATTTAAAACCCTTCCCACACCCTCTACATCTGCACACAAGTTCCCTTCTTCATCTCTGATAGGTCACACTTTTTCTTTAACCTTTTATCATTAATATATTAGTAGAACATCTTTGGGTTTTCTTTAACTTTACATACTAATCTTTTTTCATGCCCTCTCTTTGATTTCCTTTTTGACTTTGTCCACATACTCATCCTGGCTATCTGCAGTGGTTAGTTCTTTGTGCCTACCTTTTTCTTTTTTCTGTTTGATCTTACCCCGTGTTCCTCCAAACAACTAGGGGGGTCTAGATTTGGCAGTACCACTCTTATTTTTGGAGGGGACATGCATGTCTACGACATACACTTGTACCAAAGGCAGTATGGCAACATCCTGGACCGTGCCATTTGTTTTCCTGATGCTGATGGCCAAACCAAACGCTTTCCAGGCTTGAGTGTCTGTCCGTTTGACGCTGCAGGTGTTCCCCACTTTGGAATGTCGGGGCAGCCTTGTCCGTGTAAAGCAGCTCTCCAATGAGAGCTTGGTTCATGTTGTCTTGGATCCCAGACCCCTCACAGCCGTTCTATTACACTAATCAAGTTGGGTTAACGCTCTGCAGGATGCAATTTCTGGAGACACCAGGTTGCCCCAGCATCAGGATTGTATTTGCCTGCTTCCAGCTCCCACCCCAATGTCCCAGCAGGGTTTCTATTGATCAGCACTACAGAACCTTTTATTATCCAGTCTGTGAAGGAGTGGATGGTGCCGGTTAATCAAAAATGCCAGTTAATGCAGAGTTCCATTTAACAATTACTTGTAGCATGAACAGGAAGCGAAGCATTCTTTTTACTCCTGATCTTTAACAGCACATAAAACGGAAATTAAAAAAACAGTATACAGGAATGGATTCCAGATAATTTTGTAATTGCTCCCATTTGGTGAAGTGATGATTCACATTAGAGGAACATTAGAAATGCTGCTGAATTGAGAATTCGGGTTGGTAGAATGCCAGATAACACGAGGTTTACTGTACTCCAGGTGCCAAATGACAAAATGCCCTTGACCTGTGTATCTGAACAATATAATTAACACACAGGGCAGCACGGTGGCACAGTGGTTAGCATTGCTGCCTATGGCGCTGAGGACCCGGGTTCGAATCCCGGCCCTGGGTCACTGTCTGTGTGGAGTTTGCACGTTCTCCACGTGTCTGCGTGGGTTTCACCCCCACAACCCAAAGATGTGCAAGTTAGGTGGATTGGCCATGCTAAATTGCCCCTTAATTGGAAAAAATAATTGGGTACTCTAAATTTATAAAAAAATATATATAATTAACACACCAATGAGACCATCCCCTTGCTCTATTCCCGTGGCCGTACAAGTTTCTTTCTCTTAAGTGCGCATCCAATTTTCTTTTGAATTAATTGATCGCCTCCTCTCCCACCACCGTCATAGACAGTGAGTCCCTGGTATATTGTGCTACCTTCAGAAGGAAATTGCATAAACACAAGAAGGATAAAACATTTGCTGAGCGATGGGGAAGTGAGACCAAATGGGTAGCCCAGGGATTCCCAAACATTTCCAGCCACGGAGCCATTTTGTCCTCCCAAGAGTACTGAAGGAATACCTGAGAAACGTTCTCATTCTGTTGAAGAGCCAATCCACAAAAAAACAGATTGTTTTCGCGCAAAGCGTGCAAACATACAAAAACCTAACTTAAAGGGTGTGATTTTCCCACTGCGTTGCACCCAGCACCAATCCTGTTGCGCCGGGTGCATCACGGGAGAGACTGAAACAATTTTTGCGCTGTTTGCGGGTCACCCGACTTGCTATGCCCCACGTGATGTGGATCACCCCCTTGCTGGACGTGGTCAAGATAATTATTTAAATTAGCCATTTGGCTCTGTTAAACGTACGCAGCCGTTTGACGCCACATTATCCTGGCTCCCGGTAGTCACCTGCTCCACCGGTGAGGACTCAGTGGGGAGCGGATAAGTACTGGTCTCCAGAAGCAGACCAGATGTGATGGATACTCCAGGGGCTTCAGAGGCCATTGGAGCCCCGTCCCCATGTGGTTGGGGTCAGGCCTGGCACCCTGGCAGTGCCAAAGGGCAGGGCCTGAGGGGGGCCATGGCCATTAAAGGGGGGGGGTGAATGGAGACATGAAAGAGGGGGGAGGGGGTACTGAAAGGGAGGGGCTGTAAAGTGGGGGGCCCTCAGTGACCTCATAGCAGTGTATGCTCACTTGGGGGAGAGGAGGTAGCAGTGCCCCGATGCATTGGAGGATGGATGGGTGTAGGGCCGGGTCACCCTCATGCCTGGGTTGTGGGGTGGTGGTGGGCGGTGGGGTGGGAGGGAGAGAGGCACCAGCCTCTGATTGGATGAGCTGGAAACAAGACAAAACTCAAATGGTATTGATCAGCCGAGCATGCCGCAGAACCCCTGGGTGGGCTTCCATGGAACCCAGTTTGGGAACCCCCGGGGTAGGTTTTTCAAAGAGTCAGAAAGTGGCCTCTTCCTGTTCTGCGTCATTCTTTGATTCTATAAATATATTGCCACAATATTAAAGTGAATTCACTCAATGGCAATTTGGTTCCACAGTGTATCAATGGGCTCAGCGAGGGGAGAGGGCCTTATTTTTATGCAACAATCGTATTCACTTTTTAATGATCGTCGTCTTCTCTGTTCTTTGCAGATTCACAGTCTTGCAGAGAAGGCCTTAACTCGCCCGCTCACTGTAGAGCAGAAGCAGATGATCTGGAATTTGTGTTCGAAGCGCCTTCAACAGTACGATACTTATCCTTGTCTTTTTTTAAGAAGTAATTCGTATTTTGCGCTCCCTAAGCTCTAGCTCACTACTCTGCATTCTGATATTACAGGCGAGATGGCTAGTCCCAAGCCTTGACTAATGTCACTTTGTGCCCAGTGACTGTCCAGCACTCGGGCAACCTGTAAGATTCATTGAGCATGTTTTACTCCTTTACTGTGTGGAAGCTTGTAGGCGCTTCATCACATATCTGGTGAAATCTGTGTAATGGAGAGAGCCGGATTCCCTTTGGGGGCAGGGCACTGATATACTAGAAGTTCAGTGATACACTTCTGGTCAAACAGAGGAGATTCCTTGTGTTTACAGTGAAACAATAGTTTAGAAACTTTCAAAATGGTTTATTTTGCACCTTGTTTCCTTTTATCTTCTAAGTGTGCCTGTGCAGTATGTGATCGAGGAGTGGGACTTCCGTGACCTGACCCTGAAAATAAAGCCACCAGTTTTTATTCCTAGACCAGAAACCGAGGTAAACAAATATATTCAATCACTTTGCGGGGCTGTATGGTGGTGTGTTTGTATTCCAGTTCATTGAGGCATTCTGCATTTCGATAATGATAAATGAATTGCGTAAAGAACCAAAGCATTCACTGTAAGACCACTTAGGATGAAATTGTTGCCGCTGGTCTCACTCTGTTCTCACTCCTGCTGCTCTGTCACCACTCTTATTCTCCCGCTGTTCTCGCTCTTTTCTCTTGGGCGTCTGCCTCTGGCCCTGATATCGCTGACAGGATTTTCTCGTCCTGCCGGGTGTGGGTCAGAGCCTGAAAATACTGGTGTTGATAGCTGCTTAGGCTCCCTTAAAAAGTTTAAGATCCAACTAAAGGAGCCTGACTGCAAATTTCTGGTCGGCCTCCTAATTTCCCACAATGTTGGGAGGCAGTTGGCAACAGCCCGGGGTGGGTAGAGGAGATGCGTGCGTCAGAGCTCCAGGCAGGCCTAGAAGCCCTCACTCCCTGCCTGGGTGTGAGCGCAGCAGGATCTTTCCTGGAAAGGGGCTCAGCTCCTCCCCTCCCGAGGCAGAGCTGACCAAACTGTAAGAACCACTTTTAAAGTTTTAAAGATGTTGGTGAGCGCCTCTGCTTGCCGCCTTCCTTCGAAAGGCAACTATCCTTGATTGAACAGGACACCTGCCTGCATGCCAATTCAGGGTCTGTCTCAGTGAAAATCCCAATGAGAGACTGTTACCTTCCCCCTCAGAGGCAGCTTCCAGACCCCAAAATAATCCCGACTCCTGTTTCCCACCCGTGCAGCGATTATCCAGTCGTTTTAATTGTTATAAATATGAACACTTTCCCTGGCGCCTATGACTTTGTCCCACATCTGTAGCCCAGCATCTGCTGAGTTTCCTTTAAGGCCTTGCCTTGCTTGTCAAACTGCATCTCGTCCTGTATTAAACTATGACTCCACTTGGTGCTGACCATTGGTGCTGTTCAACTGGACAAGGCTTGAATCCCTGCTTGCAACGCCACAGGCGCTTGACTCAAAACGGATCAAAGGATCTTCCATGTAATGTGAACTTCCTGTAGGGTGAGCAGCCCCGCTGGAGATTTTTCAGCGATGTCAGAAATGTCACAGTTTACATTGGATCACTTGCAGACTGAAGCGTGTCACAAGGCAGCCCAGGTGCCATGACTAACTGGGCCAGTGAGGCTTGAGCCATTTATCAGTGTTATCTGAACCTTGAGAGAAGGTTCATCCTCGAAATACACTCCCAACCGTTCCTATTTATAATCTGTAAGGTCGAGTTCAAGGAAGCTGTTTTCTGTTGAAGGGTATGCTTTTTCCGGGCACTTTAAAAGCAAATCCAACCAGCAGTAAAGCAAAGAAATAAATGTCATGAAAGTGCACCTGAATTGATCTGCCAGATTGGTCTACAACAGTCATTGTCAATCTCAGGGTCGCGACCTGCGGGTGGGTCGCGGGCCGGTGTTGGGAGGGTCGCAGAGCGATCGTTCCCGGCGTTCCTGATCGCGTGAGAAGTGCCCAATGGCCACGACCGGCTTTTAAAAATGCCAGCCGTCTCGCGCATGCGTGCCTCCTCAGCTGGATGTGGCAGTGCGCAGGCCTGGAGTCCAGCAGGGCAGACCGCCTCCTCCGTATGTCAGCACGCTTTTCCAGGAGCGGCGGCAGAGAACAGGTCACGCGCCCCGGTACACTGATGGCATGTACACTGGGCATGTACACTGGGCATGTACTCTGACGGCATGTACTCTGACGGCATGTACTCTGGGCAACAGGCCTGTGTGGAGAATGGAAGATGAATCTTTTTTGGACGAAGGAAGAGAGGGCCAGAAACACAAACAGGCCAGGATCTCACAACTGAATCTGCTGGAGAGAGCTTTGCAGGAGAGCCCAGGGCAGGTCAAAGCAGTGCTGGTGTGAGCTCCAGGACCTCTGATGAATAACCCATACAGAAATGTAATATTGAATGACAAAGCAGGTCAGATCGTGAGGACCAAGCAGGCTCACCTGTCGCATTAAAGATAAGCAAAAATGGTGGTTCGCCAAGGTCAGCTGGCATGGGTCGCAAAAGTTGGCCGGTTGGTAAAAATGAGTCCCAGGAAAAGAAGTTTGAAAAACACTGTTTTACACTACCCTGAATGTCCACCAGATGGCTGAGTTGGCACATTTTAGGTTTGAATCTCAAGAGTTGACTACAGAATAGATATTTACAGTTTTCTGCAAGAACTCCCGTTATTCAAATGAGATTTGTTTCATACCCGTCTCTAAGCGGTCGCACTGTCTCACAGTCTTGCTTGCTGATCTAGTCATACTTATTTACCTGTTGCAACTGCAAAAGTCATTTCTCGATGGTGCTTTTAATATTCTGAGTGTTTTTCTACAATTTATGGGGTATTGCGCTGCTTCCCCCCCAGCTCTCACCGTACATTTTTAGATCTGCATGATGTTTATCAGGCATGAGACACACTTGTTGTTGAAGCAGCTCTCAATTCAGCCTCCAGAACCTTGGCAAATGAATCGCTCGATGGCCCAGGAGCCGTTGAGTTTCAAACAGCAGCTAATCATCTCTCTATCCAGAGAACTCGCAATCCTTATTGTGTTGCCAGCAGTGTCTCGGTTTGCAGGCGGGGGAACACATGAGAGCGTCCTACTTAGGAGCAGCAGGAGCTCTTGGCCCCTCGAACCTGCTCTGCCATTCAATTAAATTCATGGCTGATCTGATTGTGCGTCTCAACCCACGTTCCTGTCTACCCCCCATAACCCTTCACTATCAGAAACCTATCTAACTCATTCTTGAATGAATTAATTAAATGACCCAGCCACCACCTTGCTTCATAAGATTTCATAGAATTAACAGTGCTGAAGGAGGCCATTAGGCCCATCGAGTCTGCACCGGCCCTTGGAAAGAACACCCCACCTAAGCCCACACCTCCATCCTATCCCCTTAAAACCTTTTTGGGATACTAAGGGCAATTTAGCATGGCCAATCCATCTGACCCGCACATCTTTGGACTGTGGGAGGAAACCGGAGCACCCGGAGGAAACCCACGCACACACGGGGAGAACGTGCAGACTCCGTACAGACAGTGACCCAAGCCGGGAATCGAACCTGGGACACTGGAGCTGTGGAGATAACCCCCCCCCCCCCCCCCCCATCCCAGGAATGAGTCAAATGAAATGCTTCCAATGTAATTAATTCCTTTTTCAAATAAGGAGATCAGAACTTGCATAATGCTAGGTGGCAAATGGTTAGCACTGCTGCCTCATGGCGCCGAGGTCCCAGGTTCAATCCCGGCCCCGGGCCACTGTCTGTGTGGAGTTTGCACATTCTCCCCTTGTCTGCCTGGGTCTCAACCCAAAAATGTGCAGGGTAGGTGGATTGACCATGCTAAATTACCCCTTAATTGGGGGGGGGGGGGGGTAGAAATTGGGTCCTCTAAATTTATTTTAAACAAAGGACTGTGCACAATACTCCAGATGTAGTCTCGCAAAGCCTTGTACAGCTGCAGTGAAACTTTTCCCTACATTTATATTCCATTCTCTACATTCCAGTCATTATATTCCATGAATGGGCTAGAGTCTGGCAGATGGAATAACAATGTTGACAAATGTGAGTTTATCCATTTTGGTAGGATTAACAGCAAAAGGGATTATTATTTAAATTATAAAATATTAAAACATGCTGCTTTGCAGAGAGACCTGGGTGTGCTAGTGCATGAGTCGCAAAAAGTTGGTTTACAGGTGCAACAGGTGATTAAGAAGGCAAATGGAATTTTGTCCTTCATTGCTAGAGGGATGGAGTTTAAGACTAGGGAGGTTATGCTGCAATTGTATAAGGTGTTAGTGAGGCCACACCTGGAGTATTGTGTTCAGTTTTGGTCTCCTTACTTGAGAAAGGACGTACTGGCACTGGAGGGTGTGCAGAGGAGATTCACTAGGTTAATCCCAGAGCTGAAGGAGTTGGATTACGAGGAGAGGTTGAGTAGACTGGGACTGTACTCGTTGGGATTTAGAAGGATGAAGGGGGATCTTATAGAAACATATAAGATTATGAAGGGAATAGATAGGATAGATGCGGGCAGGTTGTTTCCACTGGCGGGTGAAAGCAGAACTAGGTGGCATAGCCTCAAAATAAGGGGAAGTAGATTTAGGACCGAGTTTAGGAGGAACTTCTTCACCCAAAGGGTTGTGAATCTATGGAGTTCCTTGCCCGGTGAAGCAGTAGAGGCTCCTTCATTAAATGTTTTTAAGATAAAGATAGATAGTTTTTTGAAGAATAAAGGGATTAAGGGTTATGGTGTTCAGGCCGGAAAGTGGAGCTGAGTCCACAAAAGATCAGCCATGATCTCATTGAATGGTGGAGCACGCTCGAGGGGCCAGATGGCCTGCTCCTAGTTCTTATGTTCTTATGTTCCCCTTGCAATAAACACCACCTTTCTATTTAATAATAATAATAATCTTTATTAGTGTCACATGTAGGCTGACGTTAACACTGCAATGAAGTTACTGTGAAAATCCCCTAGTTGCCACACTCCGGCGCCTGTTCGGGTTCACTGAGGGAGAATTCAGAATGTCCAATTCACCTAACAAGCACGTCTTTTCGGACTTGTGGGAGGAAACCGGAGCTCCCGAAGACACTGGGCAAGCTCCACACAGACAGTGACCCTTGTCGGTAATCGAACCCGGGTCCCAGGGTGCTGTAAAGCAACAATGCTAACCACTGTGCTACCGGGCCACCCATCTTCTTACCTTCATGTCATTGGCAAATTTAGCTACCATACATTTGGTCCCTTGAGTCAAATCATTGATGCAGATTGTGAATAGTTGAGGCCCCAGCATTGAGTCATAGAGTCTTACAGCACAGAAAGAGGCCCTTTGGCCCATCGTGTCTGGTCTGTGCCAGCCATCTAACACTTATCTATTCTAATCCCATTTTCCAGCTCTTGGTTGGTAACTTAATTTCAAGTGCTCATCTAAATGCTTCTTAAATGTTGTGAGGGTTCCCGCCTCTGCCACCCTTTCAGGCAGCGAGTTCCAGATTCCCACTACCCTCTGGGTGAAAAAGGTTTTCCTCAAATCCCCTCAATCTCCTGTCCATTACCTTAAATCTATGCTCCTTGGTTATTGATCCTTCTACTAAAGGGGAAAAGGTTCTTCCTATCTACCCTATCTTTATACCTCATCATTTTGTACACCTCAATCAGATCCCCCCTAACAAGCCTCTCTTCATAGCTGAAATGCTCCAGTCCAACGGCACCGCTGCCGCTTCCTCCGACGAGGTACACTACGAGTCCGGTGGTAGCGGCGACCCTCAAAGCCTGGCGGCAATGGAGACGCCTCAGGGGGGCTTCGGTGTGGGCCCCGATACGGGAGAACCATCGGTTTGTCCTGGGGAAAATGAATGGGGGGTTCTTGAGTTGGCACAGGGCAGGTATTAGGAGGATGGGAGAACCTGTTCATAGACGGGAAGTTTGCGAGCTTTGGGGAGCTGGAGGAGAAATTTGGGCTCCCCCTGGAAATGCTTTTAGATATATGCAGGTAAGGGCGTTCGCTAGACGACAGGTGGTGGAGTTTCTGCTGCTGCCGGCACGCAGGATCCAGGACAGGGTGCTTTCGGGGGGGTGGGTTGGAGAGGGTGGGGGGGGGGGGGTAAGTTTGTGTCGGGAAGGGGATGCACTATTGTTTACTGTTTAATGTTTATTTGTTTATTTATGCACTTTTATTCTTGTTGTTTTATTATTTGTATAAAGGGGGGAGGTTCTATTTTTCTGTTGTGATAATCTGTGAAAGGTTTTGAATTTAAAAAAAATTTATTAAAAAAATTGCTCCAGTCCAGGCAACCTCCTGGCAAATCTCTCCACTGCACCCTCTCTAGTGCAATCATATCCTTCCTGTAGAGTGGTGTCCAGAACTGCACACAGTACTCTAGTTGTGGCATGATCAGTGTTTTATACAGCATCATAACCACCCTGCTCTTATAATCTATGCCTTGTCTAATAAAGGCAAATACTCCATATGCCTTCTTAACCACCTGTCCTGCTGCCTTCAGGGACCAATGGACATGCACCACAAGATCCTTCCATTCCTCTGGGCTTCCTAGCGTCCTACCGTTCATTGTGTATTCACTCGCCTTGTTTGTCCTCCCATAATGCATCACCTCGCACTTTTCAGGGTAAAATTCCATTTGCCACTGTTCTGCCCATCTGGCCAGCCTGCCTATTTAAGGCTTTCCTCCTCGCTATTTACCACACCACCAATTTTCGTGTCATCTGCCAACCTACTGATCATACCACCCACGTTCCCATCTAGATCATTAATGTAGAAAACCAACAGCAAGGGGCCCAACACTGATTCCTGCGGTACCCCACTGGACAAAGGTCCAAGTAACACGAACAACCTGTGACCAACACTGTCCTCATCTATTCACCTAGTCACCTCCTCGAAAAATTCAATCAAATTTGTTAGATGTGATCGCCCCTTGACAAAGCCATGCTGACTATCTTTGATTAATCCTTGCCTCTCCAAGTGGAGATTAACTGTCCTCAGAATTTCTTCCAATAATTTCCCAACCATTGATGTTAGACTCACTGGACTGCAACTATCAGGGTCTTCCCTACTTCCCTTCTTGAGTAACGACACCACATTAGCTGTCCTCCAGTCCTCTGGCACCTCTTTTGTGGCTAGAAAGGATTTGAAAATTAGTGTCAGAGCTCCTGCAATCTCCTCTCTTGTCTCACACAGCAGCCAAGGATACAGCTCATCTGGGCCTGGGGATTTATCCACTTTCAAGCCTGCTAAAACCATTAATACTTCCTCCCTCTCAATACTAATCTGTTCAATTATATAACAGTCCCCCACCCTGCCTTCTATACCTACATTGTCCTTCTCCATAGTTAACATAGATGTAAAATACTCATTTAATGCCTCACCTACATCTTTTGGCTCCACACACCAATTGTCATTTGGTCACACCTACTCATTCCCTGGTTATCCTCTTACCCTTAACATACTTATAAAACACCTTGGGTTCTCCTTTATTTTTTCAAGCCCCCTCTTCTCTCTCCTAATTTATCTTTTAAGTAGCCTCCTGCACTTTCTATACTCTCAGGCATCCACTCTTTTCAGCATTATCTGCCATAAGCCTCCCCTTTTTTCCTGATCAGTCCTGTATTTATTTCCCTTGACATCAGGGTTCCCTGAACCTTTTGGTCCAACCCTTTACCTTTACAGGAACGTGATGGCTGTGCACTCTTGTTACCTTTTTGAATGACTCCCACTGCTCTGATGTAGATTTTCCTACAAGTAGCTTCTCCCAATCCACTTTTGCCAGTTCCTGTCATCCTATTAAAATTGGCCTCCCCCCAAATCAGAACCTTTATTTCTGGTCCCTCTTTGTCCTTTTCAATAACCACCTTAAATCTGACTGAGTTATGGTCATTATCACCAAAATGCTCCCCCACCGACAGTTCCACCACCTGCACAGTTTCATTCCCTAAAACTAGGTCAAGTACCGCCCCCTCGCTTGTAGACTTTCCACGTGCTGTTTAATAAGAATGTGGCTGACCTGTATCCTAACTCTCTCGAACTGCCTTGGCTCCATGTCCATTAATTTCCCTGGCTATCAATCTCAGAATTCAGAATGTCCAATTCACCTAACAGCACATCTTTAGGGGCTTGTGGGAGGAAACCGGAACACCCGGAGGAAACCCACGCAGACACGGGGAGAACGTGCAGACTCCGCACAGACAGTGACCCAAGCCGGGAATCGAACCTGGGACCCTGGAGCTGTGAAGCAATAGTGTTAACCACTGTGCTACCATGCCGCCCAATAGTTACACAGTGCAATGCAGTCGCTGTTTAATAATTCAAATGGGGTAGTAGGAGAGGAAGTAGGGAGGGGGGATGACATGGGAAATGTTGTGAGGGAAGAGCGGATGTGGATGGAATCGTGATGCCTGGGGGGTTGGGGGTAGAATGGAGGCTGGAGTGCGTCAGCATTTACCCCGAATCCCAGCTGCTGCTCCCCGCCCAGGCACACCACGACGCAGGAAGAAAGAATGAAAAGATAGCAAAAGAAGCAGAAGAGAACGGAGTTAGGCAGCAAGGGGGTTTTAGGAAGAGAGCAGCGGACAGGAAGAGAATAAGAGAGTCAGAAACAGATCAGAGAAGACACAAGAAGAAACCGCAGATGGATCGGAGAGACCATGGGCGGGATTCTACTGCAACTGGACGGATGGCCCGACGCTGGTGCCAAGAGCGCCGTGAACCACTCCGGCGTCGGGCCGACCGGAAGGTGCGGAATCCTCCGCTCTTCCGGGGGCTAGGTCGGCACCGGAGGGGTTGGCGCCGCACCAACCGGTGGCAAAGGGGGCGTGGTTCCGCGCATGTGCAGACCGGTCGGCGTGTTTCCTGCGCATGCGCAGGGGGGGGATCTTCTCCGCGCCGGCCATGGCGGAGCCCGACAGAGGCCGGTGCGGAAGGAAAGAGTGCCCCCACGGCACAGGCCCGCCCGCAGATCGGTGGGCCCCGATCACGGGCCAGGCCACCGTGGGGGGCCCCCCGGGGCCAGACCCCCTGCGCCAATCCCCCCCCCGAGGACTCACCTAGCCGGCCTACATGCCAGGTCCCACCGTGATGGACCATGTCTATTTCACGTCGGTGGGACTGGCCAGGAAACGACGGCCGCTCGGCCCTTCGGGGCCTGGAGAATTGCCGGGTGGACCGCTGGCAACGGCCCCCGACCGGCGGGGCGTAAACCCCACCCCCGCCCGAAAGCCAGCGCCAGTGAACATGGCAGATGGCGGCGGGCGGGATTCGTGCCCCCCCCCCGCCCCCCCCGGAGATGCTCCGACCTGGCGGGGGGTCGGAGAATCCCACCCCATATTCTTTGACTTATTATAAGAAAATAAGAACTAGGAGCAGGAGTAGGCCATCTGACCCCTCGAGCCTGCTCCGCAATTCAATGAGATCATGGCTGATCTTTGGTGGACTCAGCTCCACTTTCCGGCCTGAACACCATAACCCTTAATCCCTTTTTTCTTCAAAAAACTATCTTATCTTTATCTTAAAAACATTTAATGAAGGAGCCTCAACTGCTTCACTGGGAAAGGAATTCCATAGATTCACAACCCTCTGGGTGAAGATGTTCCTCCTAAACTCAGTCCTAAATCTACTTCCCCTTATGTACAGTGCCAGGGAATATCATCCCGTCTGTATTTTGAAGATACTACCTTGAGCTTCACGGTGTATGTTGAACGATTCTGCTTTTGTATTTTCATTTCTATCAATACATTTGATGAATTGTTTCATCTGTTGAGCATAATACCACCATTGGTCAAACTGGAAGCATAATAATAATCCCACGTAAATTCCAGTGTGCAGTTTCCTGCAAAGTCCATTGACCCTGAGCCATACCATCGCTGCAAGTTCCGAATGTGTAAAATACAGATTTCTGATCCTCAGGGACACAGAGCACTTGGGAGCATTTTCGTCAAGATCTGGACAAGGAACCCTCTTGGGGGCGGGGGGGGGGGGGGCGAAACATTTGTTGGAACGATTACTCTTAAAAGTATTGGAGAAGTAAAATTCACTTCAAACAGATCACAAAATTCATTTCAGTTTTTTTGTTTGTGGCTATTTTCGTTTTGCTTGGATAATTTTGATCATTAGTCATTAAAATGCTGATAAAGTGAGAAGTAATTGAAACGGGTTGATCAATTGTGATTTTTCTGCAGTGCTTCAGCACATTTACACAGGTCCAAATCAGAAGATGAATACGTTTACCTAACTCAGCTGCCTTATCTGATCTTGGTTTGTGCAAAGGCTCCTTTCGTTTCATTTTGACTTTTGTGCGCCATGATAAACTATGACTTCCACGAATCAAGGTGTATGCACCGCTGGCTGGGCAGGAAGTACAGCTGTCGCAAGATAATCATGGTTCTAGCTTTTTCTCACAAACAAAGATGCTTTGTTTCCAGGGGAAAATGAAGGGGCGGTGATGGGGCTTCCCCGTCTGGTGATTCAGCAGAGAACTGATGAAAGGCACGCATGGTGTTGTTCCAATTGTTGCAAGAAGTGCTGAGTTTTGTTGCGCTAAGCTGGGGGTGGGTATGGGTGGGAGGGGTTTCCTATCCACAGTGCCACGCTAATGCAAGTTGCTGGTACTTCTAATTGGTGGGAACAGTGTTATTGACTGTTCAAAAATTTGCTTGAGCAAAAGCGGAATTTGTAGAGTAAAGTACTGCGGATGCTGAAAATCTGAAATAAAAACGGAAAATGCAGGAACAACTCAGCGGGTCTGGCAGCATCTGGTGAGAGAGAAAAACAAGAGTTCACGTTTCGAGTCCGTCTGACCCTTTTTCAGAATTGACAATTTATAAAGCGCTAACCCTCAAAAAGGTGTTGGAAGTGCTCCACTTGCAGTGATTTACTTTGAAGTGCAGTGATTGTTGGTATATAGGAAGAAAAGAAAGACCTGCATTTATAACAGCGCTTTTCATGACATTAAGACATTACAAAGTGTTTTACAGCTAATGACGTTCCTTTGAAGTGTGGGCACTGGTATAATGTAGGGAAACGCAGTATCCAATATTCACACAGCAACCTTCCACAAGTGGCAATGTGAGATAATAAACACATCTGTTTTGCCGATTTTTGGTTCAGGGATAAATATTGGGCAGGACACGGGATAATTCCCCTGGAATAGGTAGCATGATAAGATCTTATGCATCTGAGGGCAAAGACGGGTCTCGGTTTAACATCTCATCCGAAAGGTGGCAGTGCGGACTGCACTAAACTTCCAACCTAACTCCATTCTCTGGAATGAAGTTTGGGCCTATTGATTCAGAGGCATGTCATGAATAGAGTTCAACACTCTGGAATCACCAGCAAGTGGTCATATTCTGGCTTCATAACATAGAACTTCTACAGTATAAAAGGAGGCCATTCGGTCCATTGGGTCTGCACCGGCCCTTGGAAAGAGCACCCTGCCTAGGCTCATGCCCTGACCCTATCCCCGTAACCTCACCTAACCTTTTGGACACGAAGGGGCAATTTAGCATGGCCAATCCACTTAACATGCACATCTTTGGACTGTGGGAGGAAACCGGAGCACCCAAAGGAAGCCCACGCAGACATGGAGAGGAAGTGCAAACTCCACACAGTCACCCGAGGCTGGAATTGAACCCGACCCCTGGCGCTGTGAGGCAGCAGTGTTAACCACTGTGCCACCATAGCGCCCCTTGATGAACATTGATGAAGCAGTTGAAGATGGTTGGGACAAAGATATTTTCTAGAGAAGCTGTAATAACACATTTCTGTGGTGGGGCAATGACTAGCATCAACAAATCTTCCTTTCTGATTTGCTCAAATTTCATATTCAGCAATTTGCAGCCATGTAATGACCAAATTATGCCAAAATCTGCAAGCTCCTTCTATAGGCATGTGTGCTCACCTTTCTTCTTTCAGTTTGGGATAGTTTATTCTTCTGAACTACAAGACCTCATTCTGGTACACCAAGGCTTATGCGCCATTGCTATTCAAAGCCTAATACCAATCTTGGTGTTTCAAAATCCTTACCACAGCGCTGTAAATGTTCGGAACATCATTTGAGTCCTATCAAACCCAGTCCCCCATTCCAGAGTCATCAAATCTCGGAGTGACGTCCTCCGTGGTGCCAAGCCGCTTAATCAAGCAAATTCCTGGGTGTGCACTTCACCAACAATCTGTCCTGGCCCACTCACGTTGACGCTATGGCCAAGAAAGCACAACAGTGCCTAAACCTCTTCAGGAAACTAAGGAACTTTGGCTTGTCCACATTGACAATTTTTACAGATGCACTATAGAAAGTATCCTGCCTGGCTGCATCACAGCCTGGTATGGCAACTGCTCGGCCCAAGACTTAAGAAACTACAGAGAGTTGTGAACACCGCCCAGTCCATCACGCGAACCCGCCTCCCATCCATTGACCCTGTCTGCACCTCCTGCTGCCTTGGAAAGTGGGCAGCATAATCAAAGACCCCTCCTGCCCGGGTTATTCACTCTTCCAACTTCTTCCATCAGGCAGGAGATACGAAAGTCTGAGCACGTGCCCGAACAGATTCAAAAGCAGCTTCTTCCCCGCTGTTACCAGACTCCTGAATGACCCTCTTATGGATTGAACTGATCTCTCCACACATCACCTGCACTGAGTAGTACTACACTCCGTATGCTTCACTCGATGCCTGTATCTATGTATATACATTGTGCATTTCTGTATGTCCTGTATTTTTTTTCCATGTATGGAATGATCTGTCTGGACTGTGTGCTGAACAATTCTTTTCACTGTACCTTGGTACATGTAACAATAAAACAAAACACAAACACAAAGCCTGAGTTGTACAATAACCAAAGGCTTTCGCTCTGGTGATCTGGACACCCGGATCTTTAATTCATTTTGACTAAAGACCCAGGACGTTCCAAGTGCTACATTGACCGACCCCCCCCCCCCCCCCCCCCCCAAACCATGATGCTCCGCTATCTTCCTGCTGCTTAATACCAGTTATCTACCTCCAACCGAGTACATAGCACCCTCTTTTATATCTTGAGAAGGATAAATAAAAAATTGATCACATGTAGTGTAACGCAGCGGGGGGTGAGTTGAGAAGGGCAGTTCCTCACTGCCAGAACTACACAGCGGGTCAAGTGCACTATGTTTTCCAGAAGGCATTACACTGAAACAGGAAGCAGAGGTGGGTATAAAAAGAAGAGGGGCCTGAACAAAGGGGATTGGCTGTCTGAATGTCTGTCAACGTAAAGGGCTGTTTGAGTGCCTGCGGGGGTAAAAGGACATGGTAGAGATCTGGTGAGCAACCTGAAAGGAAATTTGCTTTGCTCCATGGCTTTGAACTTTGGGGTGTATCCTTGTATTGGAATCTGAACTGAGGCTGGTTGAGAACCTGGCCCTAGTAGAACCTTAATTCTCCAAACACGGACAAGAGATTATCTTTCTGTTTAACTTTGGGTTTAACTGCACCAGTAAATAGAGTAGCTATCTGGTTAAAGATATAAGGAAGGCAATCAATGTAAAGATAACGCTCAACAAAGAGGTAGGTTTTTGTTTGTTTGAATTCTGTTATCATTTTGAAGTCACCCATTTATCTGGAACAGACTTTGTGCCAATAAATATACAATCATCGTGCTGTTTCCTGAACTCCTTACCAGATCCCAGTGCAATGCAAATCCCTTTCCAGTGTTAATGGTGGAGAATGCGGGCGTGGATTGTGTGGGGATAAAAGGGAAAAAGCTACACGCAAACAGCAGATAGACCCCGTACCCACCATCCACTTCCTTATCATGGCTATGTTAGTCGCCCAATAGTAGTTGATTAGACTCGGCAATGCCAGTCCCCCCTCGCTGCGGCTCCTTTCAAGCATCGCCTTCTTCACCCGCGGGGATTTTCCCACCCAGACAAGCTCATAATGATTTTGCCAGTCCTTTTGAAGAAGGACCGTGGTATAAAGATCGGGAGGCACAGGAAGATGAACAGAAATCTAGATAGGATTGTCATCTTTACAGTCTGCACCCTCCCCGCCAGTGACAGCGGGAGTGCATCCCATCTCCGAAACTCCCTCTTCATTTGTTCCACCACCCTAGTCAAATTTAACTTATGCAACCTGCCCCAGTCTCGTGCCACCTGTATCCCCAAGTACCGGAAACTTTCCTCCACCAGCCTAAATGGCAGCTCCTTCAGTCTATTCTCCTGGCCCCTTGCCTGCACTACAAACATCTCACTCTTGGCCATATTTAATTTGTACCCTGAAAACCGGCCGAACTTCCTCAATGTTTCCAGTATATTGTCCATCCCGGCCAGTGGGTCCGACACGTACAGGAGCAGGTCGTCCACATAGAGAGACCCTATGTTCCATCCCCCCCCCTAGTCATTCCCCTCCACCTCTTCGCAGCTCTCAACGCCATCGCCAACGGCTCTATGGCCAGCCCGAACAACAACGGGAGAGTGGGCACCCCTGTTTGGTCCCGTGGTGTCGTCTGAAATAATCTGACATTATCCTGTTCGTCCTAACGCTAGCTTTTGGGGCCTGGTACAATAGTCTGACCCAATTAACCAGTCCCTCCCCGAACCCAAACCATCCAAGCACCTCCCACAAATAGCCCCACTTCACCCGGTCGAAGGCCTTCTCAGCAGCGTCCATTGCCACCACTACCTCCACCTCCTTGCCCGTCGGGGGCATCATGATCACATTAAGCAATCTTCTCAAAGGCGAGCAGCCTTTAAACAAGTTAAGGAGGTGTTCAAAAAGCACGTGAAGTTTGGTCTGCTCTTCCCGGCCCGTCTTTGGGTTACGCATCAGGGCCAACACCACTACTTCTCCGAGCCCGAAGAAGCGATGGACTTTGTGAGGGATCAGGGGCTGGTCTCAAAAAAAGGACCCACGGACGCAAGCTACGGGGCAGTTTAGCACAGGGCTAAATCGCTGGCTTTGAAAGCAGACCAAGGCAGGCCAGCAGCACGGTTCAATTCCCGTAACAGCCTCCCCGAGCAGGCGCCGGAATGTGGCGACTAGGGGCTTTTCACAGTAACTTCATTGAAGCCTGCTTGTGACAATAAGCGATTTTCATTTTGGGGCAGCACGGTAGCATTGTGGATAGCACAATCGCTTCACAGCTCCAGGGTCCCAGGTTCGATTCCGGCTTGGGTCACTGTCTGTGTGGAGTCTGCACATCCTCCCCGTGTGTGCGTGGGTTTCCTCCGGGTGCTCCGGTTTCCTCCCACAGTTCAAAGATGTGCAGGTTAGGTGGATTGGCCATGATAAATTGCCCTTCGTTTCCAAAATTGCCCGTAGTGTTGGGTGGGGTTACTGGGTTATGGGGATAGGGTGGAGGTGTTGACCTTGGGTAGGGTGCTCTTTCCAAGAGCCGGTGCAGACTCGATGGGCCGAATGGCCTCCTTCTGCACTGTAAATTCTATGATCTATGATTCTATGAATTACTGGTAGAAGGGACGCCTACTGTGCCTGGACTGCAGGTCGACTGTTTACTGCTTTAAAGGTACCCTGTGGTGTATTGTGTGTGGGCAGTTTTTGCCTGTGGGGGGAGGGTATTCCCCCCTCCCTTTCAAATTCTTTTTTCTGGGGATTTTTTCTCTCCTTTTTTTTTCTTCTGTTGTGGTGGGTACCTTTTGTTGGGCTCTCTGAGTGCGCTGGAGCCTGTATTGTAACAAAAGGGTGGCCGGTCAGCAATGGGGATTAAAGATGTTGGTTGGGGGCTTTTATTTCATTTATGTCTATGGTTTTTATGTTTGTTTCGGATGGGGAATGTACGGGTACTGGGTTTTTGTTTGTTTGATTTCTGTATGATCTTGAAGTTGCTCACTTATGTGGGACAGACTTTGCGACAATAAATGTGCAGTTTTCGTGCTGTTTCCTGAACTCTTGTGTTAAACTGTGCTTTCATTCCCCACCTACAAAGATCCCAGTGCAACTCAAAGCCCTTGCTGGTGTTCCAGGAGGAAGAAGAACAAGCAAGGCCACAAACTCAATATTTTTTACTAAGTTAAAACATGTAATTTAACTTTAAACAGTCACTGTGAGTGAGTGACCTTGATATGTCATGTGTTGCATCATTTAACAACTCCACCATTATAAAACTATGAACAAAACCATGAGAGGTCTAATTTGAGCACAATGTGATATTTTGGTCTAGCGGTCAGTCTGAATCAGGACGTTCCTTTGCCCACGATACAATAACACTCTGGCTTTGTGCATCATTGCCTAAAGTTTTAATAGGGGTTCCCCCAATCATCTATTGTACTGTAGACCTGTGCATGCAATTCCTTTTGGGGTTCCTACTGAGGTTACAGTGGGCGATTGGGGAAACCCTTTTTCTCCCCCCACCCTCCAACCGCCGTACTCAACTTCCACCACCTCCCCCTACTGCCCCCATTGGAGAACATTCTACCCCAACATTTTAATTAGTTTTATTGCAATGAAAGCCTGGTAAATTTTGCCAGTCACTTACGCCTTCTGTGCCTTGCTGGCTATGTTGGGTAATTCCCCTGCAGTTTCCTTTCACTATCTGATCTAAAACTATAGAAACCGTGCCAAGATTATTTCTTTTTTTTGAAAATATTTTTATTCTCCATTTTCACATTTTCTTCAGAATTTACCCCCCACCAACAAACAGTAAACGGTAACAAATACAATGTCAATCCCCTTATTGACAACAGCGATCCCATCCTCCCACCAACCCCCAAACAACAGCCCACCTGACAATATAAGCATCAAATGAAACTAAACCTCCCATGGAGTAAAAAAGAAAAAGGAATCAGGAATCGCCTCTGGTCACCGTTGACACATATCGTCCACCCCGCCAACCCCCCCCTAATATTCAATGCCATCCAATTCCCAAAGGAGTACCGTGAATGGCACCCATGAATTGTAGATACCCCCCCTCCCAGATTCCTCCCGTCCACTTCCTCTTGTAAACTCCTCCCCCCAATCTCGGGTCCTTCCCCCAACTTTTAACCCCGGCTAGACTCATCGAGACCTGTTCTACCAGGCTCCGATGGTCGCAGCCCCTCCCCCACCTCACTGCCGTTCATTGGCCGGCTTAAACCGGCCAGCGTGGAGGCCCCCGTCCAGGTCTCCTTCCCCCTTGCCACCGGGAAAACCAAGAAATTCCCTTTAGCACACAACCCCTGCATACACACCCAAGCCCTAAAGAACCATCATTGCAAATGAAAGTCCCAACTCTTCCCTTGTCCAAATATACAGTGTCGACTCATTTCGTACATACACCAACACGCAGTGAAAAAAGAAAGTTACATGAGGCTACATCGGTACACGACCCGCTCTCAGTCCCATTTCTCAATTCTGCCACAGTCCTTCTGCCTTCGCAAACTCCTCCGCCGCTTCCGCCGTCCCAAAATAAAAGTCCTTGGATTTGTAGGTCACCCTCAACTTAGCTGGGTATACTATGCCGCACTGCGCCTTGCTGATGTACGGTGCCATCTTGACCTGGCTGAAGGCAGCCCGCCTCCTCGCCAGCTCCACCGTAAAGTCCTGGTATATGTGTATACCAGCTCCAGCCCACTGCACTACCCGCTTCTGCTTTGCCCAGCACAGGACCTTCTCCTTCACACAGTACCTACGGAAACACACAGTTATTACTCTTGGTGGCTACCAAGATTAATTCTTCCCCAGTGCTTTCGATAGATCATGGGCTGGATTCTCCGTTTGAGGTACTCTGATTAGTGCTCCTGCTAGGAGCAGGAATCCAGAGGTGATTCGCTATCCCCTGCCATGCAAATGTATGCATAGCGGGCATTGAGAGGTATCACCGCGAGGTCCGGCAGCTGGAACCCCCCCCTCCCCCCATGCAACACAATTCGTCCCGCCACCCTGCCCCCCCCAAACCATGGTTACCCCCCTCCCCACAGGATGAGGGTGACCCCCATCTCCCCTTCGATGCCCCACCAGAAACCCCCATAAGATCCTCCCCATTTCGGAAACCCCTGCCAAGAAGCTAGAAATCTATGATTGACAGCTCCTGGACCACATCAAAAACATTTCGTTGCTTTCTGCAGAGAAAAAGAGGAAGCAAGATCCAATATGCCAGGGCCACGCTGGCAAATAGCCCAGAGGACTGGAGAATCACGCTGACTTGGAGAATCCAGTACCCAGCCTGTTAATAGGATGCAAATGGGTCATTTTGACCTACTTGCATCCTCCTGCTATGGTGGGACCTAAGCCTCAATACCGCCATGGCACCAGTCCCATTTATTTTTTGAAGACATTCTCTCCACATCAGGAACTCCGCTACCGCTGATTGAGATACCACCCCCATGATATCAGAAGAGGTCCAACAGCCTAGTATGGTAGTCATTGAATCTGTGGGATATGCTGATCTCAGCTGGAGTAGCCTTTTGTGGTTGTTTACAATTGGCATCAGCATTTCGGCTTAGAGCCAAGGAGGGAAAGAATTCACCCAAGGTTACCATTTGTAGCAGTTGTGCAGTGGGAGCTGGAGTCAGGTCAGGCAGCATGTGTGAAGGGAGAAACAGAGTTTACGTTTCGAGTCCAACATGACTGACTGTTCAGAATGCAGGGGGAAGCACGGTAGCACAGTGGCTAGCACAGTTGCTTCACAGTTCCAGGGTCCCAGGTTCGCTTCCCGGCTTGGATCACTGTCTATGCGGTGTCTGCATGTTCTCCCCGTGTCTGTGTGGGTTTCCTCCGGGTGCTCCGGTTTCCTCCCACAGTCCAAATATGTGCAGGTTAGGTGGATTGGCCATGATAAATTGCCCTTGGTGTCCAAAAAGGTTGGGTGGGTTACTGGGTTATGGGGATAAAGTGGAGGTCTGGGTTTAAGTAGGGTGCTCTTTCCAAGAGCTGGTGCAGACTCGATGGGCCGAATGGCCTCTTTCTGCACACTAAATTCTATGATTCTATGTGCAAGTTGGGTACTGGACCCTGCTGTTAAGTATGCCTGGGTCCATGCTGGGTAAGGCCAGTATTTAGCTGTGATACCTACGCAGCTGGGCAACCTGCTGAGAATCACTGTCCAGATCCCTGGGAAGAATGGCCACTTGGGCAAATGAACTTTTGGGTTTCCGGTCTCCAGGAACTGACCCAAGCAAGAGAAGGCACCCCATCAGAAGAGGAAAGTTGAATTAAAAACAAAAATTAGAATACTGAAGTATGCAGAAATTTATGGCATTTTCCCAAATGATGATTTCTAGATTAGAAAACCACTTTCATCATCTTCAATAATTTTCATGCAACTTGTTATGATCCACCTAACCCGCACATCTTTGGACTGTTGGAGGAAACCGGAGCACCCGGAGGAAACCCACGCAGACAGGGAGAACGTGCAGACGCTGCACAGACAGTGACCCAAGCCGGGAATCGAACCTGGGACCCTGGAGCTGTGAAGCAACAGTGCTAACCACTGTTGCTGGTGAGATCCGCTAGGGACCAGTAATGTTCTGTTTAAAGTAGACACAGTTTGGGATCCTAGTGAAGAAAGCCACAAAGTTCCACAGATTTTGAAAAACAAAAATACACTTAGAAAGGTAAAACAATTTACATTAGCTATTTTGTACATTCAGGATAAGTTTGGGCGCATGTGAATTAACAAGTCGACTGTGGTCAAACATAATTATGCCAAATGCAATCAAAACAGATTTCATGGATTTTGCAATAACCCACCCAGATGTATGTAACGCTGTCAGTCAGTCAACCTCATTGAAACTTCACCTCTCTCTCTTGTTTGCTTTCGCGCTCTCTCTCTCTCGCTCTCGCACTTGCTCTCTCTCCTGCTTGCTCTCTCGCTCTCTTTTGCTCTCTCTTTTAAAAAAAATGTTTCAAATAAATTTAGAGTACATAATTAATTTTCTTTTTCCCAATTAGGGGCAATTTAGCGTGGCCAATCCACCTACCCTGCACATCCTTTTTTTGCGTTGTGGGGGCGAAACCCACACAGACACGGGGAGAATATGCAAACTCCATACGGACAGTGAACCAGAGCCGGGATTGAACCTGGGACCTCGGCACCGTGAAGAAGCAGTGCTAACCACTGTGTCATTGTGCTGCCCTTTCGTTCACTCTCTCTCTCTCTTGCACTTGTTCTCTCTCTCTCGTGCTCTCTCCTTTCCTTGTGCTCGCTTTCTCTCTTGCGCTCACTCTCTTGCTGCCCCAACTCAGATGGCTTCAATGATGGCCCATCTCAGAGGGTTTCAATTGCACCTTCCGGAATTCTGTTCCCCATGATTCCTGAATACACTTGAATGTCAACTTCATAGAACCCACCATAGAACCTATACACTGCAGAAGGAAGCCATGTGGCCCATAGAGTCTGCACCGACCCTCCAAAAGAGCAGCTCACTTAGGCCCACTCCTCTGCTGTATCCCCGTAACCCCACCTAACCTTTGGACACTTAGATGCAATTTAGCGTGGCTAATCCACCTAACCTGCACATCATTGGACTGTGGAGGAATCCAGAGCACCCAGAGGACAGCCACGCAGACACGGAGATGTACAAGCTCCCCACAGTCACCCAAAGTCAGAATCGAACCTGGGTCCATGGCGCTGTGAGGCAGCAGTGCCAACCACTGTGCCACCGTGCCACCCTTGAAGCACAATTTAATCTCTTCGGCTGCATCATGCAGAACACTACTGGAGGGTGGTAGAGACGGGTTGCCTCACATCCTTTAAGTACCTGGATGAGCACTTGGCACGTCATGACATACAAGACCAAGTGCTGGCAAATGGGATTAGGTAGACAGGTCAGGTGTTTTTCATGCGTCAGTTCAGACCTGATGGGCTGAAGGGCCTTTTCTGCACTGTATTGTTCTGTGATTCTGGACTACTGTTCCACAAGGGTATTTTTGCTTCAAAGGCCCTCAGCACAGTCCCCAACCTTTGGCTGTCTTCTTACATCTTCAGGGCTTTTTCTGACCCTTCTTTGATGACCACGGCTTCTCCTGAGCCCACTTAACTTAAAGTCTGCTCCCCGCAACTCTCTTCTCTAGTTAGAGCCTGTCCTCTGCTTCCTTTCAACGAATGTTCCCTGACTTTACCCCTTAGCTGCGACTCTTGTTCCCTCTCCCTTTTCTCTTACCTAGGACATTTGCTTGGGAACTCTCCCTGTCCTCCTTTGGCCCTACATGGGACATTTGCTGGCCATGGCAGCCTGCATATGGCCACCTGACCCGGGTTTCCACGCTCCCCAATTTGGCTTGCAGGAATAGGCAGTCTTAACCCAAGAACAGATTTGCTAACCTGCATTTCAGTACAGCAGAGTGGATTCCCTGATGGTCAGATCAAACATATTGATCGTAGTCAGCTCTCTGTGAACTCTGCTCCAGGAATATGAAACCACCTTTAGTTCAACATCTCAAATTGTTCCCACTGCTCCCAAATCCACTGTGAGATTCCCAGTAGTTCACTGAAGTGTTATATGGCAGAAAATGCTATTTCGGGTCTCAACCCAACTTTGAGCAGATGGAAGCTATCATTGCACTGACAGGTGTTTCTCACAGTTCAAGTGGATATAACACAACCATTTCCCAGATTTTGCTAAAGGCACATGTGCAGCACATTGTTCCTGTAATTCCTGTACAACGTGATTTTTTTAAGGCAATCTCGCAGCTTCATGGTCACCGTTACTTTCATGGGTTGGAGAATTTGCAGTTATAATGAGAAGAATGAGAAACAATGGTCAGATTTTCACTCCCGCAAGAGTTGGGAGATTTTCCAGCTCGTTGCACGCACCTCTGGAGAAGCTCCCCTGAACGGTGGGCACTTGTTGCGGGATAAAGTGTGGAATAAATGTCTGATGTCTAAGTGCCTAATGTCTGACTCAGATCTCTGGGGCTTTGTCCTAGTTGTTTTATTACATTTTAGGTCCTCTAGCCCCCAATCGCTCCCACCCACCTCTGCCACACCTCATGCAATTTCCATGCCAACTCATGCCAACCCACCCGTGACTCCTTGCTTTACACCTTCCGTGCCAATCCACCCAGAATCGTCTACAGGCAGACCTGAGAAGCCACGTTGAGATGAAATAATATAAATAACTAAATATCTATTGCAGCCTTCATTATACTAAAATAAACACACCCATTCATGAAAACCCATTCAAAACCTTTGAAATCCTTTCAAGTACTTAACCCTTTATGAAACAAACTTGTATTCATAACCCCAAATCAAAGACAGCTAATCCTTTAACTTACTTGAGCTGTCAATCAGACTGTGAATTTTTCACCTGCTGAGATAACTATAGGTTGTGGAAAATAGTCAAGCAGAATAATGACATAACAATAGCCCACAAACAGCTAGTGTATCTCCTAGAACAGTTATTTAAATCTCTCAATTACACAGGCAGTCTATTGTTTTGCTTTGAAGGTCTGGGGATTTAAATAACTTCTCAGTGTGACGGTCCTGCAGACTGTATCTCCCCTTCGAGAACATTTATGTCAACTCTAAAAACTTGCAACCCTCACACTGCAGGTTAAGGCTCTTCCTAGAGCAAAACATTAGTCTGTTGTTCAGCACTGAGTTCAAAAGATCCTGTTAGTTCAAGTTTTCTTCCTCTGTGTGTCACCTCCTGTCCCATTTCCGCTACCGGTGAAAATGTGATCTGTTGGAAATGGGGGCAAGAGTTCCGATTCCGGGTTCCGCCCGCCGTTTTGGGAAGATCGTGAAGTCGTAGGGCTGAAGACTTCTTACAGGAAATTGAAGGCAAAAGGGGCTAAGAAATCTGTTCTGAAATACTCCTGATTCCAGAGTAAGAGGATAGGAAATTCTGCTTCTGCAGAAAATGTTGTTGCCCCTTAAACTTTTACGACTTGTGGTTTTATGCTCAGTCATGAGCTAATGTGCATGTCTGATTGTAAACCGCATGATGTGTGACCTATTTATATTATGTGCGCCCCATGGTCAAGCTCATGATTAAGCTCCAATGATGAATAACAGCAAGGGTGTCAATTCTAGCTGACACAGCATTTACTGTACTGAAAAAAGTGCAATTTGACTTCCTGTGTGTCGTTTGTAATTATGTTTGTGAAGAAATGTCTGGATCCAGAACAAGTAGGGAAGAGGAGAGAGAATTAAAATTAAACAAGCAAGCTACTCCACGCATATAAACTGATTCCATTGGTAAAGGTGGCACATAAAGAGCCCATTTAGCCCTGATGATACTAGGTTCAATTGTGAGCTTGATATCTGATCTAAACTGGGACCGCAGTTACAGCTGGCCTCAGCAATCCAGGAACTAGGGCAAGGAAATTAACTCCTGAAGCTTTCTTGGAAAGGATTATTCTTCTGATAAAATGAATTATACACCACTGGGTTAGATAAGAGATATATTTAGCAAAAGGAATAAAAAGACAGGTGCTATCTTCAGATGAAACAGCTGAAACGGACTGCTGCAGTAGCTAGCAAATGCAGGGATGGGAACTAAAACAGTGACAGAAGTGATAGCCTGGAGGTTAAATGCCCTTAGCCTTTACCTGTGACACTCCAATGCTGGAGGAAACAGTTTCTACTCCTCGCTGCTGTACAGTGATACTTGCTGGGAGTGTGATGTCGGATGAGGACAAGTTGGGTTCAGGTGCATTATAATTCACTATGCAGTCTAAGCTCATGCATGAAGAATGCCCCTTTAGCAAAGGACCCTAGAGTGGCCAGTGCCTGAGGACCTTTAACTCAACAGGAAAAGAGGGTTGGTTTAGAAGGTCCATCCATCTATAAGCCATAGACAATGAGTGATCAAAGGCATCTTTGTTCAGTATAGTTCTGCATGCTGCTGTATTTCTCCCCTTGTCCAGTCCTGATGATGTCCACCAATCTAACCCTTCCCTGAACTGGCCTGCTCTTTCCTGATGTTCCACCTTCTCTTGTCGCCAACATTAGACACTCATCCTGCCGTTCCCAGTGATTGTACGTCTTCAATTTCGACTTCTTCACTTCTGCTAAAGGCCCATGAGATTCTGGGACTTTGACTTTCCTGCAGACAAATTCTTCACTCCGCCCAACTGATCCTAAGGACTTTTTGTCAGAGTCCCATCTCAACAGCTATAATCCCCTTCTCAGCAGCCATATTTGGATTGGATTGGATTTGTGTATTGCCACGTGTACCGAGGTTCAGTGAAAAGTATTTTTCTGCGAGCAGCTCAACAGATCATTAAGTACATGGGAAGAAAAGGGAATAAAAGAAAATACATAATAGGGCATCACAAGGTATACAATGTAACTACATAAGCACCAGCATCAGATGAAGCATACAGGGGTGTAGTGTTAATGAGGTCAGTCCATAAGAGGGTCATTTAGGAATCTGGTAACAGCGGGGAAGAAGCTGTTTTTGAGTCTGTTCGTGCGTGTTCTCAGACTTCATTATCTCCTTCCCGATGGAAGAAGTTGGAAGAGTGAGTAAGCCGGGTGGGAGGGGTCTTTGATTATGCTGCCCACTTTCCCCAGCCAGCAGGAGGTGTAGATGGAGTCAATGGATGGGAGGCAGGTTTGTGTGATGGACTGGGCGGTGTTCACGACTCTCTGAAGTTTCTTGTGGTCCTGGGCTGAGCAGTTGCCATACCAGGCTGTGATGCAGCCAGATAGGATGCTTTCTATGGTGCATCTGTAAAAGTTGGTAAGAGTCAATGTGGACATTTCAAATTTCCTTAGTTTCCTGAGGAAGTATAGGCGCTGTTGTGCTTTCTTGGTGAGAGCGTCGATATGGGTGGACCAGGACAGATTTTTGGAGATGTGCACCCCTAGGAATTTGAAACTGCTAACCATCTCCACCTTGGCCCCGTTGGTGCTGACAGGGGTGTGTACAGTACTTTGCTTCCTGAAGTCAATGACCAGCTCTTTAGTTTTGCTGGCATTGAGAGAGAGATTGGCATTTAGGGTCCAACTCTTGCACCATACAGCACAATGCTCCAGACCTGGTATTTTGCAAGCTGTTGTTCAAGTACAGGCCAATGTTAGATGTCGTTCATACTTCATTCAAATGATGAGTTGTGGGGTGGGCAGTTGCTAGCATTGTCTTGATTTCAGTGCTACTATCTTGATTTATTGGCTCTTTCAATCACAGAAAAAGAAATAGATCTACGTTCGCAATGGTTGAAGACTGAATCGTCACATTGCTCCCGCCATAAATTGTCACAAAGTAATCTTATTATTGTTAGTGCTCAACCCAAATTTCAGAATAGACGCTCAGCTCTTGGTAAGTTCTTGCTTGTCTTCGGCCATCAGCATGTCAGTTGTTCCAGGTGTTGTGACCAATTCTGGCCCCAAAGTGTTCTGGGAAAGCAGATCTGACTTCTCTCATGACCTTTTTTCCAATGGCATTAAAAAAGTTGTGACACGTTTATCAGATGTATTTGCCAAAACTAAGTTGCCCTGCCTTGTTTCCCAAGTGTACGCACCACACCGTTACCCTGTTTGTAAAGTAGACAGATTGATCATAATTATGAATTGAGGTCAAACCCACCTTGGTGAACCTTTTCCAAGTATATCTGCCAACTGCGAAATCCGCTGACCCAAGACGTTGAGGAGGTGCATGTGATCTTGCAAAGAATAGTCAATGCCAACTCCAAATGTGAGAGGTTGATTTTAATGGGAGACTTTAGTGCAAAACTAGGAAGTGAGACACAATGGCCGGGATTCTCCGCCGGGTCGGAGAATCGCCGGGTGAGGGGCGCAAGAATCACGCCACCCCGACGCCGGCTCGCCCAATTCTCCAGCGCCCGCAGGATCTCCGTTGTGCCGGTCGGGGGCCGTTGAAAGCAGCGCCCCCCCCCCCGCCGATTCTCCGTGCCGAGTCCCGCCAGCATGGGTTACATATGGTCCCACACGGCGGGACCTTGGAGTTCTGTCTGTGGGGGCCGTCCTGGTGGAGGGGGGACGGGGGGGATCTGACCCCGGGAAGGGGGGGGGGGGGGGCCTCCATGGTGGCCTGGCCCGCCATCAGGGCCTACCGATTGGTGGGCGGGCTAGTTCCGTGGGGGCCTATGTTCCTCCACACCGGACCACTGTAGGGCTCCGCCATATTGCCCGGGGGCCGGCGCGGAGACGGGAACCCACGCGCATGCGCGGACTCGCGCCGGCCGTGGCGCGCTGGAACTGCGGAGACCATTCCGGCGCCGTATTAGCCCCCTAGGAAGGGGTGGATAGCTGTCAGGGTGAGGCCCATTGACGCCGGCTTGGCTCGCACCACTTTTCACGCCGGTGTCAGAACTTGGCCGCAGGATTGGAGAATCCCGGCCAATATGTGCTGTGGAAAATTCTGCTTGGGTGAACTAAATGATAAGAGGAGAAAAGTTGATTGATGGGCTAACTGACAGGAGACTTGTACTTGTGCGTAAATGCTTTCGGCATCATGAGAAAAATAACTACAGGTGGGTTTCGCCCAGTGGGCAATTCAGGAACATGACTGATTAGATTTTGATGAAAACATGTAGTAGGGCAGAATGCATTGATTCTGGAGTTCTGGCTAACACAGATTATGAGTTTTGTTTGGATCAAACTTAAGAGCAGGTGGTGGAGACTGAAACATGCAAAGATAATTTCCCCCAAATGGCAGGAGATTTTTTACATAAGATCTACAGTATATTTGGACATGTTGTCCAGGGGGTGATGGTTTCAATCAGAAAAGTGGAACCAACTTGGGAAAGATTCTCATCTGCTGTCTAAACTGCACTGAATCACGTTTTGAAGTTGGAAAAGGCTTGTGGGTTGCTGCATGTTCATTTTGCGGATAGTTTGCACAGTGGTAGAGGCTGTGGCTGGGTTCACTGATCAAGCAGATTGCTGTATCCTGAACTGTGTTGAGCTTCTTGCAAATGTACCTTTTCATGCAAATGGAGAGTATCCCCCACATTCCTGGCTTGTGGCTTGTAGATGGAAGAGACTCTGTGGAATCAGAAGGTGAGCTGCGTGTCACACAAATGTCAACCTCTGACCTGTAATTAGACATGTTTTTGTGTGGCTGGTCCAGTTTTGGTTCTGCTCAATGGTGATGACCACCTCCAGGAATTTTGAGGGTGAGATATGGTGTTGGTAATCCATTATGGCAGGGTGTTTAGGTGTTCTTGTTAGAAATGCTCATCACCTGGCGCTTGTATAGCAGAAATGTTCCTTTCCACTTATGCACCCAAGTCTCAATGTTGGCCAAGTCTGGCTGCCTACATGCATGGATTGTGTCTGAGGAATAGCTGGAGCTCAGCACGGTGCAATCATCAGCAAACAACCTGATCTCGCTCCTGAACACTCTTTTTTTTAACTAAGAGGCGCTTTGGAAGATGAGCATGGGAACAGTACTAATTACATTTAAAACCTGGAACAGGCATGATGGGCTGAATGGCCTCTATCTCTGCAGCATGATTCTATTGGAGTTGATATCAGCAAAGAGCCTTGATGAGTCTAATGGCCTCTTTCTGTGCTGTGAGCTTTAATGTGGACATCAGGAGTGCACAGTAGCACAGTGGTTAGCACTGTTGCTTCACAGCGTCAGGGACCCGGGTTCGATTCCTGGTTTGGGTCACTGTGCAGAGTCTGCACGTTCTCCCCGTGTCTGCGCGGGTTTCCTCTGGGTGCTCCGGTTTCCTCCCACATGTCCCGAAAGACGTGCTTGTTTGGTGAATTGGACATTCTGAATTCTCCCTCAGGTGCCGGAGTGTGGCGACTAGGGGCTTTTCACAGTAGCTTCATTGAGGGCAGCACGGTGGCGCAGTGGTTAGCACTGCTGCCTCACAGCGCCGCGGTCCCACGTTCGATCACGGCTCTGGGTCACGATCCTTGAGTAGTTTGCACATTCTCCCCGTGTTTGCGTGGGTTTCGCCCCCACAACCCAAAAGAAAAGATGTGCGGTAGGTGGATTGGCCACACTAAATTGCCCCTCAGTTGGAAAAAATGAATGGGTAGTCTAAATTTATTTAACAAACAGTAGCTTCATTGCAGTGTTAATGTAAGCCAACTTGTGACAATAATGAAGATTATTATCAACAGGACTCAGTTTCCAATGATGATTACAATTTGAAATGTAACACTGGTAGTCTGTGAGCTGATGTACGCCCAGGGCATAAGATTTGAGTGGTTGCTAAGTGGAAACATGAAAGTTCTTGTACCGGTTGCTGGTCAGGTCTGTGGTGTATGTGTTTCCTCTTTATGCTGTCTTAAATTCTAGGAACTTGTACATTCATCGCTTCTACTAGGAAGACTGTATCGGCTTAATTTCTCAGGGGGACTTGGTTAGCGTTGTGTGTTACCTGGAACCTGCATTTGTGATGAACACATCAATTGTACTTTATCATTTTTATGATCAGTGAGTAAGAAAACACATGAAACTCTTTTTTTTCCCACATGACATTTGCCCTTCCTAATTAGGACATTTCATTAACAAACAAAGCCTGCAACCAACATCAACATGCGGGATATGAAAGTAGGAAGGAACTTAAGCAAGGAGTCAGGAGGGCTAGAAGAGGTCATGAAAAGTCATTGGCAATAGGGTTAAGGAAAATCCCAAGGCTTTTTACAGGTACATAAAAAGCAAGAGGGTAGCCAGGGAAAGGGTTGGCCCACTGAAGGATAGGCAAGGGAATCTATGTGTGGAGCCAGAGGAAATGGGCGATGTACTAAATGAATACTTTGCATCAGTATTCACCAAAGAGAAGGATTTGGTAGATGTTGAATCTGGAGAAGGGTGTGTAGATAGCCTGGGTCACATTGAGATCCAAAAAGACGAGGTGTTGGGCGTCTTAAAAAATATTACGGTAGATAAGTCCCCAGGGCCTGATGGGATCTACCCCAGAATACTGAAGGAGGCTGGAGAGGAAATTGCTGAGGCCTTGACAGAAATCTTTGGATCCTCACTGTCTTCAGGTGATGTCCCGGAGGACTGGAGAATAGCCAATGTTGTTCCTCTGTTTAAGAAGGGTAGCAAGGATAATCCAGGGAACTACAGGCCGGTGAGCCTTACTTCAGTGGTAGGGAAATTACTGGAGAGAATTCTTCGAGACAGGATCTACTCCCATTTGGAAACAAATGGATGTATTAGTGAGAGGCAGCATGGTTTTGTGAAGGGGAGGTCGTGTCTCACTAACTTGATAGAGTTTTTCGAGGAGGTCACAAAGATTGATGCAGGTAGGGCAGTGGATGTTGTCTATATGGACTTCAGTAAGACCTTTGACAAGGTCCCTCATGGTAGACTAGTACAAAAGGTGACGTCACACGGGATCAGGGGTGAGCTGGCAAGGTGGATACAGAACTGGCTAGGTCATAGAAGGCAGAGAGTAGCAATGGAAGGATGCTTTTCTAATTGGAGGGCTGTGACTAGTGGTGTTCCGCAGGGATCAGTGCTGGGACCGTTGCTGTTTGTAGTATATATAAATGATTTGGAGGAAAATGTAACTGGTCTGATTAGTAAGTTTGCAGACGACACAAAGGTTAGTGGAATTGCGGATAGCGATGAGGACTGTCAGAGGATACAGCAGGATTTAGATTGTTTGGAGACTTGGGCGGAGAGATGGCAGATGGAGTTTAATCCGTACAAATGTGAGGTAATGCATTTCTGAAGGTCTAATGCAGGTAAGGAATATACAGTGAATGGTAGAACCCTCAAGAGTATTGAAAGTCAGAGAGATCTAGCTGTACAGGTCCACAGGTCACTGAAAGGGGCAACACGGGTGGAGAAGGTAGTCAAGAAGGCATACGGCATGCTTGCCTTCAATGGCCGGGGCATTGAGTATAAGAATTGGCAAGTCATGCTGCAGCTGTATAGAACCTTAGTTAGGCCACACTTGGAGTATAGTGTTCAATTCTGGTCACCACACTACCAGAAGGATGTGGAGGCTTTAGAGAGGGTGCAGAAGAGATTTACCAAAATGTTGCCTGCTATGGAGGGCATTAGCTATGAGGAGCGGTTGAATAAACTCGGTTTGTTCTCACTGGAACGACGGAGATTGAGGGGCGACCTGATAGAGGTCTACAAAATTATGAGGGGCATAGACAGAGTGGATAGTCAGAGGCTTTTCCCCAGGGTAGAGGGGTCAATTACTAGGGGGCATAGGTTTAAGGTGAGAGGGGCAAGGTTTAGAGTAGATGTACGAGGCAAGTTTTTTTACGCAGAGGGTAGTGGGTGCTGGAACACGCTACCGGAGGAGGTGGTGGAAGCAGGAACGATAGTGACATTTAAGGGGCATCTTGACAAATACATGAATAGGATGGGAATAGAGGGATACGGACCCCGGAAGTGTAGAAGATTGTAGTTTAGTCGGGCAGCATGGTCGGCACGGGCTTGGAGGGCCGAAGGGCCTTTTCCTGTGCTGTACTTTTCTTGGTTCTTGGTTCTTTGTTTGTAACTTCATAGCTTTGCTGGCTTTATTCACACAATTAATTCAACAGTGATCTTCAAAATTTATTAAAGTTTTCGATGTGGGGAAAAAAGGAACTGCATTTCCATAACTCTTTCATCACCGTGAGCCTTACCTTCCGCGATGCAAAAACTCCATCAAATCGCCCAGCTGCGCTGAGGCAAAAGCCAAAGCATCCGCCATCACCCTCGTCCCCGTCCTCAGTTCCGGCTGTCTGACGCTCCAAATATCACGACTAATGGGCAGGGCTCCAAATCCACATTTGAAATTGCCGATATGGTGTTCAAGAAAGGCCCTCAAAAACCCACCAACTTGGGGCGAGATTGGAACATGTGCACATGGTTCACAGGCCCACTCAAGCACCCCTCACACCTATCCTCATCCCCCTCAAAAAAACAACCTTGTTGAGATGCGCCCTGGACACCACCTTCAGCTGGATCAAACAGCCTCGCATAGGATGACGTCACATTCACTCTACGGACAGACTATCGAAGGCCTTCTCTGCATCCAACGACACAATAATCTCTGCCTCTGGCCCCCCAGCCGGTTCAAGAACCACGTTGAGTGACAGCCTCACATTACACAACAGTTTCCTGCCCTTTACAAAACCTTCAGGGCAAACCGAATTAGCAATGATATTGTAGCAGGTGAATTCCTGGAGTGTGTATGAGATTTTTTTTTAGACCAGTGTGTTGAGTAACAAACTAAGGAACATGCTATCCTAGATCTGGTGTTCTGCAGTGAGAAGGGGTTAACTGTTAATATTGTTGTGTTGGGTCCCTTCGGGAACCATAACAAGATAGAATTCTTCATCAGGATGAAAACTGAAGAAATCCGATCTGAAACTTTGGTCCGAAATCCATTCAAAGGAAACTATCAAGGCATGAGGTGTAAGTTGGCTAAGATAGATTCGGGAACTTCATTAAAAGACATTATGTTAGATGAGAAATGGCTAATATTTAAGAAGCAAATGTATGCATTGCAACAGCTATACATTCCTTATTGGCACAAAAGCAAAAGTGGCCCAACCATGGTGTACAAAATAAATTTAGAATAGTGTTTGGTCCAAAGAAGAATTATATAAAGTTGCAAGAAAAAGTAGCAAGCCTGAGGATTAAGAGCAGTTAAAAATTCAGCAAAGGAGGCTAGAGACTGATTAAAAGAGGAAAAATAGAGTACGAGAGTAAACTTGCATAATACAAAAGTGGACTATAAGTACATAAAAAGAAAAGGATTAGTAAAGGCAAAACAGGTCCTTTACAGTCCGAAACAGGAAAATCTATAATAGAGAACAAGGAAATGACAGAGCAATTTAGTTCTGACTTCAGGAAGGAAGACACAAATAACTTCCCAGAAATATTAATCAAGCAAGGTTCCAGTGAGAAGGAGAAATTGAAGGAAATTAGTATTACTAGGAAAATAATGCTGGAGAGATTAATAGGACTGAAAGTTGATAAATCCCCAGAGTCTGATGATCGACATTCCAGGGTACTAAAGGAAGTGGCCACAGATATAGTGGATGGGTTAGTTGTCATCTTCCAAAATTCTGTAGATTCTGGAACAGTCCCGGCAGATTGGAGGGTGGCAAATGTACCGCCACTATTTAAAAAGGCGGGTTGTTGTCAAGTGATGTAAGCGCAGAAGTGGCTGCATTTCTTACGAGCTCTGGCGCTGCTCATCTTTTAACCTTTTTTTTATCCAAATGCACAACCCATACTTATTGTTCCTGGTGTGTATGTCTGTCGATATCCCTGGAAGATCCTAGCTAGATTTCAGCGATGAGGAGCTGAGTTAAGTCGAAACATCCTTGTTTGACTGGGGTGGTCGGAGACGGCCAGGGTGGGGCCCAGCTTGCAGTGGTGGTTTTTGCTGGTTAGCGAGCCTGTGTTTCGGCAATGCTGTCGACATTGAGATGATGGCTGCCATGGTGAATGAAATTGTGGACGACGATCCCGGCTCCTTGGCACGTGGTGTTGGCGCTCACATTGATGAACTACGAGTATCCTGAAGAAGCAGAAAGAGAATCCTGTCAGTCGGTACAGCAGTCTCCTTGCTTTGGGCCCACCTCGGTCCTTGGAAATTCTCATGCATGGTATGTCTGAGTGCTGAATTTGGTGCTTTTTGAGTGCGATAATGAGAGTTTGGTGACCGAGGGAGTTAGGTAAGGAGGGAGTAAGGTGCTCCTTTCATTTTGTTTCCGACATTTCCGCAAAGAGTGCGAAGAGAGCCAGGAGTTTACAGGAAGTGTAGCTGACTGGGAGCAGAGTCGGAGGGCGGAGATCTAGTTAGTCCACACAGCAGCTATATTCTTTAAGGTAAGAGGGGATGGAGGCTAGGCCAGTTACATGCTCCTCCTGTAGGATGTGGGTGGTGAGGGATACCGCCGGTGTCCCCACTGACTATACCTGCGGGAAGTGCACCCAACTTCAGCTCCTCAAAGACCGTGTTAGGGAACTGGAGCTGAAGCTGGATGAACTTCGGATCATCCGGGAGGCAGAGGGGGTGATTGAGAAGAGTTACAGGGAGGTAACCACACCCAAGGTACAGGACAAGAATATCTGGGTTACAGTCAGGGGGAAAAAAACAAACAGGCAGACAGTGCAGGGATCCCTCGTGGCTGTTCCCCTTCAAAACAAGTATACCGTTTTGGATGCTGTTGGGGGGGATGACCTACCGGGGGAAGGCCCTAGCGGTCAGGTCTCTGGCACGGAGTCTGGCTCTGGGGCTCAGAAGGGAAGGGGGGAGAATAGAAAAGCAATAGTTGTAGGAGATTCAATGGTTAGGGGAATAGATAGGAGATTCTGTGGTCGCGAGCGAGACTCCCGGAAGGTATGTTGCCTCCCGGGTGCCAGGGCCAGGGATGTCTCGGATCGTGTCTTCAGGATCCTTAAGGGGGAGGGGGAGCAGCCAGAAGTCGTGGTGCACATTGGTACCAACGACATAGGTAGGAAAAGTTGTGTGGAGGTAATAAACAAGTTCAGGGAGTTAGGCTGGAAGTTGAAAGCCAGGACAGACCGAGTTGTCATCTCTGGTTTGTTGCCGGTGCCACGTGATAGCGAGGCTAGGAATAGGGAGAGAGTGCAGTTGAACACGTGGCTGCAGGAATGGTGTAGGAGGGAGGGCTTCAGGTATTTGGATAATTGGAGCGCATTCTGGGGAAGGTGGGACCTGTACAAGCAGGACGGGTTGCATCTGAACCAGAGGGGCACCAATATCCTGGAAGGGAGGTTTGCTAGTACTCTTCGGGAGGGTTTAAACTAATTTGGCAGGGGAATGGGAACCGGATTTGTAGTCCAGCAACTAAGGTAGCCGATATTCAGGACGCCAAAGCATGTAATGAGGCAGTGGGGAAGGGAACACTGACAAAGGAGAGTATTTGCAGGCACGGAGATGGGTTGAAGTGTGTATACTTCAACGCAAGAAGCATCAGGAATAAGGTGGGTGAACTTAAGGCATGGATCGGTACTTGGGACTACGATGTGGTGGCCATCACGGAAACTTGGATAGAAGAGGGGCAGAAATGGTTGTTGGAGGTCCCTGGTTATAGATGTTTCAATAAGATTAGGGAGGGTGATAAAAGAGGTGGGGGGGTGGCATTATTAATTAGAGATAGTATAACAGCTGCAGAAAGGCAGTTCGACGAGTATCACCCTATTGAGGTAGTATGGGTTGAAGTCAGAAATAGGAAAGGAGCAGTCACCTTGTTAGGAGTTTTCTATAGGCCCCCCAATAGTAACAGAGATGTGGAGGAACAGATTGGGAAACAGATTTTGGAAAGGTGCAGAAGTCGTAGTCATGGGCGACTTTAACTTCCCAAATATTGAGTGGAAACTCTTTAGATCAAATAGTTTGGATGGGGTGGTGTTTGTGCAGTGTGTCCAGGAAGCTTTTCTAACACAGTATGTAGATTGTCCGACCAGAGGAGGGGCAATATTGGATTTAGTACTGGGTAATGAACCAGGGCAAGTGATTGATTTGTTAGTGGGGGAGCATTTTGGAGATAGTGACCACAATTCTGTGACTTTCACTTTAGTAATGGAGAGGGATAGGTACGTGCAACAGGGCAAGGTTTACAATTGGGGGAAGGGTAAATACGATGTTGTCAGACAAGAATTGAAGTGCATAAGTTGGGAACATAGGCTGGCAGGGAAGGACACAAGTGAAATGTGGAACTTGTTCAAGGAACAGTGTCCTTGCTATGTATGTGCTACGTGTCCTTGATATGAATGTCCCTGTCAGGCAGGGAAGAGATGGTCGAGTGAGGGAACCATGGTTGACAAGAGAGGTTGAATGTCTTGTTAAGAGGAAAAAGGTGACTTATGTAAGGCTGAGGAAACAAGGTTCAGACAGGGCATTGGAGGGATACAAGATAGCCAGTAGGGAACTGAAGAAAGGGATTAGGAGAGCTAAGAGAGGGCATGAACAATCTTTGGCGGGTAGGATCAAGGAAAACCCCAAGGCCTTTTACACATATGTGAGAAATATGAGAATGACTAGAGCGAGGGTAGGTCCGATCAAGGACAGTAGCGGGAGATTGTGTATTGAGTCTGAAGAGATAGGAGAGGTCTTGAATGAGTATTTTTCTTCTGTATTTACAAATGAGAGGGGTGATATTGTTGGAGAGGACAGTGTGAAACAGATTGGTAAGCTCGAGGAAATACTTGTCAGGAAGGAAGATGTGTTGGGCATTTTGAAAAGCTTGAGGATAGACAACTCCCCCGGGCCTGACGGGATATATCCAAGGATTCTATGGGAAGCAAGAAATGAAATTGCAGAGCCGTTGGCAATGATCTTTTCGTCCTCACTGTCAACAGGGGTGGTACCAGGGGATTGGAGAGTGGCGAATGTCGTGCCCCTGTTCAAAAAAGGAACTAGGGATAACCCTGGGAATTACAGGCCAGTTAGTCTTACTTCGGTGGTAGGCAAAGTAATGGAAAGGGTACTGAAGGATAGGATTTCTGAGCATCTGGAAAGACACTGCTTGATTAGGGATAGTCAGCACGGATTTGTGAGGGGTAGGTCTTGCCTTACAAATCTTATTGAATTCTTTGAGGAGGTGACCAAGCATGTGGATGAAGGTAAAGCAGTGGATGTAGTGTACATGGATTTTAGTAAGGCATTTGATAAAGTTCCCCATGGTAGGCTTATGCAGAAAGTAAGGAGGCATGGGATAGTGGGAAATTTGGCCAGTTGGATAACGAACTGGCTAACCGATAGAAGTCAGAGAGTGGTGGTGGATGGCAAATATTCAGCCTGGATCCCAGTTACCAGTGGCGTACCGCAGGGATCAGTTCTGGGTCCTCTGCTGTTTGTGATTTTCATTAATGACTTGGATGAGGGAGTTGAAGGGTGGGTCAGTAAATTTGCAGACGATACGAAGATTGGTGGAGTTGTGGATAGTAAGGAGGGCTGTTGTCGGCTGCAAAGAGACATAGATAGGATGCAGAGCTGGGCTGAGAAGTGGCAGATGGAGTTTAACCCTGAAAAGTGTGAGGTTGTCCATTTTGGAAGGACAAATATGAATGCGGAATATAGGGTTAACGGTAGAGTTCTTGGCAATGTGGAGGAGCAGAGAGATCTTGGGGTCTATGTTCATACATCTTTGAAAGTTGCCACTCAAGTGGATAGAGCTGTGAAGAAGGCCTATGGTGTGCTCGCATTCATTAACAGAGGGATTGAATTTAAGAGCCGTGAGGTGATGATGCAGCTGTACAAAACTTTGGTAAGGCCACATTTGGAGTACTGTGTACAGTTCTGGTCGCCTCATTTTAGGAAGGATGTGGAAGCTCTGGAAAAGGTGCAAAGAAGATTTACCAGGATGTTGCCTGGAATGGAGAGTAGGTCTTACGAGGAAAGGTTGAGGGTGCTAGGCCTTTTCTCATTAGAGCGGAGAAGGATGAGGGGCGACTTGATAGAGGTTTATAAGATGATCAGGGGAGTAGATAGAGTAGACAGTCAGAGACTTTTCCCCCGGGTGGAACACACCATTACAAGGGGACATAAATTTAAGGTGAAAGGTGGAAGATATAGGAGGGATATCAGAGGTAGGTTCTTTACCCAGAGAGTAGTGGGGGCATGGAATGCACTGCCTGTGGAAGTAGTTGAGTCGGAAACATTAGGGACCTTCAAGCAGCTATTGGATAGGTACATGGATGACGGTAAAATGATATAGTGTAGATTTATTTGTTCTAAAGGGCAGCACGGTAGCATTGTGGATAGCACAATTGCTTCACAGCTCCATGGTCCCAGGTTCGATTCCGGCTTGGGTCATTGTCTGTGCGGAGTCTGCACGTCCTCCCCGTGTCTGCGTGGGTTTCCTCCGGGTGCTCCGGTTTCCTCCCACAGTCCAAAGATGTGCGGGTTAGGTGAATTGGCCAATGATAAATTGCCCTTAATGTCCAAATTGCCCTTGGTGTTGGGTGGAGGTGTTGAGTTTGGGTATGGTGCTCTTTCCAAGAGCCGGTGCAGACTCAAAGGGCCGAATGGCCTCCTTCTGCACTGTAAATTCAATGATAATCTATGATTAATCTAGGACAAAGGTTCGGCACAACATCGTGGGCCGAAGGGCCTGTTCTGTGCTGTATTTTCTATGTTCTATGTCGAACATCCTGGTCGATTCAGGGAGATGGAGATGGGGCTGGATAGGGAGTGTTTCCGTGCCTGTCTTCTGAGGGGAGCTGGGGGCATATTCCCAACTGAGTTTGGGAACTGGCTGCCATGCTTTCACAATCTCCACTTGAAGTTTGGATGTTTTGAGATTGACGGAGCACATTGTATCTGGTCTTTGGGACCTGGGGTTGGTCAGAGACCGGACCACTGGTCTTGCGTTGTTTTGTCCTCGGTGTTCGTCGGAAACCAATTCTCAATCCATGTCAATATATTACCCCTAATTCCATGCATTATAATTTTGCACACTTATCTCTTATCACAGTGGTTAGCATTGTTGCTTCACAGCGCAAGGGACCTGAATTTGATTCCTGGCTTGGGTCACTGTCTGTGCGGAGTCTGCACATTCTCCCCATGTCTGCGTGGGTTTCCTCCGGGTGCTCCAGATTCCTCCTACAAGCCCCGAAAGACATGCTTGTTAGGTGAATTGGACATTCTGAATTCTCCCTCAGTTTACCCGAACATATAGTGGCATCGAGGGGATTTTCACAGTAACTTCATTATAGTGTTAATGTAAGCCTACTTGTGACACTAATAAAGATTATTATTATTATAGTTACATCCTCAAAAACCTCCTGTAGGTTTGTCAAACATGATTTCCCTTTCATAAATCCATGTTGATTTTGTCTAATCCCGTTGATAATTTCTAAGCGTTCTGTTATCTCATCATTTATGATAAGCTCTAGCATTTTCCCTACAATTGACGTTAGGCTTGCCTGTGTTTAATTCTCTGTGTTTTTAGCTTTGAGGCAGCGGTTGAATAAACTCGGTTTGTTCTCACTGGAACGACGGAGGTTGAGGGGCGACCTGATAGAAGTCTACAAAATTATGAGGGGCATAGACAGAGTGGATAGTCAGAGGCTTTTTCCCAGGGTAGAGGGGTCAATTACTAGGGGGCATAGGTTTAAGGTACGAGGGACAAAGTTTAGAGTAGATGTACGAGGCAAATTTTTTACACAGAGGGTAGTGGGTGCCTGGAACTCGCTGCCGGAGGAGGTGGTGGAAGCATAGACGATAGTGACATTTAAGGGGCATCTTGACAAATACATGAATAGGATGGGAATAGAGGGATACGGACCCAGGAATGTAGAAGATTGTAGTTTAGTCGGGCAGCATGGTCGGCACGGGCTTGGAGGGCCGAAGGGCATGTTCCTGTGCTGTACTTTTCTTTGTTCTTTGTTCTTTTTCTCCACTCCCCTTTTAAACATATTTTTATTCGGGTTTTTCCATTTTTACAAATGATGCAACAAATCCTCAGGATTGGTATAGTATAAATGCTTCAACATACAGGAGTACAGAAAAAGATTGGAGAACAACAATACATTTGGTTCCTCCCAGTAATTAAACTCGGTGCCTTTGTTTACACCAGGAGAAATAATACACGGATAAACTGGAGAATGTGGGAAAAGAGGATAAAGCAATGAAAACATGGTAAACTGGCACATACCTTCACATGTAGCGAACACTCACTCAGCCAAAGAAGATATAGGATAAGATTTTTCGAGTTATGTTTGGGCACGCACCAGGACAACCCTCCCCAACTTCAATTATACTCCTGCCTTGTAAAAGCAAGGAGTACAGCGCATTAACAAAACCACACTAGCTAAGTACTGCACAACCCTCATGTCACACTGCCAACTCCATATGACTTTAGCCAAATAATCAGATAACAGGCGACAACCAGGGGGGCACGATGGCACAGTGGTTAGCACTGTTGCCTCACAGCGCCAAGGGCCCGGGCTTGGGTGATTATGTGGAGTTTGCACTTTCATCCCGTGTCTGCCTGGGTTTCCTCCGCGTTCTCCGATTTCTTCCCACAATCTAAAGAGTGTAGGTGGATTGGCCATGCTGAGTTACCCCTTAGTATCCAAAAATGTCCAGGTTAAGTGGGGCTATGGGGGTAGGGAGTGGGAGTGGGCCTCGGCCCTTTCATAGGGTCAATGCAGACTTGAAGGGCCAAAAGGCCTCCTTCTGCACTACAGGGATTCAATGGTTCTATTCGAACATTACAGCCAATTTGCACAGGGCAAGCTTCCACAGACAGCAATGAGAAAATGACCAGATCATCTGTTTTTATATAACAGCAGGAAATGCTGGAAAATCTCAGCAGGTCTGCGTCATGCAGACTCAATATTTCCATCATTTTCTGTTTTTATTTCTGATTTCCAGCATCCGCAGCATATTGTTTTCATTATCTGTTTTTAGATGTTGGATGAGGAACTAATATTGATCTGGACATTGAGAAACATTCTTCCAAATCGAATCTTTTATATTGTAAGGGCCCTTCCTGTTTATTCCCTTATTTCCTCTTTCTTTTATTTTTGTCATTACATTTTTGACCCATGGACGATTTATGGACATGTGTCTTTAAGGTATCTTTAATTCAAAAAGAAGGAAGCAGTGGCCTGTGCCTTTAATTCAAACATCAGATCCGGAGGGCTGTTTTAGACTGGTGATTGCAGACTGACCAGCGTCAGTGATGACCCAGTTTGTCTGATTTGACTGTAACCAATGAATGGTCCTAAAAGGCCGTGCTCTGCCCGGTAACAGGTGTTGATTGGATATTATCCCACTGGAATGTTTTCAGAGTCACGAGATTCCATTTTGGTGTTATTCTGCAACCGGATGGAGGGAACTAACTAACTCTCTCCAAAAAAGATCTAGTTCAATCTCTCCGTAATGCCACTGTGGGGGCTGATTCTCTCCAGCAAGTCTGGGTGCTGTTCTCTTGAAACTGCAAAGGCCTGAAGTCAAACCACGAGCTGAAAGCAAGGTGTCTCTGCAGAAAAATATAGACCTGAAGGCGAACCTTGCGTTGAAGGCCCAGCTTGTTAAGAAATAAAGTATCCCTCCAGAAAACATGCTAAAGAACCACCATTTGAAGCAAATATTATTTTCTTTTGGCCTTCATCCTGATTATTTATACCCCTTTCCACCCCTCCATGTTTGTCTGTCTTGCGGCGTAGGTAGAGGGTGGACAGTTAAAGGGGGTAGTAGGTATTATCTTGTTATCCAGTTGTATTTACTGCATATTTCATGATAGTTCTTGGTATAAATAAACAGTAATTGTGTTTCAACTTACAAACCTGGTGACTGTAATTATTGGACAGGGAAGGGCCAAAGACGTCAGAATTTTTCCTAATAATTGTTGGTTAATTCACTTGTGTTGTGACTCCGGGACCAGTGGGGCTGGAATTGACCGCGCACTTGCCCAGTGTGGCGCAACAATATCCACGAAAGACTGGGTCTCGGTTTAACTTCAACTGAAAGGTGACGCCTCTGAGAGTGCAGCACTTCCTCAGTACTGCACTGAAGTGTCAGCCAGCATTTTGTGCTCTAGATCCTGGACTTGGGGCTTGAACCCTCATTTGGACACTATGGGAATAAAGGGGTATGTGGAAAAGTAGGGTTGAGGTAGAAAATCAGTCATGCTCCTTGTGAATGACAGAGCAGGCTCGACGGACTATAAGGCCTACTCCTATTTCTTATGTCCTCAACCTATTTTACTGACTCAGAGGCAAGAGTTCTACCTACTGCTGATATTTAAGTATTTTTAATATACTGTATTTGAGTCTCACACAACCTATGTTTTTTAAACTCTTGCCTGTGAATGCTAACACCACATGAAGCACAGCCAGCAGCAATTAAATGTTTTGTGTAAGCAATAGTTCGCCAATCCAATCTCCGAAATCATCTGTCCAGGGTAATATACCACATTTGTTTTTAATCCAGTGCAATGATCGCCACCCACACTTTAGGTGGTAAATGATCATTGGACAATAATTGCGAGGTGTCAAAAAAACATGGCGGCAGCACTGTAAATGCATTGCAGCTGTCAGCTTGCTTATCTACCGTGACCATCTTACCCTTTAAGTTTTGAAGGAACTTAATTTGGTTTTGAGCTTGGCTTATGTCACTTAAATCAGATCAAAATAAAACGAGGAGTTTGGGAAATCAGTACAGGAGATGCTCCTGGTACTCGGTGTCGTATAACTCCCAGACCTGTGCTGAGCCCTTGTAGGATGTGGCTCAATAAAGAACTCTAATCTCTGAGTCACAGGGAGGCAGGTTCAAGCCCAACTCCAGCAACTTATGCACTTAACATGGACTAACAAGACTGATGGTGTGCTGCCCTGTCAGATATGCCCTCGTGCAATGAATGTTAAACCGATCGTGGCCAATCCATCTGACCTGCACATCTTTGGACTGTGGGAGGAAACCAGAGCACCCGGACAAAACCCATACAGACACAGGGAGAATGTGCAGATTCCACACAGACAGTTCCTCTAGTTTGCAGTTGGGCTTCAGTTTTGCTTCGTTATTAATTGCAAATAAAACTGTGCAATAAGCAACGTAGATCCCAACTTCTGACCTTAAGATGGAGGGAAGGGGCGGCATGTGGCGCAGTGGTTAGCACTGGGACTGCGGTGCTGAGGACCTGGGTTCGAATCCCGGCCCTGGGTCACTGTCGGTGCGGAGTTTGCACATTCTCCCCATGTCTGCGTGGGTTTCACCCACACAACCCAAAGATGTGCCGGTGAGGTGGATTGGCCCCTTAATTGGAAAAGAAAAATAATTGGCTACTCTAAATTTATTTTAAAAATGAAGAAAAAAAAGATGGAGGGAAGGTCATTGATGGAACAACTGAAGATGCTTAGGTTTCGGTCACCACACTGAGGAACCCCTCCAGCAATGTCCTGGGCTGCGATGGTTGGCCTCCAACAACCAAAATCATCTTTGTTTGTGCTGGGTATGACTCGAGCCAGTGGAGAACCTAATTCTCATCAGTGTTGCTCAGGCTCCTTAATGCCACACTGGATCAAATGAATTCATGATGCCAAAGGCAATCTCTCACCTCTTGAATTGAGCACTTTTGTCCGTGTTTGAACAAGGGCTGGAATGAAGCCAACAGAATGATCTCGCGGATCTAACTCATTAACTGAATGATGACGGGGAGTAACATGAACAATCTCCTTTTTACGACACCCGTAATCAGATGGGCACAGAAAATCGGTACGTGCAGCAGTCAGTGTGAAATAAATTATAGTTATTTTATGTTTATATTCTGTTTTTAAAAAAATTTTAATCAGGAGTTAGTCAGTCTGGTGCTGTCGGAACTCGCTGAAGAAGAGGACGTTTTATTTTCTGTTGGAAAGACTCGTTGGCAGAACTCCCAACAGGCGGCTCACCCTCTCTTCCTGGAAATTGGGTGCGGATCTGGAGCCATAGTTTTGAGCTTGCTGCATTTCTTCAAACAAGTGGGTATTAGCAATTTATTTTCATTTAAAGACCCTTTTTTCCCAATTAATTATAGATTTGAATTGGTACTTTGCCATCAAAATGTTCAAATCATTTCAATTAATTTTTAATACTTTCTGTCTATTCCATTGATCTATTTGAAAACAGTGTTGGCACTGGCTCACATAATTCGTTTGAAGCTCTGGAGGAAAATGATATTCAATATTCATGTTTTTTAAAAATGTCCGCTTCCTTTATTGTTTGCTTGTGTGACGCACCATCCTTAATGGTTAACCTTAGTCAAACCAAACAATCTCAGTAATTCTGAAAGCTTCATATCTAATTAATTATATTATGAATCCATAACATCCAACGAGAAATATTAACGTTGGTAAGCCTGAAAAACGTCTCCTCCATATACTTCTCTGTTTTCACTTCCTTTTCAATGGCCAGAGTTTTATGTCCCACCTTCCGGCAGGGGTACGTAAATTGGGCAAAATGGCAGGAGGTACCATACCTGTTTAAACCAGGGGCTGGTTTAGCACACTGGGCTAAACAGCTGGCTTGTAATGCAGAACAAGCCAGCAGCACGGTTCAATTCCCGTACCGGCTCCCCGAACAGGTGCCGGAATGTGGCGACTCAGGGTTTTTCACAGTAACTTCATTGAAGCCTACTTGTGACAATAAACAATTACATAGATACATAGAAGATAGGAGCAGGAGGAGGCCTTTTGGCCCTTGGAGCCTGCTCCGCCATTCATCATGATCATGGCTGATCATCCAACTCAATAGCCTAATCCTGCTTTCTCCCCATAGCCTTTGATCCCATTCTCCCCAAATGCTATATCCACCTCTTGAATATATTCAAGTGTTGTCTACCCGCCTCTGCTGGAGTTTTACCAGTAGTGTGGAGGTGTTGGGTGGCCTTGAAATCCTGATGTTCTTGCTTTCCTCCCTTCTGCTCCTGTCTTACCTCTTTATTTCCCTTTTCACCATTGCTATCTCTGCAGTTCTCGCCTGACCTTTCATTCATTCTCTCTACTTCCCCTCCGCACCTCTCTCTATCTCTAGCTGTCCTTGTCTGTATTCTTTCTTTTGTCTCTTTTGCGCCACCTTCCCTTCTCCCTCCTCATCTCACCTTCTCGCACTCATTCTTCCCCTGCCCCCCATCTGCGTGTCTGAAATAAAAACTGAAAATGCATGAGGAAGAAAGAAAGTTAACGTTTCAGGGCAGTGACCGTTTGCTGTTTCTCTCACTACTGAAGCTGCCGCACCTGCTGAGTGTTTCCAACATTTTCTGTTTTTATATCTCACCTTTTTGTTGTTTCTCTTCTGCTTCTCGTTGTTCTATCTGTTAAGTAATATACACATCTCACCTTCATAGTGTAATTATTTCCTCATGTAATAATTTCATTTGGTTTTTCCAAATTCTGCCATTTAATTTCAACATAAGCCTGCTGCCCGACCTCAGCCTCCTGAATTGCCATGTTGCTTCATTGCTTTTCTTGATTTAATTGTTTTATTTTGCAGAGTCGTGCTGTGGCAGTCGATAAAAGTCCGGAAGCTGTGGAACTCACCAGACAAAATGCCGAGAGGTAATGAAAGGGCCCCTTAGATCATATAGTATTGAAACGCTGTTCACAAATTGACTGAAATTCTTCTTTGTTCTCCCGCCTGAACTGAAGCCCCTCTGATTTGCGCTCGACCTGCAAACGGGAATCCAGAGACGATTTACTGTCCTTTGCCATGAAAATGTATGCATGGCAGGGATTGCAAGGGACTCCTCAATGGTGGCCTGATAGCGAGGTCCAGTGATTGTGCACCCTCCCCAGCGATGCAATTCTACCCCCACCACAGGATTTGCTGGGTTACCCAACCCCACCCCCACTGTACAAGGGTAACCTGACACATCACCCGATTAAGAGACCGTCCCCCATTACAGAGACCCGCCAAAAGAGGCCCCCGCCAGTCACCCTCGATTCAGAGACCTATTTCCATACATATATATGTATTTCTGATTATATACTGAGCAATAGTTTCTTATGATTGAGTGTTGAGAATCATTTAACAAAGTTCAGTGACTGCATAATGAGACATTATACCAACCTCCATCTGCTTTCTCAGGTAGACATTAAGGATTTCACAGCACTATACAGTGAGTTCTCCCAGTGAGACAGAGAAGACAGCCAGGAGTGAGACAGCAAAGTGTGAGTTTGGGAAATTGAATCGAGGTGGGAATTGAATTGAATTAAATTGAATCAGTAAGGCAGCTCCTTTTAAATTTCAGGAGTTTAAATTAATTTATATTAAGCTAGTATTGTGCAGTGTAGGTTAACAAGGGCTGCCCCACCCACTCACATAACTGGTTGGCAGTTAAGTGTCAGTCACTTCAATCTACTTTGATCTAAAAGCAGGTGGGGGAGGGGAGTCAATTCAGGACAGTTTAAAAAGAGCCACTTGTAAACTCACTCCCAGTGAGTTCTCCCAGTGAGACAGAGAAGACAGCCAGGAGTGAGACACAGCAAAGAGTGAGTTTGGGAATTTGAATCGAGGTGGGAATTCAAAGCTGGGTGGGGAGGAAGTGCTTTTTGTGACTGGTAAGTAGTGTTTCTGTTTTTCTGTTTCTTTTCATTGGTATATTTATTTATTTTTTTCTTCATTGTTTATTTATTTATTTAAATTTTTTGGGGGGGAAATTGAAATTGTTGAAGTTGTCCAAAGGTTTAAGACATGGCAGGAGATCTCAGACCCGTGTCATGCTCCTCGTGTGCGATGTGGGAGCTTAGGGACACGTCCACTGTCCCTGGCTCCTTCACGTGCATGAAGTGTGTCCAGTTGCAGCTCCTGTTAGACCGCTTGACGGCTCTGGAGCTGCGGATGGACTCACTTTGGAGCGTCCGCGATGCTGAGGACGTCGTGGATAGCACGTTTAGCGAGTTGGTCACACCGCAGATGAAAGGTACTGAGGGAGATAGTAAATGGGTGACCAAAAGACAGAGCAAGAGTAGGAAGGCAGTGCAGGTGTCCTCTGCGGTCATCTCCCTGCAAAACAGATATACCGCTTTGGATACTGTTGAGGGAGATGGCTCACCAGGGGAAGGCAGCAGCAGCCAGGTTCATGGCACCATGGCTGGCTCTGCTGCGCAGCTGGACAGGAAGAAGAAGGGCAGGGCTATAGTTATAGGGGACTCAATTGTAAGGGGAATAGACAGGCGGTTCTGCGGACGCAATCGAGACTCCAGGATGGTATGTTGCCTCCCTGGTGCAAGGGTCAAGGATGTCTCGGAGCGGCTGCAGGACATTCTGGGGGGGGAGGGTGAACAGCCAGCTGTCGTGGTGCACATAGGCACCAACGATATAGGTAAAAAACGGGACGAGGTCCTACAAGCTGAATTTAGGGAGCTAGGAGTTAAACTAAAAAGTAGGACCTCAAAGGTAGTAATCTCAGGATTGCTACCAGTGCCATGAGCTAGTCAGAGTAGGAATGTCAGGATAGAGAGGATGAATACATGGCTCGAGAGATGGTGCAAGAGGGAGGGATTCAAATTCCTGGGACATTGGAACCGATTCTGGGGGAGGTGGGACCAGTACAAACCGGACGGTCTGCACCTGGGCAGGACTGGAACCGATGTCCTAGGTGGGGTGTTTTCTAGAGCTGTTGGGGAGAGTTTAAACTAATGTGGCAGGGGGATGGGAACCAATGCAGGAAGTTGGAAGGTAGTAAAACAGGGACAGAAATAAAAGGCAGTAAGGGGGAAAGTGTAAGGCAGAGAAGCCATAGTCAAAAATCAAAAAGGGCGGCAGTACAAGGTACAGTGACTGAGGGGAGCTCAGTGAATAGGACCAGGAATACTAAAAGAAATAAAACGGGAAGTGAAAACATTAATGGTAAGCGACGCGGCAGGTTGTTACAGGAAGATATGGGTTCGACAACAAGGAAAATTAGGAGAAAGGTTAAGAGGAAATATAACTTAGGAGAGGTTACTGATCGAGGTGTTAAGATTAAGAACAGAGGTAAAAAAGCCAACATAAGTGTACTTTACCTGAATGCTCGTAGTATTCGGAATAAGGTAAATGAGTTGATGGCGCAAATCATCGTGAATGACTATGATTTAGTGGCCATTACTGAAACATGGTTAAAGGATGGTCACGACTGGGAGTTAAATATCCGAGGGTATCAAACTTTTCGGAAGGACAGAGTGGATGGTAAGGGAGGTGGTGTAGCTCTGTTATTTAAGGATGACATCCGGGCAACAGTAAGGGATGACATCGGTGCTATGGAGGATAAGGTTGAATCCATTTGGGTGGAAATCAGGAATAGTAAGGCGAAAAAGTCACTGATGGGAGTAATCTATAGGCCACCAAATAGTAACATTATGGTGGGGCAGGCAATAAACAAAGAAATAACAGATGCATGTAGAAATGGTACAGCAGTTATCATGGGGGATTTTAATCTACATGTTGATTGGTTTAACCAGGTCGGTCAAGGCAGCCTTGAGGAGGAGTTTATAGAATGTATCCGCGATAGTTTCCTCGAACAGTATGCAATGGAACCTACGAGGGAACAAGCGATCCTAGATCTGGTCCTGTGTAATGAGACAGGATTGATTCAGGATCTCATAGTTAGGGATCCTCTCGGAAGGAGGGATCACAATATGGTGGAATTTAAAATACAGATGGAGGGTGAGAAGGTAAAATCAAGCACGAGTGTTTTGTGCTTAAACAAAGGAGATTACAATGGGATGAGAGAAGAACTAGCTAAGGTAGACTGGGAGCAAAGACTTTATGGTGAAACAGTTGAGGAACAGTGGAGAACCTTCCAAGTGATTTTTCACAGTGCCCAGCAAAGGTTTATACCAACAAATAGGAAGGACGGTAAAAAGAGGGAAAATCGACCGTGGATATCTAAGGAAATAAGGGAGAGTATCAAATTGAAGGAAAAAACATACAAAGTAGCAAAGATCAGTGGGAGACTAGAGGACTGGGAAATCTTTAGGGGGCAACAGAAAGCTACTAAAAAAGCTATAAAGAAGCGTAAGATAGATTATGAGAGTAAACTTGCTCAGAATATAAAAACTGATAGTAAAAGTTTCTACAAATACATAAAACAAAAAAGAGTGGCTAAGGTAAATATTGGTCCTTTAGAGGATGAGAAGGGAGATTTAATAATGGGAGATGAGGAAATGGCTGAGGAACTGAACAGGTTTTTTGGGTCGGTCCTCACAGTGGAAGACACAAATAACATGCCAGTGACTGATGGAAATGAGGCTATGACAGGTGAGGACCTTGAGAGGATTGATATCACCAAGGAGGTAGTGATGGGCAAGCTAATGGGGCTAAATGTAGACAAGTCTCCTGGCCCTGATGGAATGCATCCCAGAGTGCTAAAAGCGATGGCTAGGGAAATTGCAAATGCACTAGTGATAATTTACCAAAATTCTCTAGACTCTGGGGTGGTCCCGGCGGATTGGAAATTAGCAAACGTGACACCACTGTTTAAAAAAGGAGGTAGGCAGAAAGTGGGTAATTATAGGCCAGTGAGCTTAACTTTGGTAGTAGGGAAGATGCTGGAATCTATCATCAAGGAAGAAATAGCGAGGCATCTGGATGGAAATTGTCCCATTGGACAGACGCAGCATGGGTTCATAAAGGGCAGGTCGTGCCTAACTATTTTAGTGGAATTTTTTGAGAACATTAACAGTGCGGTAGATAACGAGGAGCCAATGGATGTGGTATATCTGGATTTTCAGAAAGCCTTTGACAAGGTGCCACACAAAAGGTTGTTGCATAAGATAAAGATGCATGGCATTAAGGGGAAAGTAGTAGCATGGATAGAGGATTGGTTAATTAATAGAAAGCAAAGAGTGGGGATTAATGGGTGTTTCTCTGGTTGGCAATCAGTAGCTAGTGGTGTCCCTCAGGGATCAGTGTTGGGCCCACAACTGTTCACAATTTACATAGATGATTTGGAGTTGGGGACCAAGGGCAATGTGTCCAAGTTTGCAGACGACACTAAGATAAGTGGTAAAGCAAAAAGTGCAGAGGATACTGGAAGTTTGCAGAGAGATTTGGATAGGCTAAGTGAATGGGCTAGGGTCTGGCAGATGGAATACAATGTTGACAAATGTGAGGTTATCCATTTTGGTAGGACTAACAGCAAAAGGGATTATTATTTAAATGATAAAATATTAAAACATGCTGCTGTGCAGAGAGACCTGGGTGTGCTAGTGCATGAGTCGCAGAAAGTTGGTTTTCAGGTGCAACAGGTGATTAAGAAGGCAAATGGAATTTTGTCCTTCATTGCTAGAGGGATGGAGTTTAAGACTAGGGAGGTTATGCTGCAATTGTATAAGGTATTAGTGAGGCCACACCTGGAGTATTGTGTTCAGTTCTGGTCTCCTTACTTGAGAAAGGACGTACTGGCACTGGAGTGTGTGCAGAGGAGATTCACTAGGTTAATCCCAGAGCTGAAGGGGTTGGATTACGAGGAGAGGTTGAGTAGACTGGGACTGTACTCGTTGGAATTTAGAAGGATGAGGGGGGATCTTATAGAAACATATAAGATTATAAAGGGAATAGATAGGATAGATGCGGGCAGGTTGTTTCCACTGGCGGGTGAAAGCAGAACTAGGGGGCATAGCCTCAAAATAAGGGGAAGTAGATTTAGGACTGAGTTTAGGAGGAACTTCTTCACCCAAAGGGTTGTGAATCTATGGAATTCCTTGCCCAGTGAAGCAGTAGAGGCTCCTTCATTAAATGTTTTTAAGATAAAGATAGATAGTTTTTTGAAGAATAAAGGGATTAAGGGTTATGGTGTTCGGGCCGGAAAGTGGACCTGAGTCCACAAAAGATCAGCCATGATCTCATTGAATGGTGGAGCAGGCTCGAGGGGCCAGATGGCCTACTCCTGCTCCTAGTTCTTATGTTCTTATATACAAAGAACAAAGAAAAGTACAGCACAGGAACAGGCCCTCCAAGCCCGTGCCGACCATGCTGCCCGACTAAACTACAATCTTCTACACTTCCTGGGTCCGTATCCCTCTATTCCCATCCTATTCATGCATTTGTCAAGATGCCCCTTAAATGTCACTATCGTCCCTGCTTCCACCACCTCCACCGGCAGCGAGTTCCAGGCACCAACTACCCTCTGTGTAAAAAAAAAAACTTGCCTCATACATCTACTCTAAACCTTGCCCCTCGCACCTTAGCCCCTAGTAATTGACCCCTCTACCCTGGGGAAAAGCCTCTGACTATCCACTCTGTCTATGCCCGTCATAATTTTGTAGACCTCTATCAGGTCGCCCCTCAACCTCCGTCGTTCCAGTGAGAACAAACTGAGTTTATTCAACCGCTCCTCATAGCTAATGCCCTCCATAGCAGGCAACATTCTGGTAAATCTCTTCTGCACCCTCTCTAAAGCCTCCACATCCTTCTGGTAGTGTGGCGACCAGAATTGAACACTATACTCCAAGTGTGGCCTAACTAAGGTTCTATACAGCTGCAACATGACTTGCCAATTCTTATACTCAATGCCCCGGCCAATGAAGGCAAACATGCCGTATGCCTTCTTGACTACCTTCTCCACCTGTGTTGCCCCTTTCAGTGACCTGTGGACCTGTACACCTAGATCTCTCTGACTTTCAATACACTTGAGGGTTCTACCATTCACGGTATATTCCCTACCTGCATTAGACCTTCCAAAATGCATTACCTCACATTTGTCCGGATTAAACTCCCATCTGCCATCTCTCCGCCCAAGTCTCCAAACGATCTAAATCCTACTGAATCCTCTGACAGTCCTCATCGCTATCCGCAATTCCACCAACCTTTGTGTCGTCTGCAAACTTGCTAATCAGACCAGTTACATTTTCCTCCAAATCATTTCTATATACTACGAACAGCAAAGGTCCCAACACTGATCCCTGCGGAACACCACTAGTCACAGCCCTCCAATTAGAAAAGCACCCTTCCATTGCTACTCTCTGCCTTCTATGATCTAGCCAGTTCTGTATCCACCTTGCCAGCTCACCCCTGATCCTGTGTGACTTCACCTTTTGTACCAGTCCACCATGAGGGACCTTGTCAAAGGCCTTACTGAAGTGCATATAGACAACATCCACTGCCCTACCTGCATCAATCATCTTTGTGACCTCTTCGAAAAAGTCTATCAAGTTAGTGAGACACAACCCCCCCTTCACAAAACCGTGCTGCCTCTCTATGTGTGAAGTCACATATACTGGGGGAGCTCTCATGCTGTCCTGGCTAATATTTAACTAATGTTCTGTGTAAGTCTGGTCCCTCTCCCGGCGGTTGTGCAAGAGCTTCTCCTTCGGAGAAATATAGAGGACATTGTTAGCTGCATGTGTGGTTCACGGTGGGAGGGAGGTGTGAAGGAAGGGTTGGGGGGGGTGTTGAAGGGAGAGTGGGGGTGAAGGGAGGGTTGGGGGCCGCATGGAGAGTTGGAGGGTGGGTGCCCGCATGGAGCGGAAAGGCCTCGGGGAGGGGCGGAGGGCCGAGGAATTGATGTCAACTCACTCGTGCCGCCTGGTGTAGGTCGTTGACCTTCTTACGGCACTGGAGGCCAGTCGTCCTGGTCATGCTCCCAGAGCTCCCTGCTGCCGCCACTTTGTCCCAGGTGGCTGCCCTGTGGCCACACTCCAGGATCATCGGGGGAACAGGACATCCCTCCTGGCCTCGACCGCATCTAGCAGCCTCGCCAGGTCCGCATCACCGAATCTTGGAGCCAGTCTTCTCAGCGTCATGGCTGTGAGCTGAATGGGGCTAGCTGAGCAGGTGCTGTTTACTGCTGCTCGAACTTGTTAGCGGGGAGCTGGTGTGTACGGTCCCGGCGAATCAGCCTTAATTTGCGTCCAGACGCCCTTGTCAAGTGGACCAATTAACGTTGAATAGCGTTGCCGGCCTCGCTGGACCGAGCACCGTTCCTGCTCACTACCACACTTAGAAACCTTTCCGGAGAATCGCGCCCTGAATAAAAGTAGAGTGAATTATCAACGTCATTAAAACAGATTATCTGGGCAATTATGTCACTATTGCTCGTGGCCAGAGTCGGGGATGGGGGGGGCGGGAGGTGGGTGCGACATCGTGGGCTGTGGTACTTCTCTTGTTACCGCTTTGCACCCACCCCCCACTTCCCCCACAGCCTTTTTTACCCGCCCCCTCAATCATGCATGATATGTTTTTCCCATTCCAGTTCCAAATATCCTCCAATATATATATGTGCAGCACGGGTCATTAATATGAACAGCAGCAAAGATATAACCCCGTGTTAGTTTGTGCGTGCCCTACAGATGATCTCATCACGGCTATTAAACAAACCAGAGAGTACAAATTTTACTCCAACAGCATCACGTATAGTAATCAATTTGGCAGGGAAATATCCCATCAGTTATTTATAACACCGCGGATGATAACGCCGATTTTGGTGACTGCCTCAGCCCTCATTAACATATTCTGCACTTTGGACTCACATGGACAGGATGGCACAAATTCAAATTGGGGGCGGGGGGCGGAATTGACACTTGAAAGTTAGATAAACGGCACAAGATCGTTTCTGTTTTGTCGAAAAATTGGAAGATTTTCCCTTGCTTGGGTGTATGATATTATTCCGTATAGTTACTGCATACAAAGATTTTCGCAGGGCAGGAAGATCAAATGACTCCAGAGCAACAGATTGGAATGATTGAAGAACACAGACCTGCACTGTTAGTGAGAAGAGTTGGGGCACTCGGTGTTTCTCGTTGACACTACTTTTAAGAGGCCAGCGCACAAAGGACTGAATGGTTCACAGTTGTATCTGTGTTTTCCTGATCAGCAAGTTTGAAAACTCTGCTGATTGCTGCTTCTCACGACAATATATTTTCAGTATCTACTATGCAACGCAACTTTATCACAATATCTCAGAAAACTTGAACAGCACCCGATAAAGTGGGATAATAAGTAAGTGGACAAAGGACAAGATTAAAGTCAATAGAAAGGACTCTGGAGAATCATGTGCAGTGTAAAACAGGTTACTGATTTACTTTGAGTCCATTAAGCTCTTCTTTCCTGGCAATTTCATGCCACAAAGCGTGCTTAGTAAACTTTCATTCGCAACAAAGTAAACACAACTCCAGCCATGGTTCCATCCTCTGTTTGCAGGATAGTTATGGACAACAAAGGCCATCTAGCCCAGCTAATCTCTTCCATCCAAACGACATGTGAACATGTGTATTGAGGGTAGGACATTCGGCCCCTTGAACCTGCTCAGCACCAAGAAATCGAGTGATGTTGGGCAAGTAGCTACAAAGAAATCACATTTACAAAATAATTCAACTCTAGCCAATACAACTGTATCATTCTGAAGTCCCAACCCACAATGGCCTCTGCTCCTTTTACGCTAATGACACTATCCCCAGGATTTGGCAACAGACGTGCCAGCAACTCAGGAAAAATGTACATTGAATTGTTGATCGGATTTTTCAGAGAAGAATGATTCATGGCACACAAACTCAGACCTGCCTTAATTCAAGAGCTGGATTAGATCATAAGGCATAAGAGCAGAATTAGGCCGTTCGGCCCATCGAGTTTGCTCTACAATTCAATCATGGCTGATGTTTCTCATCCCCATTCTCTTGCCTTCTCCCCATAACTTGTGATCCGTTATTAATCATGAACCGATCTATCTCTGTCTTAAAGACACAGCGTTCTGCGCAGAGTTCCACAGATACACCACCTTCTGAATCAAGAAATTCCTCCTCATCTCGGTTTTAAAGGATTGTCCCTTCAGTCTGAGGCTGCCCTCGGGTTCTAGTTCTTCCTATTAGTGGAAACATCATCCCCATGTTCACTCTATTTAGGTCTCGCAGTATCCTGTAAGTTTCAATAAGATTCCCCCTCATCCTTCTAAACTCCGAGTACAGACCCAGAGTCCTCAACAGCTCCTCATATGACAAGCTCTTCACTCCAGGGATCATTCTTGTGAACCTCCTCTGCACCCTTTCCAAGGCCAGCACATCCTTCCTTAGATATGGGGCCCAAAACGGCTCACAATACTCCAAATGGGGTCTGACCAGAGCCTTATACAGCCTCAAAAGTACATCCCTGCTCTTGTATTCTTGCCTTCTCAACATGAATGATAAGATTGCCTTTACCTTTCTACCCGCTGATTGAACTTGCACGTTAAACTTAAAAGAATCTTGAACTAAGACTCCCAAGTCCCTTTGTGCTTCTGATTTCCTAAGCCATTTCGCTTTAGACAATAGTCTGTGCCTCCATTCTGCCTACCAAAGTGCATAAGCTCACACTTTTCCACATTGTATTCCATCTAGCACTTCTTTGCCCACTCTCCTAGCCTGTCCAGTCCTTTTACAGCCCCCAGCTTCCTCAATACTACCTGTCCCTCTGCATATATTTGTATCATCTGCAAACTTAGCAATAGTGCCCTCAGTTCCTCCTTCCAGATCGTTTATGTTTATTGTGAAAAGATGTGGTCCCAACATCGACCCCTGAGACACACCACTAGTCACTGGCTGCCATCCTGAAAAAGACCTCTTTATCCCCACTCTCTGCCTTCTGCCAGTCAGCCAATCCTCTATCCATGCCAGTGTCTTACTCTTAATACCATGGGCTCTTATTTAACAGCCTGCCATACAATACCATATCAAAGGGCTTCTTAAAATCTAAATAGATCATGTCCACTGGTCCTCCTTTCCCTTAACGAAGCTGTGCTGATTCAGACTCAATCTTACATTTATTTTGATGACTCCCAGGATTCTCAAGTTACTGGTACATCAACACGTCGTCTGAATGTGTCTGCTTTAGGGCACAATGAAAATTCAGACTGCTGTTTATATGTTGCTTTAAATTCAATTGGAGACATGTACAGTATTTAATTTTGTGGTATTGAATCCCACCCTCCCACTGCACACCAAGATTCTCCCCACCCCCTGCGTCTCCCCACATTCTCTTCCCCGGCCTCATCCCTCCCCCTCCACCACTACACACACCCATCCCTGACCTCATCCCCCATCCCACACATCCTCAAATCATCACCTCATCCCTCCCAATCCCACACATTCCCACCCCCTCACTTCACATATCCCACCCCTACCCTCTCGCCACACTGTCCCACAAAAGCTGGCCATTCAGTCTGCTTTATGCCAGTGGTCATGCTCCATATGAGTCTCCTCTGACCTTATTTCATTATACACTATTAGCATATCCATTCCTTTCTCCCTTATTTGCTTATTTATCTACTCCTTAAAAACATCTGTACTAATCACCTCAACTACTCCATATAGCAACAGGAAGAGAGGGACCAGTTACCCACCTATTTTCCCCACCTTCTACTGCCCCACCTATTTTCCCCACCTTCTCTGCCACCAACCCTAGAGTCAGCCTGGAGAGGGGTGGCAGTGGACTCAGAGTCGGACTAATGAAGTTGTTTTAAAGAGGGAGGGTGACCTATTTTAATCTAAGGATGAAACAAAAAAAATAATTTAGATCTTTAGAATTCCCCTGGCTCCATTAATTCAGACTATCCCTTTTCTAATGCTGCAGTAGATGTCCCACAGCAGCTCTGACCTCCCCTCGCAAGAGCAGACTGCCTTTTGGTGGCCAAGATACGAACAGAGGTCCACACTGAAAAGAAAAAGAAAGACATGAGTTTCTATAGCACATTCTCTGACCGCAGAATCTCCCAAAACACTTCACAGCAAACCAAGGGTTTTTGAAGCGTAACCGCTGTTGTAATGTGGGAAACACAGCAGTCAATTTGCACGGAGCAAAATCCCACAAGCAACCATGTGATAATGACCATGATCATCTGTTTTTAGCAACATTGATTGAGGGATTAAAAATAGCCTCCCCTACTCTTCACTGAAATAGTACAATGGGATCTTTTACACCCACCAAACAGGGCAGATTTCCAGGTTAACTTTAAAACTATTGTTTAAATTCAAACCAGGCAGGTGGACTTTGATTGGTCCAGGCATTGCCCTGGGGAATGTACCAGGGAATGGCTGCCCGCCATGCTTTTGCTTTTCGAACTTTTAAATTTGAACAATAGTTTTGCAGTTAATTGTCCCGTGATGTATTTTCCACCTGCCAACCAATCAGCACTCTCTTCATGCAGTATAAATTATTGCTCCCTTTCTTGTATCTAACCTTGTGATCTGTCCGGATGAGAGTAAAACAAAAAGCTGAGACTGAATCTTTTTTGTCAGCAATTCTCAAGTTCTTTACGACCAAACGACGATATATAAACTTACTCACTCTTCCAACTTCCAACTCTTCCAACTTCTTCCATCGGGCAGGAGATACAGGAGTCTGAGAACATGCACGAACAGACTCAAAAACAGCTTCCCCACTGTCATCAGACTCCTAAATTACCCTCTTATGGACTGACTTCGTTAACACTACACCCTGTATGCTTCTTCCGATGCCAGTGCTTATGTAGTTACATTGTATATGTTGTGTTGCCCTATTATGTATTTTCTTTTATTCCCTTTTCTTCTCATGTACTTAATGATCTGTTGAGCTGCTCGCAGAAAAATACTTTTCACTGTATCTCGGTACACGTGACAATAAACAAATCCAATCCAAACAGGTTCTTATTCCGTATAGGCACGCAGTATCTGATTTCTAAGTTACTGTGAATGCAAGTTTTTTGATAGTGTCCTCTTTCTATTCAATCATACTGTCATTTTATCCAGGTGCACATCAGCCCAGATAACTTAAATTTGTATGCTGATCAGATTCCAAGATTTTTTTTGCTTAATTTGTTTCCTTTCCAAATACCCAGCCAGCAGAAAAGAATAAATATTTTCACACAACAGGGAACTGCTTGTTGTGAAAATATCAGATTGCACAAAAGTGTTTTTGTTCTTTTCCTGTTGAGACCTGTTTTGGAACTGCAACAGCCGGCCTTGGGTGTCATTCAGCATTCAACCCTGTTGCTGCTGCTCCGAGGTTTCTGGAAAGCAACAGTATTTCCATTCCTACATACAGCTGTTAGAAGTGCTTCTGGAGCGGTTGAGGGTACACAGGCAGACCCAGTACTTCTCAAAAGGGAAGAAAGTGCACAAGCAGATGCTGCATCAGGCCTAGACAGACAGTTGGGTCTATACTAAAGAAGAGAGTACAAGAGCATCAGGAAACAAAAATATAATATCAGCATGGTTCCAAAAGGGAAAGTCTTGGTTAAATGTTAGAAGAGGTACCAGAGAGTAGACAAGGGTAATGCAGAAAATGCAACTCATCTAGATTTTCGAAAGGCCTTCGATTACGTGTCACCAATTTAAAAAGTCCAATAAGTTGGGGTTAGGAGATAAGTGGCAAAATGGATTGGAAGCCGAACGACAGAGATGGGGTAAAGGGTAGTGATTTCAAGTGTCACAAGGTGGGATGTGGGGCAGAATTTTTCACTTTGAGACTAGTTGCGGTGGCGGGGTGGGAACGTAGAGAGTTTCAGACTGCAGAGGATGGCAGGAATAAAAGCCAAATCTTCCAGCTGGCGGAATGCTCCGCATCTTTGGGGGCCGAGCCCCAACCTTAAGGGGCTCGGCCCGCGCCGGACGAATTTCCGCCCCGCCAGCTGGCGGAAAAGGCCTTTGGTGCCCCGCCAGCTGGCGCGGAAATGACATCTCCGGGCGGCGCATGCGCGGGAGCGTCAGCGACCGCTGACGGCATTCCCGCGCATGCGCAGTGGAGGGTGTCTCTTCTGCCTCCGCCATGGTGGAGACCGTGGCGGAGGCGGAAGGGAAAGAGTGCCCCCACGGCACAGGCCCGCCCGCTGATCGGTGGGCCCCGATCGCGGGCCAGGCCACCGTGGGGGCACCCCCCGGGGCCAGATCACCCCGTGGCCCCCCAGGACCCCGGAGCCCGCCCGCGCTGCCTTGTCCCGCCGGTAAGGTAGGTAGTTTAATCTTTTGGTACCTTTTCGAGAGCATGTGATATATAGTTTTTTTTAAATTTATACTGGTGGCCACACCCGCACATTACATTGACACTGAAACCCACATTCATTCTGCACGTGAATAGAAAAAAAAATGGAAACTAGAGTACACTGGAATAATCACATGTAGAGGTAACAATGGCCGGGGTGGGGGGCAGGTGGAAAATGTTTTATCATACAATCACTACAGTGCAGAAGGAGACCATTTGACCCATCGAGTCTGCACCACCCCTCTCAAGCAACACCCTACCTAGGCCCATGACCCACCCTATCCCCCTAACCTAATTACAGCACCTAACCTTTTGGACTCTAAAGGGCAATTTATCATGGCCAATCCACCTAACCTGCACATCTTTGGACTGTGGCTGGAAACCGGATCACCCGGAGGTAGCAGTGCTGTTATGGAGATGGGAATAGGCGGCCTCAGTGGAGGAAGTGTTTGGAATCTCATCTCGGGGTTAAATGTGACACCGAGTTTGTGAACAGAGTGGCTCAACCTTAGACATTTGCCATGGGGAGGGTTTGGAGTCAGTAATTCCGGAGCAGATTTTGGAGCAGGGACAATATTTCTAATATCTAATTGGAGGAAATTTCTCATCCACTGCTGGATGTTGGACAAGCAGTCTGATCATTTTGATACTGGGGGAGTTGGAAGAGGTGGTGGTGATACAGAGCGGGGTGTCATCAGTGTGCATGTGGAAATAGACTCAATCAGCTGGCATTGTTGAGGGACAGCATGTAAACTAAAAATAAGAAGGGGACAATGGAAAGGTTTAAAGGAAACAGCAGGAGCAATTGAATGAGAAAAATCAAGAGTGCGACGAATTGGGGCGCACTGATTTCTTGATCTAACTCTTTGATCCATGTTCCTGTTGAGAAAGGCCCCACACTGGGAATGAATTAACCTTGCTTGAAAGGAAATTGATTTGTCTCAAACCAGAGAATCTGATTATTAAAGTATGCATAATACAGGGCTGGCCACTTCTTTCACCGATGGATACGAATCATGCAAAGCCATAATCATTTATTTCCTGGTTGCATCTGCAGGTTGTGTGTTCAACACAGACTTCAGGAATTGCAGCTTGATGTACTGTCAGGTAAGTAAAACTAAAGGCATGGCAAATTATCATTTAACTTTGTGTTCATACATTTTAATTTCCTGTCACTTCAGGGAATACCTCCCCTCCCTTACTTTAATACCACGGCAAAAATGTGATCAAGCTGGTACCATCATTGGAGTTTATACGGTACTGCACTGAGTTCTGCAGCAGGATTCCCCTCTCTTACCTTGAATTGGTGACTGGGACACTAGAAAGATTGACTCTAGCTTTGCTGGGGTAGTAGAAAATCCAGGTGGACAGCAGATCTTAAAGAGGAAGGAAATTGAGGCAGCACCGCTACTTTTGATAAAAGCAAAATACTGCGGACGCCGGAAATCTGAAATAAAACCATAAAATGCTGGACAAACTCAGCAGCTTCTGTGGAGAGAGAAACAGAGTTAATGTGTTGAGCCAATAAGACTTTTCTACAGAAGGATCTGGGGAAGAGTCATATGGAGTTGAAACACGGGCTGGGTTTTCCACGCTCCCTGCGGCGTGTTTTGAAGTGGTTGGGGCAGCCCGCCATTGGCCCAATCTCTGCAGCCCCCTCCCCGCTGGAAGACCCACTGCAGGGGGCTCGCCATGGGTGGAACTAGAGGAACCTACCAGCAAGAACAGCTGGAAAATTCCAGCCGTTAACTCTGCTTCTCCCTCCACAGCAGACCTGCTGAGTTTATCCAGCATTTTCCGTTTTTATTTCTGCTGCTTTTGATGTTGGTCAGAGTCCAAAAGTACGCAATGGAAATGAAAACGGTGAAGTGATGTTAAACCTGTATAGTAACTTGGTTAGACCACACTTGGGAGTACTGTGTGCTGCCCTGGTCTCCATATCACAGAAAGGAATTAGGAGCACTGGGAGAACGTGCAAAGAAAAAAACATGTACAAGATTTTAAGGACAGTCTTAATAAGTGGGACTTCTTTCTCAAGGGAAGAGAAGGCTGAGGGCTGACCTGAAAGAGGCCTTTAAAATGATGATGGATTTGATAAGGTAGATGAAGAGAAGATGGTCCTACTTGTGGGGGAGATCGGAATAGACCATAAATTCAAAATAGTCCAATCCAATAAAGAATTCACGACAGACTTCTCCATTCAGAGAATGGTTAAAATGTGGAACTTGCAACCACTTGAAGTATTTGAGGCAAAGACCATCGATGTATTTATGGGGAAGCTAAATAACGACATGAGGAAGAACAGATATACTGGCAGGGTTGGGTGACATTGGTGACTGAGGCTTATTTAAAATCATTTAAACCATTTAAATATGTACCAGCACTTGCTTGTGGTCTAGTCACATCTTTGGCCCCATAATTCGGCACGCGAGGTCCTGACGATGCAGCGTGCCTGCTCCTTGCAGAGCACTGCAGGATCAGCACAGTCTCCGAAACTGACGGCTGTGGTGTTGAGTTGCCAGAGTCACCACTGTTGTGTGGGCATGCTGAACGTACGATTTAGTTTCGTATTTGTTCACTATGGAAATTCCCAGCACAGGCCTTCCCCACATTCTTGCATCTTCAGAGCATGTAATGTCAGTGGGTGCAAACGACAGATGCTGCAAATTAATCAAACACATGCTTGGCCAGTATCAGGTTATTTTGCTTCGTGGTAACAGGTTGGGTTACATATTCTTAGAAGCGACTATCAGCAGCATCATCTTAGTGGGCCACTTTCACTTGTGCAATCTTTCTCTTTCTGTGCAGTTTTGTTAAATTATCTATGACAGCTGGGCCTGACAATATTTGGTTATTGTGGCTTTCTTTATAGAAAATAAATTGAGGTGCTTATTTTTTTCTCTAATTGCTTCATAAATGAGAGAGAACTTACAATTATATAGCAAACATCAGGATGTCTCAAGACGCTTTACAGCCAATTCTGTACTCTTGAAATGTACTCCCTGTTGTGATGAAGGAAATGTGGCAGCCAGTTTGCACATTTAGCGCCCACCAACAATAATGTGATGATGATCAGATATCTGGTTTCAGTGATGATGTTTGCCTTGTATTTTGTTGATGATACTGTTGTACTAAACCACATATTGAACAGGGTTCATGAAATTCTGCTTACTTTTAAGAACTTTATGGTGATACTAATGGTGATTCATGAGGTGTTGGGATTTTGACTTGTCATTGGTTAATTCAGAAGACTGAGCTGCATAAGGTGGCGATGTGATGAACCCAGCAGTTAGGAGCAGAAGTAGGCCATTTGGCCCATTCAAACAGATCATGGCTAGTCATCAACCTCTCTGCCATTTTCCCCACTATCCCCATATTCCTGATGTCAACTATCAACTTCTCTTGAACATGCTCAGTGAGTGAACTTCCGTCGCCCTCAGGGATAGAGAATTCCAACTACCATTAGAGTAAGGAATTCCTCCTCATCTCAGTGTTTAATGGCCTACAGTTGCAGCAAGACGTTGTTACTCCTATACTCAAATCTCCTTCAAGTGAAGGCCAACACCATTTACCTTCCTAATTGCTTGCTGCACAATGCCTGCTACCTTCTGGTGACTCATAAACCAGGACATTCGGGTCCTTTTGGATGTCGGCACTTCCCCACCTCTCACCATGTAAGAAATATTCTGTCTTTACTACCAAAGTGGATAACTTCATAATGGAGAAAGAAAAGCCAGGATTGAAGCTCAGATAAGCTGGAAAATCAGCAAACGCACCAAAAATAAGGAAGAATTTTGAGTAACTGTGAACAGCCAGGTAGATGTGAGTACGGCACAAGTTCAAAGATAGCTCAAACGGGGATCCTAGAAACAAAAATGACACCTATGAGATTATTTCTTAGCTGATTCCGCAAGCTGCAGAGAATGGGATGTGATAGACCACAGGTTGTTCCATCGGCATTAATATCTGAATGTAGGTTGCTCCTCGTGTCTGTGAAAAAAGTATTTTCCCCAAAAGCGTCCTGATAATTGTTTGGGCAATGTTCACTTCCTGCCATCTGCTTTGAGCCGGGGAAGGCTGACCAGCAAATATCTTCGACAGCTTGTTGATATTTTGGGCTGTAGGTTTGTACACCAACTATATCAGAATTGATTCGGGTTCGTGAGATAAACAAAGACCAGGCAGTTTAATTCACTTTGTTTGACAAGCAGACGTTGTCAGGCTGTGGGTTGTTTTTGTGAGTCAATCCAAAAGGCCATCCAGAATAGGAAGTTAATCAGTGGTTTGCCAATAGAGAATTCAGGAGAAATTTCTTTACTCAAGAGAGTAGTTAAAATGAGGAACTCCCTACCACACAGAGTAGTTGAGGTGAATAGTAGCAATACATTTAAGGGGCAGTGAGATAGGTGCATGAGGGTGAAGGGAATAGATGGAAATGTTGATGGGATTCGATGAAGAAGAATATGGGAAGGCTTGAGTGAAGCACGAAGAATGGAAAGAATCTGTTAGGCCAAATGGAATGTTTCTGTGCTGTAAAAGCTTTGTAATTTCATAGATTTTACAGTGCAGAAAGAGGCCATTCAGCCCATCGAGTCTGCACCAGCCCTTGGAAAGAGCACCCCACCCAAGCCCACACCTCCACCCTATCCCCGTAATCCCACCTAACCTTTTTTGGGCACTAAGGGCAATTTAACATGGCCAATTCACCTAACCTGCACGTCTTTGGACTGTGGGAGGAAACCGGAGCACCCGGAGGAAACCCACGCAGACACGGGGAGAACGTGCAGACTCCGCGCAGACAGTGACCCTAGCCAAGAATCGAACTGGGACCCTGGAGCTGTGAAGCAACTGTGCTAACCACTGTGCTACCATGCCGCCCATTTTGCTTTGTATTGTTAGCAATAGCCAAGTAAGATGTAAGCATGTTTCAAGATTATAGAGCACAGGTAAATGTTTTTTACCGAGAGTTCATGGAGATCAGTAATGTTTGTGATTACCTTGTTCTGAGAACTGAGGATCTAGTGACACAAAAATAGGTAGGAAAACAAGTTGTGAGGAGGACCTAAGGAGTGTGCAGAGGGGTATAGGTGAGTTAAGAGAGTGGGCAAAACATTGGCAGGTGGAGTACAATGTGGGAAAACGTGATTTTGTCTACTTTGGCAGAAAAATAGAAAAGCGGAATATTGTTTAAACGGAGAGAGACTGCGGAATGTATGGGGGATCTGCATATCCTTGGACATGGAGCGCAAAAAGTTAACTCGCAGATACAACAAGTAATTTGGATGGAAAATAGAATGTTGGCCTTCATGGCTTGGGGTGTGAAGTATAAAAGTAGAGAAGTCTTGCTACGGCTGTACAGGACATAGGCCAGGTTGCATCCAGAGTACTGTGCACAGATTTGGTCTCCTTACTTAAGAAGGGATTTACTTGCATTAGGAGCAGTTCAGAGATGGTTCACCAACCTGATTCCTGGGTTGAAGGGGTTGTCTTATGAGGAAACGTTGAGGAGCTTGGACCTTTTCTCCTTGGAGTTTAGAAGAATGAGAAGTGATCTTATTGAAACATAAGATTCTGAGGGGGCTTGACAGGGTGGATGCTGAGAGGATGTTTCCTCTTCTGGGGAATCCAGAACTAAAGGACAATGTGAAAAAATGAGTGGTCCTCCATTTAAGACGGAGATGGGAGGAATTTCTTCTCTCAGGTGATTGTTAGTCTTTGGAATCCTCTTCCAGAGAGTAATAGAAGTGGGGCCATTGCATATATTCAAGGCCGGGTTTTACAAATTTTGGATCTCTGAGGGAGTTAAGGGTTATGGGGAAGGCAGGAAAGTGGAGTTGAGGCCGCAATCTGATCAGCCATGACCTTATTGAATGGCAAAGCAGACCCGAGGGGCTGAACAGCCTCCTATTTCTTGAATTCTTATGTTCTAAATTCATTTTTTATATTCAATAAATATGTCTGTTAAGAGTGATTTTAACCCTACTCGCTGAACGGAAACTGGGCACATGGGGGCTGGTTAAAATCAGGCAGGTTTCATACCTGCCAATGTCTTGCACCCTGCGGATCTCAGGAGGAAAGTTTAGTCCTATCCTGCTCCAGGCTCCTTCCAACCCCTTCATTACGACTTTCATGAAACTCCCTGTTTGTTGCTGGTCCCCAGCAACGTCCAGCTTCCCAAAGTCTCATGCCAGTCGCCTGGCCAGCAATCACTCTGTGATACTTCAGGTGGGTATCTGTCTGGCAGATTGCCAGTGAGGCCTGGAAATTAAAATCGCATAGTCTTCACACTGCCAAGGCGGGGAGGATTAGAGTGTGCATTTTGCAACCAACCCCTCCCCATCTTACTGAAATTGGTGAGGTTTGGTTAAGGATGTAGGTTATAATGAGAGTTTTAAATAAAGGAAGAGAGGTTTAGCAAAAGAAGGGCTTTAAGCATCGTCTCTCTCTCTCTCTCACTCCAGAAAGGCTGTGAGTTGCTGCATTCCTGAAACGGCAGAGACCTGAATGAATCTACAGTGAAAACCATTGTGTGTGTGTGTGTGTGTACATGTGTGTGTGTGTGCGTATATGTGTGCGTATTGTGTGTGTACATGTGTGGGTGTACATGTGTGGGTGTGTGTACATGTTTGTGTGTGTCTGTACACACAATGCTGAAGACATGGATACGGGAGTAGACGTGCAGTGCCACTGCTGCTGATAACCGTCTGGTGCAGCCTGTGGCCAGTGTCAATTACCATCTGGAGAGGACACATCTTTCCCCCCTGTTCAGACCTTGCAACTCTAATGTCTCAAAGATTGACTAAGTTTGCTACTCAGAGAGTAAGATCGCAAACAGACTGATGGAAGAATCTCATGCTTATGAATAGTATGAAGTTCTTTGATGCATTTCAATGTGATGGGTGTGATATAAATCTGAGTGTCATTTCAGCCATTAATCCAAATTACTGCCAGAAGAGGCTTAGCCCTAATTTTGCCACCTGAGCAGCAGAGCAGTGATTAGAAACTAAGTGGAGTTCAAACCTCTGATGCTCATGCGTACCCCATGGCACCATTTGGGGCTGAAGATTAGGTCCCCCGTTCCTCGAGAAAGTTTGGAGAGCAGGCTGCAAAATTAGGCACCGCCCTGGGTCTTGTTTCCAGCCCTCTCATAGGCCAGTTGAGGCCCCAAAGTAGCCAATTAATGACTGTTGTCAGCGCTTCTAGTGACGCTACTGGGACCAGAGGGCTGTATTGGAAGCAAGACTTCCTCTGCAGATTGGGATGGCCACCAGATGGCTACAGGGTAAGCTGGCGAAGTGGAGGGCAGCTCACTCCCAGGTTTTACACCGGGGGCAGGGACCCACCCCTTCAGACCTTGGTCTACACTGGTATCTTAACAAAAGCAAATAAAATAAAGAAAGGTGTTGCATTTATATAGCATCTTTCATGACCTCAGGAAGTCCCAAAGTACTTCTCATCCTTTGAAGTGTTGTCATTTTTGTAATGTAGGAAATATGGCAGAGAATTTGCACATAGCAAGGTCTCACAAGCATCGATCTGGTAGTGACCAACAGCATTTCTTTTAGCAATGTGGTTGATGGATTAATATTGTCCACGGCGCCAGGGTGAACTCTGCTACTCTTATTATGCTAATGGCATGAGATCTTTTACGCCTACCCCCGAGCGCTTACAGGACCTTAGTTTAATGTTGCATCCAAAAGACAGCAGTGTTATAAATAATAATCTACATTTCTGTTTTTCCAACAATACACCCTCGGGCTGAATTTTATACCTAGTCCTCTGGGATAGGACTTGAACCCATGGCCCTCTGACCCAGAGGTGATGTTAATGGTGTGTTAATTATATTGTTAAGATACACAGATAAAGGGCATTGGTTAATTAAGTACTTAGAGCAATTATAAAAAGAGACTGCTGGTACACTTGTTGGTAGGTAGGAATGTTTTTAAGGCAAAGATAGATGAATTTTGAACAGTAAAGGGATCAAGGGTTATGGTGAGCGGGCGGGTAAGTGGAGCTGTGTCCACAAAAAAATCAGCCATGGTCTCATTGAATGGCGGAGCAGGCTCGAGGGGCCAGATGGTCGACTCCTAGTTCTTATGTTCTTAAGCAGGCATATGTAATGCTGCATTCTGTAACTAAATCTATGATCAAGGAAAGCAATAATGTCTTGTTTCAAACTTCAACTGGCATGGGATTGGATTAACAGATGAGAGTGCGACCGACTGAACCTTGGCTCATACACAGCAACAGAAATTCATGATACGTGGCACTGTATGGTCAAAAGTGGCGGAATTTAATATTTAGAAAATTAAAAGTGGTGATTAGCAATAATTAACAGACTAACAGGAACAGCTGGTGTTTTCTGACCTTTTGCAGGATCGCAAGTTGTTGGTAAATAGTTGAAACAAATGTTTGGGGAATATATTCCTCCTGTTTTTTTTAAAAAATAGAACGAAAAGTTCTGAGTGCATAAAGCTAAATTTATTTCCTCTTCAAAGACCCTAGAACCTTATTTAAAACAATTATACAATGCTTCCATTGCACAGTTCCGCAGCCACCTGTGATTATAGCCAACAAATACTCCACCAAATACTCTAACACAAGCAGTCATGTTCCAACATGTAAATATGATGATAGGAATCAAAAAGTATTTATATGCTGAGAAGGGCAAGTCGAATTTTCCTACGAAAAAGTTACGAGATGTTTATTATGTGATGGGATGTACTTGTATCCTTGATAGGACAATTTTGGGAGCAATTTTAACCTGACCCACCTGTTGGAATGCTGATGTGATTGATTGCAGTATAGATTTTGCAACCATTTGACTTTACTCTCTATCGAGGTCAGGTGGTGTGTAACACCACAGTTCCATCCAATCCCGTGGCTTTCCTGTCTGATAAGTAAGGTTGAAATAATCCCCAACATCTGTAAGCGGCAAAACCCTCAAGACTAACAATAGGCCTTCAACATCTGTGGCTTTATCGCTGATGTTGCATTTTTGCGGTTCTTACCCCTGATCGTCACATGGCCACAGTACTGGCTAATCCATAAATTAGTTTCACGTCAAGTTTGTATCTTGGGGCAGCACGGTGGCGCAGTGGGTTAGCCCTGCTGCCTCACGGCGCCGAGGTCCCAGGTTCAGTCCCGGCTCTGGGTCACTGTCCGTGTGGAGTTTGCACATTCTCCCCGTGTTTGCGTGGGTCTCGCCCCCACAACCCAAAGATGTGCAGGGTAGGTGGATTGGCCGTGCTAAATTGCCCCTTGGGAAAAAATTAATTGGGTACTCTAAATTTTTTTTTTTTAAGTTTGTGTCTTTATCTGCTCTGTATCCAGGTGAATAACCAATGCTAAAATAGAGAATCCTGATCAATGTATTCTGCCTTTCTAAAAAAACAAGCAACACTTCTAGTTAACTGGCAGACCAACAATTTTTAGCTAGAATGTACTTCACTTGGGAAAGTACTCATCAAAATATTGTTTGTCATCCCACTTTCCTTTTTGTTTTACAATCTTGCGAATGAAATGGGACACATTTGGCAGCTCTAACGAAGAAGGGACAGTTCCAATGAAGGATTAATGACCTGTTTGGGCACAGTTTGTTCAAATCTTTGTACAAGGGCAGAATAACAAAACGATTTATGTGCTTCTCTACTATCCTCAGGTTAAATAAAAGCCAGTAAGTATTTTATCGGGAAAGTTAAACCTTTTTTTTTGTCTGTAAATTTGAGCCCCTCTCCCAAGAAATTGGCAAATGAAGTAGGCTTATACTTTAGAGAGAAGGAATTGAGGAATCCAATGCAAAGGTAGAGGTTGTCCATGAAAAATAATCGACCAACTGAATCCGACAGTCCTTTTCCTCTCCGAAAATTCCCCTTTCTAATCCCAAGTATTTTGTGGTGTCCTGTGTATTTTGTTCTCTGTTTGCAACGTGGGATATTATGTGCAGCAGACTGCAGTGCCAAACCTGCCCTGAACCAAAATTTGTATCACACAGATTCCCAGAAGCTGACTCGGATCTGTGGACTGGTGGATGTGATTGTCAGTAACCCTCCATATTTGTTTCATGAAGATATGTCTGGGCTAATGCCCGAGATCCTCAAGTAAGTCAAACAGAACATTGTCTCCACATTTCCACAAAACCCAATGAATCCTGCTTGTCCCCCATTGTACAGAGAGTGAGACGGAGCTGTTTTTTCTTTTCATACCTGCGCTCTGTCTGGATTTAAATTCAGCCCAAATTAATGGAGTAAAAGATCCCCTTTCAATTGACGGTCCGGGTCTGTAGTAAATTATGGATCTGCTCGAGATATATTCACTTTTTCTATTCATTTATGGGATGTGGGTGTCGCTGGTTAGGCCCGCAGTTATTGCCCATCCCTAGTTGCCCTTCAGATGGTGGTGGTGAGTTGCTTTCTTTAACCACTGCAGTCCTTGAGGTGTAGGTACAACTATAGAGTGCTGTTAGGGAGGGAGCTCCAGGATTTTGACACAGGAACAGTAAAGGAAGGGCGATATATTTCCAAGTCGGGGTGCGCGTGCCGCAAACCTCGTTATCACCACCAGGGAGGGATCAGAGCATGGCGCCCGAATCGGCGGCGGGAGGGGACCTCGATTTTGGCCGGATACCCGATTCTCTGCCCAATTGCGGCTCACGTTTGCGGCATCCTGAGGTGGAGAATTTTGTCCATAGTGTATGTGGATTTTAGGAAAGCATTTGAGGAGTCTCACAAGACATCTGTTACAAAAATGTGAGTTTATGCAGGTGCTTTTGAGGTAGGCCAGTCATAAATGTATTGAATTGCACAAAATTTTATGACATATGAAGAAATCTGAAAATGCATAAAATAAAATAATAATAAATATTCCGGGATAATCTCAACAGGTCTGGCAGCATCTCTGGAGAGAGAGAAACAAAGTTTTTTTAAAAATTTAGAGTGCCCAATTCATTTTTTCCAATTCAGGGGCAATTTAGTGTGGCCAATCCACCTACCCTGCACATCTTTGGGTTGTGGGGGCGAAACCCACGCAAACACAGGGAGAATGTGCAAACTCCACATGGACAGTGATCCAGAGCCGGGATCGACCTGGAACCTCCGTGCTGTGAGGCAGCAGGGCTGACCCACTGCACCACCGTGCTGCCCGAGAGAAACAAAGTTGACATTTTGAGGCCGTATGACTTTTTCAGAGCTGGTGTGTTGCAGTTCACTCGGAATCTGACACTGAGTTGCTGTGCCAACACATACCTCTACATGCTGTAGCCACCTGGGTTGGCCAACTCCCGACGTAAAATAGAGAACAGCAAAGGCTGCAGGGAAATTCAGCCAACAGAGGCAGAAACTAGCAGGTGCAAGTTTACTGTGTATTAAACTGCAAAAGCCCAGACAGCATCGATACAAGCAGCCATCTGCATAATAATGTAGCAGCCATCTACATACTAATGAGCGATCCCCGGGTACAATCGAAACATTTGGGATAAACAAGGCCAAGCCAGACTCCTCGGCGCCAGCAGGAGCCAACACAAAAGAGGTTAACGGACACCTCAAGACCGCCCATCGATCAGGGAACCGCTCCAGTATGGGAGAAATCGAACCAAGCGATCGGAACAAAGTCCAATCACTTGGAACCAGGTACAGGGTCCGCCCCGAAAGGCGGGAAGCCCCTGGGAACTATAAAGTTAAGCCCCCAAGTTAAAATCGTCCTTCTTGACCGGGTCACTCAGCAACGCGAACCAACCCTTGACAGTGACCGGTTCAGCTGCCGCCAAGAGCCCGTAAGTCTTAAGTCAACGCTCGCTACGAGATAGGCGCTCCTAGCTACCAGTCCATACCAACTTTGAATCCCGCAGACTCAGAACCCGAACGAAAGGCCATTTGTTCCCCTGACCTGGTGGGCCAGTCCGAAGCTAAGTATAGGCCTGTTAGTTGTAGAAGTAGCTGAGAAGTAGAATTTATGCATGAGTAGCGATTTACTGTGTATAATAAATGTGCTTTGATTTGAATCTTACTAATTGGTGTATTGAGTTGTTGATCATTACTTGAACTTGAACCTCGTGGTGGTATCATAAAGATACCTGGCGACTCGAGAACAAAGGTTATAAAACAGAGCCAATTAAACCAACCAAAAGTTAGCATCAATGCAGATTGTAGCCTGGAGCTAGGAACAGTGATGGTAGAGGCTCCAATGTTCTTTCCATCACATAGCTGACCAGGAATCCCTCCGTCTCTTACTGCCTGCCATTGGCGTGTGTGTTGGAATGATTTGCAGGTTGATGCTCAACCTGTTTGGGTGCTTTATGAACACAACTTTCTTGGCCGTCAAGTCCCGTGGTGGGAATAAAACTCAGAACTCCTGAACCACAGCAGGGGCACAACCCACTACATCACAAAACTACTAGATAGAATGCTGTCCACACATAAATGATGTTTCAAGATTATGTATTGTATTCAAAAAATTTAGGCTGATAAGCAAAAGCCTGACATCTCAAAATGGAAGGAAGGGAATCATTGTTATTCCCACCTCCTGCCAGCCACTTGTGGCTGCTGAGTCTTGTTGCAATATTTATCTGGTTATAAATATGGTGGTTAATATGGTCACCTTTCTTATTCCTAATTATGAGTGTACTTTCAGAGTCGCCAGGTATCTCTCGATACCGCCACAAGGTTCAACCCAAATACCGATCAAAAAGCCAATACACCAGTTAGTCAGTTCAAAGTCAATACTATTTATTTACACACACACTGAGATCTACTCGTGCACAACAGTACTACAAACTAAACTATCTCTAACGCTAACGCCTATACTTAACTTCGGATGCCCACTTAGTCAGAGGAACAATGGCCGTTGTTCGGATCTGAGGCTGTTGGGTTCGAAGAGAAACAGGAGAACAGCTAAGGTCGGCCGTCTGGTAGCGAGCGTTGACTTTGAACTTACTTGCTTCTGGTGATGCTGGTAGATGGGTCTCTCCGCCTAAGAGCCAAATCCAAGAGAGCGAACCTCGTGGGGGTTCCTTCTTATACTTGGAGGGGCTTCGCGCGCTTTTAGGCGGGCCTTAAACTTGGTCCCAATTAATTGGGCCGCTTCTCGATCATTGTTATCGATCTTAACCAATAAAAGGGGTGGGTGCCCTGATGGCTGGGCGTATCCTAGGTGATCGTTGGCCTTGCTTTGTTTGTGTCTTTCGGTTGGGATACTGGCACCGGGATGTCTGCGGCAGTATCAACTACCTGAGTGTTAGTCCTTTGTTCCTCGGAGACGGGCCATCAATATGCTAATCGACCCAGAGTTTCGATTCCGTCTGGTAACTGCTTCCCAAATACACATTCAGGCACTGTGCCTGCTTGTTGTCTAGCATTGTCCACATTTCCCTACATTCTTTGTGGGCGTCCATTTTGTATTCTGGAAGCGGCCATCCCAGATAGCTATAGTCTCTAACGTCCAGTGAATAGATCATTCATTCAACCAAGGAATCCTGGTAGCACCAACCCCCTGAGAACGTCAGGGCGAAAATAGCATGAGGCCATTCACAGCAAGAAAGAAGAGTGAGAGAATCATAGAGGATAAAATCCAGAAATTTATTAAAGCTTTTTCTTTGCCTGATTGTCTCCAGGCACGAGGACCACGATGCGCTAGATGGTGGAGCAGACGGATTGGATGTCATCAAAGCTATACTGCAGCTTGCGCCTACTGTTCTTAAGGATCATGGGTAAGTGCGGATTATTATCATTGGGCGGCACGGTAGCACGGTGGTTAGCGCTGTTGCTTCACAGCGCCAGGATCCCAAGTTCGATTCCCGGCTTGGGTCACTGTCTGCGCAGTCTGCACGTTCTCCCGTGTTTGCGTGGGTTTCCTCCGAGTGCTCCGGTTTCCCCTCTCAGTCCCAAAAGATTTTGGCTGGATTCACCCAAAATGGGGCTATGTCCCCAGGTCGGCGTAAAAACGCTGGTGTTTCACTCCGAAAATTCCTGAAGCAATTTTGAGCCGATTCAATGCCATGCACGGGGCTAGCAGGGACCCGGAGTGATTCTCGCAGCTTTGCCTGCGGATACAGGCCCCTGCACCTCCGGTTCTGAGCCCGCGCACGCGCAGGGCGGCCTCCAGCGGTAACTTCATTGCAGTGTTAATGTAAGTCTACTTGTGACAATAATATTATTTACATTCCAGTGTGAATGTAGCAATGTAATACTGTCATTTCTTTTAATTTATTGCTTTCTGCATAATATGTACAGACACACCCACTATGATTATGTTATCAGCCTGCCCTGTGTTAATTGTATTGAAGTTGTAGAGAGCTCTGTGCAGATTGAGGCCATTGATTGGATCGTTACTTGAGCACGTATAAAGAGAAACTTACTGATACTGTCGTGTGGTTGAGTTAGAAGGTATGATGTACGTGTTATGTTTCACTCTGTGAATAAATCTGAACTGAATCTGGATTGGCTCCAGTTTTGCCCTTACCTCTGTCACTGAGTGGGACAGGGGCCACAATGTCAGTGGGAACATGGTCACCTCCAGCCGGTGGGAAACTCCCTGAAAATCCCGCCACAAATTAAGTTAGAAATTTTGGGGAGAATCACACCCTCAGTCTCCAAAACGGAGACCTCCACCCGCAGAGTTCCGTAAACGATGAGCAGGTCAGACAGCTTCTGTGGAGATAGAGTTAACATTGTTTCAGATTGCCAGCCATTCAGCTGAACATATCTTTCTTTCCATTTTTATTTCAGCTTCCAGCCTTTGCAACTTTTCCTTTTTACCTATAAGGTGTCTTTCCGCCGGATCTTTCCTCCCCACAGTGAAGAACCTGGTTTATGTTCCGCCTTTCCCCAACAGTGACAGGAATGGGACTAGGTTTTTTTTTTCATGATTGCAGAGATTCTGGAAGGATTTGTTTAATATTAAAATTACAGATTTCACTGGAAAACTAAGTTACAAGGATGGGTTGATTTATGGTTTTGGTTATTGATCGGCTCAGAGATTAGATAGAGTGCCTTAAGCTTTTTCTATTCATTTCATCAGTGCCAGAGGGCTGTTACTAAGCAGATGTTTTTTATCCTCTTACTGGGAAATGTGGATAACAGTCCAGATAAGCTGGGTCTGTACAGCACGTTCCTGTTAGCATTGCTGAGTCCAAAGTAAATAGAATTGATGTACATGTGTAGAAAGTGCAAGGCCTTTCTAGAAATTAATTCACTATGTTCTCATTATTCATTTGTGAGGCTACAGTGCCAGAAATATCGCAGAGATATTTTTTATTCCACTGCCCTTTTTGGAACAGTTTTTTTCCCTTATCCCCTTACTGCATCAGGGCCCACCTCTCATCTAAGGCTGACATTGATGCGGAGATCCAACATCTTCAATTTGCGAACACAACCTTCGCTGAGGACACAAGTCTTTGATGGCCGCAACATCAGTGCTGACACCAAGATCTTATGTACAAGGCAATCCTGACAACTCTTCTGTACAGCTAGGAAACTTGGACAACGTACAGACGCCACCTCAAGATGCTGGGGAAGTACCATCAACGCTGTCTGAGAAGGATTCTCCACATCAGCTGGGACGACAGGCGTACCAACATCAGTGTGCTAAGAGCACCAGTATCAAGCCATGATCATCCAATACCAACTCCGCTAAGCCAGCCATGTGCTTAGGATGGCAGAGTCCCGACTGACAAAGTAAATCATCTTCGCCCAGCTCAAGGAAGGCTCCCGAAGAAGAGGAGGAAGCGCTTCAAAGACACAATGTAACAGCCTCCCTGAACAGGCGGCGTCGGAATGTGGCGACTAGGGGATTTTCACAGTAACTTCATTTGAAGCCTACTTGTGACAATAAGCGATTTTCATTTCATTTCATTTTCATTTTTCACAATGTTTACCTCAAGAAATGCAACATAGACATCAACGGCTGGGAGACCTTTGCTCAGAAGAGACCTACATGAAGAAACCTCATGATTGAAGGAAGACAATTCTTTGAGGACACCTGACGGCAAGAGGAAGCCAGGAAAAGGAGCCTGAGAAAGTGATCTAGAGACCAAAGATCAATCCCACCTCCTGAAAACACCTGCCAGGTGTGCGGTCAAAGATGCAGCCCCAGAATCGGGCGTATCAGCCACGCAAGGACCCACAGAACCCATGACCAGTAACACTGAGTTTCTTAGACAATCACACGCACTAGAGGGTGATCGCCGAAGAAGACTACATATGAGCAAAGTGCAGCAATTAGTTATTACAGGAAGCATCTCAATTTTGGGGACAAAATACTTTTGAGGATTAACCTTTTATTTTTCCAATTTGTGAAAAGGGGTGGCTACAGAGATAGTGGGTGCATTGGTGACCACCTTTCAAAATTATATAGGTTCTGGAATAGTTCCTGCAGGTCGAAAGGTAGCAAATGTAACCCCACTGTTTAAGAAAGGAGGGAGAGAAAATGGGGAATTACAGACCTGTTAGTCCGACATAAGTAGTATGTAAAATACTAGAATTTATTATAAAGGATGTGATAACTGGACAATTAGAAAATAATTATCTGATTGAACATAGTCAAAATGGCTTTATGAAAGGGAAGTCCACCTGTTGTTTTGAGGATGTTACTAGCAGAATAGATAAGGGAGAACCAGTGGATGTGGTGCAATGCAGTCAAGTGTTGGCTTTAGATTTATATCCTGAAACCCTTAACATTTAGGGGGAGACAGTGGGTTAATGGTAATGTCACTGGACTAGTAATCCATAGGCCCAAACTAACCTGGGGAGTAGGGTTCAAATCTCACGTAGCTGGTGGAACTTAAACTCAAGACATAATCATGGAATAGAAAAGCTACTCTCAGTGATAATGGAACCATTGTTGATGGTTGTAAAAATCCATCTGGTTCACAAATGTTCTTTAGGGAAGGAAATCTGCTTTCCTTACCTGGTCTGGCCTACATGTGTTTTCAGACCCACATCAATGTGATTCGCTTTTAGCTGCCCTAGAAACGGTCTAACAAGCCACTCAGTTCACAGGCACGCCAGCGACACCCACATTCCATGAAAGAATTAATTAAATTAGAACAGAAGAAATTCATTCCTTCGAGCCTGCTCCACCATTCAGTGAGATCATGGCTGGAGATTATGGCTGATCTTCTACTGCAACACCATTTTCCTGCACTAGCCCAATATCCCTCGATGCTTTTAATTTTGTTTTTAAATTTAGAGTACCCAATTCATTTTTTCCACTTAAGGGGCAATTTAACATGGCCAATCCCCCCAGCCTGCACATCTTTTGGGTTGTGGGGGTGAAACCCACGCAAACACAGGGAGAATGTGCAAACTTCACACGCGCAGTGACCCAGAGCCAGGATCGAACCCGGGACCTCGGCACCGTGAGGCAGTAGGGATAACCTACTGCGCCATCGTACTGCCTTCTCAATGCTTTTAATGTGTAGAAATCTATGAACCTCAGTCCTGAACATACTCAGTGATTGAGCTCCCATGCCCCTCTGGAGTAGAGAATTCCAAAGATTCACACCCTCTGAGTGAAGAAATTCTTCCTCCTCTCAGTCCTGAGATAACCTGCCTCACCGCACAGGACCTTCAACCGACGTTATACACCAGATACATCAATGACATTTTTTACCTTCGGACCCACGGTGAAAAATCACTGAAACAACTACACGATGAGTTGCATCCCACCATCAGACTCACAATGGACGACTCTCCAGAATCGGTTGCATTCCTGGGCACACTCATCTCCATCAAGGTACCGCAAGCCCACGGGTAACCTCACGATGCTCCACTTCTCCAGCTTCCACCGTAAACACATTAAAGAAGCCATCCCCTATGGACAAGCCCTCCTTATACACAAGATCTGCTCAGACGAGGAGGAGAGTAACAGACATCTACAGACGCTGAAAGATGTCCTCATATAAACGGGATATGGCGCTCGACTCATTGATCGACAGTTCCAACGCGCCACAGCAAAAAGCAGCACCGACCTCCTCAGAAGACAAACACGGGACACAACCGACAGAGTACCCTTCGTCGTCCAGTACTTCCCAGGAGCGGAGAAACTACGATATCTTCTTCGCAGCCTTCAACACGTCATCGCTGAAGACGAACATCTTGCCACGGTCATCCCCACACCCCCACTACTTGCCTTCAAACAACCGTGCAACCTCAAACATACCATTGTTTGCAGCAAACTACACAACCTTCAGAACAGTGACCACGACACCACACAACCCTGCCATGGCAATCTCTGCAAGGCGTGCCAGATCATCGACATGGGTACCACCATTACATGTGAGAACACCACCCACCAGGTACGTGGTACATGCTCGAGCAACTTGGTCAACGTTGTCTACCTCATACGCTGCAAGAAAGGATGTCCCAAAACGTAGTACATTGGCGAGACCACGCAGACGCTGTGACAACAGATGAATGGACATCGCAGGAATGTTCCCTTCCAGTCGGGGAACACTTCAGCAGTCAAGGGCATTCAGCCTCTGATCTTCGGGTAAGCGTTCTCCAAGGCGGCCTTCAGGACACGCTACAACGCAGAATCGCCGAGCAGAAACTTATAGCCAAGTGATCCACACATGAGTACGGCCTCAACCGGGACCTTGGATACATGTCGCATTACATTCACCCCCCACCATCTGACCTGGGCTTGCGAAATCCTATCAACTGTCCTGGCTTTAGACAATACACACCTCTTTGACCTGTGATTATCCCTCTCTCCAGTTGCTCCGTCCGGACCTGTAGACTTAATTACCTGCAAAGACTCACATTCAAAGTATCGTCTTGCATCTTTGACTTTGTCTATATATATATGTTTCTGGAACCTACCTCTTCACTCACCTGAGGAAGGAACAGTGCTCCGAAAGCTAGTGATTCGAAACAAACCTGTTGGACTTTAACCTGATGTTGTAACACTTCTTACTGTGCCCACCCCAGTCCAACGCCGGCATCTCCACATCGTATTTAAATGGGAAATAGATAGATTTCGAGACTCTAAAGGCATCAAGGGTATGGAGAGAGCGCAGGAGTATAGCGTTGAGATAGATGATCAACCATGAGCATATTGAATGGCGGAGCAAGCTGAAAGGACCGAATGGCCTACTCCAGTTTTCTTTGTTTCTCTGTCAATTGCTTGGGCACCTGCATGTTAGCTTTCTTTGACTCACGAACAAGGACACCCAAGTACCTTTGAAGTTCAACACTGCCCAGCTTCTCACCATTTAAGGAATACTCTGCACTTCTGTTTTTCCTCACGTCTCTCACAATGTATTCCACCAAATGTTTTGCCCACTTGTTTTGTCATTCCAAGTACCCTTGAAGCATCGTTGCATCTCCCTCAAATCCACCTAGAATTGTCATCTGCAAACTTGGAAATATTGCATTTAATCCTCACATCCTGATCATTGATCTAGATTGCGAATTGCTGATACCCAAGCTCTGACCCGTGCCAACCTGAGAATGACCCATTTATTCCAACTCTGCTTGTTAACCAATTCTCAATCTATGCCAGCACATTACCTCCAATCCCATGTGCTCTAATTTTGTTTACTAACCTCTTGTGTGGGACCTTATCACAAGCTTTCTAAAAATCTAAATATATCACATCCAGTGGTTTCCCCTGATCTATTCTGCTAGGTACATCCTCAAAATTACTCCAACAGATTTGTTAAACATGATTTCCCTTGGAGGAGAGATGGCTGAGAGGAGATCTGTTTTTTTAATAACTTCATTGTCTGATAGAGTTATTCAAAATTATTATGGGTCGAGACAGAGTGGATGGGCAGAAACTGTTCCCACTTATGAAAGGATCAAGGACAAGAGAGTTGGCACAGATTTAAAGTAATTGGCAAAATTTGCCTGTTAGCTGAAAAAGAAGAACGTGCAGGGCTATGGGGAGAAGGCGGGGAAATGGCACTCAGTGTGAATTGCTTATTTGGAGAACAAGTGCAGCACGATGGACTGAAATGACCTGGCCTGCAACAATTCTGTGATTCTGAAGCTGGTTATGAACTCATAATCTTTTGACTGAAAGGTCAGAGTGTGCTACCATTAAGTTAAAACTCTTAACAACTTTTAAGCACCATAGAAAGCATCCTATCTGGCTGCATCACAGCCCGGTATGGCAACTGCTCGGCCCAAAACCGCAAGAAACTTCAGAGAGTCGTGAACATGGGGGCAGCATGGTGGCTCAGTGGGTTAGCCCTGATGCCACACGGCGCCAAGATCCTAGGTTCGATCCCGGCTCTGGGTCACTGTCCGTGTGGAGTTTTCTCCCTGTGTTTGCGTGGGTTTCGCCCCCACAACCCAAAGATGTGCAGGCTAGGTGGATTGGCCACGCTAAATTGCCCCTTAATTGGAAAAGAAAATGAATTGGGTACTCTAAATTTAAAAAAAAAAGAGTCATGAACACAGCCCAGTCCATCACACGAACCTGCCTCCCATCCATTGACTCCATCTACACCTCCCACTGACTTGGGAAAGCGGGCAGCATAATCAAAGACCCCTCCCACCTGGCTTTCTGACTTCCAACTTCTCTCATCGGGCAGGAGATACAAAAGTCTGAGAACACGCACAAACAGATTTAAAAACAGCTTCTTCCCCACTGTTACCAGACACCTAAATGACCCTCTTATGGACTGATCTGATTAATACTACACTTCTGCGTGCTTCACCCAATGCCGGTGTCTATGTATTTTGCATTGTGTACCTTGTGCTGCCCTATGATGGATCTCTATGTCTATTTGAAACCCTGGATATGTGTTATCCCTTCTTAGTTTCCAGATAACAGAGATTCAGGCTGTGCTTTTTGGCAAAGTTTCGTTGAACTTTATTTGTCAGCTATGTCTACTGGTAAACTTTGGTTACAATACAAACTTAGGTCAGATTGATTGTCTTTAGCGAATACAGTAGTTGAGTTTTAAAATACAATTACCAACCTTGGTTATTCTTCAAATCATGATACATAGTACAACATTTCTGATTCATTTAAACAAAAGAAAAATGGTGATTTAGCAAAAGTAAGCAAAGAAAATAAGTTTCAGAAAGAAATAGATTGATTCCGGAATGGATTTTTCCAACCCGACAAGTGATTTTCAAAAAGATTATTATCTTAAGGTTTCGCCTTCTTTTCATCTCTGATTGGCTTTAACTAATTTATAATTCACTCAATTCGACCAAAGTGTCTGTCTGCCAATTTTGAGAGAGATATGTATTTAAATAAGTTGGTGTGAATTTTCCATTCCATCGCTTGCCAATTTTCCTATTAATCAACACCTGTTATCTCAACATTAATTAGAAAATAACACAGCCTTCAGAGCATTATGACCTTAGACTGTGTATTACCATGGAAACGGAACTGTCCAAGCTGGGAAAGCAGTAACATACAATGGGGTCTTTTTGCTAGTTGGCGTCATTGACCTTCAGTCTCTAGCTGTTTGCAAAATGTAAAACCTGAGAAAGAATATAGAGAATGTTATCTGGATTAACCCATCGCGGATTCCCAGCTATAGTTGCACTGAATAAGTTCTCATTTAAACCTCTTATATCTGACTAGAATAGTCAATTTCTATCACCCTATTATGTATTTTCTTTTCATGTACTAAATGATCTGTTTGACCTGCACGCAGAAAAATACTTTTCACTGTACCTCGGTACACGTGACAATAAACAAATCCAAATCCACTCACTGCTAAATCTGTCTCGGTTTTATGAGGCTGTTTTTGTGAATACTTCAACATTCTCTTCAGCACTTCTTGCAAATGGAGAAGGAAGGATTATATTTATTCAAGAGCCAACAGCTAATACGGTACTTCTCTTACCACTTTTTGTGGGAACTTGCTATGTGAAAACTGGCTCCAGCATTTCTTTATATTTCAGCAAATTGCCTCCTCCAATGCTGCACGATTCTAAGGAAAACAGTCTACCAGTTTGTTATTCCCCGTTTACATTATAGCAACAAATTCTATCATTCCACGGCAATGGTTAATCTGCTCATGATTTTTAAGAGGATTTATCGAATCTATTTTTTTTTAAACATTACCATGACGACAAGGGATTGAGGCTGTTACCTGAAGTTATGTTAACAGTGGAAGTTAATGGCCATTAGTTGATCCTTCCATTGGGTGGCGCTGGACACAACAGTGGACTAAAGGATCAGAGTAAAAGGCTGCGCTCAATTTATTTTCACCATAGTTTTCTTTTTGTCAACAAAATAAACAGGAGAACTATGAATCCTGAACCAAGAAGCTAGAAATGTGCTAGAGCTTAACCAGCATGGAGAAAGGAGACTTCACTAAAACACTGAGGGTTAAAAATTGGTTCAGCTGGATAATTGGGAACACAATGCGCAGTTTCACTGCTCATGTCTAACAGCAGAGGATATGAAATTTTGGTGGGATTTCTGCAGCCACCACTAAAAAACAAGTATTTTATTTATTTCTCTTCCTATGGAGACTTAAAGAGCAGGATCTACCATACTCCAGCTGCCCTGCGACGGCCGGCCCACAGCTATTCACCTCCCCACCCATTCTCTGTCCACAAGCTCCCAACCCCCAATCATAGCTATTTCCTGTTTAGCTACAATCCTATTTACAGATTATTTCCCCCTTTCGTTTTCCCTGGTTAAAGGTCCTTTTTAAAAAAAATCTCTCTATAATTTGGTCTCTTTGATGAGCTACCCTCGACCTTTACTATTTTAGCATTGAACCTAATCGTTGTGTGGTCACCGTTTTTGCTAAATCACCTCCTGTATTCACGTTATCCTATTTGCTCTGTTGCACTATCCAGAATCAGATCAGATAGTGCTTGCTCCTCTGTTGAACAGCGGCGGCATTTTTGGCTGGTTAAATATTCCACTGTGCGCATCGCACTTCAGACATTTCCCAATCCTTAACTCTTTTTATAGGATGAAATACCTCCTTGCAATTACAAAAAATAAGACTAAGTAATTTAGCTGCACGTAAATCAGAAGTAAACTTCCGAAAAAAGCCAAGCGTCTTGTGTTCCTCCACATCTACTGAGCATTTCTCACTTTTTCTGTTTTTCTCTCTCCTTTGCATGGAACTATACCTAATTCTGCAATGTGACTTCAGATTTCCTCTTGAATTTCCGTTGTTGGTCCACAATTTGCAGCCATACAAACAGCAATAAGGATCAGGATAGTTTTTTCTGCCTTGGCTAACTTGAGGAAATTGTAACACCAGTAGAAGGCTGAGGCGGGGTCTTTGCAGTCATCTACTCTTTGAGTAAAGCAGGAATATGGCGCTTTGAATTTAGGTTTGGGCCGGTCAAACAGTAAAAGATCACCATGGAGATTTGGTACGCAGTCCCAGAATTTGATTCCACCCCTTTTTTTAAAAATGTACCTTTATTGCAAACATTGGAATAAACCTCACGAACACATAAAAAACACTCAAATACAATACAAACAGCATAACATTTTTGTTTAACAAACTAACAGTATATAACCCCCAGACTCCCTAGTTTCCACCCCACCCTTCCCAACCCCCAAAGCTGCTGTGGGGGTGATGAACGGCTTCCAGCTGGAGAAGAATTCTTCTTCCGACCCTCTGATGGCATACTTCATCTTTTCCAATCTTAGCAATTCAGCCGAGTCCCCGACCATGCCGAGGCCCTAGGTGGCACCGCTGACCTCCAAACAGGGCTTGTCGCCGGACTATCAAAGAGGCGAAGGCCAAGACATCGGCCTCGTCAAGAAGCACCGGCAAGTCCGACACCCCAGAAATTGCCACCAGTGGACACGGCTCCACCCTAACCCCCACGATGTCCAACATGGTCTCAAAGAACGAAACCCGGAACTCACCCAATTTTGGGCAGGACCAAAGCATGTGCGAGTGGTTCGCCGGCCCCTTACACATTTCACACCTGTCCTCTATGCTGGGGTAGAACCCACTCATGCGCGTTCTAGTCAGGTGTGCCCTATGGACTACTTTAAACTGCATCAGTCTCAGCTTAGTGTAAGAGGAGGTCGACTTCACCCTATACAAAATCTCACTCCAAATTGGCGACAATAATGACATGCCCACCCCCAAAAAATCTAAATTGCTGCCTAAATTGGTTCCAGATTCTTACATGCCACCACTACCGGGCTCGTTGTGAATCTGGCCGGAGAGAACGGGAGAGGGACACTAACCAGCACCCGTAGGCACGACCTTACGCAGGAGGCCTCCTCCATCTGTCCCCACCCGCACTCCGGCTCCTCAAACCACCGTCGCACCTTCTCAATGTTCGCCGCCCAGTAATGGAACATTAGATTTGGTATCGGCAGCCCTGCTGAGCACCGTCCCCTCTGCACGAAGACTCCTAGGAGTCTTACCCGCCCACACAAAGGCCGAGATTAACGAAAAAAGTTTTGAGGAGATTAGATTGGGAGAGACTGGAACACAAATAAGAATCTCGGCAGAATGTTCATTTTAATCGACTGCACTCTGCCTGCCAAGGAGAGCAGGAGGGCATCCCACCTTGTCGAGTCCCCTTTCACCCCCTCTACCAGATTGGACAAGTTCAATTTATGCAACAGGGCTCAGTCATGAGCCACCTGAATCCCGAGGGATCTAAATTTCGTCTTGGCCAGCTTGAACGGCAGCGTTCCCAAATCTTCCCCCCTCGCAGGGAGTTTTCCAGGAAAACTTCTCTCTTGCTCACATTCAATTTGTACCCTGAGAAGGATCCAAACTTCCGCAACAGCTCCATTATCATTCCCACACTCGATAGAGGGTCAGAAATATACTAAAACATATCGTCCCCATAAAGGGACGCCCTATGCTCTTTGTCCCCTCTCTCAATACCGCTCCATCCATTCGCGACCTAAGCGTGATGGCCACAGCTTCAATTGCCAGCACGAACAACGGGGACAATGGCAATCCCTGCCTTTTGCCCATGTACAGCTGGAAATTCCCTGAGCTCACCGCGATAATGCAGACACGCACCCGTGGGAGCACAATATAACAGTCTCACCAAGGAGATAAATGTTTGCCCAAACCCAAATCTTCCAAGAGCCTCAAACAAGACCAATAGGTGCCAGCTGGCAAGACAGATCATGGACAGTCACATCCACATGCCCTCTACCCATTGAGGAGCTCGAACGGTGCTTTCGGGGCAAGCTCTCGAAGCCCAATAATAAGGCGAATCTGAGCAAATTCGCCACCTACAAAGGCAGTGCTGATCAGGGGGAGCTGATGAGACCAATTGAAGGAGAAGAGGTAACAAAAACGATCAAGGACGTGGATGAAAAAAGCGTGCCTGGCCTCGGATGCCATGACTCTGTCTGACATCCAGGACATACATGACAAGGATGATGCACGGCTTCCTCTCCCATTCCACCCAATCAAAAGCCTTCTCTGCATCCATGGAGATGATTACTTCAGATACTTTCCCCTTAGATGGGGAGATGACCACATTCAAACATTGCCTGATATCGGCCGACAACTGTCAGCCCTTGACAGACTCAGTCTGGTCCTCAGAGATCACCTCTGTCAAACAACCCTCCAGATGCTTTTCCAGAACCATGGCTAATAACCTTGCATCGGTATTCACTAACGAGATAGGCCTGTAAGACCCATACTCCACCTTTGTCCTTCTTTGGGATCAGGGAGATTGACACCTGCGCCAACATTGATACTTTGGCCTCTTATGGGGACAATCCTGTCGCTCTGGTCCAAGACCGCCTTCTCTGCCTCAGGCCCTGCGACTCCAATCACCATTCCACCCTTCCCATGCCACGTAAAGGGGAGCTGCTGCAACTTCAATTGCCTTGACAGGTCTTCCCTCATCACCTGTCTACGCTTCTGGAATTCTCCAATGATGTATTCCATTAGCAACTGGGAGGGCGTTGACGACACAGTGAGGTCGCCATGTTCTCTTTCACTCCGCCACCAGAGTCCTCTGAATCTGGAGCAGGGGGTTTATTCGATTTTTGTGTCGCGTTATATCCTGCAGACATCCCACACCAGAGGAGAAACCAACCAGCTTCAATTATTTCAGCTATCTTCCCAGCCCCACGCTCGTTTACTGGGTAAAGAGGGCCAAGAAAACCAAGTCTCCAAGCGGGAACCACCCTGTGTGCGACCACTGCCCTTGGCCGAAACCAGAAGTCGGACTCTCCCATTAAAGGGACCAGCAAGAAAAAAACGATAGCGCAAGAATAGTCAGCAACTCGTATGATTACATCATTGCAATCCATATGTGATTTCGGAACGGGAGAATATAATGCCGAGTCTCACCATCCTTCACTTTATTGTTTTCCGCACTACATCTCACTGCTCTCTCTCCTCCCCCCCCCCCCCCCCCCCCCCCCCCAATTCCCCAAGCTCCCCTGACACCAGGGCTGAATCTGCTCAGTGACAAAATTGTCATACAATAAAAATAATTTTTATTTTCTTGATATATATAAATCAATATTTATTTATATATACATATCCAGTACTCATTGGAAGACAAAGGAGAAAGAGAGTGTTTAACACTCCAATTAAATAAATAACACGACCAATCCTCACCAAATGAGAATTAGCTTGTTAATTTTCACTTTTCGTCCACTTTTTATTAGAAAATCTATATTGATGTTTCACATCAAGTTCCAGTTCTGAATACTCAATGGTGGTTAAATATTTATTTAAATAAACATTTGATAAGGTACAGGATGTGCTGATTTTTATCGTGCTGAATATACAGGGGATTGAGAATATATTCCTGAAATAGCTGCAATTATTTTGGGGGGGATCTGACACTGCTGATCCCATTCCAATTGCCTCTGGTACGTGCAGTATAGCTTGCCAAACAACATTTCTCGAAAGCTTTATTGTTATTAAGCTTTCAGTTGAATGGCACTGACCATGTTGGCCAGCGAGCATGGCCACAGAACACTTCACTTCCAACAAAGGAGAGCAGGTTTCATGGGAGTAGCAAAGACGAAAGTGGAAAGCAACAACTTGCATTTATATAGTGCCTTTAATGCGGAAGGCATCATAAGACATTTTATAGGAGCGCTATCAAACGGAATTTGACATCAAATCACATCAGGAGAACTCAGAGGATTAAAGCTTTGCCAAAAAGGCAGGTTTCAAATAAAGTTAAAAGATTTTTTAAAATTTGACATTGATCCACATAAGGAGATATTCGGATAGATGATCAAAAGGCTTGGTCACGGGTAGGTTTGTGGAGCATTGTACAGGAGGGGAGGCATGTAGAAAAGGCAGAAGGGTTCAGAGAGGGAATTACAGAGCTCAGGGCCTAAGCAGCCCAAAGTGTGGGTGCCTAGGATATTGGGAATGTGCAGGAGACCAGAGTTGGACTCTTACTTAAGGAATACCACAGGTCGAACCGTGTAAAGAAAAGTTGGCCACGGAACAAACAGATCCTGTTTTGGCAATGGCGAAATGAGATAATTTGCTTATATTGTTCACAATCATGCATAAGGCCATGCAAAGGTAAAGTCGAGGATAAAGTTTTGTACAAAATAATCTGATGTTACTCTAGCTTGTAAATCCATTCCGCCTGCAGCCCCCACACCCCACCCCCAACCCCAGAAATACCCAAATTTGGCCGTGCAATTTCCTGAAGATTTCCCAACAGGAACTCCTGGAACTCTGTGCAGTGATGGTTCAGATGTGCAGCATTTCTTAAAGGGCATTTACAGAAGCTTGGAAGCTGGTCAACCACGAGCCCAGCTGGTGAAGACCCAGAGTGGGCAAGGAGAAGAAATACATCCTTAAAAAGTGCAACCCGGTGGCGCAGTGGTTAACAGTGCTGCCTCACGGCACCTGGGACCCGGGTTCGATCCTGGCCCTGAATCACTGTCCGTGTGGAGTTTGCACATTCTCCCCGTGTCTGCTTGGGTTTCACCCCCACAACCCAAAGATGTGCAGGTTAGGTGGATTGGCCCTTAATTGGAAAAGAAAAAAATTGGGTACTCTAAATTAAAAAGAAAAGAACCAAACAAATGAGGTTGGGTAGCGTGCTCTTTCCAAGGGCTGGTGCAGACTCAATAGGCCGAATGGTCTCCTTCTGCACTGTAAATTCTATGAACCCAAAGGTGTGCAGGAATTGGCCACACTAAACTGCCCCTTAATTGGAAAATGAAGAATTGGATACTCTAAATGTTTTTAAAAAGATGTTTACTGTACGTATGGAGTAGAATGCATTCACGCATTCATGAGGAGATCTAAAGTCAATGGGCGGGATTCTTTGTCCAGTGCCACGGAATTTCAAAATTCAATTGGGTGGAAAATGCCCATGAGTTGAAAATCGGGGCTGGCGCCAGGCGCCTGACAGAATGCCATGTTCTGATGCCTTGACATCGGCGTGAATGCATTCTACTCCATACATCCAGGAAACACCTTTTTAAAAATTTAGAGTACCCAATTCTTTATTTGCCAATTAAGGGGCAATTTAGTGCGGCCAATTCACCTACCCTGCAGTGTAGAAGGAGACCATCCGACCCATTGAGTCTGCACCAGCCCTTGGAAAGAGCACGCTACCCAAGCCCACACCTCCACCCTATCCCCGCAACCCAGTAAGCCCACCTAACCTTTTTGGACACTAAGGGCAATTTAACATGGCCAATCCACTTAACCTGCACATCTTTGGACTGTGGGTGGAAACCGGAGCACCCGGACGAAACCCACGCAGACACGGGGAGAACGTGCAGACTCCGCACAGACAGTGACCCAAACCTGGAATTGAACACAGGTCCCTGACGCTGTGAAGCAACAGCGGTAACCGCTGTGCTAATGTGCCAGGTTGTAGAGGCGAGCAGTAAACGTCGTTGGTGTATCACTAACTGGTCCGATTCGGTATCCTCCAGGTCCCCCGCGCTGCTCCGCCTCCACCAGGAGGAATTACCAACTGTGGGTTTCACTTGTGGTTTTAAAAATCGGGAGACAAGCGCCGTGGCTGCTGAGGGAGAGAAAGGAGGTTGGACATGTTCACAGAGACACGACAATGGGCTGCTGTTCCTGCCACTTGCATTGGGGCGGGTGGGGGGGTCAGCCCCCGGGACCGGGGTGTCCAGGCATGAACTGCTGCAGCCTGCAAGGCAGCCATCTTGCTACGCACCCCGCTGACTGCCCACCGTGGCTACGTAGAGTTACACCGGCTGTGTGGGTGCCCCCACCCCATCAGTGAAATGCAGGCCAGGGCCACTATGTAACCCATTGGGCCTGATTGAGCACGGGAGCCCACACCATGCTAACATGCCTGCCTTTCACCCCCTGAAGACAGTGGACTTCAGAATCCAATCAGGACTGGTGATCTTCATCCCTGCCACCGCAGTCCTGGGGGATGTACTGAGGCTGTATGAGCAGGAACAACTCGGGGAGGACCCTGCAGCGGCGGATCCTGCTGCTGATAACAGGAGATAGGCAATGGGGATGGAGAGCCCAACAGACCGAGGAGGAGGTGGGAAGGAGGCGCCGCATTAGGTCTCGTGTGTAGCGACAACGCCTGTCATTCAAGGACCTGCCGGAGAGGCATGCCATCGAAAACTCCGGCTGAGCAGGGAGACAGTGCAACATTTCTGCTGGATAATGGCATACCTGGAACCGCGTGGGAATGGGGGCAGGCAAGTTGACAGTCACCCTGAGCCTTAATGCCATGAGGCCGTTCTAGGCGCCGAGTGGACACCTGTCTGGGATCTCAAAGTGCACAGGTTCACCCGCGCTACCAGGGGGGCCCTATGTGACCAGTTGGCGCAATAAATCCATTTCGATGTGGACCAACCCCACCAGGATGCCCGGGCAACGGAGTTCGCCACCATTGCCGGTTTGCCCCAGGTCCAGGGGGTAATCGACTCGATGCATGTCCCCCTGCGTGGGTTTCCTCCGGGTGCTCCGGTTTCCTCCCACAGTCCAAAGATGTGCGGGTTAGGTGGATTGACCATGCTAAATTGCCCACAGTGTGCAAAATTGCCCTTAGTGTTGGGTGGGGTTACTGGGTTATGGGGATAGCGTGGAGGTGTGGAACTTGGGTAGGGTGCTCTTTCTAAGAGCCGGTGCAGACTCGATGGGCCGAATGGCCTCCTTCTGCACTGTAAATTCTATGATACTCTACGAGCACTGGCCCATGATAGGCCTGTCTTCACAAACCAAAAGGGGTTCCACTCGAACGTGCAGCTGCTGTGTGACCATGAACTACACATTATCGTGCACACTGCCCGATACCAGAGCAGTGTGCACGATGCCTTCATCCTGGCACACTCAGCGGTTCCTGACACCTTTGAGGTGCACCCCCAGGTGTGGGTTTGGCTCCGCATCAGGCGACAGGTGTTATCCACTGCGGTCATGGTTGATGACGCCTACGCGGGGCCACAGACCAACGCAGAGACCCACTACAATGACACGAGTGTGATCAAGCGGTGCATCGGCATCCTGAAGGTACGATTCAGGTGCTTGGACTGCTCTGGAGGGGCTATCCAGTATCATGCGAGGAGAGTCTCCCATCATGGTGGCCTGCTGAGTTCTTCACAACATCACGCAGCAGAGGGGTGACGTGTTGGAAGAGGGGGATGAACCCCAGGCCTCATCCGATGAGGAGGATGCGGGGGAAGGTCAGGATGGGCAGGGCATGGAGCGCCGGCATGCACGGGACCCTCTAATCACCTCCAGGTTCACCAAATATGGGGCCTGGCCAACGGCACGAATGACCCGTCCCATTACCCCCCAACCCCCTCCGTGATTCCTACCTGCCTCACTACGGGGTACAGGCCCTGGGTTGGCAGTAACAGCGGATCTTGTCCATGGGAAGGAGGGTGATGACAACCTGCTCTGCGATGAGCTCTGGTGCTCCACATCGATTGACAGTGTCTGACTCCTGCCCACAGCTGCACTTTCCACCAACCACCTGGGCGATCCCTGCATGCAAGCTGGCCAATCCATCACATGGTCCCAACGAACCCTTTGGGTGGCAGAGGTGGGGGGGGGGGGGGCAGAGTACCAGGGCAAGGTGCCCCCACACCCCCTCTGCAGCCAGCCCAGCCCAACCTTCACAGCCTCCTGACAGAGCTCTGAGGTAGATTGAAATGTTTGTGCACAGGTGTTTACTGTGTAATGGTGAACTTTTATGTACAAGTCTGTGCCCTAGCCCCTAACGCTATCCTATGTGCTTCACCTATAATAATAATAATCGCTTATTGTCACAAGTAGACTTCAATGAAGTTACTGTGAAAAGCCCCAAGTCGCCACAATCCGCCTATGCCAACTTAACTGGTGACTAACGTTTTGACCTTCGCATTGTCAAACGCTACATCTAGGTAGTTCCCCAGGCAGTACATCAGGAGTGGAGGCGGCCTGCTGTGATTCCCGCACTGAGACGTGCGTCCCCCTTGGCGGCGACCGACTCGGGAGTCCCAAGTGACATGGTGTTGTGCCTGCTGCCCAGTGAAAGTGAAACAATTGGGAGCAAGGTTCTCGCAATCCATAGTCCCCCTGCCCAGTAGCAGGCTCTTAAAAATTGAACAGTGGGCAGAAGGGGACTAGAAAAGCACAAGGTCCCAGTTTAAAGTCTTTAACCAAAGTAGAAGCATAATACTCAGTGGGCGGGATTCTCCGTTTCAGAAGTGCGGCAGGAATGCAGGTGGGGTGGGGAATCCGAGGTGTTGCGGGAGTCACCGGCATGGGCCCCATCACCTGGGCTACCCCCTGGGACGAGGATGCAACCGATCAAACTCCTGGGGCTGCCCCGCCACCTGGCACTGCCAGTCCTGGAGGCCTGCTCTCGTCTCAACATGGATCTACGGGCTCGCAGCCATGAAGTACAGGGACTGGGCCACCTCCCTCTGGGACTGGGCCAATTTAGTCACCGCTTCAATCCCGGCGTCAACACTTCTGAAACGGAGTTGACCCGGGCGTTCACCACCTTGGAAATAGTCCTTGCAAAACTGCTCCAAAACCCATCCAGCGCCGGGCACAACCAGAACATATGTACGTGATTTGCCGGGCTCCCCGAGCACCTCCCACATCTGTCCTCCACCCCAAAGAACCTACTCACCCTCACCCCTGTCACGTGCGCTCTGTGAGTAACTTTGAACTGTATTAGGCTGAGCCTGGCGCAAGAGGAGGAAGAATTAACCCTACTCAGGGCATCAGCCAACACCCCCTCATCTATCTCCTCCCCACGCTCCTCCTCCCTCTTGCCCTTTAACTCCTCCACCGAGGCCGCCTCCTCTTCCTTCAGCTCCTGGTAATCGCCGAAACCTTGCCTTCTCCAACCCATACACCCAAAATCACCCTGTCCTGAATCCCACGTGCCGGAAGCAGCGGGTATTCCCTCACCTGCCGCCTCACAAACGCCCTCACTTGCATGTACCTGAAAATGTTTCCCGGGGGTAGCCCAAACTTCTCCTCCAGCGCCCCTAGGCTCGCAAACGTCCCATCGATGAACAGGTCCCCCATTCTTCTAATCCCTGCCCGATGCCAGCTCCGAAACCCCCCATCCATCCTTCCCGGGACGAACCGATGATTCTCCCGAATCAGGGACCAAACCGAGGCTCCCACCTCGCCCTGTGTCGCCTCCACTACCCCCAGATCTTCAGCGTCACCGCCACCACCGGACTCGTGGTGCAACTTGTCAGCGAGAGCGGCAGCGGTGCTGTCACCAGCGCCCTCCGGCTCGTGCCCACACAGGACGCCATCTCTAGCCTCTTCCACGCCGCCCCCTCTCCCTCCATTACCCACTTACGGATCATTGCCACATTGGCTGCCCAATAATAGCCACACGGATTCGGCAGCGCCAGCTCCCCCCCTGTCCCTGCTACGCTCCAGAAACACTCTTCACCCTCGGGGTCTTATTCGCCCACAAATCCCATAATGCTCCTGCTTACTCGTTTGAAAAGGCCTTGGGGATCATAATGGGAAGGCACTGGAGCACAAAGTGAAACCTCGGGAGGACCGTAATTTTGACCGACTGCACCCTACCCACTAGTGAGAGTGGCAGCATATCCCATCTTTTAAAATCCTCCTCCATCTGCTCCACCAACCGCGTCAAATTGAGCTTGTGCAGGGCCCCCCAACTCCTAGCAACTTGGATCCCTAGGTACCGAAAGCTCCATTCCGCCCTCTTCAGCGGTAGCTCGTCTATCCCCCTTCCCTGGTCCCCTGAATGCACCACAAAGAGCTCACTCTTCCCTACGTTGAGTTTATACCCCGAAAAGTCCCCAAACTCCCTAAGGATCCGCATGATCTCCGCCATCCCTCCACTGGATCCGCCACATACAACAACAGGTCGTCGGCATACAATGACACCCGGTGTTCCTCCCCCCCCTCCCCGGACCAGTCCTCTCCATTCCCTGGACTTCCTCAGTGCCATGGCCAACTCTCAATTGCCAGTGCAAACAACAAGGGGGACAAGGGGCACCCCTGCCTCGTCCCCCGGTACAGCCGAAAGTACTCTGACCTCTGCCGGTTCGTAGCCACACTCGCCACTGGGGCTCTATATAGCAGCCTGACCCAACTGATGAACCCCTCCCCGAACCCAAACCTCCGCAACACTTCCCAAAGATACTCCCACTCCACCCGATCAAAGGCCTTCTCCGAGTCCATAGCTGCCACTACCTCCACTTCCCCCTCCACCGAGGGCATCGTAATCACATTGAGGAACCTCTGCACATTTGTGTTTAGCTGCCTACCCGTCACAAATCCCGTCTGGTCCTCATGAATCACCCCCGGGATACAGTCCTCAATTCTCGTAGCCAGCACCTTTGCCAGCAATTTAGCGTCAACATTGAGGAGCGAGATCGGTCTATACGACCCACATTGAAATGGATCCTTGTCCCGCTTCAAGATCAAAGAAATCAGCGCCCTGGACATTGTCGGGGGCAAGGTCCCCCCCCCTCCCTCGCCTTATTAAAAGTCCTCACTAGCAACGGGCCCAGCAGGTCCATGTATTTCCTGTAGAATTCAACCGGGAACCCATCCGGCCCCGGGGCCTTCCCCGCCTGCATGCTCCCCAATCCTTTAACCAGCTTCTCCAGTCCAATCGGTGCCCCCAAACCAGCCACCTCCTCCTCCTCCACCCTTGGGAACCCCAGCTGATCTACGAATCGTCGCATCCCCCCCTCCCCCGCTGGGGGCTCAGACCTGTACAGATCCCCATAGAAGTCCCTAAATACCTTGTTTATTCTCACCGCACTCCGCACCGTATTCCCCCCTCTATCCTTGACTCCACCAATCTCCCTCGCTGCCTCCCTCTAACGAAGCTGATGTGCCAGCATCCGACTCGTCTTCTCCCCATACTCATACGTCGCCCCCTGCGCTTTCCTCCACTGTGCCTCTGCTTTCCCCGTGGTCAACAGGTCGAATTCCATCTGGACGTTCCGTCGCTCCCTAAGTAGCCCCTCCTCGGGGGCCTCTGCATACCTCCTGTCTACCCTTAGAATCTCCCCACCTCTCCCTCTTCTCCCTGTGGGCCCTAATGGAGATTAGCTCTCCCCTGACCACCGCCTTCAACGCCTCCCAGACAACCCCCACCTGCACCTCCCCGTTGTCGTTGGCCTCCAAATATCTTTCAATACACCCCCGCACCCGCCCGCACACCCCCTCATCCGCCAACAGTCCCACATCGAGGCGCCACAGCGGGCGCTGGTCCCTCTCCTCCCCCAACTCCAGCTCCACCCAATGTGGGGCGTGGTCCGAGATAGCAATGGCCAAATATCCCATTCCCTCCACTTTCGGGATTAGCGCCCTACTCAAAATGAAAAAATCTATCCGGGAGTAGGCTCTATGGACGTGGGAAAAGAAGGAAAATTCCCTGGCCAGCGGCCTGGCAAACCTCCATGGATCCACTCCCCCCATCTGGTCCATTAACCCCCTGAGCACCTTGGCCGCAGCCAGCCTCTTACCCGTCCTGGACCTAGAGCAGTCCAGTGCTGGGTCCAGCACCGTGTTAAAGTCCCCCCCCCACCCATTATCAAGCTTCCTACCTCCAGATCCGGAATCCGACCCAGCATGCGTTTCATAAATCCGGCATCATCCCAATTCGAGGCATATACGTTCACCAGTACCACCCGAACCCCCTGCAACCTACCACTCACCATCACATATCGACCTCCATTATCCGCTACAATATTCAGTGCCTCTAACGACACCCGCTTCCCCACTAGTATTGCAACCCCTCTGTTCTTCGCATCCAGCCCTGAATGAAAGACCTGCCCTACCCATCCCTTTCTCAGCCTAACCTGATCTGCCACCTTCAGATGTGTCTCCCGGAGCATAACCACGTCTGCCTTCAGTCCCTTTAAGTGCGCGAACACCCGGGCCCTCTTGACCGGCCCGTTCAGGCCCCTCACATTCCAAGTTATCAGCCGGATTGGGGGGCTGCTCCCCCCCCCCGACTAGCCATCTCCTTTTCTCGGCCAGCCACGTGCCCGCGCCTCCCGCACCCTCCAGTCCCCTAGGCAGCGGACCCCCGCCCCAACTACCTCTCCTACTTCCAGCTCCCTTTTGGCCAATGCAGCAGTTCCCTCCCCCCTGCTAGATCCTCATCTAGCCATGTTGCTCCCCCATGACACGACCGTAAGTCAGCTGACCCCGGCCTCTCCCGCCATTCCATCGACCCCCCCAGTGTGAGAATCCCCCCACCCCTTGGCAGTCACTGTACACTCCTCCAGCCCTCCCCCGGCCCCGCCCCCATCCTTCCCTAACGCGGGAAAAAGCCCGCGCTATCCTGAGCCGGCCCCGCCCCCTCTGGCGCAGCTCCTTTTTGCGGCCTTACTCCCTATCCCCGGGCCTCCACCCCCCACCCCCCCCCCCCCTCTTCCTCCGTGGGGCCCTGCCCCTCCAACACCGACGACCACGCTCTCCCACAACCCCCACATCAAATCCATTCACCCATCCCCACCCAGCACTCAAGCAAAAAGAACATTCCCCAGACGCGGTAAACACAGTAAACATCCCCCCTCGACAAACCATCGATTTGAGTCCAACTTTTCAGTCTGTATGAAGTTCCATGCCTCTTCAGGTGTTTCAAAATAGTAGTGCCGATCTTGGAACGTGACCCACAATCGCACTGGCTGCAGCAACCCGAACTTCACCCCCTTCCGATGGAGCACCGCCTTGGCCCGGTTGAAATCAGTCCTCTTCTTAGCCACTTCCGCACTCCAGTCCTGATAAATTCGGATCTCTGTGTTCTCCCACCTGGTGCTCCGCTCTATTTTGGCCCATCTCAGGACACACTCTCTGTCCACAAAGCGGTGGAACCTCACCGCTACAGCCCTTGGCAGCTCGTGGCTTTGGGTCTCCTTGCTGTCACCTTCCCACGCTGGAAGCCGTCGAACAATTGCCGTTGGGGCCCCTCTGAAGAGCCCAAAAGTCCGTTCCCGGCGGGAGCTGCCGAACGTGCGACCTACCTAGGCACAACTGCAACCGGAAGCCCGCAGCAAATATATTTTACCAGCATTGCAACTCGGGAGCAATTTGGGAACAATGGAGCAACCCGGACCTGTATAGAATCATAGAGCAGAAAGGAAGCTATTCCACCCACCCTGCCCGTGCCAGGCCGGTGAAAGAGCTATCCAATCGGTCTCCATCTCCCCGCCAATACCCTTGCAACGGTTATTATTAAATTTACTCGCACATGCAGCGCTCAAGTTCAATCTCAATCATTGAGATTTAAAGTTACTGATTTGGCCCCATTGGCAGCCCTCGGTCTTTTTCTGAATTCTCAACCCCACAGGAAATTAAAAATTTAGACAAGACATGAAAACCAAATCTTGCAACTGTATTTAATTTACAGACGAAAAGTTTACACTCTTGTCCTGTCGCAAGGGTTCCTTCCGGGCTGACATTTTGAGTTTGAAAGCTGCCCCGAGGGCTGACCAGTTGCACCGATGATCATGATGTGATAATAATAATCTTTATTATTGTCACAAGTAGGCTTACATTAACACTTGAAGTTATTGTGAAAATCCCCTAGTCGCCATACTCCAGCACCTGTTCGGGTACACTGAGGAAGAATTCAGAATGTCCAAACTACCTAACAGCACGTCTTTCGGGACTTGTGTGGGAGGAAACCGGAGGAAACCCACGCAAACACGGGGAGAACGTGCAGTCTCCGCACAGACAGTGATCCAAGACGGGAATCGAACCTGGGACCCTGGCACTGTGAAGCAACAGTGCTAACCATTGTACTACCGTGCACGTTTTATTTTCACTGCAAACACTCACCAAGCCTGTGTTCATGCCAGGAACCCAAGGAGATCAATTAAATCTCTCTAAATTCTTCTGTTTCGCCACATGCACAGCAGAGGCACAGCACAAGGTTTTGTGAGGTGCTGAAAATCTCTGAAGAGCTACGAGAGACACGCAAGCAGCCATTCACAAAGATGAAGCTTGCTAAAAACACAATTAGTTGGCAGTGTGCAAGTAATGTTTATGTACTCCATTAATACAGACATCAGGTACAAAAGCGAGGAGCAAATGATAACCTTTATCCCTCAGCTGGAGCATTGCACAGAGTGTACACGGTAACACAGTGGTTAGCAATGATGCTTCACATCGCCAGGGTCCCAGGTTCGATTTCCGCTTGGGCCACTGTCGGTGCAGAGTCTGCACGTTCTCCCCGTGTCTGCGTGGGTTTCCTCCGGGTGCACAGGTTTATCATATCCCAGCAACAAACCCTGGCTCAAAATACCTTAATTGGTTTTGATACAATGTGGAGGAACAGAGTCACAAGACTGCTAATTAGTTTTAATAACATTTTAAAAATTATTAAACGTGAAACAATAGGATTATAATACATTACGACTGCTTCCCCGCCCTTATCTCAAAAATCCCACACAGGTTTTAGGATTAGCATAAATTACAAAGTATATCTTAACCTACAATGTTCTCATTAACTTAATGTCCCTTTTAAGCACACAAGATGACTGTGAGCAAATGCACTCTCCGCTCTGACCGCAAGTGAATGTTTGCGGATGCCTCCTCGAGTCCCCCAGATGATTGTCATGTGAGAGTTTTCAAACACCACTCCCATAAACACGCTTTGTCATCTGCTCTCATAACGATGCTTTCTCTTGGCGGTCTACATTCAAAAAAATCCAGCCGAGGCTTTACAAATTACTCCCTCAATCCAAGCTTCCACTCCACTTTTCACAGCTAATCCAGTCCAGGATTTTGCACCAGCTCCTTTAGGATTTCTTTGGCCGGGATTCTCCGATGCCAGTGCGGCCCACTACCGCTGTCGGCGAGGGCGGAGAATTTGGCGCTCAGCCAAATCTCCCATTCCCTGCAGCAGGACCGGAGAATCCCGCCGGCATGGAGGGACAGGGAATCCCTTAAATCGACCTTTGTTTTCCAAAGAAAAGTAGCCTTCAAAGGAGAATACTGGATAAATACTTGGAAGGGAAGCATTTGCAGGGTTTTGGAGAAAAAGTTGGAGAGCGGGGGAAATTGCTTACTTCTGTCAAAGAGCTGGCATGACATGGTCAAATGGTTCCCCCGCTGTGATGGTATCTTTCTGTGGTACTGTGAGACGGGAAAGGGGAAATTTGAAAGAAGTGCTGAAAATGATGAGGGTTTTCAATAGAGTAGATAGGGAGAAACCGTTTCCACCGACCAGAGAATGCAAATTTAAGACAGCTGGCAAAGTTCCAGAGGTGAGATTGTTTTTTTTTACACAGCAAGTAGTTATGATCTAGAATACACTGCCTGAAAAGCAGGTTCAAAATGAAATTGGATAGACACTTGATGAGGAAAATATACAGAGTGAAGAAAAGGAGCAGCGGAGTGGGATTAGCTCTTTCAACAAACTGACATCGACACGATAGGCTGAATACTCCTCCCCTTTTATATATGAGCTGGGATTCTCTGGAGCTGCCAGCCAGCGGCGGGAATCACCATGGCCCGGTGAATCGGGCGTTGGGCAAAAAATTAGTTTGACAAGTTGCAAGTCTCCCGGACGCCCCACCAGCCTCAACCGAATCCCAGACGGCCCAAAGGAGGTTCCCACCCGTACCTGCGGAATCATAGAAATAGGTCATCATCCCTAATTTGAGTCTCAATTACGGCAGGACGCCCAAGTCACCTGCCACCTGGCATCTTCTAGGCCCTCCCCGGCCAGGCGCCCCACTGGCCTGAATTGGTGCAAGTTCTGACAGGCCAACTGACTGACGCACATTCCAGGAAAGACATCTGACCTGAGGCCCCCAGCCCAGCTCAAGCCCCCCGAAACCCCACCCCCCATGAAGGACACCCTGGAGGTAAGTGTAGGGAGGGTACTCACCCTGTCGGAGTGCAAGGTGCCAGGTTGAAACTGCCAAGGGGTGGGGCCTGAAGGAGGGTATCTGTGGGGAGAGACTGGAGGGAGGTGAGGGGGATTTGGAGGGTCGGACTGGGGGGGCTATAGTTGGATGCGGGAGGTACCGCAGCAGTATTCTGACATCGGGGAACCCTTTTTCTCCGAGGAGCAGGACTTCACAGAGATTAGGCTCTGTCCCTCTCGGGTCCAGCGAAAACCCCAATCCTCGCTGGCGGGAGCACTGAGCCTTCAATTGGCAAAATCGCGCCCATGATTTTATGTTTTGCATTTAGTATTTGTCATCCTCCATATAAATCAGTGGAGGTACATCACTGGTAAGCAACAATACTCAGTCCCCTGCCTACCCCCCCCCCCCCCCCCCCCCCAAGCACTGGACTACCTCTTGCTAAATCTCAAAAGAGCTTCCAGTCAGTTTACCTCCCATCCCCTTGATCATTAGCTTGTTTTAAGAACGACAAAATACTTGAGTAACTTAGTCCTGAACTTGTTCAAGGGAAGTCCTAGGTAATTCCTTAACTTTCCCAAGTGTGGTGTCCGTTAAATTGCTAACATTTGGATGTTCTATGCCTGCCAACACCATCACCACCACACGGTTTTTCACTAACTTTCCATTTAACTACAAAGGTGGCCTCACTAAGCCCTTTGAAACAAAGGGACTGCTAGAACGTTTACCCAAAGACTTTCCCAGCAGCGGACTTCACTCAAATGAACCAGCATTGAAGTTAAGAAAAAAATATCAAGTTAAACTGAATTGTCACACTGACTGTGTGGAAATGAGGACCATCCAGCTGTTTGGAAAACTGGAGAACACATTCTTAAATGGTACGCCTGGAAACGTGAAAAAACAGGAAGTCAATAAAATCTTTTAACTCGTAAACCATTTAAAGTTTTTATTGAACAAAAAGACGTGGAATTGGAAATCAGACAGTCCACAATAAGTAAATATAAAACTAACATAGGAATCATAGAATCCCAACAGTGCAGAAGGAGGCCAGTCGGCCTGTCGAGTCTGCACGGCCTCTGCTCCCGATAGAGCACTTAGTCCCGTGACCCCACCTAACAATTAGGCAATATTAACACGGCCAATCCACCTAACTTGAACATCTTTGGACTGTGGGAGAAAACCGGAGCATCAGGAAGAAACATGCAGACGCGGGGAGAATGTGCAAACTCCACGCAGTCACCAGGGGCAGGATTCTCCCGCAATCGGCGGGATGGGCCGCCGCCAAGAACTGCGTGAACCACTCCGCCGTCGGGCCACCCGGAAGTTGAGGAATCCTCCGCACTTCCGGGGGCTAGGTCGGCGCCGGAGGGGTTGGCGCCGTGCCAACTGGCACTGAAGGGTCGCATGCACAGAACCGCCGGCGTGTTCTGGCGCATGCGCAGGGAGTTTCTTCTCCGCGCCGGCCATGGAGCCGTATAGAGGCCGGCGCGGAAGGGAGGAGTGCCCTGGCACAGGCCTGCCCACAGATTCGCGGGCCCCGATCGGGGGTCAAGCCATCGTGCGCGCCCCCCCCCCCCCCCGAATACTCCACTAGACGGCCCATAATTGCCAAGGATTTTTTTTTAAAGCCTCCAAATTTTAAAATATGAGGCAGGGCTCACAATTTTAAAGCCCCCACCCCTCCATCCTCGCTGATTGGGGGGTGGGGCGGGGGGGGGGGGGGGAGGAATCAAGGGACATAGCATTCTGCAAATTGCAGCGCTGAACGTATTGCCACTTTCTCCGTCCACCTGCTCTCATTTTGCTAGGGGTCTTGAGAACAGGAACCAGAGCTCACTGTCTGATTCAGCCCACTGCCACAGTAACATATGCAAGTCAGAACCCTATGATATCCAACTGTAGGCAGGTTGTTAATTAGCCACAATCCACCAGGGACCGTAGGCATCTCTCTCTATTAGGCAGAGAAATTGGTTATATAGCTTGAGGGGCACTTCTCCACATAAAGCAAGGAATCAAGTCTCATGTCTACCTCAGCCAGAACAGGAATTGAACCCACACCGTTGCTATTATTTTGAACCGTATGCTAGTTATCGAGCCAAATGAGCTAACCAGCTGCCTTTTATGCAAAGGAAACTGCAGCAATTCTCAAGTACCCAATAAGAGTATTGATACGGTAGGATGGCCTAAACAGTGGCCCTTAAATTTACAGCATAGGGCCTGAAAAGATGTTTCTGTGGCCAGGCAGTAGAATGCTAAGTCTGTTTCTGGTAGTTTCTTGTCCTCTTATTTTTTTTTAATCCAACTTGGAGTAGCTACCAGATTCCTCCCCCCCCCCCACCCTGGACTGGACTCCACCAAGAGATTGAGCCTTAAGGAGGGGGCAGTGAGGCGAAAAATAATGCTTTTTAATGCATGATTTATTTTCATTTCTTTATTAACATTCGTGGGGGTTTTGCTTGTTTTTGGATGTGATTCTTTGTTTCTGCTCAACTGTGCCAAATGTTTCTTTTATAAAAACCAGCCAAGCAGATAATTTATTGACATTCAGGTCCATTAACTGTCAAGTTACAGAGATTTCTATTTAAAACAAAGCTTCCTAAATCTAGCTATCCAGGATTTATTAATCTATAATGCTGACCAACTTGGATGCCTAGCAATGTTATGCTTGGATGAGCTGTTGACTGTGTGAAAGCGGCACTTTGCAACCTTTAAGCCTCATGCTTTCTGCGGCGAGTGTGAAAGCAGTATCAAACATTCTACTGCAGTGCAACCGTTTCTCTTTCCTGTTAACGTGTACCAGCGCAACATGCTGTCAATCCAGTCTGATCGCTGGGGCCCAGAAACGAACTGCCAATATTCTAAATGCCCAGCATTAATCACGGGGGAAATTGTTATTCTTGGATTGAGATTACTAACTCAAAGTATTAATGTTTGCATCGGCAAAACTTTAAAATGGAGAATGAGTTAATTTGGGCAATAGGAATCGCGCAGCTGATTCGGACAGTGATGAATCCAGTCCATTTGCTGCTGATTTGTAGATTTGCATTGTAGATTTCATGGAAAATAAACAGGAAAAGAGCAACCTCGGGAAAGTTTTATTAAACTGTGTTTCTTCCCCGCCCCCTGAGGATGCTGATTCTTTCTTGCTTCGATTCCTAGAGCCACTGTCAGTCCTCCCGAAGCTTGTCTGAGCTGCCTAGAACCTAAACAGTGGTGGACGGAATTCAACCTTGAGAGCATCGCAGATGAGGCAGATTGTGCCCCCATCTTAAATCCACGTGTGCACGAGTTTATTAAACAATTCCTTTTCCGTCTTCCCTCCAGTCCAGTAGATTTGAGGCCAGTTGACACTTCAGTTGAGATCAGCTAACCCGGCCCAGATTTGAGAATGAACTTGTTTACCTGGTTCATTCCGACACCAGCCAAAAAATACTTTCACTGCCGAGCACCATGCTCTCTGCAGTAACTCTTTGAGTTTGTGTGCCTTGCACAAACTATGTCCTCTGTAACTGTAATGATGGTGAATCATTCCTGTCCAGTACTCAACACCGACAACTGCCAATCTCCAGACGCAATTCTGCAACTCATCCGCTTCATTCTGGATTACAACATCTTCACCTTCGACAACAAGTTCTTCATCCAGACGCACGGAACAGCCATGGGGACCAGATTTGCACCCCAATACGCCAACATCTTCATGCACAATTTGAACAAGACCTACTCACCTCACAGGACCTTCAACCAACGTTATACACCAGATACATCGATGACATTTTTTTCCTTTGGACCCATGGCGAAGAATCACTGAAACGACTACACAATGACATCAATAAGTTCCATCCAACCATCAGACTCACCATGGACTATTCTCCAAAATCAGTTGCATTCTTGGACACACTCGTCTCCATCAAGGACGGTCACCTCAGCACTTCGCTTTACCGCAAGCCCACGGATACCCTCACGATGCTCCACTTCTCCAGCTTCCATCCTAAACACATTAAAGAAGCCATCCCCTATGGACAAGTTCTCCATATACACAGGATCTGCTCAGACGAGGAGGAGCGCAACAGACATCTACAGACTTTGAAAGATGCCCTCGTACGAACGGGATATGGCGCTCGACTCATCGATCGACAGTTCCAACGCGCCACAGCAAAAAAACGCACCGACCTCCTCAGAAGACAAACATGGGACACAACTGACAGAATACCCTTCGTCGTCCAGTACTTCCCCGGAGCGGAGAAACTACAACATCTTCTTCACAGCCTTCAACACGTCATCGATGAAGATGAACATCTTGCCAAGGTCATCCCCACACCCTCACTATTTGCCTTCAAACAACCGCGCAACCTCAAACAAACCATTGTTTGTAGCAAACTACCCAGCCTTCAGAACAGTGACCACAACACCACACAACCCTGCCATGGCAATCTCTGCAAGACGTGCCAGATCATCAACATGGATACCACCATTACACGTGAGAACACCACCCACCATGTATGCGGTACATACTCGTGCGATCGGCCAACGTCGTCTACCTCATATGCTGCAGGAAAGGATTTCCCGAAGTGTGGTACATTGGCCAGACCATGCGGACGCTGAATGAACGGACATCGCGCGACAATCATCAGGCAGGAATGTTCCCTTCCAGCCGGGGAACACTTCAGCAGTCAAGGGCATTCAGCCTCTGATCTCCGGGTAAGCGTTCTCCAAGGCGGCCTTCAGGACTCGCGACAACGCAGAATCGCCGAGCAGAAACTTATAGCCAAGTTCCGCACACATGAGTGTGGCCTCAACCAGGACCTGGGATTCATGTCGTATTACATTCATCCCCCGCCATCTGGCCTGCAAAATCCTACCAACTGTCCTGGCTTGATACAATTCACACCTCTTTAACCTGGGGTTACCCCATCTCTGGATCTGTAAAGATTTAATCACCTGCTAATGCCCGGATTCCAAGCATTGTCTGACATCTTTGAATTTGTCTATATATGTGTTTCTGGAACATAACCTCTTCATTCACCTGAGGAAGGAGCAGCGCTCCGAAAGCTAGTGACATTGAAACAAACCTGTTGGACTTTAACCTGGTGTTGTAAGACTTCGTACTGTGCTCACCCCAGTCCAACGCCGGCATCTCCACATCATTCTTTAAAGCAGCACTCTTCTTTCAATGCTTACCTCCATTGGGAAGCTGCTGGCCTGCTGCTTTAAGCTCAGCATTGAGGGGACTGCTGCAGCCAAGCAGAAATTTGCTTCCCTTCATGATAAGCCACAGCTAGAGTGGAGATACTTGCCGGGGGCCCACTCTACGGATGTAATTCATCCTGACTCAGGAAAATGGGATAGCATTGGCATACAGATGTATGATCTTGATGTGCTTCCGTGGGGAATCTGCCAGATTTGGAAATCTTGCCCTTTCTCTCTGGAATGACGCACTTGGGGAGGTTTCAGAAGGACACACATCCCCATGAACTTAACCCCAGTTCCCAGAAACAGTATATGTGAGAAATGGCGAAGTGAAAATCATACAATAAAATCTTTAAGAAGGCTCTAATGGTGTGTATCCTTACCCCAGCAATTTCAGAAAAACAGTGAATGATTCCATGACTGAGAATTTCTCTCTAACAGTAGATCATGGAATCATAGAATTTACAGTGCAGAAAGAGGCCATTCGGTCCATTGAGTCTGCACTGGCACTTGGAAAGAGCGCCCTACTTCAGCCGACACCTCCACCCTATCCCCGTAACACCATCTAACTGTTTTGGACACTAAGAGCAATTTAGCATGGCCAATCCACCTAACCCGCACATCTTTGGACTGTGGGAGGAAACCAGAGCACCCGGAGGAAACCCACACAGACACGGGGAGAACATGCAGACTCCGCACGGATAGTGACCCAAGCCAGGAATCAAATCTGGGACCCTGGAGCTGTGAAGCAACATTGCTACCGTGCGATCAGATCTAGGCTGACACTCCCACTGCAGTGCAAAGTGAGTACTGCACTGATGAGAGTGAAGAGCCATTTTTCAGACGATGCATTAAAACCAAAGATCCACCTTGCCTCTGATGTAGACACAAAGCATCCCATGAAGGAACAGTGGGTTTGGTGGGGTGGCACAGTGGTTAGCACTGCTGCCTCACCATGCCATGGACCAAGGTTCAATTTCAGATTTGGGCGACGGTCTGTGTGGAGTTTGCACATTCTCCCTGCGTCTGCGTGGGTTTCCTCGGGTGCTCCCCTTTCCTCCCCAGTCCGAAGATGTGCAGTGCGTAGGGGTTACAGGGATAGGGTTGGTGTGTGGCCTAGGTCGAGTGCTCTTTCGGTGCGTTGGTGCAGATCTGATGGGCCTAATGGCCTCCCTCTGCGCTTTAGGGATTTTATGGATTCCCCTTGAGTTCTGAGGCCAATATTAAATCAATCAAACTTACTCAACCAAGTTAAAGTCCAACAGGTTTGTTTGGAATCACTAGCGCAGCTGTGCTCCGAAAGCTAGTGGTTCCAAACAAACCTGTTGGACTTTAACCTGGATTTGTAAGACTTCTTACTGAGCCCACCCCAGTCCAACGCCGGCATCTCCACATCAAACTTACTAAAAACAGAGAAAAGCAGCATTCTGCAGAGGCTGGAAATCTGAAATAAAAGCAAATGTTGCTGGAAATAATCAGCCGGCCAGGCAGCATCTTTGGAGAGAAAGAGGGTTAATGTTTCAGGTTGAGATGACCTTTCATTAGACCAGGTTTCTGAGAAACGATCATCTCGCCCTGATACATTAACTCTGCTTCTGTCCACAGATGGTGTCTGACCTGCTGAGTATTTCCAGCATTTTTTGCTTTTCTATCACTGTAAGCAAGATCTGACTATTATCTCTGTGCTGTTTGTGGCAGCTTGCTGTGCATAAATCGATTACAGTGTTTCCTATCACATTACAGTGACTATGCTTCAAAAGATTTTCTTTAGCTGTAAAGTTTTCGGGATATCCCGAGGTGGTGAAATGTGCTGTATTGCTCTTTTCCTGTGTTGCTACTTTCCTGTTGACAGATTTTTGTTATCCAAAAGTACTATGGAATATGAGGTGAAGTTGGATATATGGGTCAGAATATTATGCTCCCTGCAACCCCCTTCCCTGCCGGGTTCTGAGAGGGTGGGAGGAGTGTACAATTGCAAGGATGGAATTCTCTCCAGAACCCTGCCTGCCACGACCTAGTCGTAATTTTAGGCCAGACGGGCAGGGCCTGTTCATGCCCGATTAAGGCCCTAAAGTGGCCACTCCCCTTCAGGCCTGGTGACCTCTGGATCTCTCCCCAACCCCTTGCGACTCCCCCGGCCTTCCCAACCCTACCCACGCACCCCTGCCATTTACCTTTCCTCCGGTTCCCAGCATTTAGTTCCAGAGGGGTAGCTGTCGTGTTGCCGTTTCTGGCCATTCTCAAAATTCTGGCCATGGGATAAGCTTGCAAATCAGCCATGACCTCATTGGATGGCACAACAGGCTTGAGGGGCTAAATGTTCCTATATCCCTTTCAGCAAGCTTCTTCTTTGCTCCAGCAAGGTTTTCCTCGAGGTAGATCCCAGACATCCAGAGATGATACAAAATTGGCTTCAGGAACGTGCCAGCCTGCGGCTCACCTACAGGGCTACCCACTGGGACATCTGCGGAAAGTGAGTATCAGCGGTTTTGTTTACTTAACATACGTGAAAGTTAAAATCCACAATCCAGTACATCACCAAGTGTATAAAGAGTCAGAGAAATGAAGATGTACATCAAGAGCCATTAAGTAGATGATGCAAAGTTTAAGTTTTAAAAGCATTTAAAGGATGCTAGTTACGATTTTGGTAGAACCAGTAGCACTTTTTTTCAGTAAGAAGTCTTACACCAGGTTAAAGTCCAAGAGGTTTGTTTGAAATCACTAGCTTTCGGAGCGCTGCTCCTTCATCAGGTGACTCACCTGATGACGGAGCTACGCTCCGAAAGCTAGTGATTCCAAACAAACCTGTTGGACTTTAACCTGGTGTTGTAAGACTTCCTACTGTGCCCACCCCAGTCCAACGCCGGCATCTCCACAAAATGACTGTTTTTTTAGAATCCAGTAACCCAGGTATTTACTGAAAGATTAAAGTTACACGGTTCACTGTTTTTTAAAAATGGTAAATTTATTACACAAAAATCAAAGAACATTAATACTTACAACTACTCTAAATATTATATACTCAGTTATGTTATAGATATTAAAAGTACAGTTATGTATACCTTGAACCAAACTGCTCAACTCAAGTTTCCTCCTATGCCTACTTGAACCCCCAAAACCCAAGTCAGATAGTTATCAAAACTTGGAAGGTTAATCGCTTGGCCTGAGGACTGTTTCAAACCTTCCTATAAGGATTGAGATTTTTCAGGCCTTCCGCTTAACTCTGGCAAGGTGTCTCTTCAAACCTCCTCAACGATTGTATACTCTCCGTTTAACACAGCTGTTGTTAGCGCCTTAAGAAGAGTACAGCACAGGAACAGGCCCTTCGGCCCTCCAAGCCTGCGCTGATCACGTGTCCTATCTCGACCAACCGCCTGTATCCTTCTACACCCAGTCCGTTCATGTATCTATCTGGATAAGTCTTAAAGGTCGCTAACGTATCTGCCTCAACCACCTCACTTGGCAGTGCATTCCAGGCCACCACCACCCTCTGTGTAAAAAAACCTCCCCCGCACACCTCCACTGAACCTATCCCCCCTCACCTTGAACTTGTGCCCCCTTGTAATTGTCATTTCCGCCCTGGGAAAAAGCCTCCATCTGTTCACCCTATCTATATCCCTAATAATTTTATAAGACTCCCACATGCCAAATGTGGATTTACCCTCAAGCAGCCTCTCCCAAACAACAGCCTCCAAATCCGGCCTAACCTGGTTGTTGGCCTTCCCCCAATTTAGCACCTTAACTCTAGGACAACACTCGTCCCTTTCCATGAGTATCCGAAAGCTTACAGAATTGTGGTCACTGTTCGCCACATGTTCCCCCACGGTAACCTTGATAACCTGGCCGGGCTCATTTCCTAGTACTAGGTCCAATATAGCCCCTCTCTAGTCGGACTATCCACATATTATTCCTGGACACACTTAACAAATTCCTCACCATCCAGACCCCTAGCCCCAAGAGATTTCCAGTAAATATGAGGAAAATTAAAGTCTCCCACTACAACAACCCTATTATTTCTACATCTATCCAGAATCTGCTTACGTATTTGTTCTTCCACTTCCCGTGGGCTGTTGGGAGGCTTGTAATACACCCCTATCATAGTGACTGCCCCCTTCCTGTTTCTGAGTTCTATCCACAGTGCCTCGTTACTTGATTCTTCTAAGGTGTCCTCCCTCTGTCCAGCTATAATGTGTTCTCTAACCAGTATTGCAACTCCCCCACCTCTTTTACCTTCCCCCTGTCTCGCCTAAAACACCTATATCCTGGAATGTTTAGCTGCCAGTTCTGTCCCTTTTTTAACCAAGTTCCGTTACCGCAACCACATCCAAGTTCCGCGCATGAATCAGGTTCACCTGCCTCGCCTGTTATACTCCGTGCTTTGAAGCAGATACACTGCAGACCTCCAGGCCCACTGAGTTCAACCACCCCCAGCTTGCCCTTCCTCTTAGCCAGCCTTGCCCTGGTACCATGCTCACCCCTAGGCCCTGCACTTGCTGGCTTACTGTTCTGATTCTCACACCCCTGCCACATTAGTTTAAACCCTCTGCCTCCGGAATAAATCTCCTGGTTTCAATGTTGTTTAACTCTGGAATCTTGTTTTTATAAACTCACTCACTCTCTCTCTAATCTCAGTTTGGCTATCCCAGAAGTGAAATTCACTGTTCGTAAGGTTCTTCAGTTAACTAGGTTTTTACAAACTGTGTTAACCAACACACACAATTTCAACTGAATCCTGCTGGAAATAGATTTTCCTTCCAGCCAGCTAGTTCTGAACAAAATTCAAACTTCTTGAGCACAAAACCGCAACCAGGGACCTCCTCACCCCGACAATTAACTTCTGATTGCGGGCGGTATTCCCCCCCCACACCAGGTGGGAGGATCGCCCGGGCGCCGGGCGAGTCGCGCCACACCACCCCGACACCCGCACGCGATTCTCCCCCACGCACGCGATTCTCTTCTCCCCCCCCCCCCCCGAAGCCAGCGCCGCGAGAATCGCGCCAGGCCGCTCGGAGAATCGCCGCAAATGGCGAGTGGCGATTCTCCGGCCCGGATGAGCCGAGCGGCTGTCGGAAAAAATGACAGTCCCACCGGTGCCGTTCACCCCTGGTCGCTGCCAGCGGGAATTATGCGGGAATGCTGGGGGGGGGCGGCCTGTGGGTGGGGGAGGGGGCTCCTTCACCGGGGAGAGCCTCCGATTGGGTCTGGCCCGCGATCGGGGCCCACCGACTGGTGGGCCGGCCTCTCTCCCTCCCCCTCCCCCCCCGGGCCTACCTCCATCCGCGACCGGCCCCAGAAACCCGCCGCCACGTTGGTGAGGGGCCGGCGCGCGTAAGAAGTTCCCCGCGCATGATGAGCTGCCCCAACTGTGCATGCGCGGGTTGGCGCGACGCCCATTTGCCGCCGCGTAAGGAGGCTGGAGTGGCGTGAACCGCTCCTCGACGGCCCGGGCACTTAGTCCCAGGAGCAGAGAATCCCGCCCTGCATCGTTTTTTATCCTCTTGTTATCTCCTGGGCAGCTTAGCCACATGATCAGTTGCTTTTTTATTTTTCCAATAAATTTTCTTTCGGAGAAACTAGCTCTTAAAAGGACCATCACCTGAACATAAAATCTAGGTTCCATCCACCCCCCAACCACTCATAAAGGACATGGGGCCGGATTCTCTCAGCCCAGGCCGGCCCGGAGAATCGGCGGGACGGGTGCGAATCGCGTGACGCCGCCCCGACACCAGTCCACCGATTCTCCGGAGAGCGGAGAATTGGCGCCGGCTTGGTCGGCGCAGCGCCGGTTGGGGGGTGCTCTACGCGCCCCCCCCCCCCCCCCCCCCCCCTGGCGACTCTCGGCCCGGGGTGGGCCAAGCGGCTGTACAAAAAAAAAACGAGTCCCGCCGGCACCATTCACACCTGGTCTTACCCGGCGGGACCTCGGCGTTAATGGATCCGGGGACGGCCTGGTGGGGGCGGTTGGGGGGTCCGACCCCGAGGGAGGCCTCTGCTGTGGCCTGGCCCACGATCGGGGCCTACCGATCGGCGGGCCGGCCTCTCGGGCTGGGGGCCTTTTTTGTTCCGCGCCGGCCCCTGTAGCCCTACGCCATTTTGCGCCGGGGCCGGCGCGGAGAAGGGAGCCACCACGCATACGCGGCAATCACGACGGTTCCACTGCGCATGCGCAGACCCGCGGCGCCCATCTGACACCGGGATCAGCAGCTGGAGCGGCGTGGGTCGCTCCAGTGCCGTGCTGGCCCCCTGTAGGGGTCAGAATCGCTGCTCCTGAGGCCATGTTGACGCCGTCGAGAAACGCAATGCCGTTTACGACGGTGTCAACACTTAACCTGAGGATCAGAGAATCCCTCCCATGAGCTATCACACAGCAAAGAAACAATTTCATTAGACTTTTAAGATCTCTAAAATGGAAGGGCGGAGAGAGATGCGTGATTTCTAGTTTGCAAGACATTGAAAGCAGCAATGTCTTAAATTAAACCATAATAAAACAAACTGGAACATTGGCTTCTTTACTGGGAGCCATAGAACATAAAAACGGAGGTGGAAAATTATAGTGAGACTGCAGTCGGAGTATTGTGCACCGTATTGGGCTCTACAATAGGGAACGGTTGTTGGGTCAATAAGCAGACGCACATCATCGATTCACAAGGATACAGTCATGAAGAAAGACTTAAAGAATTTGGGCTGACTTTGTCAGAGGGATTTGAGGGGAATTTGAAACAGGTATTTGAAATAATAAAGTGACAGGGCGGGGTAGATAGAAACAAGCTGTTTTCTGTGAATGAGCAGCTGGAGCAAAGGGGAGCAGCTGGAAGGTTAAATGGCGTGACAACAGGAAAAATGTTTTTACACAGACTTGTGGGATTCACTCCTCCGGGATGGGTTGAGGATGGGTTTGATGGATGGTTGAAGGAAGGGAACAAGGCTGCTGATTGCAAAAGCAAAAATCTCCCATTTGTCCACTCCTTCAAAAGACGGTCACTTGGCTGGAAAAACGTGTTTTTTTTCTAAAGTCTGACATCTGTTATTTATGGAGTGAAATCTGATCTGAGACATCACGGGGAAGAATCCCTCTGTGCCTGTTTGTTGTCGTGTTTTGTACTCTGGGATAACACAGGCTGCAACTGGATGCAGCTTTAACCAAAAGATACTCCAGACCTTGAAGTTAGTTCAATCTGATTTATTGAACCAGTAGCACAGTTAGCAAAGTTCTCTATGAACTCGACTCTGATAACCTAAGTGTGGTTTACTCTGTCTGACTGAACCAGGCGAGATCTTAGCCATGTGCTGGAGGTGTGATACTGTACATACACCCTGACTCACTCTGTAGATGTTCATCAGTGGAAAGAGGCGGAGTGTGAGTGCCTCGTGCCTTTTATAGTGAGATACCACCCCTGAGTGTCCTGCCTGCTCATTGGCCATGTCCTGTTCTCTGTGTTCATTAGCTGCCTGTCTGTGCCTGTCTCTATATCATTATCTGCATGTCTGCATATCATGACATCTCCCTTTTTTTTATGTTTTGGCACATGGGAACGTACTGACATGTGGTGGCATATATTAACATATTTACAAGTGGTGGCATATGTGAATGTATTTACATGTGAAGACAGCTGTCTAATGTGAGAAAACAGAACATAGCAAACAAAACAAATGTTCATAAGTCCAGTCTCTGGGGCTTGCGCCTGATCCTTGTCGACCGCCGGAGAGGTGGTGGTGGGGACGACGGCGCCTTGACAGGCGGGATGGAAGCCTGACTGGTGGCCTCGTAGTTCGAGGTATCAGGAGGTGGCAAAACAACGGATGGAAATGGCGAAGAAAGCGGTTGCGGGCAGGCAACTTTGCGCAGTGCCCGTCTGTTTCGTCGCACAACAGAACCATCAGCCATATGTTCGAGCGGGGCACAGCCTGTTGAACAACGAAAACTGGAGCAGACCAGCCACCATCCAGTATCTTGATCCTGACGGAGTCTGCCGGGGATAACACGGGCAAATCGGTGGCATGAGCATCATAGCCCTGCTTTTGCTGGTTTCGGAGCTGCTGCACCTTCTGCAGCACCGGGAGGTGATCCAGGTTGGGCAAATGTATGGCTGGAAGTGTCGTCTACAGGCCCTGTTCATCAGGAGTTGAGCCGGCGACATGCCAGTGGACAGTGGGGTCGCCCTGTACGCAAGCAGCGCGAGGTAGATGTCAGAAGCAGATTCCGCGGCCTTGCAGATGAGCTGTTTCACAATGTGCACCCCTTTTTCAACCTTCCCATTGGACTGCGGATAGTGTGGGCTGGAAGTGACATGTTTGAAATGGTATGGCTTGGCAAACATAGACCATTCGTGGCTGTTGAAGTACCGGCTATTGTCACTCATAACAGTGAGTGGGATACCGTGCCTGGAGAACGTCTCCTTACAGGCCTTGATGACGGTCCGAAATGTGAGGTCTGAGAGTTTCACGACTTCAGGGTAATTGGAGAAATAGTCAATAATCAACACGTAGTCACGACCATTCGCACAAAAGAGGTCGATGCCAACCTTGGACCACGGTTGCTGCTGGAGCGTCTCCTTGCTCTGCTCTGGCTGGAAGCGTTGACAAGTCGCACAGTTGAGGACCATGTTCGAGATGTCCTGGCTAATACTGGGCCAGTAGACAGCCTGCCTGGCTCTGCGTCTGCACTTCTCGACGCCCAGGTGTCCCTCATGGATTTGGCGGAGCACCAAGCTCTGGATACTGAGTGGAATGACAATCTGGTCCAGCTTGAGGAGGATACCATCAATCACCGTCAGGCCGTCCTTTACATTGTAAAATTGAGGGCACTGCCCTTTCTGCCAGCCATTGGCGAGGTGGTGCATGACACGCTGCAAGAGGGGGTCTTTGGCTGTCTCTTCGTGGATATGAACCACTTCTCATCAGATGCCGGGAGGGTGCTAGCACACAGCTGCACCTGTAATTCAATCTGCCGGATGATTTCCAGCGGTTCACTAGGCAATGTGATGGAGCGGGACAATGCATCAGCGATGATGAGCTCCTTGCCAGGCGTGTACACTAAGTCAAAATCGTACCTTCTGAGTTTGAGGAGGATGCGCTGCAACCGAGGCGTCATGTCGTTCAGGTCCTTGTGGATAATGTGGACCAGAGGCCTATGATCCGTCTCGATAGTGAATGTCGGCAGGCCGTAGACATAGTCGTGAAACTTGAGAATGCCAGTGAGAAGACCAGGCATTCCTTCTCTATTTGCGCATACCTTGTTTCGGTGGGCATCATGGCCCTCGATGCGTAGGCTACCGGTGCCCAGGATGAAGTGTCGTCGCGTTGAAGCAGCGCTGCACCGATGCCATCCTGGCTCGCATCTGTTGAGATCCTTGTCTCCCTGTCTGAGTCGAAAAATGCCAAGACGGGTGTAGTGGTGAGCTTGGCTTTCAGCTCCAACCACTCAAAGGCAGTGGACTTTTTCACCAGGTTTCGTAGGGCCATGGTGGGTGAGGCTATGTTTGGGATGAACTTGCCCAGAAAATTGACCATGCACAGGAAGCGCAACACCATCTTCTTGTCTTCAGGGACCTTCATGGCGATGGCCTTGACCTTGTCTGTGTCCGGGCGCATGCCCTGCTGAGAGATCTGGTCACCTAGGAACTTGAGTGTCGACATGCCAAAGCAACATTTGGACCTGTTCACCTTCAGGCCATTGTCATGGACACAGCGGAATACCTGCTGGAGACGGGAAACATGCTCTTCAGGGGTCGTGGACCATATGATGATGTCGTCCACATACACGGGAACCCCTTCAATGCCCTCAATCATCTACTCCATGATGCGATGGAAGATCTCCGATGCCGAGACAATGCCAAACGGCATGCAATTATAGCAGTATCTGCCAAACGGTGTGTTGAATGTGACACATCTAACTTTGTGAAAAAACGTGCGTGTGCCATCTCACTGGTGAGTTCCTCCCACTTCGGGATGGGGTAGTGTTCACGCATTATATTCTTATTGAGATCCTTGGGATCAATGCAGATGCGCAGGTCTCCCGCTGCTTTCTAACACATACTGTAGCCACCTGGGTTGGCCACTTCCCGACTTAAAATGGAGTTCCACAAAGGCTGCAGGGAAATTCAGCCAACACAGGCAAAAAACCAGCAAGTGCAGAAATCCTGTGTATTAGATCTTGCAAAAGCCCAGACAGCACTGAAACTCGCAGCCTCCTGTGTATTAGATCTTGCAAAAGCCCAGACAGCACTGAAACTCGCAGCCATCTGCATACTAATGAGCGATCCCCGGGCACAATTGAAACACTTAAGGTGAATAAAGCCAAGCCAGACTCCTCGGCGCCAGCAGGAGCCAAGACAAAGGAAGGCCAACGGACACTCATGGACCGCCCAGCGATCAGGGAACAACTCCAGTATTGGAGAAATCGATCCAAGTGATCGAAACGCAGTCCAATCACTTGGAACCAGATACGGGGTCCGCCCCGAAGGGCGCAAAGCCCCTGGGGACTATAAAGTAAAGCCCCCAAGTTCAAATCGGTCTTCTTGGCAGGGTCACTGAACAACGCGAATCAACCCTTGAGAGTGAACTGCCCAAGCTGCCGCATCAACCAAGTAAGTCTCCAGTCAATGCACGCTACGAGTTAGGCGCTCCTAGCTACCAGTCCATACCAGCTTTTGAATCCTACAGACTCAGACCGAACAAAAGGCCATTTGTTCCCCTGTCCTGGTGGGCCAATTCCGAAGCTAAGTATAGGCCTTTTTGTGACAGAGAACAGTCTAGAAAGTAGAGTTTATGCATGAGTAGTGATTTATTGTGTATAATAAATGTGTTTTGATTTGTATCTTACTAATTGGTGTGTTGAGTTATTGATCAGTACTTGAACCTCGTGGCGGTATCATAAAGATACCTGGCGACCCTAGAGCAAAGGTTATAAAGCAGAGCAAATTGAACCAACCAAAAGTTAGCAACAATACCATCGAGCTGACCCAGTCAGTCAGTTTGGTTACCTTGGAAATGATGCCCTGTTGCTGAAGATCCTTGAGCTGTGCCTTCAGACGCTCCCTCAGCGGAGCCAGGACCCGGCGTCGTGCGTGGACAACTGGCTTGGCATCAGGTCGTAGCAGAATCTTGTATCGATATGGCAGCGTGCCCATCCCGTCGAACGCATCCGGATACTGAGCGAGGATGTTGTCAATGCCGGCCTGAAGATCCACATTGGAGGATGTCGTTGTGTAAACCCACTGCACGAGGTTCAGCTGCTTGCAGGCATGTGCGCCAAGTTGGGATGCCCTGTCTGGCTTGACAATTTCAAAACGTAACTTTGCTTGGGTGTTCCGGTTGGAGACGAGGAGATGGCAGGATCCCAGTGCCATGATGGCATTTCCGTTGTAGTCCAGGAGTCTGCAGGCTGCTGGAAGGACGTTGGGGGTTTCTTGGTGCGTTTGAAATCTGCCTGTGAGAGGAGGTTGGCAGAAGCACCTGTGCCCAGCTTAAACTGGATGGAGCAGTAGTTGACCTGCATCACCGCACGCCATTCGTCCGCAGAATCCACAGCGAGGATGGATTGAATTTATGATGAGTTGGATGTGGCATATTCACATTTGGTAATGATGCCCACACAGTAAGCTGAGTCCAGGCATTCTTCCTCTGGATCCGTTGTGCTGCCAGGATCAGAATCCTGTAATCATTGTTGCACACTCTGAACGCGCCGTAGTCGGAATTGGGGGCGCTGGCCCCTGACTGGTGGTGCAGACCTGCACAAGGCTGCATAGTGTCCAGGCTTCCCGCAGTTTAAACATTGCCTGCCTCTTGTAGGGCAGTGTTTCTTTAAGTGGGCGTTGCCGTAGTTCGAGCGCGTCATGTCGTCGGCGTCCTGACGCTCCGCGCGTTGTTGCACATGCGCAGTGCGGGTGTCGGCTGCTTCGTTATCCCGTTCGCATCGCGTATGCGTGGGGCCCCGGAAAAGCGCGCAAAATGGCCACTTTCATCAATGCTGAGGCCCTGCATCCGAGAGATGGCCTGCACACTCTCTGCCTCATGGGAGGCAAGTTTCTCATTTACAGCCGATTTGTACTGGGCGTAGCGATTTTTGGCGTGCTCATGCACTGTGCATGTTTCAATCGCGACTGGCAGGGTCATGTGCTTGATTTTCAGTAGCTGCTCTCTCAGAGGATCAGAGTGAACTCCAAAAACGATTTGGTCTCTGATCATGGAGTCAGCAATATCACCAAAGTTGCAGGATAGCGCTAGCAGGCGGAGGTTAGTTAAGAAGGAGTTGAAAGATTCATCTATACCTTGTAGACGCTGTTTGAATATGTAGCTCTCGAAGATTTCATTGGTGTCCACTTCACAGTGACTGTCAAACTTGTTCAGGATGGTCTGAAGCTTTGTCTTGTCCTGGCATTCGGTAAAGTGAAAAGAGTTGAAGAGTTCGATGGCTTGATCACCCGCTGTTGAGAGGAGAAGCGCGATCTTCCTTGCATCAGACGCACCCACGAGGTCTGAAGCTTCGATGTACAGCGGAAACTTCTGTTTGAATGCCCGCCTTTTGGCACTGAGATTGCCGAAGGTCCTGAGCTGGTGAGGAGCCTGAATCTTCTCTATGGTGCCGGGATACATTCGCTGGTCGTCACGGAACGGACAGGTAAACCACCAAGATTAAGCAGTCTCCTGGTAGCATGTCGTGTTATGTACTCTGGGATAACACAGACTGCAACTGGATGCAGCTTTAACCATAAGATACTCCAGACCTTGAAGTTAGTTCAGTCTGATTTATTGAGCCAGTAGCACAGTTCGCTATGAGTTCGACTCTCTGCTAACCTAAGTGTGGTTACTCTGACTGAACGAGACTAGCTCTTAGCCACGTGCTGGAGGTGTGATACTGTACATACACCCTGACTCACTCTGTATTTGTTCATAAGTGGAAAGAGGCGGAGTGTGAGTGCCTCGTGCCTTTATAGTGAGATACCACCCCTGAGTGTCCTGCCTGCTCATTGGTCATGTCCTGTTCTCAGTGTTCATTAGCTGCCTGTCTGTATATCATTATCTGCATGTCTGCACATCATGCGGCTATTGGATAGGTGCATGAATTATGGTAGAATGATGGGGTGTAGATTAATTTGTTCTTAATCTAGGACAGAAGTTTGGCACAACATCGTGGGCCAAAGGGCCTGTTCTGTGCTGTATTTTTCTATGTTCTATGTTCTATGACATTTGTGATTTTCCTCATCAGAGACCAGCAATTTCTTCACAAGCAAGGGGAAGCGCAAAGGAAGCTGGTGACTGCGGATCAGCTTGACCAGCCAGAAGCTGAGCTCAGAGTCAGGAGACCCCGTGAGGAGGACTGTTTAATTTCTGTCAAAATGCTGCACAAACTCCAGAGACAAGCTGAAAGCAACTAGTTTAAAATACGTAGTTTCACTTCCCAAAAATCCTTACCTAATAATAAGCAAATATGCAATGACGTGGATTCTAGAAATGGCTTCTGTCTCAGCCTAGGGTTGCCAACTTCTGCTTGATGTATTCCTGTAAGTTTCATCACGTGGTTTCACGCCTCTAAACACCCCACCTGGCCAAAGCGCCATTTTCTCCCCATTCCAGCATAACAATAACAACTTGTGTTTCTGACAGCAAAAACCTTCAAAGGAAATTAAAGCCAAGTCTAATTCTTTTAATGCCCCAAGGATTTTTACCCCTGGTTGTAGCTTGCTGCAGTGTCCACAAATTGGTCAATCTTTCGTTCTTGGAGACTCCAGGACAATTCCAGAGGGTTGTCAACTCTATCTCAAGACAGAGCATGAAGGGTCAGTGGGGAATGAATTCAAGAGTGCATCCGGGAGAGATGGAGCATGCCATCAGCGAACACTAACTCAGAGTAGGCTGGGACTGAAACCATCTGCCTGCTCCTTTCTTGCACGCGATCCATCTTCTTCACCATATCATTGGGGGCAAAACTCCTTCAAAGTCAACATGGGCACTGTGTCTGGACAGCCAAAAAGGATCTCCCTCACCGGGTCCTGTTTTTTCAATTCTCAAGTGGCCTGCGTCAGAGGTGAGGTCAAAGTAAAGGTTTCACAGAGGTTCTGAAGCTCTCCTTGAAGCTCAGTAGTATTGGCATTGATGACTGAGAGGAGCTGGCTACCGATCGTTCAGGATAGCGACAACTTGTCCATAGAGCTGCGTCACGCTTTGCTTCACAAGGTCCTAATGTTGAGGCAGAGTGGCAGTACAGAAGGAAGCAGACCCTGCTTGCTGGATCCCACCAGCTCACGGGACGTCCTGCTCCATGTGCCCAGCGATCTGTGGATTGAGAATCGGCCTGTTCACTCACATGAATGCCCATGCCAGAAAAACACGGTCCCTCGTAGCCATCATCTTTAAATTGAGAGACAGCCGATGACAGTGACCCTGCCTTCAATCCCAATTCTTTCCTAAAGCTCTCCAACTTTCTGTCTCTTCCTTTAAGATGTGGAGATGCCAGTGTTGGACTGGGGTGAGCATAGTAAGAAGTCTTACAACACCAGGTCAAAGTCCAACAGGTTTGTTTCAAATCACTAGCTTTCGAAGCAGCGTCTGCATAGTCTCGCCAATGTACCATGCTTCGGGACATCCTTTCCTGGTGGGTGGTGTTCTCATGTGTAATGGTGGTACCCATGTCGATGATCTGGCAAGTCTTGCAGAGATTGCCATGGCAAACCATTGCAGCAAACTACCCAGCCTTCAGAACAGCTACCACGACACCACCCAACCCTACCATGGCAATCTCTGTAAGACGTGCCTGATCATCAACATGGCTACCAACATTACAAGTGAGAACACCACCCACCAGTTACGCGGTACATACTCGTGCGACTCGGCCAACAGTGTTTACCTCATACGCTAAGGATGTCCCGAAGTATGGTACATTGGCGAGACCATGCAGACTCTGTGACAACGGATGAACGGACATCGTGCGACAATCGCCAGGCAGGAATGTTCCCTTCCAGTCGGGGAACTTCAGCAGTCAAGGGTATTCAGCGTCTGATCTTCGGGTAAGCATTCTCCAAGGCAGCCTTCAGGTCGCGCGACAACGCAGAATCGCCGAGCAGAAACTTCTAGCCAAGTTCCGCACATATGAGTACAGCCTCAACCAGGACCTTGGATTCATGTTGCATTACATTCACCCCCCCACCATCTGGCCTGGGCTTGCGAAATCCTCCCAACTGTCCTTACTTGCAACAATTCACACCTCTTTAACCTGGGATTACCCCTCTGGATCTGTAAAGACTTAATTACCTGAAAATGCAGGCATTCTAAGTATCGTCTTGCATCTTTGACTTTGTCTATATATATGTTTCTGGAACCCACCTCTTCATTCACCTGAGGAAGGAGCAGTGCTCCGTAAGCTAGTGATTTTAAACAAACCTGTTGGGCTTGAACCTGATGTTGTATGACTTCTTACTGTCTTCTTTTAAGACGCTCCTTAAAACCTAACTCTTTCACCGAGCTTTAGGTCACCTGCATTGTCAGTGTCAATTTCCATTGGATTGCACTCCTGTGAAACATCATGGAAGGTTTCCCCACATTAAAGAGGGCCAGTTTAGCTCAGTGGGATAGGCAGCTGGTTCGTGATGCCGAGCGAGGCCAGCAGCACGGGTTCAATTCCCATACCAGCTGAGGTTATTCATGAAGGCCCTGCCTTCTCAACCTTGCCCCTTGCCTGAGGTGTGGTGATCCTCAGGTTACACCACGACCAGTCAGCTCTCCCCCACAAAGGGGAAAGGAGTCATGGTCATTTAGGACCATGTCAACTTTACCTTACATTTAAGAAGAAGTTGTTGTTGGAGAAGCAAGTTGTTGGTGAGTGTTAGTTCATTTTGTGTGGTAGAGGAGGATCTGAAGAGGGGGATTATTTATAACTATGTCTCACATCACTGGAAAATATCAGAACATGTGAAAAATAAGCAGAAGCTAGAATCTGTTGATAGATCTGATTTTAAATGTGTTCCCATTACAGGCCACGTTTCTGTGTACTCCAGAGAAGTTGAACAATTGACGGACCAACCCTTCTTACCTACCATTTAGTAGAAACTGTAAGATTACGACTGCACAGCTCCAGAATTTGCAGCTTGGAAGGGTAGAGATCTGCATTGAATCTGTTGCTATGAGCAACTGAGATCTCTGATGTACACCGCCGCAAATGTCACAATTTCTGCAGGGAATGGACTCAACAATCGGCTGCTGTAACTTTGGCGAAAAATGGCAGGCAGTCAGTTTCCGCATCTATCCAGGATTCACGCTGAAGTAATGTCAGCCAATCGAAAGATCCCTGTCGCAGGTATTTTTATTAATTTATGGGATGTGTCCGTCGTTGTCTAGCCCAGCATTTATTACCCATTCCTAATTGCACTTAAGAAGGTAGTGTGAGCTGCCTTCTTGAACCACTGCAGTCCATGTGGTGTAGGTACACTCCCACCAGCTGATAGGGAGGGTGTTCCGGGATTTTGACCTGGTGTTTTTGACTGTCACTTCCCATGATAGCTTTATCAGCTTAATTTTCCATTCATTGAATTGTACAGCACAGAAGGGAATCCATCGTGATTGTGTTAACTCCTTAAAGAGCAATCCAATTGTGTCCCACTCACTGCTTTCTCCCCATAATCCTGTAAACTTGTCATCTTTAAGTACATGTCCAGTTGCCTTTTGAAAGTTGCTATGGAATCTGATTCCAATTCCCTTTTCAGATAGTCCATTCCCCTGTATAAAATGATTTCTCCTCATTTCCTTTCTAGTTCTTCGACCAATTGTTTTAAATTTAGGGCCTCTGGCTTTCAACTCACCTGCAAAAGGAAGCAGTTTCTCCCGACTTGCATTATCAAAACTTTTCGGAATTTTGATAGCATTCCCCTGAACCTTCTCTGCTTTGAGGGAGAAAAATGCCTTAATATCCACTCCACATCACTGAAGTCATTATCAATTAACCTTTGGCATTATCCCAATAAACCTCTCTGGATCCCCTTCCGAGCCTTGACATGTTTCTTGAAGTGTGCAATGTCCAGAATTGCACATAATACACCACAATTGCACACACTAATAATCCTACTAGCTGATTGCTATTATTGGAAGGGAAAGTTTCATTTTTGTTTAGATCTTGCAAAATAATGCCAGCCACGCAACCTTTAATACACTTTTCTTGGCTTGCACAGTCTGTTCTAATCAATCCCACTGTAATCGGTTAGTGTTACTCTGGGATGCTAGTGTTGCTCCTTGTCAGATGCCAGTTTCTCTCAATTGGTACCAGTATCTTGGTCAAGAGGTTGTAGTTTAAGGCACCTTCCAGGATCCGAATAAATAACTACGGTCGCTGGCATTGCCCTTTGGAAGCAAAGTTGAACTTAAGGTTTTCCCAGTTTAGGAGGGGTATTAAATATCCTAATATCCAACTCCAAGGGTTGAATGGCAGGAGGGAGGCTCGATTGGTCAGATTACCTACTTCTGCTTTCTTATGTTTTTCAAGATAAACAAAAAGATCCCTCAATGCCACCAAAGCCGGCCGCTTCACTGCTGCTTGTGGGACTACTGTGTTTGCCTAAGTAACACGGTAGCACAGTGGTTAGCACTGTTGCTTCACAGCTCCAGGGTCCCAGGTTCGGTTCCCGTCTTGGGTCACTGTCTGTGCAGAGTCTGCACGTTCTCCCCGTGTCTGCGTGGGTTTCCACCGGGTGCTCCGGTTTCCTCCACAAGTCCTGAAAGACGTACTTGTTAGGTAATTTGGACATTCTGAATTCTCCCTCAGTGTACCCGAGCAGGCGCCGGAGTGTGGCGACTAGAGGATCATCACAGTAACTTCATTGCTGTGTTACTGTAAGCCTACTTGTGACAATAAAGATTATTATTATTAACAAGTCACTGCATTTTAAACAAAAAAGTAGTTCACACAAACTGCTGTGAGTTGTCTCTCAAAAGACATGCTAAAGCTCTATATAGATATAAATATTTATTATCACTAGAGCAGACTGTAAACTAAGCCACACAACTCTCAGTTCAACTGAGAAACCTGAAAAAAACTAAAATGTTTGTGTTTTTTAAAATGAAAACATACTTTTTAAATGAAGCTTGGGGGAACTACTGTATTCAAAAAGATACTTCATTAAATCTCTGTGTTGGTGTGACAGAAACTACACATACCACTGCAAGGATCATGGTTTGCTAAATATATTCGCCCACACTTGTGGTTGAATTGCTATCTTTATTTCAATAGAACTTCTTAATATACAGGGGTTTCTAATTAATATTTCACAAAATACTTCAGCAGAATCACAATTGCCCACTCTGGAAAAAGCAACATAAAGCTGTCCATGTCTTGGAATATAAATAAATATTTTGTCATGAATCTTGCCTTGTGACTTATTTATAGTTATAGAATATGAAAATCTAATTGCAAATGGTTTTTGTCTGCGTTAGAAAGGAAGGTTTGCACCTGACGGACCCAATATTGATAGAGGAATGAACACTCGTTCTGTTTAAAAACCGCCGATTATAATTTCAGTATTTACCATTGAAGGAAACTACCAATCTTGTTCCATGGCAAAGTCCATGTTTCGCTCATTTCTCATGAATCCTCATTTCTAGCATGCAGAATCGCTGGACCAATTCCATCGTATCATCTGCTCCTCCCATGCCATTACCAATCCCAAGCAATCCACCTTCCCATGCCATCGCATTCCCAAACAGCTCCACCTTCCCATGCCATTTCTCTCATGTCACCCCATCGCTCTCTGAAATCCTACCCCATCCCTTATGGAACAATCTCTACGGTCAGGGAGGCTTGATACTGGTTGCTACACATGTATGACAGGCTCCAGCCCTCCGCATGCAGAGGGCACCGTCCCAACAACCCACAACAGATGTGCCACTTAACCTAAGTAAGCAAAGTGTTCCAGAAAACTGATAAACTATTGGAGATTACGGTTGCAGCTTTGTTGAGAAAGCCCGTGGTATGCTTTTGATAAAAAAAACCACAAAGTGGCACTTGAACTAGATTTGCGAAATTCAGAGGAATTTTCGAATTTACTGATGTTCCCTATTTTGCAGTTCAAGTTTGTCATTTCTGGCTCATTGCATCAAGAACTATATGGCTTAGTGAGTAACATATTACACAATGTGCTGAGTAGGCTATAATGTGCTGTAGCACATCTACAAAGCCCATTTTTTCTCACGAGTTAATAGCCGTTGACCAAATATACTTCCAATGCCCTAAAATGCTGAACCCAGCTATAACAGGGATTTTCTGACCCACAGACCACAATCAGTAAGAATGAACAACAACACCTCCTCCACAATAGTCCTCAATACCGGGGCCCCGCAAGGCTGCGTACTTAGCCCCCTATTCTACTCCATGTACACACACGACTGCGTGGCAAAATTTGGTTCCAACCTCATCTACAAGTTTGCTGACGATACGACCATAGTGGGCCGGATCTCGAATAACGCCGAGTCAGAATACAGGAGGGAGATAAAGAACCTAGTGGAGTGGTGCAGCGACAACAATCTCCCTCAATGCCAGCAAAACTAAAGAGCTGGTCATTGACTTCAGGCAGCAAAGTACTGTACACACTCCTGTCAGCATCAACGGGGTCAAGGTGGAGATGGTTAACAGTTTCAAATTCCTAGGGGTGCTGTAGCCATCTGGGATGGCCACTTCCAGAATACAAAATGGGCAATGTTAAGAAAGCAAGCAGGCACAGAGCCTGTCTGCATGTTGGAGAAACAGCTCCCAGATGAGACTGAAACTGTAGGCCCGTTAGCATATGGATGGCCCATCTCCGGGAACAAAGGGAGATACTTAAGTAACCGATCTGGCCCCAGACCTCGCGGCGCCAGTTCCCCAAACCGAAAGCAGAAAACAAAGCAGGCCAACGGCCACCTAGGACACGCCCAGCCATCAGGGCACCCACCCCTTTATTGGTCAGGATCAACGCGAATGATCAAGAAATGGCCCAATTGATTGGGGCCAAGTTCAAGGCCCGCCCAAGAGCGTGCGAAGCCCCCTTCGGGTATAAGAAGAAGGCCCCAAGAGAGAATTGCTCTCTTGGAATCGGCTCTCAGCCGGAACCCTTCCACCAGCTACACCAGAAGCAAGTAAGTCCAAGGTCAATGCTCGCTACCAGACGGACGCCCTTAGATGTTCCCCTCTAGCACTTCGACCCCAGCAGCCTCAGAACCGAACAACGGCCATTGTTCCTCTGACTGAGTGGGCGCCCCAGGAAAAACCCCAGAAACGAAAAGCACCCCAACCCCCGACTGCACAAGCAGAACATACCCCTATGAACCCTGTAACCACACATCGCAAGGCCGCAGCAGACACAGGAGGGTCCTGCACCACGCTCAATTCCTCCACGATGTTACAGCGAGACACGTGGCCCACGACAGACACCATTACACTCAGCGGTTTTACAGGACATTTACAGCAGCGGCACATCACAGCCCCTGTAGCAATCGTGATAGGGAGCATTAAAACAAAACACCCCGTAGTTCTGGTCGATCTACTCCAGACAGCCGAACACATCTTAGGAATTGACTTCATGAACTCCCACAACCTCTCATTTGATCCGGTAAATAAATGTGTATGGAGAATGGCAAAGGCAGCACGAGCCCCGCCACGCTCACAGTTGGAGAGTATGAAAATAGGATCAACGCAGTAGGAGACCTCTGGTTCGACCCTCAAGCCATGAGTCAGGACAAACAAGTTAGGGAAGTCCTGCAGCAACACAAAGCAGCATTTGCACAGCACAAGCACGACTGTGGCAAGATCGCTGGCTTAGTGAATATTACAGGTCCCGACCCCAGACCCCAAAATCAATACGGTTGTCCCCAAGAAGCAGAGGGAGAAATCTCAAAAGTAATACAGTCTGCTTGATCAAGGCGTACTCTGATCAGTAGCCTCCACGAATAACGCACCGATTTGGCCCGTCAGGAAACCCGATGGATCATGGCGACTGACCATTGATTACCGGGAACTGAACAAAGTAACCCCAGTAGCAGCCCCCACCGTAGCCACGAGTCCCGAGACCATGCTCAAACAGGGACTACAGTCAAAAATGTTTTCGGTTTTGGACATTAGCAACGGCTTTTGGTTCATTCCATTGGATAAAGTGTGCCAATACAAATTCGCATTCATATTCCAGGGACAGCAGTATACGTGGACATGCCTTCCACAAGGATTCCACAACTCCCCCCTCCATTTTCCACCAACAGCTGGCAAATGGATTAGCAAAATTTTCCCAACCCGATTGTCTGGTCCAATATGTAGATGATCTGCTACTACAGACGGACATAAAGGGAGAGCACATTTAGCTTCGAGCCAAATTAGTAGGACTTCTACAACAAATTGCCTGTAAAGTGAACCCCAAGAAGGCCCAGATTTTGAAGGAAAAAGTAATTTACTTAGGAACAGTAATCACACATGGCAAACGTGAGATCGAGCAGAAAATAATTGACTCGATCGTCAAATTACCCCTGCCCCAAATGTCTCAGCCCTCCGGTCATTTCTAGGACTGGTTGGCTAATGCAGAAACCATATCGTCGGTTTCGCCACAAAAGCAGCGCCCCTATCCAAACTTCTCAAGAAGCAGGCACCTTGAGAATGACTTCCACAGCACACGGATGCCGTGGATGCTTTAAAAAGAGCCCTCAGCACAGCCCCCGCATTACAGGTCCCAGATCCACTTCCCCCGTACGCAGTTGAGGTTGCAACTACCGACTGAACCCTTTTGGCCGTGCTCCTCCAAGAACGACATGATCGAATAGGCCCTGTAGCAAACGCCTCACGCGTATTAGATCCAGTCGAGCAAGGATTTTCTGCCTGCGAAAGGCACCTGCTCGCAGTTTTTTGGGTAGTACAATACTTTGCTTACATTACAAGACTCAACCCCATCACCATTCTCACTGAACACACCCCAACACAGCTACTACTAGATGGTAGACTTAAGGATGGCACAGTCAGCCAGATCCGCGCAGCCCGTTGGACCCTTCTTTTACAGGGACAGGATATCACGGTTAACAGAACCAAGACCCACACTTTCCGAGCCGATAACTTACAATATGCAGGTACCCCACATGAGTGTGAGATCATCACCACAACGCATAATACCCTTTATACCAAAGTCAGCCCCCAGGAAAGCAGGTACTACACCCCAGAGACCCCAGCCCACAGACACATGCGCACCCCTTAGAATCTATGTGGATGGCTCCTCCACAGTTTTAAATGGGAAAAGAATCACCGGTTGCGGTATTTATGTAGAGGACGTGCAGGGATGCGCCCTAGAAGAGATTTCGTTAAAATTGCCAGGACAGTTAGGCTCGCAGGCAGCAGAACTGGTAGCCATAGCTTATATTGTAGATCACCCCAACTCGTTTCCGACCCCAGCCGACATATATTCAGACAGTTTATATGTCTGCAATGGTTTAACAGAATTCCTACCCCTGTGGGAAACTAGATTCATTTCCGCAGACGGAAAGCCCCTACCCTCAGCCCCATTACTCCAGCATATCCTAAAAACGGCCAAAGACCGTAAATATGGAATCATCAAAGTTCGCAGTCATCATCGTTCTTCCCCCACTGGTAACGTTAAAGCAGATGCCCTAGCGAAAGCAGGTTCCAGACATGGTCACTTTTGGACCCCCCCCCCCCCCCCCCCCCCCCCGAAAGCGCCCCAGTACACGCGGTTCAGGTCTCACAGACCGACATTCAAGATTTGGCAAAGGCTCAAAAGGAAGACGAGCAGCGCAGGGAAGTTTTAAAAGAAAACTTCCCAGCCCCTTATGATAAGTTCAAAAACGCGATAACCACACATGACGGTGTGATTCTAAAAGACGGCATTCATGTAGTCCCCAGCCAGGACAGGAATCAAATTATTCGTCAGTTCCATGACAATCATGGACACTAGGGCATTGAGCCCATCTCAGACCTCTCTGCTGCTGGCCTGATTTAAAAGCCAATGTTACCCATTACATTGAGAATTGCTTAATCTGTGCCCAGAACAATCCGGACAGATATGCAAAAAAGGCTCAGCTTAGTCACACCCGCCCCGTTAATGGCCCCTGGACGAATTTGCAAATAGATATATAGGACCCCTACCCCCCTGCAGAAATGGTATTAAATATGTGTTGGTGGTCATTGACACTTTCTCAAAATGGGTGGAACCTTTTCCATCCAGAACAAACCACTGCCAAAACGACAGCTAAAATCCTAACGCAGCACATCTTTACAAGATGGGGCCTCCCATGCAGTATAGAGTCCGATCAAGGCTCCCATTTTACAGGACTAGTGATGAAAAACGTCCTCACAATTTTCGGAATAAAGCAAAAATTTAATATAGCATACCACCCCCAATCGAGTAGCATTGTATAAAGGATGAACAGAACTCTAAAAGCCACCCTCAGAAAAATGGTGCAACAGAACAACAGCACCTGGGACACACTTCTCCAATTTGCATTAAGGTTCATTCGAAACACAGTATCCACGTCCACAGGATACACCCCCCCCACACCCTCATGACCGGACGCCCCATGAAACGGCCAGAATATTTATTAGGACTGGATTTGGCCAGCCCCACAGTCACCGCCCTCACGCATGAGAAAGTAGTACAACAGGTTATTGAGAATGTGAAGGCCGACCAGCTTGCAGCAGCCGTCAGGCTTGGAACCAGCAAGAAGCAAAGCAAGGCTTGCTTTGACAAAACGGTACACGCCACTGAGTTTGTAGTAGGACAGCAAGTGATGCTATCCCTATACAACCCCAGTTCATTCCTTTCCCCCAAATTTTCCGGACCATACTCCATCTCAGATTAAGTCATCCCCTCTGTGTATAAGGTCACCTATCCGAATGGCAAGTCTGCGTGGTTCCACATAAACCAGCTTAAGGCTTATGACTCGCAGAACAACCATTCACACCATATCTCGCTTGCAGCAGCAGATGAGCACACCCCACCCACGAACGACGTATTCCTACCCTCCCCCAACCAATCCAGCCCGTCCTCAGACACAACTTCAACTCCACCCCCAGAGGCACGACTCCGCCTCTCCCTTCCTTCAACCAGCAGCAATAGCGATGACGACAGCCCCAGCACACAATGCTCCGATTACATCCCTGCACCAGGCCCCACTCCCAGTGATTCCGAACATGAATCCAGCAACCCCTTTGAGATAACGTACATTAAAGCCCCTGATCCAGACCCACCGCCCGACGATTACGGATTGACCCCTAGCAGCTCCAACCTCGACACAAAATCCTGGCACCGAGACAATTCGTTCAGGCTCATCCGGAGTGATGAGATGGACCCCAATTCGCCCCAAGCAGCTTTAGCAAACCTACTGCAGTCAAGAGTATGGCAGCCGGGAGAAGATGATGACATAGAGTCTGACTCCTACCAAACAAATCCCTTTGTGACCCTGTTCGCTTTAGAGCAATGAGGTGTCCAGATGATGGTAAAAAGGAACCGATGGAGAGTTACGGTGTCCTTTCTGATGGAACCTGCACCATGTTTGTTATGTATGTTTGTTCGTTATTGCGAATGTTAAATGTTGTTTGTCAATTTAAAGTTTTCATGGCCCCACGCCACATCTTGATGCAGGCAGAACTACCCTTCTGACGCCCAATGGCTGTTCGAGGAACTAGTTTTTCAGCAGACAACCAATCATAGCTACTCTCCTGATTTGAAGGTAATCACGAGAGGCAGCCCCCACGACGACCACATATTTGTTCCGTTCTTGCTGGTCGCTCAGGCAGTGGAGAAACGGCACTGGTCCCCACCCTGCCTGAGGACCCGCTTCTGGTCAGCTACGCTCGGGTAGAGCACATACGGCATTGGTCACCATCCTACCCGGGGATTCCACCCATTTCTTACCCGCCGCAGCCCATACGCACCCCATTTTGGCTCTTTAAGTTCAAAACTCTTTTGTTTCTTTATGGCAACCCTTAGGTTGCTTCCAGATGCTATTTACATCCTCAAACACTAGGATGGTAGATCACACAGGCTGCGAGATGGCTCGCACTGTGTCAGTATTTTTCTCGGATGTCTTGTCCCAAATATTTGGTTTAAAAAAAAAATGAGGGAGTCACAGATGGTGACAAATTATAATGGGTGATTGGCAATAAAGGACAGACAGACAGACGAAATCTTAAACAAGATAATAACAGAAATTATGCCTGTGTCCATAGAACTCAGGAACCTCAGAAGAAAAAAAGAAGGAAAGATGAAGACAACCATCATGCTCTACAGTTGGATCTTAGCGGGATCCCTCCAGTTGCGCGCGGACGCTACCCTCCTGACCCCTACCACACAGGCCGTGAATGTTTCCCACCCCTGCCATACACGAAACCCCGAGATAGTCACCGATACACGGACCTGGTGTGACAAGTTCATCACCCTGTCCTACATTGTGGAAGCACTGTTAGTACTGGCGATACTCTGCAGTATCATTCAGACCCTTAGACTCAGGAAATGGCGGAGGAAAGCCACCCACACCCCGGTATAGACCCTCAGGTCCACTATTTTCGGACTTCAACAAACCCCGCAACCCCTTGAAGTGAATTAAAGTACATCTGTTTTTTTGTGTGTGTTTGTTTCGTTTATAAAACTCTGTGCTTGACTGCCAAGCCAGAGAGACCTGTGTTGCTGCTATTGTACAGTTTAAAATGTTGTAAATTATTTTGATTGATTGAGGCTAGTTTAGTTAAGGACAGTTAGAGGTTCCAGTTTTTTTATTTTGTAATGCATGCCTGAATGTCATAGCGCCCCATAGAATTTTATAATGATGAAAGTACATAAAATAATTTAGGTAAAAGTTGCAATTCATAGGACAGAGCAGTGTAGAGCCTGTCGGTGCTTATGGGTGCCCGACTCGGGAGGAGAACGAAGAAGATGCAGTAATTTGATCCTTCATGCTTCGCATTGAGGATCACAAGGAGGGTTTGTAGCCATCTGGGATGGCCACTTCCAGAATACAAAATGGACATTTGCAACAATTGCAGGGGAAAATGGACAATGTTAAGAAAGCAAGCAGGCACAGAGCCTGTCTGCATATTGGAGAAACAGCTCCCAGATGAGACTGAAACTGTAGGCCTATTAGCATATGGATGGCCCATCTCCGGGAACAAAGGGAGATACTTAAGTAACTGATCTGGCTCCAGACCTCACGGCGCCAGTTCCCCAAACCGAAAGCAGAAAACAAAGCAAGGCCAACGGCCACCTAGGACACGCCCAGCCATCAGGGCACCCACCCCTTTATTGGTCAGGATCAACGCGAATGATCAAGATTCGGCCCAATTGATTGGGGCCAAGTTCAAGGCCCGCCCAAGAGCGCGCGAAGCCCCCTTCGGGTATAAGAAGAAGGCCCCAAGAGAGAATCGCTCTCTTGGAATCGGCTCTCACAGCGGAGAGACCCTTCCACCAGCTACACCAGAAGCAAGTAAGTCCAAGGTCAACGCTCGCTACCAGACGGACGGCCTTAGCTGTTCCCCTCTATCACTTCGACCCCAGCAGCCTCAGAACCAATCAATGGCCATTGTTCCTCTGACTGAGTGGGCGCCCGAAGCTAAGTATAAGCTTTAGCAGTAGTGATAGTTTAGTTTGTAGTATTTCGTGCATGAGTAGATATTGCTGTGTTTGTAAATAAATAGTCTTGACTTTGAACTAACTAACTGGTGTACCGACTCTTGGATCAGTATTCGGGTTTGAACCTTGTGGCGGTATTGAAAGATACCTGGCAACTCTAAAGCAAACGTGATTAGAATTAAGGAAGGCGACCATATTGACCGCCATATTTAGAAACAACCAAAGAGAGCAACAGTGCACATCTCTAAAAATCTTTCCTGGTCCACCCACATCGACGCTACCACCAAGAAAGGACAATAGCTCCTATACTTCCTCAGGAAACTAAGGAAATTCGGCATGTCCACATTAACCCTTACCAACTTTTACAGATGCACCATAGAAAGCATCCTATCGGGCTGCATCACAGCCTGGTATGGCAACTGCTCGACCCAGGACCGCAAGAAACTTCAGAGAGTCGTGAACACCGCCCAGTCCATCACACAAACCTGCCTCCCATCCATTGACTCCATCTACACCTCCTGCTGCCTGGGGAAAGCGGGCAGCATAATCAAAGACCCCTCCCACCCGGCTTACTCACTCTTCCAACTTCTTCCATCGGGCAGGAGATACAGAAGTCTGAGAACACGCACGAACAGACTCAAACAGCTTCTTCCCCACTGTCACCAGACTCCTAAATGACCCTCTTATGGACTGACCTCATTAACACTCCACCCTGTATGCTTCATCCGATGCCGGTGCTTATGTAGTTACATTGTATACCTTGTGTTGCCCGATTGTGTATTTTATTTTATTCCCTTTTTTCCCCATGTACTTAATGATCTGTTGAGCTGCTCGCAGAAAAATACTTTTCACTGTACCTCGGTACACGTGACAATAAACAAATCCAATCCAATCCAACATGATTACAACTGATAGGACTGGGGGCACTGTCATGTATTGCTGTGTTGCTGTATTACAATTAAATAAGGGTAACTACAAAGACATGAGGGAGGACTCGCCAGTGTTGATTGGAAAAGGAGCCTAACAGGTAAGAAGGGAAGACAGTGGAACAACAATGGCAGGAATTTTGGGGGGTATTCAGGTGGCACAAAGAAATTCAGCCCAAGGAAGAGGAAACATACTAAGGGAGGTCTAGGTATCCATGGTTGACGAGGGAAGTCAAGGACAGCATAAAAGCAAAAGAGAAAGCATACAAAGCGGCGAGGATTAGTGGGAAGCCAGAGGATTGGGAAGCCTTTAAAAGCGAGCAGAGGACAACTAAAAAAGCAATAAGGGGGGAGAAGATGAAGTATGAGTGCAAGCTAGCTAGTAATATAAAAGAAGATATGGAGAGTTTTTTTTCAATATATAAAAGGTAAGAGAGAGGCAAAAATAAACGTTGAACCACTAGAAAATGTGGCTGGAGAAGTAATAATAGTGAACAAAGAAATGGCAGATGAACTGAATAGTTACGTTGCATCAGCCTTCACGGTGGAAGACACCAGTGGGATGCCAGAGCTCCAGGAGAATCAGGGGGCAGAGGTGAGTGCAGTGGCCATCACTAAAGAGAAGGTTCTGGGGAAACTGAAAGGTCTGAAGGTGGATAAATCACCTGGACCGGAAGGACTACACCCAGGGTTCTAAAAGAGATAGCTGAGGAGATTGTGGAGGCATTGGTGGTGATCCTACAGGAATCACTGGAGGCAGGAAGGATCCCAGAGGACTGGAAAGTGGCTAATGTAACACCGCTGTTTAAGAAGGGAGGGGTGCAGAAGACGGGAAATTATAGGCCGGTTAACCTGACTTCGATCATTGGTAAGATTTTAGAGTCCATTATTAAAGATGAAATTGGGTGTACTTGGAAGTGCATGGTAAAATAGGACTGAGTCAGCATTGCTTCGTCAAGGGGAGGTCATGTCTGACAAATCTGTTAGAGTTCTTTGAGGAAGTAACAAGGGTATTAGACAAAGGAGAGCCAGTGGACGTGATTTATTTAGATTTTCAGTAGACCTTTGATGCATAGGAGACTGTTAAATAAGTTAAGAGCCCATGGTGTTAAGGATAAGATCCTGGCATGGATAGAGGATTGGCTGACTGGCAGAAGGCAGAGAGTGGGGATAAAGGGGTCCTTTTTCAGGGTGGCAGCCGGTGACTAGTGGTGTGCCTCAGGGGTCTGTGCTGGGATCGCAATTTTTCACAATATACATTAATGATCTGGAAGAAGGAACTGAAGGCACTGTTGCTAAGTTTGCAGATGATACAAAGATCTGTAGAGGGACAGGTAGTATTGAAGAATCAGGTGGGCTGCGGAAGGACTTGGACAGGCTAGGAGAGTGGGCAAAGAAGTGGCAGATGGAATACAATGTGGAAAAGTGTGAGGTCATGCACTTTGGAAGGAGAAAGGGAGGCATAGACTAATTTCTAAATGGGAAGATGCTTCGGAAATCAGAAACACAAAGGGACTTGCGAGTCCTTGTTCACGATTCTCGTAAGGTTAACGTGCAGGTTCAGTCGGCAATTAGGAAGTCAAATGCAATGTTAGCATTCATGTCGAGAGGGCCAGAATACAAAACCCAGGGATGTACTTCTGAGGCTGCATAAGGCTCTGGTCAGACCCCATTTGGAGTATTGTGAGCAGTTTTAGACCCCGTATCTGATAAAGGATCTGCTGGCCTTGGAAAGGGCCCAGAGGAGGTCCACAAGAATGATCCATGGAATGAAGAGCTTGTCGTATGAGGAACGGTTGAAGATTCTGGTTCTGTACTCATTGGACTTTAGAAGGATGAGGGGATTTTATTGAAACCTACAGGATACTGCGAGGCCTGGATAGAGTAGACATGGAGAGGATGTTTCCACTTGTAGGAAAAACTAGAACCAGAGGACACCATCTGAAAAATGAAAATGAAATAAAATGAAAATCTATTGTCACAAGTAGGCGTCAATGAAGTTACTGTGAAAAGCCCCTAGTCGCCACATTCCGCGCCTGTTCGGAGAGGCTGGTACGGGAATTGAACCGCACTGCTGGCCTGCCTTGGTCTGCTTTCAAAGCCAGCGATTTAGCCCTGTGCTGAACCCAACTATAACAGGGATTTTCTGACCATCAGACTAAAGGGACGATCCTTTGAAACAGATGAGGAGGAATGTCTTCAGCCAGAGGGTGGTGAATCTGTGGAATTCTTTGTCGCAGAAGTCTGTGGAGGACAAATCACTGAGTGTCTTTAAGACAGAGATAGATAGGTTCTTGATTAATAAGGGGATCAGGGGTTCTGGGGAGAAGGCAGGAGAATGGGGATGAGAAAAATATCCACCATGATTGAATGACGGAGCAGACTCGATGGGCCGAGTGGCCTAATTCTGCTCCTATGTCTTATGGTTTACATTTTTTCACACGAGCTAATAGCAGTTTATCAAATATACTGAAATGCTGAACCCAGCTATTAAATTATTGCAACTGATCGGACTGAGGGTAGTGTCATGTACTGCTGTGTTGTCTGTAAATATCTGTAATTAGTCAGGAACTGCTTAGCTAGGAACCAATGTGTTATGTGTCAGTGTTCCAGGGAGCACATTTCGCTGTTGCACTGGAGAGGTCGATGTGACATAACCAGTTTAATTTGTTCTTTTCTTGAAACTTCGCAGCATGGCAAAATTAAACATACAAAGTTTCTGATCTTTACAAACTAAAGTGTGGTTATTGACAATGCCTGGGAACTAAAAGACAACACATAGTAGATGCCCAACTGCACAGACTAGGTCGTAATTGTGGCTACTTGCAAGTCAACAATGATAATAATCTTTATTGTCATGAGTAGGCTTACATTAACACTGCAATGAAGTTATTGTGAAAATCCCCTAGTCGCCACATTCCGGCACCTGTTCGGCTACACAGAGGGAGAAATCGGAATGTCCAATTCACCTAACAGCACAAATTCGGGACTTGTGGGAGCGAGGCCCCTGAGGTGGACTTCCTAGGGAAGACAAACATACGTCCGTGAGGGGTCCCGTTGGTGGCAGTACACAGATGCAACCGGATAGAGTGGAGCGCATCGGGAAGGACCTCCTGCCAGCGGGAGACTGGGAGACTTCTAGACCATAGGGCCAGGAGGACGGCCTTCCTGACCGTCGCGTTCTCTGATGAGGGTAAATATTTGGTGGCTCACCCGGGCATTGAGGACCCAAAGTTTGTCCTCCCCTGAGACGGTGTTTCGAGCCGCTAAAAGGAGCGACGGCAGCAATTGACAGGAGAACCGGCGTGGGAACGGACGTGGGAGAGGCCCCCCTCCGCTGCTGGTGCATGGAGAGGACCAGGAGCGGAGCCGGCAGACGCGCAAACCCGGGGAAGAAGGTCGAGAAGGTCCGGGAGGACAAAATGGCGGGAGGTGAAGATCGGGAGGTGTGGCCAGAGAACAGCCGGAGCTCCTTAAAAACTGCTTCATGGAGCTGAAAACGGAGATGTTGGCCTCCATGGAGAGAATTGTGGTGACTCAGACGGCGCAGGAGAAGGAGATCAAGGAGGTGAGGAGGAAGGTGGCGGAGAATGAGGACGAGATCCTGGGCCGGCGGTGAAAGTGGAGGCGCACGAGGCGCTCCATAAGAGATGGCAGGAGAGGCTAGATGACCTTGAGTACAGGTCTCGGAGCCACAATCTGCAGATCCTGGACCTTCCTGAAGGAGCGAAGGGGGCGGACGCGATCACATACGTGACCACGACGTTGGGGACGCTGATGGGCGCGGGGTCCTTCCCGTGGCCCTTGGAACTGGATGGGGCGCACAGGGTTCTCGCCAGAAAGCCGAGGGTAAACGAGCCACCGAGGGCGATGGTGATACGGTTTCAGCGCTTGGCAGACCGGGAGCGAGTCCTGCGGTGGCCGAAGAAAGAGGAGAGCAGTAAGTGGGAGAATGGCGAGATCCGAATTTACCAGGACCTGGGAACTGAGCTGGCGAGGAGGCGTGCAGGTTTTAACCGGGTGAAGGTGGTCCTCCACGATAAAGGGGTGAAGTTTGGGCTCCTGCACCCGGCGAGACTGTGGGTAACATACCAGGACAGGCACCAATAATTTGATACCCCAGGCGAGGCGTGGTCGTTAATCAGGCAGGAGAAGCTAGACCTGAACTAAGGGACTGTTGTATGGGGGTGAAATGTGTGGGTGGGGAGGGACCGAGGGGAGGACGGCGGGTAAAGCATAAGTTTATGGGCATGTCTGCCTTAGTTTGGTTGGGGGTTTTGTTGTTTGTTCTGCTTGTTTTTCAGGTGTTTTGTTTTCCAGGTGTTCGGTGCAAGGGGGCGGGAAATGCCCGGGACAGTCCCAGATGGCGCTTGCAGGGCAGGGGGGGCTAGGGCGGCCAGAAGGAGGCAACAAGTTAAGGGTTGGTATATAGAGGCGGGAGCGGCCGGGGTCAGCATGGGTGAGCTGACTCATGGAAGTATAATGGGGGGGAACCAGAGGTAAGCGGATGCTTGGCAAGGGGGCGGGGGGGGGCGTGGAAGGGGTGCTGCTTTGCTGACTGAATGGTGAGGGGTATGGATGGAGAGTCGGGCGGGGGGGGGGGGGTGCGCCGGGGGGAGAGCTGGAGGAGGGAGGCGGGGGCACGCGGCTGGCCGAAAAAGGGAGATGGCTAGTCGGCGGGATGGGAGGGTGGTTAACCCCGGCTGGCTGATCACGTGGAACGTGAGGGACTGAATGGGCCGGTCAAGCGGTCCCGCGTGTTCTCGCATTTGAAGGGGTTGAAGGCGGACGTGGCCATGTTGCAAGAGACGCACTTAAAGCTCGCGGACCAGACGAGGCTACGGAAAGGATGGGTGGGACAGGTGTTTCACTCGGGGTTAGACTCCAAGACCAAAGGGGTGGCCATTTTGGTCAGTAAACGAGTGTCTTTTGAGGCGGGGAGCATCATGGCAGACAAGGGGGGCAGGTATATAATGGTGAGTGGCAAGCTGCAGGGGGCCCAGGTGGTGTTAGTGAATGGGAATGCCACCATCTGGGACGATGCAGACCTCATGAGGCGGGTGTTGGGTAGGATCTCGGACTTGGAGATAAGTCACCTGATAATGGGAGGGGACTTTAATACGGTCTTGGATCCGAGCTTGGACCGTTCCAAGTCCAGAACGGGAAAGGGGCCGGCGGCGGCCAGGGCCTTGTGGGAGTTCATAGGCCAGATGGGGGGAGTGGACCCCTGGAGGTTTACGCAGCCAAGGATGAAGGAGTTTTCCTTTTTCTCCCATGTCCATGAAGTCTATTCACGAATAGACTTCTTTGTGTTGAGTAGGGAGTTAATCCCGAGGGTGGAGGGGGTTGAATACTCGGCCATTGCGGCCTTAGACCATGCCCCGCACTGGGTGGACGTGCGACTGGGGGCGGAACGGGGTCAGCGCCTTCTCTGGCGACTGGATGTGGGGCTGCTGGCGGACAAAGAGGTTTGCGGGCGGAAGAGGAGGAGTATTAAGAACTATGTGGGAGCGAATGACACAGGAGAGGTGTCAGTGGCAGTGGTTTGCGTGGCTCTGAAGGTGGTCATTCGGGGAGAGTTAATCTCCATTAGGTCCCATAGAGAGAAGAAGGAGAGGGCGGAGAGGGAGAGACTGGTGGGAGAGATACTCAGGGTAGATAGGAGGTACGCGGAGGCCCCAGAAGGGGGGCTGTTGAACGAGTGCCGGAAATTACAGGCGGAGTTTGACTTGCTGTCCACGGGGAAGGCGGAGGCGCAGCTGAGGAAAGCGAAGGGGGCAGTATATGAGTATGGGGATAAAGCAAGTAGGATGCTGGCGCACCAGCTGCGCAGGAGGGAGGCGGCCAGAGAGATTTGGGGAGTGCGGGATAGGGAAGGCAACATGGTGCTGAACCCAGAGAGGGTTAATGAAGTCTTCAGGGAGGGAGTTCTACGGGAGGTTATACGAGTCGGAACCCCCCGGGGAGGAGGAAGGGATGAGGCGGTTCATGGACCGGTTGAGGTTCCTGTGGTGATATGTATTAGGGGTATTAAGGTACCCTGGGATGCCGAGAGGCTATTGGTGGATAGACACTGGATCCCGATTGGAACAGCCGCCTGTTGGCTCCACCCAGTAAGGCAGAGTATAAGAACCCTGGTTCTCCCAGCAGCCGCATTCTGTAACTGTGCTGCTGGGGAACACGTCTGCGTAATAAAGCCAACGTTCGACTCCTTCTCATCTCGTCTCGTGAGTGATTGATTGTGCTACAATTTATTACGCAAACTTTTAAGGACATGGAGCTCTGAATCATGCCGGAGTGTCTGCGAATCAGCCCCCATGCGGCAAACACAGCGGCCACTTTTAAACATTGGTTAGCGTGTTTCCAGGGATACCTCCGAACGGCTCCCTGCATACCTACAGAAGAACAGAAAATCAGGGTCCTGCATGCCAGGGTGAGCCCTGATATCTACACGCTCATAGAGGATGCGGAAGATTTCCCGGCGGCGATCGCGATGCTGATAGGAATCTACGTTCGGCCTGTCAACCAGGTCTACGCACGCCACCAGCTCGCAACGAGACGGCAGATCCCCGGGGAATTGCTGGACGAATTCTACAATGCACTGTTGATACTGGGGAGAAACTGCAACTGCCCATCGGTTGCGGCTAATGGACACACAGAGCTGCTGGTCCGAGATGCGTTCGTAACAGGTATGCTTTCATCCTAAATTCGCCAGCGATTGCTTGAAAGAGACACACTAGGCCTCAAAGAGGCACAGGCCCTCGCAACCTCGTTTGATGTGGCGTCACAGAACGCCCGCGCCTACGCCCCCGACCACGCGGCAGCCCCTTGGGCACTGTGGACCCCCGCCGCGATCGAACCCCCGGGACCCCCCGCAGGCCTGCGCTGCCAGAGTGACAGATCACCTGGGGGGGCCCCGCTGCTACTTTTGCGGGCAGGGGAAACACCCCCGGATGCGCTGCCCGGCCCACTCGGCCCTTTGTAAAGGGTGCAGGAGAAAGGAGCATTTTGTCGCTGTGTGCCAGGCCCAGGGGGTAGCCGCAATCTCTGGGGGAGAACCCCAAACTCAACCCCCCCAGCGCCAATGGGCGCCGCCATCTTGGGTCCCGGACTCCACGCGGGAGGGATGGGCGCCGCCATTTTGTGCCCCCCCCCCGGCAACGTGCGATCCATGGGCGGCGCCATCTTGCCCACCCCCGACCGTATGCGACCCGTGGACGCCGCCATCTTGGCTGACGTCTAAGGACCCCGGGATGGATGGCCACACGGGGCCTGAAGAAAACGCCCCGTTGCAGCAACTACGACTGGCTTTGGTGACCCTGGACCAGTCGCAGCCCGGAACGCTCCAAACAGCATCAACAACGATATTCGTAAACGGGTACGAGACGCCCTGCCTGATCGACTCTGGGAGCACGGAGAGTTTTAGACATCCTGATATGGTAAGACGCTGTTCCCTTCCGATCCACCCAAGTAATCAAAAAATGTTTCTGGCAGCGGGGTCCCATTCGGTAGAGATAAAAGGGTTCTGCATCGCGAACCTCACGGTGCAAGGGAGGGAGTTCAAAAACTAATGGCTGTACGTCCTTCCCCACCTCTGCGCTGCCACACTCCTGGGATTGGATTTTCAGTGCAATCTCCAGAGCTTAACGTTTAAATTCGGCGGCCCTAAATCCCCACTCACTATCTGCAGCCTCGCGACCCTCAAGGTCGATCCACCTTCCCTGTTCGCGAACTTCACCCCAGATTGCAAACCAGTCGCCACTAGGAGCAGATGGTACAGCGCCCAGGACCGATCTTTTATCCGGTCAGAAGTCCAGCGGCTGCTGAGGAAGGCATAATTCAGGCCAGCAATAGTCCCTGGAGAGCCCAGGTGGTAGTTGTAAAGACCGGGGAGAAGCAGAGGATGGTCGTAGACTATAGTCAAACCATCAATAGGTACACGCAGCTGGATGCGTACCCTATCCTCCGCATATCCGACATGGTCAATCGGATTGCACAGTACAAGGTCTTTTCCACGGTAGACCTTAAGTCCGCCTACCACCAGCTCCCCATCCGCCCGAGCGACCGCAAATACACTGCTTTCGAAGCAGATGGGCGGCTCTATCATTTTGTAAGGGTTCCATTCGGCATCACTAACGGGGTCTCGGTCTTCCAACAGGAGATGGACCGAATGGTTGATCGGTACGGTTTGCGGGCCACATTCCCGTATCTCGACAACATCACCATCTGCGGCCACGACCAGCAGGACCACGACGCCAACCTCCGCACATTCCTCCAGACCGCAAACGCCCTGAATCTCACATACAACAGGGAGAAATGCGTGTTTAGCACCGACCGTCTAGCCATCCTTGGCTACGTAGTGCGAAATGGAGTGATAGGCCCCGACCCCGAACGCATGCGCCCCCTCATGGAGTTCCCCCTCCCCCACTGCTCCAAGGCCCTGAAACGCTGTCTGGGCTTCTTCTCTTATTACGCCCAGTGAGTCCCGAACTACGCGGACAAGGCCCGTTCGCTAATCCAGTCCACGGTTTTGCCCTTGTCGACAGAGGCCCGCCAGGCCTTCAGCCGCATCAAAGCGGATATCGCAAAGGCCACAATGCACACAATCGACGAGTCCCTCCCCTTCCAAGTCAGGAGCGATGCGTCTGACGTAGCTCTGGCGGCCACCCTGAACCAAGCGGGCAGACCCGTGGCCTTTTTTTCACGCACTCTCCACGCTTCAGAAATCTGCCACTCCTCAGTGGAAAAGGAAGCCCAAGCCATAGTGGAAGCTGTGCGACATTGGAGGCATTACCTGGCCGGTAGGAGATTCACTCTTCTCACTGACCAACGGTCGGTTGTCTTCATGTTCGATAATGCACAGCGGGGCAAGATCAAGAACGACAAGATCTTGCGGTGGAGGATCGAACTCTCCACCTATAACTACGAGATCTTGTATCGTCCAGGAAAGCTGTACGAGCTTTCCGATGCCCTATCCCGCGGCATGTGTGCCAACGCACAAGTGGACCGTCTCCGAACTCTCCACGAGGACCTCTGCCACCCGGGGTCACTCGGTTCTATTACTTCGTAAAGACCCGCAACCTGCCCTACTCCATCGAGGAGGTCAGGACCGCCACCAGGAACTGCCAGATCTGCGCAGAGTGCAAGCCGCATTTCTACCGGCCAGATAAAGCGCACCTGATATAGGCTTCCCGTCCTTTTGAGCGCCTCAACCTGACTTCAAAGGCCCCTCCCCTCCACCGATCGCAACACATACTTCCTCAACGTGATTGACGAATACTCCCCATTCCCATTCGCCATCTCCTGCCCCGACATGACTGCGGCCACGGTCATTAGAGCCCTCGGCACCATCTTTACACTGTTCGGTTTCCCCGCCTACATACATAGCGATGGGGGGTCCTCCTTCATGAGCGACGAACTGCGACAATTCCTGCTCAGCAAGGGCATCGCCTTGAGCAGGACGACCAGTTACAACCCCCGGGAGAACGGTCAGGTAGAGAGGGAGAACGGAACGGTCTGGAAGACCGTCCTACTGGCCCTGCGGTCCAGAAGTCTCCCAGTTTCCCGCTGGCAGGAAGTCCTCCCGGACGCCCTCCACTCCATCCGGTCGCTGCTGTGTACAACAACGAATCAAACACCTCACGAGCGTCTCCTTGTCTTCCCTAGGAAGTCCTCCTCCGGAACGTCACTTCCGACCTGGCTGGCTGCCCCGGGACCCATCCTGCTCCGAAAGCATGTGCGGCGCACAAATCGGACCCGTTGGACAAGAGGGTTCATCTCCTCCACGCGAACCCTCAATACACCTATGTGGTGTACCCCGACGGCCGACAGGACACGGTCTCCCTGCGGGACCTGGCACCCGCCGGAGCCCACACACCCCCCCAACACCAGTGACCCCCTCTGGAGCCACGCACACCCCCCAACACCGATCACCCCCTCCCTCCCGCGCACCCCACAGCCGCCCCCTTCCAGGGTGGATCGGTCCTTCCCCCGGCCCTGAATCGGGATATTGGAGCGGGACGAGGCATCGCGACGCTCCCAGAGATGACGAGGCTGGAACCGGCGCACGCATCACCACCGGGGCTAAGACGATCGGCAAGGACGACCAGGCCACCCATTCGACTCATCAAATCTGTATAATGAAGCGCGATATGCCGCTGTAAATTTTTTTTGGGTTGCCCAGTAAAAGCGGCATTGTAAGTAGTTAATATTGGAGCATAGCCGCCGTGTTAGCGGCATCCTAGGTACCAACTCTGGAAACCCCTACCACCATACCACCCACTACGCCACCGGGTTCCTTTTTAACAAGGGGTGAATGTGGTGGTATGTATTAGGGGGATTAAGGTACCCTGGGATGCCGAGAGGCTATTGGTGGATAGACACTGGATCCCGATTGGATCAGCCGCCTGCTGGCTCCACCCAGTAAGGCGGAGTATACGAGCCCGGGTTCTCCCAGCAGCCGCATTCCGTAACTGTGCTGCTGGGGAACAAGTCTGCGTAATAAAGCCATCGTTCGACTCCTTCTCATCTCGTCTCATGAGTGATTGATTGTGCTACAGTTCCCAAGGGTGGAAGCAGAACGGGTGGAGGGGCTGGGGGCCCCGATTGAGTTGGAGGAGGTAGTCAGCGGGTTGGCAGGCATGCAGACGGGCAAGGCCCCGGGCCCGGATGGCTTCCCCGTAGAATTTTATAAGAAGTTCTCGGAGCTGCTGAGCCCGCTCCTGATGAGAACCTTCAATGAGGCAAAGGAGAAAGGGACCCTCCCGCCGACAATGTCGCAGGCATTGATCTCGCTTATCCTGAAGAAGGAGAAGGATCCGCTTCAGTGTGGGTCCTACAGGCCGATATCGCTCCTGAATGTGGATGCCAAGCTGTTGGCAAAAATTCTGGCCAACAGAATAGAGGACTGTGTCCCAGGAGTGATTGGGGAGGACCAGACGGGGTTTGTTAAGGGCAGGCATCTGAACACGAACGTGAGGGGGCTCCTGAATATTATCATGATGCCCTCGGAGGGGGGGGGGAGGTGGAGGTGGTGGCTGCGATGGATGCGGAGAAGGCCTTTGACAGGGTGGAGTATGAGTAAATGTGGGAGGCGCTCGGCAGGTTTGGATTTGGGGAGGGATTTATAGGGTGGGTCAAGCTGCTGTAGTGGGTGTGTCCACAAACCGGCTAAGGTCAGAATATTTCAGGCTGCACCGGGGGATGAGACTGGGGTGTCCCCTGTCCCCGTTGCTGTTTGCCCTGGCAATTGAGCTGTTGGCCATTGCGCTCAGGACTTCGGGGGATTGGAGGGGACTGGTGCGTGGGGGGGTAGGAGCACCGGGTCTCTCTCTATGTGGATGACCTGTTGTTGTACATTTTGGACCCGTTAGAGGGGATGGGGGAGGTCATGCGGATCCTGGGGGACTTCGGGAGGTTCTCGGGGTATAAGTTGAATGTGGGGAAGAGTGAGCTGTTCGTGGTCCACGGTAGGGGCCAGGAGGAGAGACTGAGGGAGCTCCCACTCAGGATAGTGGAGAGGAGCTTTCGGTACTTGGAGATACATGTGGCCAGGAACTGGGATGTCCTGCACAGGCTCAACTTAACCCGGCTAGTGGAGCAGATGGAGGGAGAGTTTAAAAGGTGGGATATGCTCCCGCTTTCCTTGGCGGGGCGGGTGCAGACTGTGAAGATGACGGTTCTCCCCAGGTTCCTCTTCGTGTTTCAGTGCCTCCCCATTTTCATCCCCAAGTCCTTTTTCAAGCGGGTGAATAGGATTGTTACGGGATTTGTGTGGGCGAATAACACCCCGCGAGTCAAAAGGGTATTCTTGGAGCGTAGCTGGGGTGGGGGGAGGACTGGCTCTGCCGAACTTCAGCAGTTATTATTGGGTGGCCAACATGGCCATGATCAGGAAATGGATGATGGAGGATGGGCGGCATGGGGGCGGTTGGAGACTTCAAATGAAGTTACTGTGAAAAGCCCCTAGTCGCCACATTCCGGAGCCTGTTCGGGGAGGCTGGTACGGGAATTGAACCGTGCTGCTGGCCTGCCTTGGTCTGCTTTCGAATCCAGTGATTTAGCTCTGTGCTAAACCGGCCCCTGTAGAGGCACCAGTCTACGGGCACTTGTTACGGCTCCGCTGCCGTTCTCGCCGGCACGATACCCCACTAGTCCGGTGGTGACGGCGGCACTGAGGATCTGGGGGCAGTGGAGGAGACACAGGGGAGAGCAGGGGGCCTCGGTGTGGACCCCGATACGGAATAACCACAGATTTGCTCCGGGTAGGTTGGATGGAGGGTACCAAGGCTGGTACAGGGCAGGTATTAGGAGGATGGGGGACCTGTTTATAGACGGGGTCTTCCCCAGCCTGCAGGCACTGGAGGAGAGATTCAACCTGCCCCCGAGGAATGCGTTCAGGTACCTTCAGGTTCGGGACTTCCTCAGAAAACCGGTGGGGACATTCCTGCGGCTGCCCCCACGTAGGATCCGGGATCACGGTAGCATAGTGGTTAGCACAATCTCTTCACAGCTCCAGGGCCCCAGGTTCGATTCCGGCTTGGGTCACTGTCTGTGTGGAGTCTGCACATCCTCCCCGTGTGTGCGTGGGTTTCCTCCGGGCGCTCCGGTTTCCTCCCACAATCCAAAGATGTGCAGGTTATTGGCCATGATAAATTGCCCTTAGTGTCCAAAATTGCCCTTAGTGCCGGGTGGGGTTACTGGGTTATGGGGATAGGGTGGAGGTGTGGACCTTGGGTAGGGTGCTCTTTCCAAAGAGCCGGTGCAGACTCGATGGGCCGAATGGCCTCCTTCTGCACTGTAAATTCTATGATCTATGATCTATGATAGGGTGGTGTCTGGCGTCTGGGTAGAGGAGGGGAAGGTGTCAGACATATATCAGGAGCTGCAGGAGGTAGAGGAAGCCTCAGTGGGGGAGTTGAAGGATAAGTGGGTGGAGAAGCTGGGCGAGGAGCTGGATGAGGGCCTGTGGGCCGATGCCCTCATCATGTGCCAGGTTCGGATTAATCCAGTTTAAGGTTGTGCATCGGGCGCATATAATGGCGGCAAGAATGAGTAAGTTTTATGGGGTGTAGGACAGGTGCCCAAGATGTGCGGGGAGTCCGGCGAATCATGCCCATATGTTTTGGGCATGCCCGGTGCTTAAAGAATTCTGGCAGGGGTTTGCGAGGGTGATGTCTAGGATTTTGGACACTCGGGTGAAGGCGAGTCCAACGGTAGCGATATTTGGGGTGTCGGAGGATCCGGGAGTGCAGGAAGCGAAAGAGGCCGAGGTACTGGCCTTTGCCTCCCTGGTAACTCGGAGACGGATCTTGCTAATGTGGAGGGACTCAAAACCCCCGGGTGTGGAGACCTGGGTTAGCGACATGGCGGGGTTCCTCAGCCTGGAGCCAATAAAGTTCGCCGTGAGAGGGTCCTTGATGGGGTTCTCTCGGCGGTGGCAACCTTTCCTTGACTTTCTAGGGGAGCAGTAAGTGTCAGCAGCAGCAGCATCCTGGGGGGGCGCGGGCGGGGGGGGGGGGGGGGCTGGGGGGGGTTCAGGTGGGGGGGATACTGTTGATATAATGTGAGTTGGGCATGGAGACAAAACCCACCTTGTTCAATTTTTTTTTTAAATTTCTGTTGTGTAAGTAGTTTCACTGTTTCTATTTTTGTTATGTAAAAGCGCTCATTGGAAAAACTTGAATAAAACATTTATTTTTTAAAAAACTATATACAACAGCCAGTGGGGCGGAGCCACGGAAGAACAACAATATATAACACAGTGAGTAATAATGGAACAAACAGTAACAGAGAATATATACGGCGCTTGAGGTACCCTCAATAATGATGCTTAGAGATTAAACTGTAAAGAAGGCTTTATTAGGCTAATAACTATGCTACAGATATGGACGAGAGCTGACTGCTATACAGACCATGAGGCAGGCCTTTATGTATGGCTCCCAGATGGGCGGAGCCAGAGGCGGAGTCCCCAGGGTTCCAAGCCTGGTCTTAAAGGGGACATCACCTTACATGATGATAAGGCAGTAACCGTTCATCACAGCGCTGTAAGTAACAGTGGAACTGCAACAACAGTAGTTCACCACACTCTGTAAACCTGCTTGGAAAGACTGTACAAAAATGGCTGGCAGGAAAATGCCACTTCCTCACGCTGAAGCACCATGACTAGGCCCTTCTTCCACATCTGGGCATCATGTAATCTACTGGGGAGAAGAAATCAAAACAGCGGGAAGGTGGACCACTTAATGTGGGCACGGGAATAGCAGTTTTTCTGTGGGCTCTGGAGCCGCTCGTTATAATCCTTTTATCCTGTTTGCGTGAATCCAGGAATTAACACTCAGTGGTATCTCCCTGGAAGATTTTTGGCTGCGCTTTGGAAAAAGGATGTCGAAAATCCCAAGAAATCTGATGATAAAAGGGAGCGGTCGGGGGTGGAGCCGCCTTCTCAATGTGGCGGCCTGATTCTCAAGGCACTGAAAATGATGACTATGAACATTATCAGAGTAACAGCCAGACTCGGCTTGTTGACGCAGAATCTGAGCGCTCAGGAGGCCGAGCTGCGGAATACTAATAAAGGATTCGATGAAAAGGAGGAAAGAATCCTGAGAGTCGAAAACGTTGCTTCCTCAGCCGTAGCTCGCATTCAATCCTTGGGAAACCAGCTGCGTGGTATGTCGGATATCCCTGGAAGATTTGGAGGAGGAATGTCCGAGTCGTCCGTCAGCCAGGAGTGGAGTTTAAGACTCCCCTTAGAGCTGGCTACCACGTTTCCTTAAGCTGGATATGAAGGCTGAGCGTTTCAATTTAGAAAGGGCGCACCGTAACCTGGCTGGAATCTTCTGGCCGATCACGCCGGTGGCATTCTCTGACATCAGTAGGAATTCCCATTGACTGTGGCGGGACCAGAGAATCCCGCCTCCAGCAAACGGCATGCCACCTCCTTCAGCCGAGAAACACGTGGCTGGGAGGCCAGGGAAACCCACCCCCCTGTCTCTGAGGCTTAGGGATTCTAATAAAATTCGAATAAAAATACACAGCGGGAAGATGTTGGGTTGCCCTTTCCCCCAGGCCTTCCATCACACCTTTATCAGCCTTCCCGTCTCCTGAACCGTTTCCAAAGGGCTGGTAAAATCCTGCCCCAGGAGATTACACTGACCATGCGAGGGTGTATCTGTTCATTCACTTACACCCTTTATGTTGTAGTCTGGCCCCATTTTATTGCCAGAAGCATTCCTCTGTTATCATTTGTTCTTACGATGTAGAAGGCCAGCACCCATTACCCACCACTTGCTGTCCTAGGAAGGTGGCTATCCATTGTGATGCTGGAGTCATGAGCTTGCCAGGTTTAACAGGGGAGATAGTTTCTACCACAGCCTTAATTGTATTCAGCGATAGATCATCTAAGGCAGCACAGCTGCACAGTGGTTAGCACTGTTGCTTCACAGCGCCAGGCACCCGGGTTCAATTCTCGGCTTGGCACACTGTCTGTGCGGAGTCTGCACGTTCTCCCCGTGTCTGCGTGGGTTTCCTCCGGGTGCTCCTGTTTCTTCCCACAAGTCCCGAAAGACGTGCTGTTAGGTGAATTGGATATTCTGAATTCTCCCCAGTGTACCCGAACAGGAGCCAGAGTGTGGCGACTAGGGGCTTTTCACAGTAACTTCATTGCAGTGTTAATGTAAGCCTAATTGTGACAATAATAAAGATTATTATTATTATCTACAACGCTCTGGAGTGGGGAATTCCAAAGATTCACAACCTTTCGACTGAAGGAATTGCTCCTCATCTCGGTCCCAAACGACCGGCCCTCTTATCCTGAGAGCGTGCCCCATGTTTTTGATTCCCCCACCAGCGGAAACAATCTGTGTTTAGTTAGTGGCATTGCTGCTGGGCCAATAACCCAGGGACCTGGGTTCAAATCCCACCACAGACAGGGTGCGGAATTTAAATTCTGGAATTACAAATCTAACAATGACCATGAAACCATTGTCGTAAAAACGGCGGCCGGAGTTCTCCAATCCCGCGAGAATCACCCCACACCGCTCGGACGCCGGGCCGCCCATTCCCCAGCAAGCGGAGAATCGGCGCCAATCGCGCCCGCGGGGTCGCCGCCGTGCCGGTTGGGGGCCGTTGAAAGCCCCCCCCCCCCCCCGGCGATTCTCCGCGCCTCGACGGGCCGAGTGCCCGCCGAGTCCCGCCAGCGTGGGTTACGATGGTCCTACCCAGCGGGACCTCGGAGTTCTGGCTGGGGAGGCGGGTGGGATCCGACTCCGGGTGGGGCCTCTACTGTGGCTAGGCCCGCGATCGGGTCCTACCGATTGGCTGGCGGGCTAATTCCGGGGGGTGCCTATGTTCCTCTGCACCGGGCTCCTGTAGGGCTCCGGCATATTCCCCGGGGGCCGGCAACCCATGCGCAGACCCGAACCGGCCGTGGCTCGACAGCGTTCAAGCGCTGGAACAGCGGACACCACTCCGGCGCCGTACTAGCCCCCTAGGAAGGGTGAATGCCTGGGCCTGGAGGTCCGTTGATGCCGGAGTCGCTCGCGGCATCGAAACTTGAGAATCCCGGCCCCCATCTGGAAATCTGCCTTCCTTACCTGGTCTGGCCTGCTCGGACTGTCACGGGTGATGAATCCTGGCCTAGGCCTTCGATGTCACATTCCGAAAGGGATAGGGGCTCAGGTGAGGAAAAATTACTTCACTCAAGGGCTTTGACCCTTTGGAATTCTGTACCTCAGAGGATTGTGAATGCTCCATCATTGATTACATGAACAGATCTTTGATCTCTCAGGGAATAAAGGAATTATGGAAAGTGGGGGGAAATGGAGTTGAAATCGCAAGCTCGATGGGCTGTGTGGTCTCCGCCTGTTTCTTGTGTCCTTGTATGTTCCAATCAGTGCTGTTTTGGTGTAAGTGCTTAAAAAGCTCATGCTGAATTCTTGTTTGCTTTAAACCCTGATGTTACTTTAACTCGTTCCACTATAATGACTCGCATGAACCATTTTTATTAAAGTTTTCCAGGACTGAACGCTCCATCTGCATGCATACATTTCCTCGTGTTTGGCTTTTAAGTGAAACCAAAATATGTGGGAGAGTCCTAAACTGGAGGCATGCATGATAAATAATGCACTCTCAGAAATTCATTAATGAATTTAGAAAAAGGTTTCTTTACCCTGAGAGTGGTTATAAAATGAAGCTTGCTATCCCGTGGAGTGGTTGTGGTGAATCGCACAGATGCATTTAAGCAGAAGCTAAATAAAGTACAGGAACAGATCTCGGAGCAGGAGTGGGCTGTCTGGCCCGTCGAGCCTGCTCCGCCATTCAATGAGATCATGGCTGATCATTTTGTGGACTCAGCTCCACTTACCCGCCTGCTCACCGCAACCTTTCCTTTACTGTTCAAAAATCTATCTCCCTTTGCCTTAAAAAACATTTATCGAGGTAGCCTCAACTGCTTCACTGGGCAGGGAATTCCACAGATTCATGACTCTTTGAGTGAAGAGGTTCCTCCTCCTGTAGTGAACCTAAAAAGCACTGGCAGATGAAGCCACAGGCCAGCATTCCCAAAAACAATCAGCCAGTATAATGACTGAACTGGTTCAAAATTTCAATGAGTACCAGAAAATGTTGTAAATCGCAAATCAAATGGTTTCCCTTTGGAGGCTTATTAAATGCAGCAGTTAAGTGCTGGCTGTTTTACTCGCAGATGCATTTCAGGAATGTGCTTTTCATAGCTGCGGAGCGGGAATTAAAACTGTGGGAGTTCTTGGCAAACCCGTCTGTATTGCTGGTAAATTGCCTTGGATTATATTCAAACCTAGAGTTCAGCAGCTGCTGCCAGGACTTGGGCTTTGCGAGAAAACAGCGGACAAGTGCGAGTGGGGTCGAGTTCCCCGCAGATCGTCCAGCTCTGATGACTGACGGGAACCCGTCAGACAGCAAAGAACCAGTGTCCACATTTAGCGCTGGGACCACTGAAATTAAATGAACACGGCATTTTGCAATTCAAATGAAAATAAAATTCCTGCAAATTAAAATAGGTGATGATAGACATAAGACGCCGGCCTCAAGTCTGAAAGAGAAGGGCAGGTTAAAATTGCAAGTGAGAGCTTGGAACAGAAGTTGCGATACCCCTTCTGAAATATCAAGGGAATATTTGCATTTTTATAACGGGCGAAATTCTCCGTTTGGGAGACTATTTTTTTAATAAATATTTTTATTCTCCTTTTTCACATTTTCATCCAAATTTACACCCACTAACAAACAATCAACTGTATCAAATACAATGCCAATCCCCTGGCCGACAATTCCTCCCTCCCACCAACCCCCAAACAACCCTCAACATTTTAAATACAAGCATCAAAGAATAGGATTCAGGAATCCACCACCCACCCCGTACATAATCACCAAGAACATACACAGTCCAACCCCCCACCCCAATACCCCCCTCCCCCCTAATGTTCGATGTCATCCAATTCTTGTAAGTGCATAATAAACAAAGCATGAATTGGAGAACCCTTCCTCTTAACTCAAACTTCACCCTCTCGAGTGTTAAAAACTCCAACAGATCCCCCCCCCCGCCACGCCAGGGCACAGGGTGGAGGAACTGACCTCCACCCCAACAGGATCCGCCTACGGTTGATCAGCGAGGCGCAGGCTAAAACATCTGCCTCCACACCCGCTTCCTTCAATCCCGCAAACCGGCCGCTTAGAAACAAATCCTTTAATGCCCTGACTCTCTTCTCCTCCCATATCCGAAAATTCCCATCCCGCTTCCCTGGCTCAAATCTGTGATTCCCCGAATTGGCATTTCCCTTGACCCCGTCCCCAGCCTAAAGTGCTGACGCAACTACCTCCAGATTTTCAATGTCGCATCTAATACCACTACTGGACTCCCTGAGTATTTCCCCGGAGCCATCGGGAGTGGCGCTGTTGCCAACGCCCTCAGCCCCGACCCCCTACACAGACTTTCCTCCATTCTAACCCAGTTGGAGTCCCCCCCCTCTAACCCAACTCCTCACCTTTGTAGCCATCTCAGATGGCCACCTGCAAAGGACCATGGGAATTATGGCCAACCCAGGACTCAGACACACTCAGAGCTTGTGTGTGTATTTGCAACCCAGATAGCCAGACGCGATCGAAACACCCGCTCGTTTGCATTCTAATGGCCCATTTCCCCAGAACAAAAGGACTGTACTCTGGTAACCGATACAGATGCAGACTAACCGGCGCCACTCCCTTTGCTAAGAAAGCCCAAACAGCCACGGTAAATGACCGCTCAGGATGCGTCCAACTATTAAGGCACCCGCCCCTTTATTGGCCAAAATCGAAGGCAATGATCGAAGCCTGTCGAATTATTGGGTCCAAAGCTAAGGACCGCCCCAAAGAGCGCGAAATCCCAGAGGGATAAAAAGAGACCCAGCCATGTGTTCGATCTCTCTTAGCCTCGGCCTACGCCTAAAACCAAGTGTAGCATTCCGATCAGAAGACAAGTTCAAGACCAACGATCGCTACCAGACGGATGAGCCCAGCAGAAACGAAGCCACTTCTTCTACCCAGCCACGCAAGATCCGAACAAAGGCCTTGTTCATCTCCAAAGAGCCGGTTGCCCTGAAGTTAAGTATAGGTTATTGTAGTTGTTAGGTATAGTTTAACCTGCAGTGTTTTATGTTGCATGTCAAAGTAATCCTTGTGTGTAAATAAACTATCTTTGAACTTGAACTGACTAACTGGTTGTTTGGTCTTTGATTGATATCCAGTAAAGCCTTGTGGTGGTATCATTTGATACCTGGCGACTCTAAAAAGCAATATTATCATTAATAACTGCCATATCTAGTTAATTTGGCAACATTATTGGTGACGCTGGTGGGATAGTATTCCACTCATTAAAAAGAGCAACATTATTGCCGTCTCTGGTGCCGATTGGCAAAACCTTCTCCGCATTCACCGCCCAGTAACAAAATAATAAATTCGGAAGAACCAACCCCCCTGACTGCAGTCCTCGCTGCAACAGCACCTTCCTAATCCTGACCACCTTCCCCCCACCCCCCCACCCCCCCCCCCCCCACCTCCCCATATAAACGAGGTAATCATCTTTTCAACCTCCTTGAAAAATGCCTTTGGCAGGAAGATCGGCAGATGCTGAAAAATAAACAAGAATCGCGGCAACACGTTCATTTTAATTGCCTGTACCCGACCTGCCAGCGACAGAGGGAGACCATCCCAGATCCGCTTTCACCCTCCCCACCAGACTAGTAATGTTATACCTACGGAGGGCCCCCTCCCCAATCCCGTGCCACCTGCACCCCCAGATATGTAAAGTGGGTCCCCGCCCTACGGAATGGTAGCCTCCCCCCCCCACCCCTGGCCGAGGACCGTTTGGGAGACTTAAGTGTTGACGGCGGTTTGCATTCCCGTTAGGGGAGCTATTTGTGGAGCAATTAGGACATGCTAATGGGCGTGAATTCCGAGAAATTCCCAGCCCAACGGCCATTCTAACCACTAGCTGGGGTTAGGGCCAAAAAGACTGGCAGCTGGAGCTGTTTTTAAGAGCTCCACTTACTACACACTCACTGCAGCCACCAAGATGGCTCAGAGAAGACCTGCTCCCCGAAGTCGAGAGGCCAAGGGGGACTCCTATCTCCATGCCAGGAGCAGAGGGACACTCTCTTCCCCAGCGTGGGCCGCAGACTCAAGCCTGCCCTCCTGAACAGCGTCTGGGAGGTGGTGGCAGAGGCAGTCAGCACTGCCAGCCTCATCAGGAGGAGACAACTGTTTTATGTACATTCATATGCACCCTTATCAATCTCAAAGGGCACCGTACCTCATTCAAAGTGGTACCTGGACCTATCCAAAAGAGTACCCTACTGCTTCAGGTAGCCCCAGCAGCTTTAGATCTTATCCTCAAAGATCTAAAACCCATGCGGGGCATTTTGGACATCAAACTAATGAAAAGTGAGTCTGTTTGACTGCGCCAGCATTTTTATATCTGCAGCTGCCTCCATGAACCACAGATGGGTGGCATGGTAGCACAGTGGTTAGCACTGTTGCTTCACAGCGCGGGGTCCCAGGTTCAATTCCCGGCTGGCTCACTGTGCGGAGTTTGCACGTTCTCCCCGGTGTCTGCGTAGGTTTCCTCCGGGTGCTCCAGTTTCCTCCCACAAGTCCCGAAAGATGTACTGTTAGGTAATTTGGACATTCTGAATTCTCCCTCTGTGTACCCAAACAGGCGCCGGAATGTTTAAACTATGGATCTAATGAGCCTGGATAGTCAGTTGATAGAGCAATAGACCTTAAATATGAGGATCCTGGCTTCAATCCCTTGGGCAGGCAATGTGCTGTGTGATGATAACGATATCATATGATGGCAGTCCGAAGATGTGCAGGTTAGGGGGGTGGCCATGCTAAATTGCCCTTGGTGTCCAAAGGGGTTGGGTGGGGGTGCTAGGTTGCGGGGATGGGGTGGAGGTGTGGGCTTCAGTAGGGTACTCTTTCCAAGGGCCGGTGCCCTTGAGTCGATGGGCCATGGCCTCCTTCTGCACTGTAAATTCTGTGATTCTATGATTTAATCCACAGGATCCTAAATACGGAATACATTGACCTCAATCCCATATTTATCTTCACCATCTTGGAAACATTATTGCCGGTTAGTCCTTACTTCATGGTAAAGAGTCTCCTGGCGACTGTGCTAGCATTAACTCGAGCTTTTCCAAGCTACTTTTGATGTAGGGCTTTGAATTCAGTTTCTGGGAGGTCGAAGTCTCAGCTTCTAAATCTGGCTTCCTAGTCCTGGTGTAAGACTCACAGACCCAGGCAAATCCACATCTGCAAGTCTCCCACTCGGTTAAAAGGGACAGTTTTTGCAGCGCAAAGCACCGGGAACCCTTTCTAGGAAATCCAAGTCGAATGACAATTTATATACCACAGCTGCAACTTGTAATTAGATATAATCTTTGATGTGGTGAAGCATTCCAAGGCACTTCGCAGGAATATTATCAAACGAAATGTCTGAGCAGCAGAAGGAGATTAATGTCCAGAATTTAAGCAAAATGGTTGTATTTGAGGACTGTCTTATAATAATAATAATCTTTATTATTGTCACAAGTCGGCTTACATTAACACTGCAATGAAGTTACTGTGAAAATCCCCTAGTCTCCACACTCCGGCGCCTGTTCGGGTACACAGAGGGAGAATTCAGAATGTCCAATTCACCTAACAAAACGTCTTTTGGGACTTGTGGGAGGAAACCGAACTGTTGCCTCACAGCGTCAGGGACCCGGGTTTGATTCCCGGCTTGGGTCACTGTGCGGAGGTTGCACGTTCTCCCTGTGTTAAAGAAGGGGAAGCTTTCTAAGTGTGCAGGGCGCTTTATAGCACTTCACATGCAATGAAATACTATTGAATGCAGCTGATTTGTACACAACAAGATCCCAAAATAAATACATAAATAGATTTATTATATTATTATTCATTCGTGGAATGTGGACATCGCTGGCCAGACCAGCATTTATTGCCCATCCCTAATTGCCCTTGAGAAGGTGGTGGTGAGTTGCCTTCTTGAACCGCTGAAGTCCCTGTGGTGTAGGTACACCGATAGTGCTGCTAGGGAGGGAGTTCCAGCATTTTGACCGAGTGGCAGTGACGGAACAGCAATGTAGTTCCAAGTCAGGATGGCAAGAGGCTTGGACGGGAACATGCAGGAGGTGGGCAACCCATGTATTTGCTGATTGATTGATTGATTTGATTTATTGTCACATGTTCTGAAGTACAGTAAAAGTATTTTTCTGCGGCCGAGGGAACGTACACAGTACGTACATAGTAGACAAAAGAATAATCAACAGAGTACATTGACAAATAGTACATCGACAAACAGTGATTGGTTATAGTGCGGAACAAGGGGCCAAACAAAGCAAATACATGAGCAAGAGCAGCACAGGCCATCGTGAATAGTGTTTTTACAGGGAACAGATCAGCCTGAGGGGGAGTCGTTGAGGAGTCTAGTAGCTGTGGAGAAGAAGCTGTTCCTATGTCTGAATGTGCGAGTCTTCAGACTTTAGTACCTTCTGCCTAATGGAAGGGTCTGGAAGAAGGCAATGCCTGGGTGGGAGGGGTCTCTGATAATGCTGTCTGCCTTCCTGAGGTAGGGGGAGGTGTATACAGAATCAACGTGGGGGTGGCAAGCTTGTGTGATGCATTGGGCTGAGTTCACCACACTCTGCAGCTTCTTGCGATCTTGGACCGAGCAGTTGCCATACCAGGTTGTAATGCAGCTGGATTGGACGCTCTCTATTGCACATCTGTAGAAGTTTGTGAGAGTCGATGCAGACAAGCCAAATTTCTTTAGCTTCCGTAGGAAGTAGATACATTGTTGGGCTTTCTTGACTGTTGCACCAACGTGAGTGGACCAGGAAAGACTGTTGGTGATGGTGACCCCCAGGAACTTAAAGCTATCGACCACCTCCACTTCGGAGCAATTGATGCAGACAGGAGTGTGTGTCGTGCTACACTACTTTGTCAAAGCTTCGACAAAGGATCATCTGGACTCAAAACGTTAGCTCTTTTCTCTCCCTACAGTTGCTGCCAGACCTGCTGAGATTTTCCAGCATTTTATGTTTGGTTTCAGATTCCAGCATCCGCAGTAATTTGCTTTTATATATGTTGAGCAGGACAACACCCCTGCCCTTGCATTGTGCCCCAGGATCTTTTATATTCAGCTGAGAGGGCAGCAGGGACTTTGGTTTTAACATCTCATTCAAAAGATAGCACCTTTGACACTGCAGCACACCCTCAGTATTGCACTGAAGCAGCAGCCTCAATTCATTCTGTCGGGCGCAGCTTGACTTGGAAGCCAGAGTGTGACCGCTTGAACCAAACCTGATACCAAAATCAAGGCAGCTGCCGTTTAACACTAATTTGAACTGTTTCTAACCAGGAGACATTCATTTTTTAAATTTAAAAAAAAATAAATTTAGAGTAGCCAATTCATTTTTTTCCAATTAAGGGGCAATTTAGCGTGACCAATCCACCTACCCTGCACATCTTTGGATTGTGGGGGCGAAACCCACGCAAACACGGGGAGAATGTGCAAACTCCACCCGGACAGTGGCCCAGAGCCGGGATCGAACCCGGGACCTCGGCGCCGTGAGGCAGCAGGGCTAACCCACATGCTGCCCCACCAGGGGACAATCATGTTATTTTGGCTTCTCCTCGTGACATTTGACACTTGCTTTATCTTCTTGGCATTTGCTTTGTTTAGCCCCTTGTTCCGCACTGTAACCAATCGCTGTCTGTCCTGGTCCACTCACGTTGGTGCAACAGTCAAGAAAGCCCAACAATGTATCTACTTCCTACGGAAGCTGAAGAAATTTGTCATGTCTGCATCCTGTAGCCCAGAGGAGGCCATTCCACCCTCGTGTCAATCCCGGCATTTTGAAAGCTGTCCAATCAGTCCCTCATCCCTCCTCTTACCCCAAGGCCCTGCATTTTTTCCCATCAAGCATTGATACCGGCCGCACTTTCTGCTGCTTGCTCAAGGTGCTCTGTGGCTGGATTGCTCAGTGCTGCCTCTATCTTGAGACTGTGCTGCTTATCCACACAAAGAGCTCAAACAGGTTCCCAAGACACACAGGGAGTTAGAAATTCCAGAAACCAAAGTTAGTGAAATTAGAAACAAAATGTGGGTGTGCCTGCAAGGGTTTCTGAAGCATCGATGCAAATAATCCATTATTTTCATATATTCTTTGATCAACCATTTGACAAAGTATTCAGATCTCCTGTGTTGCCATGACAACTTTCCAACTTTAGATTGCTGTAGGTGATAGGCTTTGCCGAGCATGTGCAGAACCAACTGTAATGTCAGGCGTGCATATGTGTGAAGTTAGTTTGCACAAGTCCAATCCTGTCCTTACTGGATGTGCCCCGCATAGCGCAAAACTCCCAACAACTGAGGCACGAACTGACTTTGCCAGTAAATTCATGAGTGTGATGCCTACACAAACCGAGAGAATGGTCATCCATTTTTAAAAAAAATGTATTTTATCACAAACATGTATCAAAACAGGTTACAGCGAACAAACACCCCGGGAAACATGCTTCCCGACAATCAACTATTCAGTCTGTACAGATTTTTCACCGCCCCTTCTCGTCCGTGATGAACAGCTCCTCAAACACAGTCACAAACATCCCCCACCTTTCCCAAACCCCACCCCTGAAGAGCCCCTTAACTCATACTTTATCTTCTCTAACCGCAGGAAGTCATACAGGTCACCCAACCACGCTGCTACCCCCGGTGGCCATGCCGACCGCCACTCCAGCAAAATTCGTCGCTGTGCAATCAGAGAGGCGAAGGCCAAGACATCGGCCTTCCTCCTCTCCATGAGCTCCGGCTTCTCTGAAACCCCAAATATCGCCACCAAAGGGTCCGGGTGCACTCCCCCCTCCACTATCCTGGCTAAGAGGGCGAACACTCCCGCCCAGAATCTTCCCAATTTTTCACAACCCCAAAACATGTGAGCATGATTCGCTGGACCCCACTGAAGGGGCTGGTTTACCACAAGGCTAAATCGCTGGCTTTGAAAGCAAACCAAGGCAGGCCAGCAGCACGGTTCAATTCCCGTACCAGCCTCCCTGAACAGGCGCCAGAATGTGGCGACTAGGGGCTTTTCACAGCAACTTCATTTGAAGCCTACTTGTGACAATAAGCAATTTTCATTTCATTCATGTGTTGGGTGCTCTGGATCCATGGAACACATACAGGCCACCAACACTTAAAATAGTGCAACACTATTTTATTAAGTTAGAAACTGTTGAACATACTTTCACTGTGGGTTAACACGATGTTAGATTAAACTAAAGACCGAATCAGTCTATGCACTCAGCACATGGTGAGGATCTGTGCTGTAAGCTGTAAGCTCTGTCCTTGTAGGAGGCTGCATCCCGAATGAGCAGGAACTCTGATGCCCCCTGTCTTTATAGTGAGTGTGCTCTAACTGGTGATTGGCTGCGGTGTTGTGTGTGTTGATTGGTCTTGCTGTGTGTCAATCAGTGTGTGTGTATCTGCACCATGATATACTGGTGTATATTATGACATCCCCCCTTTTATAAAAGAATGTATGTGTGTGGCAATAAATAATGTATGGTGCGAATGGTCCTAACTACGTGTGGGGTGCGAAGACATATTTACAGGACTACGTACATGAGAACTAAGCTATTTACATGGGAAGGTGCCTGGTGCAGAGAAGCAGTATGCAACAAGAATAACGAGATCAACACTATATACAAACCAGGGAAACGATCAAACAAAGCAACAAAACAATACAGAGAGCCTATAAGTCCACAAAGTTCATAAATTAAGTCTCTGAGGTGGGCAACGAATTCTGGTTGACCACCTCAAGGGTGGGCCGAGAACCGCCGGTTCAGGAGCGGGCTGGACTGCGTCAGAGTCAGGGGGATGCAGAGTGACAGGGAGCTCTGCATAGTCCGTGGCAGGGTCAGCAGGAGGGCGAGGCGACAGTGGAGGATCACGTGGTGAGCGTGGAACGAGACGAACGGCGCGTCGATTGCGGCGCAGAATACAGCCATCATGTAGATGAACCAGGAACGAGCTGGGGGCCACCTGCCGAAGGACAACAGCAGTTGCAGACCAGCCACCATCCGGAAGATGGAGGCGAACGTTGTCATCTGGAGCCAGGGCAGGGAGATCAGCTGCACGGGAGTCATGAGCCGCCTTGTGCTGTGCACGAGACAGCTGCATCCAGCGAAGGACCGGAACGTGGTCGAGGTCTGGGACATGGATGGACGGCACCGTCGTCCTCAGGGTACGACCCATGAGTAACTGGGCTTGCGACAGGCCAGTGGACAGTGGGGCGGAGCGATAGGCCAGCAAGGCAAGGTAGAAATCGGACCCAGCACCGGCAGCCTTGCATAGGAGCCATTTGATTATCTGTACTCCCTTCTCCGCTTTGCCGTTGGATTGGGGGTACGGGGGACTGGATGTCACATGGGCAAAATTGTACCTCCTGGCAAAGTTGGACCATTCCTGGCTGGCGAAGAAGGGGCCATTGTCAGACATAACAGTGAGCGGGATGCCGTGTCGAGCAAAGGTTTCTTTACATGCACGAATGACTGCAGACGAGGTGATGTCGTTCCACCGTATCATCTCTGGGTAATTCAACAAGTAGTCCACGATCAGGACATAGTCTCTGACCCAACGCGTGGAACAGGTCGATGCCTACCTTGGTCCATGGTGACGTGACCAACTCATGGGGCTGCAGGGTCTCACGTGGTTGGGCCGGCTGGAAGCGCTGACAAGTGGGGCAGTTGAGCACTGTGTTGGCAATGTCCTCATTAATGCCGGGCCAGTACACTGCCTCTCGGGCCCATCGGCGGCACTTTTCCATGCCAAGGTGACCCTCGTGTAATTGTTCCAGGACAAGCTGGCGCATGCTATGCGGGATGACAATGCGGTCCAGTTTTAGAAGAACCCCGTCTACTACTGCCAGATCATCTCTGACATTATAGAACTGAGGGCATTGGCCCTTGAGCCACCCATCCGTTAGGTGGCACATGACACGCTGTAGCAAGGGGTCAGCCGCCGTCTGGCGGCGAATTTGGACGAGGCGTTCATCCGTGGCAGGTAGATTGGAGACCGCGGATGCCACATGGGCGTCAACCTGGCAGACAAATCCCGCAGGGTCACATGGAGTGTTGACTGCCCTGGAGAGAGCGTCAGCAATGAGGAGGTCTTTGCCTGGGGTGTATACCAGCTGGAAGTCATATCGCCGGAGCTTGAGAAGAATATGCTGGAGGCGAGGCGTCATATCGTTCAAGTCTTTCTGTATTATATTGACCAGCGGGCGATGGTTGGTCTCGACGATGAATTGAGGAAGTCCGTAGACATAATCGTGAAACTTAACCACACCGGTCAGAAGGCCCAGGCACTCCTTTTCTACCTGCGCGTAGTGCTGCTCCGTGGGGGTCATCGCACGTGACACATATGCAACTGGGGCCCATGATGAGGCCTTATCACGTTGAAGGAGCACTGCCCCAATGCCGGATTGACTGGCATCGGTCGAAATTTTGGTCTCCTTTGCTGGATCAAAGAAAGCTAAGACCGGGGCCGTGGTCAGTTTTGTTTTGAGTTCTCTCCATTCGCGCTCGTGGGCAGGGAGCCATTGGAAGTATGTCGTCTTCCTGACCAGGTTCCTGAGAGCCGTGGTATGAGACGCGAGGTTAGGGATAAATTTCCCTAAAAAATTGACCATGCCCAGAAATCGGAGGACCGCCTTCTTGGCCTCTGGTGTTTTCATAGCTGTGATGGCAGCTACCTTGTCCGCATCCGGCTGCACACCCAATTGGGAGATGTAGTCCCCGAGGAACTTGAGTTCCGTCTGACCAAAAGAGCATTTGGCACTGTTGAGGCAGAGGCCATGCTCATGTATACGTCTGAATACACGCTGGAGGCGACTAACATGCTCCTGTGGGGTGGTGGACCAAATGATTATGTCATTGACATAGACGCGAACACCTTCAATGCCTTCCATCATTTGTTCCATAATCCTATGGAACACTTCTGATGCAGATATGATCCCAAACAGCATCCTGTTGTAACAATATCTGCCAAAGGGGGTATTAAATGTGCAAAGTTTCCTGCTGGATTTATCGAGCTGGATTTGCCAGAATCCTTGTGAGGCGTCGAGTTTGGTGAAGAGCTTGGCGCGAGCCATCTCACATGTGAGCTCTTCGCGCTTGAGAATTGGATAATGCTCCCTCATGATATTGCGAGAGATCCTTGGGATCAATACAAATTCTCAATTCGCCGGAAGGCTTTTTTACACATACCATGGAACTGACCCAGTCGGTCGGTTCCATGACTTTGGAAATCACTCCTTGGTTCTGGAGGTCCTGCAGCTGCTGCTTGAGGCGGTCCTTAAGGAGTGCTGGGACCCTGCGAGGTGCGTGCACCACAGGTGTGGCATTCGGTTTTAATACAATCTTGTAGGTGTACGGGAGCGTGCCCATGCCCTTGAAGATGTCGTGGTGCTGGTTAATAATGGCGTTGAGCTGCGCCCTGAAGTCGGTGTCCTGAAAGGCAGACACGTCAGCAGGAGAGAGAAAGTGAACTCTCTGAACTAGGTTCAACAGCTTGCATGCCTGCGCGCCAAGCAGGGAGGCTTTCGAGAAGCCCACAATTTCAAAGGGAAGGATGGCTTTGCGTGTGACCTGTGCATCGCTTCAAGTTGGCACAAGCTGCTGGCAGCAATGGCATTGCCATTATAATTTTAAATTATAAATTTGCAGACGATACGAAGATTGGTGGAGTTGTGGATAGTGAACGGAGAAGGATGAGGGGCGACTTGATAGAGGTTTATAAGATGATCAGGGGAATAGATAGAGTAGACAGTCAGAGACTTTTTCCCCGGGTGGAACAAACCATTACAAGGGGACATAAATTTAAGGTGAATGGTGGAAGATATAGGGGGGATGTCAGAGGTAGGTTCTTTACCCAGAGAGTAGTGGGGGCATGGAATGCACTGCCTGTGGAAGTAGTTGAGTCGGAAACATTAGGGACCTTCAAGCAGCTATTGGATAGGTACATGGATTACGGTAAAATGATATAGTGTAGATTTATTTGTTCTTAAGGGCAGCACGGTAGCATTGTGGATAGCACAATGCTTCACAGCTCCAAGGTCCCAGGTTCGATTCCGGCTTGGGTCACTGTCTGTGCGGAGTCTGCACATCCTCCCCGTGTCTGCGTGGGTTTCCTCCGGGTGCTCCGGTTTCCTCCCACAGTCCAAAGATGTGCAGGTTAGGTGGATTGGCCATGAATAAATTGCCCTTAGTGTCCAAAATTGCCCTTACTGTTGGGTGGAGGTGTTGACTTTGGGTAGGGTGCTCTTTCCAAGAGCCGGTGCAGGCTCAATGGGCTGAATGGCCTCCTTCTGCACTGTAAATGCAATGATAATCTATGATTAATCTAGGACAAAGGTTCGGCACAACATCGTGGGCCGAAGGGCCTGTTCTGTGCTGTATTTTTCTATGTTCTATGTTCTATGTTCTATAATCTAATAGCTGGCAGGCTGATGGGAGGATGGCTGGTTTGACACGAAGGCTTTGGAGGTCAGACGGCGCAATGAGATTGGCGGAGGCACCAGTGTCCAAGCGGAATCATATTTGGGACCGGTTGACCGTCAGGGTGGCACACCACTCATCGTCTGGATCGATGCTGTATACCGATAGAGGCTGGATTCTTGGCTTCGGGGACACCCTGTTTTTTGTAACGATTTGTTTCTACAAATATATAAAACAAAAAAGAGTGGCTAAGGTAAATATTGGTCCTTTGGAGGATGAGAAGGGAGATTTAATAATGGGAGATGAGGAAATGGCTGAGGAACTGAACAGGTTTTTTGGGTCGGTCTTCACAGTGGAAGACACAAATAACATGCCAGTGACTGATGGAAATGAGGCTATGACAGGTGAGGACCTTGAGAGGATTGTTATCACCAATGAGGTAGTGATGGGCAAGCTAATGGGGCTAAAGGTAGACAAGTCTCCTGGACCTGATGGAATGCATCCCAGAGTGCTAAAAGAGATGGCTAAGGAAATCGCAAATGCACTAGTGATAATTTACCAAAATTCACTAGACTCTGGGGTGGTCCCGGCGGATTGGAAATTAGCAAACGTGACACCACTGTTTAAAAAAGGAGGTAGGCAGAAAGCGGGTAATTACAGGCCAGTGAGCTTAACTCCAGTAGTAGGGAAGATGCTGGAATCTATCATCAAGGAAGAAATAGCGAGGCATCTGGATGGAAATTGTCCCATTGGGCAGACGCAGCATGGGTTCATAAAGGGCAGGTCGTGCCTAACTAATTTAGTGGAATTCTTTGAGGACATTACCAGTGCGGTAGATAACGGGGAGACAATGGATGTGGTATATCTGGATTTCCAGAAAGCCTTTGACAAGGTGCCACACAAAAGGTTGCTGCATAAGATAAAGATGCATGGCATTAAGGGTAAAGTAGTAGCATGGATAGAGGATTGGTTAATTAATAGAAAGCAAAGAATGGGGATTAATGGGTGTTTCTCTGGTTGGCAATCAGTAGCTAGTGGTATCCCTCAGGGATCAGTGTTGGGCCCACAACTGTTCACAATTTACATATATGATTTGGAGTTGGGGACCAAAGGCAATGTGTCCAGGTTTGCAGACGACACTAAGATAAGTGGAAAAGCAAAAAGTGCAGAGGATACTGGAAGTCTGCAGAGGGATTTGGATAGGCTAAGTGAATGGGCTAGGGTTTGGCAGATGGAATACAATGTTGACAAATGTGAGGTTATCCATTTTGGTAGGAATAACAGCAAAAGGGATTATTTTTTAAATGACAAAATATTAAAACATGCTGCTGGGCAGAGAGACCTGGGTGTGCTAGTGCATGAGTCGCAAAAAGTTGGTTTACAGGTGCAACAGGTGATTAAGAAGGCAAATGGAATTTCGTCCTTAATTGCTAGAGGGATGGAGTTTAAGACTAGGGAGGTTATGCTGCAATTGTATAAGGTGTTAGTGAGGCCACACCTGGAGTATTATGTTCAGTTTTGGTCTCCTTACTTGAGAAAGGTCGTACTGGCACTGGAGGGTGTGCAGAGGAGATTCACTAGGTTAATCCCAGAGCTGAAGGGGTTGGATTACGAGGAGAGGTTGACTAGACTGCGACTGTACTCGTTGGAATTTAGAAGAATGAGGGGGGATCTTATAGAAACATATAAGATTATGAAGGGAATAGATAGGATAGATGCGGGCAGGTTGTTTCCACTGGTGGGTGAAAGCAGAACTAGGGGGCATAGCCTCAAAATAAGGGGAAGTAGATTTAGGACTGAGTTTAGGAGGAACGTCTTCACTCAAAGGGTTGTGAATCTATGGAATTCCTTGCCCAGTGAAGCAGTAGAGGCTCCTTCATTAAATGTTTTTAAGATAAAGATAGATAGTTTTTTGAAGAATAAAGGGATTAAGGGTTATGGTGTTCGGGCCGGAAAGCAGAGCTGAGTCCACAAAAGATCAGCCATGATCTCATTGAATGGTGGAGCAGGCTCGAGGGGCCAGATGGCCTACTCCTGCTCCTAGTTCTTATGTTCTTATGTTCTATACCGACTCGAAAAGGTGCCTTCGGGTCCTCGGTGTCAATAACGGGTAGTAGGTCCGCATCGGACTCGGTGACCGTGGGTTGAATGGCCCGGACATTCCTGCGAGGCTGGCTGGAAGTTGGCAGGCCGAGCTGATCTACATAAAGCAGCATAGTTTCCAAGTTTGCCACATCTCAGGCATCGTCGGGATTTGGCAGGGCATTGCTGCTTTAAGTAGGCGGAGCCACAGTTGCCGCACATTGTAGCGTCAATACGTTCGCTGCGCCACCGCGCATGCGCGGTTCGGTCGTACGTGGTGCCCGCCTGCGCAATATGTTCGGCGACGTCGACATCCCCTTGTTCGTTGCGCACAAGCGCGAGAGTCCGCGAAAAGCGCAGGAAATGGCCGCCCTCATCCAGGCTGAGGCCCTGCTGGTGCTCGATTGCTTGGACCCTCATGGGGATCTTGCAGCGCCGTTTCAGTCGCTTGGATGTGGGAATACCGACTAGTGGCGTGTTCGTGTAGCACGCAGGTCTCGATGGCGGTCGCTAGGGTGAGCTGCTTTACCGTGATGAGCTGCTGGCGTAGGGCGTCCGACTGAACACCGAAAACGATCTGGTCGCGTATCATGGAGTCGCAGGTGGGCCCGTAATTACAGGACTGCGCAAGGTGCGGTGGTGGGTGAGAAAGGACTGGAAAGGTTCATCCTTACCCTGCAACCGCTGTTGGAATACGTAACGCTCGAAACTTTCATTCACCTCGATGTTGCAGTGAGTGTCAAACTTGAGGAGGACCGTCTTGAATTTTGATTTATCTTCATCATCAGCAAAGGTGAGGGAATTGAAAATGTGGATGGCATGTTCCCTGACCGTGGATAGGAAGAGATCGATCTTCCTGGTGTCTGAGGCATTTTCCCAGTCTGTGGCTTCCAGGTAGAGCTGGAAGCGTTGTTTGAATATCTTCCAGTTGGCCCCCAGGTTACCGGTGATGCGGAACGGCGGCGGCGGGCGGACGCTGTCCATTTTGCGGATGACTGTATGCTGGTGGAAGGCAGATCACTTGCAGGTAGGTCTAAGAAGTTCTAATATCCCTCAACTCCTGGTATCATGATGTGTTGGGTGCTCTGGATCCGTGGAACACATACAGGCCACCAACACTTAAAATAGTGCAACACTATTTTATTAAGTTAGAAACTGTTGAACATAATTTCACTGTGGGTTAACACGATGTTAGATTAAACTAAAGACCTATGCCTGTCAGAACCAGTCTATGCACTCAGCACATGGTGAGGATCTGTGCTGTAAGCTGTAAGCTCTGTCCTAGGAGGTTGTTTCCCGAATGAGCGGGAACTCTGATGCCCCCTGTCTTTATAGTGACCGTGCTCTAACTGGTGATTGGCTGTGGTGTGTGTGTTGATTGGTCTTGCTGTGTGTCCATCAGTGTGTCTATCTGCACCATGATATGCTGGTGTACATTATGACACCACCCACACCTCTCACACTCATCTGCTACCCCCTGAAAGAACCCACTCATTCTTACCCTGTGCACCACCTTAAACTGTATCAGACTCATCCTTGCACATGAGAAGGTCCCATTTACCCTACGCAGTGCCTCACTCCATACTCCCCAACTGATCTCCCCTCCCAACTCCACTTCCCATTTCTCCTTGATCTTCACCACCCGCTCGCCTCCCTGCTCCCCCAGCCACTTATATATATGCCCAGTTCTTCCCTCCCCTTCCACATCCGGGAGCAGCAGTCGCTCCAGCAGGATGTATCCCGGCAATCTCGGGTGCCCCTTCCAGACCTTTCGTGCAAAGTCCCTAACCTGTAGATACCTGAACTCAATACCTGAACTCACTCCCCCTCGGCAGCTCTACCCTCTCCCTTAGCTCCTCCAGATTGGCAAACCCTTCCTCCAGATACAAATCCCTCACCTTGACCAGCCCCACTTCCCTCCACCTCCTGTATACACTATTCATCCCCCCCGGCTCAAACCCATGATTCTCGCACAGCGGCGTTAGCACCAACATCCCTTCCACCCTAAAATGCCTCCTGAACTGATTCCATATCTTCACCGTGGACTGCACCCACAACCCAAAGATGTGCAGGGTAGGTTGATTGGCCATGCTAAATTGCCCCTTAATTGGGAAAAATGAGGTGGGTACTCTAAATTTATGTTTTAAAAAACTCTGCCGCTCTCTCTGCCTGACCTGCTGAGCATTTCCAGCACTTTCAGATTTCCAACACCACGCTATTTTGCTTTTCACATTATTGGAACCCGCCTCACTCATATGTTTCTTCTTTTTCCTGTACCCCCTTCTCTCTTCTTCATTCCCTGAGTGGCACGGTACCCCTAGGCGGCACGGTAGCCCTGTGGTTTGCACTGTTGCTTCACAGCGCCAGGGTCCCAGGTTTGATTCCCCGCTTGGGTCACTGTCTGTGTGGAGTCTGCATGGTCTCCCTGTGGCTGCGCGGGTTTCCTCCGGGTGCTCCGGTTTTCTCCCACAAGTCCCGAAAGATGGATTCTCCGTCCCGCCACGCCAGATTTCTGGTTCAGCACCGGCGGGATGCTCCGTTTCGCCGGCTGGTCAATGGGGTTTCCCTTTGAGGGGCAGCCCCACGCTGTCGGGAAACCCCCAGGCTGCTGGCAAAATGGAGAATCCCGCCGGCAGCGAATCCACCCCATGCTGTTAGGAGAATTGGACAAACTGAATTCTCCCTCTGTGTACCCGAACAGGCGCCGGAATGTGGCGACTAGGAGATTTTCACAGTAACTTCATTGCAGTGTTAATGCAAGCCTACTTGTGACAATAATGATTATTATCATTATGTGCCTGACTGTAGGGTTTGACAGAGTTATCTCATGCTGGTACAGTCTATCAGTGTTCTTCAAACTTTTTTTCTGGGGACCCATTTTTACCAACCGGCCAACCTTCGAGGCCCACGCCAGCCGACCTTCGCGGCCCACGCCGGCTGACCTTCGCGGCCCACGCCGGCCGACCTTCGCGGCCCACGCTGGCCGACCTTCGCGGCCCACGCCGGCCGACCTTCGCGGCCCACGCCGGCCGACCTTCGCGGCCCACGCCGGCCGACCTTCGCGGCCCACGCCGGCCGACCTTCGCGGCCCACGCCGGCCGACCTTCGCGGCCCACGCCGGCCGACCTTCGCGGCCCACGCCGGCCGACCTTCGCGGCCCACGCCGGCCGACCTTCGCGGCCCACGCTGGCCGACCTTCGCGGCCCACGCCAGCCGACCTTCGCGGCCCACGCCGGCCGACCTTCGCGGCCCACCATTTTCTCTTACCTTGTTTGCTGCTGACGACAATGGAGGAAATGGTTTTGGGTCCTCTTGGCCCTCGTCCACGCTCCTCCAATGGAACATAGAACATACATAGAAAATACAGCACAGAACAGGCCCTTCGGCCCACGATGTTGTGCCAAACCTTTGTCCTAGATTAATCATAGATTATCATTGAATTTACAGTGCAGAAGGAGGCCATTCGGCCCTTTGAGTCTGCACCGGCTCTTGGAAAGAGCACCCTACCCAAACTCAATACCTTCACCCAACACCAAGGGCAATTTGGACATTAAGGGCAATTTATCATTGGCCAATTCACCTAACCCGCACATCTTTGGATTGTGGGAGGAAACCGGAGCACCCGGAGGAAACCCACGCAGACACGGGGAGGACGTGCAGACTCCGCACAGCCAGCGACCCAAGCCGGAATCGAACCTGGGACCCCGGAGCTGTGAAGCAATTGTGCTATCCACAATGCTACCGTGCTGCCCTTGAGAACAAATAAATCTACACTATATCATTTAACCGTAATCCATGTACCTATCCAATAGCTGCTTGAAGGTCCCTAATGTTTCCGACTCAACTACTCCCACAGGCAGTGCATTCCATGCCCCCACTACTCTCTGGGTAAAGAACCTACCTCTGATATCCCTCCTATATCTTCCACCTTTCACCTTAAATTTATGTCCCCTTGTAATGGTTTGTTCCACCCGGGGAAAAAGTCTCTGACTGTCTACTCTATCTATTCCCCTGATCATCTTATAAACCTCTATCAAGTAGCCCCTCATCCTTCTCCGTTCTAATGAGAAAAGGCCTAGCACCCTCAACTTTTCCTCGTAAGACCTACTCTCCATTCCAGGCAACATCCTGGTAAATCTTCTTTGCACCTTTTCCAAAGCTTCCACATCCTTCCTAAAATGAGGCGACCAGAACTGTACACAGTACTCCAAATGTGGCCTTACCAAAGTTTTGTACAGCTGCATCATCACCTCACGGCTCTTAAATTCAATCCCTCTGGTAATGAACGCGAGCACACCATAGGCCTTCTTCACAGCTCTATCCACTTGAGTGGCAACTTTCAAAGATGTATGAACATAGACCCCAAGATCTCTCTGCTCCTCCACATTGCCAAGAACTCTACCGTTAACCCTATCTTCCGCATTCATATTTGTCCTTCCAAAATGGACAACCTCACACTTTTCAGGGTTAAACTCCATCAGCCACTTCTCAGCCCAGCTCTGCATCCTATCTATGTCTCTTTGCAGCCGACAACAGCCCTCCTTACTATCCACAACTCCACCAATCTTCGTATCGTCTGCAAATTTACTGACCCACCCTTCAACTCCCTCATCCAAGTCATTAATGAAAATCACAAACAGCAGAGGACCCAGAACTGATCCCTGCGGTACGCCACTGGTAACTGGGATCCAGGCTGAATATTTGCCATCCACCACCACTCTCTGACTTCTATCGGTTAGCCAGTTCGTTATCCAACTGGCCAAATTTCCCACTATCCCATGCCTCCTTACTTTCTGCATAAGCCTACCATGGGGAACTTGTTGGATGAAGGTGAAGCCTTCCGGTGTCGGAAAGTATGGAGTCTCCATCTGTCCAAAGTTCTGCATTTTTTTCCTGTAAAATTGTATCAAATTTTTAAAAAACGAACTTGTAAAAAAAAATGAAACGAATAAATTAAATGAAAAAAATAAAAATGAAATGAATAAAATAAATGAATAAAACTCCCCCGAACTTGTAAAATAAAAAGCTGCGACCGTTTAAAAAAAAAAAGCGGCTGCACTGCACAGGCGTGCCCGGTCATTGGCGCGCAAGCACATAGCTTTGCGCATGCGTGCCGATGATCTGGCACGCATGCGCAGTGCAGTCGCATATCTCTTACATGTTCGCGGCCATTTTGAAGGCCGCTTGCAGCCGGCGTTATTAACAGCCGGCCTCTGCGGCTGTTACGCGCAGATTTGTGCGATCGGGAGCGCAGCGATGGACGGCTCCGCGACCCACCTGACACCTCCCCGCGTTAAAAAAAATAATTTTTATTAAAGTTTTCACAAAATATCAACAACAAAATGTAAAAGGAACCCAGTAGAATTAAATACAAAACAAAACAACCCAGTGCCCCCTCCCCCATACATAAATAATAAATTAACACCCCGAATTAACACATAGCAAACATAGCAAATATATACACGCCCTCAGATCCCCCAGTATAGACAAACAAAAATAAAATAGAACCCCCCCCGCCCGCCCCCACCGGGTTGCTGCTGCTGCTGACCAATGTCTACCGTTCTGCCAGGGAGTCTAAGAACGGTTGCCACCACCTGAAAAACCCTTGCACCGATCCCCTTAAGGCAAATTTCACCCTCTCCAATTTAGTAAACCCCGCCATATCGTTGATCCAGGATTCCACGCTTGGGGGCCGCGCATCCTTCCATTGAAGAAGAATCCTCCGCTACCAGAGACGCAAATGCCAGAATTCCGGCCTCTTTCGCCTCCTGCACTCCCGGCTCCTCTGCAACCCCAAATATTGCGAGCACCCAGCCCGGCTTGACCCTGGAAACTACCACCCTCGACACTGTCCTCGCTACGCCCTTCCAAAATTACTCCAGCGCTGGGCATGCCCAGAACATATGGGTGTGATTTGCTGGGCTCCCTGAGGACCTAACACACCTGTCCTCACCCCCAAAAAAACGGCTCATCCTTGTCCCGGTCATGTGTGCCCTGTGCAGCACCTTAAACTGTTTGAGGCTGAGCCTCGCGCACGATGAGGAAGAGTTCACCCTCCCTAGGGCATCTGCCCACGTCCCTTCCTCGATCTCCTCTCCCAACTCCTCCTCCCACTTACCTTTCAGCTCCTCCACCGAGGCCTCCTCCTCCTCCTGCATCACCTGGTAAGTTTCCGAGATCGTCCCCTCGCCAACCCACACCCCCGAGAGCACCCTGTCCTGTACCGTGCCTGGCAGCAGCGGCGGGAATTCCACCACCTGCCGCCTGGCAAATGCCCTTACCTGTAGATACCTAAAGGTGTTCCCGGGGGGGGGGGGGGAACCCGTACATCTCCTCCAGCTCACCCAAGCTCGCGAACTTCCCATCCACAAACAGGTCCCCCAACCTTCTTATCCCTGCCCTGTGCCACCCCAAAAACCCTCCATCTATTTTCCCTGGGACAAACCAGTGGTTCCCCCGTATCGGGGTCCACACCGAGGCCCCCACTTCGCCCCTGTGCCGCCTCTATTGCCCCCAGATTTTAAGGGTAACCGCCACCACTGGGCTCGTGGTATACCTCATTGGAGGGAGCGGCAGCAGCGCCGTTGCCAGCGCCTCCAGACTCGTACCCTCACAGGACGCCGTCTCCAGCCTCTTCTATGCAGCCCCCTCCCCGTCCATCACCCACTTGCGCACCATCGCCGCATTGGCGGCCCAGTAGTACCCACAGAGGTTGGGCAGCGCCAGCCTCCCCTACTCGTGCGCGAGGCTCAGCCTCAAACAGGGCACACATGACCGGGACAAGGATGAGCCGGTTTTTTGGGGGTGAGGACAGGTGTGTTAGGTACTCCCTACTCCGCTCCAGGAACACCCTTCTCACCCTCGGAGTCCCTCGCATCTACACAAACCCCGTTATGCTCCTGTTGACCCGCCTTCGGGAACACCCTAAAGATGGCCTTCGGGATAAGAATGGGGAGGCACTGGAACAGGAACAAAACCTTGGGAGCACCGTCATCTGACTGACTGCACCCTACCCGCCAGGGACAGCGGCAACGCGTCCCACCTCTTAAACTCCTCCTCCATTTGCTCCACCAGCCTCGTGAAATTAAGTCTATGCAGGGCCCCCCAGCTCCTGGCCACCTGGACCCTCAAATACCTGAAGCTCCTCTCCGCCCTTTTCAGTGGGAGCTCACCAATCCCCCTCTCCTGGTCCCCTGGGTGAACCACGAACAACTCGCTCTTCCCCATGTAGAGCTTGTACCCCGAGAAATCCCCGAACTCCCTGAGGATCCTCATTACCTCCGGCATTCCCCCCATCGACATATAGCAGCAAGTCGTCCGCATAGAGTGACACCCTATGCTCCTCCCCACCCCGCACCAACCCCCTCCAGTTCCTCGACTCCCTCAGTGCCATAGCCAGGGGTTCAATCGCCAGTGCGAAGAGCAGGGGGGACAGGGAACACCCCTGCCTCGTCCCTCGATGCAACCGAAAGTACTCAGACCTCCTCTTGTTCATGGCCACACTTGCCATCGGGACCTCAGCCTAACCCACCTGACGAACTCCTCCCCAAACCTGAACCTCTTCAGCACCTCCCACAAGTACCCCCACTCTACCCTATCGAAGGCCTTCTCAGCGTCCATTGCCACCACTATCTCCGCCTCCCCCTCCCCCGCCGGCATCATAATAACATTCAAGAGCCTCCGCACATTCGCGTTCAACTGCTTCCCCTTCACGAATACCCGTCTGGTCTTCGTGGATAACCTGCGGCACCCAATCCTCAATTCTCATGGCTAAGACCTTCGCCAGCACCTTGGCATCTACATTTAACAACGAAATCGGCCTGTAAGACCCACACTGCAGGGGATCCTTGTCCCGCTTCAGGATCAAGGAGATCAGTGCCCGGGACATCGTCGGGAGCAAAGCCCCCCCCCCTCCCTTGCCTTATTGAAGGTCCTAACCAGCAACGGGCCCAACAGGTCAACATATCTCTTGTAAAATTCAACCAGGAAACCGTCCGGCCCCGGTGCCTTCCCCGCCTGCATGCTCCCTATTCCTTTGGCCAGCTCCTCCAGCCCAATCGGGGCCCCTAATCCCGCCACCAATCCCTCCTCCACCTTCGGGAACCTCAATTGGTCCAGAAAGCGGCCTATCCCTCCCTCCTCCATTGGGGGCTCGGACCGATACAGTTCCTCACAAAAGTCCCTGAAGACCCCATTGATGCCAACCCCACCCTGCACTGAAGTGTTGGGTACTCTGAGACACAGACGAACCAACACGGTTGCGATTGGTACAACGCAGTTTTATTTATTTTAACTATTTATATAACAAACTCTGGTACTCAGCACATGGTGACTGTCTGAGTGTCTGGCTTGGAGGTCCTTGCCCTGAGCCGTCTCCTGCTGGACTGCCCAAGAAGTGTCGTGTTCCTTGTTTTGTACTGTGTATGCTCTTGTCTGTGATTGGCTGTCGTGTTGTGTGTGCTAATTGGTCCGTTGATCTGTCCATCACTATGTATGTGTGTATGTGCTGTGATGTTCACTTGAATATCATGACATGCACCACACTCCCTCCCCTATCCTTAACTCCCCCGATCTCCCAAGCTGCGTCCCGCTTCCGAAGCTGATGCGCCAGCATCCGGCTTGCCTTTTCTCCATATTCATAAACCGCCCCCTGGCCTTCCTCCACGGCGCCTCCGCCTTCATGGTGGTCAACAGGTCGAATTTGGCCTGGAGGCTACGCCTCTCCCGCAACAGTCCCTCCTCCGGCACCTCCGCGTACCTCCTGTCTACCCTCACCATCTCCCCCACCAGTCTCTCCCTCTGCTCTCTCCTCTCCTTGTGGGCCCTAATGGAGATCAGCTCTCCCCTATCCACCGCCTTCAGCGCCTCCCAGACCATCCCCACTCGGACCTCCCCGTTATCGTTGGCCTCCAGGTATCTCTCTATGCTTCCTCAGACCCGCTCACTCACCTCCTCGTCCGCCAACAGCCCCACCTCCAAGCGCCACAACGGGCGCTGGTCCCTCTCCTGCCCCAGGTCTAGGTCCACCCAATGCGGGGCGTGATCCGAAATGGCTATCGCCGAGTACTCGGTATCCTCTACTCTCGCTATCATAACAAATAAGTCGATCCAGGAATAGGCCTTATGAACGTGCGAGAAGAATGAAAATTCCCCAGTCCACCCTTCCCATCTGGTCCATAAACCCCCTCAGCACTTTAGCCGCCACCGGCCTCCTACCCATCCTAGACCTGGACCGGTCCAGTGCCGGATCCAACACCATGTTAAAGTCCTCCCCCCCCATTATCAGGCCCCCCACTTCCAAGTCCGGGATCCGACCCAACATGCGCCGCATAAAACCCGCATCGTCCCAGTTCGGGGCGTACACGTTGACCAGCACCACCCTCTCCCCTTGCAACTTACCACTTACCATTACGTACCTGCCGCCATTGTCTGTCACAATGCTCGACGCCTCAAAAGACACCCTCTTTCCCACCAAGATTGCCACGCCCCAATTATTGGCATCCAGCCCCGAATGAAACACCTGACCTACCCACTCCTTCCTCAATCTTACCTGCTCCGCCACCTTCAGGTGTGTCTCCTGGAGCATGACCACATACGCCTTCAGCCCCTTCAAGCGCGCGAACACCCGGGCCCGTTTAACCGCCCCATTCAGTCCCCTTACGTTCCAGGTTATCAGCCGGATCAGGGGGCTACCCGCCCCCCTCCCCCGCCAACTAGCCATAACCCCTCCCCGGCCTGCCACGTGCCCGCACCCCACGCCCAGCCCATTCCCCACGGCAGCAGACCCCCGTCCCAACCCCCTCTACTCGCTCCAGCTCCCCCTTGACCATACCAGCTGCAACCCGGTTCCCCCCCACCCACCACCCTCCCCCCCCACCCCAGCTAGAACCCCTCATAGCTGCTTTACTCCCCCTATTGCACTCCCGCAAGTCAGCTGACTCCTGCTGACCCCGGCCACCCCCGCCTCTCCTCCGACTCCTCCCATTGTGGGACTTCCCCTCCCCCTCCATTACCCACCAGCGGGCTCTCCGCCTCCCCCTTCCATCCTAAGCACGGAAAAAAACCCGCGCTTCCCTGCCCCGGCCCCGCCCCCTCCCGCCTTCAGCGCAGGAAAAAGCCCATGCTTTCCACCTGCCCGGCCCCACCCCCTCTGGCGCAGCTCCTTTTACAGGCCCAGTCCCCTCACCCCCGACTCGGGCCACCCCTTCCCCCGCAGGGCCCCCAACCCCCCTACAGACCATCCACCCCCTACTCTGTTTACTTGCCCCCCTCCAAGAGCCCACCCAACAGTCCCAACCAAAACAGTGCCCAACCCACCCTAACCACCCACACCGAATCAAAAAGAAACAAGAACAAAGAACCCCCCCCTCAAAATGTAACACAGCAACAACAATCCCCGACCATCCCCACACCCGACCCCCATCCCGACCCTCAGTTTGTGTCCAGCTTCTCGGCCTGAACAAAGGTCCACGCCTCCTCCGGGGACTCAAAATAATGGTGCCGGTCCTTGTAGGTGACCCACAGACGCGCCGGCTGCAGCATGCCAAACCTCACCCCCTTCCTGTGCAGCACCGCCTTCGCCCGGTTGTACCCGGCCCTCTTCTTCGCCACCTCCGCTCTCCAGTCCTCATGTATTCGAACCTCTGCGTTCTCCCACCTGCTGCTCCTCTCTTTCTTGGCCCACCTGAGTACGCACTCCCGATCAGTGAACCGATGAAACCGCACCAGCACCGCCCGCGGCGGCTCGTTAGCCTTTGGCCTCCTCGCCAGCACTCTATGGGCCCCTTCCAGCTCCAGGGGCCCCTGGAAGGACCCCGCTCCCATCAGTGAGTTTAACATGGTGACCACATAGGCCCCCACGTCCGACCCCTCCAGCCCCTTAGGGAGGCCCAGGATCCGCAGATTCTTCCGACTCGACCGGTTCTCCATCTCCTCGAACCGTTCCTGCCATTTCGTGTGGAGCGCCTCGTGCGCCTCCACCTTTACCGCTAGGCCCAAGATTTCGTCCTCGTTATCAGAGATCTTTTGTCGGACCTCGTGGATCGCCACCCCCTGTGTCTCCAGCAGCTTATCAATAGAAGCCTTCATCGGCTCCAGCAGGTCCGCCTTGAGCTCCCTGAAGCAGCGCTGGATAACCTCCTGCTGCTTCTGCGCCCACTGCATCCACGCTGCCTGGTCCCCGCCCGCCGCCATCTTGCTCTTCTTCCCTCGCACTTTCTTTGGGTTCACCACCACTTTTTTAGTCGTCCCGCTCCTGGTCCAAGCCATACACTGTCGGTGGAATGTTGCAGTCTTCTTCCCACACTGGGAAATGTCGAAAGAATTCCGTTGGGGACCCTGAAAAGAGCCCAAAAGTCCGTTCCAAGCGGGAGCTGCCGAACGTGCGACTTAGCTCTGCATAGCCACACCCGGAAGTCCCGCGTCCCCGAGTTTGACAATGCCTGGTCTATATGCAAACAAGATGCAACCCTGAGTCAAGACTCTGGCATTTGGCAATATTAGGAGTGGAACTCATGTCACACACAGCAATGAATTCAAATAAGAAGAGACGAGTTAACATCAGTGTCCTGGTAAATGTTTATCCCTCAATCAACCTCATAAACGCAGATGATATGATCATGAATCATTTTGCTGTTTGTGGGAGCTTGCTATGCACAAATTTATTGTCGCATTTCAACAGTGCTTACACTTTAAAAGTACTTAATTGGCTGTAAAACTCTTTGGCCTGTAAAACGTGTGGTCTCTCTCTCTCTCTTGAAGCCTTGCTGTAGTCTAATTGCACATTCGACTGACATAAACCTCGAGAGCACCCGCTGAGACTTTCTATCAAATGAACCACAGATGTGAAATCACTGCCCTGTTATTTACTCTGGATTTGATGAGCAGTTTTATTTTGGTTTTGCTCTGTTGGTTGTCAAAGTGGTTACATCACGTAAGGATGGCCAGATATTTCATAGACCACATCACTGGGACTCTCAACCTCCAGCATCTTGGAGGGCAAGCGCAGCATGTGAACACCACCTCCTGCACGTTCCTCTCCAAGCTACTCACCATCCTGGCTTGGAAACATATCGCCGTTCCTTCACTGTCGCTGGGTCAAAATCCTGCAACTCCCTCCCTAACTGCACTGTGCGTGTACCTACACCACACTGTCTGCAGCGGTTCAAGACGGCAGCTCACCACCACCAGCACGAGGGCAATTAGGGATGGGCAATGAATGGGCCCAGCCAGAAACAGTCACATCCCGTGAATGAACTTTTAAAAATCCACTTGCCGGAGGAAACAATTTTTCCTTACTTTCTTTACAACTATTTAGTTGTATCTTCTTCCGTTGAGAATTGAAACGAGTTATACAGTTCAATAGCCTGTGGTCCAGCCATTGTTAAGAATAATGCGAGTTTTCCATTATCACTGGCATTGTCTAAATCGGATGAGGAAAGGTATAGCTGAAATTGCTGCTTAAATACTTTCCAGTTTACATCAAGTTTCATAGAGTCATAGAGCTTTACCGCACAGAAAGAGGTCCTTCGGCCATCCTGTCTGCTCCAGCCACCAAGCACCCATTTTACTCCATTTGGTCCTTAGCCTTGTATGCAATAGGGTTTCAGATGCTCATCTAAATGCTTCTTAAATGTTGTGAGGGTTCCCGCCTCTACCACCCTGTCAGACAGCAAGTTCCAGATTCCCACTACCCTCTGGGTGAAAGAGTTTTTCCTCAAATGCCCTTTAAACCTCCTGCCTATTACCATAATCTATGCCTCCTGTTTATTGGCCCCTCTGCTAAAGGGAAAAGTTTCTTCCTATCCATCCTATCTGTGTCCCTCATAATTTGATACATCTCAGGCAGCCTTCCCTGCTCGAAGGATAATAACCCATCCTAACCAGCCTCTCTTCGTAGCTGAAACACTCCAGCCCAGGAAACATCCTGTTGAATCTCCTCTGCACCTTCTCCAGTGCAATCACATCCTTCCTCGAGTGTGGTGACCAGAACTGCACACAGTGCTCTAGCTGTGGCCTAACGAGTGTTTTATACAGCTCCATCATAACCTCCCTGCTCTTACATTCTATGCCTCGGCTAATAAATGCAAGTCTCCCATATGCCTTCTTAACCGCCTTATCTACCTGTCCTGCTGCCTTCAGGGATCTTTGGACATCCAACCTAAGATGCCTCTGGCCCTCTGTTCTTCCTAGCATCCTGCCGTTCATTGTGTATTCCCTTACCTTGTTAGCCCTCCTAAAATACGTCTCCTCGTACTTTTCAGGGTTAAATTCCATTTGCCACTGTTCTACCCATCTGACCAGCCCTGTCTATAACATCCTGTAATCCAAAGTTTTCCTCCTTGCTATTTACCACACCACCAATCTCCGAGTCATCTGAGAATTTACTGATCGTAACCCCCCACATTCATATCTGATTGCTTTTCATTTGTAGAAATTATTGAGTTTAACATAACCGATACATTAAAAAGACATTGAAATTCTTTGAGGATCATTAATTAACAGATATCCTGAGCTGTCATGGAGATTGTACTTTCTCCATGAGTTCGGGACTTGTCTGTATATTGAAGTAGCAGTGGAAGCAGTCTGGTCTTCGAAATCTGAGTCGCGTGTGAGTTTTTCTTTTTGCGGCACTTCTGGTTGCGGCTATGCGGAGCTAAGTCGCACGTTCAGCAGCTCCCGCTAAAAACTGACTTTTGGGCTCTTTTTAGGGCCCGTAACGGCGCTTGCTCGACGTTTCCCGGTGTGGGAAGGGGACAGCAACATTCCCCCGATAGTGTATGGAGCGGACCAGGAATGGGGCGATTTAAAAAGTGGTATTGAAGCAAAGAAAGGTGCGAGGGAGGAGGACCAAGATGGCGGCGGGCGGAGAACAGGCAGCGTGGAGGCAGTGGGCGCGAGAGCAGCGGGAGCTTCTCCAGCGCTGTTTTAAGGAACTGAAGGCAGAGCTGCTGGAGCCAATGAAGGCTTCAATCGATAAGCTGCTGGAGACCCAGACGGCCCAAGGGGCGGCGATCCGGGAGGTCCGGCAGAAGGTCTCGGAGAACGAGGACGAGATCCTGGGCCTGGCGGTGAAGGTGGAGGCGCACGAGGCGCTCCACAAGAAATGGCAGGCGAGGTTCGAGGAGATGGAGAACCGGTCGAGGCGGAAAAACCTGCGGATCCTGGATCTCCCGGAGGGGCTGAAGGGATCGGACGTGGGGGCCTACGTGGTCACCATGCTGAATTCGCTGATGGGAGCGGGGGCCTTCCAGGGACCCTTGGAGCTGGAGGGGGCCCACCGAGTGCTGGCGAGGAGGCCCAAGCCCAGCGAGCCGTCGCGGGCGGTGCTGGTGCGGTTCCACCGGTTTGCGAATGTGTTAAGGTGGGTCAAGAAGGAGCGAAGCAGCAGGTGGGAGAACGCGGAGGTCTGGATCTACCAGGATTGGAGCGCGGAGGTGGCGAAGAAGAGGGCCGGTTACAACCGGGCGGAGGCAGTGCTGCACAGGAAGGGGGTGAAGTTCGGTATGCTGCAGCCAGCGCGTCTGTGGGTCACCTATAAGGATCGACACCATTATTTTAAGTTCCCGGAGGAGGTGTGGGCCTTTGCTCAGGCCGGAAAACTGGACTCAGACTAAGGGTAAGGGTTGGGGATGAGGGGTCGCGGTGGAGGGATGGTTGGGGATTGTGGGTTGTGTTTCGAGGGGGGGTTCTTTGTTTTTTGCGGGTTGATTGGGCATTGTTTTGATTAGGTCCGCCGGGCGGGCTCGTAGGTAAACTGCTTGGGGGGTTGATGGCCCTGCGGGGGGGGTGGGGGGGGGGTGCTGAGTTGGGGGTAGTGGGACCGGGCTTGGAAAGGGAGCTGCGCCAGGGGAGGCGGGGTCGGGTGAGTGGAAAGCGCGGGCTTTTTCCTGCGTTTAGGGCTGAAGGGAGTGGAATGGATGTAATCCCGCTGGTGGACAATGGGGGGGGAGGGGAGGTTCCACACTGGGGGGGGGGGGGGGGTCGGAGGAGCGGCGGGAGTGGCCGGAGTCAGCAGGAGTCAGCTGACTTACGGGAGTGCAATGGGGGGAGCAATGCAGCTAGGGGGGAACCTAGCTGGGGGTGGGGGGGGGACCGGGTTGCTGCTGAAATGGCCAAGGGGGAGCTGGAGTTGGTGGAGAAGGTCGGCTGGGGGACTGCCGCTGTGGGGAACGGGCCGGGCGTGGGGCGCGGGCACGTGGCTGGCCTAGGAAGGGCTATGGCTAGTCGGCGGGGGAGAGGTGCAAGTAGCCCCCTGATCCGGCTGATAACCTGGAATGTAAGGGAACTGAATGGGCCGGTCAAGCGGGCCCGGGTGTTCGCGCACCTGAAGTGGCTGAAGGCGGATGTGGCCATTCTTCAGGAGACGCACCTGAGGGTGGCGGATCAGGTAAGGTTGAGAAAGGGGTGAGTAGGGCAAGTGTTTCACTCGGGTTTGGATACAAAAAATCGGGGGGTGGCAATCTTGGTGGGGAAGAGAGTGTCGTTCGAGGCGTCGAGCATTGTGGCAGACAATGGCGGTAGGTATGTGATGGTAAGTGGCAAGCTGCAGGGGAGCAGGTGGTGTTGGTCAATGTATATGCCCTGAATTGGGACGATGCGGGGTTCATGCGGCGTATGCTGGGCCGGATTCTGGACCTGGAGTTAGGGGGCTTGATAATGGGGGGAGATTTCAACACGGTGCTGGACCCGGCACTGGATCGCTCTCGGTCTAGGACGGGCAGGAGGCCGGCGGCGGCCAAGGTGCTGAGGGGGTTCATGGACCAGATGGGAGGGGTGGGTCTGAGGAGGTTTGCGAGGCCGGGGGCCAGGGAATTTTCATTCTTCTCCCATGTCCACAAGGCCTACTCCCGGATTGACTTTTTTGTCATGAGCAGGGCGCTGATTCCGAGGGTGGAGGTAACGGAGTACTCGGCGATAGCCATTTCTGATCATGCTCCGCACTGGGTGGACCTCGAGTTGGGGGAGGAGAGGGACCAGCGCCCGCTGTGGCGCCTAGAGGTGGGGTTGCTGGCGCACGAGGAGGTGAGCGGGCAGGTCCGTGGGTGCATAGAGAGGTACCTGGAGGCTAATGACAATGGGGAGGTGCAAGTAGGGGTGGTCTGGGAGGCGCTGAAGGCGGTGGTCAGAGGAGAGCTGATCTCCATTAGGGTACACAAGGAGAGGGGGGAGAGGAGAGAGAGGGAGAGGTTGGTGGGGGAGATGGTGAGGATGGACAAGAGGTACGCGGAGGCCCCGGAGGAGGGATTGCTTAGGGAGCGGCGTAGCCTCCAGGCTGAGTTCGATTTGTTGACCACCAGGAAGGCGGAAGCGCAGTGGAGGAAGGCACAGGGGACGGTATATGAATACGGAGAAAATGCGAGCCGGATGCTGGCGCACCAGCTTCGGAGGCAAGAGGCAGCTAGGGAGATTGGGGGAGTTAGGGATGGAGGAGGGAACACGGTGCAAAGTGCGGTGGGTATCAATGGGGTCTTCAGGGATTTCTACGAGGAACTGTACCGGTCTGAGCCCCCACTGGAAGAGGGAGGGATGGGTCGCTTCCTGGACCGGCTGAGGTTTCCGAGGGTGGAGGAGGGGCAGGTGGCGGGGTTGGGGGCGCCGGTTGGGTTAGAGGAGTTGGTCAAAGGGATAGGGAACATGCAGGTGGGGAAGGCACCGGGGCCGGATGGGTTCCCGGTTGAATTTTACAAGAAGTATGTGAACCTGCTGGGCCCGCTGTTGGTAAGGACCTTCAACGAGGCAAGGGAAGAGCGGGCTCTGCCCCCGACGATGTCTAGAGCGCTGATTTCCCTGATCCTGAAGCGGGACAAGGATCCCCTACAGTGTGGGTCATATAGGCCGATCTCACTCTTAAATGTAGATGCAAAGTTGCTGGCAAAGATTTTGGCCATGAGGATAGAGGACTGTGTGCCGCAGGTCATACACGAGGATCAGACGGGGTTCGTGAAAGGGAGGCAGTTGAATACTAATGTGCGGAGGCTCTTGAATGTTATAATGATGCTAGACGATGGAAGGGGAGGCGGAGATAATGACGGCGATGGATGCGGAGAAGGCCTTTGATAGGGTGGAGTGGGGGTACCTGTGGGAGGTGTTGAAAAGTTTCGGGTTCGGGGAGGGGTTCGTCAGGTGGGTGAGGCTGCTGTATGAGGCCCCGGTGGCGAGTGTGGCCACGGACAGAAGGAGGTCAGAGTATTTTTGGCTACACCGGGGACGAGGCAGGGGTGTCCCCTGTCCCCCCTGCTCTTTGCACTGGCGATTGAACCCCTGGCCATGGCGTTGAGGGAGTCGAGGAACTGGAGGGTGCTGGTGCGGGGTGGGGAGGAGGATCGGGTGTCGCCCTATGTGGATGATTTGCTGCTATATGTGGCGGACCCGGTGGGGGGAATGCCGGAGGTGATGAGGATCCTTAGGGAGTTTGGAGATTTCTCCGGGTACAAGCTTAATATGGGAAAGAGCGAGTTGTTCATAGTGCACCCGGGGGACCAGGAGAAGGGGATTGGTGAGCTCCCGCTAAAAAGGACGGAGAGGAGTTTCAGGTACCTGGGGGTCCAGGTGGCTAGGAGCTGAGGGGCCCTCCATAAGCTTAACTTCACGAGGCTGGTGGAGCAGATGGAGGAGGAGTTTAAGAGGTGGGATGTGCTGCCACTCTCCCTGGCGGGTAGAGTGCAGTCAGTTAAAATGACGGTGCTCCCGAGGTTTTTGTTCCTGTTCCAATGCCTCCCCATCCTGATCCCTAGGGCCTTCTTCAGGCGGGTTAACAGGAGCATTATGGGGTTTGTGTGGGCGCAGAAGACCCCGAGGGTGAGAAGGGTGTTCCTGGAGCGGTGCAGGGATGGGGGGGGTTAGCGCTGCCTAACCTCTGTGGGTATTATTGGGCCGCCAACGTGGCGATGGTGCGTAAGTGGGTGATGGAGGGAGATGAGGTGGCATGGAAGAGGCTGGAGATGGCGTCCTGTATGGGCACGAGCCTGGAGGCGCTGGTGACGGCTCCACTGCCGCTTCCTCCAAGGAGGTACACCATGAGCCCGGTGGTGGCGGCTACCATCAAAATCTGGGGGCAATGGAGACGTCACAGGGGGAGGTGGGGGCCTCGGTGAGGTCCCCAATTCGGGGAAACCACCGGTTTGTCCCGGGGAGGATGGACGGAGGTTTTCTGAGCTGGCACAGGGTAGGTATTAGAAGGCTGGGGGACCTGTTTGTGGACAGGAGGTTCGCGAGCCTGGGTGAGCTGGAGGAGAAATTCGGGCTCCCCCCCGCGGAATACCTTCAGATATATGCAGGTAAGGGCGTTTGTTCGGCGGCAGGTGGTGGAGTTCCCACTGTTGCCGCCACGCAGGGTCCAGGACAGGGTGCTGTCGGGGGGGTGGGTTGGAGGGGGGAGGATCTCGGCAACGTATCAGGTGATGCAGGAGGAGGAGGAGGCCTCGGTGGAGGAGCTAAAGGGTAAGTGGGGGGAGGAGTTGGGTGAGGAGATTGACGAGGGGATGTGGGCGGATGCCCTAGGGAGGGTGAACTCTTCCTCCTCTTGTGCGAGGTTCAGTCTCATACAATGTAAGGTGCTGCATCGGGCTCACATGACCGGGGCAAGGATAAGCCGGTTCTTTTGGGTGCGAGGACAGGTGTGTTAGGTGCTCAGGGAGCCCAGCAAATCACACCCATATGTTCTGGGCTTGCCCAGCGCTGGAGGACTTTTGGAAGGGTGTAGCGAGGACGGTGTCGAGGGTGGTAGGTTCCAGGGTCAAGCCGGGCTGGGGGCTTGCAATATTTGGGGTGGCACAGGAGCCGGGAGTGCAGGAGGCGAAAGAGGCCGGTATCCTGGCCTTTGCGTTCCTGGTAGCCCGGCGAAGGATTCTCCTTCAGTGGAAAGATGCGAGGCCCCCAAGCGTGGAATCCTGGATCAGCGATATGGCGGGGTTTATTAAATTGGAGAGGCTGAAATTCGCCTTGAGGGGATCAGTACAAGGGTTCTTCAGGCGGTGGCAACTGTTCCTAGACTTCCTGGCAGAACGATAGATGATGGCCAGCAGCAGCAACCTGGGGGGAGGAAGGGGGCGGGGGGTTGGTTTGTTTTTCTTGAGTGGGCGTGTATGTTGGCCTTTGTGTTAATGAAGGCTGTTAATTTATTATTTATATATATGGGGGGGGGGGGGGGGTTGTTCTTTTCTTGCTGTATTTTGTTGTTGATATTTTGTGAAAGTTTGAATACATTTTTTTAAAAAGTTTTTCTTTTTGCTAGACTGTCAGGTTTGACAGGGTTATCTCATACTGGCACAGTCTCTATGCAAACAAGATGCAACCCTGAGTCAAGACTCTGGCATTTGGGGCAATATTAGGAGTGGAACTCATGTCACACACAGCAATGAATTCAAATAAGAAGAGACGAGTTAACATCAGTGTTCTGGTAAATGTTTATCCCTCAATCAACCTCATAAACGCAGATGATATGATCATGAATCATTTTGCTGTTTGTGGGAGCTTGCTATGCACAAATGTATTGTCGCATTTCAACAGTGCCTACACTTTAAAAGTACTTAATTGGCTGTAAAACTCTTTGGCCTGTAAAACGTGTGGTCTCTCTCTCTCTCTTGAAGCCTTGCTGTAGTCTAATTGCACATTCGACTGACATAAACCTCGAGAGCACCCGCTGAGACTTACTATCAAATGAACCACAGATGTGAAATCACTGCCCTGTTATTTACTCTGGATTTGATGAGAAGTTTTATTTTGGTTTTGCTCTGTTGGTTGTCAAAGTGGCTACATCAGGTAAGGATGGCCAGATATTTCATAGACCACGGGCGAAATTCTCCGTTATCGGCGCAAAGTCCGCCGATCGGCGCCCAAAACGGCGCAAATCCGACTTTCATCATGCCGCCCAAAACATCTCAAAGTCTCCGGCCCGGAATGGGCTAGCAGCAACGTGACGGGATCCGCGTTTGCTCACGTGCTTCACGCCGTACGGCGTCATACACGCCGCACGGCATGACGGCTCATCAGGATGCGCTGCTCCCCCCCACCCGACCGGAACACCCGACCGGAACACCCGACCGGATGGCCGCCCACCGCTCAGCCCCGAGGTTTGAGTCACGCGATGTGGAGGCGCTCCTGGACGCAGTGAAGCAGAGGAGGGAGGCCCTGTATCCCGGACACGGCCGCAGAGTTGCCCCACGCCACAGCCGGCGTCTGTGGAGGGAAGTGGCAGAGGCCGTCACCGCTGTGGTCCTGACACCACGGACAGGCACCCAGTGCCACAAGAAGGTGAACGACCTCGTCAGAGCAGCCTGGGTGAGCCTCCCCCCTGCCCGATATCCATATCCCCCATATCCCCCCTCCCCCATATCCCCCATATCCCTCCTCCCCCATATCCCCCCTTCCCCATATTCCCCCTCCCCAGATCCCCCTCCCCCATATCCCCCATATCCCCCCTCCCCCATATCCCCCCTCCCCCATATCCCCCATATCCCCCTCCCCCATATCCCCCTCCCCATATCCCCCCTCCCCCATATCCCCCCTCCCCCATATCCCCCATATCCCACCCTCCCCATGTCGCCCATATCCCCCCTCCCCATATCCCCTCCTCCCCCATATCCCCGCTCCCCCATATCCCCCCTCCCCCAACTCCCCATATCCCCCTCCCCCATATCCCCCATATCCCCCCTCCCCCATATCCCCCCTCCCCCATAACCCCCCTCCCCCATATCCCCGCTCCCCCATATCCCCTCCCCCATATCCCCCCTCCCCATATACCCCATCACCCATATCCCCTTCCCCCATATCCCCCTCCCCCATATCCCCCCTCCCCCATATCCCCCATATCCCCACTCCCCATATCCCCCCTCCCCCATATCCCCCTCCCCCATATCCCCCTCCCCATATCCCCCTCCCCCATATCCCCCCTCCCCCATATTCCCCCTCCCCCATATCCCCCCTCCTCCATATCCCCCATATCCCCAAGTGAATCCAGCCCTAACCTTAACCTCTGCAATACACGCGCAACCGATGGCGTGCATTCATATACCTGTCTAACACTGTTGCCTTTTACCCCTTCCACCACCACCCCCCCCCCCTCACAGGAGAAACGCGCACACAACACCAGGGAGCATGTGAGGCCTGGAGGAGGCACCGCTGATGAGAGGCCACTGACCGAACACGAGGAAAGGGCCCTGGAACTGGCTGGCGGACCTGAGGACCGGGAGGTTGCTGATGCAGAGGTCGGGGGCGTACTAGCAAGTGAGCCACCGACAGCCCGTCCCCATATCCCCCCTCCCCCATATCACCTGATCACTGCCTGCATGTCTAACCATGCATGCTTCATTGTGTATCGCAGGAGCAAACGACGAGGCACCCATCCCCGCAGATGCAGACCGCCCGCATGATGCCCCTCGGAGACCACGGGAGACGGAGAGATCCGGACCCGCCGGCATGCGACGCCCGCAGGATGCCCCTCGGAGGCCACGGGAGACGGAGGGACCCGGACCCTCCGGCATGCGACGCCCGCAGGCTGCCCCTCGGAGGCCACGGGAGACGGAGAGACCCGGACCCTCCGGCATGCGACGCCCGCAGGATGTCCCTTGGAGACCACTGGAGACGGAGAGACCTGGAGCAACAGGGAGACGACGCCCCCGTCTCGTGCGGGTACGACAACGCAGGCGTGTGCCACCCAGCGACGAGAGGGGCAGCCACAGGCCCCCGTCACAGCCGAGCCAGGACACCACTCCCCAGGACACCACTACCCAGGACACCACTACCCAGGACACCCCTACCCAGGACAGCACTACCCAGGAAAACGAAATACCGGACAGTGACACAGAGTGGATGGTTGGAGACGAACCCCCACCCCAAAGTGCCATGGATTCAGAGTGGGACGAAGAGCACGACACAACGCCACTGCTGTCACCAACACCCTCCACCATCGCAGAAACACTCACCTCGGTTGGGCACTTTTGTGATGAGGCGTCTGGTACACTCACTGGTGCGCACAACACAGCCGTCCCGGTACAGCAGGTGGAGGTAGGAGCAGCAGAGGGGCCGGGCGGTCGGAGGGCAGCCCAGCCCAAGCGAACATCTGCCGCCCAGATGGATCCCGTGTTCCTGGAGTTACCACACCCACCCATAGATCCGATGCAACCACCGAACCGGAGACGAGCGAAGAGGGTGACGGCCGGCTTGCGGCGGCTGCAGTCGCAGGTGGAGGAGTCCACCCGCGTCCAGGAGCTGGGAGTGGTGCCGGTCATGCATGCCACCCAGGCCGACACCGCACGGGTGGCGTCCGCGGTGGAGGCAATGGGTGCGACGGTGTCAGACATGGGGAACGGTTTGCGAGGCCTGGGGCTTTCCGTGCAGGCGGCGTCTGTGGCCCAGGACATGGCTGCCCTCTCACAGGAGGCCATGAGCCAGTGCCAGCGCCAGATGGCAGAGGCGCTCAACGCCATGGCCCAGTCTCAGCAGTCCATAGCCCAGTCTCAGCAGTCCATAGCCCAGTCTCAGCAGGCCATAGCCCAATCTCAGCAGGCTATGGCCCAGTCTCTGCAGGCCACAGCCCAGTCTCTGCAGGCCATGGCCCAGTCTCAGCAGGCTATCGCTGAGGGCATCGGCACCATTGGCCATGTGCGAGCCGGCGTCGCACAGTCACAGACAGGGTTTGCCAATCCACTGAGCTCCATGGCTGCAAACCTGCAGACCCCTGTCGATACCAGCACGGGCCTCCAGGACTGGCAGCGCCAGATGTCGGGGGGGGCGTCGGATGGCCAGTCCGTTTGCATCCCCCACCCATGTAGAGGCCTGGGGGCCATCGGGCACCCCGAGGGAGGAGGAGGTGCTGTGGTCCGTCCCGGCTCCCTCTGTAGGGGAGGTCCCGGTACACCGCGACACCTCGGACTCCCCCCCTTCCGTCCCAGGTGCATCGGGTGGGCAACGGGCAGGACAGGCTGGCAGCTCGCCATCCCAGTCGCCCGGGCCGCAGCCTGGCCCATCTAGGCCAGGACGCCCCAGGAAACGGCCGCCAAAGGGATCCCGTGTCAGAGGGCAGGAATCACAGGAGTCCACCTCCAGTTCTGCTGTGCCGTCTGGGGAACCACGTAGACGTAGTCAAAGGGCCCGTAAGGCCAAACAATTAGACACTGAGTAAGTCGGCACGGGTGCAGGGCACAGATGAGTTTTAGGGGCTAGGGCACGTGCATGAACTCCTTTGGTTATTAAAGTCAATGTTACACCTACAGAAGCTGCCTTTGTGCTCTGTCCAAAGCGTGCGGGGGTGTCATGTACTTTGAGCGCAAGTGTGTGTGTGAGGGGTGGTCTTACCTCAGCCCCAGGTGAGTCTGCCCCCTTCCCCCTGGGCCGCCATCAACATCCCCCCGGGCAGAGGACGGGACCATGCGCTGCAGTGTCACAGCCGCATGCAGGGATGGTCCGGGTGGATGGTGGTACTGTGGCCATGTATCAGACAAAGTCCAATGATGTGGAGCCAGGAGCTCATCGCAGGGCGGGTTGTCATCATCCTCCATGGCTTGCGATAGACACGCATCCACCGGCAACTGTGTGAGCCCGGCCGTTGTGCCGCAGGTGGATCGGCAATGGGGGGGTGGTGTGCATGCGGGTGGGGTGGGTGGGGTTGGGGAGGGGGGTGAGGGTGCTGGGTGGGTGGATGGGTGGGGGGTGTGGGTGGTCGGCTGTTGCCATGTGTGCGGTCTGTGGCCATACTACCCGATTCCCACGCCCATCTAGTCAGTGAAGCAGGCGTCTATCAGCCTGTCCCGTGACAGCCACCCGCCTGTGTCTACCCCGTCTGCCCTGACCATTGCCCCCATCCCCCTCATCTGGGGAGGACTGCGCCGCTTCCTGATGCTCCTCCACTCCGCCCTCCTCTGCCTGCGGCACATCGCCCCTCTGCTGGGCTACGTTGTGCAGGACGCAGCACACCACAATGATGCGGCCGACCCTATCTGACCGATACTGGAGGGCGCCCGCAGAGCGGTCCAGGCACCTGAAACGCATCTTCAGCACGCCAAAGCACCTCTCTATCACTCCCCTTGTCGCTACATGGGCATCATTGTAGCGGTTCTCCGCCTCATTGCGTGGCCTCCGTACAGGCGTCATCAGCCACGATCGCAATGGGTAGCCCCTGTCGCCCAGCAACCAGCCCCTCAGCCGGGGATGGCGTCCCTCGTACATGCCGGTGATGGATGACCGCGACAACACGTATGAGTTGTGTACACTGCCCGGGTAACGGGCGCAGACGTGCAGGATCATCATGCGGTGGTCGCAGACCACCTGTATGTTCATCGAATAGGTCCCCTTCCTATTGGTGAACACGGCCCTGTTATCTGCAGGTGGCCGCACGGCGACGTGCATCCCATCAATCGCGCCCTGGACCATGGGGAACTCGGCCACGGCAGAGAAGCCCACGGCCCGGGCATCTTGGCTGGCCCGATCCACAGGGAAGCGGATGTAGCAGTGCGCCATGGCATATAGGGCATCTGTCACTGCCCGGATGCACCGATGCACCGATGCCGGACAGGTCCCCACTCGGTGCCTGGAATGACCCCGTTGCATAAAAGTTCAGGGCCACCGTAACCTTGAAGGACACGGGGAGAGGGTGTCCCCCGCCAGTGCCATGCGGTGACAGGTGTGCCAGCAGGTGGCAGATGTGTGCCACGGTTTCCCGCCTCAGCCGGAGTCTCCTCCTGCATTCCCGGTCCGTGAGGTCCCGGTATGACTGCCGGGGCCGGTACACACGGGGCGCCCTCGGGTGCATCCGTTGCCGTGGGGCCACGACGTCCTCCTCCCCCTCCTCGTCCTGTCGGTCAGGTGTCCCTCCAGCCTGGGCGGCTGCCGCCTGTCCCTCTGCGGCAGCCTGCGCCGCCTCTCTGGCACGCTCCTCCTCCTCCTCCTCCTCCTCATCCAAGGCAACAGAGACATTAGCGGCTGCCGCCACGGCAGCCAACATCGCTGGCTGATCGGAAAACATGACGGCCTGGTTGGGGGGGGGGGGGGGGACGACGACATGTCATCATTGCCCATACCCCCTCCTCCCCCCAGCCAGGTGGCATGGACCGCATGGGTCCAACTGTTGGAGGCTGGCACCTGGCCAGGTGGACCAACTCACTTGCCCTCGCACCCCCCCTCCCCGGCACGGACCCCCCCATCCCCCTCCCCCTCCCCGGCAGGGACCCCTCCATTCCCCTCCCCGGCACGGACCCCATCCTCCTCTCCGGCACGGACCCCCCATCCCCCTCCCTGACACGGACCCCATCCTCCTCCCCGGCACGGACCCCATCCTCCTCCCCGGCACGGACCCCCCCATCCTCCTCCCCGGCACGGACCCCATCCTCCTCCCTGGCACGGACCCCCCCATCCCCCTCCCCGGCACGGACCACCCCATCCTCCTCCCTGGCACGGACCCCGTCCCCCCAGCCCCCTCCCCGGCATGGACCCCCCCATCGCCCTCCCCGGCACGGACCCCCCCATCCCCCTCCCCGGCACGGACCCCCCCATCCCCCTCCCCGGCACGGACCCCCCCATCCTCCTCCCCGGCACGGACCCCATCCTCCTCCCCGGCATGGACCCCATCCCCCCATCCCCCCATCCCCCTCCCCGGCACGGACCCCCCCATCCTCATCCCCGGCACGGACCCCGTCCCCCCATCCCCCTCCCCGGCACTCATCCTCCCGTCCCCGGCACTCAACCCCCCTCCCGGCACTCCCTCGGAGCCCAGCCCACTCTAACCACCCCCCCCCCCCGCCGCACACACACACACAAAACCCTAGACACACCTCTCCCCCACACACTCAGACTGCGGCCACGCCATCGCCTGTCCAGCGGCCAACCCCCCAGGCTGCATGTATCAATAATGCAGACATTGGACCGGCTGGCTTTGGGTCACAATGTTAGCTTTATTGACTGCTAAAATACAGATGCACCTCTTCTGCATTTAAATTAGTCATTCTTTTTAAAGCCGATTTCACAACAGCTCCATGACGTTAAAATCATAGAATTTACAGTGCAGAAGGAGGCCATTCGGCCCATTGATTCTGCACCGGTCCTTGGAAAGTACACCACACCATGCTCCAGCACCGAAAGCTTCGTTCACCCAGATACGGTAAGGCGCTGCTCCCTCGCGGTCCACCCTGCCAATCAAAGGATCTCCCTAGCCTCCGGATCCCGCTACCTCCCGATCCGAGGCTTTTGTACAGTCACCCTCACTGTCCAGGGCGTAGAATTTTGTAACTTCCGCCTCTATGTCCTTCCTAATCTCTGCGCTGCACTCCTGTTGGGCCTGGACTTCCAGTGCAACCTCCAGAGCCTCACCCTCAAATTCAGCGAGCCTTTACCCCCCCTTATCGTTTGCGGCCTCACGACCCTCAAGGTCGATCCCCCCTCCCTTTTTGCCAATCTAACTGAGGATTGCAAGCCCGTTGCCACTAGGAGCAGACGGTACAGGAACCAGGCCAAAACCTTCATCAGGTCCGAAGTCCAGCGGCTGCTTAAGGAGGGTATTATCGAGGCCAGCAACAGCCCCCGGAGAGCCCAAGTGGTAGTGGTTAAAACTGGGGAGAAACACAGGATGGTCGTGGACTACAGCCAGACCATCAATCGGTACACGCAGCTCGACGCGTACCCCCTCCCACGCATATCTGATATGGTCAATCAGATTGCGCAGTACTGGGTCTTCTCAACAATTGACCTGAAATCCGCCTACCACCAGCTCCTGTAGCCACCTGAGTTGGCCACTTAAAATGGAGAACCGCAAAGGCTGAAGGGAAATTCAGCCAACACAGGCAAAAACTAGCAGGTGCAGGTTTACTATGTATTAGACTCTGCAGAAACCCAGACAGCAGCGATACAAGCAGCCATCTGCATAATAATGTAGCAGCCATCTACATAGTAATGAACGATCCCCGGGAACAATCGAAACATTTTAAGGTAAACAAAGCCAAGCCAGACTCCTCGGCGCCAGCAGGAGCCAACATAAAAGAGGTTAACGGACACTTCAAGACCGCCCAACGATCAGGGAACAGCTCCCGTGTGGTACCCTCAATAACGACGCTTAGAGTGTAAACAGTAAAGAAGGCTTTAATAAACTAAGAACTAGGCTAGAGCCGAGACGTGTGCTAACTGCTGCACTGCCCACAAGGCAGCCCCTTATATACGGCTCCCAGATGGGCGGAGCCGGAGACGGAGTTCCCCAGGGTTCCAAGTCCGGTCTTAAAGGGGACATCAACTTACATGATGACAAGGGTACAGTGTTACAGTAACCGTTCATCACATTCACCTCCTGTTTAAAAAAGAGTCCGGCGGGTGTGAAGTGCCATCATAGGTCCATCCATCTCGGTGTCCATGTCGGCCTCATCGACCTCCTAAGTCCGGGCGGTGGTGCGGCGGCCAGTGGTGCGGCGGACACGGACGTCCTGATTGAGGGTATGCCCGGGAGCACGGCGGTCGGAGCTTCGGTCCGGGTCGGGGCAGGGGAACAGGGCGCAGGGAGAATAGGCGGGGCCGGGGGTAGCGGTGCCGGCGCCGGCGGGGTGTGTAAAGGGGGGGCGCACGGTAGGTACTCACCAACGGTGGGTGGGGCCGGGAGGGTGTGTTGTAGTGGGTGCCGGGTCCTGCAGGGGAGCGGCGCGAGAAGGGGCGTCTGTAGTGGGGGATCCAACGGGTGTCAGATCCCGGAGGGAAACCGTATCTTGCCTGCCGTCGGAGTACTCCACGTAGGCGTAACTGGGGTTGGCGTGGAGCAGTCGGACCTTTTCAACTAGGGGGTCCGTTTTATGGCTCCTCGCGTGCCTCCGGAGAAGAACAGGTCCCGGAGCCGTCAGCCAAGGTGGAAGCGAGACCCCGGTGGTAGACTTCCTGGGGAAGACAAACAATCGGTTGTGAGGGGTCTCATTCGTGGCCGTGCAGAGGAGCGACCTAATGGAGTGTAGGGCATCGGGCAGGACCTCCTGCCAGTGAGCAGTTGGGAGACTTCTCGACCGTAGGGCCAGAAGGACAGCCTTCCACACTGTCGCGTTCTCCCTCTCCACTTGCCCGTTTCCCCGCGGGTTATAACCGGTCGTTCTGCTCGAGGCGATGCCTTTGCTGAGCAGATACTGACACAGTTCATCGCTCATGAATGATGTACCCCGGTCGCAGTGTATATAAGCGGGGAAACCGAACAGGGTGAAGATGCTGTGCAGTGCCTTAATCACGGTGGCTGAGGTCATGTCGGGGCAGGGAATGGCGAATGGGAAACGGGAGAACTCATCGATAACAGTGAGGAAATAGGCATTACAATTGGTGGACGGGAGGGGCCCCTTGAAGTCCACGCTCAGTCGCTCAAAGGGCCCCGAGGCCTTCACGAGCCGAACCTTGTCTGGCCGATAGAAGTGCGGTTTGCACTCCGCACAGATCTGGCAGGCCCTGATCATGGCCTTGACTTCCTTGATTGAGTAAGGTAGGTTGCGGGACTTGATAAAATGGATGAGCCGGGTAACCCCCGGGTGGCAGAGGTCATTGTGGATGGCTTGCAGGCGGTCGTCCTGCGCGTTGGCACACGTGCTGCGGGACAGGGCATCTGGGGGCTCATTGAGCTCCCCTGGACGATACTTGATATCGTACGTGTAGGTGGAGAGTTCGATCCTCCACCTCAAAATGTCATCATTTTTTATTTTGCCCCGTTACATGTTATCAAACATATAGGTGACTGCCCGTTGGTCGGTAACGAGGGTGAACCTCCTACCGGCTACATAGTGGCTCCAGCGCCGCACACAGAGTGTCGAACCTCGGAGGCGGTGAGGGTCCGGGAGAAGATCGCTACTGGTCTGCCTGCCTGATTGAGGGGAGCAGCCAGGGCGATGTCTGATGCATCGCTCTCTACCTGAAAGGGGATAGTTTTGTCCACCGCGTGCATAGCGGCCTTGACGATATCGGCCTTGATGCGGTTGAAGGCCAATTGAGCCTCAGCCGAAAGGGGAAAAGTGGTGGTCTTTATGAGTGGGCGGGCTTTGTCCGCATACTTGGGGACCCACTGGGCATAGTAGGAGAAGAGCCCCAAGCACCGTTTGAGGACCTTGAGGCTGCGGGGGAGGGGGATTTCCTTAAGGGGGCGCATGCGATCGAGGTCGGGACCTAGGACCCTGTCTTGCACGACATAGCCGAGGATGGCTAGCCGGGTTGTGTGGAAAATGCATTTTTCCTCATTATAGGTCAGGTTAAGGGCTCAGGCGGTCTGGAGGAACTTTTTGAGGTTCGCGTCATGGTCCTGCTGGTCATGGCCGCAGATGGTGACATTGTCCAAGTACGGGTATGTAGCCCGCAAACCGTACTGGTCCACCATTTGATCCATCGCCCTTTGAAAGACGGAGACCCCATTTGTGACGCCGAAGGGGACCCTGAGGAAGTAGAAGAGCCGTCCGGCTGCTTCAAAGGCAGTATGGGGCGATCTTTTGGTCGGACGGGGAGCTGGTGGTAGGCGGATTTGAGGTCGACCGTGGAAAATACTCGTTATTGGGCGATCCGATTTACCATTTCCGCGATGCGAGGAAGTGGGTACGCATCAAGCTGCGTGAATTGGTTTATGGTCTGGCTATAATCCACGACCATCCGTTTCTTATCCCCGGACTGGACTACCACCACTTGTGCTCTCCAAGGGCTGTTGCTATCCTCGATGAACGCCTCTCCCAGTGAACGTTGGACCTCTGACTTGATAAAAGTCATATCTTGGGCACTGTAGCGCTGGCTCCTGGTGGCGACTGGCTTACAGTCAGGAGTGAGGTTCGCGAATAGCGAGGGGGGTGCGACTTTCAGTGTCGCAAGGCAGCATACCGTGAGGGGGGGCAAGGGTCCGCCGAACTTCAGTGTCAGGCTTCCATGGCTGCACTGGAAATCCAGTCCGAGCAGCAGGGGGGCACAGAGGTGGGGAAGGATATAAAATTTGAAACGGGTGTACTTGGCACCCTGGATCGAGAGATCCGCAATACAGTAAACCTTGATTTGTACCGAGCGGGACCCAGATGCGAGGGCTATGATTTGGGATGCGGGATGGGTGCGCAGGGAGCAGCGCCTTACCGTTTCAGGATGGATAAAGCTCTCCGTGCTCCCGGAGTCGAAGAGGCATGCAGTGTCGCGCCCGTTGACCTGGACCTGCATCATAGAGTTCTGCAGGTGTTTTGGCCGAGTTTGGTCGAGGGTGATCGCACCCACTCGCGGTTGTCGGAGTCCTCAGCCGAGTCGGACTCGTAAAATGGCTGCCGCCGTCGGTCGCACGTGTCGGGTCGAGAAGATGGCCGCCGACAAGATGGCCGCTCCGATGATTCGCACGAGGCTGATGACGCGTCAGAAGGGGGCGTGTCGGGTCGGTGCGCAGCCGCATTGCGAGGCCTGCGGGCCTGAGAGCCTGATTTTCGGGCCGGCTGTTCTTTGTTCTTCTGGCCCCTGGGCCCGGCCAGGCAGACCCTCACAAAATGCACCTTCTTCCCACAGTCGCTGCAGATCGCGGAGCGGGCTGGGCAGCCTGGGCGTGGGTGCTGGCCCTGCAGAAGTAGCACGGTGTGCCTCCATGATGAGCGGGTCGCCGCGTGGCGCAGGTCTGTAATATGGCTGAGTCTGAGGAAGTCCGGGGGGGGGGCTCGCAGAGTCCGCGGTACGTACCCAAGTTATGTCGGGCCACCTCCAGCGAGGAGGCGAGCGTTAGCATGTCCTGGAGGTCTTTTACCCCGTTTTCGAGCAGCCGCTGCCGGATGTGGGTCGAGCGGATGCTAGACACGAAAGCGTCTATGATGTGCAGGTTCATATGGACTTCCCCTGTCACATCCTGGTGGTCACAGTCCCTAGCAAGCGCGGTGAGTTTCTCGATGAATTCGTCTAGCGATTCCCCCGAGCACTGCCAGCAGGTAGAGAGCAGATGCCTGGCATGCACCTCGTTGATAGGCTTGATGAACCGCTTGAGGAGTAGCTCGACCGCCTCTTCATAAGTCGTCGCCTTCTCGAGCGTGGCGGAGATTCTGTGACTCACTCGGGCGTGGAGTAGGCGCAGCTTGCGTGGCCCCAGGATGGGAGTCTCTGAGGAGTCCAGGTAAGCCTCGAAGCATCGGAGCCAGTATTTAAAAATTTCCTTTGCCTCTGGTGTCCGTGCTTCCAGGTTGAGCTCCTCGGGTTTTAGGCCTGCGTCCATCCCGATGTAGTTTAGTTTATTAAATTGTGGTACCCTCAATAACGACGCTTAGAGTGTAAACAGTAAAGAAGGCTTTAATAAACTAAGAACTAGGCTAGAGCCGAGATGTGTGCTAACTGCTGCACTGCCCACAAGGCGGCCCCTTATATACGGCTCACAGATGGGCGGAGCCAGAGGCGGAGTTACCCAGGGTTCCAAGTCCGGTCTTAAAGGGGACATCACCTTACATTACGACAAGGGTACAGTGTTACAGTAACCGTTCATCACATCCAGTATTGGAGAAATTGAACCAAGTGATTGGAACGAAGTCCAATCACTTGAAACCAGGTACGGGGTCCGCCCCGAAGGGCAGGAAGCCCCTGGGGACTATAAAGTAAAGCCCCAAGTTCAAATCGTCCTTCTTGACAGGGTCACTCAGCACCGCGAAGCAATCCCTGAGAGTGAACTGTCCAGCGGCCTCCAAGAAAGTAAGTCTCAAGTCAATGCTCGCTACTGGATAGGTGCTCCTAGCTACCAGTCCATACCAGCTTTTGAATCCCGTAGACTCAGGACCTGAACGAAAGGCCATTTGTTCCCCTGACCTGGTGGGCCAATTCCGAAGCTAAGTATAGGCCTTTTAGTGATAGAAATAGTCTAGAAGCTAGAGTTTAAGCATGAGTAGCGATTTACTGTGTATGATAAATGTGTATTGATTTGAATCTTACTAATTGGTGTCTTGAGTTGTTGATCATTGCTTGAACTTGAGCCTCGTGTGGTATCATAAAGATACCTGGCGACTCTAGAGCAAAGGTTATAAAACAGAGCCAATTGAACCAACCAAAAGTTAGCAACACTCCCCATCCGGAAGTCGGACCGGTCATACACTGCCTTCGAGGCAGACGGTCGCCTCTACCACTTCCTTAGGGTCCCTTTTGGTGTCACAAATGGGGTCTCAGTCTTCCAAAGAGAGATGGACCGAATGGTCGACCAGTACGGTTTGCGGGCCACCTTTCCGTACTTAGATAATGTCACCATCTGCGGCCATGACCAGCAGGACCACGATGCCAACCTCGATAAATTCCTCCGCACTGCCACTCTTCTCAACCTGACCTACAACAAAGAGAAGTGTGTGTTCAGCACAGCCCGGTTAGCCATTCTCGGCTATATAGTCCAAAACGGACTTCTCGAGCCCGACCCCGACCGCATGCGCCCCCTCATGGAACTTCCCCTCCCCCACTGCCCCAAGGCCCTCAAACGCTGCCTGGGGTTCTTTTCCTACTACTCTCAGTGGGTCGCAAACTATGCGGACAAGACCCGCCCACTCATTCAGTCCACCCAATTCCCCCTTGCGGCCGAGGCACAACATGCTTTCGCCCGCATCAGAGCAGACATCGCCAAGGCCGGGATGCGCGCAGTGGACGAGTCGCTGCCTTTCCAAGTAGAAAGCGACGCTTCAGACGTCGCCCTTGCCGCCACTCTAAACCAGGTAGGCAGACCCGTGGAATTCTTTTCCAGCACCCTTCATGCCTCGGAAATTCGACACTGATCCGTCGAAAAGGAGGCCCAAGCTATCGTTGAAGCTGTGCGGCATTGGAGGCACCACCTGGCCGGTAAGAGATTCACTCTCCTTACGGACCAACGGTCGGTAGCCTTCATGTTCAGTAACACACAAGATCAAACATGATAAAACCTTGCGGTGGAGAATCGAGCTTTCCACCTATAATTACGAGATCTTGTGTCGCCCCGGTAAACTCAACGAGCCCCCAGACGCCCTCTCCCGAGGTACATGTGCCGGCGCACAAGTCGACCAATTCCGGGCCCTACACGACAGCCTTTGTCACCCGGGGGTCACTCGATTGTACCATCTGGTCAAAGCTCGCAATCTGCCCTACTCCGTCGAGGAAGAAAGGACAGTCTCCAGGGACTGCCAGGTCTGTGCGGAGTGCAAGCCGCACTTCTACCGGCCGGACCGTGCGCGCCTGGTGAAGGCTTCCCACCCCTTTGAACGCCTCAGCGTGGATTTCAAAGGGCCCCTCCCCTCCACCGACCGTAACACGTACATTCTCAGTGTGGTCGATGAGTACTCCAGATTCCCCTTCGCCATCCCGTGCCCCGATATGACGTCTGCCACCGTCATCAAGGCCCTCAGCACCATCTTCGCTCTGTTCGGTTTCCCCGCCTACATCCACAGTGACAGGGGATCCTCATTCATGAGCGATGAGCTGCGTCAGTTCCTGCTCAGCAGGGGTATAGCCTCCAGCAGGACGACCAGCTACAACCCGCGGGGAAATGGGCAAATAGAACGGGAGAATGGGACGGTTTGGAGGGCTGTCCAGCTGGCCCTACGGTCCAGGAACCTCCCAGCCTCTCGCTGGCAGGAGGTCCTCCCTGACACTCTGCACTCCATCCGGTCATTATTGTGCACCACCACTAATAACACACCCCATGAACGTATTTTTACCTTCCCCAGGAAGTCCACATCCGGGGTGCCGCTCCCGACTTGGCTCGCTGCTCCAGGACCGGCCCTGCTCCATAGGCACGTCCGACTCCACAAGGCGGACCCCTTGGTGGACAGGGTTCACCTGCTCCATGCCAACCCTCAATATGCCTACATTGAGTTCCCCAACGGCCGCCCAGATACTGTCTCACTCAGGGACCTGGCACCGTCAGGTTCCACCCCAACACACACACCCACCAATGCGCCCCCTCCCACCTTCCACCGTGCTGCCAATATTGACCCCACCAGACCACCCCCCCTCCCCTTTTCCACACAAGAGGATGAAGACGACTTCTGCACGCTCCCGGAGTTCCCCGATGACTGGCCAGCATCAGCACCGCCACCATCGCCATCGGTGCCACCTCCACCACCGCCAGCATCAACTTCGCCGCCACCGTTACGCCGCTCCCAACGAAGCACCAAAGCACCGGACCGGCTGAACCTTTGACGGATTCCGGACCGTCAACATGGACTTTTCTTTCCCTACCACTGTACATAATTGCACTAATTGTATATAGTTTCCGTCACCCCTGCCAGTCTCATTTTTAACAGGGGGTGAATGTGGTGAACCACTGTAATAAGAGATGTAAGGTAGGACCTGCTCTACAGGTTCGCCAGTAGCTCCTGCCGGCTGGCTCTGCCCACAGAGAACTGTATAAATATGCATGACCTCCAGCGCCCTGCCATTTCGCCAGCTGCAGCAGGAGGCCACGCATCTGACTGTAATAAAGCCACAGTTGTACCAACTTTAGTCTTTGTGCAAGTGATCGTGCATCAAGGTCTTAACACTGAGGGCCCAGGGTCCACACCGTCCGGGGTCCTGCTCCCACGGCCCCGCACAAACTCCCTGCTGACTGGGGTTTGGGCACACCCGTGTGATTAGCCCAAAGCTGGTCACGTGGTCCATGTAACTTAAAGGGGCCACGCAACCACAGACACAATAAAAATAGAGAGAATCAAATTGATTTTTAAAATATGTAAGTTAGAGATGGGCCAGTTTGAAATAATTTAGCTCGTCAGAATCTATGGGCGCAATTCTCCGGAAACATTTCCAAGTGCTGCAGCTTCCCGGCGCTCAGCCCAGCAAGGCAGGCAACGGAATTCAATGTTAATTGGTCCTCTTAATGAGGCCTCGCGGACTTCCCGCCGCGAATGAAGGCTCGCCAGCCGATTCGCCGGCACCGCAATTATGCATCGAGCCGGTCGAGCAGCACTGAAGCGGCACTTGCTCAGCCAACCCCAGCCAGCTCGCAATAACGGCGCCCGGCCGACCGGCCCCAAGATTCGGGGACGCTGAGCAGGAGAGGCTGCTCGACTCTGTGGGGGCCAAGAGGGATGCCCGGGCCCCGGGGGTGACTGGGTTGGCCGAGGACAGGGCGGTTACCCACACGGAGGCTGACGGACTCCGCAGAGGTGACCACCAGGCTCCACCCGGACGATATGTTATACATGAGTTGTTATTGCCTGACTGACTGACCCATCCCTCCCACTGAGCGCATGTCCATTCTCCCGCACATCCTCCAGTCAACGGCGCAGACCCGTCCCGGGCGGCCCCCTCTACAGCCTCCCAGAGAACACCTCAGAGGAGAGCTCCGAGGATGCCACTATAACAGTCGCAGCACAGCTGTCATCCCCACCCTCCGCCAGCGCAGATACACGCACCTCGGTGGGAAGTGTTAGTGGTCAGGCTTCTGGGGCACATTCTGGTGAGCACCGCACTGTTGCTGATGATGCACATCAGGTGGAGGCAGGAACCCCCAGGCGAGACAGCAGTCGGAGGTCTGCTGGGCCCAGGACCCAGCTGGGTCCCAGCCAGATGCTGAGCTTGTGGGCCAGGGTATCCCGGAGCTGATGGAGACGCTACGGAGCGGCCAGGACATTCAGAGGGAGAGGTCAGCGACACTCCAGCAGATCCATAGATGCTTGGAGGTGTCCCACAGGCTACGGGCGCAGGAGATGGCAGCAGCAATGTGTGGCACCAAGGCCAATCGGTGGCGATCGCAGTGGAGAGCCGGGTGCACAACATCGACACCATTAGTGAAGGCTTTGTGCAGTCGGTGACGGCCTTGGTCGACGGTCTAGACAGAATGTCCGCCTCACTGGGAGATGTCACCCAGTACCAGGCTGACCTGGTTCTGCGGGCCATGTCCCGCTCTCAGATGGGAATGGCCAAGACGGTGCGGAGCCTGTCCCCGTCACAGCTGGGCTTTGCTGAGGCACTGCAGAGCATGCCCCAGTGACTGAGGGACATCGCCAAGGGTGTCGACACAATGGTACAGACCATGGGGAACCGCCAGGGCTGGCAGAGCCAGATGATGCTGGGACAGCCGGGACTGAAACCAGCTGCTCCTCTGTCTCAAGGTGAACCCCAGGGCCCTATGGGCACCGACCGGGAGGAGGGGGCACTGGGTGCCAATCCGAACCTGTCCCATGGACTGGCGACGGTGGCCACCAGCTCCTCCGAGTTCCACCCCTCTGACGAGGCTGCGCCTCACAGCCAGCACACGGGACAGGGCGGCACAGCTGTGTATGTGCCGCCGCCGACACGTGGGTCAGGGCCCTCCGGACTCAGAGCCCCCAGAGGGCGCCCGCCAGGGGCACGAAGGGCACGGGACGAGGTAAGCAGCTGGCTGCCTCCACCTCTGATGTGCGTCCTGGGAACACATCGCGACGTAACAGTAGAGCTAGGAATGCAAAGCACATTGAGGACACTGAGGGCACCGGGGGAGGGGGTGGGGGGTAGGTAGGGGGTGAGAGCACGGGGAGTGGGGGGAGGGGGCGGCACCACGGGGAGAGTGGGGAATTGTAAAACACAATGAACACCCTGTCATAACATACACATCAGTATATGATGGTGCAGAGACACACACTGACTGACACACTGAAATACCAATCAACGCACACAACACAGCAGCCAATCGCCAGTTAGGGCACGGTCACTATAAAGACAGAGGGCACTAGTTTTCCCGCTCATTCGGGATGCAGCCTCTGAGACAGACAGAGCCCGCAGTCAGTAGCACATCCACCATGTGTTAGCAGTATAGGCTGGTCAGGTTAGGCATAGGTCTTCAGTCAATCTAACACAGTGTCGACCCACAGTGCAAGTATGTTTAACAGCTCTTAGTTAAATAAAATAGAGTTGTACTATTACAAGTGTTGGTAGCCTGTCTATGTTACTGCTAAGGTAAACGCAGCCTCCACAGATCCAGAGTACCCAACACATCATGGTGCCAGTATGTGATGTTAGAGTTTAATAGACCTACCTTCAAGTGATCTGCCTTCGACCAGCAATCAGCCATCCTGTAGTATGGACAGCGTCCGCCCTCCCCCCGCCGCTCCGCATCACCGGCAACCTCGGTGCGAACTGGAAAATCTTTAAACAACGATTCCAGCTATACCTCGAAGCTGCAGACCTGGAAGCTGCTTCAGACGCCAGGAAGATCGCTCTCTTCCTTTCCACGGCCGGGGACCACGCCATCCATATCTTCAACTCTCTCACTTTCGCTGAAGGTGAAGACAAGTCCAAGTTCAAGACAGTCCTGCTCAAATTCGACAGTCACTGTGACATTGAGGTAAATGAAAGTTTTGAGCGCTATGTCTTTCAACAGCGTCTGCAGGGTAAGGATGAACCTTTTCAATCTTTCCTCACCCACCTTCGCATCCTCGCGCAGTCCTGCAATTACGGCTCCACCTCCGACTCGATGATCCGTGACCAGATTGTTTTCGGTGTGCAATGGAACCCCCTACGCCAGCAGCTCCTCAAGGTTAAACAGCTCACCCTTGCAATAGCCATCGAGACCTGCATTCTGCATGAACACGCGACTAACCGATACTCGCACATTCAAGCGGCTAAACGGCGCGGCAAGGTCCCCACGAAGCAGAGCGGGTGCAAGCCTAAGCCTGGATGAGGGCGGCCATTTTGCACCTGGATGAGGGCAGCCATTTTGCACGCTTTTTGCGGGCTCCCGCGCATGCGCGCACTGACCGAGGGGACGGCGAGGCTGAAGACCGCATTGCACAGATGTGCACTATGTACGACCGCACCACAAATGCTTGGTGGCGTACCAAACGTTCTGACGTCATGACGTGCGGCAACTGTGGCTCCGCCCACTTAAAGCGGCAATGTCCTGCAAAATCCCGACGCTGTCTCCAATGTGGCGAGCTTAGCCACTATGCAGCCCTATGCAGGTCTGCTCAACCTACTACCTCTCGTCGCTCCAACCAGCCACGCAGGGATGTCCGAACCATCCAGCCACCGGTCACCGATTCCGACTCCGACTTGATTCCGGACCGTGACACCGAGGACCCGAAAGCACCATTTCGGGTGGGCATCATCACCAAACACAAGATGCTCCAGAAGACAAAAGCCAAGTCTCTCCCAATATTCCGCATTGATCCGGACGACGAGTGGTGTGCCACCCTCACGGTCAACCGATCCCGCATCCGATTCCGCCTGGACACCGGCGCTTCAGCCAACCTCATTGCGCGGTCTGACCTCGAAAGCCTCCATGTCAAGCCTACCATCCTGCCATCCGCCTGCCAGCTTCTGGACTATAATGGTAATGCCATTGCTGCCAGTGGCTCTTGCCAGCTTGAAGTGTCGCACCGGTCATTAAAGGCTAACCTGCCATTCGAAATAGTGGCATCCACTAAAGCCTCCCCGCTTGGTGCTCAGACGTGCAAACTTCTAAACCTTGTCCAGAGGGTTCACTCCCTGACACCCGCTGACGCTTCCGCATCTCAGGATGCTGACTTTCAGACACAGCTGAACGCCATCATCACCCGATACCACGGTGTATTCGAGGGCATGGGTACACTCCCATACACTTATAAAATCTTGTTAAAACCAAATGCCACACGTGTGGTGCACGCACCTCGCAGGGTACCAGCACCCCTTAAGGACTGCCTCAAGCAGCTGCTGCAGGACCTCCAGGACCAGGACGTAATTTCGAAAGTTACAGAACCGACTGACTGGGTCAGCTCTATGGTGTGCGTGAAAAAAACATCCGGCGAATTACGCATATGTATTGATCCCAAGGACTTCAACCGCATTACAAAGCACGAAGAACTCACATGTGAGATGGCTCGCGCGAAATTTTTCACCAAGCTAGTCGCATCCAAGGGGTTCTGGCAGATCCAACTTGACGCATCCAGTCGGAAGCTCTGCACCTTTAACACCCCATTTGGCCGGTGTTGCTACCATCGGATGCCGTTTGGCATCATCTCTGCAATGGACGTGTTCCACAGAATAATGGAGCAGATGATGGAAGGTATCGAAGGGGTTCGTGTATATGTGGGCGACATCATCTGGTCTACCACCCCGCAGGAGCACATTGATCGCCTCCAACGCGTCTTCCAACGAATCCATGAGCATGGCCTCCGCCTCAACAGGGCCAAATGCTCCTTTGGTCAAACAGAACTTAAATTCCTCGGGGACCACATTTCACAGTTTGGCGTGCAGCCGGATGCTGACAAGGTATCTGCCATGAAGGCCATGGAGACACGGGAGGACAAGAAGGAGGTCCTCCGCTTCCTGGGCATGGTTAATTTCCTGGGGAAATTCATCCCTAACCTCGCCTCCCACACCACGGCTCTCAGGAACCTCGTTAAGAAGACGACCGAGTTCCAATGGCTCCCCGCCCACGAACAAGAATGGCGGGTACTCAGGGCGAAGCTGACCAAGGCCCCGGTGTTGGCATTTATGGATCTGGCCAAAGAAACAAAGATCTCCACGGATGCCAGTCAGTCCGGCATTGGAGCAGTGCTCCTTCAACGTGACGACGCCTCCTCATGGGCTCCTGTCACATATGCGTCACGTGCAATGACGCCCACCGAGCAGCGCTATGCGCAAATTGAAAATGAGTGCCTGGGCCTTCTTACCGGAATCGTCAAATTCCATGACTATGTCTATGGACTCCCAAAGTTCACAGTCGAAACAGACCACAGGCCACTGGTCAATATCATTCAAAAATACCTTAACGGCATGACGCCGCGCCTGCAGCGCATTCTCCTTAAACTCAGGCGGTACGACTTTGAATCGTCTACACCCCGGGTAAGGAGCTCATCGTCGCTGATGCACTCTCCTGATCTGTCACCACACCCTGCGACCAACGGGCTTTGTGTGCCAAATTGATGCTCAGGTGGCATTCGCCGCATCCAATCTGCCCGCCACGGACGAAGAACTCATCCAGATTCGTCATGAGACGGCCAACGATCCCCTGCTCCAATGTGTCATGCACCACCTGACAGACGGGTGGCTCAAGGGCCAATGCCCTCAATTCTATAACATTAAAGATGACCTGGCGGTGGTGGGTGGAATTCTACTAAAGCTGGACAGGATCGTCATTCCGCACAGCATACGGAACCTCGTCCTTGAGCAGCTCCACGAGGGCCACCTGGGAGTGGAGAAATGCCGCCGACAGGCCTGTGAGGCAGTGTACTGGCCTGGAATCAACGAGGACATTGCCAACGCCGTTCTTAACTGCCCAACATGTCAGCGTTTCCAGCCTGCTCAGCCAAGGGAGACCTTGCAACCCCATGAGTTGGTCACATCCCCCTGGACCAAAGTGGGCATCGACCTGTTCCATGCACTTGGCCGGGACTACGTCCTCATAGTGGACTATTTCTCAAACTACCCGGAGGTAGTTAGGCTACACGACCTTACCTCAACTGCGGTCATCCGTGCGTGCAAGGAAACCTTCGCTCGCCATGGCATCCCGCTCACGGTCATGTCTGACAATGGCCCGTGTTTTGCCAGTCAGGAGTGGTCCAATTTTGCCAAACGATACAATTTCACACATGGTCACGTCCAGTCCCCATTACCCCCAATCCAATGGCAAAGCTGAAAAGGGGGTGCACATTGTCAAACGACTCCTGTGCAAGGCGGCCAATGCAGGATCCGATTTTTACCTCGCCCTCCTTGCTTACAGATCAACTCCATTGTCCACCGGCCTGTCACTGGCTCAATTGTTGATGAATCGCACGCTGCGGACAACGGTGCCGGCCATTCATGTCCCGGACTTGGACAACCTTCCGGTCCTTCGTCAAATGCAGTTGTCTCGGGCCCAACACAAATCGGCGTACGACGCCCGTGGCACGGATCTCCCTGCTCTGGCTCCTGATGACGAGGTCCGTGTCTAACTTCCCGATGGTGGTTGGTCCGCCACCGCTGTGGTGCTCAGACAAGTGGCCCCCAGGTCATTTTTGGTTCGTCTACAAGACGACTCTCTTCTTCGCCGAAATAGGCGGGCACTACGACTCCTTCCTCGCTCGCCACCAGATCATCATGTCCTGCCTCGCCGTCACGACAAACCCGTCACGAACTTTGCAGATCTCCCTTTCGCTCTGCCACCCTCTGAGTCTGACACAGTCCCGCCCATTCCAGAACAGGCGGCCCCTGACCCACCCTTGAGGCGGTCAACCAGAATTCGTCGCCCACCTCAGAGACTGAATTTATGAACTGCCTGAATTCATGGACTCTTTGAACTCATGAACTGATTGCTTCGTTACCCTGTTTGATTAACTCACTGGTTTGTACATACTGTTGTTCTAGTTATATTTTGTGTTACATACTGTCCATCTGCACTCAACACCTTCCAATGTAAATATCTTAGAGTTTCTATACATAGTCCTGTAAATATGCTCACATGTGCCACACATAGTTAGGAACATTCGCATACTACATTATTTATTTCCACGAACACACATTTTTTTAGAAAAGGGGATGTCATAATATACACATCAGTATATGATGGTGCAGAGACACACACTGACTGACACACTGCAGGACCAATCAACACACACAACACAGCAGCCAATCACCAGTTAGGGAACGGTCACTATAAAGACAGAGGGCACTAGTTTTCCCGCTCATTCGGGATGCAGCCTCTGAGACAGACAGAGCCCGCAGTCAGTAGCACAAACATCCACCATGTGCTGGCAGTATAGGCTGGTCAGGTTAGGCATAGGTCTTCAGTCAATCTAACATAGTGTCGACCCAAAGTGCAAGTATGTTTAACAGCTCTTAGTTCAATAAAATAGAGTTGTACTATTACAAGTGTTGGTAGCCTGTCTATGTTATTGCTAAGGTAAACGCAGTCTCCACAGATCCAGAGTACCCAACACATCACACCCTTGACCGCAACCAGTATGGCGCCTCTGTCATTTTCTACCAGAAGGCAGGCTGTCCTCCGAACCCTGGGCCCATCTCTCCAGGCATCCACTCCTCCCTGTGCCACTTGTGTTATGTTATTGCTAGTAACATAAGCTGCCACTTGATGTAGGCTCTGCTGAAAGATGCTCCAGACTTGGAGATAAGTTTAACGTATTTATTGAACGATTAACAATGCTCTTAAATTAGTTCGACACTCTACTAATCTGCCTCTAGTAACTTAGTCTATTCTGCTAACTATACAGGCTTGCTCTCGACCATGTGCTAGGGTGTGATGTTGCTGATAATCAACCCTGTCTTGCTCTCTTGGTTTCTGCCGGTGGAAGGGGCAGAGCCTGTGTGCCTTGTGCTTTTCATATGGGTCGTGTAGTGCCCCCTTGTGGTAATGCCACCTCTGGGCGTCCTGATTACCCATGGGCTGTGTCCTGTTTTAATGACCCACTGGTTGCGTGTCTGCATGTCATGACATCTGTGGTGCTCCCTCTGGTGGTTACTTAGTTGTAGTGTATTTACATTAACCCCTTGTGTATATACAGTGATGCATATCACCACATCCCCCTTTTTTCATGTTACATATTTTCTGTACTTTGTTGAAGAAAATTGTAGAAAACAGGTAGATGAATAATGACATGTACAAGTTGTGATGATATTGATGATTATACAATATCAATTAATATCTATGAGTCCAATCTTATGAATTTGTACGGTTGAGTTGCTTTCTTCTTCTGTTGTTGAAGTGGTGATGTTGATGTTGTCATTTCTTTGTGAGCGTCGTCAGTGTTCTTGTGTTTAAGTAACCAAGAAGTCATCATGAGGTGTTTGAATGGTCGAATAACTTTGTTGTCTGATCTTTTTTTTTATGCTTGTGGTGGCGATTCTGTATGTTATGTTTCTTGGGGCAGCACGGTAGCATTGTGGATAGCACAATTGCTTCACAGCTCCAGGGTCCCAGGTTCGATTCCGGCTTGGGTCAGTGTCTGTGCGGAGTCTGCACATCCTCCCCGTGTGTGCGTGGGTTTCCTCCGGGTGCTCCGGTTTCCTCCCACAGCCCAAAGATGTGCAGGTTAGGTGGATTCGCCATGATAAATTGCCCTTAGTGTCCAAAATTGCCCTTAGTGTTGGGTGGGGTTACTGGGTTATGGGGCTAGGGTGGAGGTGTGGACCTTGGGTAGGGTGCTCTTTCCAAGAGCCGGTGCAGACTCGATGGGCCGACTGGCCTCCTTCACACTGATAATCTATGAAAATCGGTTTGTTTGTTTGTAGTGGAGCAAACGTGAATTGCTGAGATTCGTTGTCATGCCGTGGTATGTTGAAAATGAAAATGAAAATCGCTTATTATCACAAGTAGGCTTCAAATGAAGTTACTGTGAAAAGCCCCTAGTCGCATCATTCCGGCGCCTGTTCCGGGAGGCTGTTACGGGAATTGAACTGTGCTGCTGGCCTGCCTCGGTCTGCTTTCAAAACCAGCGATTTAGCCCTGTGCTAAACAGCCCCATGTTTGTACTCTTGCCATTGTTTTGAACCGTGCTGTTACATTGTCCTCCATGTGCAGAGTTGTACCATGTCGTCCAAGTTGTTTTATTGTTGTTGTTTTTGTTGTTTTTGTCGCACTTGTCGTGCTCAATGACTGTTCCGTGTGGATAATTCGAATCATTCTCAAAGTTACTTGTGTCAGTGTCCTTTGTGGTATCTGATGCTTCATTGAGCGTTTCTTCTTGAGGATTGTGAGAATGACCGGATGTTGCATTGATCTTGGTGACATCACTCCTTTGTGGTTGATGTGATTCCTCTTTGATTCCTTGGTGCTCCTCTTCTGGAGTCATTTCTGGTTCACTTGAATCATCTTTGGTTTCTTGATGCTCCTCGTCTGGAGTCAAAATCTTCAAGATTTCATTTTCTTGTGGTTAGGCTCGAGTGGATGAGGTTTTAATTGACGTGGTCTCACTGGACTCAAGAGTAGTTTCACTTTGATTGTTGAGTGCCTCTGTACATACGAGCTGAGATCTGTCAGTCTCGCTGTGATCTTGCACATCTTGTATGGGAATTGTGATTTCTTCGTCACTTGTCTCACATACAGTGGGTAGACATTCAGTGACTTCTTGTTGGTTAAATGAGCTGGGTAGACTTTCATAATCTGCTGCTGGTTGCTCAGATAAGGTTGATAGACCTTCATGGTCTTGTTCATGCATTGACTTCGCTCTGGAGTCTTGAGTTGCTTCCATTGTGGAGTCTCAAGCTCTCTGTGGAGGCTTGTATCGCTCTCTCTGTGGAGTCTTTCATCGCTCTCTGTGTGGAGTCATGCAGTGGTCTCTCTGTGGAGTCTTTCATCGCTCTCTCTGTGGAGTCGGGGATTCTTCGTGGTGGATGGACCACTGGTTTGGCGTCAGGCCGCAGTAGAATCCTGTACTCGTACGGAAGTGTGCCCATCCCGCTGAAGACATCTGGGTACTGGGTCAGGATGGCGTCGATGCTGGCCTGAGGATCTGGATGAGACGGCGTCATGGTGTAGACCCGTCGGATGAGGTTCAGTTGCTTGCAGGCGTGCGCACCTAGCAGGAACGCCCTGTTTGGCTGAACAATCTCGAAGTGTAGGCTTGTCTGTATGTGTCGGTTGGACACTGTCAGGTGGCAGGACCCCAGTGCCTTAATGGCATTGCCAGTGTAGTCCTGGAGTTTGCAGGCAGCTGGAAGGAGCTTGGGAGCCTTCTTGATTCTTGTGAAGTCCGACTGCGAGATCAGGTTGGCAGAGGCCCTGTGTGCAGTTTGAACTGGATGGGGCATTGGTTGACATCCATCACTGCATTCCATTCGTCCTCGAAATCCACGGCAAGGATTGGCAGGGCTTGCAATGTGCCCGGTGTGGCATATTCGCACTTCGTGATGATGCCTACTCGGTATGCGTTATCCAGGTAGTCATCGTCTGGATCTGTAGCACTGCCTTGATCAGAGTCAGGCGTTTGGTGTCGCACACTCCTGATGCCAACGGAGTCGTTCAGTACTCTGTGTGGCATCGTTTTCTTCTTGTTCAATGAACAAATCATCTTCTTTGGTTTCGGATTTGTCATTGTGCTCTTCACTTCGGGTGGTGCAAACTGCTTGTTCCAGGGTGCTGTGGAGGTTATTTTCAACGTCTGGTAGAAGTTCAGGCATTATTCTGTCTTTTGAGGTGAAAGAATTGTGTTTTGTGGCTTTAAACTCTTCTTTTTAATTTTCGGACATTTCCCCTTTAAGTGGGCGTGGTCCGGGGCCTCTGACGTCATGACGCTCGTGACGTCATGCATAGGACTCAATTGCGCATGCGCATGCCGAGGTTCCTTTACCGTGCGTCTTTCAGGGAAGTGCGCATGTGCGGACTGGTCAGACGGCTGCCATTCAAAACTGCCTCGTGGCGAGTATTCGCGCCACTTATACCGATTTCATTCGTGTCCACCTCGCAGTGGCTATCCAATTTGTCCAGGATGGTCTGGTATTTTGTTTTGTCCTGCCCTTCTGAGTATTGAAACGGGTTGAAGATCTCTATCGCATGTTCACCCGCAATGGTGAGTAGAAGAGCTATCTTCCGAGCATCGGTCTCGCCATTCAGGTCGGATGCTTCCGTGTACAGTTGGAATTTTTGTTTGAACAAACGCCAGCTAGCTCTAAGATTACCGGTGGTACTGAGTTGATGGGGAGCCTAAATCTTGTTCATCGTGCAGGGATTCGGTTGCTGGTTGTCTCTAACCTTGCTGAGTTGAACTAGGGAGATGGAGCAGTCACTGCTGTACCATGTTGTGTTATGTTATTGCTGGTAACATAAGCTGCCACTTGATGTAGGCTCTGCTGAAAGATGCTCCAGACTCGAAGATAAGTTTAACGTATTTATTGAACAATGCTCTTAAATGAGTTTGACACTCTACTAATCTGCCTCTAGTAACTTAGTCTATTCTGCGAACTATACAAGCTTGCTCTCGACCATGTGCTAGGGTGTGATGTTGCTGTTAATCAACCCTGTCTTGCTCTCTTGGTTTCTGCCGGTGGAACAGGCAGAGCCTGTGTGCCTTGTCCTTTTTATATGGGTCGTGTAGTGCCCCCTTGTGGTAATGCCACCTCTGGGTGTCATGATTACCCATTGGTTGTGTCCTGTTCTAATGACCCATTGGTTGCGTGTCTGCATGTCATGACATCTCTGGTGCTCCCTCTAGTGGTTACTTAGTTGTAGTGTATTTACATTAACCCCTTGTGTATATACTGTGATGCATATCATTACAGCACTCACCCACCCTCTGGCCGTGGACATGTCCCCGGAGCTGTGTCCCATCCCCTGTGTGTTTGGATGTTGGCTGCTGCGTGTGTGGTGTTGCCCCCCGCAGTGTTCAGGCATCGCAGTCTGATTGGGATGCTAGGCAATAACTCCCACATACTACATGACCACACGGGAATCCACTTGGGTTGTGTGAATAATAATAATCGCTTAGTATCACAAGCAGGCTTCAATGAAGTTACTGTGAAAAGCCCCTTGTCGCCACATTCCGCCACATGTTCGGGGAGGCTGGTACGGGATTTGAACCCGCACTGCTGGCATTGTTCGGCATTGCAAGCCAGCTAAAGCAGCCCCTTAGTGCTCACTTAACCACGATTGCCAATTCCCTATTAGCGATAGCCTTCAGCGGCACTGCCAGTCGGCAGTCGATGGGCGTTATGGGTAGTCGGGGCTGCAGATGGGCAGGGACAAGGGTTGCCCCCAGAATGGGTGCACACGGTCCAGGGGTTGGCATGGTGGTGCGTGGTTGTCCCCACTGGTTGCCCCCCAGCACCTCCCCCCCCACCCTCCCATGGAGGCCGACTCCAGCTGAGGGTCCCCCACATCCCGCCGAGCACAGGGGCAGCAAGCCCAGTGCCCCCCACCGGGCTCTTTGCCTGTGAGCGAAGATGGCTGCTCACCTCCTCGGCTCCCCGCAGAAGCCCTTCCGCCAAGTTCACGTTTTTCAAAAGGAGTACCAATCGGTGCCAGTGCGACCACTCGCTGGGGAGGCCGCTGAAAGACAGGAGGCCATAGGATATGGGGTTGCTCCCGTTAAATGTATGGAAATGGGGCTTAATTGGTGATAATTGGTTTCTTACCGCGCTACAACGAGATCCCAGTTTGGCCGACGGGAGTGGGCCGGATGCATCGCAAATTGTCGACGCCTGGCGCGGTTCTCATTTTCGGCCTCTCCCACTACTCAATGGCCTCGTGTCCCTCGAGCAAAAGCAGAACAAGGCCAAATAACAGCGTCCCATTTGTATATAAATCCTCATGAAGTGTTCCACTGTTATCCTGATCAGAATTTAGTCATCCACTAATACCATAATAAAAAGATTACCTGCCCACTCGCTGTGCTGCTATTTGCGCAACCTCTTTGCACGCAAGTGGCTTCCCATGTTTCGTAACTTGAGGAAGCCAGCGGCAGTGGAACTAGGATTTATTGAATTACGCACAATGCCCTGCCTCCCGCAGTAACTCTCTCCTAACCCAGTCCTTGTTGGGGCACCCAACAGCTCTGGGCCCTGCTTGGGCCGGCCTTAAATGTAGGTCATGCGAGCTCCAGCTGGGTGACCCCCACCCCTTCGTGCTCCACAAGTCCCACGGGGAGGCCGACAATGGTTTCCCCTTGGGGATTATGACACATAATTCAGTCTGTGTGAAAGTTTTCTGAGACATTTCTTTTTTTTTTAATTTTATTAAGGTTTTCATAAAATATCAGTAACAAAATGAAAAAGAAACCCAACAGGGTTAAGCACAAAACACAGTCCAGAAAAACAACCCTCCATACCCCCCTCCCCCCTGTACATAAATAATAAAGTAACATTAACACCCCGACTTACCACAGCAAATATATACACCCCCTCAGACCCCGCAGTGTAAATAACAAAAACAAAAATAAAGTAAACCCGCCCCCCCACCCCCCCCGCCCCCCACCCCGAGCTGCTGCTGCCATTGACCAATGTCTACTGTTCGGCCAGGAAGTTTAAGAACGGTTGCCACCGCCTAAAGACCCCTTGTACCGACCCTCTCAAGGCGAATTTCACCCTCTCCAATTTAATGAACCCCGCCATATCGCTGATCCAGGATTCCACGCTTGGGGGTCTCGCATCTTTCCACTGAAGGAGAATCCTCCGCCTGGCTACCAGGGGCGCAAAGGCCAGAATAGCGGCCTCTTTCGCCTCCTGCACTCCAGGCTCCTCTGCCATCCGTTGCCAGCGCCCCCAGACTCGTACCCACACAAGACGCCGTCTCCAGCCTCTTCCATGCAGCCCCCTCCATCACCTACTTGCGCACCATCGTCGCATTGGCGGCCCAGTAGTACCCACAGAGATTGGGCAGCGCCAGCCCCCCCATATCTCTACTCCGCTCCAGGAACACCCTTCTCATCCTCGGAGTCCCTCGCGCCCACACAAACCCCATTATACTCCTGTTGACCAGCCCAAAAAAGGCCTTCGGGATAAACACGGGGAGGCACTGGAACAGGAACAAAATCCTTGGGAGCACCGTCATTTTGACTGACTGCACCCTGCCCGCCAAGGACAGCGGCAACGCGTCCCACCTCTTGAACTCCTCCTCCATTTGCTCCACCAGCCTTGTGAAATTAAGCCTATGCAGGGCCCCCCAGCTCCTGGCCACCTGGACCCCCAAATACCTGAAGCTCCTCTCCACCCATTTTAGTGGGAGCTCGCCAATCCCCCTATCCTGGTCCCCTGGGTGAACCACGAACAGCTCGCTCTTCCCCATGTTGAGCTTGTACCCCGAGAAATCCCCGAATTCCCTGAGGATCCTCATTACCTCCGGCATTCTCCCCACCGGGTCCGCCACACATAGCAGCAAGTCATCCGCATAGAGCGACACCCTATGCTCCTCCCCACCCCGCATCAACCCCCTCCAGTTCCTCGACTCCCTCAGTGCCATAGCCAGGGGTTCAATCGCCAGTGCGAAGAGCAGGGGACACAGGGGACACCCCTGCCTCATCCCTCGGTGCAACCGAAAGTACTCAGACCTCCTCCTGCTCGTGGCCACACTTGCCACCGGGACCTCATGCAACAGCCTGACCCACCTGACAAACCCCTCCCCAAACCCGAACCTCTTCAGCACCTCCCACAGGTACCCCCACTCTACCCTATCGAAGGCTTTCTCAGCGTCCATCGCCACCACTATCTCCGCCTCCCCCGCCCTCGCCGGCATCATGATAACATTCAGAAGTCTCCGCACATTCGCGTTCAACTGCCTCCCCTTCACGAATACACGTCTGGTCTTCGTGGATGACCTGCGGCACACAATCCTCAATCCTCGTGGCTAAGACTTTCGCCAGCACCTTGGCATCTACATTTAGCAACAAAATCGGCCTGTAAGACCCACACTGCAGGGGACCTTGTCCCGCTTCAGGATCAAGGAGATCAGTGCCCGGGACATCATCGGGGGCAAAGCCCCCCCTCCCTTGCCTCATTGAAGGTCCTAACTAACAACGGGTCCAACAGGTCCATATATTTTTTATAGAATTCGACCGGGAAACCGTCCGGCCCCGGAGCCTTCCCCGCCTGCATGATCCCTATCCCTTTGGTCAGCTCCTCCAGCCCAATCGGGGCCCCCAATCCCACCACCAGTCCCTCCTCCACCTTCGGAAACCTCAATTGGTCCAGAAAGCGGCCCACCCCTCCCTCCTCCAGTGGGGGCTCGGACCGATACAATTCCTCATAAAAGTCTCTGAAGACCCCATTGATGCCAACCCCACTCCGCACCACACTCCCTCCCCTGTCCTTAACTCCCCCGATCTCCCTAGCTGCGTCCCGCTTCCGAAGCTGATGCGCCAGCATCCGGCTTGCCTTTTCCCCATACTCGTAGACCGCCCCCTGGGCCTTCCTCCACTGCACCTCCACTTTCCTGGTGGTCACCAGGCCGAATCCGGCCTGGAGGCTGAGCTTCTTCCTCAACAGTCCTTCCTCAGGCACCTCCGCATACCTCCTGTCTACCCGCACCATCTCCCCCACCAGCCTCTCCCTCTCCCTCTGTTCCCTACTCTCCTTGTGGGCCCTAATGGAGATCAGCTCTCCCCTCACCACCGCCTTCAGGTCCTCCCATATCATTCCCACTCGGACCTCCCCGTTATCGTTGGCCTTCAGGTACCTCTCTATGCTTCCTCGGACCCGCTCACTCACCTCCTCGTCCGCCAACAGCCCCACCTCCAAGCGCCACAACGGGCGCTGGTCCCACTCCTCCCTCAGCTCTAAGTCCACCCAATGCGGGGCGTGGTCCGAAATGGCTATTGCCGAATACTCGGTATCCTCTACTCTCGCTATCAACACCCTGCTGAAAATAAAAAAGTCGATCCGGGAATAAGCCTTATGGACATGTGAGAAGAATGAAAATTCCTCAGCATCCGGCCTTGCAAATCTCCAAGGGTCCACCCCTCCCATCTGGTCCATAAACCCCCTCAGCACCTTAGCCGCCGCCGGCTTCCTACCCGTCCTAGACCTGGAGTGACCCAGTGCCGGATCCAGCACCGTGTTAAAGTCTCCCCCCATTATCAGGCCCCCCACTTCCAAGTCTGGGATCCGACCCAACATGCGCCGCACAAAACCCGCATCGTCCTAGTTCGGGGCATACACATTGACAAGTACCACCCTCTCTCCTTGCAGCTTACCACTTACCATTGCGTACCTACCGCCATTGTCTGCCACAATGCTCGACGCCTCGAATGACACCTTCTTTCCCACCAAGATCGCCACCCTCGATTTTTGGCATCCAGCCCCGAATGAAACACCTGACCTACCCACCCCTTCCTCAATCTTACCTGGTCTGCCACCTTCAGGTGTGTCTCCTGGAGCATATCCACATCCGCCTTCAGCCCCTTCAGGTGCGCAAACACGCGGGCCCGCTTGACCGGCCCGTTCAGTCCCCTTACATTCCAGGTTATCAGCCAGGTCAGGGGGCTACCCGCCCCCCTCCCCCGCCGACTAGCCATAACACCTCCTCGGCCAGCCACGCACCCGCACCCCACGCACGGCCCGTTCCCCATGGCGGCAGACCCCCGTCTCGACCCCCCCCACTCGCTCCAGCACCCCCTTGACCATAGCAGCATCAACTCGATTCCCCCCCCCCCCCATCCCCTCCCCAACCCCCCACCCCCCGGCTAGGACCCATCCTAGCTGCTTTATTCCTACCATTGCACTTCCGCAAGTCAGCTGACTTCTGCTGACCCCGGCCACTCCCGCCTCTCCTTCGACTACTCCCATTGTGTGACACACCCTCCTCTTCCATTCCCCATCCGCAGACTCTCCACCTCCCCCTTCCATCCCATCCATCGCGGGACATAGATACGCTGCAGCGCTGGGCTGAGAAGTGGCAAATGGAGTTTAATGTAGAAAAGTGTGAGGTGATTCATTTTAGAAGTAATAACAGGAAGACAGAGTACTGGGCTAATGGTAAGAATCTTGGCAGTGTGAATGAGCAGAGAGATCTCGGTGTCCATGTACATAGATCCCTGAAAGTTGCCACCCAGGTTGAGAGGGTTGTTAAGAAGGCGTACGGTGTGTTGGCTTTTATTGGTAGAGGGATTGAGTTTCGGAGCCATGAGGTCATGTTGCAGCTGTACAAAACTCTGGTGCGGCCGCATTTGGAGTATTGCGTGCAATTCTGGTCGCCGCATTATAGGAAGGATGTGGAAGCATTGGAAAGGGTGCAGAGGAGATTTACCAGAATGTTGCCTGGTATGGAGGGAAGATCTTATGAGGAAAGGCTGAGGGACTTGAGGCTGTTTTCGTTAGAGAGAAGAAGGTTAAGAGGTGACTTAATTGAGGCATACAAGATGATCAGAGGATTGGATAGGGTGGACAGTGAGAGCCTTTTTCCTCGGATGGTGATGTCTAGCACGAGGGGACATAGCTTTAAATTGAGGGGAGATAGATATAAGACAGATGTCAGAGGTAGGTTCTTTACTCGAAGAGTAGTAAGGGTGTGGAATGCCCTGCCTGCAACAGTAGTGGACTCGCCAACACTAAGTGGTCATTGGATAAACATATGGACGATAAGGGAATAGTGTAGATGGGCTTTAGAGTGGTTTCACAGGTCGGCGCAACATCGAGGGCCGAAGGGCCTGTACTGCGCTGTAATGTTCTATGTTCTATGTTCCCCGCCCCCTCCAGTCTTCTTCTGGGACATTTCTGAGAGACATGATGCGGTGATACGTAAGTGCCTCAAGGTCATAGCTGAAAGAGCCTGCCGCATGATGAAGTAGATGTTAATCCTGGGACGATGAACAGGCGGAGCACGCTGCCGACCAACCAACTCAATAATGTGCGGCTTTCATTGCACACCTGCCTGCAGGTAGGTCTGGGGATGGGTGGGGTGGCCTGGACCAGCCAAAGGCTGCATTTGCTTTTTAGAGCTCTGGGGAAAGCGCGTGTTCCCTCTGGGATACACACAATCACAGGTTGCAGGGCTATTTGTAAAGCGGTCAGCTGATGTTTCTTTAATGACCACTGGCCAGGTCACTCACCACCAAGGCAAATGGGAAGGCAGATCACCCAATTATCTCTCAATATTTTAGTCAGGCTTTCTAATTACATGACGGAACCCTGATACGCATAGATTAAAGAAGTCTTTGCCTGAAGCAGACAGGTACCCATCAGAAGAGCCTTGGAAAGTAAAAAGCTTGTACTTACAGCACCTTTCATGAATTTCCAATTCGGAGGCCGCCTAAGATATAATTGCGAAGCAGGTCTCGCTGCCGGCAAGTTCAGGGACGGGGCTCGCTTTTCTATACCCCCCCCCCCCCCCCCCACCCCCACCCCCACCCCCCACCCCCCATCCCGAAATCAGGGTCCTGACTAAAAATGCAGGCCTCAAATCAAACTCAAACATTTCCAGTTCTCAAAAGACCACCAACCTGAAACATTTACTCCCTTTCTCGCTCGACAGATGCTAACAGACCTGCTGGTTGTTTTCAGAACATTCTGTTTCGAATTTCCAGCAACTGCAGCATTTTGCTATTGTCCAGTTCGGTTGCAGCGAACTTGAGTTTTAAATTCCGCAGATTCCAAGAGGGAGGGAATGCAGAAAGGGAGATATTGAGAAATTTGAGGAGGCGATAAAGAGTACGTTGGCACAGAAATACAGGACATGGTATGGCATGAAAAGGGTTAACGTCATATTGAGTTGAATACTGACTCTCTGCAGCTCTATTATTATAAAACATGCCAGCTATTTTTGTACTGCTCTGTGGGAGGATATATTAATACAATTGACACTAGTGTACACAAAGGGTAGTTTCTGTTTTTCTAGTCTGTGATGATCTTCCCATTTGTTTAACCTTGAGTCTGAGTTTCAATGTGTCGCTCTCACCTTCAGAAGAACGTCCCATGTTCAAAGGAATCATGGTTTAAGGTTTGTGCCAATGGTTTGTGGAAAGAGGTGATGATACTCAGCACAAAGTCGACCAGCACGATGCAAACTATTGTCTTGTGGGGAGGGAAATTGTCGAACCGGCAGCCAGCTGAGATCTCTGCCCTCCTCCAATGTGGTCTCCTGCACATCCCTCATTTCAATCTACTGGTGGCAGTGATTTCAGTTGCCTGGGCTCCGCAATTTCCTTCAAAATCCTCTCCACTTCTTTCTCATTTTTTAAGATGCGCCTTAAACCCAACCCTCTTTGACTTAGCGTTTGAATTCAATATGTAAATCTGGAATTAAAAGTCTAAAGTGGGTAGCGCGGTGGCACAGTGGTTAGCACTGTGGCTTCACTGCGCCAGGGTCCCAGGTTCGATTCCCGGCTTGAGTCACTGTCTGTGCGGCGTCTGCACGTTCTCCCCGTGTCTGCGTGGGTTTCCTCCGGGCACTCCGGTTTCCTCCCACAGTCCCGAAAGACGTGCTTGTTAGGTGAATTGAACATTCTGAATTCTCCCTCTGTGTACCTGAACAGGAGCCGGAATGTGTCGACTAGGGGATTTTCACAGTAACTTCACTGCAGTGACAATAAAGATTATTAATTAATTAACGATGACCATGAAACCATTGCCGATTGTCGTAAAAACCCATCTGGTTCAATAATGTCCTTTAGGGAAGGAAATCTGCCGCCCTTACCTGGTCTAGACTACATATGACTCCAGACCCACAACAATGTGGTGAACTCTTAATTGCCCCCTCAAGGGCAATTAGGGATGGGGAAGTAAATTCTGACAGAGCCTGTGACGGCCACATCCCATGAAAGAATTTAAAAATAATGTTTGGTAACACTCCTGCAATGTGCCCCGGGAAGTTTTACTACGTTGACTCTGCTTTCTAAATGCAAGTCATTTTTGTTACTGCCTTCGGAACTTGCATCTCGGCATAGCTAGGTCCACTCCAATCCTTGCTAACCTCTCTGCTGGCTTCCCATTGCTCAGTAAGACGATGGTTTGTGCCGTGGTGGTCGACTTTCTGTATCACCTGGTGAACCTCAGGAGCCTCCCACCCCCACCCCCTCCCCCGAATAATCCAGAAAACACATCGCCCACATCCCGAAAATTCCACTCCCCCATCCAAACATGTGCAGCACATTTGATTGGCAGCTCCACCACTCAACTCAATATCCACCGCTGGTCACTGAGGGTGCCAGTGTGCACTGCCTACAGGCTGCACTGCGGCAACTCACCAACTCTGTTTGACAGCCACCCCCACCGCTATCTCTGTCGGCAACAATGGCAAGAGGAGCATTGTCAAGGGGTCATCAGCACATCCAGACCTCCTGCGAAGACCCATCCAGATGTTAGGCTACTTGCTCATCTTTTAGGGCGGCACGGAGGCACAGTGGTTAGCTGCAGTGGTTAGTGCTGCCTCACAGCGCCAGGGACCACGGTTCGATTCCAGTCTGGGGTGACTGTCTATGTGACGTTTGCGCGTTCTCCCCGTGTCTGCATGGGCTTCCCCCGGATGCTCCGGTTTCCTCCCAAAGTCTAAAGATGTTTTAAAAATATTTTTCTTCAAACCAGGGCATACATTGGCGTAAACACGTTATCAATCAAAACCATATCAAGCCACATAATTTTACATCTTCTCCCCTTAACCCTCCTACCCCCCACACACGACCCCTCCCCTCCGAACCACTCGCTGGCAACAAACAGGTCCTCAAACAAGGACACGAACAGCCTCCATCCTGCCCAGAACCTGCCCCTCCGAGCCTCAAAGGGGGAATTTAATCTTCTCCAGCTTAAGGAATTCTGCAACATCCCCCCCAACCACGGCAAGCGATCAGCGTGCAAAAGCCACTATGGCCGCCTCCCTCCCCTCCAAAAGCTCCGAAACCCCAAAGATCGCCACCAGAGAGGCCGACGACATCTCCACCCCAACAATTTTTTATAAAGTTTTAAATATGAAGCCCCAGAATGCACCAATCGCGGACATGACCAATACATGTGGAGATGATTTACCAGCACCCCTCCCCATCTCCCACAGTCCAAAGATGTGCAGGTTAGATGGATTGGCCATGATCAATCTGCGGAGAAGTGGGCCTAGTTAGTAGAGGGCTCTTTAGCGGGCTAGCGCAGGCTCATTGGGCTGATTGGCCTCCTTCCAGGAGCTCTATGCATTTAGAAATGTTGCTTCCGTGAGTAATACCAGGGTAATCAGTCTGAGCAGTACCAGCAGAGCAGGTACTGAACATGGAGCCCTTTCCCCCTGGAGTGTTCAATTGTTTAACTGATCGGTGTCCGGTTATGTTATTCTGGTAACTGATCTATGCTCACTGTGTCCGATTGGCTAAGCCTAGGTACTGACTCAGAGCTGAAGTAAACAGAACGACTTAGAAATCCAGCTGGGATTACATAATGCTGACGTGTTGTGATTGCCCTCAGGCAAATCAGACATATAAAATATACAACAAACTGACAGATACACAGTGTTGCCTCTTTCCCCAATGCCCTCCCCACCAATTGCTGGCTTGGTTGCTGAGAGCTGGTGACTGGACTAAGTAGGCCACAGGGATTCTCCATTCAGTTCCTAGCCTCCTACTGCTAGCTGGTCGTGGCTGGGGGCGGGCTGGGGGGGCAGTATGGGGTTCTGAAGTTTGCTTCCTCAGCTGGGAACGGGGTGATTGTCCTCAACTGCAGTTCACTTTTACCCGTACTGGGAATGTGGTAGCGCGGATTTGAGGTTTGGCTGAAGTGCCTTTGCAGTTTGGACTGAGATGTTCAATATTAAATATGTTCAAAAAATAGTACTTTGAAGCAAACCAGAGGGAAAAATTAAATGAGTGAGCATCAAGCGTAAAACATATTAAGCAGAACATCTATACTCAACAGACAATCTGCAGTGCGGGATGGACAGGGAGCCTTGAGATATTCATGGTGCACCTGGATTCTGAAGTGGATCATTTGGCCACTGGAAGAATGAGTTTAGATGGCTGAATGATCTTTCTTTTCTCTTGGCATTCATCCTGGTGCAATGTACACAACTGTCACAGTTCTACTTTGTTCCTTGAATGTGAATTGTTGAAACGTGACAGCTTGGCTCAGGTAAGGACATTTCTGATGTAAGTGAGACCCATTGGAACCAGTGTGGGTTACTTCGCCCCTCACAGCTGCCCTGCCATTCATTGAGATGGTTCCATAAACCTGCCCTTGCCCCATATCCCGTAATGGGCGGCATTCCCCGGTCCCCCCGCCGCGTGCTTTCGGCCGCGCGCCATTCGCTGGCAGCGGGAAGAGACTCCCGCCGCTTGTCAATGGGAATTCCCATTGAAACCACCCCACATTGCCGGGAAACCCACTGGCGGGGGTGCGTTGCCGATGGGAAAATAGAATCACAGCAACCAGACAAATCCGGTTAAATATCTTTGATTATCATAGAATTTGCAGTGCAGAAGGAGGCCATTCGGCCCATTGAGTCTGCACCAGCTCCTGGAAAGAGCACCCTACTCAAGGTCAACACCTCCACCCAACACTAAGGGCAATTTTGGACACTAAGGGCAATTTATCATGGCCAATCCACCTAACCTGCACATCTTTGGACTGTGGGAGGAAACCGGAGCACCCGGAGGAAACCCACGCACACACGGGGAGGATGTGCAGACTCCGCACAGACAGTGACCCAAGCCGGAATCGAACCTAGGACCCTGGAGCTGTGAAGCAATTGTGCTATCCACAGTGCTACCGTGCTGCCCAACAAAAATTGGTTAACAAAAATCTTATCAATCCAAGTTGTAAACTAATCATTGAAATAGCATCAACTTACGTTTGTCAGGTAGAGTTCCAAACATCTACCACCCATCGAGTGGAAAAATGTTTCTTAATTTCGCCCCTGAAAGGTCTGACTCTTATTTTTAGACTAACACCTCCAGTCAGCAGAAATTGTTTATTTCTATCAGCCTTACCTGTTCCCCTTGATATCTTCAAACCTTTGATCACATCACCCAACACCTTTGAAATTCCAGAGAATACATCCCTAGTTTCAAATCAAATGGCCACCGACTTTCAGCTCTACTCTAGGACCCTGCCCTGCAGAAAGATTTAGACAGTTTAGGAGAGTGGTCCAAGAAATGGCTGATGAAATTCAACGTGGGCAAGTGCGAGGTCTTGCACTTTGGAAAAAAGAATAGAGGCATGGACTATTTTCTAAACGGTGACAAAATTCATAATGCTGAAGTGCAAAGGGACTTGGGAGTCCTAGTCCAGGATTCTCTAAAGGTAAACTTGCAGGTTGAGTCCGTAATTAAGAAAGCAAATGCAATGTCATTTATCTCAAGAGGCTTGGAATATAAAAGCAGGGATGTACTTCTGAAGCTTTATAAAGCATTAGTTAGGCCCCATTTAGAATACTGTGAGCAATTTTGGGCCCTACACCTCAGGAAGGACATACTGGCACTGGAGCGGGTCCAGCGGAGATTCACACGGATGATCCCAGGAATGGTAGGCCTAACATACGATGAACGTCTGAGGATCCTGGGATTATATTCATTGGAGTTTAGGAGATTGAGGGGAGATCTAATAGAAACTTACAAGATAATGAATGGCTTAGATAGGGTGGACGTAGGGAAGTTGTTTCCATTAGCAGGGGAGACTAGGACCCGGGGTCACAGCCTTAGAATAAAAGGGAGTCACTTTAGAACAGAGATGAGGAGAAATTTCTTCAGCCAGAGAGTGGTGGGTCTGTGGAATTCATTGCCACAGCGGGTGGTGGAGGCTGGAACGTTGAGTGTCTTTAAGACAGAAGTTGATAAATTCTTGATTTCTCGAGGAATTAAGGGCTATGGAGAGAGAGCGGGTAAATGGAGTTGAAATCAGCCATGATTGAATGGTGGAGAGGACTCGATGGGCCGAATGGCCTTACTTCCGCTCCTATGTCTTATGTTCTTATGGAATCTAGTCCAGGGGTTTGCAAACTCAGGGTCGCGACCCGTAGGTGGGTCGTGGGGAGGTTTCGGGTGGGTCGCAGCGCTCAGTCGTGGCGTTCCCGATCACGGGAGGAACGCACGACGGCTGCGACCGGCTTTTAAAAATGCCGGCTGTGACAGACTTTTGAGATTGCCGGCCATCCCGTGCGAGCCGGATCAAGCAGTGCGCAGGCCCGGAGCCGAGAGGGTTGGACTGCCTCCTCCTGACGTCAGCCCGCTGTCCAGGGCCAGTTTTCTTCAGCAAACAACGGAGTCCTACCACCGCAAGTGGCGGCAGAGAGCAGGTAATGCTCCATCCGTACGCTGACGTCACATGTTTGAGGAGCGAGAGAGATTCCTCCATTTTGTAGCAGCCAGCAGTGCTGGTGTGAGCTCCAGGGCCTCTGGTGAACAACCCATGAAGAAGAAGCTGAAAACAGGAACAAAGCAGCATAAAGATGATTATTGAGGTATGGATTTATTAATTGTGCCGATGCAAATCAGGATTCAAAGTTCATGTGTGTTATATGAAGGGAAGTGCTGGCAAATTAAAGTTTAAAACTCCCAAAACCTCAAAGACATTTGAAGACAAAACGTGCCGAGTTCGAGGACAAACCTCTTGATTTTTTTCAACTGGTGCAGCGAGAACTTAAATCGTTAGCCAAAGTCACTGTCAGAAATGTAACATTGAACAACAAAGTGAGTGAGATCGTGAGGACCAAGCAGGCTCACCTGTCACATTAAAGGTAAGTGAAAATGGTGGGTTGCGAAGGTCGGCCGGTGTGGGTCGCGAAGGTCGGCCGGTGTGGGTCGCGAAGGTCGGCCGGTGCGGGTCGTGAAGGTCGGCCGGTTGGTAAAAATGGGTCCCGGGCAAAAAAGCCTTCAAAGCACTGATCTAGTCTGATAATCCTTCAGACAAAATTTGAACCATGACCTCCTATCGTGGCAGGGGGCCGGGTTTGGGGGGGGCGGGTGCGGGGGGCCGGGTGGGGGGGCAGGGGGCCGGGTTTGGGGGGGGCGGGGTGCGGGGGGGCCGGGTGGGGGGGGGCAGGGGGCCGGGTTTGGGGGATGCGGGTGCGGGGGGCCGGGTGGGGGGGGCAGGGGGCCGGGTTGGGGGGGGGGCGGGTGCGGGGGGGGCGGGGTGGGGGGGCAGGGGGCCGGGTTTGGGGGGGGGCGGGTGCAGGGGGGCCGGGTGGGGGGGGCAGGGGGCCAGGTTGGGGGGGAGGGGGCGGGGGTCCGGGTTGGGGGGCGGGGTGCAGCAGGGAGACGTTCTGATCCCAGGTGCAACAGTTTTTTCCCATCCTAATTAATTTATTGGATTTGATAAACAAAGCAGCAGTGGTTTAGAACGCGGCAGTAAACCAGTTGAAAAGCCTTTGTATTGGTAGGAGGAGCTTTGTTGATATTTGCTTCCATTCGAGCGTCAGACTTGGCTTCATGGAAATCCTGTGCTGATTTTCATAGTGAATCAATTTTCCTGGAACGCTTCGATATCTCTTTCAGATCCCTCCCCCACCCTCCAACCCTCACGTCACGCCCTCACTCCTCAGTTACCGCCGCACCACCCTCCCTCCGTTTCACAATCATTTACCGAGAAAACAGCACCAAAGCATTCACAAGCCTGTTCCTGGAAACATACAATAGGGCTCACATCATGAGAACAAAAATAATCCCTTATCACTGGCACACAGACTGCCCACAGGCAATGCTTCTCTCACAGAGAGAGAGAGACTGTGTAGAAGTGGAAAATAAATGACACCTTAACATAGAATATTACTCGTTGTTGGTGCAGAACCATAGTTACGAACCCTTGGTGCTGTGAACTGTAATTCGTATTCCTCATCATAACTAGCCAAGACAAGCCAATATCTGCCGATATTTTTTGTCAAAGTCATTCTTTAGGGGGGTGGACAGGCTGGTCCTCATCGTTTGTGTGGGCAGGGAAGGTGGCCAGGATAAGAAAAGCGGTGCTCCAAAGGAGCAGCAGCAGGGGGTGGGGGAGGGGGTTGACCCTTCGAATTTGGTATGCTGCTACTGGCAGCGAATGTGCAGAAGGTGCTGGGCTGAGCAGAAAGATAGAGGCTTTGTGGGTGCGGGTGGATGTGGGTTCTTTTAAGGGTCGGGGTTGCGGGCGCTGGCAGTAGCACCACTACCGTTCACCCCAGTGGGGTACTTGGATAGACCCGTGGTGGTAGCCACGCTGAAGATTTGGAGGCAATTCCGACAGTGCTTGAAGTTGAAGGTGATGCCGATAAGAGGGAGCCAGGGGTTTGAGCCAGGGAGGATGGATGCGAGGTCCGAATGGGATGAGACAGGGGTGAAGAGATGAAGGACCTGTTTTTGGAGAGGCAATTCACAAGCTTTGAAGGAGTTGGGAGTGAATGAAGGCGAGGGTGAGCCGGTTGTTTGAGGGGTGGAGGATAGCTGAAAACGGTGTGGGAGGGGCCCAGCTGATCGCATCATATGTTCTGGTCCCTGCCCAAAGTTGAGAGAGATTTGGGGGTTCGTTTTTCAGCCCCACGTCTGAGGTTCTACATGTGGATTGAGCCGGGTCCCCTGGAGGCCATATTCGGGGTGTCAGACCTGCCAGAGTTGTGGACGGTTGCAGGGCAGGTGTCTTAGCCTGCTCCTCGTTGATCGCTCACAGGCAGGTCCTGTTGGGATGAGGGTCAGCTTCTCCACCTAGTGTCTCGGTGAGGCTGGGGGATTGTATTTGGAGATGGTGAAATTTTCTCTTCTTCGGGGGGGAGATGAGGATTCCCACAAGAGATGGGTTTGTTTATCTTACACATTGGGGATCTGGGTGCCGTCAATGGTTTGGTGGGGGGGGGGGGCGCGGGTGGGGGGGGGGGGGGGGGGGGGGGTAGTTCAGGCTGGGGTGGCCTTGGGGGTTGTGTTTATTTGTTGTTAAAATGTTGAAAATCTGATTAACATTTTTTGAAACTTCATTGACTAAACAGAGTCCATTTTGAATACCAATACTGATCACAGGTCTTCTGCCTTGGATCTGTCTTCTGTTCCTTTGACCCTCCTTCCCCATCCACAGTGTATTAGTGTATCATAATGTCAGTCGTGATTGGACAGCACCTTCCAAATCACCAACCTCTCCCATCTAGAAGGATAAGAGCAGCAGGCACATGGGAACCCTACACCTGCAAGCTCCCCTTCAATCCATGAACCATCCTGACAAGTTGGATTTCTCCTCAATGACACATTTTTACAATGAATAAGGCTTAAGTGATCAAAATGTGGTGTACATAAGCTTCGTGGCACAAAGCCTTAATTTGGAGTATTATTGGAATGTTGTAGAAGTCTTCAAGTTGGCATCTCTTTAAGTGCCAAAATGCTGCAATGTCGCTTTAAGAAAGAACGAGTGAGTTTAGATGGGGAATGTTTGCACATTTGGGCTCCAGTGAACCTAGGAGTAAACAGATGCTAATACTGGGCTGGAAGGGTAGGTTGAGAGCTAGGATTATAAGTAAAGGTACAAGTTGTAAGTAAACGGTTCACCTCATGATGCTGATGTATTAATGGTGTCGATCACAGGACTGAGAGCTGGAAAGGAGGGGAAGCGCCAATCTCGAACAGATGTGTAAATATTCATTGTAAATAAAGAGCATTGGTTTTGAGAAACCACCGGTGTGGGCAGCATATTTTGGGGAATAGACAATCTCCCAAAACTCCCATCTCGGTGCTGACCTCACGATGAAACACAAGGTTGGTTTCTTGTCACGAATCCAGAAGCACTCTCCCATTGGTCAGGGATTGTAACTATTTGGGTAAAAGGTATTAGTTGGGGTGAACAGCTGAGTGTTACAAAAGCTCCCTGCAAGAAAGTGCAAGAAAGGTTTAAAAATATAGGAACATCAATAGAGGGCATTTGCACTTCTCAGGGGTTAGCATTCGTCTCAATATATTGCTCTGGAAGGTTAGGATTTAGTACCAGGACACTTACTAGGGAGTTGCCATTTGTATAAAACATTGCCAATCGATGGTAATTGCTATAGGTTAAGGATTGCTGTAAGATTCCAGAAGTGGCTGACGCAATTGTTACTGAGGTTAGGGTATGCAGCAGCAACAGTTAAGGTAGATTGGGAAATTAGAGTTGATGTCTCAAAGGCAGTGAAAAGGTTTTGCATGTATTGTCAGTTAAAATCTCCAAGAACCTTGTGAGTCAAGAGGGCAGGTTCAAGGAACCAAGAAGGAGAAGACATCGGAATTCCCAGGGACCATGGGAAAGATTATCGTGTCCTGCCTCGACTGGTGGTTTATTAAGTACTAATCTTTGTTGCACAATATAGAGTGTTCATTTGCATTCTGTATAAGTGGTTGCCTTTTTGGCAAGTAAAGCTATACCCCAACAAGAATTTTCTTCCCCTGGGGGTTAATACAGAGTCCAAAGCCCACCACCAGCATTGTGATGTGATACTGGACGAGCAATCCACAGGTCCAGACTATCGCTCTGATGAGATGAGTTCAAATCTCACCACAGCAGCCGGGACAATTTAAATTCAATTCATTCATCTGGAATAAAATGCTCGTCTCGTTAATAATAATCATGAAACGACCGGGTTGTCATGACAAACCCATCAAGTTCACCACCTGCCATCCTTGCCCAGTCTGGCCTATGTAGAACAAAGAACAATACAGCACAGGAACAGGCCCTTCGGCCCTCCAAGCCTGTACCGGTCATGATGCCACCCTTGGTCAAAACCCACAGCACTTCCTTGTGCCGTATCCCTCTATACCCATCCTATCCATGTATTTGTTAGATGCTTTTTGAATGCCGTTAATGTATCTGCTTCCACAATCTCCCCTGGCAACACGTTCCAGGCACTCACCACCCTCTGTGTAAAACACCTGCTTCACACATCTCCTCTAAACTTTGCCCCACAGACCTTAAACCTACGCCCCCTGGTGACTGACCCCTCCACCCTGGAAAGAGTGCCTGCCCATCCCCTCGACCATACCAGAGATTTGGGGACTTCTTCATTGAGGGGGGTTTCCTGAGCCTGGAGAAGCTAGAGGAGGAGTTTGAGTTGCCAGGTGGGAATGGGTTCCGGAACCTGCAGGTACGGGATTTTGTCTGGAGGCAGGTCCCGAGCTTTCCTCTCCTCCCACTAAGGGGAATACAGGATATGGTGTTGTCTAAAACAGGGGTTGGGGAGGGGAGGGTCTCGGAAATATATAAGAAACTGATGGAGTGGGAAGGGGTCCCCATTGGGGAGGTGAAGAGGAAGTGGGAGGAAGAGCTGGAAGCGGAGTTGCAAGTCGGGTGATGGGAGAAGGCCCTGAAAAGAATCAATGCATTCTTGTTGTGTGCCAGGCTTAACCTGAACGAGTTCAAGATGGTCCATAGGGTTCATATGACGTGGCCCGGATGAGGAGGTTTTTTAAGGAGGTGGAGGACAGGTGTGGGCAGTGTGGGGGAAGTCCTGCGAATCATGTACATATGTTTTGGGCGTGTCCAAAATTGAGGGGATTCTGGCAGGGATTTTCAGATGTCATGTCAGAGGTCCCTGGAAGGGAAGGTGACTCCGAGCCCAGAGGGGGCAATATTTGGAGTGTCGGAAGATCCGGGAGCCCAGGGTTGGAGAGAGGCCGACGTTGTGGCCTTTGCCTCCCTGGTGGCCCGGAGACAGATTTTTGCTGGGATGGAGGGACTCGGAGCCTCCAAAGTAGGGGTTTGGGTCAGTGACATGGCAGGGTTTCTTAGGCAAGAGAAAAATTAAGTTCGCCTTAAGGGGTTCAGTGCAGGGGTTCGCTCGGAGGTGTCAGCCGTTCATTGACTTCTTCGAGGAAAATTGACCGTCAGCGGGTCGGGGGAGGGGGGGGGTGGGGGAGGCATGGAAGTGACGATTAAGGGCAGGAAATCTTATATATGGTTAGTTAGGTTTTAGGGCTGAGGGAGTTGGGTGTTTTATTGTGGGGCTTTTGCATGTGTTGGATCTGTCTTGTTTAAAAGGTTTAAAATGTTAAAATTATAAATGCCTCAATAAACTATTTTTTAAAAAAAAACAAATGGCGCATTAATTTTATGTGCTGTGTTTAATTTATACAATAGAGCAGCCAAGTTAAAAACTCTAGCCAAACCTGGAGTTCCCCAAATGTTCAAGATTCAGTCTGACATTTCTCTGAAAACCGTTAGTTTCGATTACAGACTAGGAAAGTCTGGGATTTTAAGTCCCAGTTCAGGTGAATTAGTTGAGTTAAGAAAGAATATGTCTGCTTTGGAATGGAAGAAATTATGAGAGTTTGAGAGGAACCGATTGTGGAAAGAGCTTTCCATTAGTTTCTAAGGGAGCATAGATCATCCTGAGGAGGATGAAGGGAACAGTTAGAGGAACCATTTTACACACAGGGGATTATGCAAAATAAAAGAGTTCCAGGTGGCTATTCAGACAGAGACCATAACATCATTTAAAAAGGAAGGATTTGAAAGGGAGAAATACAGAAGATTAATGGGAATGGGCAGGGACGTTGGATTGGGAAAGAGAGAGAGAGATAGAAAGAAAGAGAGAAAGAGGGAGAACAAGAGAAAGAGAGAGAGAAAAGGAGAGAGAAAGGGAGAGAGAGAAAGAGGAATAGAGAGAGAAGGAGAGAGAGAGAAAGGGAGAGAGAGAAAGGGAGAGAGAGAGAAGGGGGGAGAGAGAAAGAGAGAGAAAAAAAGAAAGAAAGAGAGAAAGTCAGTCTTGCATTTATATGATGTGGAAATGCCGGCGTTGGACTGGGCACAGTAAGAAGTCTTACAACACCAGGTTAAAGTCCAACAGGTTTGTTTCAAATCACTAGCTTTCGGAGCACTGCTCCTTCCTCAGGTGAATGAAGAGGTATATTCACCCCCCACCATCTGCCCTGGGCCTGCGAAATCCTACCAACTGTCCTGGCTTGAGGACAATTCACACCTCTTTAACCAGGGGTTACCCCTATCTCTGGATATGTAAACACTTAATTAACTGCAAATGCTCACATTCTAAGCATTGTCTTGCATCTTTGAATTTGTCCATATATATGTTTTCTGGAACATACCTCTTCATTCACCCGAGGAAGGAGCAGCGCTCCGAAAGCTAGTGTTTTGAAAACAAACCTGTTGGACTTTAACCTGGTGTTGCATTTATATAGCACCTTTGACGACCTCAGAACATCCCAAAGTGCTTTACAGGCAACCAAACAAGTGTAGCAGCTGCTGTTGTAATGTAGGAAACACGGGGGGCCATTTTCCACACAGCAACTCCAGTCGAGGAAGAGGTAGCATGGGACAGGTGCAGAGGGCTAAATGGTCTTATTTTGTGCCATAGATTTCATGAGCAGAGTCAGTAGTGATGCAGAGGGTGGAGGTTTAACCTCTGCTGATGATTGTGGGGTGGTGGCCAGTGTTGGACACTGGGTAAAGACATGGCTCAGCTCTGTCCATTCTGCCCACACACAAAGTAACCTGCTTCCTGCCTAGGTGACGACAAGAGGTTTGGGCACATGGGCAGGTACTGGAGGGCTGCTGACGACACCTGAGAACTGAGATGTTTTGGGACAGGAGAAGTGGGGAGAAATCAGGAGGAGGTAAAAACATTTAAAAAGGTATCTTTCAGAGATCATTCTAATCTCATTACTACAGGATTATGAGAAAACTGTTGTGCAATAAAATGCAAGAAATTCTACGCAGGTTCAGTCGGCAGGTAGAAAGGCAAATGCAATGTTAGCATTCATGTCGCGAGGGCACAAATACATGAGCAAGGATGTACTTCTGAGGCTGTATAAGGCTCTGGTCGGACCCCATTTTGGAGTATTGTGAGCCATTTTGGGCCTCATATCTAAGGAAGGATACGCTGGCCTTGCAGAGGGTCCATAGGAGGTTCACAAGAATGATGCCTGGAATCAAGAGCTTGTCATGTGAGGTGCAGTTGAGACTCTGGGTCTGTACACGTCGGATTTTAGAAGGATGAGGGGGGATCTTATTGAAACTTACAGGATACTGAGATGTCTGGATAGAGTGGACGCGGAGAGGATGTTTCCACTAGTATGTGGATAGCACAATTGCTTCACAGCTCCAGGGTCCCAGGTTCGATTCCGGCTTGGGTCACTGTCTGTGCGGAGTCTGCACATCCTCCCCGTGTGTGCGTGAGTTTTCCTCCGGGTACTCCGGTTTCCTCCCACAGTCCAAAGATGTGCAGGTTAAGTGGATTGGCCATGATAAATTGCCCTTAGTGTTGGGTGGGGTTACTGGGTTATGGGGATAGGGTGGAGGTGTTTGACCTTGGGTGGGGTGCTCTTTCCAAGAACCGGTGCAGACTCGATGGGCCGAATGGCCTCCTTCTGCACTGTAAATTCTATGATTCTATATGAAAAACTAGAACCAGGGACCACAGCCCCAGACTAAAGGGACGATCCTTTAAAACCAAGATGAGGAGGAATTTCTTCAGCCAGAAGGTGGTGAATCTGTGGAACTCTTTGCCGCAGAAGGCTGTGGAGGCTAAATCACTGAGTGTCTTTAAGCCAGAGATAGATTGGCTCTTGATTAATAGAGGGATCAGGGGTCATGGTGAAAAAAAACAGGAGAATGGGGATGAGACACACATCAGCCATGATTGAATGGTGGAGCACACTCGATGGGCCGATTGGCCTAATTGTGCTCCTATGTCTTAAGGCATCATAGAAAGATACAGCACAGGAAAGGTGGAGTAGATTGGTTCTATACTCATTGGACTTTAGAAGAATGAGAGATAATCTTATTGAAACATAAGATTCTCAGGGGGCTCAATAGAATCAAAGCCATGGAGCATTATGAGGAAACAAATACCTTTCTTTTTCACTTTTTCCCTCCTTTCCTTTTTGTGACGAGTCCCATCCAGGCAGGTAAGGAGATGGGATAAGCAGTTGGAAGTTTTCCACACTGAAGGTGTGTGATTAACAGGAGCAAAACGAAAATAGACAACTTTTGCAGGAATATAACAAAAACTCTCTCTCTGACTGGGGAAGTCAGCTCAAACAGTAAAAGGATCACGGCTGAAAACAAAGGAACTAGGAATTTCCCTGCCAAACCGCAGCAAACTGAAATTAAAGAACCAACTATTCGCTGGCAGGAGTCAATTATACTGGAATCAAATCGGAATGGCCGCAATATTTCATCATTTATTCTTCGCAAATCAAGGACTGTTCTGTATAACATTTTATTTATATTTACTCACTAATGGACTCAGTTTTTCTAATCCGTATGTAAATACATGTGTTTTATCATTTCTCCTTGCCTTTTTAGTAGTTAATAAACTTACTTCATCTTAATACAAGAGAGCCTGGCTAAATTGGCTCCATTTTAAATGTAACTATTGGGTCTGGGAAAGGTATCCAATGGAAAGGTAACCTTGTTAGGTTAAAACCATGCAACTAGCAGCAAGCCCTGCTCAATCGTACCATTTGAAGAAGAGCTCGGACGTTCTCCTGATGTCTTGGCCAACATTTATGCCTCAATCTAGGGGCTGTTTAGCACAGGGCCAAATCGCTGGCTTTGAAAGCAGATTAAGGCAGGCCAGCAGCATGGTTCAATTCCCATACCAGCCTCCCCGAACAGGTGCTGGAATGTGGCAACTAGGGGCTTTTCACAGTAACTTCATTTGAAGCCTACTTGTGACAATAAGCGATTTTATTTTCATTTCAATCAACATCACTAAAAACAGGTTATTTACCTTATTTATCTCATTGTTGTTTGTGGGGCCATACTGTGCACAAATTAGCCACCATATTTACCAACATTACTAAAGTGACTAGGGGCGGCATTCAGCGGACAAATGTCAAAGTTCCTTTTGGTCCGAATTGGGGCGATTCACACATTGCGCCTGGATCCGTGCCGGGTGCAACGGGCTCACCGTCATTTCAACAAGTCTTTCATTGGCTACGATGCAGGTTGGGACGTCCTGAGGTTGTCAAAGTCTATATATGAATGCAGGGAGCACATTTCTTCAGGACAATGGCCATCAGGGGACGCAGGTGAGCTGACATTTCCCCTGGTTTCTTCCTTGTCTGATTCTCACCTCACTTACCGTGCCTCATTACCGAGTGGAAGGGGGAGGGCACGCCATTGGGTTGGTGTCCATGCCTTTCCTGCCATTTCTCTGTGCGGGAGTTGGTGTGAGAACTACAGTCAACACTGCGAACTCCTCCCCCCCCCCCCCCCCCCCCCCCCAAAATGACAAGCTCTGTGAGCCCAGTCTACAGAACCGCAACAAAAGACTGGTTTCAAAATAATTCATGATATCCGCTAATGCCTGCACGTGGAAGGAATGAAATAAAAGTCAAATACTGTAGGAGCCAAAGTGTAACAGGTCTAACTGAGCACTTGCTGCATAACAATGCTGATTACACATCAAAAGCAATTAATTCACTGTGAATGTTTACTTCTCTGAGGGCATATTGAGAGCGGGAAAGGAAAATTACAACAGGGACTGTGCCCTTAAAAGAGAACTTCACTGGCTGTAAAGGACTCTGGGGACTACCGAAACCATGTCTAAATGCATGTTCTTCCTTTCCACATTAATGCAACTCCGCAGTATTTCTCCCCCGTGACTCTCGCTGAACTCCAAGTGGATGGCCAAAGAATTCTGTAAGCTCTGTGTTTCAAATGATAGGTTGGCTTCAATCAAGGTGCACGGAGGGAGGATGGATTCTGAAAGAGAACACCAACCTGGATTAAAATAGCTGCTTTTGCATGCTGCGGGGTGTGAATCTACCGCTGCTTCTGAGAAATTTGAAAAGCAAACTGTGCCGAATTTTAACCCTGCGAATGCTGAACGCTCCCCCCCCAACTCCTTGCACCTTTAGTGCAGACGCCTAAGCAGGTTGCTGTAATAATGCTGCTCTCTATTAACCACTGCGTTGTTACCACGGACTGATTCACATTAGAGCTGCAACTCTGCAGCATCTAAGTGTCATTAAACACAAAACCGCCTCTTCTCTATAAATGGCTTGTTTTGTTCTATTCTATGAAAGGTTTGGGTGGAACACGATGGTGTACTAAAGATAAATTTAATGCTTGCAGCAGCGTGGCACATTGGGAACTGTGTGTGAGTTAGACAATCACAGAATCATAGAATTTACAGTGCGGAAGGAGGCCATTTGGCCCATCAAGTCTGCACCGGCCCTTGGAAAACAGCACCCTAGCCAAGCCCACACCTCCACCCTATCCCCATAACTCAGTAACCCCCACCCAACCTTTTTATCATGGCAATCCACCTAACCTGCACATCTTTGGACTGTAGGAGGAAACCAGAGCACCCGGAGGAAACCTACGCAGGACACGGGGAGAACGTGCAAACTCCACACAGACAGTGACAGTTGAGTATAAGAATTGGCAAGTCATGTTGCAGCTGTATAGAACCTTAGTTAGGCCACACTTGGAGTATAGTGTTCAATTCTGGTCGCCACACTACCAGAAGGATGTGGAGGCTTTAGAGAGGGTGCAGAAGAGATTTACCAGAATGTTGCCTGGTATGGAGGGCATAAGCTATGAGGAGCGATTGAATAAACTCGGTTTGTTCTCACTGGAACGAAGGAGGTTGAGGGGCGACCTGATAGAGGTATACAAAATTATGAGGGGCATAGACAGAGTGGATAGTCAGAGGCTTTTCCCCAGGGTAGAGGGGTCAATTACTAGGGGGCATAGGTTTAAGGTGAGAGGGACAAGGTTTAGAGTAGATGTACGAGGCAAGTTTTTTACGCAGAGGGTAGTGGGTGCCTGGAACTCACTACCGCAGGAGGTAGTGGAAGCAGGGACGATAGGGACATTTAAGGGGCATCTTGACAAATATATGAATAGGATGGGAATAGAAGGATACGGACCCAGGAAGTGTAGAAGATTGTAGTTTAGTCGGGCAGTATGGTCGGCACGGGCTTGGGAGGGCCGAAGGGCCTGTTCCTGTGCTTGTACATTTCTTTGTTCTTTGTTTGTTCTTTGACCCAAGCCGGGAATCGAACCTGGGACCCTGGCGCGGTGAAGCAACTGTGCTAACCACTGTGCTGCCGTGCCGTCCCTTGGTGCCTTGGCTCTGTAGTCCCGGCTCTCAGGCCAATGCTTATTTTGTAGATGGCTTCATATAGCGTGAGTGCGGGATCATTGAATTTACCCCTGTAGTGTAAGTCTGAACATGGAAAAAATCGACATCTCCAGGTTCACTGACTATCTCAGCAATCCTCTACCAGTACAAATATTGAAATTGAGGACATAGTTAACAGCTACCTTTATCACAGAAGCCAAGGTACACATTTGTGATATTGGACAAACTGCATGGAGGGAAAGTAGAATGGAAACAGGAGTAGTAACAAGCATCGGGTTAGCTGGGGCTGCATGATGCACTGGAAGGAAAGAACTTGCATTTATAGAGAACCTTAATAATAATCGCTTATTGTCACAAGTAGGCTTCAATGAAGTTACTGTGAAAAGCCCCCAGTCGCCACATTCCGGCGCCTGTTCGGGGAGGCCGGTACAGGAAATTGAAACCCGCGCTGCTGCCTTGCTCTGCGTAACAAGCCAGCTGTTAGCCCACTGTGCTGAACCAGCCCCTTCCACACTCGCAGGACATCTCAAAGCAGAATGAAATATTTCTTGACGTGTAGTCACTGTTGCAATGCATGAAATACGGCAGTGAATTTGTGCACAGCAAACTCCCACAGACAGTAATTAAAATAAATGGCCAGGCCATCTGTTTGCGGGGGTGTTGGTTGAGAATAACTGTTGCTAGGGACACCAGCAGAACCCCTCCCCTTTTCTTCAGATATTGCAAAACATTATTTTATGGGATGCAGGCGTTGCTGGCTAGGCCAGCATTTGTTGCACATCCCTCAGAGCCCTTCAAACTGAGTGGCTTGCAAAGCCATTTCAGAGTCAACCACGTTACTGTGGAGCTGGAGCCACATGTAGGCCAGGCCAGCTAAGGACAGCAGATTTCCTTCTCTAAAGGACGTTAGTGAACCAAGTGAGTTTTTACAACAATCAAGAATGTTTTTTTTTCTCAAACGCATTTTATTCAAACTTGTATCAAAATAGGTTACAGCAAATAAACACCCTGGGAAACATTCTTCCAACAATCAACTATACAATTTGCACAGATTTTTTCTCCTTCTTCACCCCCCCCCCCACCCCCCCCCCCGCCTCCCCCCCCCCCCTCCCACCGCCTCCCATCACCCACCCCCACCCCCCTGCGACGAACAGCTCCTCAAACACGGTCACAAACATCCCCCACCTTTTCTCAAACTCCCCTGCTGAGCCCCTTAACTCATACTTTATCTTCTCTAACCGCAGGAAGTCGTACAGGCCACCCAACCACGCTGCTACCCTCCCCCCCCCCCCCCCCCCCCCCCGGTGGCGATGCCGACCGCCACTCCAGCAAAATTTGTCGCTGTGCAATCAGAGAGGCGAAGGCCAAGACATCGGCCTTCCTCCTCTCCATGAGCTCCGGCTTCTCTGAAACCCCCAAATATCACCACCAAAGGGTTTGGGTCCACTCCCCCCTCCACTATCCTGGCTAAGACCGTGAACATTCCCGCCCAGTATCTTCCCAATTTTTCACAACCCCAAAACATGTGCATATGATTCACTGGCCCCCCACCCACACCTCTCACACTCATCTGCTACCCCCTGAAAGAACCCACTCATTCTCACCCGAGTCATATGCACCCTGTGCACCACCTTAAACTGTATCAGGCTCACCCTGCACAAGAGGAGGTCCCGTCTACCCTTCGCAGTGCCTCAGTCCATGCTCCCCTATTGATCTCCATTCCCATTTCTCCTTGATCTTCAGCAGCCGCTCGCCTCCCTGCTCCCCCAGCCACTTATATATAATCCCCAATTCTTCCCTCCCCTTCCACATCCGGAAGCAGCAGGATGTATCCCGGCAGTCGCGGGAACCCATCCACACCTTTCATGCAAAGTCCCCAAACCTGTAGATTACCTGAACTCACTAGCCCCTCGAAGCTCTACCCTCTCCCTTGGCTCCTCCAGACTGGCGAACCCTTCCTCCCAAATACAAATCCCTCACCTTGACCAGCCCCCACTTCCCTCCACCTCCTGTATACACTATCCATCCCCCCCGGCTCAAACCCATGATTCTTGCACAGCGGCGTTAGCACCGACATCCCTTCCATCCTAAAATGCCTCCTCAGCTGATTCCATATCTTCACCGTGGACTGCACCACTGGGCTCCCTGAATACCTACTCGGAGCCATTGGCAATGCTGCCATCACTATATCCCTCAAACTAGACCCCTTACAAGATTCCTCCTCCATCCTAACCCACTCTACCCCATCTCCTTCCCACCAACGCCACACCTTGCTCACATTCGCCACCCAATAATAATGAAGCAAGTTTGGCAATGCCAACCCCCCCTGCTGCCTCTGCCTCGAAAGCAGGGTCCTCCCCACCCTCGGCACCTTCCCCGCCCATACAAAGTCAGAGATGATTGTGTCCACTTTCCGAAAAAAAGGCCTTTGGTATAAAGATCGGGAGAGCCTGAAAGATAAACAAGAACCTCGGCAGAATATTCATTTTCACCACTTGGACCCTCCCCGCCAACGTTAAGTGCAGTGTATCCCACCTCTTAAAATCCTCCCTGGGCCTCCTCCACCAGCTTCGTTAAGTTCCACTTATGGAGCCCCATCCATTCCCTCGCTACCTGAATCCCCAAGTACCTAAACCCATCCCTCGCTACCGTAAATGGCATCCCCCCCTAAATTAGCCCACTGTGCCAGCTCATTCACCGGGAATACCTCGCTTTTCCCAACATTCAGCTTGTATCCCGAGAATCCTCCAAACCTCCCCAACAGGCCCATAATCCTTCCCATACTCTCCAACGGATCCGAAACATACAGCAAGAGGTAATCGGCATAGAGCGACACCCGATGCTCCCTCTGTCCCCTCATTATCCCCTGCCACTCTGCCGACCCCCCGAGAGCCATCGCCAATGGCTCTATGGCCAGCGCAAACAGCAGCGGCGACAGCGGGCACCCGGCCTTGTACCCCTGTGTAAGTCAAAGCTTTGTGAGCTCATATCATTCATCCTCACCCTTGCTCTTGGTGCCACATACAGCAACCGCACCCATGCCACAAATCTCAGCCCAAACCCAAACCTTCCCAAAACTTCGAACAAGTACCGCCACTCCACCCGATCAAATGCTTTCTCTGTGTCCATGGACACCACCACCTCCGGTACCAGAGCTCTCAACGGATTCATCGCCACAATCAACAGCCGTCTTAAATTACTCGCGAGCTGCCTGCCCTTCACGAAGCCTGGTGATCTTCTGCAACCACCCCCGGGACACAATCCTCCATCCTACCCACCAACAACTTAGCCAACACTTTCACATCGGTGTTCAATAGTGATATGGGTCTAAAACGACGCACATTCCACCGGATCCTTCTCTTTTTTGGGATTAGTGTGATTACTGCCTGCTTCATGGTCTCCGGCAACTCCCCCTTCTCCAGTGCTTCATTAAACGCCCCCAACAGATGTGGTGCCAGGTCCGCCACAAATTCCTTATAAAATTCTGCCGGGTACCTATCCGGCCCAGGGGCCTTCCCCGACTTCATACCCCTGATACTATCCAGCACCTCCCTCAGCCCCAGGGGCTCCTCCAACACCTGCCTCTTTGCTTCCCCACCTGGGGAAATTCCAGCTCGTCCAGAAACCACCCCATGTCCGCCTCCTCTCCTCCTGGGTCTGCCTCATAAAGTCCCTGGTAATACTCTCTAAATGCCTCATTTATCTTCCCTGGCTCTGACACCACATCCCCAGCCCGAGTCCGGATCTTCAATATTTCCCTGGACGCAGCCTGCCTCCGCAGCTGGTGCACCAGCATGCAGCTCGCCTTCTCCCCATACTCGTATTGCACCCCTCTTGCCCTACGCAGTTGCCCTACCGCCCTCCCCGTTGTCAGCCTGTCAAATTGCCCTTGCAACTTTTTCCTCCTCGCCAATCCCTCTACGGTGGGCACCCTCGAATATTCCCTGTCCACCTCCACTATCTCGCTCACTAGACAGTCATGTTCCGCCCTCCTTTCCTTATTAGCAATAACCATAAATGAGATCAATTCTCCCTGGGCCACTGCCTTCAGTGCTTCCAAAAAAATGCCCGCCGACACCTCCCCATTCTGATTGAACTCCACATAATCCCTAATCGCCAACTGCACCTCATCACAAAAACCTCCATCCGCCAACAACCCCGAGTCAAACCTCCACCCCGGCCTCTGCTCTCGTCCCGTTCTGAACCAAATATCCAGCCAGTGGGGTGCATGGTTCGAGATAACTATCCTCGCATACTCTGCCCCCTCCACCCCAACCAAAATCTCCCGACTCACTACAAAGTAATCAATCCTCGAATACACTTTATAGACGTGTGAAAAGAAGGAATACTCCCTTCCCCCTGGGTTCTGAAAGCGCCATGGATCCACCATACCCATCCTCTCCATAAACCTCCCCAAGCTCCCTTGCCATTCGTACCCTACCCATCGACCTGGGGCTCGATCTATCCACCCTCGGCTCCAGGACACAGTTAATATCTCCTCCCATGATCAACTGGTACGCGGCCAAATCCGGGATTGCTGCCAGCAACCCCCTCATCATACCCACATCATCCCAATTTGGGGCATACACATTTACTAACACTACCGGTGCCCCTTCCAATACCCCACTCACAATCACACATCTCCCACCTGGATCCCTCACCTCCTTCGCACTCACAAATCCCATTTTTTTGCTCATTAAAATCGCCACACCCCTCAATTTCAAATCAAACCCCGAGTCAAAAACCTGCCCGACCCACCCCTTCCTTAACCTAACCTGGTCCTTCACATGGAGGTGTGTCTCCTGCAAAAAGGCAACTCCCGCTTTCCAGCTCCTTAGGTGCACGAACACCCGATTCCTTTTAACCTTGCCAGAGGCTTGCGCCTCCAATCCCCTCTACCGTCTGTCATCTTCCCCACTTAACTCCTGCCCCTTTAATTCTACTCTGTACCTAGCCCATCCCAGATGGCCCCTTTCTTCGCCCTTTACCATGTCATCTCTCACCCCTTGCCGAGTCACAGAAACACCCCCCCCTGCTTTACCCCTTCCCTTTGTTCCCCCCCCCCCCCACTTCCCCTTTCCCCCCTCCCACCGGCCACCCCTCTTGGCCTTCTCCCCCACCACCTCACTTCCGTTCACCAGCATAGCCTGTTAGCGCGGCTGCCCCTGTCCAAAGGCACATACTAATGACCACTTCCCACCCCACCCCCCCACCCCTCGGCTCGAAGAAGAAGGCCTCCTGCTGGCCTTACCCTCCCCCACCCAAACAAGGACTTCTCCTGAATTCCAGGTAGCCTTCTCCAAAAGCAAATAAACAGATGTTAAACACAAACAGTCCCATAAAACAGGAGGGGGGATGGGAACATCCATCCCCACATAAACTATTCACCCCTACAACTCCTTACAATCTCAACATTGAACAGAATCCCACCCGCCCCACAAAAAAAGGTGAAAATCCCCCAATCCCTACGCCCGCTTCAAACATGCTCCCGACCATTACATAGTGCCAGCATCCCGGTCCGCAAGCATTGTCCACTCAGTTCTCCCCCAGGTTATGCTCCTTAATAAAGTCTTCGGCCGTTTCTGAGATCTCGAAATAATACTCCCGGCCTCCGAACGTCACCCATAATTTCGCCGCGTAGAGCACCCCAAACCTGATCTGCCGCCAGTACAGCACCGCTTTGACCTTGTTGAAACCTGCCCGCAGTTTTGCCATCTCGGCTCCGATGTCCTGATAAATCCGGACGTTATTTTCCTCCCCGTCGCAGCTACTTTTCTCCCTGGCCCACCGTAGAATTTTCTCTTTCTCCACAAATTTATGGAGTCTCCTGATCACTGCCCGCGGCGGCTCCCCAGCTCTAGGCTTTTGCCTCAGAGACCTATGCGCTCGGTCCACTTCAGGTGTCTTATCTAGCACCCCTTCTGCCACCAGTCCCGCCAGCATCCTCGAGACGGACCTCGTGGCACTCACACCTTCCACTCCTTCAGGCAGGCCCACTATTCGCAGGTTCTGCCTTCTAGAGGCATTCTCCTGCTCCTCCACCTTTGCCCTCAGCGTTTTACAAAGGTCTCCTAGCAGCCCCACCTCCGCCTCCAGAGCCACCACACGATCGCTGTGGTCCGAGATCACTCCTTCAATCTCCCGAATCTGTGACCCCTGCACCTCCAAACACCTCTCCAACCGCTCCAAAGTACTCTTCTGGGGTGCCACAGCTTCTGCAATGGCCTTTGCATGACCCTCATGCATTTCTTTCCTCTGTTTATGGAATTCCTCCTTGATAAAAGCCTGTATCTGGGGCCTTACAGCTTGCCCCTCCCCCGCCTGCATGCTGGAAGAGACTGTGAAGCACAAGACTGTTTCAACTTTCCAGCCAAACCTCTCACTGTTTTCTGCCGGGTCCGGTGATCAGAAGACATACCATTCCAGGGGTAAACTACTCCTCTAACATTCACTACGCCTTTTCATCAAAATTCCACCCGGATCTGGGTAAAAAGAGCCCTTTTCTGTGACTTTGAACAGGAACAGCCCTTTATGTGACCAATCACTCCATGGTCACAAGCAGAAGTGCATCAACAATGGTTTTGTGGTCACCATTAGACTTTTAATTTTTTTTTAAATTGAATTCAATTTCCCCATTTGACGTGGTGGGATTCGAACCCAGGTCACCAGGTCATTGCCCAGGGTCTCTGGATTACCAGTGACAATAAGCTGCACCACTTTCTCCCCTTCAAATACATAAGAATGGATAGATGGAGCCTCTCATTGGAGAGGCAGCGGTGGCTGGCTAATGCAGTAAGTTCGATGGAATTGAGTGCAACAGTGATTTAAGTGGGATATACCCAATTAAATGGTTGAGTCAGAGGATGTACAGGATAGTTGCTACATGCAAACCTGTGACTCATGAGATGTTGCAGCAATTTGTCCTCAGGATCTCTTTTTTTCCTCGTTATTTTTTTCATTATGTGGCTTACTAAGTCAACTGTGTTGTTGTTGGCCTGGAGGCGGATGTAGACCAGACTGACTGGGATATCAGTGAACCAGGTGGGATTTTGCAATCGTTGGTGAAAGATTCAGATTTATGTTAATTGCATTCAAATGCGCCCAGCTGCCCTGGTGGGATTTGAACCAGTTTACCCACAAGCATTAGTTCGGGCCCCTGGTTTACTAGTCCTGTGACATGACCACTATTTCACTGTCTCCCCATTACAAATTATGCAAATGATTTTGAGGAACAAAACTCTCCAATTGTGTTGGTGATACCTAATTGGTGTAATTATTGTTGACAGTGAGGAACAAGTGGATCAAAAGAATATAAAAAAAATAAGAAGTAACAATTGGAGTGGGCCAAATGGCCCATCGAGCCTCATCCATGCCTGGTCCTAAACCTCAGCCCCACTTGCTTGCCCTATGCTCATACCCCTTGAGAGAGACCCTCATGTCCAAAACTCTATGGATCTGTATCTTGAATACACCGATCGTCTGAGCATCTACGGCTCTTTGGTAGAGAATTCAAAAGATTCCCGACTCTCTCAGTAAATGAACTTCTCATCATCTCAGTTGGAGATTTCCGATCCATTCTCCTGAAACTCTGACCCGATGCTCTGAGCTCTCCAGCCAGGAGTAACAGCCTCTCAATGTCTACGCAGTCAAGCCTTTCAAGAATTTTATACAGTTCAATGAGATCACCTCTCATTCTTTGAAGCTCCAGGTTAAGTCAACTCTACTCAAACGTCCCTCAGAGGACAACCCTCCCAAACCAGGAAACACTCTAATGAACCTTCACTTCGCCCACTGTAAGGCAGGTACCCTGTATAACCTTCCTTGGACAAGTAAACCCAAATTGTACAGTACTCCAGGTGTGGCCTCATCAAAATGGAAGGCAGACGGCATTATCAGAGACCCCTCCCACCCAGGCATTGCCTTCTTCCAGACCCTTCCATCAGGCAGAAGGTACAGAAGTCTGAAGATCCGCACGTCCAGACATAGGAACAGTTTCTTCCCCACAGCTACAAGACTCCTCAACGACTCCCCCTTGGGCTGATCTGTTCCCTGTAAGAACACTATTCATGACGCCCTATTCCTACCCTTGCTCATGTATTTGCTTTGTTTGGCCCCTTGTTCCGCACTGCAACCAATCACTGTTTGTCGATGTACCATTTGTCAATGTTCTCTGTTGATTATTCTTTTTGTCTACTATGTACGTACTGTGTACGGTCCCTCGGCCACAGAAAATACTTTTACTGTACTTCGGAACATGTGAAAATAAATCAAATCAATCAATCCAAATATTTACAGCTCGAATGCCTTGCCCCTCTGTTCCAATCTCCGTGCATAAAAGGCTAACATGCCACCTGTCTTCAATTGTTAGCTATACCTGCATGTTGTGATTATCTTTGACACAGAAGTGGTACAGCAAGGAAAATTTGTAATTTCTTTAAAATGTCTATGGAAGCTGTAATTGTTTGAAAAGGACTTTTCAGAGTGATGCACGATCAATGACCACTAAAACGAGGTTGTAGTCCAACTGAAGGCTTTAATAAGCTAGATGTTTCCCCCAGCAGCTCAGGTACAGAATGAGGGCTGCTGGGACGGCACGGGCTCTTATACCCCGCCTGGCAGGGCGGAGCTACCATACAGTTTGACCAATAGGAAACATACAATATCTACCAATGGTGTTCCAGCATTACCAGGTACCATAATACCTCGAGACAGACTATAACATTCACCCCCTGTTAAAAAAGAGTCCGGCAGGGGTGGTGGCCTGATATTACAACATGGTAACGTGGTAGAAATTATAGTTATGGAGGTACCGTAATACCTCCATACAGCGTTTTGTAACTATTTACGATTCTATTTACTATTTACAATTTATGATTCATAATTAAGTATACACTTTAAAATGAAGCAATCCGTCGATCGGGGGCCCTGGTCGTCCTCTGTGATCGTCGAAGTTTCGGTGGTGACTCCGGTGGAGGCTCGGGCGTCGGTGACTCCGGGGGCATGGCCTTGATCTCTGTGGCAGCTTCAACACCCTAGACGGCGCTGGTGGGGAAAATGGTTGACCTGGGAAGGGAGCGTCTGCAGGATGCGTTGGTGGGTGGGGGGGCCTAGACGGGGCCGGCGGAAGGACCAACCCTCCTGTAAGGTGCACAGGTGGGAGGGAGGGTGGGACTGGTGGCTGGGGTGTGCGTGGGGCTCCGACGGGCGGCAGGTCTCGTAGGGAGACCGTATCTTGTCGGCTGTCGGGGTATGCCACGTAGGCATACTGGGGGTTAGCGTGGAGAAGGACCTTCTCGACCAACGGGTCCGACTTGTGTGCCCGCACATGTTTTCGGAGCAGGATGGGTCCGGGTGCTGCCAGCCAGGTCGGGAGCAAGGTCCCAGAGGAGGACTTCCTGGGGAAGATAAGGAGACAAACATGAGGTGTTTGGTTGGTTGTGGTGCAAAGCAGTGACCGGATGGAGTGGAGGGCATCCGGGAGGACTTCCTGCCAGCGGGAGACTCCTGGACCATAGGGCCAGGAGGACGGTCTTCCAGACCATTCTGTTCTCCCCCTCTACCTGTTCATTACCCGGGGATTGTAACTCGTCGTCCTGCTCGAGGTGATGCCCTTGCTGAGCAGGAATTGACGCAGTTTGTCACTCATGATGGAGGACCCCCTGTCACTATGTATGTAAGCGGGGATCACGAACAGTGCAAAGATGCTATGGAGGGCCTTGATGACGGTGGTTGCGGTCATGTCGGGGCAGGGGATGGCGAATGGGAACCGGGAGTACTCGTCAATCACGTTCAGGAAGTACGTGTTGCGGTCAGTGGAGGGGAGGGGGCCTTTGAAGTCCATGCTGAGGCGTTCAAAAGGACGGGAAGCCTTTATCAGGTGCGCTTTTTCGGGCTGGTAGAAGTGCGGTTTGCACTCCGCGCAGATTTGGCAGTCCCTGGTGGCTGTCCTGACCTCCTCAATGGAGTAGGGCAGGTTGCGGGTCTTGATAAAGTTGAAAAAGCGAATGACCCTTGGGTGGCAGAGGTCCTCGTGGAGGGCTCGGAGGCAGTCCACTTGTGCGTTGGCACATGTGCCGCGGGACAGGGCATGAGGAGGCTCGTTTAGCTTCCCCGGACGATACAAGATCTCATAGTTGTAGGTGGAGAGTTCAATCCTCCACCGCAAGATCTTATCGTTCTTTATCTTGCCCCGCTGTGCATTATCGAACATGAAAGCAACCGACCGTTGGTCAGTGAGGAGCGTGAATCTCCTGCCGGCCAGGTAATGCCTCCAGTGTCGCACAGCTTCTACTATGGCCTGGGCCTCCTTTTCGACTAAGGAGTGGTGGATTTCGGAAGCATGGAGGGTACGTGAGAAGAAGGCCACGGGTCTGCCCGCTTGGTTGAGGGTGGCCGCCAGGGCTACGTCAGATGCGTCGCTCTCGACCTGGAAGGGGAGGGACTCATCGATGGCATGCGTCGTGGCCTTTGCAATGTCTGCTTTGATGTGGCTGAAGGCCTGGCAGGCCTCTATCGACAGGAGAAAAGCTGTGGATTGGATCAGGGGACGGGCCTTGTCCGCATAGTTGGGGACCCACTGGGCATAGTCAGGGAAAAACCCTAGGCAGCGCTTCAGGGCCTTGGAGCAGTGAGGGAGGGGGAACTCCATAAGGGGGTGCATGCGTTCAGGGTCGGGGCCTATAACTCCATTTCGCATTACGTAGCCGAGGATGGCTAGGCGGTCGGTGCTAAACACGCATTTATCCTTGTTGTATGTAAGGTTAAGGATCTTTGCGATCTGGAGGAATTTTCGGAGGTTGGTGTCGTGGTCCTGCTGGTTTTGGCCGCAGATGGTAACATTATCGAGATACGGGAACATTGCCCGTAAACCGTCCCGGCCAACCATTCGGTCCATCTCACGCTGGAAGACCGACACCCCGTTGGTGACACCGAAGGGAACCCTTAAGAAGTGATACAGCCGCCCATCTGCCTCGAAGGCAGTGTATTTGCGGTCACTAGTGCGGATGGGGAGCTGGTGGTAGGGGGACTTAAGATCCACCGTGGAGAAGACCTTGTAATGCGCGATCCTGTTTACCAGGTCGGATATGCGGGGGAGAGGGTACGCGTCCAGCTGCGTAAACCTGTTGATGGTCTGACTGTAGTCGATGACCATCCTATGCTTCTCCCCGGTCTTTACCACCACTACTTGAGCTCTCCAGGGACTGTTGCTAGCTTCAATGACTCCTTCCCTCAGTAGCCTTTGGACATCTGACCTAATAAGATCCGATCCTGGGCACTGTACCGTCTGCTCCTGGTGGCGACGGGTTTGCAATCCGGGGTGAGGTTCGCAAACAGGGAAGGCGGATCGACCTTGAGGGTCGCGAGGCCGCAGACAGTGAGGGGTGGTATAGGGCCGCCGAATTTGAAAGTTTGACTTTGGAGATTACACTGGAAGTCTAAACCTAGGAGTGTGGCCGCGCAGAGGTGGGGAAGGACGTAGAGCCGGTAATTTTTAAACTCACTTCCCTGGACTGTGAGGTTCGCTACACAAAACTCCTTTATCTCTACTGAGTGGGAACCAGAGGCCAGGGAGATTTTCTGATTAATGGAGGGGGACGAGGAGGGAATAGCGCCTTACCGTGTTGGGGTGTATGAAGCTCTCCGTGCTCCCAGAGTCGATTAAGCAGGACGTCTCGTGCCCGTTGATTAGTACTGTTGTTGTAGCAGTTGAGAGTGTTCGAGGCCGGGACTGATCCGGGGTCACCGAGGCTAATCTCAGCAGTTGAGTGTTCTCTTCGGGCGGTGTGTGGTCAGCCGAGCTGGGGTCCTGGGAGTCCATCCAAGATGGCGGCTCCCATTGGTCGCACATGGCTGGGGGAGCACAAAATGGTGGCGCCCATCCATCGAACGTGGCGTCCACGGGACAAGATGGCGGCGCCCATGGGCCACACGTGGCCCTGGAGTAGGAAGATGGCGGCGCCCACTGGCCACACGGGGACCGTGGAGAGGTTTGTGGTGGTGGTCCGCATTCGCCGGCGGAGACCGCACGGGCCTGGCATACCACCACGAAGTGGCCCTTTTTACCGCATCCCTTGCAGGTGGCTGCGTGGGCCGGGCAGCGCTGCCGGGGGTGCTTGGCCTGCCCGCAAAAGTAGCAGCGGGGCCCCCGGGGTTGCCAGGCCACCTTGCGGGACAAGCCTGTGGGGGGATGGAGGATGTTTCGGGGTCGGCTGCGGAGGGGGTTCCACGTTGCCCAGGGGGCTGCCGCGCGGTCGGGAACGTAAACGCGGGCGTTTCTGGAGGCCACATCCAGGGAGCCTGCAAGGGCCCGTACCTCCTTGAGGCCTAGAGTGTCTTTTTCCAGCAATCGCTGGCGGATTTGGGAGGACAGCATACCTACTACGAAAGCTTCCCGGATCAAGAGTTCTGTGTGGTCGCTCGCCGAAACTTGCGGGCAGCTGCAGTTTCTCCCCAACACCCAGGAGTGCACGGTAGAATTCTTCCAGCGATTCCCCAGGGATTTGTCGCCTCGTTGCTAGCAGATGTCGTGGTAGACCTGTTTTCCCGGGCGAATATAATGTCCTTTTAGAAGCTTCATTGCTGCATCGAAGTCTTCTGCTTCCTCGATGAGGGTGTAAATTTCCGGGCTCACCCTCGAGTGCAGGACTTGCATTTTCTGTTCTCCCGTGGGTGTGTTTTCGGCCGTTCCGAGATATCCTTTAAAACTCGCCAGCCAGTGCTTGAAGATTGCCGCTGAGTTTAACCTGAAGGAAAAAGGTGACCTTTTTCCTTCAGGTTGCCTTGGAGAGGAAGATGATGGGCAAGGACAACAGGCTTTTGGGCTTTAGAATTGTTGTACATACTAGCACTGCCGAGGCTGGTCGCTCTATTGGGGTTGATATTTTGAGCAATTTGCCACTTTGTGTATTAAGCAAAATGTGCAAAATAAATATGGCTCAGAGACACTTGGCAGAACATTGAGTACTACCTGCACAAACGATAAAGATTCCATTCAGATCAGCCCTTGGAATGCTTCCACCTTAGTCCTAATTAAAAGCTTTAAATGTTATGCATCAAAACATTGCTCAATTGTTTTGTCTACACTTGGCTTGCCACAAAACCAGCAGTTCTTTTTTATTAAACCACATCTCTCCTGAACCCCTCCCTGTGCCTGGCATCAAAGCCACAGCTGGGTGGCAGGTGAAGAGAGTGAGGAACATTGCGGGGATGTGGGTGAGGTCTGCCCTCCTCATTTCATCTTTTAAAACACCGTCACATCAACCTTTATTGTACGAGCATATACCGTTGATTGACAGATAAAGACACTGATTCATCCAGCCTGCCCACACACAATTGCGATGTTTTGGCATTTCACAACATATACTCCCCTGAAATGAGGCAAACTCTGGGTGCGGCAAAAACAGATAACAACCCAAGCAAACCTGGGAAAGATGATCCAAGATGGTCATGATCCAAGATGGCGCCGGAGCGAGGCGACTCTCTGCGAGCTCTCCCGAACAGATGCAATTTTTACTTAAATTACAATCGTTCTAATCTTTTATGAATTTTCTTTTATTTCCTTTTCTTTTCATGTACTTAATGACCTGTTGAGCTGCTCGCAGAAAAATACTTTTCATTGTACCTTGGTACACGTCATATTAAAGAAATTCACTAGGTTAATCCCAGAGCTGAAGGGGTTGGATTACGAGGAGAGGTTGAGTAGACTGGGACTGTACTCGTTGGAATGTAGAAGGATGAGGGGGGATCTTATAGAAACATATAAGATTATGAAGGGAATAGATAGGACAGATGCGGGCAGGTTGTTTCCACTGGTGGGTGAAAGCAGAACTAGGGGGCATAGCCTCAAAATGAGGGGAAGTAGATTTAGGACTGAGTTTAGGAGGAGCCACTTCACCCAAAGGGTTGTGAATCTATGGAATTCCTTGCCCAGTGAAGCAGTAGAGGCTCCTTCATTAAATGTTTTTAAGATAAAGATAGATACGTTTTTTGAAGAATAAAGGGATTAAGGGTTATGGTGTTCGGGCCGGAAAGTGGAGCTGAGTCCACAAAAGATCAGCCATGATCTCATTGAACGGCTTGGAAATATATTGACCGTTCCTTCACTGTCGCCGGGTCAAAATCCTGAAACTTCCTTCCTAACAGCACTGTGGGTGTACCTACATCGCACGGACTGCAGCGGTTCAAGAAAGCGGCTCACCACCACCTTCTGAAGGGCAATTAGGGATGGGCAATAAATGCTGCCCTAACCAGCGACGCTCATGAATGAAATGAAGATCGCTTATTGTCACAAGTAGGCTTCAAATGAAGTTACTGTGAAAAGCCCCTAGTCGCCACATTCCGGCGCTGGTACGGGAATTGAACCGTGCTGCTGGCCTGCTTTCAAAGCCAGCGATTTAGCCCTGTTCTCAACAGCCCCAGTCATATGCCCGGAAAGAAGGATTTGTTGGAAGTGGTTCTTATATTCTCGACACTAGTGGTGATTCAGTAATTTGAAGGGTTAATTTTCCCCCTGACAGAAACCATTAAGGAAACATTGTTCCCATTAAAAAAGGCATAAACATCATTTTTATCAACGGATCTTGGCACCCAGACTAACTTCTGGAATCAGCAAGCTTTGAAATGCCAAATGTAAGTACAGTTCAGTCGGGCAAACAAATATCTCCTTTGCCAAAAAATGTTCCAGCAGGACAAGCTTTCCATAAACACTGTGAAATATATTAACCAGTTTGCAATTCCCTGTGCCACAGAGTGTTTAATCATTAACTCAGGGAGACTGCCAAGTCAAACAAGGGCTGGGAAGAAAATCTCAGCAGGGATACTTCACTCAGAAATATTGGCCGATCGCTGATGATGGGATTCTCTGGCAGCGCGGGGCGGCTTTGATGGAAATTCCCATTGACAGTGACGGGAGCAGAGAGTCCCGCTGCCAGCGAACGGCGCATCGCCTCTGGGAGGCCGGAGAATTCCGCCCATCAGCCGGGATTCTCCATGCAATGCCGCTCCGATGGGGATTCCTGATCGGGTGGAGAATGGAGCGTTAAGGGAAAACGAGCGTCAACGCTGCTCCGATCCCTCGTCAGTGGTCTCAGTGCGCTCCCCACTCCGCGCCGGTGATGATTAATGAAATCGAAGTCCGGTTTGCCAACCTCCGCTCACCCTCCCCGCCCCCTCCACCCCCCGCCATTATGCACCGACCTCCATAGCAGGAAATCCACCGGGCAGGCTTTAGTGCATGTTTGCCCAAGCATGGACCTGGCGCAGCGGACCCCGAGGTGGGTCAAGGGGGTCAGTGTCTATCTGAGGTGTCCCCTCCCAAACTCCAACGGAAGGGCCCCCTCCTCCTCCCAGAATCCAAATTCTGCACCTCCGCCGCTCACAAGCAGGGGCATCCTCACCCCCCCCCCCCCCCCCCCCCAACACCCCCATGCCTCACCGCGGGAATAACGAGTCGTCACCCCCAGCCAGAGCATGCAAACATCAGGGTGACCCGATCCTAAACACGGACACCCAGTAGCGATTATCCGCTGGCGGGAGCTCTTAAGCTCCGGAACATTGTCTTTTCTGTACGGTCTCCAGTCCTCGGGAAGAACTTGCGTTAGTATTATTCCTCTGAAATGCATTTGATCATTCCATGGTTAATAACAATGGGGAGATATTGGACAAAGGTCTTTCCCAGTTAGGACAGGCTTTGAGTTGATAAGCACAAAGCTAGTTAAGCTCGGTTGGGTAACACTCCCCAAAGATTGGCTGCCACGCGGAGCCACCATGGACTCAGCTCATTTGTCAATTTTTACGTTCATTGCCTGGAGCTATGAATAAAGATAGTAGAGGATTTTCGATTTGTGAAGAGGGGAGGCGCTGCTCCACTTTCGTCCCACTTTTCTCTTACTTCAGTGCGGCGGAAGGAGTTGGCTGCTGAGCAATGGGTAGGCCGAGGTCCCGCCGGGTAGGACCACACGCGAACGACGCCGGTGGGACTCGGCCGAACGCGGCGGGCATTCAGCCCGCCGTGCACCAAGAATCGCCGCTGGGGGGCTGCCCCCTTCGCCGCTCCCCTTTACGTCTGCCAATTTTAACTGATTGTCATGTTTCATGGCCATTTTCTGAAGTTCAAACTCCCTCTCTTTATCTTTTTCCCTGATCTTTATCTCCCTTTCTTTTTCTTTTTGTTCTGCTAGGGCTATTCTTTCTTTTCTCCTTTCTTCTCTCTCCTGTTCTTTTTCCTCTCTCTCTCTTTCTCTTTCTTTTTCCTCTCTCTCACTCTTGTATTCCAGCCGCTTTAATTCTTTCTCATGTTCCATTTGTTTAATTTGCAACTGAATTTTTGCCATTTCCAATGAGTCAAACTCTAAGGGTTGAAATCTTTTGGATGTTTAAAGGAACAGTTTGCAGGATTGGGTAGTGTTGTATTATTTTCAGGGTTATCTTTGAAGTAAGGGGTGTTAAGAGATCCAATGTTTATTTCAAAGGTTAATTTGAGTTCATGGAATAAACATTGTTTTGTTTTAAAAACCACGTGTCCATAATTGTAATACTACACCTGGGGACAAGCCTTGTGCTTCAAAAGCAACAATCCTTTAAAGGTGGGAGTTGGGTGAACTCCATGATACATTTTAGGGTTCTGAAAATACCTCTCCCATAACACAGGGAGTAGTAGATGAGTGTGAGAGGTGTGGGCACGGGCCAGTGAATCAAGCGCACATGTTTTGGGTTGTGAAAAATTGGGAAGATTCTGGGTGGGAGTGGTCGCGGTCTTAGCCAGGATAGTGGAGGAGGGAGTGGACCCGGACCCTTTGGTGGCGATATTTGTGGTTTCAGAGGAGCCGGAGCTCATGGAGAGGAGGAAGGCCGATGTCTTGGTCTTCGCCTCTCTGATTGCACGGCGACGAATTTTTCTGGAGTGGCGGTCGGCATCGCCACCGGGGGTAGCAGCGTGGTTGGGTGACCTGTATGACTTCCTGCGGTTAGAGAAGATAAGGTATGAGTTAAGGGGCTCAGCAGGGGAGTTTGAGAAAAGGTGACCGTGTTTGAGGAGCTGTTCGGGGTGGGGTGGGGGGGGGTGATGGGGAGGTGAGGGGGGAGAAACAGGAGAAAAATCTGTACAAATAGTTGATTGTTGGGAAGAATGTTTCCCGGGGTGTTTATTTGCTGTAACCTACTTTGATACAGGTTTGAATAAAATGCGTTTAAAACAAAAAACAAAAGAAAAGGAAATGTTGAGCTGAGACAGGTGCGTTTCCATTACAAGTAGCATCGGGAGCATTTATAATGGGGAATAAAGAAATGGCAGAAAAGCTAAGTGATTACTTTGTGGTTATTGTCTTCACTGAGGAAGATGCAGGAAATTTCCCAGAATTGGAGACCCAAGGGACTAGGAAAAATGAGGAATTGAAGGAAATTAGTAAGAAGGTTGTATTGGAATAAATAATAGGACGGAAGATCGCTAAGTCCCTGGGATCTGATATTTTAATATTCCAGAGTGTTGAAAGAAGCAGCTCTGGAGATAGTGGATGCATTGGTGATCATCCAAAATTCCATAGCTTCTGGAATGGTTCCTGCAGATCGGAAGGTAGCAAATGTCACCACCCCACTGTTTAAGAAAGGAAAGAGAGAGAAAACAGGAAAGTACAGACCCATTAGCCTTATAACTGGAGGTTTAATAGCAAATGAAAGCACATGGAATTGGAGGCAGCACACTGGCTTGGATTGGGATTTGGCTAACAGTCAGAAAACAGGGAGTAGGAATAAAGGGGTCATTCTCACATTGGCAGGCTGTGGCTAGTGGGGAATGGCAAGGGTCAGTACCTGGGCCCCAGCGGTTCACAATATGTATCAATGATTTCGATGTGGGGACCAAATGTAACATTTCCAATTTTACAGATGACACAAAGCTAGGTGGGAATGTTTGTTATGTAGAGTGTCTGCAAAGGACTCTGAACAGATTTAGTGAGTGGGCAAGGCCGAATATAATCTGGAAAATGTGAGGTCATCCACTTTGCTAGGAGGAACAGATGTGCAGAGTTTTTGCTGAATGGTGGGAGATTAGAAAGTCTAGGGGCGGGATTCTCCATTTTAACGGCAGAGTGTTGATGCCGTCGTAAACGCCGGAGCGTTTAACGATGGCGTCATCTGGCCGCTAAGAGCAGTGATCCGCAACCCACAGGGGGCCAGCACGGCACTGGAGCGCTTCACGCAGCTCCAGCTGGCGGTACGGGCGCCGGTACGGGCCGCGTGGGTCCGCGCATGCACGTGGGTTGCCTTCTCCACGCCGGCCCCGGGGCAACATGGCGGAGCCCTACAGGGGCCCGGCGCGGAGGAATATAGCCCCCCCCCCCGGAATTAGCCCGACGGCCGATCGGTTGTCCCCGATCGCGGGCCTGGCCACCGGTGAGGCCCCCCCACCCCCGGAGTCGGATCCCCCCTCCCCCCCCCCACCAGGACGGCACCCACAGCCAGAACGCCGAGGTCCCGCCGGGTAGGACCACACGCGAGCGACGCCGGTGGGACTCGGCCGAACATGCCCGCCGTGCACGAAGAATCGCCGCTGGGGGGCTGCCCCCCCCCCCCCCCCCCCCCCGCCCCCCCGCCGATTCTCCGACCCGGCGCGGGATCAGAGGTCCCGCCCCTGATGTACAAAGGGTGACGTCATCAATAAGTCACTGAAGGCTAACAGACGGGTGCAGCAAGCAACGAGGAAGGCTAATGGTATGTTAGCTTTTATCACAAGAGGATTTGAGTACAGGAGTAGCAAAAGCTTGGACCTTGATTAGGCCGCACCTGGAGTAGTGAGCACCTTTAGTCCCCTTATCTTAGGAAAGATATTGGGCGTGATTCTCCGGGGCGGGATCCTCCGCTTCACTGGCATCGCACTCACGCCCGGGGATTTCCGGGCGGTGTGGGGATGCCCACAATGGGAAACCCCCATTGGCCGGCTGCCGGGATGGAGAATCCCGCTGCCGGCGGGCGGGGGGGGGCGCCACACCAGAAAACGGGTGCGGTGGGGTGGAGAGTGCCGCCCATTATTGCCATAGAGTGAGTGCAACAAAGGTTCACCAGACTTGTTCCGGGGATGTCAGGACTGGCCTATGAAGAGTGCCTGAGCAGACTGGCCCTGTATTCTCGAGAGATTTGAAGAATGAGAGGTGAGCTCATTGAAATCTACTGAATAACTAAACGGATAGACTGGGTGGATGCAGATAAGGGGCTGGATTCTCTGATTTTATGGCAAAGTGCCGGTGCCGGCGTAGGAACTGTGGCGTTTCACAACGCCAAAATCGGCGCTGAACCCACACCAATACAAGGACTGGTGAGGGGCTAGCAGCAGCTCTGCATAAAACTCCCAGCTCCCGCGCCAAAAACGGCTGGAGAATGGCCGGGTCCGGAGCAGGCATGCGACGGTGATGACCTGCAGTGGTCGCGCCGTACAACATGACGCCAGCCGCACGCGGTCCCGACCTACCAGATTGTGCTCCATGGACCCCCCCCCCCTTGCCACCCCAGGACCACCCCTCACCAGTCCCCCAGCCCTCGCCGAAGCCCCCCCGGCCAGCGGCACGGCTCCCCCCACGCGATGTTAACGAAAACTGAGAGCGCAAGTGAACTGCGCCGTCGGGAGCTCGGTCCCTCAGGGGGAGGGCCATGAGGTGACATCCTGACGCCATTGTAGCCCACAGGTGGTTGGGGACATGGCAGAGCGCTGCCCCCAGTAGCCTGGCACCCTGGCAGTGCCAAGGAATGGGTCCTGAAAGGAGAGGGGCCTAAAGGGAGCGTGGGCATGAAGCAGGGCGCCGCTCACTGCTTATGCCCAGGCAGCTGAAGGCATGGCCCCGAATGGTGGAGTGATTAAAATTGGGACTGCAGAAGAGGCCAGAATTGGAGGAGCGCAGAGAGCTCAGAGGGATAGAGGGCTGGAGGAGGTTACAGAGATAAGCACACAGTACAAGTCTACCACCTGGCACCCAAAAGTAACAGAATAGTAGAGCATTGAGGGTGAGGGGGACAGAGTGAGCAGCGTCTGGGACCAGCGAGGGTAAATTAGAATAATAGCCCGACAGATTGAACCTCCCTCCCTAACAGCACTGTGGGTGTACCTACACCACATGGACTGCAGCAGTTTAAGTAGGCAGCTCACCACCACCTTCCCAAGGGCAATTAGGGATGGGCAATAAATGGTGTCCTGGCCAGCGACACTCATCCCATGAACAAATATTTGAAAAGTCATATGTAAACCCTGCAGGTGCTCATTCTAGATTCCCGTGTGTGGTCTCATCATGCTGGTGCAAAATGTGCGTTTACACATTACATACAGGAAAAGGCCATTCGGCCCAACTAGGCATGTTGGTCCTTTTGCTCCACAAAAGCCTCTTTCCATCCTTCAGCTCATTATCATTCTATCCCTTTATCCCCTCGTCTGTTTCTCGAACCTCCCCAGAAATATATCGACACTCTTCACCTCACCTACCCTTCATTATGCCACCTTCATCCCTCCATTCTAGTCTCGGGTGACAATCTGTGCGGAGTTTGCACGTTCTCCCTGAGTCTGCGTGGGTTTCCTCCGGGTGCTCCGGTTTCCTCCCGCAGTCCAAAGATGTGCAGGGTAGATGGATTGGCCATGATAAATTACCCTTAGTGTCCAAAAAGGTTATGTGGAGTTACTGGTTTACAGGGATAGGGTGGAGGCGTGGGCTTAAGTACGGTGCCCTTTCCAAGAGCCGGTGCAGACTCGATGGGCCAATTGGCCTCCTTCTGCACTGCAAATTCTATGATTCTATGAATGTACTAGATGGGAGTCAGAGCTAGAAAGCCTATTTGGACTTTGTTTCCATCTTGTGAGCTCTTTGTTGACGGTGTTAAGTCATTCACCTGTATATTGGGGGAGAAAAAATTGGCACATGCTATTCAAATCTTCATTATCGTAAAATAGAAAATGCTAAAAGTCTGTGTGTGTGAGGCACCACCTGCGGAGATGGGGAGGTGAGGTTAACACTCAGGCTGAAGACCTGCCCTCAAAAATGTGACAACACTCTGTTGCCTCGCCAGCCATGTTTTCAATATCAGTTTGGATTCAAAGCCAAGAGGTGTATTGACTCTGCATTGGCACAAAGAGAATTTTTAATAAAGTTCCAGGATCTGTTGACAGTGTGCAATCGCAGGTCTGCAGTTTGGACTGACTAAAGTAGATGAGCAAGGTCAGGTAGACTGTTCAAATAGAATTTACAATTGGGTTTAAATCATTGGTTATCAGTGCATAGAGTGAACAGCTGCTGACCTCTTACATTCATCCACCAAGTTCTTTGAAGGGGAATCAAAGCCTCCTGGTGATTTCGTGTAATTATGGGGAAGATTATGATGGGCCTTCTCCTCAAACCAATGTGATGAACGTGTTGACTGGGACCAAACCATGGGCAGGATTCACCGTTCCCTGACACTGGCCAGGGGGGGCATCTGCGAGGGCTGGGGGGGGGGGCTGCTGGGGGAGGGGGGGGTGTGGCCTGGGGGCACTATCCAGCAGGTCAGGTCCGCGCACGGCCGGCGCCATGTTTTATGGCGCGACCGCTGCAGGTCGTTGCCGTGCGCGCGCACAGCTACGGACCCCGTCCATTCTCCAGGCGTTTATATCGTGGCAGCCGGGGGTTTTACTCAGCACAGCTGCTAGCTCCTCACTGGTCGCAGGATCGTAAGTCGTAAGTCGCCACAGTTCCTCCTCTGGCGTCAACACCTAGTCCCAAAAATGGTGAACCTAGCCCCATAGGGTTGTAGATGGGAGTGAGCAAACTTTACTCTCTAATCCAACCATAATTCAAACTGGGAGCATCTCAGGTATAAAGATCCAGGAGGCCGATTAGTTAAGTGAACGCTAGTTTATTCACAGTCAAAGAAAACAGCCGCTACAGAGGTAAATCAGTCCCAGTCAGGACTACCCACATACCGGTCCCTGTCCGGGCCGGCCTTCATACAAGGTAATTGTGAGCCTCAGCTGGGCAGGCCTCCGGCCACTGGCGGGGAAGCTCGTATCCCACAGGCCCCACGGGGAGATCGATTGGGGTATCCCCGTGAGCCCCCGAGGGCTATTACATCAACGAAGAAAGAAGGGATTGTGTCTATGTTTATTTTTATTCTTTCACGGGATATGGACGTCGCTGGCAAAGCCAGCATTTATTGTCCATCCCTAATTGCCCTTGAACTGAGGGGTTTGCTCGGTCATTTCAGAGAGCGATTAGGAGTCACCTCATTGCTGTGCGTCTGGAGTCACACGTAGGCCAGGCCAGGTAAGGACGGCAGATTTCCTTCCCGAAAGGACATTAGTGAACCAGATTGTTTCTTTTAAATGTACAAACATAGTCAAAGCCTCTGCTTCCACCACCTTTTCGGGACGGGAGGTCCAAAGGCCCATGACCCTCTGAGTGAAAAAAGTTTTGCTTCATCTCCATTTTAAATGGGCGACCTCTTATTTTTAAAACAATCAGTGGTATTTTTATGGCCCCCATTACTGAGAGGAGTTTAGATTCCAGATTTATTCACAGAGTTTAAATTCCACCAGCGGCTATGGTGGGATTTGAACTTGTGTCCCATAAGGACTGGCCCAGGGATTATTGGTCTCGCGACATCGCTGTAATGCCATCATACATCGAAACATACATGGAAAGTAGAAGCAGAATGAGGTCATTCGGCCCTTCGAGCCTGCTCTGCCATTCATTATGATCCTGGCTGATCATCAAGTTCAATACCCTGATCACGCTCCCCCCCCCCCCCCCCCCCCCCCCCCATATCCCTTGATCCCTTTAGCCCCAAGAGCGATATCTAATTCCTTCTTGAAATACACAATGTTTTCTGTGGTAGCAAATACCAGTTTCATCACTCTCTGGGTGAAGAAATTTCTCCTCAACTCAGTCCCAAAAGGTTATCCTCAGACTATGACCCCCCACTTCTGGACACCCCCACCATCAGGAACATTCTTCCTGAATCTACCCTGTCTAACCCTGTTAGAATTTTGTAAGTTTCTATGAGATCCCCTCTCACTCTTCTGAACGGCAATAAATTTCTGAAAATAAATTTAGAGTATGCAATTCTTTTTTCCCCCCAATTACGGGGCAATTTCGTGTGGTCAATCCACCTAACCGGCACATCTTTGGGTTGTGGAGGGGAAACCCACGCAGACAAGGGGAGAATGTGCAAGCTCCACACGGACAGTGACCTGGGGTCAGGATCGAACCCGGGTCCTCACCAGCATGAGGCAGCTGTGCTAACCACTGTGCCGCCGTGTCACCCACGATGACTATAATCCTAACTGATTTAGTCTCTCCTCATTTGGAAGTCCCGCCATCCCAGGAACCAACCTGGTAAACCTTCGCTGCACTCCCTCCAGAGCAAGAACATCCTTCCTCAGATAAGGAGACCAAAACTGCACAAAATACTCCCGGCGTGGACTAACGTATGGGTGGGAGAGGGGAAGGTCTCAGATAGCTATAAAGAACTCATGGAGGCAGAGGTAACGCAGACAGAGGAGCTAAAGCACAAATGGGAGGAGGAGTTAGGGGAGAGATAGAGGCAGGTCTCTGTCGTGTTATGTACTCTGGGATAACACAGGCTGCAACTGGATGTAGCTTTAACCAAAAGATACTCCAGACCTTGAAGTTAGTTCAATCTGATTTATTGAACCAGTAGCACAGTTAGCACTGTTCTCTATGAGTTCGACTCTCTGCTAACCTAAGTATGGTTACTCTGTCTGACTGAACCAGATTAGCTCTTAGCCACGTGCTGGAGGTGTGATACAGTGCATACACCCTGACTCACTCTGTAGATGTTCATCAGTGGAAAAGGTGGAGTGTGAGTGCCTCGTGCCTTTTATAGTGAGATACCACCCCTGAGTGTCCTGCCTGCTCATTGGTCATGTCCTGTTCTATGTGTTCATTAGCTGCCTGTCTGTATATCATTATCTGCATGTCTGCATATCATGACATCTCCCCTTTTTAAAAAATGTTTTGTTGGCACATGGGAACGTACTGACATGTGGTGGCATATAGTAACATATTTACATGTGGTGGCACATGTGAACGTATTTACATGTGAAGACAGCTGTCTAATGTGAGAAAACAGAACACAGCAAACAAAACAAATGTTCAGAAGTCCAGTCTCTGGAGCTTGCGTCTGATCCTTGTCGACCGCCGGAGAGGTGGTGGTGGGGACGACGGCGCCTTGACAGGTGGGATGGAAGCCTGACTGGTGGCCTCGTAGTTCGAGGTATCAGGAGGTGGCAAAACAACGGATGGAAATGGCGAAGAAAGCGGTTGCGGGCAGGCAACTTTGCGCAGTGCCCGTCTGTTTCGTCGCACAACAGAACCATCAGCCATATGTTCGAGCGGGGCACAGCCTGTTGAACAACGAAAACTGGAACAGACCAGCCACCATCCAGTATCTTGATCCTGACGGAGTCTGCCGAGGATAACACGGGCAAATCGGTGGCATGAGCATCATAGTCCTGCTTTTGCTGGTTTCGGAGCTGCTGCACCTTCTGCAGCACCAGGAGGTGATCCAGGTTGGGCAAATGTATGGCTGGAAGTGTCGTCTACAGGCCCTGTTCATCAGGAGTTGAGCCGGCGACATGCCAGTGGACAGTGGGGTCGCCCTGTACGCAAGCAGCACGAGGTAGATGTCAGAAGCAGATTCCGCGGCCTTGCAGATGAGCTGTTTCACAATGTGCACCCCTTTTTCAACCTTCCCATTGGACTGCGGATAGTGTGGGCTGGAAGTGACATGTTTGAAATGGTATGGCTTGGCAAACATAGACCACTCGTGGCTGTTGAAGCACGGGCCATTGCCACTCATAACAGTGAGTGGGATACCGTGCCTGGAGAACGTCTCCTTACAGGCCTTGATTTTAAAAAATATATATTTTATTCAAGATTTTTTTGGCCAAACGTAACAGTACGTAGTGTTTCTTTTAAACAATAATAAAGCAATATAAATAACAGTGGCCAGTTTTAAACAAATAAATAAATAATATATAAACAGAAACAAAAACCAAACTAAATGGCAACTGCCTTGTCAAAAATAAATACTCTCCAAAGATACAATCCAACAGTCCAATATACATTACCTATAACAAATGTCTATACATATACAATGACATCCCTAAGAGCCTGCCCGGATACTTCCCCCTCCCCCCCCCCCCCCCCCCCGAGTTGCTGCTGTTGTCTTTCTTTCTTTTTCATTCCCTCTATCGTTCTGTGAGGTAGTTGACGAACGGTTGCCACCGCCTGGTGAACCCTTGAGCCGAACCCCTTAATACGAACTTGATCCGTTCTAACTTTATAAACCCTGCCATGTCGTTTATCCAGGTCTCCACGCCCGGGGGTTTGGCTTCCTTCCACATAAGCAATATCCTGCGCCGGGCTACTAGGGACGCAAAGGCCAAAACATCAGCCTCTCTCGCCTCCTGCACTCCCGGCTCTTCTGCAACCCCGAATATAGCCAACCCCCAGCCTGGCTCGACCCGGACCCCCACCACCTTCGAAAGCACCTTCGCCACCCCCACCCAGAACCCCTGTAATGCCGGACATGACCAGAACGTGTGGGTGTGATTCGCTGGGCTCCTCGAGCATCTCCCACACCTATCCTCTACCCCGAAAAATTTACTGAGCCGTGCTCCAGTCATATGCGCCCTGTGTAGAACCTTGAATTGTATCAGGCTTAGCCTGGCGCACGAGGACGACGAGTTTACCCTACGTAGGGCATCAGCCCACAGCCCCTCCTCAATCTCCTCCCCCAGCTCTTCTTCCCATTTCCCTTTCAGCTCATCTACCATGATCCCCCCCTCGTCCCTCTTTTCCCTGTATATGTCCGACACCCTACCATCCCCCACCCATGTCTCTGAAATCACTCTATCCTGCACCTCCTGCGTCGGGAGCTGCGGGAATTCCCTCACCTGTTGCCTCGCAAAAGCCCTCAGTTGCATATACCGAAATGCGTTCCCTTGGGGCAACCCATATTTTTCCGTCAGCGCTCCCAGACTCGCAAATGTCCCATCTACGAACAGATCTCTCAATTGTACTACCCCAGCTCTTTGCCAAGCTCCAAATCCCCCATCCATTCTCCCCGGAACAAACCTATGGTTATTTCTTATCGGGGACCGCACCGAGGCTCCCGTCCTTCCCCCATGCCGTCTCCACTGCCCCCAAATTTTTAATGTTGCCACCACCACCGGGCTTGTAGTATATTTCTTCGGTGAGAACGGCAACGGTGCCGTCACCATTGCTTGTAAGCTGGTCCCATTGCAGGACGCCCTCTCCAATCTCTTCCACGCTGCTCCCTCCCCTTCTCCCATCCACTTACACACCATTGAGATATTGGCGGCCCAGTAATAATCATTTAGGCTCGGTAGTGCCAACCCCCCCCCCAATCCCTACTACGCTGCAAGAACCCCCTCCTCACTCTCAGGGTCTTCCCGGCCCACACACAACTCATAATGCTTTTCTCGATTCTCTTAAAAAAAGCCTTCGTGACCATCACCGGGAGGCACTGAAACACAAAGAGGAATCTCGGGAGAACCACCATTTTAACCGCCTGCACCCTACCCGCCAGTGACAGGAACACCATGTCCCATCTCTTGAAGTCCTCCTCCATCTGTTCCACCAATCGTGTTAAATTAAGCCGGTGTAAGGTTCCCCAATTCTTGGCTATCTGAATCCCCAAGTACCTGAAGTCTCTTGTTACCTTCCTCAGCGGTAAATCCTCTATTTCCCTGCTCTGCTCCCCCGGATGCACCACAAACAACTCACTTTTCCCCATGTTCAATTTATACCCCGAAAAATCCCCAAACTCCCCAAGTATCCGCATTATCTCTGGCATCCCGTCCACCGGGTCTGCCACATACAACAACAAATCATCCGCATACAAAGATACCCGGTGTTCTTCCCCTCCCCTAAACACTCCCCTCCACTTCCTGGAACCCCTCAGTGCCATGGCCAGGGGCTCAATCGCCAGTGCAAACAATAACGGAGACAGGGGACACCCCTGCCTCATCCCTCTGTAAAGCCGGAAATAATCAGACCCCCGTCCATTCGTAACCACACTCGCCATCGGTGCCCTATACAGCAACTGTACCCATCCGATATACCCATCTCCAAAGCCAAATCTCCTCAGCACCTCCCACAGATAATCCCACTCCACTCTATCAAATGCTTTCTCGGCATCCATCGCCACCACTATCTCCGCTTCCCCCTCTGGCGGGGACATCATCATTACCCCTAGCAACCTCCGTATGTTCGTGTTCAGATGTCTCCCCTTCACAAACCCAGTTTGGTCCTCATGAACCACACCCGGGACACAGTCCTCTATCCTCGTCGCCATTACCTTGGCCAGAATCTTAGCTTCCACATTTAAAAGAGAAATGGGCCTATAGGACCCGCATTGCAGCGGGTCTTTTTCCTTCTTTAGGAGGAGCGATATCGTTGCCTCTGACATAGTCGGGGGCAACTGCCCCCTTTCCCTAGCCTCATTAAAGGTTCTCGTCAGAAGCGGGGCCAGCAAGTCCATATACTTCCTATAAAATTCCACCGGGAATCCGTCTGGTCCCGGGGCCTTCCCCGCCTGCATGCTCCCAATCCCTTTCACTACCTCCTCCATCTCAATCTGTGCTCCCAGTCCCGCCCTCTCCTGCTCCGCCACCTTAGGGAATTCCAGCTGATCCAGAAAGCACATCATTCTCTCCTTCCCTTCCGGGGGCTGAGCTTTATATAATCTTTCGTAGAATGCCTTGAACGCCCCATTCACTCTCTCCGCTCCCCGCTCCATCTCTCCCTCCTCGTCTCTCACCCCCCCTATCTCCCTCGCTGCTCCCCTCTTCCTCAGTTGGTGGGCCAGCAACCGGCTCGCCTTCTCCCCATATTCATACTGTACACCTTGTGCCTTCCTCCATTGTGCCTCTGCCTTACCCGTAGTCAACAAGTCAAATTCTACATGTAGCCTTTGCCTTTCCCTGTACAGTCCCTCCTCCAGTGCCTCCGCATATTGTCTGTCCACCCTCAAAAGTTCTTTCAGCAACCGCTCCCTTTCCCTACCCTCCTGCTTTCCTTTATGTGCCCTGATAGATATCAGCTCCCCTCTAACCACTGCCTTCAACGCCTCCCAGACCACTCCCACCTGAACCTCCCTATTGTCATTAAGCTCCAAGTACCTTTCAATACACCCCCTCACCCTTAAACATATCCCCTCATCTGCCAATAGTCCCATATCCATTCTCCAGGGCGGGTGCTGTTCTTTTTCCTCCCCTATCTCCAGGTCCACCCAATGTGGAGCGTGGTCCGAGATAGCTATAGCCGTGTACTCCATCCCTGTCACCTTCGGGATCAGCGCCCTTCCCAAAACAAAAAAGTCTATCCGTGAATATACTTTATGGACATAGGAGAAAAACGAGAACTCCTTACTCCCATGCCTGCTAAATCTCCAGGGGTCTACTCCTCCCATCTGCTCCATAAAGTCCTTGAGCACCCTAGCTGCAGCCGGCCTCCTCCCGGTCCTGGACCTCGATCTGTCCAGCCCTGGGTCCAGCACCGTATTGAAGTCTCCCCCCATTACCAACTTTCCCGCCTCTAGGTCCGGGATACGTCCCAACATACGCCTCATAAAATTGGCATCATCCCAGTTCGGGGCATATACGTTCACTAGAACCACCGCCTCCCCTTGCAATCTGCCACTCACCATCACGTATCTACCCCCACTATCCACCACTATGGTCTTTGCCTCAAACAGTACCCGTTTCCCCACTAATATAGCCACCCCCCTGTTCTTTGCGTCTAACCCCGAATGAAACACCTGCCCCACCCATCCTTTGCGTAGTCTGACCTGGTCTATCAGTTTCAAATGCGTCTCCTGCAACATAACCACATCTGCCTTTAATTTCTTTTGGTGTGCGAGTACCCGTGCCCTTTTAATCGGCCCGTTCAGCCCTCTCACATTCCACGTGATCAGCCGGGTTGGGGGGCTCTTTACCCCCCCCTTGTCGACTAGCCATCCCCTTTTTTAATCCAGCTCCTCACCCGGTTCCCACGTAGCCGTATCTCCCCCCGACGGCGCCCTCCCGCCTCGACCACCCCACCCCGTACCAGCTCCCCCTTCTCCCCAGCAGCAGCAACCCAGTTAACCCCCCCCCCCCGCTAGATCCTTTTCTAGCGTACTTGGACCCCCCATGTTGCTCCCAGAAGTCAGCAAACTCTGGCTGACCTCGGCTTCTCCCCGTGACCTCGGCCCCCACTGTGCGAGGCCCCCTCCTTCCTGCTTCCCTGTTCCCGCCATGATTACCATAGCGCGGGAACAAAGCCCGCGTTTCCCACTTGGCCCCACCCCTAATGGCCGGCACCCACAATTCCTCATCCTCCCCCCCCCTCCCCCACGAAATGGGGAAGAGAGAAATGTTACAGGGTCGCAAGATTAACAAGTTGAGAGATCATCCCTTCCCCCTGTAGCGCACAAAGACTCACGAGAGACTAATAGAGATGAAGTCGATGAGGCTTTATTAAGCGTGACTTGTTCCCCGCAGTTCAGTAACAGACTGGCCTGCGGGGGAGAACTCCTGGTTCTTATACTCCGCCTTCAGGGCGGAGCTAGAGGTCAACAGCCAACCAGGACCCGGGATCTGTCAGCCAATGACATCACGGCTTCACAGTCCCACATGACCCCTAATGCATACTACCACACCCCCTTTTTCCCCCCCTTCACCCCACGTAATCACCCCACCACTTTGTCCCAAACGTTCTTTTTCTGGCCTCCACAATAAATGTCCACGCCTCTTCTGCCGTCTCAAAGTAGTGGTGCTTCCCTTGGTGTGTGACCCACAGTCTTGCCGGTTGCAACATTCCAAATTTGACCTTCCTTTTGTGAAGCACCGCCTTGGCCCGATTAAAACTTGCCCTCCTTCTCGCCACCTCCGCACTCCAATCTTGTTATACGCGGATCACCGCGTTCTCCCACCTTCTGTTCCGAGTTTTCTTCGCCCATCTGAGGACCATCTCTCTGTCATTATATCGGAGAAATTTCACCACTATGGCTCGAGGTATTTCTCCAGCCCTCGGTCTTCGCGTCATAACTCGATAAGCTCCCTCCACCTCCAACGGGCCCGTCGGGGCCTCCGCTCCCATTAGCGAGTGAAGCATCGTGCTCACATATGCCCCGACGTCCGCCCCTTCTGCACCTTCGGGAAGACCAAGAATCCTTAAATTCTTCCTCCTCGCATTATTCTCCAGCACCTCCAGCCTTTCCACACACCTTTTGTGTTGTGCCTCGTGCATCTCTGTCTTCACCACCAGGCCCTGTATTTCATCTTAATTTTCAGCGGCCTTTGCCTTCACGACCCGAAGCTCCTGCTCCTGGGTCTTTTGCTCCTCCTTTAGCCCTTCAATCGCCTGTAATATCAGGGCCGGCAGCTCCTTCTTCATCTCCTTTTTAAGTTCTTCCACACAGCGCCGCAGGAACTCTTGTTGGTCAGGGCCCCATACTAGACGGCCACCTTCCGACGCCATCTTGCTTTGTGCTTGCCTTCCTTGCCGCTGCTCTAGAGGATCCTCCGCAATCCGGCCACTTTCCTCTCCTTTTTCCATCCGTGTCCAGGGGGAATTCCCTTCTGGTTTACCGCACAGTGTTTTTAGCCGTTAAAATTGCCGTTGGGGCTCCTATTAAGAGCCCAAAAGTCCGTTCCACCGGGAGCTGCCGAAACGTGCGACTTAGCTGGTCATCGCCGCACCCGGAAGTCTCCTTACAGGCCTTGATGACGGTCCAAGATGTGAGGTCAGAGCTTCACGACTTCAGGGTAATTGGAGAAATAATCAATAATCAACACGTAGTCACGATCATTCGCACGAAAGAGGTCGATGCCAACCTTGGACCACGGGGAGGTCTCGATTTCATGCTGCTGGAGCGTTTCCTTGCTCTACGCTGGCTGGAAGCGTTGACAAGTCGCACAGTTGAGGACCATGTTCGAGATGTCCTGGCTAATACCGGGCCAGTAGACAGCCTGCCTGGCTCTGCGTCTGCACTTCTCGACGCCCAGGTGTCCCTCATGGATTTAGCGGAGCACCAAGCTCTGGATACTGAGTGGAATGACAATCTGGTCCAGCTTGAGGAGGATACCATCAATCACCGTCAGGCCGTCCTTTACATTGTAAAATTGAGGGCACTGCCCTTTCTGCCAGCCATTGGCGAGGTGGTGCATGACACGCTGCAAGAGGGGGTCTTTGGCTGTCTCCTCGCGGATATGAACCACTTCTCATCAGATGCCGGGAGGGTGCTAGCACACAGCTGCACCTGTAATTCAATCTGCTGGATGATTTCCAGCGGTTCACTAGGCAATGTGATGGAGCGGGACAATGCATCAGCGCTGATGAGCTCCTTGACAGGCGTGTACACTAAGTCAAAATCGTACCTTCTGAGTTTGAGGAGGATGCGCTGCAACCGAGGCGTCATGTCGTTCAGGTCCTTGTGGATAATGTGGACCAGAGGCCTATGATCCGTCTCGACAGTGAATGTCGGCAGGCCGTAGACATAGTCGGGAAACTTGAGAATGCCAGTGAGGAGACCCAGGCATTCTTTCTCTATTTGCGCATACCTTGTTTCGGTGGGCGTCATGGCCCTCGATGCATTATCTACCGGTGCCCAGGATGAAGCAGCACCGCACCGATGCCACCCTGGCTCACATCTGTTGAGATCCTTGTCTCCCTGTCTGGGTCGTAAAATGCCAAGACGGGTGCAGTGGTGATCTTGGCTTTCAGCTCCAACCACTCTGCCTGATGTGCTGCCTTCCACTCAAAGGCAGTGGACTTTTTTACCAGGTTTCGTAGGGCCATGGTGTGTGAGGCCAGGTTTGGGATGAACTTGCCCAGAAAATTGACTATGCCCAGGAAGCGCAACACCGCCTTCTTGTCTTCAGGGACCTTCATGGCGATGGCCTTGACCTTGTCTGTGTCCGGGCGCACGTCCTGCTGAGAGATCTGGTCACCTAGGAACTTGAGTGTCGACATGCCAAAGCAACATTTGGCCCTGTTCAGCTTCAGGCCATTGTCATGGACACGGCGGAATACCTGCTGGAGACGGGAAACATGCTCTTCAAGGGTTGCGGACCATATGATGATGTCGTCCACGTACACATGAATCCCTTCAATGCCCTCCATCATCTGCTCCATGATGCGATGGATGATCTCCGATGCTGAGACAATGCCAAACGGCATGTGATTTTAGCAGTATCTGCCAAACGGTGTGTTGAAGCCTTCTGCTGGACTCATCCAGCTGGATTTGCCAAAATCCATGTGACGCATCTAACTTGGTGAAAAAATGTGCATGTGCCATCTCACTGGTGAGTTCCTCCCGCCTAGGGAGGTAGTGTTCACGCATTATATTCTTATTGAGATCCTTGGGATCAATGCAGATGCACAGGTCTCCCGAAGGCTTTCTAACACATACCATCGAGCTGACCCAGTCAGTCGGTTTGGTTACCTTGGAAATGATGCCCTGTTGCTGCAGATCCTTGAGCTGTGCCTTCAGACGCTCCCTCAGCGGAGCCAGGACCCGGCGTCGCGCGTGGACAACTGACTTGGCATCAGGCCATAGCGGAATCTTGTATCGATATGGCAGCGTGCCCATCCCGTCGAACGCATCCGGATACTGAGTGAGGATGTCGTCAATGCCGGCCTGAAGATCCACATTGGAGGATGTCGTTGTGTAAACCCACTGCATGAGGTTCAGCTGCTTGCAGGCATGTGCGCCAAGTAGGGAAGCCCTGTCTGGCTTGACAATTTCAAAACGTCACCGTGCATGGGTGCTCCGGTTGGAGACAAGTAGATGGCAGGATCCCAGTGCCGTGATGGCATTTCCGTTGTAGTCCAGGGGCCTGCAGGCTGCTGGAAGGATCTTGGGGGGCTTCTTGATGCGTTTGAAATCTGCCTGTGAGAGGAGGTTGGCAGAAGCACCTGTGTCCAGCTTAAACTGGATGGAGCAGTGGTTGACCTGCATCACCGCACGCCATTCATCCGCAGAATCCACAGCGAGGATGGATTGAATTTATGATGAGTCGGATGTGGCATATTCACATTTGGTAATGGTGCCCACACAGTAGGCGGAGTCCAGGCATTCTTCCTCTGGAACCGTTGTGCTGCCAGGATCAGAATCCTGTAATCATTGTTGCACACTCTGAACGCGCCGTAGTCGGAATTGGGGGCGCTGGCCCCTGACTGGTGGTGCAGACCTGCACAAGGCTGCATAGTGTCCAGGCTTCCCGCAGTTTAAACATTGCCTGCCTCTTGTAGGGCAGTGTTTCTTTAAGTGGGCGTTGCCGTAGTTCGAGCGCGTCATGTCGTCGGCGTCCTGACGCTCCGCGCGCGTCGCACATGCACAGTGCGGGTGTCAGCCGCTTCGTTATCCTGCTCGCATCGCGCATGCGTGGGGCCCCGGGAAAAGCACGCAAAATGGCCGCTTTCATCAATGCTGAGGCCCTGCATCCGGGAGATGGCCTGCACACTCTCTGCCTTGTGGGAGGCAAGTTTCTAATTTTCAGCCGATTTATACTGGGCATAGCGATTTTTGGCGTGGTCATGCACTGTGCATGTTTCAATCGCGACTAGCAGTGTCATATGCTTGATCTTCAGTAGCTGCTCTCTCAGAGGATCAGAGTGAACTCCAAAAACTATTTGGTCTCTGATCATGGAGTCAGCAATCTCACCAAAGTTGCAGAACAGCGCTAGCAGGCGGAGGTTAGTTAAGAAAGAGTTGAAAGATTCGTCTATACCTTGTAGACGCTGTTTGAATATGTAGCACTCGAAGATTTCATTGGTGTCCACTTCACAGTGACTGTCAAACTTGTCCAGGATGGTCTGAAAGTTTGTCTTGTCCTGGCCTTCGGTGAAGTGAAAAGAGTTGAAGAGTTCGCTGGCTTGATCACCCGCTGTTGAGGGGAGAAGCGCGATCTTCATTGCATCAGACGCACCTACGAGGTCTGTACAGGAGAAACTTTTGCTTGAATGTCCGCCAGTTGGCACTGAGATTGCCGGAGGTCCTGAGCTGGTGAGGAGCCCGAATCTTCTCCATGGTGCCGGGATACATTCGCTGGTCGTCACGGAACGGACTGAGGTAAACCACCTAGATTAAGCAGTCTCCTGGTAGCATGTGGTGTTATGTACTCTGGGATAACACAGGCTGCAACTGGATGCAGCTTTAACCAAAAGATACTCCAGACCTTGAAGTTAGTTCAATCTGATTTATTGAACCAGTAGCACAGTTAGCACAGTTCTCTGAGTTCGACTCTCTGCTAACCTAAGTGTGGTTACTCTGTCTGACTGAACTAGACTAACTCTTAGCCACGTGCTGGAGGTGTGATACTGTACATACACCCTGACTCACTCTGTAGATGTTCATCAGTGGAAAGAGGCAGAGTGTGAGTGCCTCCTGCCTTTTATAGTGAGATACCACCCCTGAGTGTCCTGCCTGCTCATTGGTCATGTCCTGTTCTATGTATTTATTAGCTGCCTGTCTGTATATCATTATCTGCATGTCTGCATATCAAGACAGTCTCTGGGCAGATGCATTAAGCAGGGTCAACAAGTCCTCATCATACGCCAGGCTCAGCCTGATACAATTTAAGGTTGTTCACCGGGCACACATGATGGTGGCCCGAATGAGCAAGTTTTGGGGGACAGAAGACTGGTGTGCAAGGTGCGCGGGAGGGCCAGCGAACCATGTCCACATGTTTTAGGCATGTTCGAAGCTTAGGGGATTCTAGCAGGGGTTTGCAGACGTCATGTCCACAGGTGTTAAAAACACAGATGGCACCAAGTCCAGAGGTGGCGATTTTCGGAGTGTCGGAGTCCCCAGGAGTCCAGGGGTTGAGAGAGGCCAACGCCTTGGCCTTTGCCTCCCTGGTAGCCCGGAGACGAATACTGTTGGCATGGAGGGACTCAAAGCCCCCAAAATCAGAGAACTGGGTCAATGACACAGCTGGCTTTCTCAGTCTGGAGAAAATCAAGTTCGCCATCAGAGGGTCAATGCTAGGGTTCGTCTGGAGGTGGCAGCCGTTTGTCGACTTCTTCAGAGAAAATTAGCTGTCAGCGGAGGGGAGGGGGGTCTATTGTTAGTCTAGATTACTATTCTAGGAAGGTGGGACCTGTGAGGGAGGCAGAGGATCTTTGCACTATGTTTATAATTGTTTGTATATGGTTTACTGTTACTGTTCTAAAATCACAAATGCCTTAAGAAAATATTTTACAAAAAAAAATACTCCCGGTGTGGCCTCACCAACGTCCTACACAATCAGCGCCCCATACTTGGGGCTGTGACACACACAGCAACTTTCACCACAAGTGGATGTCTGAAGTGTTTTACGGCTGATTAAGTACTTTTTGAAGTGTGGTCACTGTAGGAATCTAGGAAATGCTAATGCGCGTCCTGCAAACTCCCACCTACGGCAATGTGGTACTGGCCTGATAACCTGTTAATCTGTTAATTGCGGGGCGTTAGGAGGTGGTCAGCAGCAGCAGCAACCCAGAGGGCGGCGGGGGGGGGGGGGGGGGGAAGGGGGGGGTGTACTTTGTGTTTTCTACTGTGTTTATTATTGCTGAATGGGGGGTTTGTATATTGGGGGAATTCGTGATGTAGTTGTAAGATGTTTATTTATGTGTTCTTTGTTTTTCTTTTTTCTGTAAGGGGGGGGTTTGTTGAAAATATGTAAAAATTTGAATAAAAATATTTCTAAAAAAAAAAAATTGGGAGATAAATAGGAGCCAGGACCCTGGAGAAAGATCCCTGCATTTCCTCTAAAGAGTGGCATGGAATTGATTACATCCACCCTGACGCAGCCTTGGACACACTGGCCGGATTTCTCCGGCCGTTGGGATTCTATTTTCCTGGCGGCTCCAATGGGGAAAACCCTCTGCCATCATGGCTGATGGGCCGGAGAATCCCGCCCCGTGTGTTCCACTCCCCTGTGCAAGCACCTCACAGAGGACAAGGTGAGGGTGGGACATGGAAGGGAGGGAAAGAGAAAATCCACATGAAAGTACATCCGACACCTTCACTCATCCAGCAGACACGAGGACTGAAGCCTGCCTGGTTGCCGAGGCGGCCCATCGTACTGCTTGCAGCCAATGGTGTGATGCCCTGGCTTGTACGAAAGCTGCTGTGACGTGCTTTATCTGAAATTCTGAGAAAAACTGTGGTTCATCGGCAGCTCGGGTTCCTCAGAACTCTCTATCAGCAAAAGGAGAGATCTGATTTCATAAGCCTGCACATTAAAGTTGTGCTTGCTTGTGGGTGGGTATGTCAAAAGCCTTTTCTGATGGCTGTGGTGAGGGGTGACGCACGGTTTGTTTGTCGCCGAGTAACTGCCAGCGCGGCAGACGGTTAGAAAACCTAATGGTTAGGATAGTACTTGGGTTCTGCGCCTGGTTTAGACACTTGCAAAGGAGAACGATTTCACTGTCTTTCAATTTTGCGACCCAATTCTACACCACCCTTACTGGAACTAGGCGGGGGGGGGGGGGCACAGTTTAAGAATAAAATAAGTTTACCGTTTACGATGGAGATGAGGAGAAACCTTTTCTCTCAGAGGGTTGTTAGTCTGCGGAATTCTCCTGTGGGTCTGGGTCATTGAATTTATTCAAGGCTATGTTTGACAGATTTTTGATAAACAAGGGAATTGAGGGTTGTTGGGGGTGGGGGTGGGGGGGAGTGGGGTGGGGGGGGGGGGGTGTTGACGGCAAAGTGAAGTTGAAATCACAACCAGATCAGCCTTGGTCTCACTGAATCGTGGAACGGGCTTGTGATAAATGGTTACTGGACCCTCAACATCATGTATGTGATGCCCCTTTAAGACCAGGTTTGGAGCCCTGGGGGACTCTGCCTCCGGCTCCGCCCACCAGGGAGTGGTATATAAGGTGACGCCCTATAGGCGGCACCCAGTAAGCACCCGTCTCGGCAACAGGCTAGTTCTCTGCTCGTTAAAGCCTTCATTTACCATTCTACACTCTCGTGTCGTTATTGAGGGTACTTCGTGGCTCAAGCATCTGAATGGCCCTCTCCTGCTCCTCGTGGTCTTCCTCGCAGCAGAGAGATAGTTAGGCCCTGCCTTGACATGTGAGATGGCTGAGAGTGAGTCGCAACCCGTTTGGCGTCCCTCCTCATTCTCATTTCTATTCAGCTGGATTTTCTGACCCGTTTCCCCACCGGCAAGACGAAGGCAAACCCCTGCGGCGGGTTCCCCGGCGGTGGGACGGGCAAAATGCCATGAACACTGGCGGAACAGGAAGATTCCGCCAGCAGTCAATGTCGATCCGCGGAGGGAAGGGGGGGGGGGGGTTGGCGGGGGAGACTGTTTCTGTTTCACACTGGATTTTATTGCCCGTTACTGATAGTGTGGGTCTGGAAAACACGGCGAGTCATTGTAAAGTCCTCGATGGGAGTGGGAAGTCCCGCCAGCAGAAACTTCCACCCAAAGTCACACAGAAGAATAATTACCCTCAACGAAAGAGAAAATGCTGGAAAATCTCAGCAAGTCTGGCAGCATCTGTAGGGAGAGAAAAGAGCTAACGTTTCGAGTCCGATGACTCTTTGTCAAAGCTAACAGACAGAGAAAGTGGGAAATATTTATACTGTGGAGTGAGAATGAAAGATGAGTCATAGCCACAGAAACCCAGGGAAACCGGGTGCTAACAGTAATAGTTCCAGTGAAGCGCAACACAAACTGGAGGAACAACATCTCATCTTCCGGTTAGGCCTTCCGGTCTCAACATCGAATTCAACAACTTCAGATGATCAGCTCTACCCCACCTCAACCCATTCGTTTTCATTTCATTTTAACTGTCTTTTACCATTTCTTTCTTTCTTAATATATATGTAATTCTTCCCCCCCCCCCCAATCTTATCCACCTTTCCTTCACCTTTCTCCTCTTTGCTTCCCCTTCTCCTCCCCTCACATCTACAGTTCATCCTCTGATGTTAGTTTCCCTGCTGTTTGGCCTTTCACATCTTTTGTCCTCTCTGGGGGCTGCCATTTGCACTCTTTCTCCTTGCTTTCTGTGGCCATTAGCACCCGGTTTGCCTGGGTTTCTGTGGCTATGACTCATCTTTCATTCTCAAATGCCTTCTGAAATGGAGGGCAGTTAGGGATGGGCAATAAATGCTATCCCAGCGAGTGACACCTATACCCCGAACTGAATTTTAAAAATGTTTCGATCCCCTTAACTAAGGAAGGGTATACTTGCCAAAGAGGGCGTGAAACAAAGGATCACCAAACCACACCCTGGGTTGGCGGGATTGTCCCATGATGAGAGAGTGAGGAGGCCAAGCTTGTATTCTATCAAGTTTGGAAGAATGAGGGGTGATCTCATTGCAGTGCACACAATGTTTACAAGGCTCATCAGGGTAGATTTTGAACGATGCTTTCCCCAGTTGGGGGTGGGGCAGATTATTGAGCCAAAGGGACACAGTCTCAGAATAAGAGGTAGACCACGTAAAACCTAGATGAGGAGAGATTTCTTCTCTCAAAAGGGTATCGAATCTTCAACATCAGAGGGCTGTGGAAGCTCAGTCAATGGGAATGTTCAAAGCAGAGGCTGATAGATTGCCAGATACCAATGATGTCAAGGGATACGGGCAGAGTGTGGGAAGATGGCAGGAGGTAGAAGATCGCCCATGGTCCAGATAAATGGCAGAGCAGACGTGAAGGGCCAAATGGGCCTACTTCTGATCCTATGTTCTTACTGGCACCACAGACTGGTGAAATCAGAGATCCTTCCACCATGTTTAACCCATAGCTCTCTTTAGGGTTGCCAACTGTGATTCAATGCAGTGCTGGAGGTTTCATCACATGACTTTGCCCATGCTCCAGCTGTTAATCAGCCAACATGTCCATCTTGTGACGTATGGCCTTCCGACACCAATTGGAAAGCAAAGATACTCACTTCCCAATTGGATGGTGCTTGAGTGTCAGATAAGCAGCCTTCCCCCCCACCCCCATTTGCAATATTTTTTTATCTGGTAATATTCAAAGAAAATGGCAAAAAATATAGTTTTTTAATGTCCCGATGCTTTTTCTGCAGGGTCGCACACAGCAATGTCCTGGAGATTGATCTTCAATCCCTGGAGACTCCAGGCCAATCCTGGAGGGTTGGCAACCCTAGCCCTGTTGCCTGTACCCCATCTTGCACCAGGTCCCATTCACCATCTTTCCTGTGCTCCCTGTCATGTATGGGGTCCTGATCTGGCCACACTTCGATTTTTAGATTCCCATTCCTCGTTTTCAACTCTCCCCATGCCCCCCCCCCCGCACCACCCCCCCCCCCCCCCCCCCCCCGCCCCGCACCCCAATGGCCATCTCCATCTCCTCCAGCCCCGCAACCCCCCAGGATCTCTGTGCTCCTCCAATCCTGGGCCTCTTTCCACATGCCTGGTCCTCACTCCGATATCTCGAGCGAGGTAGCAGCTGCAGCAAACGGACCCGCTAAGTTGCAAACTTGTTCAGCCTCGCTAAGTATTTATACAGCTGGCCGTCTCCGAGCAGCCTCCCTCTCTGGCGCGAGTCACGTCCGGTGAATCGGCAGTGCATTGAGCGCATTACAACAACAACTTATATTTACGACGCATCTCTCACGTAGGAAAACATCCCAAGGCACTTCACGGAAGGTCACAGCACAAAATTTGACACCGGGCCATATGAGGAGGTTATTAATAGCGTTCCGAAGAAGAATCATATTTGACTCAAAAGGTTTGCCGAAAATTGCCCGCCTGTTCCGATCCCTCCGACAACGGCTCGATGGGTCCGACCAATGGGAAGCCCTGTTGACAGTGGCGGGACCGGAATATCCCACCACCGCCCAGTGGCGGACCACCTCCGTTGCCACGAAACACGGCGCTGAGGAAGTGGGAATTCCTGCCCGAGAACTCTGCGTCTCTCTCTCCGCAGTACTGCCAGATTCACTGAGTGTCCCATACATATACAGATGGGTGTATCATATAAGGAGTCATTAGGACAGGTGGCCAAAGCCTGGTCAAAGAGCTAGGTTTGAATGTGTGGCTGGAAGGGGAAACTGAGATGGAGAGGCGGAGAAGTGTAGTGAAGGGGTTCCATGAGGTGAGATGGGACAGAAACTAAAGAAAGATGCAAATTCAGGGTTGGGCAAAGAGAGGCCTTCAAGGAAGTTTGGCCTGTAGGGATAATGGGAAGGGAAGGAAACAGCAAAGGCAGTGAATTGAATCCATAGAAGAATCTAGAGAATGCCTAAAGAGCAGAAGGAGGCCACTCGGCCCATCGAGCCTGCATGGACCCACTGAAAGGTCATCCTACCTAGACCCACTCTCCAGCCCTACCCCTGTAACCCCACCTAACCTGCACATCTCTGGACCCTAAGGGACAATTTATCATGCCCAATCCACCTCACCTGCACATCTTTGGACTTGTGGGAGGAAAGCGGAGCACCCGGAGGAAACCCACGCAGACACGTGGAGAACGTGCAGACTCCGCACAGACAGTCACCCAAGGCTGGAACCCCTGGTGCTGTGAGGCAGCAGTGCTAACCACTGTGCCACCATGCTGCCCATGCTGAATGGTCTTCACCTTAATGGCAAAGAAATCCATGAGGTCATCGCACTTATGATTGGAGGAGACAATGGAGGGTGGGGGAGGAGCCAATGGGGAGGGGCCAATGGGGGGTGGGGGAGGAGCCAATGGGGGGTGGCTATAAGAAGACAAAAAGTGGGGACTGGTTAGGTGGCTAGATGGCTAGTGTGTGCTGCAGAATAATACCCGTGGTGTAGATTCAACCCCTGTTGTGGTCCTGGAGGCTTATAAAGGCTTCTATTTGTTCCATGCTTGGAAGTGGTGCCCCTCAACTGTATATAACCAATTGTGTCTCTCTAATTAAGGGTGACGACTATGGTTACTTACCTTATATGGTAGCGACGTTGGGTATTATCTTTACCTTACTGGGTGATCTTTGAATAGTGGGCAGTTTTAGCGGTGGAGTGCATTGCCAATATACTTCAAATGGTCCAACCAGATCTGGAAATGAATGGATAAACTATTCCAGTGTTTTTAGGCATTGGATGGGTGATCCAACCAACGCAGATATTGGAGGATTGCGACTCTGGCCTTTCCAATGCAAGCAGAACGGCCATCCTTATAGTGGGGGTGTTCATTCAGATTGGGAGTGGGGGCCAGCTCCTGATGGATCTAAGTGATTGCCCCTGGATTTGTTAAGGTTGGCCTTGCAGGCTACTGTGTCTGCAGAGATCGGCAACAGGTAAATTGGACTTGTTTTCACCCACCACCTCCCTTATTATTGGTCAGGCTCTCTCAACACCACAGAAAATGGGATGATTCATCATGGAAAATCAAAGCCGTTGCTTCCACATCTGGATCTGTAAAGTTGCTGGCAGCCCTGGGAAATACGGCATTAATTTGCTATAAGCGATGGCTTGTCTTGCTCCAGATGTTGTCCTTGGTTCAATGGGTAACCAGAAAGTTCAGAACTCCAGGGACTTTGGAACACATTGGGCGGAATTCTCCGTACCCCGCCCCCGGTTTTTGCGATGGAATCGGGGCGGCGCCTGTTTTCGGATGTCCCCCCCCCCCCCCCCCCCCCAAAACGGCATCATCGAGCAGCACGCCACACACCATTGGGATGACCTCAGGACGTTACCTGAAGGCCCTTCTGCCGATGCGGCGCCCTCGATGGGCTGAGTTCCCGACCGTGCGGGGGACATGTGGTTTCAGCGGTCGGGAACCCGGCGTGGTGGCTGCGGGCTACGTCCAGCGCTGCCGACGGTCAGGCGGGAGTCGTGCTGCTGGCCAGGGGGGCTTCGGCGAGGGCTGGGGGGGGGGGGGGGGGGGGGACTGGAGTGGGGTGGCCCGGAGGGTGGCGAGGGGGTGTCCAGGGCGGCATTATCTGGCAGGTCGAGTCCGCGCACCGCCGGCTCAATGTTGTACGGCGCGACCATTGCAGGCTGCCGCCATGCGCATGCGTGGCCACGGAACCGGCAATTCTCCAGATGTTTATATCGGGAAGGCCGTGCGTTTTACATGCTGCTAGACCCTCATCAGTCAGAGGATCGGTGCTGGGGCCTCACCAGTTTTTCCCACGGAAAACGCCACGGATCCTCCGGACATAGCCCCAAAATCGGTGAATCCAGCTCATTATGCTCCCAGCGCAGCTCTGAGGGAGAGTTCAGATGGATGTACATGACACTACGAAATAAGTACGAAGTCTTACAACACCAGGTTAAAGTCCAACAGGTTTGTTTCGATGTCACTAGCTTTCGGAGCGCTGCTCCTTCCTCAGGTGAATGAAGAGGTATGTTCCAGAAACACATATATAGACAAATTCAAAGATGCCAAACAATGCTAGGAATGCGACCATTAGCAGGTGATTAAATCTTTACAGATCCAGAGATGGGGTAACCCCAGGTTAAAGAGGTGTGAATTGTCTCAAGCCAGGACAGTTGGTAGGATTTTGCAGGCCAGATGGTGGGGGATGAATGTAATGCGGCATGAATCCCAGGTCCCGGTTGAGGCCGCACTCATGTGTGCGGAACTTGGCTATAAGTTTCTGCTCGGCGATTCTGCGTTGTCGCGCGTCCTGAAGGCCGCCTTGGAGAACGCATACACGGAGATCAGAGGCTGAATGCCCTGGAATGCTGAAGTGTTCCCCGACTGGAAGGGAACATTCCTGCCTGGTGATTGTTGCGCGATGTCCGTTCATTCGTTGTCGCAGCGTCTGCATGGTCTCGCCAATGTACCACGCTTCGGGACATCCTTTCCTGCAGCGTATGAGGTAGACAACGTTGGCCGAGTCGCACGAGTATGCAACGCGTACCTGGTGGGTGGTGTTCTCACGTGTAATAGTGGTATCCATGTCGATGATCTGGCACGTCTTGCAGAGATTGCCATGGCAGGGTTGTGTGGTGTCGTGGTCACTGTTCTGAAGACTGGGTAGTTTGCTGCAAACAATGGTTCGTTTGAGGTTGCGCGGTTGTTTGAAGGCAAGTAGTGGGGGTGTGGGGATGACCTTGGCAAGATGTTCATCGTCATCAATGACGTGTTGAAGGCTGCGAAGAAGATGTCGTAGTTTCTCCGCTCCGGGAAAGTACTGGACGACGAAGGGTACTCTGTCGGTTGTGTTCCATGTTTGTCTTCTGAGGAGGTCGGTGCGGTTTTTTGCTGTGGCGCGTTGGAACTGTCGCTCGATGAGTCGAGTGCCATATCCCGTTCGTACGAGGGCATCTTTCAACGTCTGTAGATGTCTGTTGCGCTCCTCCTCGTCTGAGCAGATCCTGTGTATACGGAGCGCTTGTCCATAGGGGATGGCTTCTTTAATGTGTTTAGGGTGGAAGCTGGAGAAGTGGAGTATGGTGAGGTTATCCGTGGGTTTGCGGTAAAGCGAAGTGCTGAGGTGACCGTCCTTGATGGAGATGAGTGTGTCCAAGAATGCAACTGATTTTGGAGAGTAGTCCATGGTGAGTCTGATGGTTGGATGGAACTTATTAATGTCATCGTGTAGTCGTTTCAGTGATTCTTCGCCGTGGGTCCAAAGGAAAAAAATGTCATCGATGTATCTGGTGTATAACGTCGGTTGAAGGTCCTGTGCGGTGAGTAGGTCCTGTTCAAACTTGTGCATGAAGATGTTGGCGTATTGGGGTGCGAATTTGGTCCCCATGGCTGTTCCGTGCGTCTGGATGAAGAACTTGTTGTCGAAGGTGAAGACGGTGTGATCGAGAATGAAGCGGATGAGTTGCAGAATTGCGTCTGGAGATTGGCAGTTGTCGGTGTTGAGTACTGAGGCTGTTGCAGCAATGCCGTCGTCATGGGGGATGCTGGTGTAGAGTGCAGAGACGTCCATTGTGACGAGGAATGTTCCTGGTTCAACTGGTCCATGGGTGCTGAGTTTCTGTAGGAAGTCCGTCGTGTCGCGACAGAAGCTGGGTGTACCTTGTACGATGGGTTTCAAGATGCCCTCGATGTAGCCAGAGAGGTTCTCACACAGGGTCCCATTGCCTGAAACGATAGGGCGGCCTGGTGTGTTGGCCTTATGTATTTTCGGGAGGCAGTAGAGATCTCCAATGCGGGGAGTACGTGGGATGAGAGCACGTAGGGTCCGCACAGGCCACATCATGACTACGAAATAAGAGCAGGAACCGGCCACTCGTTCCCCTTGAAAAGGAGCAGGGGAATTCCTCATGGTCACCCAACACCGCGAAAAACAATTGATCTGACCACTTATCTTGATGTTTGTGGAACTTTACTGTCGGCGAATAAACTGCCACATTTCCCTGCGATACAACAGCAACTCTATACTTCAAATAAATATTCTGGACGGGCATCATTGCAGCCATGGTGGGAACATTTGGAGAGCCGCAAATGCTTTCCAAAATTTCCCATTCTCGCCCACGGCGATGCCCGCCGGTGCCGGGACCAGAATAGCCCAGCCTTCTACAGCTATGAGCTCGGGGGCCGTGGAAGGCACTACCCAAATGCAAAGTCGCTCTTTGCCCCCTTGAGGGCTCACCTCTGCAGGGTTGCAGTGATGTAAATGCCGCCCTAGTTCTGGCGCTAAAATCAGCAGTAGGGATCTTCGAACTGGGCAACGGTGTTTTCAAGCACTTGACAGTGTGGCCGTGCATGGTGAACACAGTCTGCCTTGGTTCAGGCCATTTCAGGTCAATGCATAAACATCGCAGCTAGTTAGCAGGCCTCCTCAAACAGGGTGTAAGCTCGTTCCTGAGTTAAGAGCACAGGGGAGTGAGCCTTTCTCCTCTTCTGGGCTGTCTCGCTTGCGCTGCAAATAAATTGTGATCATTCTATGAGGCCGGCGGGAATATCTGACACCAGAATGTAATGCACACGGATTGGAGAACACGCATCGTGTAGGCAAATAATCTGAACATGTTCAGCCGTTAAAGTCACGGGTGAACAGAGATGGAGGAAGCTTACGTTAATTAAAATAAATTGTAGAACGTTTCCGCAATGTAAGCTGGAAATCCACACAGGCCTGACAGCATCTGGAAAGACAACAGTTTTTTGGAGAGTTGCCCTTTCTTGAAAGTAACAGAGAAGAGCGGGTCCCTTTTATACAGTACCTTCTATAAGCGCTCAACCAGCAACGATGTGCGATCACTGTCGCGCTGCACTGTGCAAAGCGCATTCAAATAAATGTCCATTTCGCCCAATTTAATTTCTGGGCTAAATGTTGACCAGGACACAGGGTGGCCACTGCTATCATGGGATACTTTTAACAAAATTATTTGATGCGATGTGGATGTTGCCAACTGGGCCATGTCATGTGAGAGCACCTTTAAGAAATGGGTGTTCATCAAATAGTTGTAGTGGATGTACCTTTAAGAAATGGGGTTATCAAATAGCTGCAGTGATGTCAGAGTGTGGGTGGAGCTGGGCTGTTTGTCTGCTTTTACTTTCGCTTTGGGCAGGGAGCTACAGGGTGTGTTTGGTTTCGTTTTGCAGATTGGGAGCTGCACCCAGCAAAGCCAGGCATAATTCTGATTTATTTCTGCATGAAAGGAATGTCTCAAATCACTTGCTAATTTAAAAGTGATAACTGCTCTCAGTAGAGAATTTAAACCTGATGGCTGTGTTGAAGAGAGTATTTGGCTTATGGATGTTGCAAGGAAAGATTATGGGTTACTTATAGAGTACTGTATTCTTTGGGGGGGCTATTTGATTTGATAGTTGCTAAGATGTTTACCGTGTGTGTTTAAAAATGTTAACTGGATTCATAGAATAAACATTGTTTTTGTTTAAAAATACTCTTAGATCTCTGTTGCATCATACCTGTAAAGTGGGACCTTGTGCTCCCCATAACCAAAATCTATTTAAAGTTATGGGTCAGGTGAACTCCATGATGTACTTTGGGGTTCTCTAAACGCTGGCCCGTAACAACCAACATTTATTGCCCTTGAGGGGGCAATTCAGAGTCAAACACATTGCTGTGGGTCGGGAGTCACATGTAGGCCAGGCCAGGTAAGGACGGCAGATTTCCTTCCCTAAAGGACGTTAGTGAACCAGATGGGTTTTTATGACAATCGACAATGGTTTCATGGTCATCATTAGACTTTAATTCCAGGTTTTTATTGAATTCAAATTTCACCTTCTGCCATGGTGGGATTTGAACCAGGATCCCCAGAGCACCTCTACTCCCGGCGCTTGTCAATGGATTTCCCATTGGAACCACCCCATGCCGCCGGGAAACCACGGGGGGGAGAGGGGTACGCAGCCAGCGGGAACAAAGAATCGCGCCGCCCGTGAACAGCTGGAGAATTCCGCCCCAGGTCCTGGGGTAGGACTCGAACCCACAACCTTCTGAATCAGAAGTGACAGCGCTGCCAACTGAGACACGGCCGGACAGTGGTCACTTATGCAGAAGATCGAAATAGAGGCAGTAAAAACAACTTACATTTAAATAGCACCTTTAACCTAATGAGACATCCCAAGATGCTTCACAGGAGCTTTCTAGAACAAAGTATGACACAGAGCCACTAAAGGAGATATTAGATCGGATGAAGAAAAGCTTGGTCAAAGAGGCAAGTTTTATGGATGTCTTAAAGGAGAGGCGGAGAGGTTTAGGGAGAGAATATCAAAGCCCGGGACCCAGGCAAGGTGCAGCCACTCATGGAGGGACACTTCTAATTGGGCCAGAATGAGATATCTCAGAGTGTTGTGCAGTTGGAAACGATTGCAGGGATCGGACGAGGTGAGGCCATGGAGGGATTGGAAAACAAGGGTGAGAATTTTAAAACCAACATGTTGCCTGACCAGTTGTCAATGCAGGTCAGTGGGCCCGTGGCTCTCTGCGAGTTAAGGCAGAACCAACAGAGTTTTGGATGGCCTGAAGTTTGCGGAGGGCAGAATGGGGGAGACCAGCCAGGGGTGTGTTGGGATGACCCCGGTCTTGAGGCAACAAAGGCACGGGTGAAGGTTTCAGCAGTAGATGAGCTGAGGCAGGCGAGGTTACGTGATGGTACGGAGGCCTGGGTGGTGGCACAAATGAGGTTAGAAGCTTGTCCCGGGATAAGCTACCAATAAATCCAGAGAAATGTCTTCACCAGAAAGTGTTGGACTGTGGAACTTGCTGCTACATGGAGTAATCGAGACAAATAGCACAGGTGCATTTGTAATGGAATGCTGGATAAACACGTGAGAGCGAAAAGAATAGAAAGATATGTTGGTGGGGTGGGACAAAACACAGAATCACAGCATCCCTACAGTGCACAAAGAGCCCCTCTGAAAGAGCACCTTACCTAGGCCCAATTTCACACCTTATCATTGTAACCGCACCTCGGGGCAATTTAGCATGGCCAGTCCACCAAACCTGCACATCGCTGGACTGTGGGAGGGAACTGGAGCACCCGGTGGAAACCCACGCAGACACGGTGAAAACGTGCAAACTCCACACAGACGGGCGGCACGGCGGCGCAGTGGTTAGCACTACTGCCTCGCGCCGCTGAGGTCCCGGGTTCGATCCCGGCTCTGGGTCACTGTCCCGTGTAGAGTTTGCACATTCTCCCCGTGTTTGTGTGGGTTTTGCCCCCACAACCCAAAGACGTGCAGGGTAGGTGGATTGGCCACGCTAAATTGCCCCTTACTTGGGAAAAATGAATTGGGTACTCTAAATTTATAAAACAAAACTCCACACAGACTGCAACCCAGGATCGGAATCGAAGCCGGGTCTCTGGAGCGGTGAGGCAGCAGTGTTAACCATTGTGCCAGTGTGCCACCAATGTTCAATGGGAACCAAAGCAACAGGTCGGCATGTGAGGAGAAGGTCGAGGTTCATCGGATGAGCAGGCAGGGTCAGTCTAACCACTACAGAGGGGAAAGGAAACATAAAAAAATCAAAATGAAAGGTGACCGCGGGAGTGGAAGTTGGGAATGAGGCTGAGTGTTGCCAGAGATTAATAAAGGAGGTCAGAATGTGTGAAAAGCGTTGTGCACAAGAAAATACTGCAAGGGAAAGACAAGTCAGTAGGACATATTTAAAACCTTATACCTAAATGCCCGCAGTATTCGGAATAAGGTCAATGAGCTGACAGCACAAATAGAGACAAATGGGTATGATCTGGAGGGGATCACTGAAACATGGTTGCAGGGGGACCAGGACTGGGAGTTGAATGTCCAAGAGTAGTCAGTATTCAGAGGGAGAATGCAGAATGTCCAATTCACCTAACAAGCACGTCTTTCGGGACTTGTGGGAGGAAACCAGAGCACCCGGAGGAAACCCACGCAGACTCTGGGAGAACGTGCAGTCTCTGCACAGACAGTGACCCAAGCTGGGAATTGAACTCGGGTCCGTGGCGCTGTGAAGCAACAGTGCTAACCACTGTGCTACCTTGCTGCCCAATTTACAGGCTCCCAAGCAATACTTCCAAAAGTGGGGAATTTGGCAGATGGAATTTAATGTGGATGAGTATGAGGTTATCCATTTTGGCAAAAACATTAAAGGCAAATTATTATTCAAATGGAAGACAGATTCAAAATGCGTCTGGGCAGAGGGACCTGGGTGGCTTTGTTCATGAATCACAGAAAGTGGGTTTGCAGGTACAGCATGCAATAAAAAAAGCAAATGGAATGTTAGTGTTTATTGCAAAAGGACTGGAGTATAAAAGTAGAGAAGTGTTGTTGCAATTGTATAGAGTGTTGATGAGACCACATCTGGAGTATTATGTCCCGTTTTGATCTCCTTATTTGAGGAAGGATGTGGTGGCATTGGAGGTTCACCAGATTGATTCCGGGGATGAAAGGGGAGACATATGAGGAGAGATTAAACAGTTATACACTGATAAAGTAAGCGTAGACCTTGGGCTAGATTCTCCGTTCGGCCGCGCCCGGTTTCTGGTTCAGCACGCCGGTGGGATGCTCCTTTTCGCCGGCTGGTGAATGGGGTTTCCCATTGTGGGGCAGCCCGACGCCGTCGGGAAACCCCTGGGCTGCCGGCAAAATGGAGCATCCCGCCGGCGGAGAATCCAGCAGCAAATGATCCCCCTTGTGGGACAATCTAGAATGAGAGGTCACAGATATAGGTTGAGAGGCAGTAGATTTAGAACTGAGATGAGGAGGAACTACTTCTCGCAGAGGTGGTGAATTTGTGGAACTCGCTGCACCAGCATGCCGTGGAGTCCGAATCATTAAATGGTTTCAAGAAGGAGATAGATATATTTCTGATTTTTAAAATGTGGGTGAAAGGGATATGGGGGACAGGGAGGTGTATTTGAGACCAGGAAGAGATCAGCCATGATCTGATTGAACGGCGGCGGAGCAGGCTCGAAGAGCTGGATTTCCTACATCTGCTCCTAGCTCCGATGTTCCTATGTGCGGCCCAAATGGGTTGAGTGGGTATGGAGCATAAATGCCAGCCATGTCCTGTTGCGTTGAATGGCCTGTTTCTGACTTGTACAATCTATGTAATCCTCTAAAAGTGCTGCCACTGAGTAAATGATGAAGAGTCAGATCATGGCTGACCTATACCTCAACTCCATTTATGCATCTCTGCTCCATATTATTATTTGTTTTAATTTGGAGTATCCAATTGTTTTCTTTTCCCAATTAAGGGACAAGTTAGCTTGGCAAGTCCGCCTACCCTGCACACCTTTTGGGTTGTGGGGGTGAGACCCACGCAGATACAGGGAGAATGTGCAAACTCCACCCGGGGCTGGGATCGAACCTGGGTCCTCGGCGCCATGAGGCAGCAGTGCTAACCACTACACCACCGTGCCGTCCTTCTGCTCCATATCCATTGATTCGCATTACTCAACAAAATTCAATCACTCTCTGTCCTGAAATTTTCATTGGCCCAGCATATGCAGAATTTTAGGGAATAAGGTTCCAGATCTCTACTTCCCCTTATTACGATCCCAGACCAGATTCAACAGTTAATAGGATACCGGACAGAAACCCCAATATTTTATTTGATTTTGTAAGACTGTGAGAAAGGATACTTCATTCCAGGAGTGATTCCACACACAAATAGGGATGCGATATATTAAAACAAACTTTATTATTGACAGTATTAAACTAACTTTAACAGCTCATAAAATATAGCTTACAATTACCAGTTAAATAATCCTTAACATTAAAGTGAAACACTTTAACCCCATAACTCTACCTTTTTTTATCTCCAATCATGCAAAACCCATCACAGGTCAAAACCCACAACCTCTGGATAAAGAATTCCTTTCAAACACTGCTTGAAAAGAGAGAGAGGGAGATGGTCGCCCTGAACTCTTACACCACGGGGTCCTTCAAGGCACCGAGTGGGAACCTGTCTGGGATCTCGCAGGCCTCGGTAGACAGGTGCATCCGTGCCATCACGGAGGCCCCAACCAGGATGCCGGGGGGCAGGCTTCGCCGCCATTGTAGGGATGCCCGACATCCAGGGGTGATCAATGGGATGCATGTACCCCTGGAGCACCAGTCCATGACGGGCCGGTCTTCACAAACCGAAAAGGGGTCCACTCGATGATCGTGCAGCTGGTGTGTGACGATACCTGGGCACTGTGCACAACGCCTTCATCCTGGCACACTTGACGGTTCCTGACGCTATCAGTCATGGCTGTAATATGACACCGTTCCGAAGGCCACAGACCGATGTGGAGACCCGCTACAACGACGCCCATGCAGTGACCAGGGTGTGGTCGAGCTGTGCATTGGTGTTCTACAAATGCGGTTCAGGTGCCTGAACCACTCTGGAGGGGCCCTCCAATATAGTGCTAGGTGAATCTCCCACATTCTGGTGGCCTGCTACATCCTCTACACTATCACTCAGCAGAGGAGGGGATTTACTGGAAATGCTGGAGGAGGGGATGTACACCAGGCCTCGTCCGACGAGGAGGATGCGCAAGATGGCCAGGATGGGCAGGGCATGGGGCCCAGGCTGGCGCAGGAGGCCACACAATATATGCACCAGGGCCTGGAGTGCCCGGGGTGGAGGATGATGCTCTGCAGTGAGCTCTGGTACTCCGCATAGTTTAACAACGTCTGACTCCTGCCGCTGTCCACTGTCTGCCTGGGTGATCCCTGCATGTGAGTTGGCCTTTCCATCACACAGTGCCATTGAATGCCTGGGGTGGCGGGGGTAGGGCACGGGTGGGAGAGGGGGGGGGGTTGATTGGGCGAGAGGAAGGAGGAGGGGCGGGATACCGGGGCAATAAGCGGGTCCGACCTGGGGTCCCCGGCCCATGACCACCTCCGCCGTCCGTGCTACAGCGATGCGGCTACAGCTTGTCAGCCTCTCGAGTGCCAATCCCGACTCCGTAGAATCAGATACGGTTTTTCATTGGAATCGATCAAGTTCCCCGTGGCACTGGTGCTTGCCCATTATCGGATCATGAGTTGCCCCAGGACTGGCACCAAATTAGTTGTCGTAAAAGTCCACCGATTCAGTGCCAGTGTCAGCACTTAGTTTCTGAAACAGAAAATTCCATCCAATGTCTCTAATTATCGACTCCCCAGGAATCATAACAAAAGCCCATTTGCCTCTCCTTTTAAACATAAACATGGGGCGGGATTCTCCCGCAATTGGCGGGGCGGCCCGTACCGTCACCAAGAGTGGCGCAAACCACTCTGGTGCCGTCCAGCCCGAATCCTCCGCACGTCTGGGGGCTAGGCCGGCGCTGGAGGGGTTGGCGCCGCGCCAACCAGCGCCGAAGGGCCGCCACCTGCCGCCGGGAGTTGGCGCATGGGTAGGACTGCCGGAGTGTTTCCTGCACATGTGCACGGGGTTTCTTCTCCACGCCGGCCGTGGCGGAGCCTTACAGAGGCCGGCGCAGAGGGAAAGAGTGCCCCCACGGCACAGACCCGCCCGCAGATTGGTGGGCCCGATCGCGGGCCAGGCCACCGTGGGGGCCCCCACCGGGGCCGGATCCCCCCCCCCCACCGAGGACCCCGCTAGACAGCCGACAAACCAGGTCCCGCCGGGATGGACCATGTCTAATCCACGCCGGCGGGACTGGCCGAAAACAGGCAGCCCTCAGCCCATCGGGGCCTGGAGAATTGCCGGGGGTGGGGCGCTGCCAACTGCCCCCAACCGGCGCGTGCGGTCCCCGCCCCCTTCCGAAAACCGGCGCCGGCGTCGGAGCGACGGGGCGGGATTCACGCCGCCCCCCGGCGATTCTCCGACCCCCAGCGGGGGGTCGGAGAATCCCGCTCATGGTTTGAAATACCGATGATCTCACTTTTACGACATCTTAATTGCACCCTTTTGTAGCCACTGTGTCTGTCTTTTCTTTTAAACCAGAATTTTTAACAAACCTTACTGCAGCAGAAACTAGTTGGATTGGATTGGATTGGATTTGTTTATTGTCATGTGTACCGAGGTACAGTGAAAAGTATTTTTCTGCGAGCAGCTCAACAGATCATTAAGTACATGAAAAGAAAAGGGAATAAAAGAAAATACATAATAGGGCAACACACGGTACACAATAAGCACCGGCATCGGATGAAGCATACAGGAGTGTAGTGTTAATCAGGTCAGTCCATAAGAGGGTCGTTTAGGAGTCTGGTGACAGTGTGGAAGAAGCAGTTTTTGAGTCTGTTCGTGCGTGTTCTCAGACTTCTGTATCTGGAAGAGTGAGTAAGCCGGGTGGGAGGGGTCTTTGATTATGCTGCCCGCTTTCCCCAGGCAGCGGGAGGTGTAGATGGAGTCGATGGATGGGAGGCAGGTTCGTGTGATAGACTGGGCGGTGTTCACGACTCTCTGAAGTTTCTTGCGGTCCTGGGCCAAGCACTTGCCATAGCAGGCTGTGATGCAGCCCGATAGGATGCTTTCTATGGTCACTTCTGCATGGATCTGAGCTTTATAACACAGTGCTGCATCTCCATCCCCTCTCCCATCAATGTTTACTTCCTGAAGCATGCTGCCCAAACCTGAAGGCAGTGCCCCAGGTGGAGAACTGGACAAGGCTGTATTCACCAGAGCCTGAATATTTCTTGCCATCCGATGAGTTGGTGGGGAACATTTCCTCTCCAGCTCTAACTGCCCCATAATCATTTCACGCCAAATGTTCACCAATTGGCAGGAGGTGGGACTTCCTCCACTCATTTGGGGAATCTCAATTCTACTGGCAAACAGCTCTCTAGTCCCAACAGCGACAGCAGATGCAGTGGACTGAAAAGGGAGTGCTTCAACTTGCCAGAGGCCAAGTCCCAGGACCGGACAACAAGGTACGTTTTGGGCATCCAAGGACATTGAGGGTACGGGAGGCTGGGGTGGGAGAGGGGGGGGCGGTGGTAGCGTGGCCCCTTTAAAGGGCAATCCTTCATGGGGCACGTGACCCACCCAGAGCCTATGGGTACAGAACATGCGAATTCCAACCTATCGGATGTCTAGGCGCAGACCTGGGTATTGGGGTATAATCAGAGTGAGATTGGGAGCCGCAGGAACTCGTCCTGTGTTGGAGTTCTACACTTCTGTATATAAAGTTTTCCTTTGTTAAATAAATCACTGTTGTGATTTAACATTGCCTCGTCGCTTTGTCTCACAAAGTGGGGGGAGGAACGGGGGGGGATCGGAGGGGGGGGGGGGAGGAATGGGGTGGGGGGGGAATGGGGGGGAGGAACGGTGGGGGGAGGGACGGGGGGGAGGAACAGGGGTGTGGAAAGAGGGCAATTGGGGTGTTGGAAGGCTGGGTGGGCTGTTGGAGGAGAGGCTGGGTGTGATGTTGGAGGAGAGGCTGGGTGGGGTGTTGGAGGAGAGGCTGGGTGGGGTGTTGGAGGAGAGGCTGGGTGGGGTGTTGGAGGAGAGGCTGGGTGGGGTGTTGGAAGAGAGGCTGGGTGGGGTGTTGGAGGCGAGGCTGGGTGGGGTGTTGGAGGAGAGGCTGGGTGGGGTGTTGGAGGAGAGGCTGGGTGGGGTGTTGGAGGAGAGGCTGGGTGGGGTGTTGGAGGAGAGGCTGGGTGGGGTGTTGGAGGAGAGGCTGGGTGGGGTGTTGGAGGAGAGGCTGGGTGGGGTGTTGGAGGAGAGGCTGGGTAGGGTGTTGGAGGAGAGGCTGGGTGGGGTGTTGGAGGAGAGGCTGGGTGGGGTGTTGGAGGAGAGGCTGGGTGGGGTGTTGGAGGAGAGGCTGGGTGGGAAGGGAGATCTAGCAGGTGGTCAGTGGGCAGAGAGAGAAGTGGGGGGGTGGGGGAATGCCTGAAGTTGGAAGGCCGTTTCTGATTGGGATGCACCCCCACTTCTTGCCAAAGGCCTCAGCCTGTTCATTTTCGAGCTTTCCCCACCCCAGGTAAATCCTCCTACCAATCTACAAATTGAGACTGCACAGGAAATGGTCCTAGTTGGCGACAAGTGTCTCAATTGGCCCATCTGAGGCCTTGCCTCCTGCCCTGTGTAAAACCGCTACGAGGTTGGGTGGTGCAGAACCCGGAGAGAATCCCATTTCTTCAATTCCCCCCCCTACCTTAAAGCCCACTGGCAGGGGGAGCATGAAACTCAGATCCAATTACCCCAGAATAACTCCTTGAAGTATCTCCATAGGATTCAGCCTGAGCTTCCGGCAGTGTCGCTCTCCCTCAGCGCAGCAGTGAAATATCAATGATCCAGCTCTTGTCTTGTATCCATGTCCTCCGGCTGCTGAGAAGTCAAGCTGAAGCTGGCACTTGTGTAATCCGGACATTGGTTGCAAAATTCTTAAAATGAGGGAAAGACAGAAGGTCCAGATTTCACACTTCCTCTCACCCTGTCGAAAAGCATTGGACAGATCTGTGTCACTATGGCGACAGTTCACCGTGACCTATTCTACCACCAAGGTCAGCTCGCCTCTTTCCCCCTTTCACTGAGCAACCATTATTCGGAATGGAAAAATCTATTGGCCGCTTCAAACAGAAAATAAGAGAAGGTCATTTTGTGTTGTCACGGGGTTAAAGAATTTCTTGGAATTAATTAATGAACAAATTCCCAGAATTTAGGTGGTCTCAGCGTCTCCATCGAAGGATTTTGTAATGTCAAGTCAACAACGGCAGCAACAACATATATTTTCATGGAATAAATAAAGCACTTCACAGGAACATCATAAAACAAGATTTGCGACCAAGAAACATGAGGAGCTGTTAGTTCTGTTGATCGAAAGCTTGGGCAAAGAAGTAGGTTTTACGGAACCTTTACGGGCACAAAGGAAGGTAGAGAGTTGGAGAACTTTTAGGGGTTGGGGGGGGAGGAATAATCCAGAGCTTCAGGCCGGTAACCGGAGGTGTGGCTACATGGAGCGATTAAAATCGGGGACGCTCAATAGGCCAGAATTAGCAGGTACCGGAGAGGCTGGAGGGGATTGCAGAGTTAGGGGCGGGTGGCATTACAGACGTCCCAAAGTGCTGAAAAGCCAGTCAGGTATTTTGGAAGTACAGTCAGTCCTGTAATGCACAAAATGCCAATTTCTTCAGCGCAAGCTCCAGCACAATGTTAATCGGCCAATCTGCCTTTTTGGTGATGTTTGGTTGAGGGATGTATATTGGCCAAAACACCTGCTCCTCTTTCAAACATTACCGCAGAATCTTTTATACTGACTTGAGGACAAAGGAGCCTCAGTTTTATGTCCCATCAGAAAGATGGCACCTCTGGCAGTGCAGTGGTCTTCGGGGAGTCAGAGCACCCACAGCTCTGGGCGGAGAAGGGAGCGGACGCCCTGGCCTTCGCCTCACTGACCGCCAGGCGGAGACTTCTGCTAGGCTGGAAGTCAACAACGCCACCCAGGCCCTCCTAATAGCTCGCGGATCTAGCCGGGTTTCTGAGACCAGAAAAAATAGAATTTGCAATAAGATGGTCTGAGGAGGGGTTTCACAACATGTGGAAAAGGTTCACAAGCCTTTTCACAGATTTGTTTGCAACCAGCAGCTAACTGGGGGGGGGGGGGGGGGATGGGGGAGTTAGGAAGGGGGGGAGGATAGGGTGTTGGAAGGGAGGGGCAGGGAACGTCACCTGGATATGGAAGGGAGCTCTCAGATAGTGGATGTAATGTTCTTGTCGGATGGCCTGATTTATATTACAAGAGCACTTGTAGCTAAAGCTATGAACGATTTAACATTAACTGTGGGTCAAACATATACAAAACAACAGATGAACAACAGTATGAATATGCGCAAACCACTATCTCCCAGCTCCCCAGTCAGTCTGAGGTCACCTGACTCTAACATTGACTTATATGGCCAGTCGGTGAATTACAACAAAACCATGATATCACTACAATGGAGAAGGAATGGGGAGGATGGGGTCACCCACGGGAGGTAACACAAACCCCTCCCACACGGGCTAAGTCGGGAAAACGGATTGATGCACACTCTCTCTCGAAAACTCTAGGGGGGAGTGGGACCCCCCCCCCACCAACGTAACAAAGTCAATCTGCAAGCGAGGGGAAGGGTCCCAGCGATGTATGTAACTATATGGGCAAAGTTGGGTGCTATACATACCGCTAATCAGTAGGAGCCCCAGTAAGAACCCTTCAAAATACTATATAAACAAACACTATTGTAAAGAATGTAAAATAGTACTGGGACCTCAGTCACGGACATGGTGACAGCGTGGGGCTCATGTTTTGTCATTTGTATTGTGTTAACTTTTACCACTGTTGTTCTTGCATTGTTCTTTGTCTGCAAAGCTGTTTCTTTTAATACAAATGCCAATAAAAGTATGTTTTCTGAAAAGAGAATTGAATGTGATGCTCCCAAGCTGTGATGATATTGTAAATAGAAAGCCAGGTTGCACTAAAGAGTTCCAAAAACTGTGGGCCACTTCTGCTTGATGCAAATAAAGGGGGAGTCCAGTTCTTGCCTTGTCCCTTAACCCTCTTGTTTTGTGAATGGGCCGTAAGAGCACCGGTTAACGGAACACCGTGTTAACGTGCCAACTTTCAATGCTGTCAGCTCAGGTGGGGCTCAGGTTAGATGCAGACTAAAACGTCCTCTCCCCTACTGCACGAGCCCCACCACCATCCCCTCTACCTTTCCCACCCTCCCCACCATCCCCACCCTCCCCACTCCACCAACCTTCCATTTGCAACAGCCAGTGGAAGTGAGTTGATCCTGTCTGGACATTCCGACTGCGATGGGAAACAGGAAAAACAGAAACCAAACCCTCTGGGAGATGATTGCGTAAACATAGAACAGAGAACATAAAACAATACAGCGCAGTACAGGCCCTTCGGCCCACGATGTTGCACCGAAACAAAAGCCATCTAACCTACACTATGCCATTATCATCCATATGTTTATCCAATAAACTTTTAAATGCCCTCAATGTTGGCGAGTTCACTACTGTAGCAGGTAGGGCATTCCACGGCCTCACTACTCTTTGCGTAAAGAACCTACCTCTGACCTCTGTCCTATATCTATTACCCCTCAGTTTAAAGTTATGTCCCCTCGTGCCAGCCATATCCATCTGCGGGAGAAGGCTCTCACTGTCCACCCTATCCAACCCCCTGATCATTTTGTATACCTCTATTAAGTCTCCTCTTAACCTTCTTCTCTCCAACGAAAACAACCTCAAGTCCATCAGCCTTTCCTCATAAGATTTTCCCTCCATACCAGGCAACATCCTGGTAAATCTCCTCTGCACCCGCTCCAAAGCCTCCACGTCCTTCCTATAATGCGGTGACCAGAACTGTACGCAATACTCCAAATGCAGCCGTACCAGAGTTCTGTACAGCTGCAACATGACCTCCCGACTCCGGAACTCAATCCCTCTACCAATAAAGGCCAACACTCCATAGGCCTTCTTCACAACCCTATCAACCTGGGTGGCAACTTTCAGGGATCTATGTACATGGACACCTAGATCCCTCTGCTCATCCACACTTTCAAGAACTTTACCATTAGCCAAATATTCTGCATTCCTGTTATTCCTTCCAAAGTGAATCACCTCACACTTCTCTACATTAAACTCCATTTGCCACCTCTCAGCCCAGCTCTGCAGCTTATCTATATCCCTCTGTAACCTGCTACATCCTTCCACACTATCGACAACACCACCGACTTTAGTATCGTCTGCAAATTTACTCACCCACCCTTCTGCGCCTTCCTCTAGGTCATTGATAAAAATGACAAACAGCAACGGCCCCAGAACAGATCCTTGTGGTACTCCACTTGTGACTGTACTCCATTCTGAACATTTCCCATCAACCACCACCCTCTGTCTTCTTTCAGCTAGCCAATTTCTGATCCACATCTCTAAATCACCCTCAATCCCCAGCCTCCGTATTTTTTGCAATAGCCTACCGTGGGGAATCTTATCAAATGCTTTGCTGAAATCCATATACACCACATCAACTGCTCTACCCTCGTCTACCTGTTCAGTCACCTTCTCAAAGAACTCAATAAGCTTTGTGAGGCATGACCTACCCTTCACAAAGCCATGCTGACTATCCCTGATCATATTATTCCTATCTAGATGATTATAAATCTTGTCTCTTATAATCCCCTCCAAGACTTTACCCACTACAGACGTGAGGCTCACCGGTCTATAGTTGCCGGGGTTGTCTCTGCTCCCCTTTTTGAACAAAGGGACCACATTTGCTGTCCTCCAGTCCTCTGGCACTATTCCTGTAGCCAATGATGACATAAAAGTCAAAGCCAAAGGTCCAGCAATCTCTTCCCTGGCCTCCCAGAGAATCCTAGGATAAATCCCATCAGGTCCCGGGGACTTATCTATTTTCAGCCTGTCCAGAATTGCCAACACCTCTTCCCTACGTACCTCAATGCCATCTATTCTATTAGCCTGGGGCTCAGCATTCTCCTCCACAACATTATCTTTTTCCTGAGTGAATACTGATGAAAAATATTCATTTAGTATCTCGCCTATCTCTTCAGACTCCACACACAATTTCCCATCCCTGTCCTTGACTGGTCCTACTCTTTCCCTAGTCATTCGCTTATTCCTGACATACCTATAGAAAGCTTTTGGGTTTTCCTTGATCCTTCCTGCCAAATACTTCTCATGTCCCCTCCTTGCTCGTCTTAGCTCTCTCTTTAGATCCTTCCTCGCTACCTTGTAACTATCCATCGCCCCAACCGAAACTTCACACCTCATCTTCACATAGGCCTCCTTCTTCCTCTTAACAAGAGATTCCACTTCCTTGGTAAACCACGGTTCCCTCGCTCGACGCCTTCCTCCCTGTCTGACCGGTACATACTTATCAAGAACACGCAGTAGCTGATCCTTGAACAAGCCCCACTTATCCAGTGTGCCCAACACTTGCAGCCTACTTCTCCACCTTATCCCCCCCAAGTCACGTCTAATGGCATCATAATTGCCCTTCCCCCAGCTATAACTCTTGCCCTGCGGTGTATACTTATCCCTTTCCATCATTAACGTAAACGTCACCGAATTGTGGTCACTGTCCCCAAAGTGCTCTCCTACCTCCAAATCCAACACCTGGCCTGGTTCATTACCCAAAACCAAATCCAACGTGGCCTCGCCTCTTGTTGGCCTGTCAACATATTGTTTCAGGAAACCCTCCTGCACACACTGTACAAAAAACGACCCATCTATTGTACTCGAACTATATCTTTTCCAGTCAATATTTGGAAAGTTAAAGTCTCCCATAATAACTACCCTGTTACTTTCGCTCTTATCCAGAATCATCTTCGCCATCCTTTCCTCTACATCCCTAGAACTATTAGGAGGCCTATAAAAAACTCCCAACAGGGTGACCTCTCCTTTCCTGCTTCTAACTTCAGCCCATACTACCTCGGAAGAAGAGTCCCCATCTAGCATCCTCTCCGCCACCGTAATACTGCTCTTGACTAGCAGCGCCACACCTCCCCCTCTTTTGCCTCCTTCTCTGAGCTTACTAAAACACCTAAACCCCGGAACCTGCAACATCCATTCCTGTCCCTGCTCTATCCACGTCTCCGAAATGGCCACAACATCGAAGTCCCAGGTACCAACCCATGCTGCCAGTTCCCCTACCTTGTTTCGTATACTCCTGGCATTGAAGTAGACACACTTCAAACCACCTACCTGAACACTGGCCCCCTCCTGCGACGTCAAATCTGTGCTCCTGACCTCTATACTCTCATTCTCCCTTACCCTAAAACTACAATCCAGGTTCCCATGCCCCTGCTGCATTAGTTTAAACCCCCCCAAAGAGCACTAACAAATCTCCCCCCCAGGATATTTGTGCCCCTCAGGTTCAGATGTAGACCATCCTGTCTGTAGAGGTCCCACCTTCCCCAGAAAGAGCCCCAGTTATCCAGAAATCTGAATCCCTCCCGCCTGCACCATCCCTGTAGCCACGTGTTTAAATGCTCTCTCTCCCTATTCCTCATCTCACTATCACGTGGCACGGGCAACAACCCAGAGATAACAACTCTGTTTGTTCTAGTTCTGAGCTTCCATCCTAGCTCCCTGAAAGCCTGCCTGACATCCTTGTCCCCTTTCCTACCTATGTCGTTAGTGCCAATGTGGACCACGACTTGGGGCTGCTCCCCCTCCCCCCTAAGGACCCGGAAAACACGATCCGAGACATCACGTACCCTTGCACCTGGGAGGCAACATACCAAACGTGAGTCTCTCACGCTCCCACAAAATCTCCTATCTGTGCCCCTGACTATAGAGTCCCCAATTACTAATGCTCTGCTCCTCTCCCCCCTTCCCTTCTGAGCAACAGGGACAGACTCCGTGCCAGAGGCCCGTACCCCATGGCTTACCCCTGGTAAGTCGTCCCCCCCCCCCCCCCAAGTATCCAAAACGGTATACTTGTTTCTCAGGGGAACGACCGCAGGGGATCCCTGCACTGACTGCTTTTTCCCAGTCCCTCTTACAGTTACCCACCTATCTCCAATCTTTGGTGTAACTAATTCCCTGAAGCTGCTATCTATGACCCCTTCTGCCTCCCGAATGATCCGAAGTTCTTCCAACTCCAGCTCCAGTTCCCTAACTCGGTCTTGGAGGAGCTGGAGATGGCAGCACTTCCTGCAGGTAAGATCTGGCTAACAACTAAATTACATTTTTTATAAAAAATAATAATAATATAATAAAATATGGTACTTACCTCAGACCAATGGTTTTATTATTAGGTTAGAGGAGGAGGGCGGGTGGGAGACACTACACGTGTAGTGTCTCGGGTTTCCTCTCCACCAGAATTTATTGGTGAGGGTCTTCCCAGACGTCTGCGGGTCGACTTCCTGTTCCCGCCTAAAACACTAATTTTTAAAAAAAATTCTCAGCTCCTGCTGAAATTGACTAACCAGCCAGCTCCACTCCCGCCAAAATCGACTGGCCTGCCCCTGCAAAGACAAGTGCTTTTAAAGGACAGACTTATCTCCCAGCAACCACTTCCGCACTGCTCCTGCTGAAACTGACTCACCAGCTGTTCTCCCACCGAAATCGACTGGCCTGCCCCTGCAAAGACAAGTGCTTTTAAAGGACAGACTTACCTCCCAGCAACCACTTCCGCACTGCTCCCGCTGAAACTGACTCACCAGCTGTTCTCCCGCCGAAATTGACTGGCCTGCCCCTGCAAAGACAAGTGCTTTTAAAGGACAGACTTACCTCCCAGCAACCACTTCCGCACTGCTCCCGCTGAAACTGACTCACCAGCTGTTCTCACGCCGAAATCGACTGGCCTGCCCCTGCAAAGACAAGTGCTTTTAAAGGACAGACTTACCTCCCAGCAACCACTTCCGCACTGCTCCCGCTGAAACTGACTCACCAGCTGTTCTCCCGCCGAAATCGACAGGCCTGCCCCTGCAAAGGCAAGTGCTTTTAAAGGACAGACTTACCTCCCAGCAACCACTTCCGCACTGCTCCCGCTGAAACTGACTCACCAGCTGTTCTCCCGCCGAAATCGACTGGCCTGCCCCTGCAAAGACAAGTGCTTTTAAAGGACAGACTTACCTCCCAGCAATCACTTCCGCACTGCTCCCGCTGAAACTGACTCACCAGCTGTTCTCCCGCCGAAATCGACTGGCCTGCCCCTGCAAAGACAAGTGCTTTTAAAGGACAGACTTACCTCCCAGCAACCACTTCCGCACTGCTCCCGCTGAAACTGACTCACCAGCTGTTCTCCCGCCGAATTCGACTGGCCTGCCCCTGCAAAGACAAGTGCTTTTAAAGGACAGACTTACCTCCCAGCAACCACTTCGCACTGCTCCCGCTGAAACTGACTCACCAGCTGTTCTCCCGCCGAAATCGACTGGCCTGCCCCTGCAAAGACAAGTGCTTTTAAAGGACAGACTTACCTCCCAGCAACCACTTCCGCACTGCTCCCGCTGAAACTGACTCACCAGCTGTTCTCCCGCCGAAATCGACTGGCCTGCCCCTGCAAAGACAAGTGCTTTTAAAGGACAGACTTACCTCCCAGCAACCACTTCCGCACTGCTCCCGCTGAAACTGACTCACCAGCTGTTCTCCCGCCGAAATCGACTGGCCTGCCCCTGCAAAGACAAGTGCTTTTAAAGGACAGACTTACCTTCCAGCAACCACTTCCGCACTGCTCCCGCTGAAACTGACTCACCAGCTGTTCTCCCGCCGAAATCGACTGGCCTGCCCCTGCAAAGGCAAGTGCTTTTAAAGGACAGACTTACCTCCCAGCAACCACTTCCGCACTGCTCCCGCTGAAACTGACTCACCAGCTGTTCTCCCGCCGAAATCGACTGGCCTGCCCCTGCAAAGGCAAGTGCTTTTAAAGGACAGACTTACCTCCCAGCAATCACTTCCGCACTGCTCCCGCTGAAACTGACTCACCAGCTGTTCTCCCGCCGAAATCGACTAGCCTGCCCCTGCAAAGACAAGTGCTTTTAAAGGACAGACTTACCTCCCAGCAACCACTTCCGCACTGCTCCCGCTGAAACTGACTCACCAGCTGTTCTCCCGCCGAAATCGACTGGCCTGCCCCTGCAAAGACAAGTGCTTTTAAAGGACAGACTTACCTCCCAGCAACCACTTCCGCACTGCTCCCGCTGAAACTGACTCACCAGTTGTTCTCCCGCCAAAATCGACTGGCCTGCCCCTGCAAAGACAAGTGCTTTTAAAGGACAGACTTACCTCCCAGCAACCACTTCCGCACTGCTCCCGCTGAAACTGACTCACCAGCTGTTCTCCCGCCGAAATCGACTGGCCTGCCCCTGCAAAGACAAGTGCTTTTAAAGGACAGACTTACCTCCCAACAACCACTTCCGCACTGCTCCCACTGAAACTGACTCACCAGCTGTTCTCCCGCCGAAATCGACTGGCCTGCCCCTGCAAAGACAAGTGCTTTTAAAGGACAGACTTACCTCCCAGCAACCACTTCCGCACTGCTCCCGCTGAAACTGACTCACCAGCTGTTCTCACGCTGAAATCGACTGGCCTGCCCCTGCAAAGACAAGTGCTTTTAAAGGACAGACTTACCTCCCAGCAACCACTTCCGCACTGCTCCCGCTGAAACTGACTCACCAGCTGTTCTCCCGCCGAAATCGACTGGCCTGCCCCTGCAAAGACAAGTGCTTTTAAAGGACAGACTTACCTCCCAGCAACCACTTCCGCACTGCTCCCGCTGAAACTGACTCACCAGCTGTTCTCCCGCCGAAATCGACTGGCCTGCCCCTGCAAAGACAAGTGCTTTTAAAGGACAGACTTACCTCCCAGCAACCACTTCCGCACTGCTCCCGCTGAAACTGACTCACCAGCTGTTCTCCCGCCGAAATCGACTGGCCTGCCCCTGCAAAGACAAGTGGTTTTAAAGGACAGACTTACCTCCCAGCAACCACTTCCGCACTGCTCCCGCTGAAACTGACTCACCAGCTGTTCTCACGCTGAAATCGACATTACGTGGAAAGTTGTGGTTATTGTCCCCCGTTTCCAGGAAGGCGAGCAAATAACATTTTGGACGTCTGTTTATTTAATGAGATTAATTAATAAAAATAACAACACAGCTGAAATCATCTGTACAAAGTAAGTGATGCAAATTCATTATCAAATACCGATGCTTGTTGAAACCCAACCGCTCCCCATCATTTATACATTTTCCTAAAGAACCTGACGCAATGGATTCACTTCCAGACAAATCTCCTGCATGGCCAATCTTCAAAGACATTAATTTTGAAACATCTTGCGACATTTCTGAAGGGTTGGTTAGCTTTTATTTAAATGCAACAGGCCAAATAGTTTTACTCCTCCTAGGACTGACAATGCGAGTCGAAAGTAGCGGACTCCAACCCTCCTGATACCCTCAGATGGTAAATGACTGCACATATTGAAAATTAACATTATTATGAAGTACCAGCTTTATGGCCCTGAGTCAGTTTTATTATTTCTTTGGGGACGCAGAGGGTGGTTGCAAATGGCAGTTTTGTGATCTTCCTCTTGAGCTCTCTGCCTGAAGGCAGGTCTTTCGCAAACACACATCTAATCATGGCAACACTCCATAGTTTTGTTTTACCACAGATAGGACAAGGAGGCAGTGCCGTAGTGGGATTGTCGCTAGATTAGCAATCCAGAGACCCAGGGTAATGTTCTGCGGACCCCAGGGAAATTGTCCAGGTGCGGGACAGGGCAGGGAAGTTGGTGGTAGCTCCAGATCAGATCAACAAGTCTTCAAAGAATTCTATGAGAGGTTGTACAGGTCAGAGCCACCTGGGAGAGGCCGGGAGATGCAGGGATTTCTAGATGGGCTGGAGTACCCGAGGTTAGGGGAGGGGGACAGGGCTACATTAGAGGGGGGCGATAGCGGAGCAGGAGATAAAAGATGCGATTGGGAGGATGCAGTCGGGGAAGGTGGCAGGGCCGGATGGGTTTCCGGTGGAATATTATAAAAAATTCAGAAATAAGCTGGTACTGCTGATGGTGGGGATGTTTGAGGAGGCAATAGGGAAGGGAGTGTTACTACATACTTTGGGGCAGGCATCGATTTCCCTGTTACTTAAGAAAGATAAGGATCCAACGGAGTGTGGGTCGTATAGGCCCATATCACTTTTAAACGTGGACACAAAGATATTGGCAAAGGTGCTGGCAGGTGGGCTAGAGGAGTGCCTCCCGAAGGTGATAGGTGAAGATCAGAGAGGGTTTGTGAGAGCGAGGCAGCCCTTTTCGAACATTAGGAGGGTATTGAACGTGGTTATTGTACTGGCGGAGGGGAAGGAAACAGAGGTGGTTGTGGCATTGGACGCTGAAAAAGCGTTTGACCGGGTAGAATGGGGGTACTTGATGGCAGTTCTACAGCGGTTTGGAATTGGACCCAGATTTGTGGGCTGGGTAAAGCTATTATATAAGGAGCTGAGGGCGAGTGTCCGCACTTTCCTCTTCATCGTGGGACTAGGCAGGAATGTCCTATGTCCCCACTGCTGTTTGCACTCGTGATTGAGCCATTGGCTATCGCATTAAGACGTTTGGGGGTATGGAAAGGGATAGTGCGGGGGGGGGGGATAGGGTGTCCTTATATGCCGGCGACTTGTTATTATACGTGTCGGAACCAAGTATGTCAATCAGGGGAATATTGGAGCTGCTTCGGGTGTTTGGGTCTTTCTCGGGGTACAAATTAAATCTAGACAAGAGTGAATATTTTGTGGTGTCTCAGCTGGGGGTGGGGGCAGGGGTGGGGGGGGGGGGGGGGGGTTGCCATTCCGTAGAGCAGGGACTCACTTTAGATACCTGGTTGCTCGAGATTGAGTGGGGGGGGGGCTCCGTAGGTACAACATTTCTAATTTGGTGGGGAGGGTGAAAGCTGATCTGGCAAGGCGGGGTGGTCTCCCTCTGTCACTGGCGGGTCGGTACAGGCGGCTAAAATGAACGTGTTGCCGCGATTCCTGTTTACTTTTCAATGCCTGCCAAAGGCATTTTTTAGCGAGATTGAAGTGATTACCTCGTTCATATGGGGAGGGAAGGTGGCCAGAATTAAAAAGGTGCTACTACAGAGAGGAAGGCAGGCAGGGGGTTTGGGTCTTCCGAACCTGATGTATTATTACTGGGCGGCGAATGTGGAGAAGGTGCGGAGCTGGGTCAGAGGGGTTGACTCCCAATGGGTCAGATGGAGGAGAGTTTTTGTAGGGAGTTGGAATTGAAGGTGCTTGCGACAGCGCCGCTCCCGAGGGCCCCGGGGAGATACTCAGGGAGTCCCGTAGTAATAGCTTTGTTGAGAATTTGGAGGCAGTTTCATAGATTCATAGAATTTACAGTGCAGAAGGAGGCCGTTCAGCCCATCGAGTCTGCGCCGGCTCTTGTAAAGAGCACCCTACCCAAGGTCAACACCGCCACCCTATCCCCATAACCCAGTAACCCAGTAACCCCACCCAACACTAAGGGCGATTTTGGACACTAAGGGCAATTTAGCATGGCCAATCCACCTAACCTGCACATCTTTGGACTGTGGGAGGAAACCGGAGCACCCGGAGGAAACCCACGCACACACGGGGAGGATGTGCAGACTCTGCACAGACAGTGACCCAAGCCGGGAATCGAAACTGGGACCCTGGCGCTGTGAAGCAATTGTGCTATCCACAATGCTACCGTGCTGCCCTTTCGACAGCACTTTGGGTTGGGGGCATGGTCAAGGGAAATGCCGATTCGGGGGAACCATAGATTTGAGCCAGGGAAGTGGGATGGAAATTTTCGGAGATGGGAGGAGAAAGGAATTAGGACACTAAAAGAATTGTTTCTTGGGGGTCGTTTTGCGGGATTGAGGGAGCTGGGAGCGAAGTATGGGCTGTAGCAGGGGAAAATATTTAGATACCTGCAGGTTCGAGACTTTGCCAGAAAGGAGATACAGAGCTTCCCGGTAGAGCCAGCTTCTACATTGCGCAAACCACGTTCATATGTTTCGGTCCTGTCCAAAGCTGGATGATTACTGGAAGGAGATGTTTGGGGTCATCTCTAAAGTGGTGCACGTGAAACTGGACCCGGGCCCTCTGGAGGCCATATTCGGGGTGTCAGATCAGCCGGGGTTGGAAACGGGCGCGGAGGCAGCTGTTGTAGCCTTCGCCTCATTGATCGCCCGAAGGCGGATCCTGTTCGGGTGGAGGTCAACCTCTCCACCCCGTGCCCTGGCGTGGCGGGAGGACCTGCTGGAATTCTTGACGCTTGAAAAGGTCAAATTTGAACTGAGGGGAAGGATGGAGGGGTTCGACAATTCATGGGCGTTATTCATTATACACTTTCGAGAACTGGATCACATCGAACATTCGGGGGGTTGGGGGCTGGGAGGGTTGAGGGGAGGGGGACTGTATGTGTTAATGGTGACTATGGGTGACTCCTGATTCCTCTTTGCCATTTATATATGTTAACATGCGGGCTAATGTCTGGGGGTTTGATGGGAGGATGGGATCATTGTTATTGATATGGGGATTGACATTACATTCATTACTGATTATTGTTTATTGTTGGGTGTAAATGTGGGAGAAAATGTGAAAAAGGAGGAGAATTTAAAAAATATTTTTTTATTTTAAAAAAATGTTCTGAGGTTCGAATTTGAATTCAAGAAAATTTGGAATTAAAATTCTACAGGTGACCATTGGATAAAAGCAAATTACTGCGGACGCTGGAATCTGAAACGAAAGAGAAAATGCTGGAAAATCTCAGCAGGTCTGGCAGCATCTGTAGGGAGAGAAAAGAGCTGACGTTTCGAGGCCGATGACTCTTTGTCAAAGCTAACAGAGAAAGTGGGTAATATTTATACTGTGGAGTGAGAATGAAAGATGAGTCATAGCCACAGAAACCCAGGGAAACCGGGTGCCAATGGCCACAGAAACCAAGGGGAAAGAGTGCTAATGGCAGCCCCCAGAGAGGACAAAAGATGTGAAAGGTCAAACAGCAGAGAAACTAACATCAGAGGATGAACTGTAGATGTGGGGGAGGGGAAGCAAAGAGGAGAAAGGTGAAGGAAAGGTGGATAAGATTGGGGGGGGGGGGGAGGGGTTAAATATATATTAAGAAAGAAAGAAATGGTAAAAGACAGTTAAAATGAAATGAAAACAAATGGGTTGAGGTGGGGTAGAGCTGATCATCTGAAGTTGTTGAATTCGATGTTCAGGCCGGAAGGCTGTAGCGTGCCTAACCGGAAGATGAGATGTTGTTCCTCCAGTTTGCATTGCGCTTCACTGAAACATTGCAGCAGGCCAAGAACAGACATGTGGGCATGGGAACAGGGTCTTTTGTTAAAATGGCAAGCAACAGGAAGGTCAGGGTCCTGAATGCGCACAGACCGAAGATGCTCAGCAAAGCGATCACCCAGACTGCGTTTGGTCTCTCCGATTATAGAGGGGACCACATTGGGAGCAACGAATGCAGTAGATCAAATTGGAAGAGATGCAAGTGAAACGCTGCTTAACCTGGAATGAGTGTTTTGGGCCTGGGATGATAAGCATGGAAGAGGTAAAGGGGCAGGTGTTACATCTTCTGCGATTGCATGGGAAGGTGCCATGGGTGATGGGAGAGGTGTGTGTGGTGGAGGAGTGGACTAGATTGTCTCGGAGGGAACGGTCTCTGCAGAATGCTGACGGAGGGAGTGAAGGGAAGATGTGTTTGGTGGTGGCATCACGCTGGAGTTGGCGAAAATGGCAGAGGATACGGAGGCTGGTGGGATGAAATGTGAGAACGAGGGGGACTCTATCCTTGTTCTGGGAGGGAGTGGAGGGGGAGAGGGTAGTGGCGCGGGAGATGGACCGCACACTGTTGAGGGCCCTGTCCACAACTGTAGGTGGGAAATCACGGTTGAGGAAGAAGGAACACAATGTCGAAGCACCATTTTGGAAAGTGGCATCTTCGGAACAAATGCGACGGAGGAGAAGGAGTTGAGAGAAAGGGATGGAGTCCTTACAGGGTGTAGGATGTGAAGAGCTGTAGTCCAGATAGCTGTGGGAGTCAGTGGGCTTGTAGTGGATATTAGTGCAGAGTCTATTGCCGGAAATGGAGACAGAAAGATCAAGGAAGGGAAGGGAAGTGTCTCTCCCTACAGATGGACCAGGTGAAAGTGATGGAGGGGTGGAAACTGGAAGCGAAATTGATGAATTTTTCCAGGTCCGGGCGATAGCATGACGCGGCACCAAAATAGTCATCAATATATCGGTAAAGGAGTTGTGGGAGGGGGCCAGGATAGGCCAGGAACAAGAAATGTTCCACATACCCCATAAAAAGGCAAGCGTAGCTAGGACCCATGCGGTTACCCATTGCTACACCTTTGATTTGGCGAAAGTGAGATGAGTTAAAGGAGAAGTTGTTGAGAGATAGAACGAGTTCAGCCAGGCGGAGGAGAGTGGTGGTGGATGGGAATTGTCTGGGCCTCTTTTCGAGAAAGAAGCGAAGAGCGCTCAGGCCATCCTGGTGTGGGATGGAGGTGTAGAGGGATTGCACATCCATGGTGAATAGAATGCGGATAGGGCCCGCGAACTGGAAGTTGACCACAAAGGTGACCATTGTCGATTGTCGTAAAAACCCATCTGGTTCGCTAATATCCTGTAGAGAAGGAAATCTGCCGTCCCTACCCGGTCTGGCCTACATGTGACTCCAGGCACACAGCAATGTGGTTGAATCTTAAATGCCCTCAGGGATGGGCAATAAATGCCGGCCCAACCAGCGACGCCCACATCCCATGAACGAATAAAGAAAGAAAAAGGCAGGTCCTGCGTCTACCTCAGCTGGGGATTGAATCCCACACTATTGGCGTTTACCTGTTCCACGCCTCGCCAACTGGCTCCCCTGCAATGTGATAACGCCCAGATCATTTTGAGCAATAGTTAGTTATGGGGTAAATATTTGCCAGAAGACTGGGGAGAATGCTTCTTCAAAATGGCGCCAATGGAGTTCTCATGCCTGCTTCAAAGGATGGGCAAGGTCTCGGGTGAATGTCTCACCCAAGAGGTGGCATGTTATACGGTGCAACGTTACTTCTGTAATGTACTCAAAGCATTAGGCTGGAGCCCGCGCGAAAGATTTCAAAAGTGTTTTGCGATCCCACAACCTTTGTGACTCAGAGATGAGTCTGTTACCCACCGAACCACAGCAGACAACCTCAGCAAGGCTTACCGTGCACAGGTAAACACTGCTCGCAACTGCGATGCTCCAGTGGTCAAATAGCCTGGCAACTGTGTGAGCTTACACGTGAACAATGGTCTTTCGGGCAAACTGGGTGAAGGACAATCATTGCTAATGAAACTTTACCCCAGATATAAGAATGGGGGGGGGGGGGGGGAACTAAGCTAAGATTGCAATTTATCTGGTACTTAATCCACAGGAATTCTTAATTTCATTCATTCTCGAGGTTTGACCATCAGTTGCAGGACTGGAATTTATTTCCCGTCCTTAGTTGCCCTCGAGTCACCGCCCAGAAGCAGTCCACGTGGTGTTAGTAACCGACGGTGCTGCGTGGGAGCCCCCTCCAGGGTTTTGACCCAGCGACAATGAAGGAATGTTGATGTATGGCCAAGCAGCGGGGTAGGTGACTCAGAGTTGATGGTACGTCCATGCCGCTGTGAGATTAGTTATTAGAAATAAACACACAGCTGAAATCATCCGTACAAAGTAAGCAGTGAAAATTCAGAGTAGCTGCCAACGCTTGAAACCCAGCCTTTTAAATATTTTCCCAAAGCCACAGCAATGACTTCACCTCCATAGCGGAGGAAAGAAAGCAAAACGTCAATTTTTTTAATTTTCACCCTTCTTGTCAAACTCCCTCCATGGCCTCTCCCCTCCCTATCGCTGTCATCGCCTTCAATTTCAGCCCTGAAACATTCAGGGATCTCCTCCCTCTTTGAATTCTGGCCCCTTGAGCATTCCTGACCTGAATCATTCCCACCATTGGTGACTGCCTGGGCCCGAAACCCTGGAATTCTCTCCCTAAACCTTTCCGCCCTGCTTTCCCCCTTCAGAATAATCGCTATCGACTGTGGTTCGGTGGGTAACAGACTCATCGCTGAATCTGGTCCGTAGTCTTCGCTGGGGAGGATGTCCCTTCTTATCCCCCTCTTCGTTCCCTTCCAGAAGGTTCTCTGGCCTTCAGCCAATGAGGTCACTGGGCAGGGGTTGCAACACCCAATGGAGTTGCGGATTCCGACTCTGCAGGACACCAGATGCTGGATTCTCCGCCCACTGCGCCAAACTTCTGGCGGGATGCTCCGTTTCGCCGGCTGGTCAATGGGGTTTCCCATTGTGGGGCAGCCCCAGGCCGTCGGGAAACCCCTGGGCTGCCGTCAAAACGGAGCATCCTGCCGGCGGAGAATCTAGCCCCCTGGATGCGTCTTTCCTCGGATGCGTTGTTCACACATAACCTTATCCATATACGGCAGCGGAGGGAAATCAAGGTGCCAGAACGTCTGGCTGCATCTGGGCAATCCATAACGATTGATCTATCTGAATAGAGCCGATTATCTCCGCTCTCCTGTGTTATGGGCCAAGGTTTAGAAAACACCAAAGTATATTCTGGAGTTCAGCTGACCTACAACTGTTTATAGATTTTGGTTTTATTCAACTGAGTTCTTCCCGCTATTAATCAAAAAAACAAGCTTTATTCTACGAATTTAGTTAACATCTGTATAAACACACACAGTAAGAATTATTATCAACTACAAACATAAAGCCCCCACACAGCTACAGCAATCTATGTATAACCCTTAATGAATTCCCCCTTAACTGTTCCAATTCAATAACAAGATCCAATAAACCAGAAACCCCTTTTCAAAGGTGTGGTCCAGCACATTCTTACTGGTATAAGACGTGTTAACTCTGTTCCCCTTTCCAAACAGCAGGTTTGAGTTCCTTCCAGAAAGCAATTATCACTTTTAAGTTACCAAGTAGTCTGGAAACAGCTTTTAAAATGAAGATAGCGAAACACTTCTTGCAACCTGCGCAGTTCAAAACCCAGTCCAAAACTCAAAGCGAAAGTAAAATCCACAGAGCCACAGCCCAGCTCCACCCACACAATGACATCACTGAAGCCATGTGATAAAACAGAAACATTTCTTAAAGGCCCTCTGAGACTCCATACCGGGGTACATCCTCTCTTGGTGGGGGGGGGGTGGGGACTCCCATAACACCAGTCTACAGGGCAAGTCCAGACTTGCCCTGCCCTGCCTGCCCTGACCAATGCATTCGAACTTGGCTATGGTTTAAGTTAAAGTGTCCACTTCTGTGTCGGGCCTAAGATTCAGGCCGTTGACCATTTTGCCACAAGCCTCAGGGAGTGAAATTTGATGCAGCCATTTGTGGTAATACCAGGTATTGCAGTACCTGAGAGGTGGATGACCATTGGCTAGACCCAGGAGTCTACCATTGGCTAATGTACATAGCTCCGCCCTGAGAGGTGGAGTATAAGAACCAATGCCGTCCCAGCAGCCTTCACTTTCTGTATCAAAGCTGCTGGGAACAGTTCTAGCTGATTAAAGCCTATTAGTTATGACTCGCCTTGTCTCGAGATTAATTGATTGCGCATCACCATTACACCAAGCTGGAACATTCTACCAGGATTCCGCAGGGTTCAGAGAATTCCGCCATCAGGTATATGGCTGAGGATAGGTCCCACCCATTAACTGGGATATTGCCCCAATGTCAATGGGGCATGATTCACCCAAAAGAGGTGAATTGGCACGTTATTCGCGCGGGTTGTTTTGGGACGATCCAGACCAGTATTCACCCACAATAATTGTTCTGGAGCTTTGGGAGTTTCTCACCAGTAAATCCCACAATTGGAATGTTTTTCTGCGGTGGATAACCGGCTCCTCAGAGACCGGGCCGCCCTTTTCAAAAGGTGCCCAGACCTCAAAGTGAAGTTGAGGGTCTCCCACATCCCCCACCCATGGACAGAATGACCCCCTCCCCCCGCCCTCCCGCACACATGGACAACACTCCCAAACCTCAGCCCCAGAAGGGCAACCTCCCTCATCACTACAAATCCACGTGAATCTCCCCCTCCCACCAAAACCATCACCCAGATGCAAGGTGACCCGTCCCCACACTCATCCATCCTCATGGGCATCGGGGTATCGTCCCCACCCCCCACCAAGTGAGGATGTACCCCGGTATGGAGTCTCAGAGGGCTTTAGGGTCCCCACTTTCAGTCCCTCCCCGCACCCCCGCACCCCCGCTTTCAGGTCCACCTCCCTGTCAGGCCCCTCCATTCACCCTGCCACCCTTCATGACCCCCCTTCAAACCCCACCCTTCATCGCCCCCTTTCAGGGGCATGGCCCCTCCCCCCAGGCCCTAACTTTTGGCACCCTGGTACTGCCGACCTGGCAAGTGGGCATATCCGTGACACCCTGACATTGCCAATCTGGTACCCCTGCCTCTGAGCCCCCTGATGTGGCCATCAAGCCCGATCTCAGCTTGTGGGGACCCAGTACTAGTCCATGGCCGAGCCAGGCCTCGCCAGTGAGGCCAGTGACTACCTGGAGCCGGGAGAATACAGCCTCAATCAGGCCGCACATAATCAGATGGGCCTAATGACTCATTTAAATACGATTATCTTGTCAGACCCAGCGAGGGCGTGATCCAGATCACGTCAGCCATAGCTGGTCGGGTGACTCGCAATCAGTTCGGCACCCAGCGCAAAACCCATTTTGGGCCTCTCCTGCTGTGCATCTTTCCAAACACGTGAAGGGATCAGCGTCCATCCAGTGATTGTCTGTCGGGAGTTGGAAAGTTGGCTTCTGTTTGCCTTAACAGCAGAAGTCCACTAGATTGGACCGTGGGATGGGAGGACTGTCCCATGACGCGCGGTTAAGCAAACTGGGTTTATTTTCTCTGGAGTGTAGACGAATGAGTGGTGACCCTGTCATAATATACACCAGTATATCATGGTGTAGATACACACACACTGATGGACACACAGCAAGACCAATCAACACACACACCACCGCAGCCAATCACCAGTTAGAGCACACTCACTGTAAAGACAGAGGGCATCAGTTTTCCCGCTCATTCGGGATGCAGCCTCCTACAAGGACAGAGCTTACAGCTTACAGCACAGATCCTCACCGTGTGCTGAGTGCATAGACTGGTTCGGACAGGCATAGGTCTTTAGTTTAATCTAACATCGTGTTAACCCACAGTGAAAGTATGTTCAACAGTTTCTAACTTAATAAAATAGTGTTGCACTATTTTAACTGTTGGTGGCCTGTATGTGTTCCACAGATCCAGAGCACCCAACACATCATGATACCAGGAGTTGAGGGATATTAGAACTTCTTAGGCCTACCTGCAAGTGATCTGCCTTCCACCAGCATACAGTCATCCGCAAAATGGACAGTGTCCGCCCGCCGCCGCCGCTCCGCATCACCGGTAACCTGGGGGCCAACTGGAAGATATTCAAACAACGCTTCCAGCTCTACCTGGAAGCCACAGACCGGGAAGATGCCTCAGACACCAGGAAGATCGCTCGCTTCCTATCCACGGCCGGGGAACATGCCATCCACATTTTCAATTCACTCACCTTTGCTGATGATGAAAATAAATCAAAATTCAAGACGGTCCTCCTCAAGTTTGACACTCACTGCAACATCGAGGTGAATGAAAGTTTCGAGCGCGATGTATTCCAACAGCGTTTGCAGGGTAAGGATGAACCTTTCCAGTCCTTTCTCACCCACCTCCGCATCCTTGCGCAGTCCTGTAATTACAGGTCCACCTCCGACTCCATGATGCACGACCAGATCGTTTTCGGTGTTCAGTCGGACCCCCTACGCCAGCAGCTCCTCAAGGTAAAGCAGCTCACCCTAGCGACCGCCATCGAGACCTGCGTGCTACACGAACACGCCACTAGTCAGTATTCCCACATCCAAGCGGCTGAAACGGCGCGGCAAGGTCCCCACGAGGCAGAACGGGTCCAAGCAATCGAGCAACTCCAGGGCCTCAGCCTGGATGAGGGCGGCCATTTCGCGCGCTTTTCGCGGACTCCCACGCTTGTGCGAGGGGACGGCGGCGGCGTCGACTAACGTACTGCGCAGGCGCGGTGGCACAGCGAACGTACTGACGCTACAACATGCGGCAACTGTGGCTCCGCCCACTTAAAGCGACAATGCCCTGCCAAATCCCGACAATGCCTGAGATGTGGCAAACTTGGCCACTATGATGCATTATGTAGATCAGCTCGGCCTGCCAATTCGTATCGCTCCGGCCAGCCTCGCAGGAATGTCCGGGCCATTCAACCCACGGTCACCGAGTCTGATGTGGACCTACTACCCAACACTGACACCGAGGACCCGAAGGCGTCTTTTCGAGTCGGTATCATTACAAACAACAGGGTGTCCCCGAAGCAAAGAATCCAGCCTCTATCGGGATACAACTTCGATCCAGATGATGCGTGGTGTGCCACCCTTACGGTCAACTGGTCCCAAATACGATTCCGCCTGGACACTGATGCCTCCGCCAATCTCATTGCGCGGTCTGACTTCCAAAGCCTTCGTGTCAAACCAGCCATCCTCCCATCAGCCTGCCAGCTATTAGATTATATTAGCAATGCCATTGCTGCCAGCGGCTCGTGTCAACTTGAGGTGACGCACAGGTCACGCAAAGCCATCCTTCCCTTTGAAATCATGGGCTCCTCGAAAGCCTCCCTGCTTGGCGCGCAGGCATGCAAGCTGTTGAACCTAGTTCAGAGAGTTCACTCTCTCTCTCCTGCTGACGCGTCTGCCTTTCAGGACACCGACTTCAGGGCGCAGCTCCCCTTAAGGACCGACTCAAGCAGCAGCTGCAGGACCTCCAGAACCAAGGAGTGATTTCCAAAGTCACGGAACCGACCGACTGGGTCAGTTCCATGGTATGTGTAAAAAAGCCTTCTGGCGAATTGAGAATTTGCATTGATCATAAAGGATCTAAATCGCAATATCATGAGGGAGCATTATCCAATTCCCAAGCGCGAAGAGCTCACATGTGAGATGGCTCGCGCCAAGCTCTTCACCAAACTCGACGCCTCACAAGGATTCTGGCAAATCCAGCTCGATAAATCCAGCAGGAAACTTTGCACATACGTGTATTCAGACGTATACATGAGCATGGCCTCTGCCTCAACAGTGCCAAATGCTCTTTTGGTCAGACGGAACTCAAGTTCCTCGGGGACCACATCTCCCAATTGGGTGTGCAGTCGGATGCGGACAAAGTAGCTGCCATCACAGCTGTGAAAACACCAGAGGACAAGAAGGCGATCCTCCGATTTCTGGGCATGGTCAATATTTTAGGGAAATTTATCCCTAACCTCGCCTCTCATACCACGGCTCTCAGGAACCTGGTCAGGAAGGCGACAGACTTCCAATGGCTTCCTGCCCACCAACGCAAATGGAGAGAACTCAAAGCAAAACGGACCACGGCCCTGGTATTAGCTTTCTTTGATCCAGCAAAGGAGACCAAAATTTTGACCGATGCCAGTCAATCCGGCATTGGGGCAGTGCTCCTTCAACGTGATGAGGCCTCATCATGGGCCCCAGTTGCATATGTGTCACGTGCGATGACCCTCACGGAGCAGCACTACGCGCAGATAGGAAAGGAGTGCCTGGGCCTTCTGACCGGTGTGGTCAAGTTTCACGATTATGTCTACGGACTTCCTCAATTCACCATCAAGACCGACCATCGCCCGCTGGTCAATATAATACAGAAAGACTTGAGCGATATGACGTCTCATCTCCAGCGTATTCTTCTCGAGCTCCGGCGATGTGACTTCCAGCTGGTATACACCCCAGGCAAAGACCTCATCATTGCTGACGCTCTCTCCAGGACAGTCAGCACTCCATGTGACCCAGCAGGATTTGTCCGCCAGGTTGACGCCCATGTGGCATTCGTGGCTCCAATCTACCTGCCACGGATGAACGCCTCGTCCAAATTAGCCGCGAGACGGCGGCTGACCCCTTGCTACAGCGTGTCAATTGCCACCTAACGGACGGGTGGCTCAAGGGCCCTCAGTTCTATAAGGTCAGGGATGATCTGGCGGTAGTAGACGGGGTTCTCCTAAAACTGGACCGCATTGTCATCCCGCATAGCACGAGGGCCACCTGGGCATGGAAAAGTGCTGCCGACGGGCCCGAGAGGCAGTGTACTGGCCCGGCATTAATGAGGACATTGCCAACACAGTGCTCAACTGCCCCACTTGTCAATGCTTCCAGCTGACCCAACCACGTGAGACCCTGCAGCCCCATGAGTTGGTCACGTCACCATGGTCCAAGGTGGGCATCTACCTGTTCTATGCGCTGGGTAGAGACTATGTCCTGATCGTGGACTACTTTTCGAACTACCTGGAGGTGATATGGTTGCACGACATCACCTCGTCTGCAGTCATTCGAGCATGTAAAGAAACATTTGCTCGACACGGCATCCTGCTCACGGTTATGTCTGACAATGACCCCTGCTTCGCCAGCCAGGAATGGTCCAACTTTGCCAGACGGTACAATTTTGCCCATGTGACATCCAGTCCCCTGTACCCCCAATCCAACGGCAAAGCGGAGAAGGGAGTACAGATAATCAAATGGCTCCTCTGCAAGGCTGCCGATGCTGGGTCCGATTTCTACCTTGCCTTGCTAGCCTATCGCTCCGCTCCGCTGTCCACTGGCCTGTCGCAAGCCCAGTTACTCATGGGTCGCACCCTGAGGACGACGGTGCCGTCCATCCATGTCCCAGACCTCGACCACGTTCTGGTCCTTCGCCAGATGCAGGTGTCTCGTGCACAGCACGGCTCATGACTCCCGTGCAGCTGATCTCCCTGCTCTGGCTCCAGATGACAACGTCCGCGTCCATCTTCCGGATGGGGGCTGGTCTGCAACCGCTGTTGTCCTTCGGCAGGTGGCCCCCCGCTCGTTCCTGGTTCGTCTACCGGATGGCTCTATTCTGTGCCGCAATCGACGTGCACTTCGTCTCGTTCCACGCTCGCCACGTGATCCTCCACTGTCGCCTCGCCCTCCTGCTGACCCTGCCACAGACTATGCAGAGCGCCCTGTCACTCTGCATCCCCCTGACTCTGACACAGTCCAGCCCGCTCCTGAACCGGCGGTTCTCGGCCCACCCTTGAGCCGGTCAACCAGAATTCGTCGCCCACCTCAGAGACTTAATTTATGAACTTGCGGACTTATAGACTCTCTGAATTGTTTTGTTGCTTTGTTTGATCGTTTCCCTGGTTTGTATATAGTGTTGATCTCGTTATTCTTGTTGCATACTGCTTCTCTGCACCAGGCACCTTCCCATGTAAATAGCTTAGTTCTCATGTACGTAGTCCTGTAAATATGTCTTTGCACCCCACACGTAGTTAGGAACATTCTCACCATACATTATTTATTGTCACACACATACATTCTTTTATAAAAGGGGGGATGTCATCATATACACCAGTATATCATGGTGCAGACACACACACACTGATGGACATACAGCAAGACCAATCAACACACACAACACCGCAGCCAAACACCAGTTGGAGAACACTCACTATAAAGACAGGGGGCATCAGAGTTCCCGCTCATTCGGGATACAACCTCCTAGGACAGAGCTTACAGCTTACAGCACAGATCCTCACCATGTGCTCAGTGCATAGACTGGTTCGGACAGGCATAGGTCTTTAGTTTAATCTAACATCGTGTTAACCCACAGTGAAAGTATGTTCAACAGTTTCTAACTTAATAAAATAGTGTTGCACTATTTTAAGTGTTGGTGGCCTGTATGTGTTCCACGGATCCAGAGCACCCAACACATCAGACCTCACACAAGATTCAGAAGGGCCATGACAGGGCAGACACTGGGAGGTTGTTTTTCTCTGGCTGAAGAATCAAGTGTACTGGGGCACAGTCTTAGAATAAAGAGCCATTCATTGAAGGAAATTTCTTCACTCAAAGGGCTGTGAGACTTTGTAATTAGTGTCAGGTCGCCACACAGTGAAGCAGGAGCACATGGCATCGGGAGATCAGTGCCATTCTGAACCAATGCGTTAAACAAGAGATTGCTCGAGACTGTGCCCCCTGACGTAATATTAATGGAAAACACAGCTTCACGAGAAACCTGGCTGACTTTACCTCTTATTCCTCTGTGGGGCTTTTTGGGGGCTTTTAATCAGAAGGGTACTGAAAATCCTTTTGAATGAAACACTTTTGGAAAGAACAATTCTCAAAAGTCCCATTACCGTCACATGGAGTCAGTTCCTGTTATCGACTGATGGATAACAGAGCTTAAGACTTTTAACAGAGCCTTGAAATGGTTTTCCTTTCTGTCTTTTAACTGTTTCTTTATTCTTGTAGGCTGAACGTTTTTCTGGCGTGGGATTGCGCGAGACAGAGAATTCTCAATGACTACGAGTTAAAGATGCTCATTATTTAGCCAACAGGAGATGCATTGATGATGGAGACAGTTCCCCACATTGAGGGCGAATAAGCAGTTATCTGATAAATCCACTTTGGGATGAGGGTGCAGTACAGGGAGAAGTAATTGTGTTGAACTACAATGACTGGAGGGATAGAAGGCAAAGGAAGGTGTCTTTAGCAACAAAGAGGAATCATTGTGTTCAATCCAATATGGTCCAATCGAGGGGTGGCACGGTTGCGCAGTGGTTATCATAGAATTTACAGTGCAGAAGGAGGCCATTTGGCCCATCGAGTCTTCACAGGCCCTTGGAAACAGCACTCTATTCCAGCCCATGCCTCCACCCTATCCCCATAATCCAGTAACCCCACCTAACGTTTTGGACACTAAGAGGCAAATTAGCCTGGCCAATCCACCTAACCTGCACACCTTTGGACTGTGGGAAGAAACCGGAGCTTACATACATACAATTTACAGTGCAGCAAGAGGTCATTCGGCCCATCGGGTCTGCACCGGCCCTTGGATAGAGCACCCCACTTAAGCCCACATTTCCAACCTATCCCCGTAACCCAGTAACCCCACCTAACCTTTTTGAACACTAAAGGCAATTTATCATGGCCACTCCGCCTCACCTGCACATTTTTGGAGTGTGGGAGGAAACCGGAGCACCCGGAGGAAACCCACGCACACTCGGGGAGAATGTGAAAACTCCACACAGTCAGTCACCCGGGTCCCTGGAGCTGAGAGGCAGCAGTGCTAACCACTGTGCCACCATGCTGCCCATTAGCACTGCTGCCTCATGGCGCTGAGGACCCAGGTTCAATCTCTCCCCGGGTCACTGTCCGTGTGGAGTTTGCACATTCTCCCCATGTCTGTGTGTGTCTCACCCCCACCTCCTAAAAGATGTGCAGGGTAGGTGGATTTCCATGCTAAATTGCCCCTTAATTGGAATTTTAAAAAAGAAATATGGTCCAATGTGCTGTAAGATATTGAGTATAAATCAGTTGGTCTTATGGGTGTTATGGGTGAGGCATTTTCAGAACCCCCAAAATGTACCATGGAGTTCAACCAACCTCCCCCTTTAATGTATTGTTGCTTTTGAAGCACACGGTGTGGTATTGCAATTCTGGACACATGAGTTTTTAAACACAAAACAACGTTTATTCCATGAACTCAAGTTAACCTTTTAAATAAACATTGGATCACGTAACACCCCTTACTTCAAAGCTAACCCCAAAAATAATACAACAGTAAATAATCCCTCAAAATGTTCCTTCAAACTTCCAAAAGACTTCACCTTTAACAACAGACATGAGGTTACATTCAATACGCTTATAGTCTCAACAGACCAGTTTTCTTATTGCAGCTTTTTGCAAAACACCTCCCAGCTTTCTCCTCAAACTGGCTTTCTCCTTTTATGCAGCTCTCAGCAAACCAGCCAGGCACTTTCCAGCTGCTCTCCTCAAACTGAAACTAAACTGCAAAATGGCTGAGATAAAACCCAGCTCCACCCACATTCTGACATCACTGCATTTCTTAAAGGTACATTGCTTAAACATCCATTTCTTAAAGGCACTCTCACATGACATAAGGTATTCACAGTCTTGGGTAGTTCAACTGCAAGAATTTATAAACTATTAGTGTAGTAGCTGGCACCTTCAAGGGCGACCGTCTGACGGGCCATGCGACCGGCTCTTCAAATCAGTAGTTGGCGCACGGGATCGCCCGAGCAGAGCTTTTGCTCAGTTTGGTCAAGGAGACAGACTGGCAGCATCATGGCTGCGCTGCCCTACTCTGTAAACAGCATGTTGTGCAAATAAACATTCATTGTTTCTACCTAACTGGTGGAACAAAATTACTACATTTGGCGACGAGGTTAAAAAAAAGCAACAAGATCACCTGCACAGAACCAGGTCCAGATGGAGTCAAGCTTGCGAAGTAGAAGGAAGCTGCAGAGACGCCGGGAAACCCGCAGGCGGGGATGCACTGCCAAATGGGAATCAGAGAATCCCAACAGTCGGAGAATTGCGGCCCATGCCTTCCCCATTCACCCCATTGTCTGCTATTGTCATCACAGTGATGTAATAATGGTCGTGTCACACAACAACAACTTGTATTCACTTGGCAACTTTAGCCTGGCGAAGCGTCCCAAAACAATTCACAGGAACAGTATTATTTGACACTGAGCTACAGTAAAGAGATATTAGGCCAAGTGACCAAAAACTTGGTCCAACAGGTAGGTTCTAAGGAGCAACTTAAATGAGGAGGCTGAGCAATGGGAGGGAATTGCTTAGCGGCTACAGACAGTGGAAGATTGATGACTGGGCCGTATTGGACATAAAGGATGTCCTGTATCTGTTGCCCTTTGGCTAGGATCAACTATAAGGTCAAATGTGAGATCAGGGGCTGGATTTTCCGTTCCTCCAGCTGCATAGTTCTCGGCAGCCCACCATCGCTGCTGGCGGGATTCTCTACTCTCGCCGCTTGTCAATGGGATTTTCCATCGAAGCCACCCCACACCGCTGGGAAACCCATGGGCGGGCGGGCGCTGCCGGCGGGAACACAGAATCCCAACAGCTGGAGAATCCCGGCGTGTATGTTCCTTGCCTGGGGTCCATGAATTGGATTCAATTTGAATTGGGGTTTTTTTTTGAACAAACGAGGAGATGGATTAAGGCGTTGCCCTGTTCACTCTCCACATCAGCTTTATAACTCTGAGAAGGGAACACGTTCTTAATAAAAGAAAAGCAAAGATCAGTCTGTTGCTGGGGAAAATGCTGCTTGCTCCGTTCCCTCCCAACAGAGAATGTCACTGGAAATTCCGAGACTGAACTAGTGGTTAACGATTAAGTCTTTTAGAAATCCCTTGGTGCCTTGCAAGATTCCGGGAATTAAATGATCACCATCACAATATTCTGTGGTCTGTACAACGTACTTAAATTAACTCTGTTAACAGAATTCATGGAAATACACTGGAATTCTCCCAGTTGGAAGGAATTCTTCTTAGAGCGTGACTGGAACAAGTTGGAACAATGGCTAAAGAAAACGATACTTGCTGTTGGCTTGGCTGAAGGCCCTTTCTGGTCTCTTCCGTGCTCTATAGTAACCATGGTTTTTTACAATTTGCCCATGGGAATGTGAGTGAAGTTGGCAAGGCCAGCTTTTGTTGCTTGTCCTTAATTGGCCTTCAAAAGGCCATGGTGAGCCACTTTTTTGAACCACTTTTGTCCCTCATTTTGGGAAGCCATCACCAATTAGATGCTCCTCGTGAAAGGGCACGTTTACCTGATTGATACACTTAAGGCTCTGCAACCAGATGGTGCGGGGCCCGGGGTGGGGGATGGCATGGGGTGGGGGGGAGGCGGTGGTTGTGTGGCGGAAGGGGGGGTGGCATTGGTGGGGAGCTGGAGTGTATCGTTGACACCTGAAAATCCCACTTCAATTTGACTTGACAGGTTCTATTTCAAGTCTTTTTGTCTTTGTTAATGATGTGCTCCAGATCCCCATCCCACTCCCCACTCTCCCTGACTTCATCTGGTTGCACAAGGCCTCAATTGGCACTGCATATTTCCACTCTAGGGGCATCCGAGAGGTTTTTTTCTAATTCCAGACTTTAATTAATTTAATTTAAATTCCACCAGTGGCTATTTTTTAATATAAATTTACGGGATGTGGGCATCACTGGCTGGGCCAGCATTTATTGCCCAGCCCTAGTTGCCCTTCAGAAGGCGGTGGTGAGCTGCCTTCTTGAACCGTTGCAGTCCATGTGGTGCAGGTGCACTGACAGTGTTAGGAAGTGACTTCCAAATTTTGACCCAGTAACAGTGAAGGAACGGCGATATATTTCCAAGTCAGGGCGGTGAGTGACTTGGAGGGGAACCTCCAGGTGGTGGGGTTCCCAGGTATCTGCTGCTCTTGACCTTCTGGATGGCAAAAATCGTGGGTTCAAAAAGTGCTGTCGAAGGAACCTCGCAGTTCCAGCAGTGCATCTTGTAGATGGTACACACGGTTGTTAAATCATTTCTAGCTTTAGCTCCAAGTGTTCTTGTAATATAAATCAGGCCATCCGACCAGAACATTACTCGCGTCAACCTGCAAAATCCTTCCAAACACGCCAATGCCTGGTGGTAAGACCGGGAGAAACACCTGGTCGGCCCCCACTTGATATGGAGCGGCGCCCCTCAAGCTCTGGCGACAGACTAGCGACCTGTTCTGGGGGGGGGGGGGGGGGGGGGGGGGGAAGAAATCAGATGGAGCTCTGCCTCGAGGAGGGATGGCGCTGTCATGGTGGCAATGTCTCTGGTAAACCAGAGGCCTCGAGTGATGCTCTGGATTCAAATTACAGCACTGCAACTGGTGGGATTAATACATTTGGAATATAAAGGTGCTGTCTAATGGTTTTTGTAAAACTATCATCGACTGTTGTAAAATCCCATCTGGTTCACTAATGTACTTTAGGGATGGCTATCCACCATCCTAAATGGCTTAAATGGCCTACCTGTGACTCCAGACCCACAGACATGTGGGTGACTCTTAACTACCCTCTGAAATGGACTTAGCAAGCCCTTCAGTTCAATTAGGGATGGGCAACAAATGCTGGCCCAGCCCAGCGACGCCCACATCCCAGGAAAAAAAGCTACTGGCACCTGTGGATTGTTGATGCAATAGAATTGGACCCAACCTCATCAGCAACAAAACCAGCTGATGTATTCTTTCCAAGTGGACATGCAGGTAAGCTGAGGCGACAAGGCCATCCTCTCTCTGTACCAAAGCCCCCCCCCCCCCCCTCCCCTGTCCAGGGGTCAATGTCGCTGGGAGGGGGAATGGTGGAAAACACTCAGAATTTTTCTGTGATCATCGCAGGGGAACGAAACCATTAACCAAAGCTGAAAGTTCAAAGAACAAAGAACAAAGAAAAGTACAGCACAGGAACAGGCCCTTCGGCCCTCCAAGCCCATGCTGACCATGCTGCCCGACTAAGCTACAATCTTCTACATTTCTTGGGTCCGTATCCCTCTATTCTCATCCTATTCATGTATTTGTCAAGATGCCCCTTAAACGTCACTATCGTCCCTGCTTCCACCACCTCCTCCGGCAACGAGTTCCAGGCTCCCACTACCCTCTGTGTAAAAAACTTGCCTCGTACATCTACTTAAACCTTGCCCCTTGCACCTTAAACCTATGCCCCCTAGTAATTGATCCCTCTACCCTGGGGAAAAGCCTCTGACTATCCACTCTGTCTATGCCCCTCATAATTTTGTAGACCTTTATCAGGTCACCCCTCAACCTCCGTCTTTCCAGTGAGAACAAACCGAGTTTATTCAACCGCTCCTCATAGCTAAATATTCTTCGGATTCCGAAGAAGGTTCTTCTTCGGATCATGCACTTCAACGGAGTTTCCAACTAATAGATTAACATGACAAAGTTCTGCTGTGCACCTTTCGGGGGGACTCTCCCCTGGAAGAGCAAAATCAAAACAAATCCTTTAAAAGTCTAAGGCCCACTACGACTATGACCAACTTAGAGGAGGTGGCGACATAGTGGTACTGTCACTTCCCTTGTAATCCAGAGGCAAAGGGTAATGTTCGGGAGATCTGGGTTCAAAACCCATGATGTGACTTTCACGGCACAGTGGTTAACGCTGCTGCCTCATAGCGCAAGGGACCCGGGTTCGATTCCAACCTTGGGTGACTGTCTGTCTGGAGTCTGCAAGTTTTCCGTGGGTTTCCTCCGCGTGCTCCGGTTCCCTTCCACAGTCTAAAGATGTGCAGGTTAGGTGGGATGGTCGTACTAAACCGCCACTTAGTGACCAAAGGTTAGATGAGGTTATGGGGATGCAACAGGAGCCTAGGTAAAGTGCACTTTTCGAGGGCCGATGCAGACTACATGGGCCGAATGGCCTCCTTCTGCACTGTAGGCATTCTATGGATTCCACATAGCCAGTGAAAGGCATGGTTTAGATAGTGGCCTGACGGTTCTAAAGAATTACATTTCTCTCGTGCCTTTCATAACTTCAGGATGCCCCAATGCATCCAATTCTTGTGGCAGCCAATTCTTGCACAGAAAGTTTCCACAAGCAGCAATGTGGTAAATGACCAGATAAGGGCTGGTTTAGCACAGTGGGCTAAACAGCTGGCTTGGAATGCAGAAGAAGGCCAGCAGCACGGGTTCAATTTCCGTACTGGCCTCCCCGAACAGGCGCTGGAATGTGGCGACTAGGGGCTTTTCACAGTAACTTCATTGAAGCCTACTTGTGACAATAAGCTATTATTATTATCTTCTTTTTAGTGATGAGGGGAAAATAGGGGCACTTCCTCTTCTCTTCCTCGAATAGAGGCCGTGGGATTGATCACCGAAAGGGCAGAGGGGATCTATAGGGATAGGTGGGGGGGGGGGGGGGGGTGGATCTGGGTGGGGTGCCCTTTCAGAGGGTCGGTGCAGACTCGATGGGCCGAATGGCCTCCTTTTGCACTGCAGGGATTATAAAAAAAAGAGATGATTAAGTTGTATTTTGGAAGTACTTCATTAGTTTGGGAAATGCTTGGGGCATCCTAAGACGGCGCCATATGAATGAAAACGTTTTCTTATTTGCTTCATTGACGGCGAGAGGGATTAATTGTTCTCTCTTCGCTGCAATCGTTTTTAAAAATAAATTTAGAGTACCCAATTCTTTATTTTCCAATTAAGGGGCAATTTAGCGTGAACAATCCACCTTACCCTGAACATCTTTGGGTTGTGGGGGTGAGACCCACGCAGACACGGGGAGAATGTACAAACTCCACACGGACAGTTCACTGCAATCGTGAAGGGCACACATCAGACACATCTGGGTCCTGAATTGAATTCCTGGTCAGTGACACTCCATCCTGGCCCCGTGCAGACAGCTGTTATCCACATATTTCCATCATGAAGTTTATTTTTATATGGATGGTAATTGCAGCAACATTTTGCAAGCAGTCAGCTGTTAACGGTCTGGGCTCCTGTGTCATTTGCTAAGTTCCAATAAGTGTTTTCCTGCATTGGAAACAAGCCAGATGTCAACGCAGAGTTCATAGACCAATTTTCTGATCTCACAGTGGAGATGCCTGTCAGCTGTCGGTTGGTAGCACCCTTTCCTGTGCATCAGACAGTCCTGCACTCAAGCCTCTCTCCAGGCTGACAGTGCTGTGCGGTCCCGAGGGAGTGCTGCTCCGCTGGTGGTGAGCTCTATCAAACGTGTTGTTCAGCTAAGATTCCATCCACCTACTCTGCTGGACGGGTTATTTTAAAGAAGAATAGTGGAGTTATCCCCGATGGACTGGGCAATAATGGTCCCTCAAGCAACATCACAGAAGCAACCTGTTTGGTCATTGTCGCTTTGCATTTCTTTGAGAGTTTACTGCTTGTAAATTGGCTGCTGTGTTCGCTACACCACAACAGCAATTATACTTCAAAAAGCACTTAATTGGCTGCGAGGACCTCGAGAAACATCCTGAGATAATAACAGCCTTTTTTAAAAAAAATAATTTTTATTAAGGTTTTCATAAAATATCAATAACAAAATGAAAAAGGAACCCAACAGAGTTAAGTACAAAACACGGTCTAGAAAAGCAACCGTCCATACCCCCCTCCCCCCTGAACAAAAATAATAAATTAACATTAACACCCCGACTTAACACAACAGGTGTATATACACCCCCCTGGACCCTCTAGTGTAAATAACAGAAACAGAAATAAAGTAAACCACCCCCCCCCCCCCCCCCCCCCGAGCTGCTGCTGCCATTGACCAATGTCTACCGTTCTGCCAGAAAGTCTAAGAACAGTTGCCACCGCCTAAAGAACCCTTGTACCGACCCTCTCAAGGCGAATTTCGCCCTCTCCAATTTAATGAACCCCGCCATATCGTTGATCCAGGATTCCACGCTTGGGGGCCTCGCATCCTTCCACCGAAGAAGAATCCTTCGCCGGGCTACCAGGGATGCAAAGGCCAGGATCCGGCCTCTTTCGCCTCCTGCACTCCAGGCTCTTCTGCCACCCCAAATATTGCGAACCCCCAGCCTGGTTCGACCCTGGATCCTACCACCCTCGACACCGTCCTCGCTACTCCCTTCCAAAATTCCTCCAGCACTGGGCATGCCCAGAAAACAGCCATTTTATTAATGCAAGGCTGCCTTTCTTATCCATCAGAGAGCTAACACAGAAGGCTATCAAAGTAAACCCTACTAAAGGATCAGCACCAACTCACACAGCAGGACACAGGAGGACTCCTGTGGGCAATGTCAGCCAATGTTTCTAATTCACTTGTGGTTTGGTGTCAGTTTATGTGACCAGATTGTCGTGTTATTCACCCTGGGCTAACATAGACTGCAACTGGATGCCGTTGTACTGGAAAGTAGACACCAAACTTAGACATTAGTTCAATACGTTTTATTGAACTTTTGGAGCAGTGCACACAGCTTGCTGTGGGTTGACACTCTACGAATCTAAGTGTGCTAACTATAACTAACTAGACCAGACTAGCTCTGAGCCACGTGTAGAAGGTGCTGACTGATATATACACCCTGACTGTCACTACAGTTGTCACCAGTGGAAAGAGGCAGAGTGCTGATGCCTCGTGTGTTTTATAGTGGGAAACCTCCCTCTAGTGTTCTGCCTGGTGATTGGTTGTGTTCTGTCCTGTGTGTTGATTGGCTGTACTGAGTGTCTGTCACTGCCTGTCTGTATATTATTATGTGCATGAGTGCATATCATGACATCCCCCCCTTTTTAAAAAAAAATGTGTCGGTTGCTTAGAGCATATGCGACTGTATGTACATGTATAATTATTTATATTAAATGGCGAGTGAATGAATATGTACACGGAAGGTGTCTAGCGTGCAGCTACAGAACAATATTTACAAGATAAATGTCTATAAGTCCAATCTTTGGGGCTGGCGTCGGATCCTTGTCGACCGCCTGAGAGGTGGAGGTGGGGACGACGGCGCCTTGACAGGCGGGATTGCTGCCGGATTGGTGGTCTCGTGGTGCGAGGTATCTGGAGGAGGCATAACAACATCTGGAAAGGCGAGATTTGGCGATGGGCAGGCAAGTTTGCGTAGTGCCCTTCTGTTGCTCCTGACAATGGAGCCATCAGCCATATGAACCACAAACGATCTTGGAGCAGCCTGGCGAACAACAACAGCTGGAGCTGACCAGCCTCCATCAGGTAGCTTGATGCGAACAGCATCTTCCGGAGAGTGCACAGGCAAATCGGTAGCATGAGCATCGTACGTCAGCTTTTGCCGGTTCCTGAGTTGCTGCACCTTTTGCAGCACTGGGAGGTGATCCAGGTCTGGTAAGTGTATGGCCGGAACAGTCGTCCGCAGGTCTCTATTCATGAGGAGTTGAGCCGGAGACATACCGGTGGACAGAGGAGTTGCCCTGTACGCCAACAGCACAAGGTTGAAGTCAGAAGCAGAGTCCGCAGCCTTGCAGAACAGTTGCTTCACTGTATAGACCCCTTTCTCGACCTTCCCGTTGGACTGCGGGCAGTGTGGGCTTGAGGTGATGTGTTTGAATTGGTACGACTTGGCGAAATTGGACCACTCTTGGCTGTGGAAGCAGGGACCATTGTCACTCATGACAGTGAGTGGAATACCATGCCTGGCAAATGTCTCCTTGCAGGGCTTGATGACCATCCTTGATGTGAGGTCTGACAGCTTCACAACTTCCGGGTAACTTGGGAAGTAATCTATGATGAGCACATAGTCACGCCCATTGGTGTGAAAAAGGTCGATTCCCACCTTAGACCACGGAGAGGTCATGATCTCATGTTGCTGGAGTGTTTCTTTGGTTTGAGCAGGCTGGAAACGCCGGCAGGTCACACAATTGAGGACCATGTTGGATATGTCCTGGTTGATTCCAGGCCAATAGACAGCCTGCCGTGCCCTGCACCTACACCTTTCGACACCGAGGTTTCCCTCGTGGATTTGTTTGAGCACTAAGCGCTGCAGACTGTGAGGAATAACGATACGATCTAGTTTGAGGAGGATCCCCTCGACGACTGTCAGGTCGTCCTTGACATTAAAGAACTGAGGGCATTGCCCTTTTTGCCACCCATTTGCAAGGTGGTGCATCACACGCTGCACAAGAGGGTCCTTGGCAGTCTCTTCACGAATGCTGATCACTCTTTGATCTGAGGCCGGAAGGTTGCTGGCACACAGCTGCACCTGTGCCTCAGTCTGGCGGATGAAGTCAACCTGTTCACAGGGCGAGGTGATGGAGCGGGACAGGGCATCCGCAATGATCAGCTCCTTGCCTGGTGTGTATACTAACTCAAAATCGTACCTGCGGAGTCGAAGGAGAATGCGCTAAAGTCTGGGCGTCATGTCATTCAAGTCCTTGTGAATGATATGGACCAAGGGTCTATGGTCAGTCTCCACTGTGATGGTTGGTAGACCGTAGACGTAGTCATGGAACTTTACAATGCCGGTTAGGAGGCCCAGGCACCCTTTTTCTATCTGGGAGTACCTCTGTTCAGTAGGAGTCATGGCCCTTGACGCATAAGCCACTGGAGCCCAGGATGAGGAGACATCCTTCTGGAGGAGCACCGCACCAATGCTGTCCTGGCTTGCGTCCGTGGAGACTTTTGTCTCCCTGTCCTGGTCAAAAAACGCTAGAACCGGAGGAGTGGTGAGCTTTGCCTTTAGCTCGAGCCACTCTGCTTGATGTGTGGGTAGCCACTGAAATGCAGTGGACTTCTTCACCAGATGCTTGAGAGCCGTGGTGTGTGATGCCAGGTTGGGAATGAACTTTCCCAAGAAGTTTACCATACCGAGGAGCGTAGTACCGCCTTTTTGTCTTCCAGGGTCTTTATGGCGTTAATGGCCTTAACTTTGTCCGAATCTGGTTGCACACCCTGCTGGGATATCTGGTCGCCCAAGAACTTGCTGGATGACATGCCAATGGAACACCTGGCCTTGTTCAGCTGGAGGCCGTTTGCGTGGACACGTCGAAAGACTTGTTTGAGACGAGATATGTGTTCCTCGGGGGTCGTGGACCATATGATTACATCATCTACATAGACACGCACACTCTCAATGCCCTCCATCATCTGCCCCATGATCCTGTGGAAGATTTCAGAGGCTGAAACAATGCCGAACGGCATCCGGTTCTAACAGTACCTTCCGAAAGGTGTATTGAACGTGCAGAGCTTCCTGCTGGACTCATCCAGTTGTATCTGCCAGAAACCACGCGATGCAAATAGCTTCGTGAAGAATTTGGCGTGTTCCATCTCACTGGTCAGTTCCTCCCGCTTCGGGATCGGGTAGTGTTCCCGCATTATGTTCCGGTTAAGATCTTTGAGATCTATGCATATCCGCAACTCTCCTGAGGGCTTCTTCACACAGACCATCGAGGGTTCCGGCACTTTGGAGATGATGCCCTGGTCTTGGAGCTCCTGTAGCTGTGCTTTTAAACAGTCCTTCAGAGGAGCCGGCACCCGGCGTGGTGCATGGATTACAGGCATCAGGCCTGAGTAAGATCTTGTAGCGGTATGGCAGCGTACCCATCCCACTGAACACATCCGGGTATTGCACCAGGATGTCATCAATGTCAGCCTGAAGATCCACATTGGAAGAGGACATGGCATGGACTCGCTGTATGAGGTTGAGTAGTTGGCATGCATGGGCACCGAGCAGGGATGCCTTATCAGGCTTGACGATTTTGAATCGCAGTGTGACATTGATGGTCTTGTTGGAGACAAACAGATGACACGATCCTACTGCAGTTATGGCATTGCCATTATAATCAAGGAGCTGGCAGGCTGGCGGAAGAATTTTGGTTTGCTTTTTAATGCGGTCAAAATCAGCTTGAGAGATGAGATTGGCAGAAGCACCAGTGTCCAGCTTGAACTGGATGCTGCATTGGTTAACGTGTACGACAGCACGCCATTCGTCCGCGTAATCCACATTGAGGATAGATAGGCGTCTTGCTGAATTTGAGGAGGCATATTCACATGTAGTGATGATGCCCACACGATATGAGGACTCCAGGCAGTCGTCCTCTGGATCCGTAGTGCTACCAGGATCAGAATCCAGTAGACCTTGCTGTACACATCGAACGCGCTTGCGTTGGAATTGGGTTCGCTGGCCCTTCACTGGTGGTGCAGACCTGCACAAGGCTGCATAATGTCCAGGCTTCCCACAATTTAAACATCGCCTGCTTTTTGCAGGGCATTGCCGCTTTAAGTGTGCGTTGCCACAGTTCTGGTACGTCACAACTTTGACGTTGTTACGCTCCGTGCGTCGTCGCACGTACGCAGTGCAATCAGCCGCTTCGTTCTCCCGTTCGTGGTGCGCATGCGTGGGACCCCGGGAAAAGCGCGCAAAATGGCCGCCTTCATGGATACTGAGGCGCTGCATCTGGGCAATGGCATGTACACTCTCTGCCTCGTGGGAGGCAAGTTGTTCCTGTTCTGCCGATTTGAAATGGGAGTACCGATTTCTCGCCTGTTCTTGCACTTTACACGTCTCGATTGCGACTGGCAGGGTCATGGTTTTAATTTTGAGGAGCTGCTCCTGCAATGAGTCGGAGTGGACAGCAAACACAATCTGATCCTTGATGATGGAATCAGCGGTGTCACCTTAGTTGCAGGACTGCGCTAATGTACGAAGATGAGTTATAAAGGATTGGAAAGGTTCACCCTTATCCTGAGGGCGTTGCTGGAAGACAGAGCGCTCAAAGCTCTCATTCGTTTCGACTTCACAGTGACTGTCGAATTTAGATAAAACGGTTTTGAATTTGGTCTTGTCCTCGCCGTCGGCAAAAGTGAGCGAGTTGAAAATTTGGATGGCTTGGTCCCCCGCAGTTGATAGGAGCAGCGCAATTTTTCTGCCATCGGACGCATCCTCGAGGCCCGAGGCCTCAATGTAGAGAAGGTACCTCTGCTTGAAGACCCGCCAGTTGGCGCCGAGATTGCCGGAGATCCGTAGCTATGGATCTTCTCCATGCCGCTGGAAGGTACTCGCTGGTCGTTACAGAATCACTCGAGGTAAACCACTTAGATAAAGTAGACTACTGGTACCATGTTGTGTTATTCACCCTGGGGTAACACGGACTGCAACTGGCTGCAGTTGTACTGTAAAGTAGACATCAAACTTAGACGTTAGTTCAATACGTTTTATTGAACTTTTGGAGCAGTGCACACAGCTTGCTGTGGGTTGACACTCTACGAATCTAAGTGTGCTAACTATAACTAACTAGACCAGACGAGCTCTGAGCCACGTGTAGAAGGTGCTGACTGATATATACACCCTGACTGTCACTACAGTTGTCACCAGTGGAAAGAGGCAGAGTGTTGATGCCTCGTGTGTTTTATAGTGGGAAACTCCCCTCTAGTGTTCTGCCTGGTGATTGGTTGTGTTCTGTCCTATGTGTTGATTGGCTGTACTGGGTGTCTGTCACTGCCTGTCTGTATCTCATTATGTGCATGAGTGCATATCATGACACAGATCTCGAGTGGTTTAGTGATAGTCAATGTGGCCAGTTCTCTGGTCATCCAGCTACATCCTAAGAAGAATGATTTGCATTGATATAGCACCTTTCACACCTCAGGACTTCCATAGTCCTTTATAGCACGTGAATTACTTTTGAAATATAGCCATCATTGTGATTTGGAAATGCAGCAACCAGTTTACCCTCCAGAACAGCTGACACGGTGTGCTTATTGCCAAGAGTTACATCTAACTCCTTCTCGAAAACATACAGGGCGCGATTATCCGTTGCAAGACGCCGAAATCGGGAACGGCGATCGGGCGGGGAATAGCTCCTGATGGCAAAATTGCGGCAGGCGGCAGTTTGGTGCCGAATCGTGATGCTCCGCCCCCTCCAAATCAGCATCATTGTGATGCGTGCATCTCATTATCGGGCTCACCCGCGATGCTCCACTTCCAATCATGATGCCCTCACTAAAGCCTTCTACCCTTACTCGCCCCATATCCCTCTATTTCCTCCCTATTCATGGACCCATCCAGATGCCTCTTAAATGTTGCTAATGTGCCTGCTTCCACCACATCCTCTGGCAGCGCGTTCCAGGCACCCACCACTCTCTGTGTGAAAAGCGTACCCTGCACATCTCCCTTAAACTGTCCCCCTCTTTACCTGGAACCTGTGCCCCCTTGTAATTGCCACTTCCACCCTTGGAAAACGCTTCTGACTATCCACCCTGTCTATGCCTCTCATAATTTTGTAGACCTTTATCAGGACTCCCCTCAGCCTCTCCCTTTCCAGTGAAAACAATCCTAGCTTATTCAACCTCTCCTCATAGCCAACACACTCGAGACCAGGCAACATCCTGGTGAACCTTCTTTGCACTCTCTCCAAAGTTTCCACGTAATTCTGATAACGTGGTGATGCAATACTCCAAATGCGACCTAACCAAGGTTTTATATAGCTGCAATATGATTTCCCAACTCCTGTACTCAATGCCACGGCTGATGAAGGCCAGCATGCCCAGCACGGTAGCATAGTGGTCGGCACAATTGCTTCACAGCTCCAGGGTCCCAGGTTCGATTCCGGCTTGGGTCACTGTCTGTGCGGAGTCTGCACATCCTCCCCGTGTGTGCGTGGGTTTCCTCCGGGTGCTCCGGTTTCCTCCCACAGTCCAAAGATGTGCAGGTTAGGTGGGTTGGCCATGATAAATTGCCCTTAGTGTCCAAAATTGCCCTTAGTGTTGGGTGGGGTTACTAGGTTATGGGGATAGGGTGGAGGTGTGGACCTTGGGTAGGGTGCTCTCTCCAAGAGCCGGTGCAGACTCGATGGGCCGAATGGCCTCCTTCTGCACTGTAAATTCTATGATAATCTATGTGGGAGGCAGTGGCGTAGTGGTACTGTTACTGGATGAGCAAACCAGAGACCCAGAGGAATGCACCGATGGTGCAATTTGAATTCAATAAAAATCTGGAATTAAAAGTCTAATGATGACCATGAAACCATTGTCGGTTGTCGTAAAAACCCATCTGGTTCAGATTAGGGAAGGATCTGGTTAGGGAAGGAAATCTGCCGCCCTTATATAGCCTGGCCTACATTTGACTCCAGACCCACAGTAATGTGGTTGATACTTAACTTCCCACTCAAGGGCAATTAGGGATGGGCAATAAATGCTGGCACAGCCTGCAAGGCCCACATCCTATGAACGAATAGAAAAGAAAATGCCTTATGCCTTCTTAATCAGCTTGGCCACCTGTGTTGCTGCTTTTAGGGAACTGTGGACCTGCACGCCCAGATCCCTCTGTATGTTAATGTTCCAAAGGGTTGTGCCATTTACAGTCTAATTCATACCACCTCACATTTGTCCGGATTAAACTCTGTCTTTCATTTCTGTGCCCAAATCTCCAATCCTTTGTATCCTCTGCACTATCAGCAACTCCGCCAATCCTCGTGTCATCTGCAAACTTATTAAGCAGACCACCCACATTTTCCTCCAGATCATTTATATATGCTACAAGCCCAGGTTAAAGTCCAACAGGTTTGTTTCGAATCACTAGCTTTCGGAGCGCAGCTCCTTTCTCGGGTGAATCATTCACCTGTTGGGACTTTAACCTGGTGTTGTAAGACTTCTTACTGTGCCCACCCCAGTCCAACGCCGGCATCTCCACATCTATACTGCAAACAACAGAGGTCGCGGCACTGATCCCTGCAGAACACCACAATCTCCATTATGAAAAACACCCTTCCATCCCTACTCTCTCTTCTATAACCAAGCCAGTTCTGAATCCATCTAGCCACCCCGAATCCCATGTGATTTTAGTTTCTGTGCCAGTCTGCCATGTGGGACCTTGTCAAATGCCTGACTAAAGTCCATATAAATTACATCCACAGCCCTTCCCTCATCAATTTTCTTTGTCAGCTCTTCAAAAAACTCAATCAAGTTGGTGAGACATGACCTTCCCTGTACAAAACCATGCTGCCTGTCACTAACTAGTCCATTTTCCTCCAAGCATATATCCTGTCCCTCAGTATCTTTTCCAAAAGCGTCCCCACCACTGATGTCAGGCTGACTGGTCTAGAATTTGCTGGATTATCCCTGTTTCATTTCTTAAACAAGGCAACAACACTGGCTATTCTCCAGTCCTCTGGAACCTCGCCTGTGGTCAAAGAGGATGTGAGGTATCTGTTAAGGCCCCAGCTATTTCTCCCCTTGCCTCCCGCAGTAACATGGGACAGATCCCATCTGACCCTGGGGACTTGTCTACCTTAATGCAATTTAGAATACTCAACACTTCCTCCTTTGATATATTGACATTCTCAAGAATGTTCACACTCCTATCCCTGACCTCAACATCCGTCATATCCTTCTCCCTGGTGAATGCCAATACAAAGTACTGATTAAGAATTTCACCCACTTCCTGTGGTTCCACACATAACTTCTCTCCATTCATTGAGACGTCCCACTCTTTCTCTTGCTCCTAATATATGTATAGAAGGCCTTGGGATTCTCCTTGACCATATTTGCTAAAGACATTTCATGGCCCCTTTTAGCCCTCCTAATTCCACGTTTAAGTTCCTTCCTACTTTCACTGTACTCCTTAAGGGCTTCGTCAGCAGTTCAAGAAGGCAGCTCACCACCACCTTCTTGAGGGCAATTCGGGATTGCTGTCACAATGGTAAGAGCTCGGGAATTTTAGCAGGGCGATAATGGAAGAACAGCCAATGTATGTCCAAGTCGGAATGGTGCGCGACTACGTGACTTAAGTGAACCTGGAGGTTGTACTTTTGCTGCTCTTGTCCTTCGAGGCGATGGAGATTATGGTGCAGAGAGGCGCTGGCAAGGTGCTCTTGTTGAATCGCTCTAGTGCATCCCTGTAGCTTTATTTTCTCTAATTAAGGGGCAATTTAGTGTGTTTTATCCACCTACCTTGCACACCTTTGGGTTGTGGGGGCGAAACCCACGCAAACACGGGGAGAATGTGCAAACTCCACACAGACAGTGACCCAGAGCCGGGATCGAACCTGGGACCTCGGTGCCGTGAGACTGCAGTGCTAACCACTGCACCGCCGTGCTGCCCAGAAACAGCTTTTTGACCGAGGAGGTGAAACATAATAAGCCAAGTGGTGCTTTACTCAAATGTGTTTTGTCGCATTGCAAGGCGTATGGAGCTTGTGGGTGGCTTGCAGGTTTGCACACAAGATGCAGCAACCTCAGGCGGCTGGGCGGAGCAGACTGTGGTTTTTCTCTTGAAGAGAACTGAAGCCGGCCACGTGTTCTGAAGCACCACAGACCGGCTGGGGGTGGGTGGGGGGGTGTTGGATTAGAAGCTCTGCAAGTCTGACCCAATGTGCAACATCGATCATCGTTTTCACACCAGCTGGCTTGTCGAGACAAACAAAATAACAGAGCGACGCCCTCTCAGATTGTTGCTGATTTGTAAACTCTTTTCACTCATTCCATATCATCCTTTCTGTTTGTTCATTTCTCTGAACACTAACCGGGGAGGGAACAAACTCTCCATTTATTTTTCAGTTAATTCTTTCATGGGTGTGTGGCCCATTATCGGCGACGAGAACCTCTGTTACCCATCCCTAATTGCCCTTGAGGGATGTGCCACCTGCTGCCATCCTGCAACACTCAGTCCATTGGTGTAGGCAGGCTGCAGGTTTGGAGGAGGCTGTTAAAAGGAGGCTGGACAAGTTGCTGCAGTGCATCTTATATATGGTCCACTTAGGAAAGGAAATTTGAATGAAGATCCACAATTGCTAGCAGTAGCAACTGAATATTAGATGCCTGAATGGCCTCACATGCCCGCCACCCCTCGCATTTTTAAAAACAATGGGCACGATCTACCGGCCGAATTGCGCTCTCGCGCGAGTTCAACGCCACCTGTAGATCCCAGGACAGGCCTTCCATGGGCTTCCCTGCAGCCTTCACACCTCGCACGGTAGACCCAAGCCCCGAGTGGCGTCAGAATCGGAATCCCCCCCCCCCCAAAAAAGGGGCGTGGCCAAATGGTGCAGGGTTTAAACCTACTTCGGCGCGCTTACCCGGGATCTACCAGCCTCCCCAGCGAGGCCGCCAATAGTCACCGTTCAGTGCTGGTCCACAAGAACGGGGCCCGGGAGGGTCTCAACTCCCGAGCCATCGGAGGCCCCTGGGGGTCACGGATAGTGCAGGGTGCCTCCCTGGACCTCCCCTGGAACATGGGCACCTTGGCACTGCCACCCGGGCATTGCAAAGGCACCCAGTGGCACTGCAAAGCTGGCAGGTGCATTGCCAGGGTGCCATTGCAATGGTATCCAGGTGCCTGGGTGGCACTGCCAATGGTCAGGGCCCAAGAGGTGCCTTGCTCATGAAAGGAGGGTGGAAGGGGGGTTTGAAGGGTGGGGAAGTCCAGGGCAGCTAAGCAGGAGCCTCTGGGAGGTTGGGGGGAGGTCCGGTGGTGGGGAGGGTGGGGGGGGGGGGGGGGGGGGGTGTGACGGGTGGGGATCCTGGACCAAGGTATGGGGGGGCCTGAAGAGGGGAGCCCAGGCACTCCATAGCAGGGTGTCCTCACTTGTTGAGCTTGTGGGTCCCCCACACTCCCCACCCATGGGAAATGTCACCCCCCCCCCAAACACACATGGGCACCATCCCACACCCCAAAGTGACAGCACCCCGCTATGGAGTCCCTGGGTCCACCGCTCTTCAGGTTGTCCAAGTCCCCTTACAGCACCTCCCTCCCATCCTGGACCCCTACCTGTCAGCCCCCCAACCTCCCAGAGGCCCCGACTTACCTGTCCTGCACACCCTCACCCTTCAAACCCTCTCCCCCTCCGCCCTCATTCATGGGTATGGCCCCTTTTGTCCCCTGGCCATTGGCAGTGCCACCCTGTCACCCGGACAGTGCTCCTGCCAGCTGGGCAGTGCCAACCAGGCACTTGGCAGTGCCAAGATGCCAGCTGGGCAGTGACAAGGTGTCCGCATTCCAGGAGAATGTCCAAGAGGCCACCCTGCATTGATTCTGGTGACCCTGGGTTTTCCGATGGCCCGGGAGACCCGCCTGAGTGCCGTTCCTCCTGCTCCATGTTTGTGTGGACCAGCACGGACCAGCGGCTCCCGGGCTGTGGCCTCGCTGGGGAGACCGGTGGATCCCGCCACGCCAGTTAAGTTCGCTGAGGTCGGTTTAAAACCAGCTTTGGCGCACGTCATTTTGTCGCACCCCTTTTTGGCGGGATTCTGACTCTGGCACCTCGCGGGACATCGGTGAATGCCGCGAGGCGGGAAGACTGCCGGGAAGCCCACTCCCAGATTCCCCGGCCTCACCGCGCTCAAGGGAGAGCGCAACACGGCCGGTGAATCACGCCCTAAATGTCGTTTGACAGCAGTGGGGAACTCTCCAGCAAAACCCCCTGACAGACACGCCACAAATGAGCTTAGAAATGTTTCCATTAAATTCCGTCTTCTGGCTGGAAGTCTCCAGCTGCATGCTGGAGGCGCGAGTCTCTGATCCCAGTGGCAGCACACCCCCAAATGTAGGTTTCCCAGCGGCGTGGGGCGGGGTCAATGGGAATTCCCATTAGCAGTGTGAGAATAGGGAATCCTGTCGCCAGCGAACGGCCGAGAAGCACACGGCTGGAATTCTGGAGAAGCCAGCCCCTTGTTTGTACTATAAACACGTGGGGCGGGATTCGCCTTTCCTGCGGCTAAGTACTGACGCCAACGGAGGATCTGTGGAGCTCTGTGACGGAAAAACAGTGCCACACCCTGTCATGTGAGAGTACCTTTAAGACATGGATGTTTAAGCAATGTACCTTTAAGAAAACAGTGATGTCAGAGAGTGGGTGGAGCTGAGGTCAGGTCAGCCATTTTGCAGTTTAGTTTTGCAGTTTAAAAAGAGCTTGGGGAGTGTCTGTGTTTGCAGTGAGCTGGATCTCTGCCACGAAAGACTATCTCTGGATCATTTGGGTGATTTAAACTCATAATAGTAAAGCCTTTAACCTGATGTGATTCTGTTTAAAGGTGTTAAATCTCTTGGAAGTTTGAAGGAATATTTTTAGGAATTATTTACTGTTGCAATATTTTCTGAGTTATCTTTGAAGTAAGGGGTTTTAAGAGACCCAATGTTTATTTAAGATGTTAAGTTGAGTTCATGGAATAAACATTGTTTTGTGTTTAAAAACCCACGGGTCCATAATTGTAATCCCACACCTAGGGAACAAGCCGTGTGCTCGGAAAAGCAACAAATACATGAAAGGGAGAGGTTGGTTGAACTCCATGATACATTTTGGGGTTCTGAAAACGCCTCGCCCATAACAACCCGCACCGATTCCACAACTGGTGAGGGGCTAGCACCAGCGCCGCATGAAACACCCACAGAACACGTGGAAAACTTTGGGAGGATCGCCGGGACCGTGATGGACACGCGCAGGGCTGGCAAGCTGCAGCCGCGCGTACACTTACAACGCCCACACACGCACCGATCATGTCCGAAAAGATGGCGCCGGCAGTGCTGGACCGGGTACCCATCCACCCCAACCCCCCAGCCCACCTCCTGGCCACCCCCCCACCACACCCCCAGCCCTGGCAGAAGCCCCCCAGCAGCCTGCCCTGCCCTGGAGTGAGACAACTGGGTTTCTACAGCAATGTGGCAGCTTCACTAACTCGAATGAGTACGGTCCTTATAAAACATCATCTCCACAGAACAGCTTACAGCTGCAGAGGCTGTTTACAGAGTGGTTTAGCTGCCAATGTCAAACTGATAAGGAAATGCTCCACTTTGATGTACAGTTTCACTGGAACTTTGAATTGATAAATTGAGATTATATTGCCAAGTTATGGGGTTCAAAGTTCACCATGTGATTATCATGCCCGACATTCAGATCTTTGTAACTGTTCTCTAGGTTTTCAGAGAAATTAGAGAAGGGGCATTGCCCAGAGGTGCCAGCCCAACTTCCCTTGTATCCCTGACATTCAGGCTAACTCGAGTCGCTTGCCTGGTGCTGTTGCATAATTTAAACCGGTGCACACAAGTTGGCTTAAAGCACTAAAAAATACTCCCTCAAAGTTAACAGCAGCGCATGGGAGTGTCTAACGCACTGAGAGTAGAGAAGGGCACCTGAGAGGGCACGCGCCCCAAGCCGTCGGGGACCCAGCCCATCGGGGGCAGAGAACGGGGGGAAGATCTCAGGTGACGTCCTCGAGTACGCCGTTTTTGAGGATGTGGAGCATCGGAAAAATGGCACCGCCCCCGATTGCAGTGTCGAAACGCATTCTCCGGCCGATCGGCGAATGCGATTTCGGCGTCGGTGATCGAGAATCCAGTCCTAAGTGTTGATGCCGCTGCAGAATCCGTGGACACGTACAACAGAAAATCCGGCGCCTCACCTGGACCGATTCCGCTACCTTCAGGGGCTAGCACCGGTGCCACGTGGAACACAATCGATTTCAATTAAAAACGGTGCAGGATTTGCCGGGTCCGTGATAGACACCCGTGATTGCCGCACACACACATTACACTCCCCACACAGGTTGTGCGGCGCGCGCGCCCATACAGCTGCATGTCGGCTGCGGCAATGGTGTTCCGCGCTCGTCCACCTCCGACCCCACGGCCCACCTCCTGGCCACCCCCCCCCGCTACTCCCCCTGGCCCTGGCAGAAGCCGCCCAGCCAGCGGTTCAACTGTCAGCAATTGTGCCGATGTTGGACACTTTCCGTACCCCTCTCTCTCCCTCAGCAGCCGCCATGCCAGTTTTATGACTTATAAAAGCACAAGTGAACCACGCCATAGGGAACTTGGCCCAGCGGAGGCGGAGAATAGCAGAATACCGGGTCGAGCCCGCTAATGTACGCAAACGGTGTCTACTGTACGTGCAGGATGAAACACATAGACAGTGCTGACAAGGTGATGGAGAATCTCGATTTGGCATGAAGTACTCTAAACCTTTCTATCTCTCTCCTCCTTTAAAACATGGACAGCACAGTGGTGCAGTGGTTAGTACTGCTGCCTCATAGCGCCAGGGACCCAGGTTTAATTCCCACCTCTGGTGACTGCATGGAGTTTACACTTTCTCCCCATATCAACATGGATTTCCTCCGAGGGCTCCGGTTTCCTCCCACAGTTGGGTAGATTGGCCGTGCTAAATTGCCCCTTAGTCTCCAATGGTTAGGAGGGGTCATGGGGATAGGGTGGAGGAGTGGGCCTAGGTAAGGTGCTCTTTTGTAGGGTCAGTATGGGCTCAATGGGCCGAATGGCCTCCTTCTGCACTGTAGGGATTCTAAGATTCTCCAAACGAACTTTGTTGACTAAGCCTCTGGTCACTTGTCCTAATATCACTTCATGTAGGCCAGTGTCTTACTTTGGCAATGCTGCTGTGAAGCACCGTGGGACATTTGACTGCATGAAAGGTAATCTATAAATTTAAGTTGTTGATAAGTTTTGTTCAGTTGAAGTTTGTGTAAAAGAAGTTTGACAGAGATGGGAAAAAGCATCCAATTCACTTCAGCAACACCATTGCCAGATATCAAAATACCCTCAATAACCTCCTGGGTTTGGAGTGCACTATTTAGTAGTACACATTTCAAAGAATCAGATTTCTCTGGGACATCACGCAAGACATTTCCTAACTTTCCACCACAGCAATCACATAATCCCTTGGGAAAGGCACAAACTTACAGGAATTGTAAGTGAAACAAAAAACTCTTGGAAATTCCTCCTTGCCGGGAGATCAAACTTCATTCATGAAATCTGACCGTAATGCTGAGAATTAGAGAATGATTGCAGCACAAAGGAGGTCACTTGCTCCATCATAGCTGTGCCAGCTCGCTACAACCCAACCAATACCCCACTTCACAACCTTTACCCCATAACTTTCTTCAATCCCCTTTTGAAAGCCATGATTGAATCTGCCTCCACCACACTCTCAGGCAGTACATTTGTATTCCTGATGATTCCCTTATTTCACCTTTCTTTATTTTTGCTGTTATCATTCTGATTCATGGATGCCAAATGGACATATGTCTTTAAGTCAAACAGCAGAGGGAATGAGGAATTGAAAATGTTGCAACATAGTATATACGGTGCTAGTTGTTTGAACAGGAGAACTCACACTTTTCGGCACCCGAGAGATGGGGTGGGGCTTGGTTCGATTGGTTGGCTGGTGACCAATAAATTGACCAAAAGGCTGCACTCTGCCCGGTAACAGCTGGTGATTGGATCCTACTCAAGGGGAATGATTTTCAGAGACCCAGGGAGTTCATTTTGAATCCTGGACGCTCAGAAGGAAGGACCTTCTCTCTCTTCTCTCTCTCTCCAGAAAGGCTGTGAGTTGATGTTTTTCTAAAACTGCGGAGACTTGAATGAATCTACAGTGAAAACCACGAACCGACAAAACAGTTTGAAGATCAGAAAGGTGCTAGAAACAACCACCTGAAACAAACACTCTTATCTTTTGACTTTCATCCTGAGAAATTTTCACCCCTCTCCTCCTCTCTGTCTTTGTCTGCCTTGTATGTGTTATTATAGGCCAGGGTTTAGAGAACACCAAAGTATATCATGGAGTTCACCTGACCCACAACTTTAAATACATTTTGATTATGGGGAGCACAAGGGCCCACTTTACAGGTGTGGTGCAAAACAATGTTTATTCTATGAATCCAGTTAATATTTTATAAACACACAGTAAACATCTTATCAACTACAAGCACTGATACTTTCCCAAATACAATATTCTTTGGTAACCCTTAATAGCTTCCCAAACAACATCCATAAGTTAAATCCTTTTTAAAATAAAGACAGCAGGTTTAAATGCTCTGCAGAATCAGGTATTACTTTGAAATCATCAATGATCTGGAGACATTCTTTAGCTTGTAGAGAGAGAGATCATTATACAGCTGCGTGCTTTGAATGCAGCTATCCACCTCTAAAAATAAAAATAAACACACTGCAGCTGCCAGCTCAAAGCTAAAGTGAAAGACAGACAGCCCAGCTCCACCCACACACTGACATCACTGCAGCTATTTGGTAAACACCCATTTCTTAAAGGTACATCCACCTGACAGTGTGTGTGTGTGTTTAGAGGGTGGGAGCAAGTCAAAATGGGGGATTAGGAATTTAGATAATAGTTAATCAACTGTATTTGTTGCATATTTCACTATAAATAAAAAGTAATTGTGTTTTAATTTACAAACTTGAGGACTGTAATTACTGGGTACCGAAGTGTCAAAGACTTTGGGCACTTTTCTAAGGCTTATTGGTTAGTTCAATTGTCTTGTGACTCCTGGTCAAGTGATGCTGGAATTGACCACACACTAACCCAGGATATCGTAACACATTCCAGATCCTCATCGTTCACTACATAAAAAAGATTTTCCTGATGTTGGTCTTCCTTCTTTCGCCAGTTACCTGGACCTGGTGTCCTCTGTTTCATTCCACCAATGGGAACAGTTTCTCCCTCTCCACCCCATCCTGGCCCCTTCATGATTTCGAACATCTCGGTCAATTCTCCTCCCGACCTTCTCGTCTCCCAGGAGAACAATCCCAGCTTCTCCAATTTATCCCCGTAACTGAAATCCCTCATGGGAATCATTCTCCTAAATCTTTCTTCATCCTCTCTCTGAAGTCTTCATATCTCTCCTTCTAATGCAATGCCGCAATCGGACACACTCCAGTTGAAGCCAGACCAGCGTTTTGGGAAGGCCCACCATAACATCCTTGCTAACGTACTCTCTGCCCCTATTTATAAAGGCCAAGTTCCTGTCTGCCTTTTTAACCATCTTGTCAACCTTCCCTACAACCTTCAATGATTTGTGCGCATAGAACCCTGGGCCCCCCTTTAGAAATGCCCCCTTTAGTTTATATTCATTATTCTTCTGACCAAAGTGAATCATATCACACTTCTCTGCATTGCGTTTTACCATCCAGGAGTCTTTCGATATGTTCTCTTGAAGTCTACCACTGTCCCTCTTTGAGGTCATAATACTTCCAAGTTTTGTGTCTTCTGCAAATGTTGAAATTGTGCCCTGCACACCCAAGTCTAGGTCATTAATATAGACCATAAAAATGCAGTGGCCCTCACACCAAACCCTGGGAAATCACAATGCCTTCTTGGAGACCATAATATACACCCTATTCTCTCTGTTTCCTGTCATTCAGCCATGCTGCCATTTCCCTTCTCATTTGCTGATAAGTCTATTATGCGGCACTTTATCAAATGTCATTTGGAAGTCCATGTACTCCACATCAACCACATTACCTTCATCTCTATTACTTTGTCAAAAAGCTCAGTTAAATTAGCTAAACGTAGTTTGCCTTTAACAAATCCACCCTGGCTTCCCCTAATTAATCCACATTTCTCAAAGTGACTGTTAATTTTGTCCTGGATTATTGTCTCTAAAGGTTTTCCTGCCACTTAGGCCTGTAGTTGCCTGTAGTTACTAGATTTATCCTTATACCCTGCTTTCTGAAGAAAAACTAGTCCTCTGGCACCATCCCCATGTTTAGGCCGATTGGAAGATTATGAAATGAAATGAAAATCGCTTATTGTCACAAGTAGGCTTCAAATGAAGTTACTGTGAAAAGCCCCTAGTCGCCACATTCCGGCGCCTGTTCGGGGAGGCTGGTACGGGAATTGAACCGTGCTGCTGGCCTGCCTTGATCTGCTTTCCAAGCCAACGATTTAGCCCTGTGCTAAATGGATGGTATCTTGGCAATCTCCACCCTTACGTCTCTCCGTCCTGGTGATTTATCATATTTAAGTACAGCCAGTCTTTCTAATGCCTCCTCTTCATAAAACTTTTGCCCTTCCAGTATCTCAATATTTCCTTACGACTTCAGCAGCATCGTCTTCCTTGATCTGTCTCTATGCATGGAGACCCCTTTTAGGTCCCTAATCGAACTCACTCCTCCTCACACTATCTTTTCATATTTATATGGAACTCTTTTGATTCCCTTTTATTTTACTGACAGTCTCCACTCCACATGGAACTGGTGGTGCAGAGGAAATGTCAGTGGGGCAGAGGTACAGGTCAATGCTCTCGGGCCACAGGTTCAAATCCCAACACAGCAGCTGGTGGAATTTACGTTTGATGAATAAATCAGGAATATAAAGTTAGCCTCTGTCATGGCGACCACAGCAACTATTATTGATGGCGTATAATGTGGGAAAACTTGTCCATTGTAGTCAGAGGACTAGAGAAGCAGCATGTTATTGAGAGGGGTCTGTGTGGGCCTTGGTACATTCTTCTCCTGGACACGGGCTTCTCTGGCAAGGCCAGCATTTGTTGCCCATCCCTATTTCTCCTTGAAGTCAGAGGGCACTCAAAAGTCAACCACATTGGCGGCGGAGTGGTAGCACAGTGGTTAGCACTGTTGCTTCACAGCTCCAGGGCCCAGGTTTGATTCCCGGTTTGGGTCACTGTCTGTGCGGAGTCTGCACGTTCTCCCCCGTGTCTGCATGGGTTTCTTCCGGGTGCTCCGGTTTCCTCCCACAAGTCCCGCTGTTAGGCAATTTGGACATTCTGAATTCTCCCTCTGTGTACCTGAACAGGCGCCGGAATGTGGCGGCTAGGGGCTTTTCACAGTAACTTCATTGCAGTGTTAATGTAAGCCTACTTGTGACAATAAAGATTATTATTAGAGTAGGTAAGGATGGAAGGTCTCCTTTCACTAAAGGACATTAGTAAAACCAAATGGGTTTTCAATGGCAATTAAGATAGTTTTGTGGTCACTATTAACTGTGACTAGACCTCAGGCCCACATCAACCACATTAAGCTCATGGTCTCCAGAGCAGTAGTGATACCCACACTCCTAAATGGCTCAGAGACATGAATTATGTCAAAAGCCCTGGAGAAGTACCACCAGCGCTGCCTCTGCTAGTTCCTGCAAATCCACGGGCAGGATAGACGCACCAATGTTAGTGTCCTCTCTCCAGCCGAAATGCCCAGCATGAAAGTATTGACCACACTCGATTAGCTCCCCAGGGTGGGCCACATCGTCTGCCTGCCTGTCAGGCGACGCCTGAAACAAGTGCTCTACTTGGAACTTTGACATGGCGAGCTCCAGGAGGGAAGAGGAAATGTTTCAAGGACACCCTCAAAGCCTCCTTGAAAAAGTGCAACGTCCGCACAGACAACCTGGAAATCCCCGGCCCAGGACCGCCCAAAGTGAAGGAAAGGCATCCGGGAGGGAGCGGAACATCTCAGGTTCCGTCACCGACAGCAACCGGAAGCCAAGTGTCGACGTCAAGAGAAATGCGTGGCACCCCACCCACCCGCTCCTCCAACCACCGTCTGCCCCATCTGCGACAGAGACTGCCGGTCGCACATTCAAATCCTCAGTCACCCGAGATCTCATTTTTATTGAGGACGCAAGTTATCCTCAACCCTCGGGGACTGCCGAAAAGGAGAAGAAATAAATAGAGAGAACACACCGTGGAAATGAAGGCAAGAGGCAGGGTCAATCGGGATGTGGAGGTTCTGCACACACCTGTACATTGAAGGAGGAGAAGATGAATGGGACAGGTGAGGGATTTGAGAGGAATGAGTGTGGGAGGAGAAGGGCCATGTCTTCAGGAACAGAATTTACCATGATATTTTTCAGAATTCTGATAGAGGGGAAGGTGACTTTAAGACTTGATTACAATGTAACTAGGAGGCAGTGAAATAGAAGGTGTGGGAGAGGATTTTTTAAAAATTAATTTACGGGATGTGGGCGTGGCTAGCTAGGCCGGTGTTGATTGTCTCCTAGTTGCCCCCGAGAAGGTGGTGGTGAGCTGCTGGGCAGCAGGGTAGCACAGTGGTTAGCACAATTGTGTCACCGCTCCAGGGCCCCAGGTTCGATTCCCGGCTTGGGTCATTGTCTGTGCGGAGCCTGCACGTTCTCCCCGTGTGCGTGTGTGTTTCCTCCGGGTGCTCCAGTTTCCCCCCACAGTCCAAAGATGCGCAGGTTAGGTGGATTGGCCATGCTAAAATTGTCCTCAGTGTCCAAAATTGCCCTTAGAGTCGGTTTGGGTTACAGGGACAGGGTGAGGTGCGGGCTTGGGTAGGGTGCTCTTTCCAAGAGCTGGTGCAGACTCGATGGGCCGAATGGCCTCCTTCTGCACTGTAAATTCTATGATTCCTGAACCGCTGCAGTCCCGGAGGTCAATATGTTTAAAACTGTAGGGAACAAACTGTGCATCACGACCAGGGAGAATGAATTCATTAGAAGTGCAGACAGGAATGCCACCTGATTCAGTTTTTCCGCCTCAGCGGCAGTTTTATTTTTAACTGAGGGATCATGTGAAGTGCCAGACCCCTGGTTGATCCCGTCTGTCGGCAATTAGGGGAGGAGGAGATTTTTTTAAATTCCATTCTTCACAGGCTGAGCGCAGTGTTGATTGGCCATTCCTAATTGCCCTCGAGAGTGTGGTGGTGCAACACCTTCATACCAACTGCTTGGCTTGTTTGGGGCCAGTTAAGATTCAATCACATTGCTGTGGGTCTGGAGTCACATGTAGGCCAGACTGGATAAGGGCGGCAGATTTCCTTCTCTGCAGGATATTAGTGAACCAGATGAGATTTTACGACAATCGACAATGGTTTGGTCACCTTTAAACTTTTAATTACAGATCTCCTTCCCTAAAGGACATTAGTGAAGCAGGTTCCAACAATCCAGTTGTTTTATGGAGCTGCTATACCCTCCGCCGGTGTTTGAAGGACGAGGTGGGCTTGCAAAATGCAGCATGTGGCTGTCAAGCCCCCCCCCCCCCCCCCCCCCCACTCCCTCCTTCTCTCCCTCCCCCGACCTTTCTCCAATTTTAGATGGTGGTCTCGGAAAGCCCGCTCACCCTTGGGCCTATTAAGGTCCTTGGGTGGCCAATTATTGGTTACTTAAGAGCCTCATCTCACCCTCGTCATTATTTAACCCACAGCAGGGGAGCCAAACGGGTAGCTTGACCCCTTTTACTGGGTGAGCTGGTATTGGGCAAAAATCAGGGGGAATTCAATTGGGGGGCCCCTGTGGCCATAGAGGTATATTCCCCAAGGTAATACCTCCTACCCACCTCCCCGCTGGGGTCTCAAACCCAGCTCCCCAGCTCCCTCACTCCCCTTGGTGAGGCCTACCAGCCAGGCTCCCCTGTCATTCCCCACTTAACTTCAGGCTTCCACAACCTCCTCTTCTTCAGGAATTTGCTGTGATCTCAGCAATGGCTGCCGCTCAAACTCTGTCACCGCTGGGACTACAGAGCTGCCCGCCAATCAGATTCGATAGATTCCTGACCATCAAGGGAGTCAAAGGCTAGCAAAGGTAGACAGGAAAAAATGTTTTGGCCAGAATGAGATGAACCATGTTTGGTGTTGAATGGCAGAGCAGGGGCGGAATAGCCTAACCCCTAGCCAATAGTTTGTATGTTCGGATTGGCCAGCAGCTCTCCAAGGCAAGGCCTCCACCCCATCGCCCTCAGCCAAACAATGGCCCACTGAGCATTAAAATTGCTGTGGGGCGGCCGACTTCCTCGTGGGCGACCTGCCGATTGACTTGTTAGTCGGGGAGGGGGGGGGGGGGGCGGGGGTTGTGGTGCAGTGAACATGTCATCCTGTAAAATCCAGCCGCGGCCACCATTACTGAGGCCAGCTTTTTATCCTACATTTATCTAATCACATTTAAATTTCCCAGTCGCCACACATTTCCAAACCATTCATCCCGGCCTCTGGGTTACTAGGCCGCAAACCTAACCATAGAGCGATTGTATTGGAGTCCACAGTGAGATTGGGCTGGAGTCAGCGGGGCGGGGGACCCATATCTTCAAATCAGAAAAACAACAACAGCAGGATATGCAATGAGCCCAAGATTTGGGTGGGTAACTCTTCAACAAGAGAACTACACCCAAACTCTTAACCTGCCTGCGGGACTTCCTCAAAAGCAATGGCTTTCACACACTGGCCAGACCTGCATTTCCAGAACTTTGTTTTTCATTTCTTAAAATCTTGGAGTGCAGGAGGAGGCCGTCCAGCCTTCATACTGGAGCAGGTTCTTTGGTCGAGCTACTTTATTCGCCCTAATTAGTCCCCTGTCCGTCCATCATGTCCTCTCAGGCACGGCATTTCATTTTTTTTTTTTTGAAACGCATTTTATTCAAACTTGTATCAAAGTGGGTTACAGCAAATAAACACCCCGGGAAACATTCTTCCCACCAATCAACTGTACAGTTTGTACAGATTTTTCTTCTTATTCACCCCTCCACCCACCTGCGACGAACAGATCCTCAAACACGGTCACAAACATCCCCCACCTTTTCTCAAACTCCCCTGCTGAGCCCCTTAACTCATACTTTATCTTCTCTAACCGCAGGAAGTCGTACAGGTCACCCAACCACGCTGCTACCCCCGGTGGCGATGCCAACCGCCACTCCAGCAAAATTTGTCGCTGTGCAATCAGAGAGGCGAAGGCCACGACATCGGCCTTCCTCCTCTCCATGAGCTCGGGCTTCTCTGAAACTCCAAATATCGCCACCAAAGGGTCTGGGTCCACTCCCCCCTCCACTATCCTGGCTAAGACCGCGAACACTCCCGCCCAGAATCTTCCCAATTTTTCACAACCCCAAAACATGTGCGCATGATTCGCTGGCCCCCGCCCACACCTCTCACACTCATCTGCTACCCCCTGAAAGAACCCACTCATTCTCGCCCGAGTCATATGCACCTTGTGCACCACCTTAAACTGTATCAGCCTCATCCTTGCACAAGAGGAGGTCCCGTTTACCCTTCGCAGTGCCTCACTCCATACTCCCCAATTGATCTCCATTCCCAACTCCGCTTCCAATTTCTCCTTGATCTTCATCACCCGCTCGCCTCCCTGCTCCCCCAGCCACTTGTATATATCCCCAATTCTTCCCACCCCTTCCACATCCAGAAGCAGCAGTCGCTCCAGCAGGGTGTATCCTTAAGGGGGAGGGGGAGCAGCCAGAAGTCGTGGTGCACATTGGTACCAACGACATAGGTAGGAAAAGGGGTGTGGAGGTAATAAACAAGTTTAGGGAGTTAGGCTGGAAGTTGAAAGCCAGGACAGACAGAGTTGTCATCTCTGGTTTGTTGCCGGTGCCACATGATAGCGAGGCTAGGAATAGGGAGAGAGTGCAGTTGAACACGTGGCTGCAGGAATGGTGTAGGAGGCTTCAGGTATTTGGATAATTGGAGCACATTCTGGGGAAGGTGGGACCTGTACAAGCAGGACGGGTTGCATCTGAACCAGAGGGGCACCAATATCCTGGGAGGGAGGTTTGCTAGTACTCTTTGGGAGGGTTTAAACTAATTTGGCAGGGGAATGGGAACCGGATTTGTAGTCCAGCAACTAAGGTAGCCGATATTCAGGACGCCAAAGCATGTAATGAGGCAGTGGGGAAGGGAACACTGACAAAGGAGAGTATTTGCAGGCACGGAGATGGGTTGAAGTGTGTATACTTCAACGCAAGAAGCATCAGGAATAAGGTGGGTGAACTTAAGGCATGGATCGGTACTTGGGACTACGATGTGGTGGCCATCACGGAAATTTGGATAGAAGAGGGGCAGAAATGGTTGTTGGAGGTCCCTGGGTATAGATGTTTCAATAAGATTAGGGAGGGTGGTAAAAGAGGTGGGGGGGTGGCATTATTAATTAGAGATAGTATAACAGCTGCAGAAAGGCAGTTCGAGGAGTATCACCCTATTGAGGTAGTATGGGTTGAAGTCAGAAATAGGAAAGGAGCAGTCACCTGGTTAGGAGTTTTCTATAGGCCCCCCAATAGTAGCAGAGATGTGGAGGAACAGATTGGGAAACAGATTTTGGAAAGGTGCAGAAGTCATAGGGTAGTAGTCATGGGCGACTTTAACTTCCCAAATATTGAGTGGAAACTCTTTAGATCAAATAGTTTGGATGGGGTGGTGTTTGTGCAGTGTGTCCAGGAAGCTTTTCTAACACAGTATGTAGATTGTCCAACCAGAGGAGGGGCAATATTGGATTTAGTACTGGGTAATGAACCAGGGCAAGTGATAGATTTGTTAGTGGGGGAGCATTTTGGAGATAGTGACCACAAGTCTGTGACTTTCACTTTAGTAATGGAGAGGGATAGGTACGTGCAACAGGGCAAGGTTTACAATTGGGGGAAGGGTAAATACGATGTTGTCAGACAAGAATTGAAGTGCATAAGTTGGGAACATAGGCTGGCAGGGAAGGACACAAGTGAAATGTGGAACTTGTTCAAGGAACAGGTGCTACGTGTCCTTGATATGTATGTCCCTGTCAGGCAGGGAAGAGATGGTCGAGTGTGGGAACCATGGTTGACAAGAGAGGTTGAATGTCTTGGTAAGAGGAAAAAGGTGACTTATGTAAGGCTGAGGAAACAAGGTTCAGACAGGGCATTGGAGGGATACAAGATAGCCAGGAGGGAACTGAAGAAAGGGATTAGGAGAGCTAAGAGAGGGCATGAACAATCTTTGGCGGGTAGGATCAAGGAAAACCCCAAGGCCTTTTACACATATGTGAGAAATATGAAAATGACTAGAGCGAGGGTAGGTCCGATCAAGGACAGTAGCGGGAGATTGTGTATTGAGTCTGAAGAGATAGGAGAGGTCTTGAATGAGTACTTTTCTTCTGTATTGACAAATGAGAGGGGCGATATTGTTGGAGAGGACAGTGTGAAACAGATTGGTAAGCTCGAGGAAATACTTGTTAGGAAGGAAGATGTGTTGGGCATTTTGAAAAACTTGAGGATAGGCAAGTCCCCCGGGCCTGACGGGATATATCCAAGGATTCTATGGGAAGCAAGAGATGAAATTGCAGAGCCGTTGGCAATTATCTTTTCGTCCTCACTGTCAACAGGGGTGGTACCAGGGGATTGGAGAGTGGCGAATGTCGTGCCCCTGTTCAAAAAAGGAACTAGGGATAACCCTGGGAATTACAGGCCAGTTAGTCTTACTTCGGTGGTAGGCAAAGTAATGGAAATGGTACTGAAGGATAGGATTTCTGAGCATCTGGAAAGACACTGCTTGATTAGGGATAGTCAGCACGGATTTGTGAGGGGTAGGTCTTGCCTTACAAATCTTATTGAATTCTTTGAGGAGGTGACCAAGCATGTGGATGAAGGTAAAGCAGTGGATGTAGTGTACATGGATTTTAGTAAGGCATTTGATAAAGTTCCCCATGGTAGGCTTCTGCTCAAAGTAAGGAGGCATGGGATAGTGGGAAATTTGGCCAGTTGGATAACGAACTGGCTAACCGATAGAAGTCAGAGAGTGGTGGTGGATGGCAAATATTCAGCCTGGATCCCAGTTACCAGTGGTGTACCGCAGGGATCAGTTCTGGGTCCTCTGCTGTTTGTGATTTTCATTAATGACTTGGATGAGGGAGTTGAAGGGTGGGTCAGTAAATTTGCAGACGATACGAAGATTGGTGGAGTTGTGGATAGTAAGGAGGGCTGTTGTCGGCTGCAAAGAGACATAGATAGGATGCAGAGCTGGGCTGAGAAGTGGCAGATGGAGTTTAACCCTGAAAAGTGTGAGGTTGTCCATTTTGGAAGGACAAATATGAATGCGGAATACAGGGTTAACGGTAGAGTTCTTGGCATTGTGGAGGAGCAGAGAGACCTTGGGGTCTATGTTCATACATCTTTGAAAGTTGCCACTCAAGTGGATAGAGCTGTGAAGAAGGCCTATGGTGTGCTCGCGTTCATTAACAGAGGGATTGAATTTAAGAGCCGTGAGGTGATGATGCAGCTGTACAAAACTTTGGTAAGGCCACATTTGGAGTACTGTGTACAGTTCTGGTCGCCTCATTTTAGGAAGGATGTGGAAGCTCTGGAAAAGGTGCAAAGAAGATTTACCAGGATGTTGCCTGGAATGGAGAGTAGGTCTTACGAGGAAAGGTTGAGGGTGCTAGGCCTTTTCTCATTAGAGCGGAGAAGGATGAGGGGCGACTTGATAGAGGTTTATAAGATGATCAGGGGAATAGATAGAGTAGACAGTCAGAGACTTTTTCCCCAGGTGGAACACACCATTACAAGGGGACATAAATTTAAGGTGAAAGGTGGAAGATATAGGAGGGATATCAGAGGTAGGTTCTTTACCCAGAGAGTAGTGGGGGCATGGAATGCACTGCCTGTGGAAGTAGTTGAGTCGGAAACATTAGGGACCGTCAAGCAGCTGTTGGATAGGTACATGGATTACGGGAAAATGATATAGTGTAGATTTATTTGTTCTTAAGGGCAGCACGGTAGCATTGTGGATAGCACAATTGCTTCACAGATCCATGGTCCCAGGTTCGATTCCGGCTTGGGTCATTGTCTGTGCGGAGTCTGCACGTCCTCCCCGTGTCTGCGTGGGTTTCCTCCGGGTGCTCCGGTTTCCTCCCACAGTCCAAAGATGTGCAGGTTAGGTGAATTGGCCAATGATAAATTGCCCTTAATGTCCAAATTGCCCTTGGTGTTGGGTGGAGGTGTTGAGTTTGGGTAGGGTGCTCTTTCCAAGAGCTGGTGCAGACTCAAAGGGCCGAATGGCCTCCTTCTGCACTGTAAATTCAATGATAATCTATGATTAATCTAGGACAAAGGTTCGGCACAACATCGTGGGCCGAAGGGCCTGTTCTGTGCTGTATTTTCTATGTTCTATCCCGGCAATCTATGGAACTCCTTCCAGACCTTTCATGCAAAGTCCCTAAACTGTAGATACCGGAATTCACTACCCCCTCGGCAGCTCTACCCTCTCCCTTAGCTCCTCCAGACTGGCGAACCCTTCCTCCAAATACAAATCCCTCACCTTGACCAGCCCCACTTCCCTCCACCTCCTGTGTATACAATCCATCCCCCCCCTCGTCTCAAACCCATGATTCTCGCACAGCGGCGTTAGCACCAACATCCCTTCCACCCTAAAATGCCTCCTCAGTTTACTCTATCTTCACCGTGGACTGCACCACTGGGCTCCCTGAATACCTACTCGGAGCCATTGGCAATGCTGCCGTCACCATAGCCCTCAAACGAGATCCCTTACAAGATTCCTCCTCCATCCTAACCCACTCTACCCCTTCTCCTTCCCACCACCGCCGCACCTTGTCCATATTCGCCGCCCAATAATAATGAAGCAAGTTTGTCAACGCCAACCCCCCCTGCTGCCTCTATAGCAGGGTCCTCCCCACGCTCAGCACCTTCCCCGCCCTTACAAATGAGATGATTGTGTCCACTATCTGAAAAAAGGCCTTTGGTATAAAGATTGGGAGAGCCTGAAAGATAAACAAGAACCTCAGCAGAATATTCATTTTCACCACTTGGACCCTCCCCGCCAATGTTAAGTGCAGTGTATCCCACCTCTTAAGATCCTCTCTGGCCTCCTCCACCAGCTTTGTTAAGTTCCACTTATGGAGCCCCGTCCATTCCCTCGCTACCTAAATCCCCAAGTACCTATACCCATCCCTCGCTACTGTAAATGGCATCCTCCCTAAATTAGCCCGCTGTACCAGCTCATTCACCGGGAATACCTCCCTTTTCCCAACATTCAGCTTGTATCCCAAAAGCCCTCCAAACCTCCCCAACAGTCCCAAAATCCTTCCTATACTCTCCAACGGATCCAAAAGAGGTAATCGGCATAGAGCGACACCCGATGCTCCCTCTGTCCCCTCATTATCCCCTGCCACTCTGCCGAACCCCTGAGAGCCATTGCCAATGGCTCTATGGCCAGCGCAAACAGCAGCGGCGATAGCGGGCACCCATGCCTCGTACCCCTGTGTAAGTCAAAGCTTTGTGAGCTCATATCATTCGTCCTCACCCTCGCTCTCGGCACCACATACAGCAACCGCACCCATGCCACAAATCTCGGCCCAAACCCAAACCTTCCCAAAACCAGGCACGCCATTTCAGATCACAACTTGTGTAAAATAATTCTTCTCATCCTCCCTGTGGCTACTTCTGCTTTTCATGGAACTTGGGCGTCTCTGGCAAGGCCTGCACTCGTCCCCAGGTACCCTTGAGCTAAGTGGCTTTCTCAGAAGCAAGGGCACTGCGGGAAGAAACTGTTTCTCACAGCGAGTGGTTTGGGTCTGGAATGAGCTGCCTGGAAGTGTGGTGGAGGCAGGTTCAATCGAGGCATTCAAGAGGGCGTTAGGTGCAGGGGTACAGGGAAAAGGCAGGGGAGTGGCATTAAGTCATGATGCTCATTTGGAGAGTCGGTGTAGACACAAATAGACCAAATGGCCTCCTTCCGTATCAATTCTGTAAATCAACGGGATTGCTGTGGATTTGGAGTCACATGTAGGCCAGATAAGGATGGCAGATTTCCTTCCCAGAAGGGCATGAATGAACCAGAACACCCTAAATCTGCATCATTTAGCTACCAATCGACATCGGAAGGTTTCTTGTCATTTCCTCTGTCAAACCCCTTTGCGATTTTGATTCAATCGCCCTCTCAGAAGAACAAGCCCAATCTTTAGACAAACCTGTTGTCCTTCTCCCAACCCACGGACTGTTGAACGGTGAAACCCTCTTCAAAGCATCCATTCGTTCATCAGGAGCAGGAGGTGACCACTCGGCCTCTCGAGCCTGTTCCGCCGTTCAATAAGATCATACCTGATCAGATTGGGGTGTCAAATTCATTCTCCTCCTGCACAATGGGAATCGTTCAGAAGCTTACTTCTACAATGAACACTCCTCTCATAGTCAAGTTTTAAGTGACATAATACTTTATTAGAAAATAGTTTATATTTTTGGTCTTTTTTGTAAAAAAAAAAACAGGTAACTCTAAAAATGTCCAAAGTGCATTCAATAATTCAAAGGCTGCAGAGTAGTTTTCTTTTCTTTTCTTTTTTGGCAGACCTGTGTTATGTTGTGGTTATTCATAAAGAAACGTTTCCAGTCTGCTGCTTGAGTTATTTACTTTGTTCACATTTTAATTTGTCAAAAATGTCCACAGAGCCTGCTCCAGCACAATGAAGCAACAAGTCCATTCGATTGTGCAGAACACATCAAACATGCACTTTCAAACAAAAGGTGTGCGGAATCTCCCTTGTCCATCTCAACATGTTCAGAAGCCCCTCTGGGCGACCATCGCTCAGCCAAGAGAAACGCCCCTCAAACTTGCCTCAGCCGACTCTTCGGATTCATTCATACCCATCCCGCCCCACCTCTCAAACAAAAATGACCCCCTCTCAGAGGAGGAAAGGGTATTCTTCTAAATACCCCTGGACGCTTTTCGGCAGAGGCAGCTTGTCCACTTGGTGTGTTATCCGGTTAACCGTTAATCGGCATAAGTGCTGAAGAGAGGGGAATGAGTCCTTTCGGTGAAGGGGCTTGATGAGTTTCAGGTGGATGGCGGTGTCCTTGGGCGGCAGGTCCGCCGTGTCTGCCACCTTGTCGTACCGGTCCACGATGCACGAGCTGACGTAATGCTGGATGAGACGGAGAACCTCGCTGAAGGCCAGGATCCTGGGCTTTGCCAAGTAGTAAGAGTCCAGGCAGAACTTGCCATTGCTGTACTCTATACGGACATTAGTGGGACCCCGGTTCGTCTTCACGGAGAGAGTCAGCAGGTAGCAGGGGTGCGAGCTGTCCCGAATGAGGAAAGTACCTTCCGGCATCTTGTTGAGTTCTTGTTTGGCCTCACTGGCTGTGAGGGAACCCCAGTACCATCCTGTAGTTCAAAAATAAATAAATAAAATCTCCCTTTTAGGCTTTGTTGGCAAATTCAGTCTCCACCACCATTTTACACAGCAACTGCTTGCATTTATATAGTGCCTTTAATTACAACAAAATGGCCCAAAAGCAAACTTAAGAGAAGAGCTTGCATCAAATGTATCGCACAAAAATAGGCCATTAGCTCCTCTGGTCTATGCTGTTCCACACACGCTCCTCACACTTGCCTCCATCTAACCCAATCAGCTTATCTCCATATTCCTCCCCACCCCCGCCATCATGTACTTATCCAACTTCTCCTTGAATGATTTCATTTTTACACTTTTGCCTTTAAATTATTAAGACCTTTCTGTTGAGAGACATTCTAATCACTCGCTGGGTAAAGAGGTTCTCCCGGGTGTATGTATTGCTGACTGTCAATGTCCCCGAGTTTAGGTCTCGTCTGCAAGTGGAAACGTCTTCTCCATTTCTACCTTACTAAACCTTTGATGGTTTTAAACACCTTTATCATGCCACTCCTCACCTCCCAACCCAGAGGACAGAGGCCCAATCTGCTCATGTTGAGGAAAGGCAATCTAACAATCATTTGGGACGGACAGGATTGGAAAAGGCCATTTTAGAACAACCAGCCACACCACAGAAATTCAAATCGACAATTTAGCATTGATGTCGGTCAAATAACTTTCTCTGCTGGTGGGCCCCATCTTCAACTGGCTGAGGTTAATCAACTTCACCCACCGCTCCCCAACTTGGGCAGTTTACTCATCAGCGTCAATGCGAAGGCTGTATCGGATTGTTCAATCTCCCTTATCTGGGCTTCATCCCGAGTGCTCTCAACATCCTCGCTGTCTTGGAACCCCACTGCCCAGGGCCCCCCCCCTGCCTGGAATTCATGCCCTTAAACCCCGTTTGTGCAGAGTTGTAAACCCGGGTAAAAGCTGCATTCAGACCTCAGAAAACACAACAGGATGGGCCTCACAGTTCGTCAACCACATCGTGAGAGGAAGCACAATCTGGAAGATATTGGAGATTCCCAATACAGCAATGGGATGGCGGAGACAGGAACGGTGTGCAATGCTCTCATAGTTTGGGTCTCGGGATGAGATGGGTTTGGGTCTCGGGATGAGATGGGTTTGGATGGGAGACACTCAACTTCACTCAGCACTTTCGCGGATCTGAGAGTACTTGAATGCTCACAATGAGGACAGATTTCAAGTGGCTTCCCCCCCCCCCCCCCCCCCCCACACAGTCCATCACCCTCACGGTCACCAACATTTCTTCAACCTGTTTGCAACCAGAAGCTAAGGGTCGACACCGCACTTTGGGAAGAACGTTGAAGCCTTGGAAGAGGAAAGTTACGGGAAAATGTTGGCAGGAAAGTCCGTGATGTGAGGGAAACCCGAGAGAAGCTGGCACTGCGCCCCTTAGAGGGGAGAAGGTTAAGGAGAAATTTAATAGAGGTGTACAAAATGGTGAAGGGTTTTAGTGGAGCAGACACGTAGAAACTAAATTGGCAGCAGAGCCAGAGGGCACAGATTTAAGACATTTGGCCAAAGATGCTGAGGGAAGGGGAGGAGAATTCTTTATTTTTTAAATAAATTTAGAGTAACCAATTTTTTTTTTTCCATTAAAGGGGCAATTTAATGTGGCCAATCCACCTATCCTGCACATCTTTGGGTTGTGGGGGTGAGCCCCACGGAGACACAGGAAGATTGTGCAAACTCCACACAAGACAGTGACCCGGGGTCAGGATCGAACCCGGGTCCTCGGCGCCGGAGGCAGCAGTGCTAATCACTGGGCCATCGTGCTGCCCGAGGAGAATTCTTTTGACACATGGAGCCGTTTTGATCCAGTGGCTGGAAGTGTGATGGAAGCAGATTGAATAATAGCTTTCAAAAGGGGACTGGATCAATAGTTGAGGAGTAAAGGGTGACAGTTGTGGCGTACGCTCTCACCTGACAGATCCAATTGCCGGAGTGTGGTGGTGATGCATTGCATATCCGCTTCAGGGTCCCGCTTTTCCGCAGCTTCCTGATTTTGCTGATTTACCGCCACCAGCGAAGAATTCTCCTCCTGAAAAGTCATAAGGAACACGTTCCTCGTGGTCTGGTTCTCCCGTATTCCCTTGAACACGATTACGTCGGCTGTTGCTCGTGTCAGGGGGATATTCCCAGTTCCTTGTTGAGTCAGTAAAGGTCTAGCAATAGGAAGTAAAGGAGAACGTTAATTTCAAGTCTTTAATACGAGAAGCCACATATGAGACATCACTCCACTCAATATCGACATGAGCTGCGCTGTGATGACAGTGAAATAGGTTTTACCGACCTCCGCTTGTGACCATGGAGTGATTGGTCACATAAAGGGCTGTTCCTGTTCAAAGTCACAGAAAAGGGCTCTTATTAGCCAGATCCGGGTGGAATTTTGATGAAAAGGCGTAGGTGAATGTTAGAGGAGTAGTTTACCCCTGGAATGGTATGTCTTCTGATCACCGGCCCGGCAGAAAACAGGGAGAGGTTTGGCTGGAAAGTTGAAACAGTCTTGTGCTTCACAGTCTCTTCCAGCATGCAGGCGGGGGAGGGGCAAGCTGTAAGGCCCCAGATACAGGAACTGATGACTTTTATCAAGGAGGAATTCCATAAACAGAGGAAAGAAATGCATGAGGGTAATGCAAAGGCCATTGCAGAAGCTGTGGCTCCCCAGAAGAGTGCTTTGGAGCGGTTGGAGAGGTGTTTGGAGGTGCAGGGGTCACAGATTCGGGAGATTGAAGGAGTGATCTTGGACCACAGCGATCGTGTGGTGGCTCTGGAGGCAGAGGTGGGGCTGCTAGGAGACCTTTGTAAAACGCTGAGGGCAAAGCTGGAGGAGCAGGAGAATGCCTCGAGAAGGCAGAACCTGCGAATAGTGGGCCTGCCTGAAGGAGTGGAAGGTGTGAGTGCCACGAGGTTCGTCTCGAGGATGCTGGCGGGACTGGTGGCAGAAGGGGTGCTAGATAAGACACCTGAAGTGGACCGAGCGCATAGGTCTCTGAGGCAAAAGCCTAGAGCTGGGGAGCCGCCGCGGGCGGTGATCGGTAGACTCCATAAATTTGTGGGGAAAGATAAAATTCTACGGTGGGTCAGGGAGAAGCGTAGCTGCGACTGGGAGGGAAATAACGTCCGGATTTATCAGGACATCGGAGCCGAGTTGGCAAAACTGCGGGCAGGTTTCAACAAGGCCAAGGCGGTGCTGTACCGGCGGCAGATCAGGTTTGGGGTGCGAAATTATGGGTGACGTTCGGAGGCCGGGAGTATTCTTTCGAGATCTCAGAAACGGCTGAAGACTTCATTAAGGAGCATAACCTGGGGGAGAACTGAGTGGACAGTTATTTTGGACCATGCACCCCACTGGCTGGATATTCGGTTCAGAACGGGACGAGAGCAGAGGCCGGGGTGGAGGTTTGACTCGGGGTTGTTGGCGGATGGAGGTTTTTGTGATAAGGTGCGGTTGGCGATTCGGGATTATGTGGAGTTCAATCAGAATGGGGAGGTGTCGGTGGGCATTTTTTGGGAAGCACTGAAGGCAGTGGTCCGGGGAGAAATTCTCTCATTTAGTGTTCGTGCGAATAAGGAAAGGAGGGCGGAACATGACCGTCTAGTGAGCGAGATAGTGGAGGTGGACAGGGAATATTCGAGGGTGCCCACCGTGGAGGGATTGGCGAGGAGGAAAACGTTGCAAGGGCAATTTGACAGGCTGACAATGGGGAGGGTGGTAGGGCAACTGCGTAGGGCAAGAGGGGTGCAATACGAGTATGGGGAGAAGGCGAGCTGCATGCTGGCGCACCAGCTGTGGAGGCAGGCTGCGTCCAGGGAAATATTGAAGATCCGGACTGGGGCTGGGGATGTGGTGTCAGAGCCAGGGAAGATAAATGAGGCATTTAGAGAGTATTACCAAGGACTTTATGAGGCAGACCCAGGAGGAGAGGAGGGGACATGGGGTAGTTTCTGGACGAGCTGGAATTTCCCCAGGTGGGGAAGCAAAGAGGCAGGCGTTGGAGGAGCCCCTGGGGCTGAGGGAGGTGCTGGATAGTATCAGGAGTATGAAGCCGGGGAAGGCCCCTGGGTCGGATGGGTACCCAGCAGAATTTTATAAGGAATTTGCGGCGGACCTGGCACCACATCTGTTGGGGGCGTTTAATGAAGCACTGGAGAAGGGGGAGTTGCCGGAGACCATGAAGCAGGCAGTAATCACACTAATCCCAAAAAAGGGAAGGATCCGGTGGAATGTGCGTCGTTTAGACCCATATCACTATTGAACACGGATGTGAAAGTATTGACTAAGTTGTTGGCGGGATGGATGGAGGATTGTGTCCCGGGGGTGGTTGCAGAAGATCACCAGGCTTCGTGAAGGGCAGGCAGCTCGCGAGTAATATAAGACGGCTGTTGAATGCGGTGATGAATCCGTCGTGAGCTCTGGTACCGGAGGTGGTGGTGCCCATGAACACGGAGAAAGCATTTGATCAGGTGGAGTGGCGAAGTTTTGGGAAGGTTTAGGTTTGGGCTGAGATTTGTGGCATGGGTGCGGTTGCTGTATGTGGCATCAAGAGCAAGGGTGAGGACGAATGATATGAGCTCACGAAGCTTTGACTTACACAGGGGTATGAGGCAGGGGTGCCCGTTGTCACCGCTGCTGTTTGCGCTGCCCATAGAGCCATTGGCGATGGCTCTCAGGGGGTCGGCAGAGTGGCAGGGGATAATGAGGGGACAGAGGGAGCATCAGGTGTCGCTCTATGCCGATTACCTCTTGCTGTATGTTTCGGATCTGTTGGAGGGTATGGGAAGGATTATGGGCCTGCTGGGGAGGTTCTCGGGATGCTGAATGAAAATCGCTTATTGTCACGAGTAGGCTTCAATGAAGTTACTGTGAAAAACCCCCAGTGTCCACATTCCGGCGCCTGTTCGGGGAGGCTGGTACGGGAATTGAACCGTGCTGCTGGCCTGCCTTGGTCTGCTTTAAAAGCCAGCGATTTAGCCCAGTGAGCTAAACCAGCCCCTTAATGTAGGGAAAAGCGAGGTATTCCCGGTGAATGAGCTGGCACAGCGGGCTAATTTAGGGGGGATGCCATTTACGGTAGCGAGGGATGGGTTTAGGTACTTGGGGATTCAGGTAGCGAGGGAATGGACAAGGCTCCATAAGTGGAACTTAACGAAGCTGGTGGAGGAGGCCAGGGAGGATCTTAAGAGGTGGGATACACTGCACTTAACGTTGGCGGGGAGGGTCCAAGTGGTGAAAATGAATATTCTGCCGAGGTTCTTGTTTATCTTTCAGGCTCTCCCGATCTTTATACCAAAGGCCTTTTTTCGGAAAGTGGACACAATCATCTCTGACTTTGTATGGGCGGGAAGGTGCCGAGGGTGGGGAGGACCCTGCTGCAGAGGCAGAGGCAGCAGGGGTGTTGGCGTTGCCAAACTTGCTTCATTATTATTGGGTGGCGAATGTGGACAAGGTGCGGCGGTGGTGGGAAGGAGAAGGGATAGAGTGGGTTAGGATGGAGGAGGGATCTTGTAGGGGGTCTAGTTTGAGGGCTATGGTGACGGCAGCATTGCCAATGGCTCCGAGTAGGTATTCAGGGAGCCCAGTGGCGCAGTCCACGGTGAAGATATGGAATCAGCTGAGGAGGCATTTTAGGGTGGAAGGGATGTCGGTGCTAACGCCGCTGTGCAAGAATCATGGGTTTGAGCCGGGGGGGATGAATAGTGTATACAGGAGGTGGAGGGAAGTGGGGCTGGTCAAGGGGAGGGATTTGTAGTTGGAGGAAGGGTTCGCCAGTCTGGAGGAGCCAAGGGAGAGGGTAGAGCTGCCAAAAAAGACAGGAGTGTAACGAATTTTCCTTATTCTCTCAACTACCTCATCTCAAATCATTTGAGGAATATGGCTGGCGTGAGGACTGGAGAAACTGAGGGGTGGCACAGTGGTTAGCACTGTCGCCTCACAGAGCCAGGCAAGGGTATTGAGGACTATGAATGAATGTTGGACCAGGTTCCAAGGGGCTAAATTAGCTACCCCTGTCCTATTATCCTAACTAAGTGAGACTATAGGAAGGCCAGAGCTCATTTTGACAGATAACACAGTTGGGGACTAAGTGGTGGACGTAACATGGAAAAATGTGCCGCAGGATGGCACAGTGGTTAGCACTGCTACCTCACAGCGCCAGCGACCTGGGTTCAATTCCGACTCTGGGTGACTGTGCGGAGTCTGCACGTTCTCCCAGTGTCTGCGGGGGTTTCCTCCGGGTGCTCCACTTTCCTCCCACAGTCCAAAGGTGTGCAGGTTAAGCGGATTGGTCATGCTAAATCGCCCCTTAGAAACTCACCAAGAGTCCTTTGACAGCACCTCCCAAACCCCTGCCTCTACCACCTAGAAAGGCCGGGGCAGCAGACACATGGAAACACCACTGCCTGCATGTTTACCTCCAAGCTGCTTGCCATTCCTTCACTGCCGCTGGGTTAACGTCCTGGAACTCCCTCCCTAACAGCACAGTGGGTGTACCTACACCCCATGGACTGCAGTGGTTCACCACCAGCTTCTCAGGGGCAGTGAATACTGGGCCAACCAGCAATGCCCACAACTCGTGAAATAGTTTTTTTTTTTAAATCCCTTGAAACTTGTCAGCTCTAGGGGGAACCAGAGCAGTTTGTCCAGTTTCTCTCCATAACTGAATGTCCTCATTGCTGGCATCATGCTAGTAAAATTGCTCCTTCCTCCTCTCCAAGGTCTTGACGTCCTTCCTCAAGGGTGGTTCCCAGATGTGGACACAGTTCTCTGGATGGGGCCTAACCTATGATCTATAAAGGGATGTCGTAAATCTTTGCTCTTGCAAAGCGTAACTGTTTTAAAGTATATTTATAAGCAGTTTAAACTGCATTCCAGGTGCAGTTTTGATCTGGGGTGATTGGATTCTTTATCGCGATTAAAAATTAAGCATTCTATCTATTTTCTGTGGTTTAAGATGTCTCCGTTACAATTCGGTTTCAATTTTACACATGGAGGATTCATTTTTTCCATTCGTCATTGGCTCCGGCGACAGCTTCTTTGTAACTTTTTACAGCTGCATTAAACGAAAAAAATCGCTGACTAATGTCATTTCATTCATCAACCGGCTCGTCATCTCAGATAAGGGAACTGCTGCCTTGCCAAACAGAACTCGCTCAGGATATTTCTTCAACTTATTTTGCTGCATTTATGTGCCGGGCAGAAAGCCAACATTCGCTCAAGTGAGTACTTTAATGGACGGGAAGTTCAGGTCGCGCCCGCTCCGAGACGGAAATTCCCACCAGAGGTCTACGGACCTTTCAAGCAAGTCCTATCTGACCCCTTAGGTTCATGTGAAAGATCCCACTTTGCCAGTATTTCAGAGATTTACCAAGCAGCCAGGGTTGCTAACGCAGATCACCGGATCATCGTCGCAATTCTGTTTATGGGATCTTGGTGTGTGCAAATTGGCAGCTGTGTTTCCGACTTTCAGTGTCCTTCCGTCACTGTGTCCTGGGGCGAGCATTGGGTAAAGGGTCCTACTGAGGGACTGGAAGTCTGGGGGTTTGGTGCTGCTGAACCTGATGCGCTATTACTGGGCGGCAAACGCGGAGAAGGTGGGTGCAGGGATCGCAAAGCAGTCTGGGTGAAGATGGAGGCTAGGCTGTGTCAGGGGACAGGGCTGCGAGCGTTAGTGACAGCTCCGCTGCTGTTTGCAAAGGATTGGATTGGATTTGTTTATTGTCACGTGTACCGAGGTACAGTGAAAAGTATTTTTCTGCGAGCAGCTCATCAGATCATTAAGTACATGGGAAGAAAAGAAAATACATAATAGGGCAACACAAGGTACACAATGGAGTAATAACATTAGTCTTAGAATTAAATTTTAAAAGATTAGAACAATTGTAAGATAAGTAAAAAGTGGATCTGTTAGGGAGAGCTGGCAGAGAGACGTCTCGCTCCAGCGCCATCTCGTGACGGGAACATTTCCAGGCGATTCGGTGGTGGTGGCCATATTAAAAATATGGAGACAGTTGCGCAGTTAAGGTGGGGGAAGGGTCGAAGGTGACTCCGATGAGGGACAATCACATGTTTGAACCGGATGGATTGGATGCCAGGTTTAGAGGTTGGGAGGAGAAGGGGGGGGGCGACAGTAATGACGGATTTATTGCTGGAGGAACGGTTTGCGAGTCTGGAGGAATTAATGGAGTATTACGGGTTAGCGCAGTGGGAGGGGTTCAGATGCTTACAGGTTCGGAATTTTATGGGCAGGTTTTTTCGACTTTCCCGGGGTTGCCGCTGTCATAGTTGGTGGAGAGGGGTGGAGAGGGTACCGTCATTGGCGGAGGCGGAAGTGTGGAGTATTTCCTATGGGAGGATTCTGCCGGAGGACCCAGCAACGCTGGAGGGGATTAAGGCCAAGTGTGAAAAAGAACTAGGGGGGAAAGTGTAGGAGGGGGGCATGGTGTGAAACCCTGTGGAGGGTGAATGCCACCTCGCCATGTGCAAGGCGCAGGCTCGTACAACTAAAGGTGGTGCATCGGGCACATTTCACAAGGGCTAGGATGAGTCCAGTGTTTGAGGGGGTAGAAGATTGGTGTGAGCGGTGTGGGAGGGGCCCAGCGAATCATATACACATGTTCTGGGCATGTCCTAAGCTAGCGAGCTTTTGGGGTCATTTCTTCAGCACCATGTTGGCGATCCTACAAAGGGAATTGGAGCCTGGTCCCCTGGAGGCCAGTTTCGGGGTGTGGGACCAGCCGGAGCTGCAGGCGGGCGCGGGGGCCGATGTCTTAGCCTCGCTGGGTGCTCGCAGGCAGGTTCTGTTGGAGTGGAGGTCAGCTTCTCCAGCCAGTCCCTCGGCGTGGCTGGGGGATATCATGGAGTTTTTGCACCTTGAGAGAATTAAATACACGTTGAGAGGTCCGATTGGGAGGTTTTACACAAGATGGCAGCCATTTGTCATGTATTTCAAGGAATGGCCACTGTCAAAAGCTATGGGGGGAGGGGTTTGTTTATTTGATGTGTATTTATATATTCAAAAGCTGTTCAATGAGAATACATTTGTTCTAAAAATCAAGCAGATGGATGGACTCCAGAAATGATTCCAACCTTTAACTGCAACATTTTGATTTTAAAATTCACATGCTTTATTTTCTAATCCCTCCATTGCCTCGCCTCTCCCTATCCCTGTAATCTCCTCCAGTCACACAACCCTCCCAGCTCCTCTCATTCCGGCCTTTTGTACATCAATGATTTCATCACTCCGCCATAGCGGCCAGCCTTCAGCTGCCGAGACTAAAAGCTCTGGAATTCCCTCCCTAAATTTCTACAATTCTTCATCTCGCTCTCTTCTCCTTTAAGATGCCCTTGAAAACCTCTCTCTTTGATGAATTTGTTGATCAACGGCCTTAATGACTCCTTATGTGGCCCCTTGTCCGATTTTGCCTTGAGATGGTCCAGTGAAGGACCCTGGGATGTTTTATTGCCCGAAAGGTGTGATATTAATGTAAATTGTTGTTAACATGCGTTATAGATCTTAGGTCAGCGTTATAGATCTCAGGTCAGCCCATTTAGACTGAAGTAGTAAAGGACGCTTTGAGAAATGCCAGTGCACATATCAATTTCTTATTTCACAAATAATGTTTTCCAAAGACCATTCCAGGAGACAACGTGTGCAGAGAAGAACGCCTGAGATTCAACCTGTCAGAGCCAACAGTGATCGATAGGAGGTACCAAAACCCAGGATAATGTTTCTACCTTTAGAATCCACCAATATTATTTGTGCGCAGAATATCTGATCAGATTATAAAGCATGATTGGGCTCGAACATTGGTTTCTCAATCTCGCCACCAGTTGACACCCGCAACTTGTAAAATAGCCAACTGGTTGAGATATTTGAGACACGCTGCTGGTTGTGAATCCCTTTGGTACGCACGTGGCCAGGAAAGGTAATAAATAATCATCTTTATTCTCACAAGTAGACCGCAATGGAGTTACTGTGAAAAGCCCCTAGTCGCCACATTCCGGCACCTGTTCGGGTCCACAGAGGGAGAATTCAGAATTACCTAACAGGTCTTTCGGGGCTTGTGGGAGGAAACCGGAGCACCCGGGAGGAAACCCACGCAGACACGGGGAGAACGTGCAGACTCCGCACAGACAGTGACCCAAGCCGGGAATCGAACCTAGGATCCTGGCGCTGTGAAGTCATAGTGCTAACCACTGTGCTGCCCTGCTGCCGAAGAGGAGACGGCAGAAGAGTTAACGGACTGTTTGGATGAGCTGAGTGACCATTTCTCACCCCTCCCACCCCAGGTTCTCTTAGGCGAACGCCATCAATTTTTGATGTCGTCTTTTGTTTGTTTCCCTCGCGTTCAAGAAACTGTTTTGGATTCAAATCCACGGATGCTTTCTGTTCAGCCATTTGGAGGAAACAGGAGTTTGCAGCCAATGAAGAACACCCAAGCTGGTTTGGCCTGTTCCATTGTTGGAATGTTCAATACCAATGAATCCAAGCATTACATTCGAACCCACGTCCGTGGTTTGTTGGCTGTACATTCTTCCAGGCATGTAATCCAGTTTTGAAAGATTTTGAAGGAGTGATTGGCACCTTGCGGATTGAAGAACAAGCTCATTTCCAACAGCACTGTGGGTAAAGATGCTACCATGTTTATTACTGGCTGCTAGTAACACGCATGTAAAAAAAATAGAACATACAGTGCAGAAGGAGGCCATTCGGCCCATCGAGTCTGCACCGACCCACTTAAGCCCTCTCTTCCCATGATGAATTGCCCTTAGTGACCAAAAAGGTTAGAGAGGGGTTATTGTGGAAGTGAGGGCTTAAGTGGGGTCGGTGCAGACTCGATGGGCCGAATGGCTGTGTCGAGCCCAAAGACGTGCAGGCTAGATGGAAGGAGTCTGGGAGGAAACCGGAGTACCCAGAGGAAACCCACACAGACATGGGCAGACTCCGCACAGACAGTAACCCAGCGGGGAATCGAACCTGGGACCCTGGCGCTGTGGAGCCACAGTGCTATCCACTTGTGCTACTGTGCCACTATTACTTGTTTAGTTTTAAATGATGCCTCATTTCAACTGAGGTGGTTTCGGATCATAAGCCTCCAACCGTGGTCCTCTGATGAGTGGTCGGAAATGGAGAATACGATCTCTCACTGACATAACAGGCATTAATACTCGTGAGAGGGAGAGGTCTGTTATTACGGTGCGCCAAGGATAGCACAGCAACATAGGGCGATGGCTCCCAGAGGGACAGCATGCAGCACATGCAGTCCATATTGCATGAAGTTCAACCTTGACTAACTGGGTAATCCTCTCCCCTTCGAGTGAGAAGGTCATGGGTTCCTAATCCTCCTCCAGAGACTGGAGCACAAACTCTAAGCTGATTTGCCAATGTAGCACTGAGGGGAGAGCTGCACAGTCGAGGTGCTGTCTTTCGGATGAGACGTTGAACTAAGTTGGCACAGCGGCAGAGACCTGGCCTTGGGTCACTGTCTGTGTGGAGTCTGCACGTTCTCCCCGTGTGTGCGTGGGTTTCCTCCGGGTGCTCCGGTTTCCTCCCACAGTCCAAAGATGTGCAGGTTAGGTGGGGGCTACGGTGGAGGAGTGGGTGCAGGTAGAATGCTCTTTCAGAAGGTCAGTGCAGACTCGATGGGCCGATTGGCCTCCTGTAGGGATTCTTGGAATTCTGTTGCAGGAATTTGCGTCAAACGCCTTCGGGGAATTCTCCGTCGACGGGATCCTCTGGTCCGCCATCAGCGGGGTGCCCGCAATGGGAAACCCCATTGGCCGGTTGCGGGAACGGAGAAGCCGGCAGGGGCGCCGGAAAATGCGGCTGGCTGCCCAGAGAATCCCGCCTCTTATCTTGATTGCATTTGAATGGGAACCAATCCATTTTTCAAAAATATATACTTTTTAACCTTAAATGGTGGTTGTGAATTATATTCCCTTTAACTTTAGAAACTTCGGAGGTATAGAGAGCGGAGGAGAGAGTTGGAAAGGAAGATTTGCATTTATATCGCACCTTTCACGCCCTCCTGTTGTCCCAAAGTGCCTTATAACCAATTAATTACTTTTGGACGTGATGTTGTAATGTGGGAAACACAGCAACCAATGAGTGCACAGCAAGCTCCCACAAACAGCTATGTGATCATGAGCAGATAAAGCAGAGGGGGTGGCTGGGAGAGAGGACTATGGGGTAATAAGCGAGAAGAGTACGAGAGATTTTTTATACAGAAGTATTCTGAAAATCTGCAATTAAAGCAGAAGTGAGTGAGCGAGCAGCGTCTTTGGAGAGAGAAGCCGAGAGCTAGTGTTTCTGATGACCGTTCATCAGAACTGGAATAAGTTAAAGATCTAGCAAGCACACAGATGGGGAAAGCAGGGACCGGTGGAAGCAATAACCACAGGGAGGCTGTGTGAAAGGGTGGGAGGAAGGGGAGTTTAAATGACAAAACAGATGATGATGGTAAAAACAGGTGGTCGGTTAAAGGCACAAAAAGAAAAAAGTTTGAATGACCCAAAACATTGACTCTCTCACGCTCCACAGATTAGGCCAGGCCTGCTGAGGTTTTTCCAGCATTTTGTGTTTATATTTCATCTTGAACTCCACTCACATCCTCTGAATAAAGAGTGTTGCCATGGGTACCCTCAAGGGTCCAAGCTATTCCCGTCTTTGTGTGGATCACGTGGAAGATTATTCATGTCTTTTCCAGTATATTCATGATTGGATCATTGCCATTCCTGCCCTGTATTGACCTCTAACACTTCATCAACTTGTTTCCAGCTCTCACTGTCACTCGATTCATCCCTTCCCTCCCCTTCCCTGTCTCCATTCCTGGGGATATGTTTACACCATTCAGCCCAAGTCCAAGTGTTTTTTTTTTAAAACTCATTTATGGGATGTGGGTGTCACTGGCTGGGCCTGCAGTTATCGCCCACCCCTAACTGCCCTTGAACTGAGTGATTAGCTCGGCCATTTCAGAGAGTATTGCTGTGGGCCTGGAGTCACATGCAGGCCAGGTCGGGGAAGGACGGCAGATTTCCTTCCCTAAAACGTACACAGAGGGAGAATTCAGAATGTCCAATTCACCTAACAAGCAGGTCTTTTCGGGACTTGTGGGAGGAAACCGGGGCACCCGGAGGAGACCCGCGCAGACACGGGGAGAACGTGCAGATTCCGCACAGTCAGTGACCCAAGCTGGGAATCGAACCTGGGACCTTGAGCTGTGAAGCAACGGTGCTAACCACTGTGTTACCGCTCGAGGGACGACAAACTGAAACTAAAGACACAGCGCACCTCCAACAGCTCCGAGGGGCTGTTTAGCACAGGGCTAAATCGCTGGCTTTGAACGCAGACCAAGGCAGGCCAGCAGCACGGTTCGATTCCCGTAACAGCCTCCCCGAACAGGTGCTGGAATGTGGCGACTAGGGGCTTTTCACAGTAACTTCATTTGAAGCCTACTTGTGACAATAAGTGATTTTCATTTTTTTTTCAATGTCCAGCTTTGTCTCCGCACCTGTTGTCTAACAGCAGTCTGAAGCTGGTAACTTTGACAACATGCATTTCCATCACTGTGGCCCTGTGACTGTGTGAAGCCATGTTCTGGGATTGCGTTAGTGGAGCAGACAGCAAACTGGCAGGTGAATCCACAATTCCTGCCAGTTCCCTCTTCAATTCAGACAAAACAATGAATCACAATTTTTGACACACTCAAGGCTGCTTCAAGATTGTCTCCCGTATGAACTGCAAGTAGAGACAAGTGAAAGGGCATTCCTAAACAGTGACAACAAGGGCCTCCAACATGTTCACTCTTGTTCTCTACAGCATGTTGAACTCGCTCCAGCCACAGACTATCACAGATAGATATATGCTGGAAATTTCCACTTTGCACTCATTCATGGAGTTTACACAGTAACCTGCTGTGACGGTTGATGATTCATTTCCCTGAAGGGTCCGGGGTTAAAAAGGCAACCCGAGGAGATCAAACACAGTTGAAGGGTTAATTCGAAGAGCACAGGACTTGCAAAAACAACCCTTCACTCACAATGTCTCTCCCGGCTGTTTCTTGGTGCCAGCTGTTTACAGCTGGGTGCAGCCACACAGTCAACAGGAAACAAATCACATCTCCGGCCTGTCGCCCAGTGAATAATTCACTTGCTGCCCAATCCAATCCAGCCTTTCTGTTAACGTTTAAAAGCTCAGGGATGGGAACCATCGGGAACGAGGAGAGATGTTAATTCCCAAAGACCGGTCCCCACAAATCCACTGCCATCACAGTTCAACATGGGGTAAGCATTCCCTGCTCCACCTCGAAATCAGTCCCATTTATTTCATTCCCACAGGGACAAAAAACAGCAAAGCTGGGAAGGAAGACTGATCCGAGATGTCCCCACCCAGCATTCATAAAACAAAAACAAAAACAGGTTAAAATGTACTCATTTCAATTCTCACTCCCCCCCCCCGGTGCCTGGCCCACCATTGCCAAGACTCACAATTAACCTAATCAGAAGAGACGTTGGTTATTTATATTTAAAAATGAAACAAAGACTGTTTGGATTAAACCCCCCCCCCCACACCCAGTCAAATTAAACCCCCCACACCCAATCTAATTAAACCCCCCACACCGTCTAATTAAATCCCCCACACCCAGTCTAATTAAACCCCCCACACCCAGTCTAATTAAACCCCCCTCACCCAGTCTAATTAAACCCCCCTCACCCAGTCTAATTAAACCCCCCACACACAGTCTAATTAAACCCCCCACACACAGTCTAATTAAATCCTCCACTCCCAGTCTAATTAAATCCTCCACTCCCAGTCTAATTAAACCCCCCACACCCAGTCTAATTAACCCCCCCCCACCCAGTCTAATTAAACCCCCCCCCCACCCAGTCTAATTAAACCCCCCACACCCAATCTAATTAAACCCCCCACACCGTCTAATTAAATCCCCCACACCCAGTCTAATTAAACCCCCCACACCCAGTCTAATTAAACCCCCCTCACCCAGTCTAATTAATCCCTCTCACCCAGTCTAATTAAACCCCCCACACACAGTCTAATTAAACCCCCCACACACAGTCTAATTAAATCCTCCACTCCCAGTCTAATTAAATCCTCCACTCCCAGTCTAATTAAACCCCCCACACCCAGTCTAATTAAACCCCCCGCAGCCAGTCTAATTAAACCCCCACACACCCTGTCTAATTAAACCCCTCTCACCCAGTCTAATTAAACCCCTCTCACCCAGTCTAATTACCCCCTCACACCCAGTCTAATTAAACCCCCACATCCAGTCTAATTAAACCCCCCACATCCAGTCTAATTAAACCCCCCACACCCAGTCTAATTAAACCCCCCACACCCAGTCTAATTAAACCCCCCTCACCCAGTCTAATTAAACCCCCCACACCCAGTCTAATTAAACCGCTCTCGCCCAGTCTAATTAAACCCCCCTCACCCAGTCTAATTAAACCCCCTACACCCAGTCTAATTAAACCCCCACACCCAGTCTAATTAAACCCCCCACACCCAGTCTAATTAAACCCCCCACACCCAGTCTAATTAAACCCTCCTCACCCAGTCTAATTAAACCCCCCCCCACACCCAGTATAATTAAACCCCCCCCACACCCAGTCTAATTAAACCCCCCTCACCCAGTCTAATTAAACCCCCCACACCCAGTCTAATTAAACCGCTCTCGCCCAGTCTAATTAAACCCCCCACACCCAGCCTAATTAAACCCCCTACACCCAGTCTAATTAAACCCCCACACCCAGTCTAATTAAACCCCCCCACACCCAGTCTAATTAAACCCCCCACACCCAGTCTAATTAAACCCTCCTCACACAGTCTAATTAAACCCCCCCCCACACCCAGTATAATTAAACCCCCCCCACACCCAGTCTAATTAAACCCCCCTCACACCCAGTCTAATTAAATCCTCCCCCCCACACCCAGTCTAATTAAACCCCCCACACCCAGTCTAATTAAACCCCCCACACCCAGTCTAATTAAACCCCCCACACCCAGTCTAATTAAACCCCTCTCACCCAGTCTAATTAAACCCCCCACACCCAGTCTAATTAAACCCCCACACCCAGTCTAATTAAACCCCCCACACCCAGTCTAATTAAACCCCCCACACCCAGTCTAATTAAACCCCCACACCCAGTCTAATTAAACCCCCCACATCCAGTTTAATTAAACCCCCCACACCCAGTTTAATTAACCCCCCCCCTCACCCAGTCTAACTAAACCCCCCTCACCCAGTCTAATTAAACCCCCCTCACCCAGTCTAATTAAACCCTCCTCACCCAGTCTAATTAAACCCCCCCACACCCAGTCTAATTAAACCCCTCTCACCCAGTCTAATTAAACCCCCCTCACCCAGTCTAATTAAACCCCCCTCACCCAGTCTAATTAAACCCCCCTCACCCAGTCTAATTAAACCCCCCTCACCCAGTCTAATTAAACCCCCCCACACCCAGTCTAATTAAACCCCCCACACCCAGTCTAATTAAACCCCTCTCACCCAGTCTAATTAAACCCCTCTCACCCAGTCTAATTAAACCCCCCTCACCCAGTTTAATTAACTCCCCCCACCCACCCCCCCCCCCCCCCCCCAACACCCAGTCTAATTAAACCCCCTCTAACCCAGTCTCCCATTTGCTCATTGCAATAGTTTTTTTCAAGACAAAGACAGCACAAAGCTCCGTGTTTTTCCAATCGCTCCTTGGCCATGAAAGAGTTTACGAATTCTCTGGATCACAAGAGATTAAACTGTTTCGCCTTTTAGGGCATTAGACAGCGAGATGTGGACGAGTACAGTACAAACCCCCTCGCAAACACTGATAACAAAGATTCCTACAACTTCCAACCTGAGAGGATGAAACAGTGAGACGATTGGCGTTTCTTTTTGTTTTACAGTGGATATTACACTCACCCCTGTAAACAGAGCAGCATGTCAAAAACCCTGTCAACGCTGGTCGTGCAACTGCCTTCGTTCTAAATCCAATGGGGAACTGATGGGATTTTCCAGAAGGCTTCGATCTTCTCCAGGTTCTCAGGCTCACGGTCTTTGAACTGCCCACACGACTGTTTCGATCATCCGACTGAACGTGGGGTTTGTAAAGAGAGGGAAGAGAGGGAAAAAAAGGCAGAGTACAGTCTGAGAATAAATAATTAAACAGCAGCCCCCAGCCGAGAAATGTTTAAAAACTTGTAAAAAAAAACCCCAGCTGCATTTGTCTGCCACCCTTCTTTCTGAACCCTCTATGGAAACATTGTAGAGATCCCCAGGTCTGAGATGTAGCAAGCTCAAAGGGTTGAAGCAGACTGACTGGTGGGCGAGAGTGAGCTGGTAGAAATAGCGAGGGGGAGGAAATTGCCACTTAGTTACCCCAATAATAATCATTCCAAGAATGGGAATTCCTAGAATTACTGCACGCCAGCAAATTTGAGCAACACACACACACAGAATAAAGCATAGGCCGATCAGCAGAACACATCAAAACAGCCGCCCTGTTACCTGCAGGGGATTGGGTCTTTGAGGTTTTTGTGTGTGTGTGCTATCTTCTGTGCCTGGATTAATTGTAACTCCCGTTTTACATTCACTGTCTCCACGCCCCACTTCTGGCTGGGCATTGCGCCAAGAATATGTCACAAGTTAGGGCGGAAATGCCTTTGATACATTTCCAGGAACTTTCCAAGAATCTAGCTGCATGTGTCATACGAGAGAAATAGAGAGAGGAGCCAATCGGCGAGTGTGGTGGTGGTGGTGTGGTTGTGGGGGGGTGGAGGGGGGGAGAGGCAAAGCATTTGTTCTTCCTGGTTACGCCGCCAGGCTGTGTCAAACAGACCAACAAACATTCCCCAAACAAGCCAACTGAACAAACAGCAGCGATTAAACCAAGAGGTTTGTCTCCAAAGAGAGGGAGACTTTTTTGGGGAGGGCTGGGGGGATTTGGTTACTAGTTCCTCTTGTCTATTCACACCACCCTGTCGGTCAATCCAATCAGCTGGTTAGAATCCACAGCAGAAATCTATTTTTTTTTAAATGAGAGCCACTTGCATTCATGTGGCGCCTGTCAAGCTACCACCAAGAAAGCACAACAGCGCCTATACTTCCTCAGGAAACTAAGGAAATTCGGCATGTCCACATTAAACCTGACCAACTTTTACAGATGCACCATAGAAAGCATCCTATCTGGCTGCATCACAGCCTGGTGTGGCAACTGCTTGGCCCAGGACCGCAAGAAACTTCAGAGAGTCATGAACACCGCCCAGTCCATCACACGAACCTGCCTCCCATCCATTGACTCCATCTACACCTCCCGCTGCCTGGGGAAAGCGGGCAGCATAATCAAAGACCCCTCCCACCCGGCTTACTCACTCTTCCAACTTCTTCCATCGGGCAGGAGATACAGAAGTCTGAGAACACGCACGAACAGACTCAAAAACAACTTCTTCCCCACTGTCACCAGACTCCTAAATGACCCTCTTATGGACTGACCTCATTAACACTCCACCCTGTATGCTTCATCCGATGCCAGTGCTTATGTAGTTACATTGTATACCTTGTGTTGCCCTATTATGTATTTACTTTTCTTCCCTTTTCTTCCCATGTACTTAATGATCTGTTGAGCTGTTCACAGAAAAATACTTTTCACTGTACCTCGGTACACGTGACAATAAACAAATCCAATCCAATCCAATCACAATCACCACACGTCCCAAAGTGCTTTGCCGCCCGGTGAAGTGCTTTCTAAGAGCGGTCACTGTGGGAACACATTTACACCCAATTGACACACACAGAGCAAGGTCCCACAAATGGGCACCATGCCATAATGGCCAGAGTCCTGTAGAAGGGTCATACTGGACTCCCAGCCTTAACTCTGTTTATCTCTGGCGCAGTGGTTAGCACTGCTGCCTCACGACGCCGAGGACCCGGGTTCGATCCCGGCTCCGGGTCACTGTCCGTGTGGAGTTTGCGCATTTTCCCTGTGTCTGTGTGGGTCTCACCCACACAACCCAAAGATGTGCAGGGTAGGTGGATTGGCCACGCTAAATTGCCCCTTGATTTGGAAAAAAAAGAATTGGGTACTTTAAATAAAAAGTTTTAAACTCTGTTTCGCTCTCCACAGATGCTGCCAGACCTGCCAGGTTTTCCAGTCCTTTCTGTCTTAATTCAGATTTTGCTTTCATTCCTAATGATCGGATCATCATTTTTTTGCCATGTTGATTGAGGGGTAAATGTTGGCCAGGGAGCCCCAGGTCACGGGGTCTTTTATATTCGCCTGACTGGCAGGTGGGGCCTCAATTTGACATCTCATCCCGAGAGGCGGCACCGTCCAACAGTGCAGCACACCTTCCAGACTTCATCGGGGCCCCATTTGTGACTTCCGTGTTCAAGGCCTGGGGCGGGGCTCGAACCCAGAATCTTGCGACGTAAAGGCAGGGGTACTGCTAACTGAGTCACAGCTGATGTTTGCAGCAACCCAACCCTATTTACTCCACAGAGGCTTTGTAAAATGATGTATTGAAACAGGGTCCAACGACAGCGTACAGAACTCCAGAGCAAAACTACCATGTGTCTCTCGGTAAAGGGAGGCTGGTGTCTCTGAAAAAAAAAACAGTGTGTGACGGCCAGCTCCTGATCACTAATTGCTCCAACATTGGCAGTCGCAACTTCATCCATATCGGGGAAAAACACAGTTTGGAGCAGTATTCCTATTCCCTTGATATTACTGGCATTCCATTTCAAGGGATACACGATCAGTTTGGGCCAATACTTTTATTACCCAGCCTTTATATTGTTATTTTTTCTTCTCGGATGTGCCAAAGCTCTGGAATTGCCCTCCCTAAGCCTCACTGCTTCTTTAGATTTAGATTTATTGTCACGTGTACCGAGGTACAGTGAAAAGTATTGTTCTGTGTACAGTCCAGACAGATTGCTCCATACAGGAGACATACGACAGTTACATAATAAATACAGAGACACAGACATCGGGTGAAGCACACGGAGTGTAGTACTACTCAGTAGAGAAGATGTGTGGAGAGATCCGATCAGTCCATAAGAGGGTCACTCAGGAGTCTGGCAGCAGTGGGGAAGAACCTATCTTTGAATCGGTGAGTGCGTGTTCTCAAATTTGTGTATCTCCTGCCCAAAGGAAGAGGTTGGAAGAGAGAGTAACCCGGGTGGAAGGGGTCTTTGTTTATGCTGCCCGCTTTCCCCAAGGCAGCGGGAGGTGTAGACAGAGTCAATGGATGGGATGCGGGTTTGCGTGATGGACCGGGCTGTGTTCACGACTCTCTGAAGTTTCTTGCGGTCCTGGGCCGAGCAGTTGCCATACCAGGCTGTGATGCAGCCAGATAGGATGCTTTCTATGGTGCATCTGTAAAAATTGATAAGAGTCAATGTGGACATGCCGAATTTCCTTAGTTTCTTGAGGAAGTATAGGTGCTGTTGTGCTTTCTTGGTCGTAGCGTCGACGTGGGTGGACCAGGTCAGGTTGTTGGTGATGTGCAAACCTAGGAATTTGAATCTGTCAACCATCTCCACCTCGGTCCCGTTGATGTTGATAGGGGTGTGTACAGTACTTTGCTTCCTGAAGTCAATGACCAGCTCCTTCGTTTTGCTGACGTTGAGGGAGAGATTGTTGTCGTTACACCACTTCATTAGGTTCTGTATTGCTCTTGCCCTCTTCAATCGTATGTCTTTCCTGTATGGAGCGATCTGTCTGGACTGTACGCAGAACAATACCTTTCACCGTAGCTCGGTACATGTGCTCCCTAAAATCTACCTCTTTGACCAACCTTTTAACTGCGTACTCTAAGACTGTTTTATGTGGCTCAGTGTCAGGTTTCGCTCTCTAACACTTCAGTGAAGCATTTTGGGATGATTTATCACATTAAAGGCACTACATAAATACAAATTATTGTTGTTACATGTACAAGCTATCAGGGGTGGTGGGGGAGTCAATCCCAGTCATATGTGGCATTGTGATCATTCCAACTGTTCCATTCTGCCGGGGGAAAACAGCTTCACTCTCCGCAGCCCTCAAGAACAAACTAGAAAACTGGCGGCACCTGCTGTTCAATGATTGTAACATACACACAAAACAGAGCTGACTTAATAACAAAGAGAAGCCAGTTTGGTTAATCCTTGTTTGTTTGTGACGTTCAGTGGGTTGTGGTGGAGCCTAGCTTGGGGTAGCGCAGATTCCGCTGAGTGGGCTCTCGCCTTGGCGGTGCGGTGCGGTGTGGATTGGATGGTGGCCACCTTCGAAGATGTTGTCTTAGCTGAGAGATTCTGCTCTGCGGTGCAGGTCAAGCTCACTTCGAAGGACTGTGGGATACCTTTAGCAGAACGGTGGTGGCACAAGAGAGGGTTCTTGCAGTCGCAATAGCACTGTCCCTGGTTAGAAGCTACCTTTGTGTCATCAAAATCCTGCTGCATGGGGTGTCGTTTATCCTGATGGGCGTCAGGTAGGGTGTCACGCTGAGCACCATCCCCGATGTTGCCTTTTTTGCTTGCTATAAATATGGCCGTCAATAAGGTTGCCCTTCTTTTATATGAATATGAATATGATTTGCTCTCAGAGTCACCAGGTATCAAATGATACCGCCACAAGGTTCAACCGGGTATCGATCAAAGAGCCAAACAGCCAGTTAGTTAGTTCAAGATCAATGGTACTTTATTTACACACAAGATTAACTTACACATGCAACATAAACACTACGAGCTAAACTACACCTAACAACTATGACAACCTGTACTTAACTTCAGGCACCCGGCTTAGGACAGAGGAACAGTGGCCTTTGTTCGAATCTGGAACTACTGGGTCTGGAGAAGTAACTGCTGCTCAGCTAGGCTCATCCGTCTGGTAGCGGGCGTTGAACTTGGACTTGGTGGTGCTGCAATTGGATGTGGACGTTGCTGGAGCGCCAGGTCCAAAAAACATCGAACACATGGCAGTGTCTCTCTTTATCCTTGGGGGGTTTCGCGCTCTTTTGAGCGGTCTTTAGTTTTGGACCCCACTAATTGGGCAGTTCTCGATCACTGCCTTCGATCTGAGCCAATAAAGGCTGGCCGTGTCCTAAGCGGTCATTGACCCTGTTGTTGATGCTTCCTGAGTAAAGGGAGTGGTGCCGAAATGTCTGGGATTGTATCGGTTACTCAAGTATCAGTCTTCTGTCTTACGGAGATTGGCCATCAAAATGCTAATCGGCTGGGGGTTTCGATGCAGTCTGGATTCTTTGCTCACAAATATACATTCAGGCTCTGAGCCTGCCTGAATCTCACATTGTCCATTTTTCCCGTTGGGCTTTCGGAACGTCCATGTTTCTTGTTGTAAGTGGCCATCCCAGATGGCTACACTGAGATGGAATAGGAGTTCCCAACTGATTGAGATTTGGCTGCCGTGCTTTGGTAATTTTGATTTGGAGGCTGGGTGCATCAGATTCAATGGTGCACAACACTTCCTGTCTTCAACAGCAGGGGTCAGTATGGCCCACCGATCACTGGTTCTATTCGCGATTCTCGAAATGAGGGGCTGGAGGTGACCAAGCAAGTAGACTCATTCCCCCCACCAGGGCCGAGGCTGTGGGCGATCTGGGCGTCGGAGAGACGGTATGGCAGAAATGGTGGTGTCTCATGCTTCGATCATCGGAATCCTTGAGAGATAGTAAAGAGTGCTCGTTGATCCTGCTTTATTCTTAGCCTTCTCATGTGACATGGAAGATAACTTTATACTGCAGTTCACCTTGTGGTTCTTCTATAATCCTGAACGTTACTCCCTGCTGATCATATTGTTGACTTTTAATTGCCGTCTTCTTTACCCCTGTGAGGGAGTGTGAAATGAGGACATGATGGCCTGTACCATCTGTTACGTTCTGTGTTGTGGCAGGAGTACGGATGCTCACAAAACATCTGATTGTTATTAACAAACGCATGGAAAGATAATTAACAAACTATGATACAAACAGTAACGAATAAATGAATTCAGTGAATTCTCCTGGAGCTACTTCTAGTGCGACTATTCTCTGGTATGACTTACTACCAACTGCTGGATATCTCAAGTCACATGGTGGATCTCTATCGCCACCTGCTGCTTGGAGGTCGTATCAGTAACAATATACATGAATGGATAACTACGTACATTACTGGGCACATACATATCACAACACCATCAATTATCCTGATCCTGCTATCCTGCGTTCGTAAGATCATTTTGAGTCAATTATGGGTAGTCTGATTTGTGAACGGTTTTACTCCTTCTGGTTGTCTTATGATCCTTGTGGTTGGGGGTGGGGAGTGTTTATCGTCACTCCCCGTCTCGTTAAGAAGAGAGCGAGCCCAGGGCGATCTGAAGGGTGGGTGGATAGTTCTGAGGGTTAGTTCAGTCTTCACTGAGTTGGAGATTACCCTTCCAGTTCGAGCTAATCTATTTCAGGTCTTTCATTTGGATTGTTGATGGAGTTGCCAGTTCTCCTCTTCACTGGTGGCTGTTGTCACCTGGTGGGATATCCCAGGTGGGTCTGGGTTTTTTTTTCTTCTTTCCCTTCTTTTCAACCCTGGGAGACCCTGCAGGCTTGACCATGGTCTGAATACATAATAATAATCTTTGTTATTGTCACAAGTAGGCTTACATTAACACTGCAATGAGTTTACTGTGAAAATCCCCTCGTCGCCACACTCCGGCGCCTGTTCGGGTACACAGAGGGAGAATTCAGAATGTCCAATTCACCTCACAAGCACGTCTTTCGTCTTTGTGGGAGGAAACCGGAGCACCCGGAGGAAACCCACGCAGACACAGGGAGAACGTACAGACTCCGCACAGACAGTGACCCGAGCCGGGAATCGAACCTGGGACCCTGGAGCTTTGAAGCAACAGTGCTAACCACTGTGCTGCCCACATTGTTACTATTGCCGTTCCTCTCTTCCTCTCCTTTCGTTATAATTGTGGTTCGGCCTTGGGCCTGTCTTGGGGATTAGTTGGGTTGTGTTGTTTGCCTGTAACTCCCCGTAGATGTGGGACTTCCGTGCATTTTCCGGTGTGATTGGGTACTGATGCCAGGCAAACTTCCACCAGCCTGTCAAAATCCAGCATAACCACAACAGGAGTTCCCCACCCACAGCAAATACACAAGGGTCTTTCCCAAACTGCTTATCGTTCGATAATTATCTGTCTATGGGAGGGCCCAAACCGGTGCCCCAAAGCACTCCCCAGAAACATGCAGGGGAGGCATTGGGCTTGTTCCACCATTCTATTGGATCAAAAGACCATAAGATATAGAAGCAGAATTAGGCCATTCGGCCCATCAAGTCTGCTCCGCCATCCAATCACGCTTGATATTTTTCTCATCCCCATTCTCCTGCCTTCTCCCCATAACCCCTGATCCCCTTATTAATCAAGAACCTATCTATCGCTGTCTTCTTTTAAAATAAATTTAGAGTACCAAATTATTTTTTTCCAATTAAGAGGCAATGTAGCCAATCCACCTACCTAGAACATCTACTTGGGTTGTGGGGGTGAGACCCACACAAGAATGTGCAAACTCCACACGGACAGTGATCCGGGGCCGGGATTGAACCCAGGTCCTCGGCACCGCTAGCTACCTCTGTGATGCGCGATCGATCACTACTGAAGCGAGATTGTAGTCCAATTGAAAGGCTTTAATGAACAAGTAGTTACCCCAGCAGCTCCGAGTACAGAATGACTGCTGTGGGTGAAACACAGACTCTAATGCTCCGCCTGCTGGGCGGAACCAGCAAGCAAGTTCCACCACTCATACTACAGTATAAGGTACATCTCACCTAGGTACCGCGATATCCCTAATATAGCCTACCACACTCTGTCTTAAAGACGCTCAGTGATTTGGCCTCTACAGCCTTCTGCGGCAAAGAGTTCCACAGATTCATCACACTCTGGCTGAAGAAATTGCTCCTCATCTCAGCTTTAAAGGACCGTCCCTTCAGTCTGAGGCTGTGGCCTCGGGTTCTTGTTTTTCCTACAGGTGGAAACATCCTCTCCACATCCACTCTATCCAGATCTCGCAATATTCTCCAAGTTCCAATAAATCCCTCGACAACGTTCTCAACTCCATCGAGCACAGACCCAGAGGCCTCAACCTCTTCTCATTAGAAAAGACCTTCATTCCAGGGATGTGATCCTCCTCAGGACCCTTTCCAAGGCCAGCACTTCCTTCCTTAGATACGGGACACATACCTGCTCACAATACTCCAGACGGAGTCCGCCAAAGTCTTATGCAGCTTTAACAATACATCCCTGGTCTTGTATTCCAGCCCTCTCGACATGAATGCTAACATTGCATTTGCCTCCCGAACTGCCGACTGAACCTGCACGTTAACCTTAATAGAATCCTGAACTAGGACTCCTAAGTCCCTTTGTGCTTCTGATTTCCAAAGCCTTATCCCATTGGGAAAATAGTCTGTGCCTCTATTCTTCCTACCAAAGTGCATAACCTCACACTTTTCCACATTGTATTCCATTTGCCACTCCTTTGCCCACTCGCCTAGCCTGTCCAAGTCCTTCTGCAGCCCCCTTGCTTCCTCAATACTACCTGCCCCTCTACAGATCTTTGTATCATCTGCAAACCTAGCAATAGGGCCTTCAGTTCCTTCCTCCAGATCATTAATGGATGTCATGAATAGGGGGCTTTTTTTACAACATTAATGGGGCTACATCAATACAAATCGTTGTTGTTGTTGAGATGGACACCATATGATTTGTGAAAGAATTGGTGGAGGAAGAGGGAATTTTGAGGTTGACGTCCCCGCCCATTCCGTCACCAAAGCTGGTATATCTCTGCAGGTAAAGACCGTTTCCCAGTCAATGTCGGATTAGTTGGAAAGCCAGATCAATAAATCCACAATAAACTATCAATAATTCAGGGGTGGGAAGGGGATTATATTTTATGAATAAAATGATATCTGATTAAACAGAAATACAGATGAGATATTGAGTCAGAAGGTGCCAGATTAAATTTGTGATAAGACACCTGAGCATAACGTGAGTGAGCTCTAGAGAAAGGCAAGTCGTATCACAGATGTTGGACCCGGGAAACGGCAAAATGTCAGCAATGGTTCCTGTCGAATCCACACAGAATGATCACAAGGAACAAAGGGTAAGGTACAAAAATAACGGTTTATTAATACGTACTCCACTCCCCGAAGGGTCTGTAGGTCAGACATTTTATACTCAATGGGCTTCCCTCGTTAAGGGTGAAGCCCCGCCCGTTACCGGGGAGGTTCGTACTCGGTAAAGGTCGCGAGGAACCAGATGGTCCGCACCCCGTGACCTCTGTGGGAGCCGTAAAACTCCGACCCGTCCAAGTCCTGAGCGATGTCTGTGTCTACGGACTGGCATGAGGGGCCCCCTTGTTCTCTTCGCCCGGGGTTGGCGCACAGGCATCGCCTGTGCAGGGTCCGGAAGCGCATACCGACAGGGTGGAGCTGGTGTGGCCAGTACCACGGCTGGGATCCATGTGGCGCCGTCGCCAAAGCTCCGGGGACGTACACTGAGTCACCCGGTGAGAAATCTTGTAGGGGGTATGCCTGGCCACATCGGCCTTGAACCTGTCCTGCCGCGATGGACCTTCCCACCAATGTCCAGGGACACCAAGCTCAACCCAGTGGCCCTTTAGTAACTCGGATGGTGCGGCCCCCTCGTGGCATGTGGCGTGGTTCAGTAACAGCAAAGGCACCTGCCTAACCGTCTCTCCAAAGATCCCGAGGTCTGCTTTGTCCTGCCCCGTTTAAACGTTTGGACCGTCCGCTCGGCTGACCCATTTGAATCCGGGTGATCCAGAGAAATGCGCACGTGAGAATTCTGTTCATGTGCATAAAGGAGCCAAATTCAGAACAGGTAAAAGCTGTCTGGTTATCCGAAACGAGCACCTCAGGTATGGCCGTGAGCACTGAATGTCTGGCAAAGCCGTTCGACCGAGGCTTTTGTGGTGGTTAATTGCATCCGGTGCATATCCATCCACTTTGAGTGGGCGTCGACTATGACGAGGAACACTTCCGGTTGCGGCTATGCGGAGCTAAGCCGCACGTTCGGCAGCTCCCGCTTGGAACGGACTTTTGGGCTCTTTTCAGGGCCCCCAACGGGATTTTTTCGACATTTCCCGGTGTGGGAAGAAGACTGCAACATTCCCCCGACAGTGTATGGCTTGGACCAGGAGCGGGACGACTAAAAAAGTGGTGGTGAACCCAAAGAAAGTGCGAGGGAAGAAGAGCAAGATGGCGGCGGGCGAGGACCAGGCAGCGTGGATGCAGTGGGCGCAGGAGCAGCAGGAGGTTATCCAGCGCTGCTTCAGGGAGCTCAAAGCGGACCTGCTGGAGCCGATGAAGGCTTCTATTAATAAGCTGCTGGAGACACAGACGGCCCAGGGGGTGGCGATCTGCGAGGCCCGACATAAGATCTCGAAACGAGGACGAGATCTTGGGCCTAGCGGTAAAGGTGGAGGCGCACGAGGCACTCCACACGAAATGGCAGGAACGGTTCAAGGAGATGGAGAATCGGTCAAGGCAGAAGAATCTGCGGATCTGGGCCTCCCGGAGGGGCTGGAGGGGCCGGACGTGGGGGCCTATGTGGTCACCATGTTGAACTCGCTGATGGGAGCGGGGTCCTTCCAGGGGCCCCGGAGCTGGAAGGGGCCCATAGAGTGTTGGCGAGGAGGCCCAAGGCTAACGAGCCTCCGCGGGCAGTGCTGGTGCGGTTCCATCGGTTCGTCGATCGGGAGTGTGTGTTCAGGTGGGCCAAGAAGGAGAGGAGCAGCAGGTGGGAGAACGCGGAGGTTCAAATATATCAGGACAGGAGCACGGGGGTGGCGAAGAAGAGGGCCGGGTACAACCAGGCAAAGGCGGTGCTGCACAGGAAGGGGGTGAAGTTTTGCATGTTGCAGCCGGCGCGTCTGTGGGTCACCTACAAGGACCGGCACCATTATTTTGAGTTCCCAGAGGAGGCGTGGGCCTTTGTTCAGGCCGAGAAGCTGGACACAAACTGAGGGTCGGGATGGGGGGTCGGGTGTGGGGTTGGTCAGGGATTGTTGTTGTTGTTAGATTTTGAGGGGGGGGTTCTTTGTTCTTGTTCCGTTGTGGTTCGGTGTGGGTGGTTAGGGTGGGTTGGGCACTGTTTTGGTTGGATCTGTCGGGTGGGCTCTTAGAAGGGGGCAAGTAAACGGAGGGGGTGAATGGCCGGTAGGGGGGATGGGGCCCCGCGGCGGAGGGTGAGGCCCGAGTCGGGGGTGAGGGGACTGGGCCTGTAAAAGGAGCTGCGCCAGAGGAGGCGGGGCCGGGCAGGCGGAAAGTGCGGACTTTTTCCCAGGCAGAAGGCTGGAGGAGGCGGAGCCAGGGCGGGGAAGCGCGTTTTTTCTTCCCGTGCTTGGGATGGAAGGGGGAGGCGGAGAGCCTGCGGGTGGGTAATGAAGGGGGAGGGGAAGTCCCACAATGGGAGGAGTCGAAGGAGAGGCGGGAGCGGCCAGGGTCGGCAGGAGTCAGCTGACTTGCGGGAGTGCAATGAGGGGAGCAATGCAGCTAGGAGGGGTCCTAGCCCGGGGGGGCGGGGGAACCGGGTTGCTGCTGGTATGCTCAAGGGGGAGCTGGAGCGAGTAGAGGGGGTTGGGACGGGGGACTGCCGCTGTGGGGAACGGGCCGGGCGTGGGGCGCGGGCGCGTGGCTGGCCAAGGAGGGGTTATGGCTAGTCGGCGGGGGAGTGGGGCGGGTAGCCCCCTGATCCGGCTGATAACCTGGAACGTAAGGGGACTGAACGGGCCGGTTAAGTGGGCCAGGGTGTTTGCGCACCTGAAGGGGCTGATGGCGGATGTGGTCATGCTCCAGGAGACACACTTGAAGGTGGCGGACCAGGTAAGATTGAGGAAGGGGTGGGTAGGCCAGGCGTTTCATTCAGGGCTGGATGCCAAAAATCGGGGGGTGGCGATCTTGGTGGGAAAGAGGGTCTCGTTCGAGGCGTTGAGCATTGTGACAAACAATGGCGGCAGGTACGTAATGGTAAGTGGTAAGCTGCAAGGGGAGAGGGTGGTGCTGGTCAGCGTGTACGCCCCGAACTGGGACGATGCGGGTTTTATGCGGCGCATGTTGGGTCGGATCCCGAATTTGGAAGTGGGGGGCCTGATAATGAGGAGGGACTTCAACACGGAGCTGGATCCGTCACTGGATCGCTCTAGGTCTAGGACGGGGTAGGAGGCCGGCGGCGGCTAGAGTGCTGAGGGGGTTTATGGACCAGATGGGAGGGGTGGACCCTTGGAGATTTGCAAGGCCGGGGGCTAGGGAATTTTCATTCTTCTCACACGTTCATAAGGCCTATTCCCGGATCGACTTTTTTGTCATGAGCAGGGCGCTGATTGCGAGAGTAGAGGATACCGAGTACTCGGCGATAGCCATTTCGGATCACGCCCCGCATTGGGTAGCTGGGGGAGGAGAGGGACCAGCGCTCATTGTGGCGCTTGGAGGTGGGGCTGTTGGCGGACGAGGAGGTGAATGAGCGGGTCCGAGGAAGCATAGAGAGATACCTGGAGGCCAACGATAATGGGGAGGTCCGAGTGGGGATGGTCTGGGAGGCGCTGAAGGCGGTGGTTAGGGGAGAGCTGATCTCCATTAGGGCCCACAAGGAGATGAGAGAGCAGAGGGAGAGGGAGAGGGAGAGGCTGGTGGGGGAGATGGTGAGTGTAGACAGGAGGTATGTGGAGGTGCTGGAGGAGGGACTGTTGAGGGAGAGGCGTAGCTTCCAGGCCGAATTCGACCTGTTGACCACCAGGAAGGCGGAGGCGCGGTGGAGGAAGGCCCAGGGGGCGATTTATGAATATAGGGAAAAGGCAAGCCGGATGCTGGCGCATCAGCTTCGGAAGCGGGATGCAGCTAGGGAGATCGGGGAAGTTAAGGACAGGGGAGGGAGTGTGGTGCAGAGTGGGGTTGGCATCAATGGGGTCTTCAGGGACTTTCATGAGGAACTGTATCAGTCCGAGCCCCCACGGGAGGAGGGAGGGGCCGCCTTCTGGACCAACTGAGGTTCCGGAGGGTGGAGGAGGGACTGGTGGTGGGATTGGGGGCCCCGATTGGGCTGGAGGAGCTGGCCAAAGGGATAGGGAGCATGCAGGCGGGGAAGGCACCGGGGCCGGACAGTTTCCCGGTCGAGTTTTACAAGAGATATGTGGACCTGTTGGGCCTGTTGCTGGTTAGGAACTTCAATGAGTCAAGGGAGGGGGGGGGCTTTGCCCCCGACGATGTCCCGGGCACTGATCTCCTTGATCCTGAAGCGGGACAAGGATCTATTTTATTTTTGTTTGTCTACACTGGGGGATCTGAGAGGTGTATATATTTGCTATGTGTTTTCATAGAATTTACAGTGCAGAAGGAGGCCATTCGGCCCATCGGGTCTGCACCTGCTCTTGGAAAGAGCACCCTACCCAAGGTCCACACCTCCACCCTATCCCCATAACCCAGTAACCCCACCCAACACGAAGGACAATTTTGGACACTAAGGACAATTTAGCATGGCCAGTCCATCTAACCTGCACATCTTTGGACTGTGGGAGGAAACCGGAGCACCCGGAGGAAACCCACGCAGACACGGGGAGGATGTGCAGACTCCGCACAGACAGTGACCCAAGTCAGGAATCGAACCTGGGACCCTGGAGCTGTGAAGTAATTGTGCTACCCACTGTGCTACCGTGCTGCCCGGCGGGTGTTAATTTATTATTTATGTATAGGGGGAAGGGGGGCACGGGGTTGTTTTGTTTTGTTTTGTATTTAATTCTTTTGGGTTCCTTTTACACTTTGTTGTTGATATTTTGTGAAAACTTTAATAAAAATTATTGAAAAAGAAAAAAAGACTATGAGGAGGAACATGGGGACCTGGAACGGTCCCGCAAAGTCGGTGTGGCGGCGGGACCAGGGTCGACACGGCCATTCCCACGGGTGGAGGGGCGTCGCCGGTGGCAACCTCTGGTGCTCCTGGCATTGCACACATCAGTGGCCCCAACTTCTCAATGTCGGTGTCTATTCCGGGCCACCAGACGCGCTTGCGCACGGCAGCAGCCCCTCGCGGACCCAGCCCGCGAAATAGTGTCCCCCCCCTTTGGCCGGCTCGTGTGCCCTGGACCACCCTCTCAACAGTGCCCCCAGCCCCTTACAAAGTCCCACCCCAGCCCGCGGGATCGGCCCTCCCCCGACTGGGGCAGCGCTGGACTGAGTCTGCAGCCGCCACGCCGGGTTCCCGACGGAGGAGACCATGAGAGACCCACGCCGTGGGGAACTCGGCCGGTCGGGGGCGGAGCATCGGGGGGGGCGGGGGGGGGGGCCTGAGGCCATCGGTAAGGCACATGGTGTACTCTGTGAGTACGGCGCTTTGGAGGGGGCGGAGCATCGCGAAAGCGGCACCCCCCCCCCCCCCCGATTCGGTCGGGAACTGTGATTCTGCGGCCGATCGCCGAGCGCGATTTCGCCGTCGGCGAACAGAGAATCCTGCCCAACGTGCCTGACACGGGGACAGCTGCGGGTGTGTCTGGGTCCAAGTCCAAATGTGAGATGCTGTTACAGGGAAAGAGTCCATGAATCTTTGAGTGGCGATGTCTTCGCCGTCAGAAGCTGCGTCGGTGGCCTGGTGGGGAGGGGAAGGCCACTTAACGCATCCCCCTGGGGAATCTTCGCTAAAGTGTTGGATCAGCGTGGAAGCTGTGGGGGGAATCGCCCTTCAAAATATACTTTACTGGCTGGATCGCACTCAGGCATGTCGTTAAAGGCACTATATAAATGCGAGAGCTGTCTTTCCTTTGCAGCTCACGCACCACCATGCTTCAAAAAAACATATCCGCTCATACAGGGCCAGCACATTGGCTGGAAAGTGAAGAATGCTGCCACCTCGTGGTGGACCTGAATTACTGCAGCTCCAAAGTTTCAAAACCCACACCTGGCATCATAGAATTTACAGTGCAGAAGGTGGCCATTCGGCCCATCGAGTCTGCACCGGCTCTTGGGAAAGAGCACCCTACTTTAGCCCACACCTCAACCCTATTCCCTTAACGCAGCAACCCCACCTCACCTTTTTGGACACTAAGGGTAATTCAGCATAGCCAATCCACCTAACCTGCACATCTTTGGACTGTGGGAGGAAACCGGAGCACCCGGAGGAAACCCGCGCAGACACGGGGAGGACGTGCAGACTCCGCACAGACAGTGACCCAAGCCGGGATTCGAACCTGGGACCCTGGAGCTGTGAAGCTAACCATTGTGCGACCGTGCTGCCCGTCAAAGATGTACTCACAGGATTTTACCTCCAACTAGCTGATGGGATGAAACTGAGGTTCTTAATGGCCTTTGGCAGCACCAGGATTCCAAAACCTGGCCTCAAATATAGCAACTAAATCAAACAAGGACAAAACATCTGAACTCCAGAGCAGCAGAGAGAGTCACTGCTCTTGACGTCAAGAACATAAGAACTAGGAGCAGGAGTCGGCAATTCAGCCTCTCGAGCCCGCTCCACCATTCAATGCGATCATGGCTGATCACCTCCCGGCCTCAACTCCACTTTCCTCCCCGTTCTCCATAGCCCTTCAGCCCATTGCTAATTACAAATCTGAAGAGCTCCTCATCAAATTTGCTCAGTCAAGGCAGCATTTGACTGAGTGTGGCATCAAGGAGCCTTTGCAAAAAGCGGAGATAATGGAAACCAAACATTTCACACTGGTTGGAGCCATACCTGTCATGAAGGAAGATGGTTGTGGTGGTTGGAGGTCAGTCATCAGTCCCAGGGCATCACAGCAGCAGTTCCTCAGGATAGTGTCCTTGGCCCAAAGGTCTCCAGCTGCTTCATCAGTGACCTGCCCTCCATCATCAGGTCTGGAACTGCTGACTGCACAATATTCAGCAGGAGGTGGCGAGGTGGGTAGAAGAGGGCAGTGTCGTTGATGTAGTCTACAGGGACTTCAGTAAGGCTTTTGACAAGCTCCCACATGGGAGACTAGTCTTAGGGCAGCACGGTGGCACAAGTGGATAGCACGATGGCTTCACAGCGCCAGGGTCCCAGGTTCGATTCCCCGCTGGGTCACTGTCTGTGCGGAGTCTGCACATTCTCCCCGTGTCTGCGTGGGTTTCCTCCGGGCGCTCTGGTTTCCTCCCACAGTCCAAAGACGTGCAGGTTAGGTGGATTGGCCATGCTAAATTGCCAAAAAGCTTAGGAGGGGTTATTGGATTACGGGGATAGGGTGGAAGTGAGAGCTTAAATGGGTCAGTGCAGACTCCTCCTGCACTGTATGTTCTATGTAAGGTAAGACCCATGACAGAAGACAGAGGGTGTTGGTCAAAGATTGTTTTTGTGACTGGAAGCCTGAGTCTAGTGGTGTACCGCAGGGATGAGTGCTGGGTGCATTGCTGTTTGTAGAGTACATTAATGATCTGGACGTCAATGTTGGAGGAATGATCAGCAAGTTTGCAGATGACACGAAAAATGCTGGCCCAGCATAAATGCTGACCACCTGTGGTGGTGTGGTAAATAGCCTTAGCTTGCAGGACAACATAGACAGGCTGAACAGTGGTAAATACAATTTAACCCTGAAATGTGTGAGGTGATGCATTATGGGAGGACTAACAAGGCGAGGGAATACACAATGAACGGTGGGACGCTCGGAAGTACAGAGGATCAGAGGGATCTTGGGGTTCACGGCCATAGATCCCTGATGACAGCAGGACAGGTGGATAAGGTGGTAAGAAGGCATATGGGAGACTTGCCTTTATTAGCTGATACCTAGAGTTTAAGAGCAGGGAGGTTATGTTGGAGCTGCATAAAACACTCGTTAGGTGACTGCTAGAATACTGTGTGCAGTTTTAGTTGCCACACTATAGAAAGGATGTGTTTGCACTAGTGACGGTGCAGAGGAGAGTCACCAGGATGTTGCCTTAACTGGAGCGCTTCAGCTGTGAATAATAATAAGAATCATTACTGTCACAAGTAGGCTTGCATAAACACTGCAATGAAGTTGCATGTGAAAAGCCCCTAGTCGCCACATTCCTGTGCCTGTTCGGGTACACTGAGGGAGAATTCAGAATGTCCAAATTACCTAACATGCACGTCTTTCGGGACTTGTGGGAGGAAAACGGAGCACCCGGAGGAAACCCACGCAGACACGGGGAGAACATGCAGACTCCGCACAGACAGTGACCCAGCGGGGAATCGAACCTGGGACTGTGAAGCAACAGTGCTAACCACTGTGCTACCGATACGTACAGCAGAGGAACAGGCTCTTCGGCCCTTCAAGCCTGCATCAACCATGCTGCCCGTCTAACCTAAAGCCTTCTACACTTCCGGGGTTTGTATCCCTCTATTCCCATCCTATTCATGTATTTGTCAAGACGCCCCATAAACACCATTATCGTCCCTGCTTCCACCACCTCCTCCAGCAGCAAAGTTCCAGGCACCCACCACCCTCTATGCAAAAGCCTTCCCTCGCACAGGGCTAAATCGCTGGCTTTGAAAGCAGACCAAGGCAGGCCAGCAGCACGGTTCGATTCCCGTAACAGCCTCCCCGAACAGGCGCCGGAATGTGGCGACGAGGGGCTTTTCACAGTAACTTCATTTGAAGTCTACTTGTGATAATAAGCGATTTTCATTTCATTTCATTTCATCTCTAAACTTTGTCCCTCACACCTTAAACCTATGTTGCTTAGTAATTGACTCTTCCAGCCTGGGATAAAGCTTCTGACAATCCACTCTGCCCACTCCCTCATAATTTTGTAGACTTCTATCAGGTTGCCCCTCAACCACTGTCGTTCCAGTAAGAACAGACCTAGTTTATCAACCTCTCCTCATCGCTAATGCCCTCCATACCAGGCAGTATCCTGGTAAACCTCTTCTGTACCTCTCCTTTCCTTTTATACATTTTTTTTTCCAATTAAGGGGCAATTTAGCGTGGCCAATCCACCGACCCTGCACATCTTTGTGTTTTAGGGGTGACACCCACGCAAATCGGGGGTCAGAATCGAACCCGGGTTCTGAGCGCCGTGAGGCAGCAGTGCTAACCATTGCGCCACCGTGCCGCCCTTGTGGCGACCAGAATTGATGGCCTAACTAAGGTTCGATACAGCTGCTGCATGACTTGCCAATTTTTATACTCAATGCCTCGGCCGATGAAGGCAATGCAGACTCCGCACAGACAGTGACCCAAGCCGGGAATCGAACCCGGATCCCTGGCGCTGTGAAGCAACAGAGCTAATCACTGTGCCACCGTGCTGCCCATGGGCAGCGTAAGAATTGCGATTCAGACTGTTAACATTTGAGCTCTAACCCTCACCCAAACCTGCCCACTTCCGGGGTTTAAAATACACGCCACCCCCACGGTCTTTCAATGATTCAACTGCAATTTCCCACACTCGCCACCAGAGTGCTCTCTCCACACATTCCCGAAGCGATGTATAATTTATAATTGCAGGAAATTAGTTGCAAACAGCACGTCTACACTTGGTAGAATTAACACCCCATTCAGCCCATTGGGTAAATTACACTGATTTAAGAAAATCGAACCTGCTGCATTGGCAACCCCCCCCCCCCCCCCCCGCCTCCCAAAAAGACTGTGGGTGCTGGGTCACAGGAGCTTTCAAAGCAGGGATGAATACCTTTAGTTTTGGATAAGATCCTCACAACCGGGAAGAGCAAATGGGGTTGAGATGCAGATCTCAATACAGACGTGGGGAGAATGAGCAGACTGACCACAGCATCGTCTTACAGGGAGCCATTCAAGTGGGGGAGAGAAATGTAGTCGTAATCGGGGGACAGGACAGTTAGAGGCACGGACACTGTTCTCTGTGAGCAGGATCGAGAGCCCCGAAGATTGTGTTGCCTACCCCGCCCTTGGGTTCGGGATATCTAATCTGGGCTGCAGAGGAACTTGGAGGGGGAGGGTAAAGATCCAGTTGGCATGGTCCACGTCAATACCAACGACATAGGTCGAACAAGGATAGGGGTCCTGCTGAAGGAGTATGAGCAGCTAGAGGCTAAATTAAAATGCAGAACCAAAATGGTAATAATCTCGGTTGTATATAGGGCTTTAACCTAAGTTGGGGGGGGGGGGGGGGAGCAGAGAGTATGGAAAGCGGCTGGAATCTAACTTCAGGCACAGCAAAAAAAGGGGACAACTATGAGAAGGGAAGTGATCAACGCAGGACTGAGAGTATTGTACGTAAATGCAGATAGTTTTTGAAACAAGGTAAATGAGTTTGTTGCGCACATTGAAATTGGCCGGTACGATGCTGTGGGCATCACAGAGACGTGGCTGCAAGGGGATCAGGGCTGGGGTCTAAATATCCACGGATATATGTCCGATCGAAAGGACAGGCAGATGGGGTGGATTCACATTGGGGCCCCGACAAAGGCCTATGAAGTCAGGGATCTGATTTTCCCAGAAGCTCTCGGAAAATACGCGCTTCCCCGCTGAAAGGGGGCAGGGTCCCCGAGGTCTTCCGGTGTACATCCGGCCGGCTCACAGCCGGCTGCGACTCACTTGGAGTGACTGTGCCTGTGAAAGTCTCGGTAGAAAACGGCAGGAAATGTATTGTTTATCCAACAATCCGATGTGGACTCCTTCCTTTGGGGGCGGTCATAATACTGGCGACGAGGAAAAACTAACGGTCCTCTGTTGCCGCTACGGCCTTCCTCCTGGACCACATTCTGGACACCCCCCCGTTGCAGGTTAGGACCCACGGTCCACTATGATGTCTTTATTCAGCCGCTTTGACACATTCGATGCCGGAGTTGAAGGGTGGACCCGGAATGCAGAGCGCATGTGCTGTTATCTTCACACCAATAACGTTATGGATGACGAGTGGCAGATGGTGATATTACTGACGCGTGGCGCTCAAAGAACATAAGAGCATAAGAACTAGGAGCAGGAGTAGGCCATCTGGCCCCTCGAGCCTGCTCTACCATTCAATGAGATCATGGCTGATCTTTTGTGGACTCAGCTCCACTTTCCGGCCCAAACACCATAACCCTTAATCCCTTTATTCTTCAAAAAACTATCTATCTTTATCTTTAAAATACTTAATGAAGGAGCCTCAACTGCTTCACTGGGCAAGAATTCCATAGATTCACAACCCTTTGGGTGAAGAAGTTCCTCCTAAGCTCAGTCCTAAATTTACTTCCCCTTATTTTGAGGCTTTGCCCCCTAGTTCTGCTTTCACCCGCCAGTGGAAACAACCTGCCCGCATCTATCCTATCTATTCCCTTCATAATTTTATATGTTTCTATAAGATCCCCTCTCATCCTTCTAAATTCCAATGAGTACAGTCCCAGTCTACTCAACCTCTCCTCGTAATCCAACCCCTTCAGCTCTGGGATTAACCTAGTGAATCCCCTCTGCACACCCTCCAGTGCCAGTACGTCCTTTCTCAGGTAAGGAGACCAAAACTGAACACAATGCTCCAGGTGTGGCCTCACTAACACCTTATACAATTGCAGCATATCCTCCCTAGTATTAAACTCCATCCCTCTAGCAATGAAGGACAAAATTCCATTCGCCTTCTTAATCACCTGTTGCACCTGTAAACCAACTTTTTGCGACTCATGCACTAGCACACCCAGGTCTCTCTGCATAGCAGCATGTTTTAATATTTTATCAATTAAATAATAATCCCTTTTGTTGTTATTCCTACCAAAATGGATAACCTCACATTTGTCAACATTGTATTCCATCTGCCAGACCCTAGCCCATTCACTTAACCTATCCAAATCCCTCTGCAGACTTCTGGTATCCTCTGCACTTTTTGCTTTACCACTCATCTTAGTGTCGGCTGCAAACTTGGACACATTGCCTTTGGTCCCCAACTCCAAATCATCTATGTAAATTGTGAACAATTGTGGGCCCAACACTGATCCCTGAGGGACACCACTAGCTACTGATTGCCAACCAGAGAAACACCCATTAATCCCCACTCTTTGCTTTCTATTAATTAACCAATCCTCTATACATGCTACTACTTTACCCTTAATGCCATGCATCTTTATCTTATGCAGCAACCTTTTGTGTGGAACCTTGTCAAAGGCTTTCTGGAAATCCAGATATACCACATCCATTGGCTCCCCGTTATCTACCGCACTGGTAATGTCCTCAAACAATTCCACTAAATTAGTTAGGCACGACCTGCCCTTTATGAACCCATGCTGCGTCTGCCCAATGGGACAATTTCCATCCAGATGCCTCGCTTTTTCTTCCTTGATGATAGATTCCAGCATCTTCCCTACTACCGAAGTTAAGCTAACTGGCCTATAATTACCCGCTTTCTGCCTACCTCCTTTTTTAAACAGTGGTGTCACGTTTGCTAATTTCCAATCCGCCGGGACCACCCCAGAGTCCAGTGAATTTTGGTAAATTATCACTAGTGCATTTGCAATTTCCCTAGCCATCTCTTTTAGCACTCTGGGATGCATTCCATCAGGGCCAGGAGACCTGTCTACCTTTAGCCCCATTAGCTTGCCCATCACTACCTCCTTAGTGATAACAATCACCTCAAGATCCTCACCTGCCATAGCCTCATTTCCATCAGTCACTGGCATGTTATTTGTGTCTTCCACTGTGAAGACTGACCCAAAAAACCTGTTCAGTTCCTCAGCCATTTCCTCATCTCCCATTATTAAATCTTCCTTCTCATCCTCTAAAGGACCAATATTTATCTTAGATGCCCTTTTTTGTTTTATATATTTGTAGAAACGTTTACTACCTGTTTTTATATTCTGCGCCAGTTTACTCTCATAATCCCATAAAGGTATGGGGTAATCTGTGATCTCATGTATCCGTTCGCGCCAGACACCCACAGCTGGTGGAAATCATTGGGCGACATTTCAGCCCCCCTCCATCCGTCATCGTCCACCGGTACCGCCTGAATACTGCAGATCGTGCCCCGGGTGAATTGACGGCAGACTTCATGACCCTGCTATGCCGTCTTGCACAATTTTATGAATTTGGGGCCTCCCTAAATGGTGCTTTGCGGAATCACTCCGCAAAGCGGGGAGGCGGTGGCATAATGGTAATGTCGCTGGACTAGTAATCCAGAGACCAGGATAGTGATCTGGGGACCAGGGTTCGAATCCCACCCCGGCAGGTGGTGGAATTTAAACTCAATAAAATATCTGGAATTAAAAACGATGACCATGAAACCATTGTCGATTGTCCTAAAAACCCATCTGGTTCGCTAATGTCCTCGAGGGAAGGAAATCTGCCGACCTTACCTGGTCTGGCCTACATGTGACTCCAGACCCACAGCAATGTGGTTGACTCTTAAATACCGCCTGAAATGGCCGAGCAAGCCACTCAGTTGAACGAAAAAGAATTAAACCAGACGGACCATCCGGCATCCGGCATTGAACCAGGCACCAGAAACGACAACGGCAAACCCAGCCCTGGTTACTAACGTCTGGGGGCTTGTGCCAAAGGTGGGAGAGCTGTCTCAGGTATGAATAGGTACTTTGCAACAGTCTTCACGGTGGAAGACACCAGTGGGATACGAGAACTTCAAGAGAGTCAGGGGGCAGAGATGAGTGTAGTGGCCATCATTAAGGAGAAGATGCGAGGAAAACAGAAAGGTCTGAAGATGGATAAATCACCTGGACCAGATGGACTACACCCATCTGAAGGAGATAGCGGGGGCATTAGTGGTGATCTTTCAAGAATCACTGGGGGTGGGGGGGTGTCCCAGAGGACTGTAAAATGGCAAATGTAACACTTCTGTTTAAGAAGGGAGGGAGGCAGAAGGTGGGAAATTGGTTGTTGTTGTTGGTAAGATTTTAGAGTCTATTATTTAAGATGAGATTGTGGAGTACTTGAAAGTGCATGGTAAAATAGGACTGAGTCAGCACGGCTTCGTCAAGACGAGGTCATGCCTGAAAAATCTGTTTCAGTTCTTTGAGTCGGTAAGAAGGAAGTTAGACAAAGGAGAACCAGTGGACGTGATCTATTTGGATTTCCAGATGGCTGTACAGTAGACTGCTAAATAAGATAAGAGCCCATGGTGTTAGGGGAAAGGTACTGGCATGGATAGAGGATTAGCTGACTGGCAGAAGGCAGAGAGTGGGATAAAATGGTCTTTTTCCAGGATGGCAGCCAGTAACTAATGATGTTCCACCGGGGTCAGTGTTGGGACCACAACTTTTCACGATCTACATTAACGATCTGGAAGAAGGAACTGAAGGCGCTGTTGCTGGGTTTGCAGATGATACAAAAGTACACAGGGGCCAGGTAGTGTTGCGAAAGCAGGGAGGCTGCAGAAGGACTTGGACAGGCTAGGAGAACATAGAACATAGAATAATACAGCACAGAACAGGCCCTTCGGCCCACGATGTTGTGCCGAACCTTTGTCCTAGATTAATCATAGATTATCATTGAATTTACAGTGCAGAAGGAGGCCATTCGGCCCATTGAGTCTGCACCGGCTCTTGGAAAGAGCACCCTACCCAAAGTCAACACCTCCACCCAACACTAAGGGCAATTTATCATGGCCAATCCACCTAACCTGCACATCTTTGGACTGTGGGAGGAAACCGGAGCACCCGGAGGAGACCCACGCAGACACGGGGAGGACGTGCAGACTCCGCACAGACAGTGACCCAAGCCGGAATCGAACCTGGGACCCTGGAGCTGTGAAGCAATTGTGTTATCCACAATGCTACCGTGCTGCCCTTAAGAACAAATAAATCTACACTATATCATTTTACCGTAATCCATGTACGTATCCAATAGCTGCTTGAAGGTCCCTAATGTTTCCGACTCAACTACTTCCACAGGCGGTGCATTCCATGCCCCCACTACCCTCTGGGGGGCAAAGAAGTGGCAGACGGAATACAATGTGGAAAAGTGTGAGGTTATGCACTTTGGTCGGAAGAGTAGAGGCACAGACTATTGTCTAAATGGGGAAAGGCTTCCAAAATGAGAAGCACAAAGGGACTCGGGAGTACTTGTTGAAGATTATCTTCAGATTAATGCGCAGGTTCAGTCGGCAATTAAGAAGGCAAACGCAATGTTAGCATTCATGTCGAGAGAGCTAGACTATAAGAACAGGGCTGCACTGCTGAGGCTGTATAAGGCTCTAGTCAGACCCATTTGGAGTATTGTGAGCAGTTTTGGGCCCCGTATCTAAGGAAGGATGTGCTGGCCTTGGAAAGGGTCGAGAGGAGGTTCACAAGAATGATCCCTGGAATGAAGGACTTGTCGTATGAGGAACGGTTGAAAACTCTGGGTCTGTACTCGTTGGAGTTCAGAAGGATGAGGGGGGAATCTTATTGAAACTTACAGAATACTGAGGCCTAGATAGAGTGGACGTCCGGGTTCTGGGGGGTGCTTTGGGGCACCGGTTTGGGCCCTCCCATAGACAGATAATTATCGAACGATAAGCAGTTTCTTAGCAAGTGTTTGGGAAAAACCCTTGTGTATTTGCAGTGGGTGGGGAACTCCTGTTGTGGTTATGCTGGGTTTTGACAGGCTGGTGGAAGTTTGCTTGGCATCAGTACCAAATCAAAGCCGCTCGCCATGGACTGGTATCGGCATTATCCTGCCCAATCTGGGCTGATTGGTTTGCCCCCTTTTGAACTGCTCCTGCCATCTTCAAAGCTGAGCCATTCTTTCGGGTGGCACACCGTCCATTTAAAATCAACACCGATCATTCTCTCTGAGCAACCACACTGAAGCATCGACCTGGACATTGTACTCAGATCTCTGGAGTGGTACTCAGACCTTCTGTCACAGAGGTGAAAGCCAAAGTATTGTGTTGTATAACTATCCATCAAAAACAAAACATCAACATGTCAGAGAAGGGATAATTATCTCTAGCAAGGCACGGTAGCACAGTGGTTAGCACTGTAGCTTCACAGCATCAGGGTCTCAGGTTCGATTCCCGGCTTGGGTCACTGTCTGTGCGGAGTCTGCACGTTCTCCCCCGTGTCTGCGTGGGTTTCCTCCGGGTGCTCCAGTTGCCTCCCACAGTCCCGAAAGACGTGCTGTGAGGTAAATTGGACATTCTGAATTCTCCCTCTGTGTCCCCGAACAGGCGCCGGAATGTGGCGACTAGGGGATTTTCACAGTAACTTCACTGCAGTGTTTGTAAGCCTACTTGTGACAATAAAGATTATAATTTCCACATAACTGTTGGCATGATCCCTCTCGCCATCCTGGCTTTATTGTATGGTGATGCATTTCTTAAATGGCTAGAAGGGGTTTATTTTTAAATTTAGAATGATATGGATAAGCTCCAGGAGAGTTCTGCTGGCTGTGAAAATAACCTTTTGATCTGGCGACTAATTAAGACCCATAAAATGTCAGAAATTACATTAAAAACAGATGTGCATTAGCAACTGAACGAGGCTATCAGTTTGACAGGATAATCCTCTACTATGAGAATCACACCCAAATCATTGAAGGATTTTATATGCTCGCCAAGCCTGTTGTGCATTTCCAGAATTGTACTTTTTGTTGCTTTTGGATTGGATTTGTTTGTTGTCACATGTACCCAGATATAGTGAAAAGTATCATTCCGTGCAGGAAAAGAAAATACATAATAGGGCAACACAAGGTCCACAATGTAAATACATAGACACTGGCATCGGGTGAAGGTGTGTGAAGAGATCAGATCAGTCCATAAGAGGGTCTTTTAGGAATCTGGTAACACCGGGGAAGAATCTGTTTTCAAGTCTGTTTGTGCGTGTTCTCAGACTTCTGTATCTCCTGCCCGATGGAAGAAGTTGAAAGAGTGAGTAAGCCGGGTGGGAGGGGTCTTTGATTATGCTGCCCGCTTTCCCCAGGCAGCGGGAGGTGTAGACGGAGTCAATGGATGGGAGGCAGGTTCGCCTGATGGACTGGGCTGTGTTCACGTCTCTCTGTAGTTTCTTGCGGTCCTGGGCCGAGCAGTTGCCATACCAGGCTGTGATGCAGCCAGATAGGATGCTTTCAATGGTGCACCTTAATTGCACAGAATCTTAAAACCCAGCGTGCCATTCACCCTATCATGCCTCTTAGAATTCATCCCACTCTCCTGTTCTTCCCCCATAGCCCTGTAATTATATTTCTTTAAATGCTCATATTTAAATATTTATGTAGTCGCCTTTCAAAGTTACTACTGAATTTTTTTTCCGGTGCACTTTCATGCGGTGCATTCTAGATTATAACTTGCTGCATAAAACCATTCTTTCCCCTCTGATTGAATTAAATTCTGTGTCCAGTGACTTCCTTTGCAACATCAGCGCTTAATGATCAGAGATGGAGCAGCCAGATGAAGCACAGTATTCATTCTCTAACAACTGGCATTTATTTTTTATTTTTTTAAAAAATATTTTTTATTCTCCTTTTTCACATTTTCTCCCAAATTTACACCCACCAACAACAAACAATAATCAGTAACAAATATGTCAATCCCCATATCAATAACAACAATCACATGCTCCCACCAAACCCCAAACATTAGCCCACATGTTCACACAAACAAATGACAAAAAGGAATCAGGAATCACCCATAGTCACCATTAACACACACAGCCCCCCTCCCCCCCCCCAAACTAATTTTCGATGTTATCCAGTTCTTGAAAGTGCATGATGAATAATGCCCGCGAATTGTAGAACCCTTCCATCCTTCCCCTCAGTTCAAACTTAACCTTCTCAAGAGTCAAGAATTCCAACAGGTCCCCCCCCCCCCCGCTACGCCAGGGCACAGGGTGGAGAGGTTACTCTCCATCCCATCAGGATCTGCCTTTGGGCGATCAACGAGGTGAAGGCTACAACATCTGCCTCCGCACCCGTTTCCAACCTTGGCTGGTCCGACACCCCGAATATGGCCTCCTGGGGACCCGGGTCCAGTTTCACACGCACCACCTTGGAAATTACCCTAAACACCTCCTTCCAGTACTCCCCTAGCTTTGGACAGGACCAAAACATATGCACGTGATTCGCGGGCACCCCCCCGCAATGCTCACACACATCTTCTACTTCTTCAAAGAATCGGCTCATCCTCGCCCTCGTGAGGTGTGCTCTGTATACCACCTTCAGCTGTATCAGCCCCAACCTCGCGCACGAGGTGGAGGCATTCACTCTCCGGAGCACCTCACACCAGACCCCCTCCTCCATATCCTCTCCCAACTCTTCCTCCCTCTTTGCTTTGATCCCTTCCAGTGGTGCCTTCTCCTCTTCCAAAATAGCTCCGTAGACCGCTGACACTACCCCCTTCTCCAGTCCCCCTGTCATCAGCACCTCCTCCAGCAATTTGGAGACAGGCTCCCCTGGAAGCTCAGTATCTCCTTTCTGGCAAAATCTCGAACCTGCATGTATCTAAACATTGCCCCCTGCTCCAGGCAATACTTCACTTCCAGCTCCTTCAGCCCTGCAAACCGACCCTTAGAAACAAATCTTTTAGAGTCTTGATCCCCTTTCTCCTCCCATTTCCGAAAAGTACAATTCTGGAAATGCACAACAGGCTTGGCTAGCATATAAAATCCTTCAATGATTTGGGTGTGATTCCCTTGTAGAAGACAACCCAACAGAAAAACGGCCATAACTCTTTTCTGACGCAAGATTATGTAATTTTAGAAGGAATTAGATATAGCTCTTGGGGCTAAAGGGATCAAAGGATATGGGGGGGGGAGGCAGGATCAGGGTATTGAACATGATGATCAGCCACGATCCATAATGAATGATGGAGCAGGCGGGATGGGCCAAATGGTCTCCTTCTGCTTAGTTTTCGGTGTTACCCTCTTGCGCTGCCCTTGACCAGTAGGATACCAGGCTAAAATCCCTTCCATGTAATCACAGGGAGGGGGTGAGGAGTTTCCGTTCTGTGCCCTTCAGTCATGCCCTCTGCTGAAAGTATGACGTCCACAGTGTTGGGACTTTGTGGATTAGTCTGTCAACAGTCACCATCCAGATTCACATGTTGCTACTTTAGCACAGTACAAAGGGAGTTCAAGATGTCAAGAGGGTGTGAATGTGATGGGGATAAAGACCTCCGGGGGGGGGGTTAAAGGGATAACAACAAAAATATACATGAACGGCGCTGATGTAATAATGATGCCAGATTGCATGAGAGAGAAGTGAGAGAGATCGAGGAGGAGGAAGATCTAACCTCGCTTGACGGTCCCAATGTGTAAACCACTTGCTGTAAATAAACAGTTTTGGTCAAACAGACCACAAATGCGGGGAGCAGGCAGGCTAGACAATGCCCCCAAAACCCCGTCTAAACACCTACCCCACACACAACAAAACACAAAGAGTCAAAGTGAATGCACCCTCGCAAGGAAAACATGGCAAAGAATTTGTTTCCTGTTCAAATCGGATGAACGGACATCGCACAACAATCGCCAGGCAGGAATGTTCCCTTCCAGTCGGGGAACACTTCAGCAGTCAAGGGCATTCAGCCTCTGATCTTTTAGTAAGCGTTCTCCAAGGCTGCCTTCAGGACGCGCGACAATGGGAACAGAAACTTGTAGCCAAGTTCCGCACACGAGTGCGGCCTCAACCGGGATCTTGGATTCATGTCGTATTACATTCACCCCCCACCATCTGGCCTGGGCTTGCAAAATCCTACCAACTGTCCTGGCTTGAGACAATTCACACCTCTTTAACCTGTGATTATCCCTCTCTCCAGTCGCACTGTCTGGATCTGTAAAGACTTAATTACCTGCAAATGCTTGCATTCAAAGTATCGTCTTGCATCTTTGACTTTGTCCATATATGTGGTTGTGGAACCCACCTCTTCATTCACCTGAGGAAGGAGCAGTGCTCCAAAAGCTAGTGATTTGAAACAAACCTGTTGGACTTTAACCTGGTGTTGTAAGACTTCTTACTGTGCTCACCCCAGTCCAACACCAGCATCTCCACATCAAATCGGATATGTTCTCCCTCCTAAGCCTATCACCACCCAGCTCAGCAACATAAGTCCTGAAAGACGTGCTTGTTAGGTAATTTGGCCATTCTGAATTCTCCCTCTGTGTACCCGAACAGGCGCCAGAATGTGGCGACTAGGGGATTTTCACAGTAACTTCATTATAGTGTTAATGTAGGCCTACTTATGACAATCATATTGTAGGGGGCCAATACAAATAAAATAACTGACAAAAGCCAGAGAGGCACAAACTAAAACTGAAATTTGTACAAAACCCCCATCCACCAATTTACGTTAAGTGAAGCGTACAGCACAGAAAAACACCATAAGACCCAACTGACGTGTGACGGTGGTTAGAACATAGAACATAGAAAAATACAGCACAGAACAGGCCCTTTAGCCCACGATGTTGTGCCGAACCTTTGTCCTAGATTAATCATAGATTATCATTGAATTTACAGTGCAGGAGGCCATTCGGCCCATTGAATCTGCACCGGCTCTTGGAAAGAGCACCCTACCCAAAGTCAACACCTCCACCCAACATTAAGGGCAATTTTGGACACTAAGGGCAATTTATCATGGCCAATCCACCTAACCTGCACATCTTTGGACTGTGGGAGGAAACCGGAGCACCCGGAGGAAACCCACGCACACACGGGGAGGATGTGCAGACTCCGCACAGATAGTGACCCAAGCCGGAATCGAACCTGGGACCCTGGAGCTGTGAAGCAATTGTGCTATCCACAATGCTACCGTGCTGCCCTTAAGAACAAATAAATCTACACTATATCATATTACCGTAATCCATGTACCTATCCAATAGCTGCTTTAAGGTCCCTAATGTTTCCGACTCAACTACTTCCACAGGCAGTGCATTCCATGCCCCCACGACTCTCTGGGTAAAGAACCTACCTCTGACATCCCCCCTATATCTTCCACCATTCACCTTAAATTGATGTCCCCTTGTAATGGCTTGTTCCACCCGGGGAAAAAGTCTCTGACTGGCTACTCTATCTATTCCCCTGATCATCTTATAAACCTCTATCAAGTCGCCCCTCATCCTTCTCCGTTCTAATGAGAAAAGGCCTAGCACCCTCAACCTTTCCTCGTAAGACCTACTCTCCATTCCAGGCAACATCCTGGTAAATCTCCTTTGCACCTTTTCCAAAGCTTCCACATCCTTCCTAAAATGAGGTGACCAGAACTGTACACAGTACTCCAAATGTGGCCTTACCAAAGTTTTGTACAGCTGCATCATCACCTCACGGCTCTTAAATTCAATCCCTCTGTTAATGAACGCTAGCACACCATAGGCCTTCTTCACAGCTCTATCCACTTGAGTGGCAACTTTCAAAGATGTATGAACATAGACCCAAAGATCTCTCTGCTCCTCCACATTGCCAAGAACTCTACCGTTAACCCTGTATTCCGCATTCATATTTGTCCTTCCAAAATGGACAACATCACACTTTTCAGGGTTAAACTCCATCTGCCACTTCTCAGCCCAGCTCTGCATCCTATCTATGTCTCTTTGCAGCCGACAACAGCCCTCCTCACTATCCACAACTCCACCAATCTTCGTATCGTCTGCAAATTTACTGACCCACCCTTCAACTCCCTCATCCAAGTCATTAATGAAAATCACAAACAGCAGAGGACCCAGAACTGATCCCTGCGGTACGCCACTGGTAACTGGGATCCAGGCTGAATATTTGCCATCCACCACCACTCTCTGACTTCTATCGGTTAGCCAGTTCATTATCCAACTGGCCAAGTTTCCCACTATCCCATGCCTCCTTACTTTCTGCAGTAGCCTACCATGGGGAACCTTATCAAATGCCTTACTAAAATCCATGTACACTACATCCACTGCTTTACCTTCATCCACATGCTTGGTCACCTCCTCAAAGAATTCAATAAGACTTGTAAGGCAAGACCTACCTCTTACAAATCCGTGCTGACTATCCCTCATCAAGCAGTGCCTTTCCAGATGCTCAGAAATCCTATCCTTCAGTACCCTTTCCATGACTTTGCCTACCACCGAAGTAAGACTAACTGGCCTGTAGTTCCCAGGGTTATCCCTAGTCCCTTTTTTGAACAGGGGCACGACATTCGCCACTCTCCAGTCCCCTGGTACCACCCCTGTTGACAGTGAGGACGAAAAGATCATTGCCAACGGCTCTGCAATTTCATCTCTTGCTTCCCATAGAATCCTTGGATATATCCCGTCAGGCCCGGGGGACTTTTCTATCCTCAAGTTTTTCAAAATGCCCAACACATCTTCCTTCCTAACAAGTATTTCCTCGAGCTTACCAGTCTGTTTCACACTGTCCTCTCCAACAATATGGCCCCTCTCATTTGTAAATACAGAAGAAAAGTACTCATTCAAGACCTCTCCTATCTCTTCAGACTCAATACACAATCTCCCGCTACTGTCCTTGATCGAACCTACCCTCGCTCTAGTCATTCTCATATTTCTCACATATGTGTAAAAGGCCTTGGAGTTTTCCTTGATCCTACCCGCCAAACATTGTTCATGCCCTCTCTTAGCTCTCCTAATCCCTTTCTTCAGTTCCCTCCTGGCTATCTTGTATCCCTCCAACGCCCTTGTTTCCTCAGCCTTACATAAATCTCCTTTTTCCTCTTAACAAGTCATTCAACCTCTCTTGTCAACCATGGTTCCCTCACTCGACCATCTCTTCCATGGTTATGCTCCATCTGATCCTCCACCCTCCCTACCTCACCTAACTCGAATCATACAAATTTATTTCTCATAGAATCCCTACAGTGCAGAAGGAGGCCATTCGGCCCATCGAGTCTGCAGCAAGCCTCAGAAAGGAGCACCCTATCTAGGCCCACTACCCCACCCTATCCCCATAACCCCACCGAACCTTTGGACACTAAAGGACAATTTAGCATGGCCAATCCATCGAACTTGCACATCTTTCGACCGTGGGAGGAAACCGGAGCACCTGGAGGAAGCCCATGTCGACACGGGGAGAAAGTGCAAATTCCACCCAGAGTTACCCGAGATCGGAATTGAACCCGGGTCCCTGGCTTTGTGAGGCAGCAGTGCTAACTACTGTGCCACCCAATCTGTCCTATTTGCCTCAATTCAAATGGCAAATACACGGGATTAATTTTGAGAACTATCGTACAAACAAGCCCCATTTGCCCCTTTCGGAGCAAACAAGAAATTGAAGCGCACACCAGTATTTAAGAAATGCTTCAAATTATTTATTTCAAATATTCCAGCTTGAACGTCAGTGTGTGCACACCGTTCAGGCACAGCCTCTTGAATGAAGCGAAGCTGGGGCCTGGAGTGGGAAGAGAACATTAAAAGCAATGGAGCCTGGGTAAAAACACAAAGGTGGCCAAACATGGCTGCTCTCGTCAAAGAAAAAAGTGGAAACCTCAAATAAACTTCACTGAACACGGCTGCGACTTGTCCATAAATATCCAGTTTTCCATGATAGTCCATGGTAGAGTGGTGCTCAGGCATAACTCTCCTCGGCACAAAGCCTGCGAAGCAGACAGCCAATTCCATATTGTGTGTGCCGCATCCTACATGGTTACAAGTGAGTGAGTTGAGGCGGCTGCATCTGTGCAATCCTTATTCAGTCGGCAGTCGACTTTCAAATGCAAAAACAACATTGGGAAGCTAATAACAAATTAGAGAAGAGTTCCCTTGTGTTCCATTTCACGAGGGCGGCACGGCCGTACAGTGGTTAGCACTGTTGCTTCACAGCGCCAGGGTCCCGGGTTCGATTCCCGGCTTCGGTCACTGTCTGTGCGGAGTCTGCATGTTCTCCCCGTGTCTGCGTTAGTTTCCTCCGGGAGCTCCGGTTTCCCCCGAGTCCTGAAAGACGTGCTGTTAGGTCATTTGAATTCTCCCTCCGTGTACCCGAACAGGTGCTGGAATGTGGTGACTAGGGGCTTTTCACAGTAACTTCTTTACAGTGTTAATGCAAGCCTACTTGTGACAATAAAGATTATTATAGAATGTGTACTTGTATATAATTGCAAAACACACCCACATAAAAATGTTGCCGAGTGCAATTGAATGTTTAAAAGTAAAAATCGACAATTATCAATTTTATTTTTTTTTAAATGGAGTTTTTAAATCTGATCTGGGTGCATAGTAACCCAATGTATGCATTAATGTGAAGTTAACACACAAAATAAATTTAACAACAAATGCATGGTTTATAAAAACCACATCATCCCATCGGCCTGACATATCACACTCAAGAGGAGGGTATCCTACCGTAACTAATACCTCATTATACACAGGAACCACCTGGAAAAAGTAAACACACTTGTCATTGTTTCAAATACATTTGTGAACAAGGACTGTTTGAAACACCCAAGAAACTCGGAGGCCAGAGTTTTAAAATAATTAAACTGCACAGGCCTTTGAAAATATGCACAAGCAGATTATTGTGAGTACCCAACTGGGAAAGTCTCTTCTCCCCCCTCCCTTCTGCTGCCCAGACCACCAGAGAACATCTGAGTCAGTGAACCAAGGTGTTCTTCCCCAGATCTGAGCCGTCTCATGATATGCAAACATGCAACCAATGAACACTCTGAATAGAACATAACCAATGGGCAGTCAGGACATTCAGAGGTGGCATCACCACAAGGGGGCATGACATAAACACTATAAAAGGGATGAGGCACTCACACCCTGCCTCTTTCCACGGACAGACATCTAGAGAGTTAGACAGGGTTAATCAGCAGCATCACACCCAGCACGTGGCTTAGAGCAAGCTGGTACAGTTAGACTGAGTTACTACAGTTAGATTAGCAGAGAGTCAAACTCATCTGAGAACTGTGCTAACAGGTCAATAAACACGTTGAACTCATTTCAGAGTCTGGAGCATCCTTTAGTTAAGACTGCATGAAGTAGCAGCCTGTGTTATCCGAAGCAGTATAACACAACACGATACCAGGACTGTTCAATCTATTTAGTTCAACTCAGCAAGATCCGTGACAACCAGCTACTGAATACAGGCACAATGGACAAGATTCAGGCTCATCAGCTCAGGACCACCGGCAATCTCAGTGCCAACTGGCGATCATTCAAGCAGAAATTTCAACTATACGTGGAAGCATCCGACCTCAATGGCGTGACCGATGCTCGGAAGATAGCTCTTCTACTCACCACTGCGGGTGACCATGCGATAGAGATCGTCAACTCCTTTCACTTTTCCGAAGGGCAGGACAAAACAAAGTACCAAACCATCCTAGACAAATTCGACAGCCACTGCGAGGTGAACACCAACGAAATCTTCCGAGCAGAGGATGCAAGGTAAATATGAATCCTTCAACTCCTATCTAACTAACCTTAGACTGCTAGCGCAATGCTGCAACTTCGGTGACATCACTGACTCCATGAACAGAGACAAAATCGTTTTTGTAGTTCACTCTGATCCTCTGCGAGAGCAATTGTTGAAAATCAAGCACATGACCCTGCCAGTCGCGATTGAAACGTATACTGTGCATGAGCACTCTAAAAATCGCTATTCACAGTACAAAACGGCAGAAAGTGAAAAACAAGGCTGCCACGAGGTGGAGAGTGTTCAGGCCATCACCCGGATGCAGCGCCTCCACAGAGACGAGAGCGGCCATTTCGCGCGCTCTTCCTGGGGCCCGACGCATGCGCAATGCTATCGGGAACACAAAGCGGCTGAAAACCTCACTGCGCATGTGCAGACGTCCGAGAACCGCACCGCGCATGCGCACTGACGCACCGAGCGTCATGACGCTGACGTCATGATGTGTGCGAATTGCGGCACCGTCCATTTTTTTAAAAAACTGCCCTGCAAGAGGCAAACGCTGTTCAAACTGTGGGAAACCAAACCACTATGCAGCCCTGTGCAGATCTGCACCACCAGTCAGGAGTCAGCGCTCCCAATTCCGACAGCGGCACATCAGAAGAGTGCAACACCGAGTGCATGACTCTGATCCAGGCAGTGCGATAGATCCAGATGATGAATACCTGGACAACACTTAGCGAGTGGGCATTATTACGAAGTGCGAATACGCCACACCAGACACATCGCGAGTCCAATCAATCCTGGCTGTGGATTCCGAGGACGAATAGCATGCAGTGATGAAGGTCAACAACTGCCCCATCCAGTTCAAACTGGACACAGGTGCCTCCGCCAACCTGATGTCGCAGGTGGACTTCAAGAGAATCAAGAAGCCCCCCACAATCCTTCCAGCTGCTGCAAACTCCTGGACTACAATGGAAACGCAATCAAGGCACTGGGGTCCTGCCATCTGCAGGTGTCCAGCCGACACACATAAGCAAGCTTACGCTTCGAGATTGTTAAACCAGACAGGGCGTCCCTGCTAGGTGCACACGCCTGCAAGCAACTGAACCTCATTCAAAGGGTCTACACCACGACGCCGTCCCATTCGGATCTTTAGGCCAGCATCGACGACATCTTAACCCAGTACCCAGATGTATTTAGCGGGATGGGCACGCTGCCGTACGAGTACAAGATTCTACTGCGGCCTAATGCCAAGCCAGTGGTCCACGCACCACGACGAGTCCCTGCTCCACAGAGAGCGCCTGAAGGCACAGCTCACGAGTCTACAACAAAAAGGCATCATCTCGACTTCCGGGTGCGGCGATGACCAGCTGAGTCGCACGTTTCGGCACCTCCCGTTGGAACGGACTTTTGGGCTCTTATTAGGAGCCCCAACGGCAATTTTTGACGGCTAAAACCATTGTGTGGTGAAATAGAAGGGAATCCCCCCGGATATATATGGAGAAAGGAGAGAGTAGTGGCTGGATTGCAGAGGATCCTCAGGAGCAGCGGCAAGGAAGGGAAGCACGAAGCAAGATGGCGGCGGAAGGAGGCCGTTCGGTGTGGGGCCCGGAACAGCAAGAGTTCCTGCGGCGCTGTGTGGAGGAGCTGAAGAAGGAGGTGTTGGCCCCGATGCTACAGGCGATTGAAGGGCTAAAGGAGGCACAGAAGACCCAGGAGTTGGAGCTTTGTGATGTGAAGGCAAAGGCTGCTGAGAATGAGGATGAAATACAGGGCCTGGTGGTGAAGACAGAGACGCACAAGGCACTGCATAAAAGGTGTGTAGAGAGGCTGGAAGCCCTGGAGAATAACTCGAGGAGGAAGAACTTAAGAGTTTTGGGTCTTCCCGAAGGTGCAGAGGGGGCGGACATCAGGGCATATGTGAGCACATTGCTTCACTCGTTAATGGGACCGGAGGCCCCAACGGGCCCCTTGGAAGTGGAGGGAGCATATCGAGTCCTTGCGCGAAGACCAAAGGCAGGAGAAATACCTCGAGCCATAGTGGTGAGGTTTCACCGCTATAAGGACAGGGAGATGGTCCTGAGATGGGCGAAAAAGACACGGAGCTGCAGGTGGGAGAATGCGGTGATCCGCATGTACCAGGATTGGAGTGCAGAGGTGGCGAGAAGGAGGGCGAGTTTCAATCGGGCCAAGGCGGTGCTCCATAGAAAGAAAGTTAAATTTGGAATGCTGCGGCCAGCGAGACTGTGGGTTACACACCAAGGGAAACATCACTACTTCGAGACATCAGAAGAGGCGTGGACATTTATTGTAGAGGAGAAGTTGGACTAGACTGGAGAGAGAAAGAGTTTTCTGTAAAAAGTAGTGGGGGGATTGTATGGGATGGGGAAGGGGGAAGGGGGGAACTTCCCCTCGTTGGGGGGGGGGTATGGTGAACTGTGGGCGCGGGTGGGGAAGGGGAGGGGGAAGGAGAGAGGGAGCTGCACCATTAGGGGCGGGGCCGAGTGGGAAACGCGGGCTTTGTTCCCGCGCTATGGTAATTGCGGCGGGAAAGGGAGCGCAGGAAGGAGGGGGCCTTACATAATGGGGGGGCCAAGGATAAACGGGGGAAGCCGAGGTCAGCCAGAGTTTGCTGACTTCTGGGAGCAACATGGGGGGAGCAATTACGCTAGAAAGGGATCTAGCGGAGGGGGGGGGGGCTAACTGGGTTGTTGCTGCTAAGGGAAAGGGGGAGCTGTTATGGGGCGGGGTGGGCGGGACGGGAGGACACCGTCGGGGGGACAAACGGGAGCGTGGGAACCGGGTGAGGAGCTGGTCTAAAAAAGGGGATGGCTAGTCGACATGGGGGCAGGGGGGGGTAAAGAGCCCCCCGACCCGGTTGATCACGTGGAATGTGAGAGAGCTGAATGGGTTGATTTAAGAGGGCAAGGGTACTCGCGCACCTAAAGAAATTAACGGCAGATGTGGTCATGCTACAGGAGACGCATCTGAAACTGGCGGATCAGGTCAGATTACGTAAAGGATGGGTGGGACAGGTATTTCATTCGGGCTTGGATGCGAAAAATAGAGGGGTGGCTATATTAGTGGGGAAACGGGTAGTGTTTGAGGCGAGGACCAGAGTAGCGGACAGTGGGGGTAGATACGTGATGGTGAGTGGCAGATTACAAGGGGAAGCGGTGGTTCTGGTGAACATATATGCCCCGAACTGGGATGATACAAACTTCATGAAGCGTATGCTGGGGCGTATCCCGGACCTGGAGGCGGGAAAGTTGGTAATGGGGGGAGATTTCAACACGGTGCAGGATCCAGGGCTGGACCGGTCCAGGTCTAGGACCGGGAGGAGGCCGGCAGCGGCCAAGGTGCTTAAGGACTTCATGGAGCAGATGGGAGGAGTATACCCCTGGAGATTCACTAGGCCCAGGAGTAGGGAGTTTTCCTTCTTCTCCCATGTCCACAAGGTGTATTCTCGGATAGACTTCTTTGTCCTGGGAAGGGCACTGATCCCGAAGGTGACAGGGACGGAGTATTCGGCAATAGCCATCTCGGACCATGCCCCACATTGGGTAGATCTGGTAGTAGGAGAGGAAAAGGAACGGCACCCACTCTGGAGATTAGATATGGGACTGTTGGCGGATGAGGGTGTGTGTGTAAGGGTGAGGGGGTGTATCGAAAGGTACCTGGAGATTAACGATGATGGAGAGGTTCAGGTGGGAGTGGTCTGGGAGGCACTGAAGGCGGTGGTCAGAGGGGAACTGATTTCCATAAAGGCCCATAAGGGGAAACAAGAGAGTAAAGAGAGGGAGCGATTGTTGAGAGAAATTTTGAGGGTGGATAGGCAGTATGCAGAGGCTCCGGATGAGGGACTGTACAGGGAAAGACGAAGGTTGCGTACGGAATTTGACTTGCTGACCACGGGCAGGGCAGAGGCACAATGGAGGAAGGCACAGGGAGTACAGTACGAGTACGGAGAGAAGGCGAGCCGGTTCCTGGCCCAACAATTGAGGAAGAGAGGGGCGGCGAGGGAGATAGGTGGGGTGAGGGACGAGGAGGGTGAGATGGAACGGGGAGCAGAGAGGGTGAACGGGGTGTTTAAGGCATTTTATGAGAGGCTGTATAAGGCTCAACCCCCGGAAGGGAAGGAGGGAATGATGCACTTCCTGGACCAGCTGGAATTCCCAAAGGTGTAAGAGCAGGATAGGACAGGATTGGGAGCACGGATTGAGGTGGAGGAGGTGGTAAAAGGGATTGGGAGCATGCAGGCAGGGAAGGCCCTGGGACCAGATGGGTTCCCGGTGGAATTTTATAGGAAATACATGGACCTACTAGCCCCGCTTCTGACGAGAACCTTTAACGAGGCCAGGGAAGGGGGGACGTTGCCCCCGACGATGTCGGAGGCGGCGATATCGTTGCTCCTGAAGAGGGACAAAGACCCGCTGCAGTGCGGGTCTTACAGGCCAATCTCCCTTCTGAATGTAGATGCCAAGCTCTTGGCCAAGGGGATGGCGACGAGGATTATGTTCCAGGGGTGGTTCACGAGGATCAAACTGGGTTTGTTAAGGGGAGACAGTTGAACACTAATATACGGAGGCTGCTCGGTGTGATAATGATGTCCCCGCCGGAGGGAGAGGCGGAGATAGTGGTGGCGATGGACGTTGAGAAAGCATTTGATAGAGTGGAGTGGGATTACCTGTGGGAAGTGTTGAGGAGATTTGGATTTGGAGAGGGGTTTATTGGGTGGGTTCAGCTTTTATATAGGATCCCGGTGGCAAGTGTGATCACAAACAGGCAGAGATCTGACTACTTCCGTCTATATAGAGGGACAAGACAGGGGTGTCCCCTGTCCCCGATACTGTTTGCGTTGGCAATTGAGCCACTGGCCATAGCGCTGAGGGGCTCTAGGAAGTGGAGGGGAGTACTTAGGGGAGGAGAAGAGCACCGGGTGTCATTATATGCGGATGATTTGTTGTTGTGTGTCGCGGACCCAGTGGAGGGGATGCCCGAGATAATGCAGACACTCAGGGAGTTTGGGGAATTTTCGGGATATAAACTGAATATGGGGAAGAGTGAGCTGTTTGTGATGCACCCTGGGGAACAGAGTAGGGGAATAGATGATTTGCCGCTGAGGAGAGTAACAAGGGATTTTCGGTACCTAGGGATCCAGATAGCCAGGAACTGGGGAACCTTGCATAAGCTTAATTTAGGAAGATTGGTGGAGCAGATGGAAGAGGATTTTAGGAGATGGGACACGGTGCCCCTGTCACTGGCGGGCAGGGTGCAGGCGGTCAAAATGGTGGTCCTTCCGCGATTTCTTTTTGTGTTCCAGTGCCTCCCTGTGATGATTACCAAGGCTTTTTTCAAAAAAGTGGATAAGAGCGTTATGAGCTTTGTGTGGGCTGGGAAGACCCCAAGAGTGAAGAGGGGGTTTCTGCAGCGTAGCAGGGATGGGGGGGACTGGCACTGCCGGGCTTAAGTGACTATTATTGGGCCGCCAATATATCAATGGTATGCAAGTGGATGGGGGAAGGGGAGGGAGCGGCGTGGAAAAGACTAGAGATGGCGTCCTGTAGGGGAACCTGCCTGCAAGCATTAGCGACGGCGCCTTTACCGTTCTCCCCGAAGAAATACACAAGTCCAGTGGTGGTGGCAACACTGAAAATTTGGGGGCAGTGGAGACGACATAAGGGAGTGACGGGTGCCTCAGTGTGGTCCCCGATAAGGAACAACCATAGGTTCATCCCGGGAAGGATAGATGGGGGATTTAAATCTTGGCAGCGAGCAGGAATTGCGAAATTGAAGGACTTGTTCTTAGACGGGACGTTCGCGAGTCTGGGAGCACTGACCGAAAAATATGGGCTGCCACCTGGGAATGCATTTCGCTATATGCAAGTGAGGGAATTTGTGAGGCAACAGGTGAGGGAATTTCCGCAGCTCCCGGCGCAAGAGATCCAGGACAGAGTGATTTCGGGGGCATGGGTGGGTGATGGTAGGGTGTCAGATATATATAGGGAAATGAGAGATGAGGGGGAGACGATGGTAGAGGAGCTGAAGGGAAAATGGGAGTAGGAGCTAGGGGAAGAGATTGAGGAGGGGCTGTGGGCAGATGCCCTAAGTAGGGTAAACTCTTCGTCCTCGTGTGCCAGGCTCAGCCTGATACAATTCAAGGTTCTACACAGGGCGCATATGACGGGAGCAAGGCTAAGTAGATTTTTTGGAGTGGAAGATAGGTGCGGGAGATGCGCGGGAAGCCCGGCGAACCACACCCACATGTTCTGGTCATGTCCGGTATTGCATGGGTTCTGGGTGGGTGTGGCAAAAGTGATTTCAAAGGTGGTGGGGGTCCGGGTCGAACCAGGCTAGGGGTTGGCTATATTTGGGGTTGCAGATGAGCCGGGAGTGCAGGAGGCGAGAGAGGCCGATGTTTTGGCCTTTGCGTCCCTAGTAGCCCGGCGAAGGATTCTATTTATGTGGAAAGAAGCTAAACCCCCGGGCGTGGAGGCCTGGATAAATGACATGGCAAGGTTTATAAAATTGGAGCGGATAAAGTACGCACTAAGAGGTTCGGCTCAAGGGTTCACCAGGCGGTGGCAACTGTTCCTTGACTACCTCGCAGAACGATAAGGGAAATGGAGAAGGTAGCAGCAGCAACCCGGGGGGGGGGGGGGGGGGGGGCCTCAGGGGTTTCCTATAGTTGTTTGTATATTAGTTATTTATACTGGCGTGTGGGACTTTATTGTACTGGAGAGTTATTATTTTGTTGTTGGCAGTTGCCGTTTAGTTAATATATTATTTATTTGTTAAAAAAAACGGTCATTATTATTTATATTGTTTTAAAGTTGTAAAAAGGGGAAAATCCTGTACTGTTCTTGTTTGACTGAAAAAATTTGAATAAAATATATATATTTTTTAAAAAGGCATCATCTCAAAGATCACTCAACCAACCGACTGTGTCAGCTCGATGGTGTGTGTAAAGAAGCCTTCGGGGGACCTACGCATCTGCATTGACCCCAAGGATCAAATCAAAAACATTATGCGGGAACATTACCCCATCCTGAAGAGGGAAGAAATCACGAGTGAGATGGCACACGCGCGTTTCTTCATAAAATTGGTCGCATCCCAAGGATTTTGGCAAATCCAACTTGAAGAACCCAGCAGAAGGCTCTGCACCTTCAACACGCCTTTTGGCAGATTCTGCTACAACCGAATGCCATTTGGCATCATCTCGGTATCAGAGATTTTCCATCGCATCATGGAACAGATGATGGAGGGAATAGAAGGGGTTCGTGTTTACGTTGACGATATCATAATCTGGTCCACAACCCCAGAGGAACATGTGTCACGACTCAAGAAAGTATTCTGACGCATACATGAACATGGCCTCAAGCTAAACAGGTCCAAGTGCTGTTTTGCGATATCCATACTGAAGTTCCTGGGCGATCAGATTTTGCAACAGTGTGCGCGCCCGGAAGCAGACAAAATTAAAGCCATCAAGGCAATGAAAGTCCCCGAGGATAAGAAGGCAGTACTGCGCTTCCTGGGAATGGTCAATTTCCTTAGTAAGTTCATCCCGAATTTGGCCACACACCGCGGCCCTATGCAACCTGGTGAAAAAAATAAACCGACTTTGAGTGGAAGGCGGAGCACCAAACAGAGTGGCTGGAACTGAAAGCCAATCTCACCACTGCACCCGTCCTTGCATTCTTTGACCCAGACCGAGAGACCAAGATATCCACAGATGCGAGTCAGGATGGCATTGGGGCGGTGTTGCTTCAAAGAGAAGACATATCATCCTGGGTAACAGTAGCATACGCATCACGGGCAATGACACCCACTGAGACCAGATATGCGCAGATTGAGAAGGAGTGTTCAGGTCTTCTCACCGGCATCCTCAAATTTCATGATTATGTCTATGGCTTGCTAACATTTACTGTTGAGATGGATCATAGGCCTCTGGTCCACACCATCCAAAAGGACCTGAACGACATGACACCTCGTTTGCAGAGAATTCTGCTCAAACTCCAGAGGTATGATTTCAATTTGGTGGACACACCTGGCAAGGAGCTCATCATCGCCGATGCATTGTCCCGCTCCGTCAACTCACCCAGTGAACCACTGGAGATCATCCAGCACATTGAATTGCAGGTACAGCTGTGTCCAAGCACACTCCCGGCAACAGATGAGAAGATCGTTCTCATCCAAGAAGAGACGGCCAAAGATCCCCTGTTGCAGCGAGTCATCCACAACCTCAGCAATGGCTGGCAGAAAGGGCAATGCCCTCAATTCTACAACGTCAAGGACAACCTGACGCTGATCGGCGGCATCCTGCTCAAGCTGGACAGGATAGTCATCCTGCTACGTCTCCAGATATAACTAAAAATTGTTGAATACAATTGGCAGTTTGGAAAGACGCCATTCGGCCCCATGTGCCTGTACTAGCTCTGAGAGTTATCCAATTAGTCTCATGCCCCTGCTCTCTCCTGACAGGCCTGCCATTTGTTTCCCTTCCTGTAATTTATCCATGAAAACACTCACACTTGGCATGTCATGCGATGAATTTTAACAAAAGGGGATTCTCAAAATGCAGTCAACCGCAGCACAACCAACTGGTTTGGTTTCGTCGAAAATATTTCTTTCCTCTAAATGCTGGTTTCCGCAAGTCCAAAAGAGCTCTCCCCCTTCTATAAACTGAAGTACAGAACAAATACAACCCCCCAAAAAATAAATAAACCACATTCTGGTGAAGAAACCAAAACACATCGAAAGGAACAAAGCGGACAAGGTGACCGGGCTCAAATATTGTTTGAGCAGAAAATCATTTTGCACAATGCTGATTGGAAATATATCAATCGAGCATCTAAACTTCCAGAACAAAAAAAATCTGGACAAATCAGGGTAAAGTGCCGTTAACACTCTTAAAACTGCGAGAGTAAAATGGCTTTATTTTAAATGTGAACAATTTAGTGGAGGGGGTAAGGATTTTATGGTACATCAATATTGCATACGTGCAAGGATTGTTATTGAGAAAAATATATATATATATATAAATAGACTCATGAACAAAAGAGTGAAAGCCGTGCCTGAGATATATCAGCAGCTGCACAGGTTAGCAACCAGCGTGACTGAGCAACAGCCGGTAATGAAGAAATAAGCAAAACACTTTCTCTGCCACTCAGGTGCTGGTTCATCCCACGGGATTTCCAAGTAACACTTGGAAAAGCAAAGTTCCATAAAACTATTATTTTTGCACCAACCAATGCCCCCCCCCCCCCCCCCCTCCAATCCCACTTTCAGAGAAACAAAATGTAACATTTGTCATTGGTCACAAACTTGCAATTTAAAGGGAAATGGCAGAATTTTTCGGGGTGGTGACAGGACTTGCATTGCTTATAGCACTACTTAAAACTTCGAAACGTGATGTCCTTTGAGAGGCAGACAACCAATTTGCACAGTAAGCTCCACACACAGCAATGCGTTGACTGGGGACAGCACAGTGGCGCAGTGGTTAGCATTGCTGCCTCACGGTACCGAGATTCCCAGGTTCGATCCCGGCTCTGGGTCACTGTTCGTGTGGAGTTTGCACATTCTCCCCGTGTTTGCGTGGGTTTCACCCCCACAGCCCAAAGATGTTGGGTTAGGTGGATTGGCCATGCTAAATTGCCCCTTAATTGGAAAATATGAATTTGTGCTCTAAATTTATTGTAAAAAAGCAATGCGTCGACTGCCAAGATAGTCTTTTACAGTGATGTCGATTTGAGGGGCAAAAAGGAGGATCGACTGTCTTTTCTGGTCTTCTTCAAAGTCAACCATGGGGTCTCTTTTAGATCTGAGGGGACAGAGGGACCTTGGTGTGGTGTCTAACCCAAGGGCGAACACTCCCTCCCCTCAGTCCTGGACTGGGGATGTCAGCCCAGAGTCTGTGCAAAGCCAGTTCATCCCACATCCCGCCTACACCGCAGGACACATTGACTGAACCCTGCCTTGTGTGTCTCACAGCTGGTAATGCTCAAAGAACTGGACAGCACTCCTGACCATTGCTGCCCATCCACCCAAAATAATGCTGCTTTCTCAAAACTTGTTCTATTGTCAAAAGGACCGTTCAAAATTTGGAAAACTCTCCCCCCAAAAAAGCCTGCCAGAATAAACTTAAAAGGCAAAAACATCAAGTTGTGTACATGCAAGAAGAATTTAAAAGCATGTTTAGCTGTACGGTATATCAGGATTCATAACAGTTTAGCACATTAAGCCATTCACATTTTTTTTTGTCCTGTACTTAAAAGGTAATTATGTTTGGTGTTAAAAAGGGATGCTTTCTTCATTAAAATAAATCTTTACCATCACCCAAGATTAACTTGTTCTGCAGCACACCATTGGTGATATTTAGCAATTATTATGAGTGGCAATATTTTTTGTTTGCCATTGTTATTTTGCAGCCATTTTAACCTTCTGCAGCCCGAAAAGGGCTCCAAAGATTTTTTTGGGAAATTCAGAGTACCCAATTTTTTTTTTAAAATTAAGGGGCAATTTAGCGTGGCCAATGCACCTACCACGCAAGAGCTCCAGGGATGTGCAGGTTAGGCGGGGTTAAGGGGATAGGGCAGAGGAGTGGGCCTGGGTGGGGTGCTCTTTCAAAGGGTCGGCACAGACTTGACGGGCCGAATGGTCCCCTTCTGCACTGTAGGAATTCTATGATTCTAAGTCTCCGACATAGCTGCGCCTCCGCAATTCTGCTCTCATTTCCTCCCTCCACTGCTGACTGCCCTGTCTGTGTTCAGCTACCTCAATCCTCAACTAAAGAATGTCCACCCAAAACCAGCTCTCCCTTCCGTTTTGAGATGCTCCTTTAACCTACCTGTTTGGTCAAGCTTTTAGTCACCAATTAGAATTTCACTTTACAAAGCTCGGTGTCAATTTTCTTTTGGTAACACTCTTGTAAGCGCATTGGGACACTAAACTAAGTTACATCATCCTATGTTAAAGACACCATAAGATATCGGATCAGAATTAGGCCATTTGACCCTTCGAGTCTGCTCCGCCATTCGTGGCTGATCATTATGTAAATACAAGTTGTTGAATAAGCTTAGATCTACCAAAGTACTGGGATCAAGTGTCCATATATCCTCTCCTCTGTGTTTGGATGTAAACAGGAACAAAAACTTAAATCACAACCTCATTCTAGTCAATAGACGTCAATACTTTGAATATTCATCACTTAATTCACCAAAACAGATTCTCAAACTTTGCTGAAGGTCACGGTACCAACCAGGGCAGACAAAGTGGCTTTTGTGCCATTTTTATATTCCTGCAGCAGCTCTGCGCCACTTTCCCGAGGGCAATTAGGGATGGGCAATCGATGCTGGCCTTGGCAATGACACCCACCTCTCATCAATGAATTAAAGCATAATAAACAGCCCACTCGCCAGCAGCAGTCATCGAGCTAATTCCCCATTTATGTAAGTGGCAACAGACCACTTGATATCGCCACAAAATTGTTCTACTTCAGTGGATAATAACATTTCCCCTGATGAAGGAGCTGCGCTCCGAAAACTAGTGATTCCAAATAAACCTGTTGGATTTTAACCTGGTGTGGTAAGGCTTCTTACTGTAACATTTTCCCAGACAAATACCACAGCTAGCCCCTATAGGGAAAGGGGGGAGGTCACCGTCAGGGGTTAGAGATTTCACTGTCATGATGGTATTTCTGTGGTCAGAATATTTGAAGTGCATTTAGGGATAGGTTCCTAGGCATTGAAGCTGCGAGGTTTTCCAGCGAATCCGAGTGATCCTCTGGAGATATTTCATGGTAACTTATGGTTCACTATTTAGGTCCAGACACTGGAGAATTGAACGGAAGGAAAGCTTCTGCTAATGGAGCTGCTTCGTCCTCCAAGGTCAATAAAGCATAAATGGAAGCGTGGGAAATGTTCAAAAAATGCCCACATGGACTACTCTCTCTCTAAACTTTGGGAGTCACTGCGTCCCGACAGCATAACACAAAGGGGTTAAACACATTTCATTTCCACGCTATCTGCTGGCCCAGGAGTAAGCAGCTCCAACACTGATCCGCATTATGTTCCCCTTCTACAAGGCCGCAGGGCTGGATTATTACAAACTAATCTTCTTGTTGTTCAGAATGCTACCCAGAGATCCTGTGTGCTAATAACATTTACTGGTGTGTGTGTGCGCTTGTGCAAGGCACAAATCTGCGATGAACTTTGCGCTGCATTTGACGCCCCCTCCCTCGATGCTTCAATAAAAGTCTAGCATTGGCACTGCGGAATCCTGGCAGTGCCCATTCTCCTTGGCTCCAATATTGTGCTGCCAATTAAGGAGGGTAGATTTAGCAAATTAAATGTCAAGCAACCCGGAATCTAAATGGAAGCAACGTTAGGAGACTAAGGATTTTTTTTTTTAAAATTGCAATTGGCAGATTTTCGATTCTCTAGCGGCGCTTATTATTATTTCTCCAGGACTGTGTGTGTGTGCTCCAATACAGATGGTCCCTTTAAATACTCAGCATGCCCATCGGGCTGCCAGTCATGGACAATCCAATTGCAAAAGGCAGGAGGCAGGACACACACACACACACACATCACAACAATCAGCAACACATCTCCGAATGTAGACAGAACACTGCACCTCTCACTTCTTTTCAACTTGTAGGTGGACGGGTTTGCAAAACGAAAAAGGAAAGATTGGGATTGAGTATTTTCTGTAGTGCACGGTTCTGTGATTAGGATACAAGATGACAGAGAACAAAAACACACACACACAAAAACCCTGATGATGCAAAGGAGGTCGGATCATACTCTTTGCGGCCAAAGCGCCTCCTCACCTTTCCACGCGATTTGGTGGACCTGGAATAATCTCCTGTAGCAGCTCCAACACTGATCCGCATTATCCCCCCCCCTCCTGCTCTCATACATACACACACACACTGCTGGATTATTATAAACTCACTAATGTGTATTGGTTGGAAATGCCACAAGGGGTTGTATGTGCTCCAAGCCACAGACACAACTCAACAGCTCTGATTAAGGGACCCGGCCATCAATTCTATTCTATTCTAAAAAGCAGCCATGAGGGGCAGCTGTTTGGCGCAAAGATACTAAAAACGTTCACCCTCGGTGAACCCTTGGGGGGGCCCTGGTTGTTCCACCGCCCCTCCCCTCCCCAAATTCACCCGCAGAACACTCAAGTTATTTAGATAGGGAAAGGCGGCAAGAACAAGATAATGAGGATAAAACATGTCTTTGGCTCTCAAACACCTCTCTTCGAAGGTCAATAAGAGCAGTACTCAAGATTATCTAGTAACATTATCAAAGGGATGGTGCAGAACACAATAAAGACAAGGTAAGCAGTCACTGGCTGCTTGAAGGGGGAATGCAAGCAGATTCAATAACTTTCCAAAGGGAATTGGATACATAATTGAAAATATAAATTTAGAGCTTTCATAGGAAACCTAGTGCAGCGAGGCGCCATTTGACCCCTCGAGTCTGCACCGGGCCTCTGAAAGAACACCCTACCTAGGGTCACGCCCTCATCTCAATAACCCCACCTACCCGGCACATCCTTGGAAATTAAGGGGAACTAAAGAGCAATTAGCATGCCAATCCACCTAACCTTTGGACAGAGAGCCACATCTTTGGTCTGTGGGAGGAAACCGGAGCACCCAGGGAAAACCCACGCAGACACAGGGAGAACGTGCAAACTATATATACACACACACACACACAGTTACCCAAGGCCGGAATTGAACCCGGTTCCCTGGTGCTGAGACAGCAGTGCTAACCACTGTGCCACCCCCTAAAAGGAGGGAGTGGGACTAATTGGATATCTCTACCAACGAGCCAACCTAAGCACAATGGGTGAACGGTATCCTTCTCTGATTCTCTACTCAATTTGGGCCAACACTCCCCTGCAGCTCAGCATTACAGCTTGGGCCAGTATTGAGTATGCCAGGACAAAGAACGGGGAACGTTTATTTGAACGTTTCTCTGACAACTTCACCTTGGAGAAATCATTTGCGCAAATTGGTGTCCAATTAGTGGGCAGCACAGAAAACAAAACATTTTAATGTTTTTGGATCACCCATGTTATCTTTAATAGGTCATTAAATCTAAATACTTGGCTTTGGAAGGTAGAGTCAAAAATACTGTTAATTCCCACAGTAACCAACATTCAAATGTCGATCAACTTGCAGTAGGGTTGCCAATAGATTGCATTGGAGCTTCCAGGAATTAAAGATTAATCTTGGGGACACCGCTGCAAGCAAGCAAACCAAAGAGAAAAAATCATTAGGGCCTTAAAAAAGCGGAAGGCTTCCTTTTTCAATTTCTTGGAACACTCACATTTATTAGTTATAATAAAGAATGGAGAAAAGGCAATTTCACAGTTAAGAATCATCCCATCAGGTAGTGAAAAGTCCATTTCGCTTCTAATAGTAGTGGTGGCGGTGGTGGTATAAGGGGCGGATGATCGTCTCAGGTAATCAATGGTGGAGGCTGGGTGATCGGAGATAGGAGGTCATGCGATGAAACCTTCAGGAAATCCTCCAACCTGCGCCGGCAACTGTAACTTAGTCAGACACTTCCTGATCTTATTACAGTTTTTATTGAAACAGTTTCCTCTACTCCAGCACATAACCTGAAATCAAAATGGAAACAGGAAGCAGAAGGGCTGAGCTTTAATCTGCATAGCTATCAAATTTACTCAACGTGAGCTGAGCCATTTGGGTAACTTAAGGGACAAGAGGGCAGGCAACAGCTACAAGGTAATAATAATTCAATCAAGTTGCTTCAATAACATTGCAAACCTGGAGCGGGCACATTAACAAGCTCAAGATTAAATCATTGCCAAAAACCTCCAACTGGTTATACTGCAGAATAGCAAACTTGGTTATATTGCTTTGGTTAAAAAGTGGGGTCCCTTGCCACTGAGGAAATGAGTACAAGGAAAGAAAAAACACAGGTCTGACCCCCCAGCTACTGCGCTGCCAATCTCCAAGCTCAAAGAATTAAAATCAGAGGGATAATAGTCAACACCAAGTAGCAGCTACTTCAATCCTCGACGACACTGGTGCCAGTCTCGCTGATTAAAAATGTGGGCTAAAGACGCGCAGATTAGGTGGATTGGCCATGATAAAGATTACCCCTCGTGTTCAAACAGGTGAGGTTATGGGGATAGGGCGGGGACGTGGGCCTAGGTGGGATGCTCTTTCAGAGGGTTGGTGCAGACTCAATGGGCTTGATGGCCCCCTTCTGCATTGTTGGGGTTCTATGATTATGGGTGATATGTGACAGCTCAGCCACCAGTAACCAGGAGCTAGCTGACCTTCTCAGGGCCCAAGGACAAAGAACCATAGGAGGAACGCAAATCAAAAAGAATAAAAAGACAGAACAAATTCAGCTCAGCTCAGATGCAGAGCGTTGCCACTCGAGATGGAAGGAAAGGGAGTCTGGTAAGGTTTCAGACAATGGCAAGCAAGTGGAATTAAATAACTTTTATATCAGTAATGAACGATACAGTGGTTCTATTGCTGCAGAAAGCACAAATAGTTGAAAACATTACAGAAGTTACATAACCTTTCAGCTGCAACATCTGGGAAATAAAAAAAGATTCACATCATAAATACCCCCAAAAAAACAAAATGTTTTCACTCTTACCATTGTGGGTCAGAGTGCTGAGTGCACTCGAGGTAGCATGACAAATTTGAAATGTATAAAAATGTATTTATTATATATCCTAAAACACAACTGGGGCCCCATCTCACCAGCAGAAAGTACATCAAATAAATCATTATAAGTGGGTGGGGACAAAAGCTCAAATCACTATTTATTTATCTTTTATTTAAAAAAAAAAGTATAAACTATTAAAAAAATTGTTTTTGCAGATTGGATCATGGGGTTTTACAACAAACAGGAGGATAGTGGGGAGGGGGGAGGGCACACAAGTCAGGTACTTCATGAACCTTTTAAACATTCATGAACCTCACTGCCTTGCAATGCAGTGCAAGACAGCTGTTAGTCTATTCATAGTAGAGGTAGTAACAATGGGTACTTCTTTTAACTATTGCTTTCCTGTCTCACCCATGCGTTCTCCAGGGGGCATTAGGAAGCACCCTACACTACAGAAAACAGGCACCTCATGCAGACAGATCACCTCCTTCAAATCGCTGTCACCACCACCCCCGCTTTTTAAAAAAAATGCTCCCAGACAAAGCTGGCAAATAATGCGCATTAACACAAGTACCGGAAAACCAAATAATTCCCAAATGACTTCTTTCTAAGCAATCTGCATTTCCCAGTTTTCACCTAAGCCCCTCGGTGCCAGTACGCACTATAATTAGGTTGTGCCACGAATGCCCCAAATAGTTTTGTTCGAGTGAAAATACACATAAAAGTCTGTGGGAAGCTGAGCCTTCTGCAATCCTTCCAGTCTCTATGAAAGTATTTGTAAAAGCTCTGGCTTCTTAAAAGGTTTAAAGAATCTCCGTTTTCAATGTTAGCGCATATTATTTCCTCTCTTTTTTTTTTTTAAAAAAGAAAAAAGAAATGCATCTCTTTTTTTTCTAAAAATAAGTCTAACACTATTGCAGCTCATGAATGGAATCATCCTTGAGCACTGCTGACTATTCCAGCAAAAAAAAATGAAAGAAAACCAAAGGAACGGCAGATGAAAAGAAACAAGGAACTAAAACAATATTTTGTCTTCTTCCCCAGCCAATGCCTTTTTCATTGCGGCAAATCATCCACAGGGCTCCTTTAGTCTGATGTGTCATGAAAATCCTTAAGCAGTGTTCTACGCCTCTGTTCTGCTATATGCATCTGATTCTCTAGATCCTGAAATGCAAAGCAGAGGAAAAGTGGTCACAGTACAGCCAAGCTCCTCCAAACAGATGCACAAGACTAAAATAAAATGTATGCTGGACTTCTTCCCCCGGATTCTGTTATTTAAATAGAACAGAGTAACAAGGAGTTTAGAATTACATGCCTCTTTCGCATCCTTGAGATCACCCGAAACATTGCTTTTGAAATATAGTCTGTTCTATTGGCAAAAGCATAAAGACACATCAAGGTCTGACAAATAGTAAATGAGGTTCAGTGACCAATTGTCTCTTTTGGTGGCACTTGTTGAGGCACAATTGTTGGCCAGAATACTGGGATGACTCTCGCCGCCGCCTTGGAATTTACGGCCAGGCTGATCAAGCCCCAAGGTGGACCTTTCTGATGCTGGAGTGTGCTACTGATAAAGCAAATGAGGATAGGGCAAGGACAAGAGACTAGTTAACCTCCCTGTGGCTCAAGCTGCAGCATTGGCACGATGGGCTGACAGGCCGATTATCTGAAATGTTCATGTTTTACTGAAACTCAGTAAAACATCCACAATGCAATATTGTTGAGTTCAATGAAAGTTAAGGATTTGGGGTTATATCCACATATTGCTTATTTCAATTCTTCACTCTTATTATTTCAATACTTCATCAACATCTGATTATTCTATCGGAAAGATATGGTCAAACCTTATCACTGTGACAATTTTGGGGTTGGGTGGAAGCACTATACTAACACTGCTGGAACAGAATAATTACAATAATAATCTTTATTAATGTCACAAGTAGGCTTACATTAACACTGCAATGAAGTTGCTGTGAAAATCTCCAAGTCGCCACACTACGGTGCCTGTTCAGGTACACTGAGGGAGAATTCAGAATGTCCAATTCACCTAACAAGCTAGTCTTTCGGGACTTGTGGGAGGAAACCGGAGCAAACCCACGGCGGGGGAATTGGAGAAAGGGGTGGTGTCGCCGATTTATGGGGTTATTCTGGGAGAATATACGCGATCACTGGATGGGATTAAGGTAAAGTGGGAGGAAGAGTTAGGGAAGGCATGGAGGAGGTGTTGTGGTGTGAGGTCCTCCAGAGGGTGAATGTAGAACCCTTCATGCACGAGGTTGGGGCTGATACAGCTGAAGGTGGTGTATAGAGCACCCCTCACAAGGGCGAGGATGAGCTTCTCCGCCCTGTGCCTCGGCGTAGCGGGGGAGGGAACCTGCTGGAGTTCCTAACGCTCGAGAAAGAAAAGTTTGAGCTGAGGGGGGAGGATGGAAGGGTTTTGCAACTCATGGGCCTTGTTCATCATGCTTTTTCATGAACTGGATGACATTGAACATTAGGTGGGGTTGGGGGTTCGGAATGTATAAATTAATGATGATTCTTTTCCATTGGTGTTTTGTATTGAAAATGTTGGGAGCTGTTTGAGGGTGGGTGGGATGCGGGGATTGTTGGCTGGGGGATTGCCATTGTATTTGTTGTTATTGTTAATTATCTGTTGTTGTAAATATGATAAATGTGAAAAAGGAGAATAAAAATATTTAAAAGGGAGTCGAGTGAAATATTTAATTGCAAGGATGCGAAATGCAATAAATCGCTGACCTGCTCTTCTCTCACCCCATGTTCAAAGAGCTAACCGTTATCCATGGCCACCAATTCTAGGATTTATTTCAGATACATTATTATTCTGCTTTTCCTGTCGGGAAGGTCTAGAACCGGGGATCAAAGTCACAGGGTAAGGGGCAGCCATGTAGGGCTGAGAAGAAACCTCTGTACTCAAGAGAGTAGTGAAACTTTGGAATTCGTCACCACAAGAGTTCTGTCAATGCCCAGTCATCGAGTATGTTCACAGCTGGAATTGACCGACTACAGGACACTGAGGGAATCATGGAATATGGGGCTAGGTCAGGAAAGCGGAGTTGCATGAAACATAACCAGAAAATGCTGGGAAAACTCAGCAGATCAGGCAGCATGTGGCGAGAGAAACGAGAGTTAACGCCTTGAGTCGTATGACTGTTCTTCAGCGCATTGCATGGCCTGTTTCTGTGCTGTAGATTGTAGTTGAGTAGATGATCAGCTATGATCTTACTGAGTGGTGGAGAAGGCTTGAGGGGCCACTCCTACTCACTTATGAAAGTCAGTAGTTCTGTATAATGTACACTTGGCACAAAACATCTGATTTTTCTGGGGGTTGTGGGGAGAAAAGTGTAGATTATAGTCCCACGATTTACAGGTTTAGCAAATACAATTGCATACACTACATTTAAAAACAGTTGGTTAGAACAGCCTTTGCACATTACATTTTCTTATTACATTCAAGTACATATTTGGAAATGTTCGAAGTGCCTTTCCCTCGTCTATGAGTTACCAGAGAAACCACATCTCAGCTTACCTTCATTAACACTGCATTTTTCAAATATAAATTATTTGCACCAGCCCTGTTCAACCCACTTATTTCAAACCACACCAATTTCCAGCACAGATCTCACACATGGCCGTCGATTAATTTTGCATCTTTCCCCTAATTTATTCTCACGATTAAACGTTGAATAACTATTGTTTTTCTCTACAAACACAGGTCTCAACAGCTATTAGATGGACAAATCCGCCTCAGGGCACTGCTTACCCCTCGGTCATAACTGTCTGCTCGTTCCACCTTCCAGGACAGGTTCTCAATCTCTGCTTCCAGCTGGGCTTGTTGGTACTCAAACTGAAATGGACAATGTTTGAAGTCAGTAAGGATACAAGGCACGCAGCACAGAAAACCAATGCACTTTGGAAGGAGGAATTTCGGCTTAGACTATTTTCTAAATGGGCAAATGCTTAGGAAATTAGAAGCACAAAGGGACTTGGGAGTCCTTGTTCACAATTCTCTTAAGGTTAACATGCAGGTTCAGTCGGAAGGCAAATGCAATGTTAGCATTCATGTCGAGAGGGCTAGAATACAACAGCAGGGATGTACTTCTGAGGCTATACAAGGCTCTGGTCAGACCCCATTTGGAGTATTTGGAGCAGTTTTGGGTGCCGTATCGAAGGAAGGATTTGCAGGCCTTGGAGAGGGCCAGAGGAGGTTCAGAAGAATGATCCCTGGAATGAAGAACTTGGGCGTATGAGGAACAGTTGAGGACTCTGGGTCTGTATCACTGGAGTTTAGAAGGATGAGGGGGAGATCTTATTGAAACTTACAGGATACCGCGAGAGCTGGATGGAATGGACATGGGAGAGGACGTTTCCACTTGTAGGAAAAACAAGAACCCAAGGACACTATCTCAGACTAAAGGGACGATCCTTTAAAACAGAGATGAGGAGGAATTTCTTCAGCCAGAGGGTGGTGAATCTGTGCAACTCTTTGCCGCAGAAGGCTGCGGAGGCCAAATCACAGAGTATCTTTAAGACAGAGATAGTTTGGTTCTTGATTAATAAGGGGATCAGGAGTTATGGGGAGAAGGCAGAAGAATGAGGATGAGAAAAATATCAGCCATGATTCAATGGCGGAGCAGATCCGATGGGCCGAGTGACTTAATGCTGCTCCAATGTCTTATGGTTTTAAAGCCAATTGCTTTCCTGGACTTGCAGCTTTTATTGAATCACAGATGGCGGTAATTCAGCCTACTGCCCCTGTACTGGGTCTTTGAAAGCACTTAGTCCCATAACCACACTTTTTCTCTGTAACCCTGAAGGAGGCCACTTGACCCATCGTCTCTGCACCAGCTCTCCGAATGAGCAACTCACCCAGTGCCATTTCCCCACCTTCTCCCCGTAACCCTGCACATTCTTCCTTTTCAGATAACAGTTCCATTCCCTTTTAAATGCTTCGATTGAACCTGCCTGCACCACACCAGGCAGTGCATTTCCAGACCATAAGCAGTCACTGTGTGAAATCATTTTTCCTCATATCATAGAATTTACAGTGCAGAAGGAGGCCCATCGAGCCTGCACCGGCTCTTGGAAAGAGCACCCTACCCAAGGTCAACACCTCCACCCTATCCCCATAACCCAGTAACCCCACCCAACACTAATGCTATCACTTATGCTTCTTTTACTAACTGCTTTAAAATGTGCCTCAATCCTTTCACGAGTGGGAACAATTTCTCTCTTATCCATTGAGACAGTTTTTGGAATTGCATCCAAAACTGCAAAGTGTCTGTGCTCCACACCGAATTGCTAAATTACATTTTGAACAGAGAAGGCAGCACAATTCACAATGTGTCTGTGCAAAGCTCTTACCAGTTTCTTCCTAGGCCCAGATTCCATATAGTATGCATATGGATATGTGTACTGCAAAGTGTAACGACACTACAGGAAGGAAAAACAAAAAGAATTACTGTAGAAGGTACATATTAAAAGGCTATTTTAATTTGATCTTAAAGAAAAAAACAATTCAAGTTGTTTTTGGTGGGAGGGAATGGAGAAAAAGAGAGAGATAAATTACTTCTTTTCCTCACAGTACCAGTGGTGTGGCATGATGGGTGAAAGGCCTCTTTGCTGTAAAATGCCACGATTCTAAGTTAAATTAATATCTCCGGAGAATGCCTACAAGTGAATTATTGTGTGTGTCAATGAAGCCCAGTCTAATTAATTTCCTTTCTGACGGGCAGCACGGTGGCGCAGTGGTTAGCACTGCTGCCTACAGCGCTGAGGACCCGGGTTCAATCCTGGCCCCGGGTCACTGTCTGTGTGGGGTTTGCCCATTCTCCCTGTGTCTGCGTGGGTTTATCCCCCACAACCCAAAGATGTGCAAGTTAGGTGGATTGACCACACTAAATTGGAAAAAAAATAACTTGCTGGAAGTGAATAGCACGTTTTGCCAGCAAGGTCAACCAAGAGTCCATGGTTGTAAGTACTGGAAGACAAAATGTACTCTAGATATAATTCAGTGAAGGTCAAGCCCAGTTAAAGCATATTCAGTCTCTGACACAACGTTTAGCCTGTGTCTATTTTAAAGTCAATATCCTCACTGAGCCCCCACTGCTCTGCATCAATGAATGACAGACATGGATTTAATGCAGCATTTTTATATAAGCTGCGCCCCTGATGGGAGGAGATACCAGACACTCTCGACACAGTGACGGCAGACTGGAAGGAGAGTCAACCCCAAGGCTCCCGGTTACACACCTCGTAGGGGCTACTTCAAAGAGGCTCTGGAAATGAAAAAAAAAGAAGCTCACCCAGTCAGAAAACGCATGCAAGGACAGAGGGAGAGTAACTTTGGAAAGAAAGCTTATTCTCAACAGAACATTTCTGCCATTCTTGCACAGCAGAACAACTTCCAGGAGGAGGAATTATATTTTTACAAGGACATATAAAAGTCATCTAAAATAGGTATAGTTAGTTGCACATCCAAATTTGGCACTTTTGAAAAAATAATGGAAAAGAAAGAAATCACAAGTCTAACCAGTTTCTGCTAGGTTTCCCTGATCTTGGGGCAGTTGAGTCAATCCATTATGAAATTGCTCCAACAACCTTAAATAACCATGAACTGATTTCAGTCTCTACACAGAGCTGACCACCAGATGCCCATCAACAACAATTAGATCCGTGGCCTTAAAGGGGCATGGGTTACAGGCCGCTTTGGCGAAGTAGCAGTATAATCAATCCCCTAGTTAAATGGCATAACGTTCCTGCCCTTCTGATCCACCATGGTAAATCCATCAGCGAACTCAAATTCATTTTGCTGACTGAACGACCAGTCAAATATGTTGGAAACCAGTGTGGAAGAGATCTAACTGGTCACATTTTATTCTCACCACTAGAGGGGTGGGTTGGCTTGGGGTGGGGGGAGGGGGATGGGGGCCGTGAGGTTGCTGCCAGCTGGAAATCTTGTTGATGTGCTCATTAAAAATAAACCTTCTGAGCAGCATCAGCCAATGAACAAAGTCAAAACTGCCAAGTCACAGAGGTTTCAAAAGGTTGAGGATGACGAGCAAACCACAATTACATCAGCATTCCCAAAACAGATGGCATACAATGACTTCCTCGCCTTCATCCACCTCCTAAGACAAGAGTGTAGGGTAGCACTGGTTGCAATTCTTTTAAACACTGGTACAGAGCAATGTCCTAAAAAAAAAAAACTTTCCCGCCAACATTAACAAAACACTTAATTTTGTCGCACAGCCCAGGTTCACTGAAGTGCTTCATTTTCCCTCTCCCACCCACTGAGCTCCCCGTCTCCTCCCCTGGAGTCAGTGACTCGAGACAGTACTTATCAGCAAGCTGTTTAGCCACGAGTACTCCAGCCAAACTTAATCCTGTCCACGCCCAAAGCCCACACATACTTTCCATTCGGGGTTACTGGAAGTGAGCAGGAGCTGTCTGTTATTAACTCTGCGCAGTGAAGAAAAGTCCGAACCAACCAACCACAGCAATAAGCAATGATATATCTAGCAAGAACCCTTTCATATCGAGCAAGCCTTCAGCTTTCGCCATACTTAAAACACCACCATACAGCACAGTAACTTCGAAACCAAACTAGTGGCATCTATTGGTAGGAATTGTGTCCCCTTCCACCGCTTAATTTTACAGTAATGAACAGTCAAGAAATCATAACGACAGGGGCAGCACGGTGGCACAGTGGTTAGCACTGCTGCCTCACGGCGCCGAGATCCCAGGTTTGATCCCGGCTCTGGGTCACTGTCCGTGTGGAGTTTGCACATTCTCTCCGTGTTTGCGTGGGTTTCACCCCCACAACCCAAAGATGTGCAGGGTAGGTGGATTGGCCATAATAAATTGCCCCTTAATTGGAAAAAATTAATTGGGTACTCTCAGAACGACGAATCCAAATATATCTGCAACCATCTAAAAGATAGTTATGGCTATGTAATACCATGTAAGTAGCAGAGTAGTATATTCACAAATTACATGGTATAATGCCCTATCCTTGTAAGACAGGATATGCTCAGACCCACTGAGAGCAGTGCCATTACAAATATGACTCAACGCAGATCTCTGTGGAAGGATGAGCTAAATGAGCAAAACAGCCTCGGCATCTGCACTTATTTTTGCAATCCATTCCCAGCAGGCCAAGACCCAACTGCAATTAGAAGTGCCTTTGTTCATACCTTGGGTCTAAACTGCAATCCAGCCAAAAATACAGGGTTAGGGTCTCCTTAGCTACTTTCCTTGAGGTCATAATCTAATTTCATAGTTATTTGCTGTTAATTCTGTGGTCACCAGCTGCCTGCACACAGGAACTTCCAGCAGAGGTCACAAGATAACCAATCGGATCCTTGGGCAAGGTCAATTCAGAATATGCTAGGAATAAAATCTGGGATAACCGTGCTCGTGTCTGATCAAGCACAGACTAAGCAGTGCATTAACCCACTGGACAACGAAATAAAGGAGTGCAACAACTTTCATTTATGCAGCACCTTCAATGTAATCAACATTCCCACGGCGCATCAAAGAGTGTTATCAAATAAAATTTGACACCGAGCTAACCAAAGCTTAGTCAAAGATGTAGGTTTTAAGGAACACTCTACAGGAGGAGAGGGCAGTAAACAGGAGGAATTCCAGAGCTTAGTTGGATGCACCACCACCAATGGTAGAGAGATGAAATTCAGAGATGTGCATGAGGCTAGAATTGGAGGGCAGGCAGACATTTGAGGATTGTAGCGCTGAAGGGTTAAAGCCTCTCTAATTCTTATTTGCTTGGGTGATTTCAACAGCAGACAGCATAGTTTGAGATTGAAATTGCAGGGATCAACGGCAGCGCATTGAAGCCAGCGCAGCAACCTCTAACTCAGGATTGATTTGTAATTTCATGGGCGCTGAGGAGATCCATTTTGTATTATGGCCATCTCAGAACTAGTCTGCACATCCTCATTTTACTAACCTGTGGACACATGACTCAGTGAGTACTAAATACCTTGGCAAGGAGCTTGGCAGCATTCTGTAAATACTGCCAATCAATCCACGTTCCCAGATTGTTCATAACTCGTTCCTGGATTTTCTCTTGAATCCTCTGGTATGTCTGTGCTTCGAGCTGCAAGCTCTTGTTGTGGTTTTCCCACTACAAGGATAAAAGAGAAAGAAAAAAAGGAAGGTAAAACTCATTTATACCTCTTAAAACCCCAACCTCCGCAACTAAGAGAGAAACTCCCAGTAAAATGCCAGGAGCCCAGAACGTCATCACTGAGTTACTACTCCTGCCTTCCAGAGCAACACAGGCAAAAATGAGGAAATTCAGCACTCAACACCACCTCATCTTCAGGACTGAGATTCAAATGGCTGCCTCTTCAATCACCAGCACACATGCTTTATAATGACAAAAAGCAGAAGTGAGCAGGCGAGAGTGAGCACAGAAACAAATGGGTCAGACGTGACCGCAAGGTTCCCCAAGTGAAACAGCCAACACTCAACCCGAGACGACATGAATCAACGGCCATCAGCGGCTGCTGGCACCCTTGGGACCTTAGCCAGTAAGTTCAGGCCAGGGGTGGGTAAAACCGCTACAGTTTCTAACATCCATTCAGCCAATACAACGCTTACCCTTTCAAAGTAGAATAAGTATTTCTTTAAGGCTTCCCTAGCCTGTGCCTGCTGGCTCTGATTCACAATATCGGGATTCTCCTTGTACCGACTGCACTCATAGTACTCGCTGCCATGGGTTTTCCAATCCCCCAGGCACATCCAGCAGAAATCTGAAAAGATATGAACACAATTTTAAAATGGAGAGCTTGGTGTGGTAAATTTCAATAACACACAAGTGGCTAGCCCTGAATTTTATTTTCCCTCCTGTAAAGGAAAAATAAGTTTACATTTTTAGCATCATATTCTCACACTGGAAAACAAGCTAGCAGGGGTGTGACTGGTTTACATGACCTAGCGCTAGAAAGAGTGCAACGATCAGTACGTTGATAAGAAAGAGATGAAGGCGGAGGGTTTGACGTGGTGATGGACAGAGGGAACAAGGGGAAATGGAATAAAAATTTAGGTGAGGTAAAGAAGCATTTTGAAGTTGGCTGTTGCATTTCGAAAGGGAACATACACAATTGAAAGATTACAAATAGATGAGACAGAATAGTGTAAGTTCACTTTTAAAACAGTAACCATCGAGTTGACAAAAAAAGGGGGGAGGTTGATCAATTCTGGGAAACGGGAACTTCTATAGAACTGTAGGAAACAATAGAAGGTAAGAAAAAAGGGGAAAAACAAAATTGGGAAAACATTGGTGTGCGCGCAAGAATTTGCATGTGTGCTCACACACATGCATGGTGACCGGCAAGGTCTCAAATAAGACAGTGGGGGGGGGGGGGGGGGGGGGGGGCTTGAGCTCGAGTTCATTTTAAGCCAAGGTCGTTTTAGAAGTTAAGTGTATAAAGGTATTCTTGTGTTTCAAGTGTAAATCTTAGCTCTGCAAACTCAATACACTGACCGTCAACCTTTTCCCACACTGTACGTCAATATTTCAGTCTAAGTCCACATTTAAAATAGAAACTGCCAACGTCCCATCACCGTAACAGGGTGGAATCACAGGGCGACTAATTTACATTGGCAGCCTAGATTATAAATGCGGAGAACCACTTTAACAGTGGAACTGAATTACATAAACCCAGCCTAATTATCTAACCTCTACATCATCTGAAGAGACTATACTTGCTCTTGATTTCCTGTGTAAAGGAGGGATACACAAAAGTATTTCCATTTACTTTTTTAAAAATGTGAACACCCATTTCATTGTGGAGCCATGAACCTCCAATCAACCCATTCAGTATCCATATACTTGTATTCATAAACTAAGTCACTTTGAGACAGTTCCTTGCGTGACAAGTGCTACATCAACGCAACTTGATTTTGTAACCCCAAGAACATGACTCACACCAATTCAGAGTGGCACAGTATAAATAATGGTGGATTTCACTATAGCAGCTCTGGGTCCATCCCTTGACCTGCGCTTTTTTTTAATGATTAACTCTTTGAAACTTTGAACTAACCACATTATACTTTTTCACCGTATCTATAAAATGATGTAGTGCAAGATTGTGTGAGCTCGCTGTGATGAATGTAGGAATTTCAGATATATATAGTATTATACATATTTGGTGCAGTAAGCGTTAAACGCCTGGGTTAGTGTGTGTATGACTGCTGCAGTGATGTTTTTAAAAAAAATATTGGTTTAAAAGACCAGCAGACACCTTGGCTGCTGAGGTGCAATTAAAGGATCGTCAAAATGAAATTGTCATTCATTCCAACCATGTATATTGTTTACCTGAGGAAGGGCAAATGGAATTAGATAATTAGAGACATTGTGTTTAGCTTTAGTAAGATCATGTAGTAAATTGTAAGCTGACGCAGTTAGGTGTTGAGTTTGGGTGTTCGGTTTTGATCTGTCTGTGTATAGGCTAAACAGTTTCTCTCAGCAGCTTTATTAAAAAGAGTTTTGCATGTGAACAGAACAGCAGTTTCTGAAAATAGGTAGGTTAAACAGTAGTTTGACACAGGCAAGAATCTGCAAGCTGGTTTCCTGAAGAATCTCTCTCAAGTTGTTTTATCCAAGACATCGCTTTACAGCAAGTATTCCTGGGTTGGCTAACTGTGGATTTTGACCTGAGATGCATTTTGCTTGAGTGGAGTTAAAAGATAGCAGTTAGGAGGATTTATTCCATTGTTAAGCATTGTTTAACAGTTAATTGTAAGCTATTTTCTTTATGATGTTGAAATTAGTAACACTGTGTTAGTAATAAAGTTTGTTTTAATATACCATATCCCTATTTGTGTGTGGAATCACTCCTGGTGCGAAGTATCCTTTCCTCTCAGTATTACAAATTAAAATATTGGGGTTTCTGTCCAGTATCCTAGCAATTGTTAGCATATTGTCCGGGATCATTATATGGTCTAAATTTTAGATCTTATTTTAGTAGGGCTTAAGTTGCCTGTTTAACTTGACCATTTTAGAAGCTTTTACAAACACATGTATTCTACAAATAGGCTAACAAATCAACGGTAGCACGGTGATTAGCACTGTTGCTTCACAGCTACAGGTTCCCAAGTTCAATTCCCGACTTGGGCCACTGGCTGTGCGGAGTCTGCATGTTCTCCGTGTCTGCGTGGGTTTCTTCCGGGTGCTCCGGTTTCCTCCCACAGTCCAAAGATGTGCAGGTTAGGTGGATTGGCCATGCGAAGTTTCCCCGAGTGTTAAAAAGGTTGGGTGGGGTAAGGTGCTCTTTCCAAGGGCCGGTGCAGCCTCGATTGGCCGAATGGCCTTCTTCTGCACTGTAAATTCTATGAAAAACCCACAATTGTGTACTAAAACTTTATCTCAAAGAAGCAATTTTGTGATCTGAAAACCTGCTACCAAACTGTGCAACTTAGACAAATTGAATGAAGTTAGCCCATACAACACTATTATTTTTTTAAATCAATTTAGAGTACCCAATTATTTTTCTTTCACCACTGTGCCACCATGCCGCCCTCTTTACAACATCAGCAAGAAGGATTGAGGATATCTTCCACATCTTCTGGACTGGCCATCCATTTCAAGTTGTGAAGTCTGCAAGAACCTTTTGTTCTTTTACTTAATTTTCTTAGGGCATTGTGGTTTTATTTGATCCTTTATTCAATAAACTAGTGTATTATTTGTTCATTCAGTATTTGAGTCTGTGTGTGATGGTTAAATCTCTGTCGAACTACAAGTTTAAAAGGGTTAATTTGTGATTTGGCAATCTGCATGCAACTAAATTAAATCAGTCTAAATTTATCAAAATGCCCTTTTTTAAATGTACAAATGTTGAAACACAAAGTGTATCGAGGGAACATACACTGCAGCAATAGTAAATGCAATAAAGTACGACTGTATCACGTCCTTTGGTACATGCTCAGGAATGAATGCTGGTCAGGATGCCGGAATCTACCTCGTCTTCAACTAATGCCATGCAATCTTTTACATCTGCCAGATTACGGTCTCATTAGAAAAATGGCAATTCCAATAATTGCACCAGGCCATCCATTCATAAAAAATATATTTTTCTCATGAAAAAAGAATGTTGTAGGTATTAAGAAGCAGGTTTCGGTTTCTGACTTCCCAAAGCACTTTGAAGCATTTCAAAAACACCTCAGTTCATCATCCAAGAAAAAGCATTGAACAACAAAGAACAAGAACAAAGAAATGTACAGCACAGGAACAGGCCCTTCGGCCCTCCAAGCCCGTGCCGACCATGCTGCCCGAGATTGACCTGGGGGTGTATTGTTTCTAGATATGCACTCCCAGGACAGAGTGTGTAAAATTTAACCTTCAATATCATCTTCAGCTTTCTCTACTCACCATGTTTGCATTTTGAGCATTGCTGAAACAGAGGAACAGAAATAGATGATCAGTGATAAGCCAGGACCTTCAAAACATTGGAAGATGAATGCTATGAAAACGTAGTGAATTATGCATCATTATCTCACCATGTGATTGCACCCTCCATTTTTCTCAATGCAAATATTGCACTTAGGACACTGCAAGGTTAAAAAGATAAGCAATTAGATTAATAATCGCTGTAGAAAATAGGCTGGACAGTTTTACCATCAACACAATAATTTCAGAATCTTTATTATTGTCACAAGTAGACTGACATTAACACTGCAATGAAGTAACTGTGAAAATCCCCTAGTTGCCACATTCCGGCGCCTGTTCGGGTACACCGAGGGAGAATTCAGAAATGTCCAATTCACCTAATAGCACATCTTTCGGGACTTGAGGAAATGGGAGCACCCGGAGGAAACCCACGCAGACACGGGGAGAACGTGCAGACACGGCACAGACAGTGACTCAAGCCGGGAATCGAACCTGGGACCCTGGCGCTGTGAAGCCACAGTGCTAACCATTGTGCTGCCGTGCTGCCCGCCAATACCTTTCCAGCTTCGGACGCATGATTTGCGGGGCTTATAACAGTGTTAAACAGCAGCACTCTTACTTTGGTTTTCCAGTTGTTGATTAGTCTGATAATTTGAACTTGAGGCAGGTTTGATGATCAGGTTTGATAGTGCCAAGAGATTGGACTAACATTAGACACTAGTCGCCACTAACCCACATATTTCAGCTTATTTCAGGTACCTCCTTATCATTTGTTGCATTTCATCAGTAGCTAATCTGTTGTGGTTAAATTTATGACTACATTTACTGCAGCTTGACATGAACCAAAAAACTATTACTGTAATAGGTTTCCAATGGAAATAGCATACAATGATTTGTTACAAATATATTTTTTCTGAATTTCTGCCCATCTCTTCCTGCAGTGCACCTTCTGGGACAGACACCCATTTTGAAGAGGGGCAAGGGAGTTCACCCTGGCGTCTTGGCTAGTGTTTATCCCTCAACCAATGTAACTAAAACAGATTATCTGGACCTTGTTTCATTGTTGCTTGTGGAAGCTTGCTGTGCAAAATTGGTTGCCATGTTTCCTACAATGATTATACTTGAAGAAGTACTTCATTGACTGTAAAGTTCTTTGGGGCTATGCCAAGGTGATGAGAAAAGTGCTATAACAATATGCATTAAAACACTTTATCTGTGCAAGCTTGGTATGTCGCTATACAAAACCTCACATGAGGAAAGGAGAAGAAAGTGAATAGAAATTAAGAAGCATTTTGGTGGAAACTGGAACAAAAAAATCCTATCAGTGAGTGTGAGAGAGAGTGTGAGTGTGTGAGAGAGTGCGAGAGTGCGAGAGTGAGTATGAGAGTGAGAGACTGTGAGTGTGAGAGTGAGAATGAGTGTGAGTCAGTGAAACACACACATCCTACCCTCCTCAAAATAGCAGCAATGATAGGCATCAATAAAAGTTCTCATTAAATGCATTTGCATCTGTGAGAATAGATTGCAACCAACCTCAAACTTGATTAAGTTGAGCCCACTGAAATTATGGAATATCAAAACCTCCATTAGCAGAAAACAAGCAGCAATTTTGCTAATGGAGTGAGATACCAGTCACATGATTATCTGTTAGGGTATCTTAAAAAACACCTGGACAGAATATGGTGGCATGGCACCTTTTGTCTAGGACTAAGACCAAGTGAATTACATAACGGAGACAAATGTTAATAAAATTGCTGCACATAGGTCGTCCCGATTCAAAAAAATTATTGTCCAATGAAATCTCTCCCCCACCACTTTACAAGGTATGGAGATGCCGGTGTTGGACTGGGGTGGCACACTAAGAAGTCTTACAACACCAGGTTAAAGTCCAACAGGTTTATTTGGAGTCACTTGTTCTCTGGATGTGGGAGACATATTTATTACCCCGAGAATGTGGTAATGGGCCTTCTTTCATAGCGACTGTTGCACAACTGAGTCACAAGTTGCAAAACCACTCTAGAGGGCATTAAGACGCCAGCACATGGTGGGGAATTAGAGTCATGCTAGATCACAGAGGTCAACGGGTTCCTTTCGCTGATGAATATCAGTGAATGAGATCAGCTTTTTTAAAAAAACAATTACTTCCTTTGTTGACCAGTTTAAGTGAAATCAATTTCAATAACTTGTCACGGTACAAGTTATGGTGGTGCGGTGATTATGTTTCTGGGTCAGTAATCCAGATGCCTGGGCTAATAATTCAGGTAATTTAGAAATCTGGAAATAAAAAGCTGGTATCCACAAAGGTGATAGTGAAGCGTTTGTGTTGTAATGACCTACACATGAGCTCACAAAAATGAAGTAACTCTTCCCTGCTCTCTGACCAAGAAAGCCACTCAGTTGTATCAAACCATGGTCCGATGGGGGAGACCATCCCCTTCCCCTTGGCAGAGCAACAATGAATAATTACCAGTCTTGCCTGTGATGCCAAATCCCAAGAATGAATAAAATAAAAATCTCTGCGTCTTTAGACCTGTACCACAGCCAATACATGGGTGCACTATATTGATACCTCCTTACATCTTTCGTATGTGCACTAATGTAATTTGCCGTCTCGGAGTCGTCAGCACATTTGGTGAGCCACTTTTTAATAGTCGTACAGTCAGTAGGAGCGTGGTACATCTGGCGACACTTGAAGCTGCAAGACAAGAAATGTTGCTTAGGATTCAAGTAATAGCATTGCTCCCAGGTTAAATTTGGATAGCAACCACCAACAAAATGGAGACATTTTCAATATTGTCCTTTTCAGGGGCTATGGTTCAAGTCCCACTCCAGAAATCGAGGATATTAGTCATGCTGAGACATCAGTGCAGTCCAAATAGACTGTTTCACTGTTGGGGTGGTGTCTTTCAAATGTAATGTTTAGTCAAGGTCCCACGTGCTTGGCCTGAAAGGGGAAAGATCCTTTTCCATGAGTCAAACCAGAACACCATTTTGAAGACCTCTGCCCGATTCTCAATCTTAGAAGAAAAGGAAGATTTAAGAATTGAGTAAAGATAGCCATTCATCGACTTCAAGAAGACTTAGGCTGTCAGCGGGGGAATCGAACCTGGGACCCTGGCGCTGTGAAGCCACAGTGCTGACCACTTGTGCTACCGTGCTGCCCTGACCATGGTGGTTGGGGTTTGTTACTGGGGTGGGGTATTGGTTATATTATTTTATTACTGTTGAAACCGGATGTTTAAAATTGTTAAAATTATAAATGCCTCAATATTTTCTTTAAAAAATTGAGCAAAAATTAAAAATAAGATTTAGACACAATAAAGTGAAGAATGGAATTGATAAGAGTGCATCTGTTTGAAGGGAGGTTTTGATATACAAATTTGCTTAACAAGTGCTTATCCCCATGACTGGGTGGTGGTGTGGGGGGAACGTGGTGTACAGAAATAGGTGTTAGAACTGAAGAGGCGGAGACTTCCGGGTGCGGCGATGACCAGCTAAGTCGCACGTTTCGGCAGCTCCCGGTGGAACGGACTTTTGGGCTCTTGATGGGAGCCCCAACGGCAATTTTAACGGCTAAAAACACCGTGCGGTAAACCAGAAGGGTGTTCCCCCTGGACACGGATGGAAAAAGGAGAGGAAAGTGGCCGGATTGCAGCGGATCCTTTGGAACAACGGCAAGGAAGGCAAGCAGAAACCAAGATGGCGTCGGAAGGTGGCAGTTTCATATGGGGCCCTGAACAACAAGAGTTCTTGAAACGCTGCGTGGAGGAGATAAAAAAGGAAATGAAGAAAGAGTTGTTGGCCCCGATATTACAGGCGATTGAAGGGCTGAAAGAGGAACAAAAGACCCAGGAGCAGGAGCTTCGGGTCGTGAAGGCGAAAGCAGCAGAGAATGAGAACGATATACAGGGCCTGGTGGTGAAGTCGGAGATACAGGAGGCACACCAGAAACGATCTGTGGAGAGGTTGGAGGCACTGGAAAACAACGCAAGGAGGAACAACTTGAGGATTCTTGGCCTTCCTGAAGGTGTGGAAGGGGCGGACGTCGGGGCATATGTGAGCACGATGCTGCACTCGTTAATGGGAGCGGAGGCCCCGGCGGGTCCGTTGGAGGTGGAGGGAGCATACCGAGTTATGGTGCGAGGATCGAGAGCAGGAGAAACTCCCAGAGCCATAGTGGTGAGATTCCTCCGTTTTAAGGATAGAGAAATGGTCCTTAGATGGGCGAAGAAAACTCGGTGCAGTAAATGGGAGAACGCGGTGATCCGCGTTTATCAAGATTGGAGTGCGGAGGTGGCGAGAAGGAGGGCGAGCTTTAATCGGGCCAAAGCGGTACTTCACAAAAAGAAGATAAAATTTGGAATGCTGCAACCGGCAAGACTGTGGGTCACATATCAAGGGAGGCACCACTACTTTGAGACGGCGGATGAAGCGTGGACTTTTATTGTAGAAGAAAAATTGGAATGAGTGGATTATGAAAATGAACGTTTGGACAAAGTGGTGGGGCGAATGGGGGGGGGGGGCGAAGAGGGGTTTTATGTTTTAATCCTGCGGTATGATAACTTTTCTTTCTCCCACAGGTGGTGATGGGGGGAGGTGGGGAGGGAGAGGAGATGAGGCGTTGGCCATGGGAGGCGGGGCCAAGGGAGAAGCGCGGGCTTGGTTCCCGCGCTATGATAATTATGGCGGGAATAGAGAAGCAGGAAGGAGGGGGCGTCGCACGGTGCGAGCCGTGATCACGGGGGGAAGCCGAGGTCTGCCAGAGTTTGCTGACCTCTGGGAGCAACATGGGGGGAGTAATTACGCTAGCGGGGGGGGGGGGGGGGGGGATTACTGGGTTGCTGCTGCTGGGGAAAGGGGGGAGTGGGTACGGGAAAGGATGGGCGGGGGGGCACCGTCTGGGAGAGATACAGCTGTGTGGGAACTGGGTGAGAAGCTGGAAAAAGATGATGGCTAACCGGCAAGGGGGGGGGGGGGGGAAGCCCCCCAACTCGGCTGATCACGTGGAACGTGAGGGGGCTTAACGGGCCGATAAAGAGGGCACGAGTACTCGCACACCTTAAGAAACTTAAAGCAGATGTGGTTATGTTACAGGAAACGCACCTGAAACTGATAGACCAGGTTAGGCTGCGCAAAGGATGGGTGGGGCAGGTGTTCCATTCGGGGCTGGATGCGAAAAACAGGGGGGTGGCTATATTAGTGGGGAAGCGGGTAATGTTTGAGGCAAAGACTATAGTGGCGGATAACGGGGGCAGATACGTGATGGTGAGTGGCAAATTACAGGGAGAGATGGTGGTTTTGATAAACGTGTATGCCCCGAACTGGGACGATGCCAACTTTATGAGGCGAATGCTAGGACGCATCACGGACCTAGAGACGGGAAAGCTGATAATGGGGGGAGACTTTAACACGGTGTTGGAACCAAGGCTTGATAGGTCGAAGTCCAGGACTAGTAGGAGGCCGGCAGCAGCCAAGGTGCTTAAGGATTTTATGGAGCAGATGGGAGGGGTGGACCCGTGGAGATTCAGTAGACCGAGGAGTAAGGAGTTCTCGTTTTTCTCCTATGTCCATAAAGTCTATTCACGCATAGACTTTTTTGTGTTGGGGAGGGCATTGATCCCGAGGGTGAGGGGAACGGAATATACGGCTATAGCCATTTCGGATCATGCCCCACACTGGGTAGACTTGGAGAAAGGGGAGGAAACAAGAGGGCGCCCACCCTGGAGAATGGACATGGGACTAATGGCAGATGAGGGGGTGCGCCTAAGGGTGAGGGGATGCATTGAAAAGTACTTGGAACTCAATGACAATGGGGAGGTTCAGGTGGGAGTGGTCTGGGAGGCGTTGAAGGCGGTGGTGAGGGGGGAGCTGATATCAATAAGGACACATAAAGGGAAGCAGGAGAGTAAGGAACGGGAGCGGTTGCTGCAAGAACTTTTGAGGGTGGACAGACAATATGCGGAAGCACCGGAGGAGGGACTGTACAGGGAAAGGCAAAGGCTGCATGTGGAATTTGACTTGCTGACTACAGGCACTGCAGAGGCACAATGGAGGAAGGCGCAGGGTGTACAGTATGAATATGGAGAGAAGGCGAGCAGATTGCTGGCACACCAATTGAGGAAAAGGGGAGCAGCGAGGGAAATAGGGGGGGGTAAGGGACGAGGAAGGAGAGACGGAGCGGGGAGCGGAGAGAGTGAATGAAGTGTTCAAGACATTTTATAAAAAATTGTATGAAGCTCAACCCCCGGATGGGAGGGAGAGAATGATGGAGTTTTTGGATCGGCTGGAAATTCCCAAGGTGGAAGAGCAGGAAAGGGTGGGACTGGGAGCACAGATCACGGTAGAAGAAGTGGTGAAAGGAATTAGGAACATGCAGACGGGAAAGGCCCTGGGACCGGACGGATTCCCAGTTGAATTTTACAGAAAATATTTGGACTTGCTCGCCCCGCTACTGACGAGGACCTTTAACGAGGCAAAGGAAAGGGGACAACTGCCCCCGACTATGTCAGAAGCAACGATATCGCTTCTCTTAAAGAAGGAAAAGGATCCGCTACAATGCGGGTCCTACAGACCAATTTCCCTCCTAAATGTGGATGCCAAGGTCCTGGCCAAGGTAATGGCAATGAGAATAGAGGAATGTGTCCCGGGGGTGGTTCATGAGGACCAAACTGGGTTTGTGAAGGGGAGACAGCTGAACACGAATATACGGAGGCTGTTAGGGGTAATGATGATGGCCCCACCGGAGGGTGAAACGGAGATAGTAGTGGCGATGGATGCCGAGAAATCATTTGATAGAGTGGAATGGGATTTTCTGTGGGAGGTGTTGAGGAGATTTGGTTTTGGAGAGGGGTATGTTAGATGGGTGCAGCTGTTGTATAGGGCCCCAGTGGCGAGTGTGGTCACGAATGGATGGGGATCGGCATATTTTCGGCTCCATAGAGGGACAAGGCAGGGATGTCCTTTGTCCCCATTACTGTTTGCACTGGCGATTGAGCCCCTGGCGATAGTGCGGAGAGGTTCCCAGAGATGGAGGGGAATACGTAGGGGAGGAGAACACCGGGTATCTTTATATGCGGATGATCTGCTACTATATGTGGCGGATCCAGCGGAGGGGATGCCAGAAATAATGCGGATACTTGGGGAGTTTGGGGATTTTTCAGGGTATAAATTGAACATGGGGAAGAGTGAGCTGTTTGTGGTGCATCCAGGGGAGCAGAGTAGAGAAATAGAAGACCTACCGTTGAGGAAGGTAACAAGAGACTTTCGTTACCTGGGGATCCAGATAGCTAAGAATTGGGGCACATTGCACAGGCTAAATTTGACGCGGTTGGTGGAACAGATGGAGGAAGATTTCAAGAGATGGGATATGGTAGCATTGTCAATGGCAGGGAGGGTGCAGGCGGTTAAGATGGTGGTCCTCCCGAGATTCCTCTTTGTGTTTCAGTGCCTCCCGGTGGTGATCACAAAGGCTTTTTTCAAAAGGATAGAAAAGTATCATGGGTTTTGTTTGGGCCGGGAAGACTCCGAGAGTGAGGAAGGGATTCTTACAGCGTAGTAGGGATAGGGGGGGGCTGGCACTACCGAGCCTAAGTGAGTATTATTGGGCCGCTAATATTTCAATGGTGAGTAAGTGGATGGGAGAGGAGGAAGGAGCGGCGTGGAAGAGATTAGAGAGGGCGTCCTGTAGGGGGACCAGCTTGCAGGCTATGGTGACAGCCCCATTGCCGTTCTCACCAAGGAACTATACCACGAGTCAGGTGGTGGTAGCTACACTGAAGATTTGGGGACAGTGGAGACGACATAGGGGAAAGACCGGAGCATTGGGGGGGTCCCCGATAAGAAACAACCATAGGTTTGCCCCGGGGGGAATGGATGGGGGATATGGAATGTGGCAAAGAGCAGGAATAACGCAATTGAAAGATCTATTTGTGGATGGGAAGTTCGCGAGTCTGGGAGCGCTGACCGAGAAATATGGGTTGCCCCAAGGGAATGCATTCAGGTACATGCAATTGAGGGCTTTTGGGAGGCAACAGGTGAGGGAATTCCCGCAGCTCCCGACACAAGAGGTGCAGGACAGAGTCATCTCAAAGAAATGGGTGGGGGATGGTAAGGTGTCGGATATATATAGGGAAATGAGGGACGAAGGGGAGACTATGGTGGACGAACTAAAAGGGAAATGGGAAGAAGAGCTTGGGGAGGAGATCGAGGAGGGGCTGTGGGCAGATGCCCTAAACAGGGTAAACTCGTCGTCCTCGTACGCCAGGCTAAGCCTGATTCAGTTTAAGGTATTACACAGGGCACATATGACTGGAACACGGCTCAGTAAATTTTTTGGGGTGGAGGATAGGTGTGCGAGGTGCTCGAGAAGCCCAGCGAATCATACCCATATGTTTTACCCATACCCATACCCGGTCATGCCCGGCACTACAGGGGTTTTGGATGGGGGTGACAAAGGTGCTTTCGAAAGTAGTAGGAGTCCGGGTCGAACCAAGCTGGGGGTTGGCTATATTTGGGGTTGCACAAGAGCCGGGAGTGCAGGAGGCGAGAGAGGCCGATGTTTTGGCCTTTGCGTCCCTAGTAGCCCGGCGCAGGATATTGCTAATGTGGAAAGAAGCCAAGCCCCCGGGGGTGGAGACCTGGATAAATGATATGGCGGGGTTCATAAAGTTAGAGCGGATTAAGTTCGTCCTAAGGGGGTCGGCTCAAGGGTTCACCAGGCGGTGGCAACCGTTCGTCGAATATCTTGCGGAAAGATAGATGGGGGAAAAAGAAGGCAGCAGCAGCAGCCCAGGACTTGGGGGGGGGGGGGGGGGGGGGGGGGGGGGAGTGGCCTGAGACAAGGCAGTTGCCAATTAGGGCTAGTTTTTATTTTTGTTATTTAATATTTATTTATTTGTTGTTGTTTTTTTTTTTTTTTTTTGTTCTTGTTTAAATAAAAAAGGTCATTATTATCTGTATTGTTATAATGTTGTGTAAAGGATACACAATGTACTGTGTTGGTTGACCAAAAATTTTCAATAAAATATTTATTTAAAAAAAAAAGAACTGAAGAGGCAAGTTCAAATTGGAGAGAGAAGAATACAATTTACACCTACATGCTAAAAGCCTGGTCCAAGGGGCTATCAATATCACCAAAGGGAAAAAAACAAAATACCGGGAGCAGGGTTAACTGGAGACCGGGGTGGGGGTTGGGGGTGATTCTTGTCAACAGCGCATGCCCGCTGTGGCCTTCCTGTAAGCGAGAGGTCCATTCAAAGGGAAACCCCGTTGACAAAGGCACAACCAGGCGATCCCGCTTCCAGCCAACGGCAGACCGCCTCTGCTGCCACAAAACATATGGCAGCTTGCGTGGAAAATCACGGCCACTCTATGGGATACTGTTTTGGAACGAGGGACAATTCTCAGAGTTCAGGAACATAGATAAACAGGAACATGATTAACTTCATGAGATAACATGTGTGTGTAGCCATTATTGCAGTTAAGGTTATTGTTGTCTTGTATCGTAGTCTTTCTTTAGTGTGCTTATTTTAAGTTAATAAATATTCTTTTATGATTAATCACAACGAGACTGGACTTTTCCTCACTGGTTTGCATATCTTTCCTTGCATTATACCAAATTGAAAGTATACCACACCAAGAACCAGTGTTCCAAGTTACCCTTCTGGGGATTTTTAAACACTTAATGCATTTAACATCGACGAGGTTCACAACACAACATTCTTCTATCAACTCACAGCACTAAAATGTATAACTCGTTATTTTCAGGTATGTGAAGTTGCACTGTCCATCAGCAGCAAGTGTCCTTACAATAATTGTACAGAAGGATTTAAATTGTGATACATCAAGCCACTACATCGAAACAACTTCTTAACTCTGCCCAATACTTTCTCCAACGAATTGAAACAGTGCACTTCCAAGATTTTGATTCGAATATAACCCATTCCAGCTAACCAAAAGAATGTTCCTGATGTTGTGTTTGAACCTAGGAATTGCTACACTACGAGGAACAATACTTCACTCCTGTTATCCAACTAACTTATTTCCCTTAAACAGAATGCAGATATTACATTGTATTTACAGCACAGAAACATTCAGCCCTGCCAAATTTTATGGATGACAGGAGCCTCCTCCTATTAACCTCCGTCCTCTAGCAGCATCAGCACATCCTTCTGCTTCTTTCTTCCTAGCGTGCTGACCTAACTCCCCCATAAATGCATGCGTTATCCATCTCAATTGCTGCTCGTGTTAGTGAGGCCCACAATCTGGGTGAAAAGGTTTATCCTGAATTTCATCTCTGGTTTATTCGTGACTATCTAGTACTTAAGGTCCCTAGTTCTAGTCTCACCTGCAAGGCGATATATATTCTTCACGTCTCCCCTATCAAACCCTTTCATTGATTCAAGTCTCCCCTCAATCTTCTGGAAACAACCACAACCTTAATGGAGGTATAAAACTGACCAAAGACAACTTATTCAGAGCACCGAATAGTTTGCAGAATTCATGAAGGTAAGCTACAGCTCCATATGTGGAGTTTTAAAAAAATATTCATACATCGGTATCACACAAGGATCAAAAATAAATACACAGGAGGAACTTTGAATAGTGATGGGTATTCTCTTCTTTTTTTTAAAAACGCATTTTATTCAAACTTGTATCAAAGTAGGTTACAGCAAATAAACACTCCGGGAAACATTCTTCCCAACAATCAACTATACAGTTTCTACAGATTTTTCTTTTTCACCCCCCACCCCCCTTCCCATCACCCACCCCCCCACCAACGAACAGCTCCTCAAACACGGTCACAAACATCCCCCACCTTTTCTCAAACTCCCCTGCTGAGCCCCTTAACTCATACTTTATCTTCTCTAACCGCAGGAAGTCATACAGGTCACCCAACCATGCTGCTACCCCCGGTGGCGATGCCGACCGCCACTCCAGCAAAATTCGTTGCCGTGCAATCAGAGAGGCGAAGGCCAAGACATCGGCCTTCCTCCTCTCCATGAGCTCGGGCTTCTCGGAAACCCCAAATATCGCCACCAAAGGGTCCGGGTCCACTCCCTCCTCCACTATCCTGGCTAAGACTGCGAACATTCCCGCCCAGAATTTTCCCAATTTTTCACAACCCCAAAACATGTGCTAAACTGGGGCTGTTTAGCACAGGGCTAAATCGCTGGCTTTGAAAACAGACCAAGGCAGGCCAGCAGCATGGTTCAATTCCCGTAACAGCCTCCCAGAACAGACGCCGGAATGTGGCGACTAGGGGCTTTTCACAGTAACTTCATTGAAGCCTACTTGTGACAATAAGTGATTTTCATTTTTTTTTTCATTTCATTCATGTGCGCATGATTCGTTGGCCCCCACCCACACCTCTCACACTCATCTGCTACGCCCTGAAAGAACCCACTCATTCTCGCCCAAGTCATATGCACCCTGTGCACCACCTTAAACTGTATCAGGCTCATCCTTGCACAAGAGGAGGTCCCGTATACCCTTCGCAGTGCCTCACTCCATACTCCCCAATTGATCTCCATTCCAAACTCCACTTCCCATTTCTCCTTGATCTTCACCACCCACCCACCTCCCTGCTCCCCCAGCCACTTATATATATTCCCAATTCTTCCCTCCCCTTCCATATCCGGAAGCAGCAGTCGCTTCAGCAGGGTGTATCCCGGCAATCTAGGGAACCCCTTCCAGACCTTTTGTGCAAAGTTCCTAACCTGCAGATACCTGAACTCACTACCCCTCGGCAGCTTGACCCTCTCCCTTAGCTCGTCCAGACTGCAAACCCTTCCTCCAAATACAAATCCCTCACCTTGACCAGCCCCACTTCCCTCCACCTCCTGTATACACTATCCACCGCCCCCCCCCCCCCCCGCCCCCCCGGCTCAAACCCATGATTCTGTCACAGTGGCGTCAGCACCGACATCCCTTCCACCCTAAAATGCCTCCACAGCCGATTCCATATCTTCACCGTGGATTGTACCACTGGGCTCCCTGAATACCTACTCGGAGCAATTGGCAATGCTGCCGTCACCATAGCCCTCAAACTAGACCCCTTACAAGATTCCTCCTCCATCCTAACCCACTCTACCCCTTCTCCTTTCCACCACCGCCGCACCTTGTCCACATTCGCCGCCCAATAATAATGAAGCAAGTTTGGCAACGCCAAACCCCCTGCTGCCTCTGTAGCGGGGTGATGGGTATTCTCATGTGAAATTAATTATTGCCAAGCACATTCAAAGGATTGAGTGCATTATATTTGTTTTACCACTTATTCAAACATCGCAAAGTGATTCACATTTGGTAAACAACTTTTGAAGTACATTGATTTATCGGGACAAGTGCAAAATACTTTTTCTACATAGTTCCAACAAACAGCAATAAATTGAATGCATTTTGACACTATTGGTTTGGGGTGGAAATATTACCAGAAACACCTGGAAAATTCTCGACTACTCTTTAAATCATGCATTGAGACTTTCAACATCAACCCACACGTGAAGCAGGCAACAGGGCCTTGGTTTCATGTTTATCGGGGACATCAATCTTTGTTCAAGGGTTAAATTTCAACATCAGACACTTACCAGAAGACCTCATTACAGCGGCTGCACTGCACACGCCGAGCCTTGGGTTCCTGCACCTGAATCACCATGGGACAGTCAGCACCGGGACACAGCTGCAATTGATAGTGGCTCTAGTTTAAGAACAACCAAAGCAACAGTTAGCAAAGAGAAAGATATGCCTTTTGAATTTCACAACAGCATCTTGCATTTTTAACACAGGAAAGTGACCCAGGACACTTCTCATGAATGTAATCGGCGCAAGTGGTGTCGCTTTGATAAATCAGATCCAAACCAGATCTAGCGGAGTTCACTGAAGGGAAGAAAGGAGCAACTTATATTAATGCAGCACCTCAGCACATCTTTCAAACATCTCAAAGGGCTTTCTATGCAATTTGTAACCTTCAAGTTCAGTGACTTCCTGTAGAGGGAAATGCAGCAATCATTTTGTAATGAACAATTGCCAAAGAAACAAATTTAACATAGATGTTGGCAGAACTCCATGACGTGCGATAAATCCTTAACCTTTACTTAGCTATGGCAATGGCATCCAAGAGAAAAGCATGAACCAGGCCATCTTACCTATCTCTTGCAAACACAAAACCTCCAGAAGTCAAACCTCAAGGAGCACAACATTGCTCACCAGTCAGATGCAGAAGGAAGACATTCTGATCATGCACGGTTTCCCATTGTACACCACTGACAGCCCTCTCCAAACTGAAAAACATTTGTGCAGCCATTCTAAATAGCCAACCATAGCAGCATAATTTGCATTTTTTAAAACACCTACAATGTGTCTTGCAGGAAAGTTTAATATTGAAAATCATTTACAATTAGTTTGCAGTTCAGTTATGGGCATTAATCAAATAATCGAAGTACATCAACCCAATATGGTTTAATGCTGAATTCTGTGACACTCGCTCATCACATGACTTGGTCTTAGCACCACACTCAAAATTGACAAAGGAGAAGAAAAACATGTGGTCCTTAAGCCAGTGATGTAGTAATAATAATAATAATAATAATAATAATAATAATAATAATAATAATAATAATAATAATAATAATAATAATAATCGCTTGTCACAAGTAGGCTTCAATTAAGTTACTGTGAAAAGCCCCTAGTCGCCACATTCCAGCGCCTGTTCGGGGAGGCCGGTACGGGAATTGAACCCACGCTGCTGCCTTGTTCTGCATTACAAGCCAGCTGTTTAGCCCACCGTGCTAAACCAGCCCCTCATCAAGCAAGGCATCAGGGTGCCACAATTGCTGGTGTGGAACCATCCAGCTACCTCACAATTAAAATTATCAGCTGTGTTCTCAAAATACAAAGACCCACTGTGCAAAGAAAACCCAAGTGTTCAAACATTCAGCCTAAATTAGTGCAGTTTAATTTGCGATGTTTAGGAATAGTCGCTTTCTTTTACAGTACGCAGCCATTTTTAAATTTGTAGGTTTAGAATTAAATTCCGTAATTATCTTTTGCAACTCTAGTTCTATCAAATTTTAATATGTGTTAGTTGAATGTGTTGTTATATTTAGCACACCAGTCATTTTCTTTTTTTTTGTTATTTAGAGTACCCAATTCATTTTTTCCAATTAAGGGGCAATTTAGTGTGGCCAATCCACCTGCCCTGCACATCTTTGGGTTGTGGGGGTGAAACCCACGCAGACACGGGGAGAATGTGCAAACTCCACACGGACAGTGACACAGAGCTTGGAGGGCCGAAGGGCCTGTTCTTGTGCTGACCTATAGATCACCTGGGTCAATAAATCTATATGCCCAAATATCGCACATTGTTTTATCTCAAATAAAGAACAAAGAAAAGTACAGCACAAGAACAGGCCCTTCGGCCCTCCAAGCCTGCGCCGAACACGTTGCCCGTCTCCAACTAAAATCTCCTACACTTCCGGGGTCCGTATCCCTCTATTCCCATCCTCTTCACGCATTTGTCAAGATGCCCCTTAAACGTCACTATTGTACCTGCTTCCACCAGCTCCTCCGGCAGCGAGTTCCAGGCACCCACTACCCTCTGTGTAAAAAAACTTGCATCTCCTATAAACCTTGCCCCTCGCACCTCAAAGCTATGCCCCCTAGTAATTGACCCCTCTACCCTGGGAAAAAGTCTCTGACTATCCACTCTGTCTATGCCCCTCATAATTTTGTAGACCTCTATCAGGTCGCCCCTCAACCTTCTTCGTTCCAATGAGAACAAACCAAGTTTATTCAACCGCTCCTCATAGCTAATGCCCTCCATACCAGGCAACATCCTGGTAAATCTCTTCTGCACCCTCTCTAAAGCCTCCACGTCCTTCTGGTAGTGTGGCGACCAGAATTGAACACTATACTCCAAGTGTGGCCTAACTAAGGTTCTATACAGCTGCAACATGACATGCCAATTCTTATACTCAATGCCCCGGCCAATGAAGGCAAGCATGCCGTATGCCTTCTTGACTACCTTCTCCACCTGTGTTGCCCCTTTCAGTGACCTGTGGGCCTGTACTCCTAGATCTCTCTGACGGGCAATACTCTTGAGGGTTTACCATTCACTGTATATTCCCAACCTGTATTAGACGTTCCAAAATGCATTACCTCACATTTGTCCGAATTAAACTCCATCAGCCATCTCGCCGCCCAAGTCGCCAAACGATCTAAAACCTGCTGTATCCTCTGACAGTCCTCATTGCTATCCACAATTCCACCAACTTTTGTGTAGGCCGCAAACTTACTAATCAGACCAGTTACATTTTCCTCCAAATCATTTATATATACTACGAACAGCAAAGGTCCCAGCACTGATCCCTGCGGAACACCACTAGTCACAGCCCTCCAATCAGAAAAGCACTCTTCCATTGCTACTCTCTGCCTTCTATGACCTAGCCAGTTCTATATCCACCTTGCCAGCTCACCCCTGATCCCGTGTGACTTCACCTTTTGTACTAGTCTACCATGAGGGACCTTGTCAAAGGCCTTACTGAAGTCCATATAGACAACATCCACTGCCCTACCTGCATCAATCATCTTATGATTCCGCAGTAAGCTGTGATATTCTCCCTAACCAGTAGCACAACTCCTCCGCCCCTTTTACCTCCCCCTCTATCCCGCCTTAAAAACATCTAAATCCTGGAATGTTTAGCTGCCAATTCTGTCCCTCCCTCAACCAGGTCTCTGTAATGGCAATATCATAGTTCCAAGTACTAATCCAAGCTCTAAGTTCATCTGCCTTACCTGTTATACTTCTTGCATTAAAACATGTGCACTTCAGGCCACCAGTCCCGCTGTTTTCAGCAACATCTCCCTGCCTGCTCTTCCTCAGAGCCATAGTGGCCCTATTTCCTAGTTCTCCCACAACTTTTTCACCTTCTGACCTATGCTCCGGTGCCCACCCCCCTGCCATGTGACACTAGCAAACCTCGCGGCCAGGATATTTATGCCTCTCCAGTTTAGATGCAACCCGTCCTTCTTATACAGGTCACACCTCCCCCGGAAGAGCTCCCACTGGTCCGGATAACTGGAACCCACCATCCTACACCAGCTGTTTAGCCACGTGTTTAGCTGCTCTACCTTCCTATTTCTAGCCTCACTGGCACGTGGCACAGGGCGTAATCCCGAGATTACAACCCTTGAGGTCCTGTCTTTTAACCTTCTGCCTAGCTCCCTGAACCCCTGCTGTAGGACCTCATCCCCCTTGCTGCCTATGTCGTTAGTACCAATATGTACCACGACCTCAGTCTGTTTGCCTTCCCCTTCAGGATGCCCACTACCCGTTCAGAGACATCCTGAACTGTGGCACCAGGGAGGCAACATACCATCCTGAAGTCTCTTTCACATCCACAGAAGTGCCTATCTGTGCCACTGACTACAGAGTCCCCTATGACCATTGCTCTTCTGCGCTTTGACCCTCCCTGCTGAACATCAGAGCCAGCCATGCTGCCACTGCTCTGGCTGCTGCTGTTTTCCCCTGATAGGCTATTCCCCCCCGACAGTATCCAAAGGGGTATATCCGTTCGAGAGGGGGACAACCACAGGGGATTCCTGCACTGACTGCCTGCCCCTTCTGGTGGTCACCTATTTCTCTGCCTGCACCTTGGGTGAGACCACATTTATATAACTGCTATCTATGACGCTTTCCGCCACCTGCATGCGCCTAAGTGTATCCAACTGCTGCTCCAACCGAACCATGCGGTCTGTGAGGAGCCCCAGTTGGGTGCACGTTCTGCAGATGAAGCCATCCGGGACGCTGGAAGCCTCCCGGACCTGCCACATCTCACAATCAGAGCATTGCACCCCTCTAATTGACATTGCATTAGTTAATTAGTAAATTAAATTTAAAATTTTAAGTTACTGTTCACTATGTTTCCAAGCACTAGATTTCTACTATAAATGTAAAAGCTAAATACTGTACTCTCCGATCTCTGGCTTAGATACCCCTCTAAATTATGATTACGTAATTAATTATGTTTAATTAGTTTAACAATGTTTAATTTTTAAATTGTGTGTAGATTCCTATCAGCCAATCAGGTCACAGCTTTCCTGTAACGTCACTTTTCATCTTTTCCCCCTCCCCCAGTCGGATCACTCAGAATAGCAGAATATCTGTCACTTACCTGTTCCCAAGCTGCTCCCCGGCTCTCCATCACTTATCTGTTCCCAAGCTGCTCCCCGGCTCTCCATCACTTATCTGTTCCCAAGCTGCTCCCCGGCTCTCTATCACTTATCTGTTCCCAAGCTGCTCCCCGGCTCTCTATCACTTAACTGTTCCCAAGCTGCTCCCCGGCTCTCCATCACTTATCTGTTCCCAAGCTGCTCCCCGGCTCTCTATCACTTAACTGTTCCCAAGCTGCTCCCCGGCTCTCTCTCTCTTGCTCCCGAAAATGAAGGCTCCTGGAACCTGGGGGTAAGACTTTAAAGCACCTACCTTCCCAGGGTGCTCCCTGGTTTTCTCTCTGCTTCCCGGAATGCACTCTGGATCTATCCCTGCTGATTACCAGTTACAAAGCCAAACGAAGGAAACAGAACAAAAAGGGAACCAGCACCTCCTCCTACTCCGCGCCGAATTACCACACTGCCCAAATTACCAAGTTCCAATTCCCACTCTGGCTGTGTCTCCTTCACCTGCGCAAAGCTTACTGAGTGCGCTTTCTGTCTGTCTTTTATACAGAACCCAGCTAAACAAGATGAGTCACATTATTTAAGCTTCAAACAGAAGAATACAATGTACACCCTTGTGCCACTAAACAGGCCTCAGGTGACTGGCAGATAACTGCCTCTCAGCAATTAGGGTGGGGCAGCTTCAGCCAATCAGACACTGAGCTAGACACTGACCTTTTAACGGAAAAACTGAAAAACAGTTTTGAAGATTTGAATTCACCACTTACCTCTTCAATTACCACACTGCCCAAATTACCAAGTTCCAATTCCCACTCTGGCTGTGTCTCACTCAATCAGGCTGGGTCTCCTTCACCTGCGCAAAGCTTTCTCCTTCACCTGCGCAAAGCTTCAAAAGCCGACATAAAAACCATTTTCACTTATATTTTATATTTACATGATATAACCCAGTAATCATCTTTATAAGCAACTTTACCACTCTATCCGTTACTTCAAAAGTAAAGTAATTAATTCCAAGTAACCATAGAGGAAGTAACACCAATGACCTGTACAAAACAGAGTCGGATCTGATTTAATGCCAATTAAATGAAGTTGGAAATGATGAGCTCAAGATAGCGATCATGAACAGCACAGTTCCCCATCTTATATACAAATGGGCAAGGAATACGTCATAAAATATTATTTTATCTTGGCAAGAAGCAGTAAGCATCCTTTAATGAGGGGGATAATCCCATCAGTAATTTGCACCTTAGGGGGCGAGTTGGGGGGCAGTGGGAAATTACATCAAGTAGATGACCATACCCCTCACGAAACCAATCAGAAATTGATCACACACCCACAGATTGGTCACATTTCTCAAGTCAATTAGGAAATAGCCTCACCTCATTTATACCACTCAGAATGTGATACCATTGGTCACGCTGTGGGTTGTGGAAAGAGTTAACACGCAGCGGTTTTCACTCAGCAAATTGCACGGCAAGAGTCTGCTGTCCACAGGGAAGCAGAAGTTACGGTAAAGGAAGAGACCTTGTGTCAAACCGGGCCCAAGGCTGAACTGGAAAGGCTGAACCTATTGCCTTTATGGGTAAAGTCTCAGATGAACATACCCAAAATTGAAGTTCAAATAATACCTAGAATTCAGGTAACACATCTCAAATGTTTTTCACAGGAGTATTGACTAACAAAACAATACACCAAATCAAATAGGTAGATTGGAAACAGTTCAAAATTCAAAAGGCGGACCAAGGAATTGATTAAGAAGGGAAAAATACAATATGAAAGAAAGCGAGGGGGGGGGGGGGGAAACATGAAAACTGACTGTAAACATTTCTATATGGATGTAAAGAGAAAAAGATTGAAAAAAAACTAATGTAGGCCCCTTACAGTCAGAAACGGGGGAATTTAAAACGGGGAGAAAGAAATGGCCGAGGAACTAAATTCGTACTTTGCTTCTGTCTTCACAGAGGAAGACATGAAAAATGTACCGGAAGTTCTGAGAAACACAAGTTTCAGTGAGGAGCTGAAGGAAATCAGTATTAGTAGAGAAATAGTTTGGGGCAAATTAATGAGATTGAAGGCGGATAAACTTATGATTGGCAGGCAGTGACTAACACAGGGATCTGTGTTAGGACCCCAACTGTTCATATTATATATTAGTGATTTGGACAAGGGAACTAAATGCATTATCTCCAAATTTGCAGCTGATATAAAGTTGGGTGGGAGGGTGAGCTGTAAGGAGAATGCAGAGATGCTTCATCAGGATGTGGACAGGCTGAGTAAGTGGGCATATGCATGGCAGATGCAGTATAATATGGGTAAATGTGAGGTTATCCGCTTCGGTAGCAAAAATAGGAAAGCAGATCATTTAAATGAGTGTAAATTGAGAGAGGTGGATACTCATCGAGACATTCATGTCCTCGTGCTTCAGTCGCTGAAAGTAAGTGCGTAGGTACAGAAGGCAGTAAAGAAGGCAAATGGTATGTTGGCCTTCATAGCAAGAGGATTTGAGAATAGGAATAGGGATTTTTTTTTTTTTTTTTAAAACGCATTTTATTCAAACTTGTATCAAAGTAGGTTACAGCAAATAAACACCCCGGGAAACATTCTTCCCAACAATCAACTATACAGTTTGCACAGATTTTTCTCCTTTTTCACCCTCCCCCTGCCCATCACCCCCCCCCACCCCCGCGCAACGAACAGCTCCTCAAACATGGTCACAAACATCCCCCACCTTTTCTCAAACTCCCCTGCTGAGCCTCTTAACTCATACTTTATCTTCTCTAACCGCAGGAAGTCATACAGATCACCCAACCATGCTGCTACCCCCAGTGGCGACGCCGACCGCCACTCCAGCAAAATTCGTCGCCATGCAATGAGAGGCAAAGGCCACGACATCGGCCTTCCTCCTCTCCATGAGCTCCGGCTTCTCTGAAACCCCAAATATCGCCACCAAAGGGTCCGGGTCCACTCCCTCCTCCACAATCCTGGCTAAGACCGCGAACACTCAGGGATAGGGATGTTTTACTGCAATTGTGTAGGACATTGGTGAGGCTACATCTGGAGTATTTTGTGCAGTTTTGGTCTCCTTATCTGAGGAAGGATGTTCTTGCTATGGAGGGAGTGCAGCGAAGGATTACCAGCCTGGTTCCTGGGATGCCGGGACTGCCATATGAGGTGTTACCAAGTCAGTTAGGATTATATTCATTGGAGTTTAGAAGAGTGAGAGGGGATCTCATAGAAACTGATCAAATTCTAACAGGATTTGACAGGGTAGATTCAGAAACAATGTTCCCGATGGTGGGGAGTCCAGAACTAGGGGTCATAGTTTGAGGATATGTAAACCTTTTAGGACAGAGGCAAGGAGAAGTTTCTTCACCCAGAGGATGGTGAATCTATGGAATTCATTACTACAGAAAGTTGTTGAGGCCAAAACATTGTATTATTTCAAGAAGGAATTCGATATAGTTCTTGGGGCTTGTCACATGAGAGTACCTTTAAGAAATGGATGTTTAAGCAATGTACCTTTAAGGAATGGAGCTGATCATATTACTGAAGTGATGTCAGAGGTTTTGGGAGGGGGGGGGGCTGAGCTCACTTCTGCTTTCAGTTTGAGAGAGCAGCTTGGGCGAGTCTGTGTGTTTTGCAGAGAGCATCTGAAAAGTGCCTGGCTGGTTTGCTGAGAGCTGCTTGAAAGCAGAAAGCCAGTTTGAGAGAGCAGCTTGGGTGTGTCTGTGTGTTTCCAGTGAGCTGCAAGAAGAAAACACAGAACTGGTCTGTTGATGTCTGCAAATCCAAAGACTGTAAGTATATTGAATGTAACCTCATGTCTGTTGTTAAAGGGGAAGTCTTTTGGGTGTTTGAAGGAACATTTTGAGGGATTATTTAGAGTTGCATTATTTTTGGGGTTATCTTTGAAGTAAGGGGTGTTGAGGGATCCAATGTTTATTTAAAAGGTTAAGTTGAGTTCACGGAATAAACATTGCTTTGCGTTAAAAACCACGTGTCCATAATTGTAATACCACACCTGGGGAACAAGCCGTGTGTTTCAAAAGCTAACAATTCATTAAAGGGGGAGGTTGGTTGAACTCCATGATACATTTTGGGATTCTGAAAACACCTCGCCCATAACAGGGCTAAAGGAATCAAGGGATATGGGGGAAGGCAGGATCAAGGTATTGAACTTGATGATCAACTATTTTTAAAAATAAATTTAGAGCACCCAATTATTATTTTTTCCAATTAAGGGGCAATTTAGTGTGGCCAATCCACCTAACCTGCACATCTTTGGGTTGTGGGGGTGAAACCCACGCAGACACGGGGAGAATGCGCAAACTCCACATGGACAGTGGCCCAGGGCCGGGATTCAAACCCGGGTCCTCAGCGACGCAGTCCCAGTGCTAACCACTGTGTCAGGTGCCGCCCTTCGAACTTGATGATCAATCATGATCATAATGAATGGCGGGGTAAGCTCGAAGGGCCGAATGACCTTCTCCTGGTTCTATTTTCGATGTATGTGATGTGCTCCCTTCTTAAACTGCTGCAGTCCGTGTGCTGCAGATACACCCATTGTGCTGTTAGGAAGGGAGCTCCAGGATTTTGACCCGGTGACGATGAAGGAACAGAGAGATAGTTCCACGTCAGGATGGTGTGTGGCTCAAGAGGGGAACTTACAGGTGGGCAAGCTCCCATGCAGTTGCTTCCCATGTCCTTCTAGGTGGTAGAGGTCATGGGTTTGGTAGGTGCTGTTGAAGGAACCTGCTGAGTTGCTGCAGTGCATCTTGTACATGGCACACTGTTTCATCGTACGTCACTGGTGGAAGAGGTGAATGTTGAAGGTGGTGGAGGGGTTGCCAATCAAGCGGACTGCTTTATCCTGGATGACTTCAAGCTCAATTATTGTTGGAGCTGTATTCATCCGGCAAATGGACAGTATTCCATCACACTCCTGGCTTCTGCCTTGTAGACGGAGGACAGGCTTTGGAGAATCAGGAATGTGAGTTACTCTCTGCAGAAGTCCAAACCTCTAACCTGCTGTTGCATCGACCATATTTAGAAGACTGGTCAGTTTCTGATCAATGTTAACTCTCATTTGGTAATGGAGGATACAGCAATGGTAATGTCACAATGTCATGGTGAGATGGTCACATTCTCTGATGATGGGAGTTAGCCGCTGCTGAAACTTGGGTGGTGCAAATATTACTTGCCACTTATCAACCAAGCTGAAATATTGTCCAGATCTTGTCACATATGGAAACTGGCTGACTCGCGAATGGTGCTGAATATTGTGCAATGAATAGCAAACATCACCCCTTTCAACCTTATGATGAACAGCTGAAGATGGTTGGGCCGAGGACACTACCCTGAGGAACTCTTGCAGCGATGTCCTGGAGCGGAGATGATTCAATATTCAATCAATAAAGGAAAATGTGGAATTAGAAGTCTAACAATGATCGTGAAATCATTGCCGATTAGAACATAAACCCGCCTGGTTCACCAATTCCCTACAGGGAAGGAAATCGACCATCCATCCCTGGACTCCAGATCCACAGCAATGCAGTTGACACTCTGAAATGGCATCCCAAGCGACTCAATTGTATCAAACCACTAGAAGGACTTACAGGAATGAAACTAGGCAGACTAACAGGCATCGATAACAGCAAACTGCTTACTAACATCTGGAGCTTGGGCCAAAATTGGCTGAGCTGGCCCGAAGACTAGTCAAGCAAGAGTCTGACAGTCAGACTGACTGAATCACAACAATGCCCCAGACACCAGCAACACCATCCCTGGGTATGTCCTGTAGAATAGCCAGGAGGGAGTTGCCCTGTGAGTCCTCACCATCGACTCTGGACTCCATGGACAAGGATTACCAGGTACCCCACGCTCCTCCTCAGCTGATGAATCGGTATCCCTCTATGTTGAACACTGGTTAGGGGAGGTAGAGGGTTGCAAGGCAACAGACTGTACTCTGGGTGGCAGACTTCAATGTCCATCAACAAGAGTGACTCAGTAGCACCACTAGAGACTGCGGTGACCAAGTCCCAAAGAACAGATCTGATAAACTGGGTCTACGACAAGTGGCGAGGGTACCAACAAGGGGAAAAAAAACATACTTGACCTCATTCTCACCAATTTGCCTGACACAGATGCATCTGCCCACGTCAACAGCATTAGGAGTGACAAAGTGCCATCTTCGCATTGAGGATACCCACCATCATGTTCTGTGGCACCACCGCCATGCTAAATGGGATAGATTCAGAACAGATCTAGCAATTCAAGACTGCGCCTCCATGAGGCGTTGTGGGCCATCAGCAGCAGCAGAATTGTTCCCAACCATAATCAGTAACCTTATAGTCCGGCATTTCCCTCGTTTTACCACTACCACCAAGCCAGAAGCACCAGATATAACGAAAAAGGTGTCAACCCGATGAAGCTACAACAGGGGACATACTTGTGTGCCAAACAGTGTAAGTAGCAAGTGAATAGACAAAGCTAAGCATTCCCACAACCAACGGATCAGATTCACGTTCTGCAGTCCTGTCACATTCAGTCGTGAACGGTGGTGGCAATTAAACAACTCACTGGAGGAGGTGGCTCCATAAATATTCCCATCCTCAATGATGGGGTAGCCCAGCTCATCGGTGCAATACAGATGAAGCATTTGCAATAATCTTCCGCCGGAAGTGTTGAATGGATGATCCATCTCAGCCTCCTCTGGAGGTCTCCAGTATCAGAGATGTCAGTCTTCAGCCAATTCAATTCACTCCACATGATATAAAGAAACGGCTGAAGGCACTGGATACTGCAAAGGCTATGGGCCCTGACAATATTCCGGCAATAGCACTGAAGACTTGAGCTCCAGAATTTGCCAGGCACCTGACCAAGCTGATCCAATACAGCTACAACATTGGCATCTATCCGGTAATGTGGAAATTGCCCAGGTATGTCCTGTACATAAAAAATAGGAGAAATTTCCAAGTCAGGGTGGTGCGCGCCTTGGGGCGAACGTCCAGGTAGTGGTGTTCCCATGCATCTGCTGCCCTTGTCCTTCTCGAGGGTATGGGTTTGGAAGGTACTCTCTTTTACAAAGTTAATTAATAAAGCATAACGTCTGCCTAGTCGTCACGTCGAGAGGCTGCCAGTGATTGAAAACTGATCTGTGGTTAGCACTGCAGCCTCACGGCGTCGAGAAACCCGGATTCAATCCCAGCCCCGGGTCACTGTCCGTGTAGTTTGCACATTCTCCCCTGCGTGGGTCTCACCCCCACAACCCAAAAGATGTGTAGGTGACCAGGCCAACTAATTGGGGGGAAAAGAATTGGGTACTCTAAATTTATTCTTAAGAAATAAAAATCTGTGGGAGATGATTGGCTGCTGTTAATCAACACAAACCACTGTAAACTGCTAGGCAAAGGTGGTTATCCACTGAAAAGTACACTGACTAAAAAAACATCTGCATTAACAATTGGAACAACAAAAGCTGAAATCAATGAGTGCGACAGCTAACTAACTGGCAGCCAAACTGTTGCTGCCGAGTCAGGAAAAGTTGCAGAACTAAGAGGGAGTGTTAAACTGTACTAAGCAAGCTTCAGGACTTGAGGTCTTTGGGAACACGACAGATTGCTAACTGCCTCAAGCCGATATTTTTTCCCTCTACTACTTCTCAAGTGTTTATGCTATCAACTGTACTTCTTAAATTCGTACCTATTAGTTTACTGACTGAGAAAATGCAGAAAGCAAATTAAACTGGTGAAGTGCCAGCAATTTTCTGGTTCTTCATCAAGAGTTTTGAAACCCTGTTTGAGTTTCCTCTGATGTCAGAGACTATTGTCCAGTGGACAATGCAAAAGTAGCACTCATAACCAAAAGATTTTTAACACCCAGTCCTGAATCATGCAATTCCTTCTTCATGCTAATTTAAGGTTTGTACATCTTAAGTCTTCCATGAGTCAGTTAACTAATACCCTATTACTCATAAGCCATTAACAATACAATTCAGTGAACACATATTTAGTCATTTAAAACCGGAAAAAAACATCTGCTCTTTTATGGGTATTATAAAGGTTGAAATCTTCAAAGTGTTGTTAACACAAAACTGGCCAACAACTGAAAAAAATCAGTGCAGCCAACTCTTACTAATGCTACCACAATCAAATTCTTCCCGCAGTGATGTTGCTATTTTATCTCACACCATTCTAATAAATCTTGTCATAAAGCTGGATATAATCACCACCTCTCAGTTAGCTAACAATTGTTAAATTAGAATGAATATTGCTTTCAAGAGCTGAGTGAAATGAAATGAAAATCGCTTGTCACAAGTAGGCTTCAAATGAAGTTACTGTGAAAAGCCCCTAGTTGCCACATTCCTGCGCCTGTTCGGGGAGGCTGGTACGGGAATTGAACCGTGCTGCTGGCCTGCATTGGTCTGCTTTAAAAGCCAGCTCTTTAGCTCTGTGCTAAACCAGCCCCCATGGGCAACATTGCATAAGTGATTCTTCTAACTATCAAAGCATATAGCAAAAGAGGAGGGAGGGGGCATTGAAACAGAGGAAGATGCACACGAGAGGGTAGTAGAATCCTCTTCGGATTGTTTTGAGAGTCAGCAACGGCATGGTGTCTGCACAACCCCTTTTAGGCTGCTGATCCGTGTCAAAATTACTTGGTCCTTTTTTATTGTATTCCATAGAGCCTGTATTTCAGAAAAAACATTGGGAGGAATTGAAGGCTATAATGAAGCGGCAGTTCTCACAATATGGGCCTGAGATCATCTGCAATTCGCCTCCATCGTGTACCTAGTCCGACACGGCGTTGCAGCTTCATCCATCTGGGAGCAATGAAGTTGTCACTGGACTGGTAATACAGAGATCCAGGATAACGCTCTGGGGTCCCGGGTTCGAATCCCACCATGAAAGATGGCAAAATTTGAATTCAATAAAAATCTTGAATTAAAAGTCTAATGATGACCATGAAACCATTGCAGATTGTCCCAAAAGAACCCCATCTAGTTCACTAATGTCCTTCAGGGGAGGAAATCTGCCATCCTTATCCAGTCTGGCCTACATGTGGCTCCAGACCCACAGCAGTGGTTGACGCTTAAACCCCACCCCAGTGTGATTTTCATTAATGACTTGGATGAAGGAGTTGAAGGGTGGGTCAGTAAATTTGCAGACGATACGAAGATTGGTGGAGTTGTGGATAGTAAGGAGGGCTGTTGTCGGCTGCAAAGAGACATAGATAGGATGCAGAGCTGGGCTGAGAAGTGGCAGATGGAGTTTAACCCTGAAAAGTGTGAGGTTGTCCATTTTGGAAGGACAAATATGAATGCGGAATACAGGGTTAACGGTAGAGTTCTTGGCAATGTGGAGGAGCAGAGAGATCTTGGGGTCTATGTTCATACATCTTTGAAAGTTGCCACTCAAGTGGATAGAGCTGTGAAGAAGGCCTATGGTGTGCTCGCGTTCATTAACAGAGGGATTGAATTTAAGAGCCGTGAGGTGATGATGCAGCTGTACAAAACTTTGGTAAGGCCACATTTGGAGTACTGTGTACAGTTTTGGTCGCCTCATTTTAGGAAGGATGTGGAAGCTTTGGAAAAGGTGCAAAGAAGATTTACCAGGATGTTGCCTGGAATGGAGAGTAGGTCTTACGAGGAAAGGCTGAGGGTGCTAGGCCTTTTCTCATTGGAACGGAGAAGGATGAGGGGCGACTTGATAGAGGTTTATAAGATGATCAGGGGAATAGATAGAGTAGACAGTCAGAGACTTTTTCCCCGGGTGGAACAAACCATTACAAGGGGACATAAATTTAAGGTGAAAGGTGGAAGATATAGGAGGGATATCAGAGGTAGGTTCTTTACCCAGAGAGTAGTGGCGGCATGGAATGCACTGCCTGTGGAAGTAGTTGAGTCGGAAACATTAGGGACCTTCAAGCAGCTATTGGATAGGTACATGGATTACGGTAAAATTATATAGTGTAGATTTATTTATTCTCAAGGGCAGCACGTAACATTGTGGATAGCACAATTGCTTCACAGCTCCAGGGTCCCAGGTTCGATTCCGGCTTGGGTCACTGTCTGTGCGGAGTCTGCACGTCCTCCCCGTGTCTGCGTGGGTTTCCTCCGGGTGCTCCGGTTTCCTCCCACAGTCCAAAGATGTGCGAGTTGGGTGAATTGGCCAATGATAAATTGCCCTTAATGTCCAAATTGCCCTTGGTGTTGGGTGGAGGTGTCGAGTTTGGGTGGGGTGCTCTTTCCAGGAGCCGGTGCAGGCTCAAGGGGCCGAATGGCCTCCTTCTGCACTGTAAATTCAATGATAATCTATGATTAATCTAGGACAAAGGTTCGGCACAACATCGTGGGCCGAAGGGCCTGTTCTGTGCTGTATTTTCTATGTTCTATGTTCACACCGAAATGGCCTAGCAAGCCATTCGTCCGAGGGCAATTAGAGATGGCCCAGCCAGCGACGCCCACAACCTAAGATTTAAAGTGCCTTTGTGGCAAACAATTCCCTCGGCGGAAACGTATTTTATTCTTCAGGATTCAGTTTCCTCAGCTAATTTTCAAGTCGCGATTTAGCATGAAGCTACCGAACAGAGTGGGAGGGAAACACTCTTCTACTAACTGAAATTGCTTGGGCCATACTTTTGAGAGCACTTCTATTTCTGGCCTCTGACAAATACATGAGATAATTAGCAAGTTCAGTATCATTTTCATCTCGGGTCTCAATGCAGTATCCAGGACTGCAATATGTGATGGTCACCAATTAGAAGGCAGAGAATCAAATACAGTCAATTCCTGCTGAGGAAATAGCTTTTTTAAAATTCATTTACAGGATGTGGGTATTGCTGATTAGCCTAGCGTTTCTTGCCTTTGTTGCCCTTCAGAAGGAATTGGCGAGTTGTCCTCTTGAACAGCTGCAGTCCCCGAAGTGTAGGTACACCCACAGTGTTGTTGGGAGGAAGTTAATCCAGGATTTTGACCCACGACAGTGAAGAAATGTCAATATATTTCCAAGTCGGGGTGGTGAGTGACTTGGAGGGGAACCTCCAGGTGGTGGGGTTCCCAGGTATCTGCTGCTCTCGTCCTTCTAGATGGTAGTGGTCGTGGGTTTGGAAGGTGCTGCCGAAGCAACCTTGGCGAGTTACTATTTTTATTTGTTCATGGAACATGGGCGTCGCTGGCTGTGCCAGCATTTATTGCCCATCCCTAATTGCCCGTGAGGGGGCAGTTCAGAGTCTACAACATTGCTGTGGATCTGGAGTCACATGTAGGCCACACCAGGTAAGGACAGCAGATTTCCTTCCCTAAAGGACATTAATAAACCAGATGGTTTTTTGCGACAATCGACAATGGTTTCATAGTCATCATTAGACTTTTAATTCCAGATATTTTATTGAGTTTAAATTCCACCATCTCAGGTAATCTAGCCTCCCACCCCACTCAGGACCAAGGGCTCGGAGATTAGCCGAGGCAGTCGTCACATCTTTACACTTAGAGTCCAAGTAAAGAAAAAAATCCAATTTTTGATTCAAAAGCCAGAGTATTTTGATTCAGAATTGAATTTAATTAATATTAATGAGGGTAGTCACCTTCCCCTGTTTCGTGTCAACAGGCTTTTAACAGATACATTTCTTGTCAATTATTGCATCCCCATTCCACCAACAAAAGTTTCAAATGTATTGAAAATCACCCACCTCTACATAATCTCTGAAGAGGTAGCGCCTGTATTTTTCTCTCAGTTCTTCGTTAGAAATCAAAGGAAAAGCAAAATCTTCAGGTGTTCGGAGCAAGCAGTCTTGAGCCATACAGGATATGCCTAGCAAGAGACACAGGCTGGTTACTGTCAATCCTTCAAACAAAATCTGGCCAATATTTTAGAACAGAACCTCGTTCTGAAAAATAAATCTTTGCAAACCACCCAGAGATCGAGTCACCAGACCCTTAATGGAGCTCAGCTACGTATGCCACAACCTAGCCGAGGAATCAGGGCTAGTGGTCACAACGCGCCTGAGCACTCATCAGTTCCTGACCTCGGTTCTACTCCGTGTGGAAGTGTCAAGTACAGGGACCGAGATGTCCAATTTAACCAGTGGTGCTGTTCCGCTCAGTTCACGACAATATTAGTAGATACCTCGGAGAAAGTTCTTTAGCCCTATTGCATGTTAGAAGTAAAGGAGACGGGAGGCATTATTGCCCTTCAATTCACCTAAATTAAAACATACAAAAGCTCCTTGGGGCTGAAAAGTGGAGGTGCCGGCGTTGGACTGGGGTGGGCATAATAAGAAGTCTTACAACACCATGTTAAAGTCCAGGTTTGTTTAGAATCATCTATCTTGCATCATTGACTGTGTCTATATATGTGTTTGTGGAACCCACCTCTTCACTCACCTGATGAAGGAGCTGCGCTCCGAAAGCTAGTGATTCCAAACAGACCTGTTGGACTATAACCTGGTAAACTAAGACTTCTTATAGGGCCGACAAGGTCGAGTGACAACCGTGGTTATCAGATTAATTATCAGATTTCAGCTACTGGCAGAAGTGGGTCCCAGTGCATTTTGGAGCATCACTCAGTTGCAATGCTCATCACGGTTTAGGTCCTCATGGCACACATGGTCAAACACCACTTATGAATAATAACCACGTGGACCAGAGTCCACAGAGTACACAACATCTTTGGCAAAGAGTCATCCAGACTCGAAACGTTAGCTCCCTTCTCGCTCCACAGATGCTGTCAGACCTCCCGAGATTGTCCAGCATTTTCTGTTTTTGTTTCAGATTCCAGCATCCGCAGTAATTTGCCTTTATCTTGTGTAACCAACATCTGTAGGCCTGCATCCCAGCCAAGAATCAGTACGAGAGAAAGAGGGACAAATAATTCAAAAAATACTCAAATAATTTTCTAATAGTCATTATAATATGAAGTGGACATTATAGAGCTTCTAGTGCCCATGGATAACGGCCCAAGGGTATTCGCCTTCAAAATACTACTTGTTAAGTAAGAGAATTCCATGTGAATTAACAGAAAATTCTGGAAATACTTAGCAGGTCATGCAGCACCTGTTGAGAGAAACAAAGTTAAGGATTCAAGTCAATGTCTATTTATCAAAATTGGAAAAAACCTGGAGATTTCACAGTTTTAAGCAAGTACAGATGCAGGGAAGTCGAGCAGAGGTGAAAAGATAGACTTGCATTTATATGGTACCTTTCAAGACCTCGGGCTGTTCCAAACTGCTCTACAATAATGATGTACTTTTGAAGTGTAGTCACTGTGCGAATGCAGGAAACAGAGTAGCCAGTATGTGGACAGCAAGCTCCCACAAACAGCAATCTGATAATGTCCAGATCATCTGCTTTATGGTGTCAATTGAGAGATAAATATTGGCCAGGACAGCAGGCGTGACCCCTGCTCTTCTTTGAAATAATGTCTTGGGATTTTCTACACGCCTGACAAGGCAGACTCGGCTCCAGTTTAATATTTCGGCTGAAAGATTACACATTTGACAGTGCAGCTCTTCCTCATGTACTGCATTGAAGTGTCAGCCTAGAGGGCCTTTGAGAGGGCGGAAGGCAGGAGTTTTTAAAATGATAAAAGGGATGACAGTGAAAAGCAAAAGCAAATGGTAATGGGACACGTCAAGAAACAAAAGGTGGATCGAGAAGAGGTGGTGTCCTTTTCAAGATTAGCAAGACCGGAAACATTACCAGCATCTGCTGTGTTTTTATTTTTTTTATAAAGTATGCGATCAGTAGTTCAGATCTGAAATTGTTGAACTTATATTCAATCCTCTTGATCTTCCATTGAGCTTTGTTAAAAGAAGGTAGCCGGCGACAGAGTGAGACTTGCAAGTATTCAGAAGCTCAGGGTCACAAAGCAACCACCCAATCTAAGTTGATCTGATCAAATGTTGGCCATTGAGACATAACCCCTTCATCAGAACTGCAAGATATCACAAATGAGCAGCTTGGGGTAGAAGAATATAATCATAGAAGGAAACGGATGAGCTACAATGTAGTGCGGTGGAGAACAGCAGATGGTTAAATGGAAGGCACAGTGGCACAGTGGGTAGCACTGCTGCCTCACAGCGCCAGGGACCCAGGTTCAACTCCAGCATGAGTGACTGTCTCTCACCCCCATGTCTGCGTGGCTTTCATCCAGGTCTCCTCTCACCATCCAAAGATTTGCGGGTTAGGTGGATTGGCCATGATCAATTGCCGTTCGTGTCCATGGATGTGTAGGTTAGATTACGGGAGATAGATGGGGGAGTGGACATGGGTAGGGTGCTCTTTCGGAGGGCCGGTGCAGACTTGATGGGCCGAATGGCCTCCTTCTGCACCGTCGGGATTCTATGAAATACTTGAGGTGGTGAGTGGAGGGATAAATGAATACTCTAAATCAAGATTCAAATACAGCTAGACCATTGTGCCAAAACTCCCATTTAACTCACTCTCAGTTAGCAATAAGTTTGAAGCAAAATAATGAGTTAGAAGCAACCGTGGTGAGAACAAATTTCGGCCCATACGGAAAGCAGCAACAGCAGGCAGACAGCCTAAGCAATAACAGAGAAGCAGACAGCCAAAAATAGCCACAGCTTGTGTATTACAACACTCAATCAAAGTGAGATTCACAGGAACCATTTCAGAACAATTAATTTCTGGATAACATACATGAGGCTAGCAGCTCACAAGAGTAAGAGGCACACTTCAACGTAACTCAATTAAAGGGAATAGATCAGCTTTCAAGGCTTTATAAGAAAACAGACCATAAAATGCAACATAATTTAGACATCGTAAAACGTTTATGAATAAATGTTTTTAATTTAAAAGAGTGCATCAGTTAGCCATGTAGTTCATGCTTGGTTAAAATTAAAATCTTTGGAGAGAAGCTTCTGATGGAATCATGCTGACATTAGGAAGCCAATATTAGGAAACCACTAAAACAAACGCTGATCTGTAAAATGTCTCCTGACAGTTCCCGAAGATGGTCATTAGACAGCATTTTCTGTACCGCCGCAGATTATCCATTCACTTGGAAACAGCAAGGATTTCTTTCGATATTGAATTGCTTTACAGCAAATTTTCTACAATCATGGACGATATCAAAGGTCTGCAGTACAACATGCAATCATGTAACCTGATAAAATAAAGCGTTAAAAGCACAGCAAGAAACATAATTGGAGGCTTAAAAGAAAAAGATGCAAAATCTAATTTTAAACTGGTTTAGTTTCCACTGGATCAGAATATAGAAATCATACTACTTATTCCAACAGCTTTTTATCCACCTCCCCAGCTAGCATTAGGGAACAGTAAAATGCCAGTCTCTTAATAATCGGAGGGAAAAAAGGTTCAAACATCGTGCATCTCCAGTCCAGTTAATCTAAGAGGGTTTTCCCTCAATATTTCCAACAGAGCTTCAATATCAAAACAGCAATCTTTTATTCTTTTCACCCAACCTGTATTTTAAGCATGAATTTTTTCTGCAACCTCAAAATACTGTGCTATCATTTCTTGAGACGAGGTAGTACATTCAGTGAAATAATTTCTTCGTCATCCAACCAATGCCTTCCTGGTCAGCCTTCTATACCTCTCCATGTTTGGCAGTATTTATGGAGAGTTTTCTTCAGTATCTTGTTTGGACACCATTCTCGGGGAGTGGTAAGCAACTGGTCCAAGGCCCATTCACTCACTTTCTGGAAAGCACTGTCCCACCTCAACTTTATCTTTCAAAACAAACATGATATTTCCACTGCACATCTCCCTGCTGCATGGCTGGAATCGGAAACCCACCACGAGAGCCAGAAACCTACCTCACCCTATCATTAAACGACAGATTGACAACACCTCATTCACCTGCAACTCATTACTCTGATCCATTCATATGTTGTTACAAGCTGGAACGGGAGACTTTGATATTGTGACTCATCATTTGGAAAACATGAGGAAAAGAATGACACTTGTTGCCTTCCACTACCCAGGATGAGAATCTGGTCCGAAATAATCATGTTCAGGATGCTGCCGATAGTTTTTAAGAATAATTTTAACAGCTCTTTATTTGCCATTTTGGGTTGGTAGAGATCTTTAAATCAGCGCTCAGCGATAATATTAACTACCTGGCTATCATCAAACTTCTCATTAAATAGACCCATTAATGACTACTTAAGAACACATCCTTGGTCAGTATTTGGGATAGATTGATAGCTTTGAAAATATTTTTAGCCCTCACCCCCAAAGTAAGCCTAGACCAAAATAAACACCAAGGTCTCTGCCAATGTTAGAAGCAGAGTCAGCCAGTAATAGATAGTACAAGAGCCCCCAGGGCTCTTTAGGGCAGCACGGTGGCACAGTGGTTAGCACTGCCACCTCACAGCTCCGGGGACCCAGGTTTAATTCCGGCCTTGGGTCACTGTTTGTGTGGAGTTTGCATTTTCTCCCCGTGTCTGCGTGGGTTTCCTCCGGGTGCTCCAGTTTCCTCCCACAGTCCAAAGATGTGCAGGTTAGGTGGATTGGCCATGCTAAATTGCCCCTTCTGTCTTGGGATTTGCAGGTTAGGGGGGGTTATGGGGATAGGGCGGGTGAGTGGGCCTAGGTAGGGTGCTCCTTCAGAGGGTCGGTGCAGACTCGATGGGTCAAATTCTGCACTGTAGGGATTCTATGGTTCTGTGGTTAAGAGCGCAGAATAGCTGACCTCGTCTCAGGCACACAAAAAACAATTGTTTCTATTTGCCAGCTCGATGCTATAAACAAGGTCAGATACTTGGGGAATCTTAGGTATGAACCCAAGTTCTGCCATCCTGCTGCCAAAAGGAATGCCTTGACTAGCTGGCTGTGTAACTGGGGGCAGATGAAGTTTCCAAAGACACATGTTGTTGCTAAATTTAAAAAGGCATTTTGGACAGAAACCCATTTGAGCTACAGACAGAAAAACTCTTGCAACATCCAAAAGCTGTGAGCTGACACCAGGAATAATGACGCCCATAAATATTATCTTTACTGCAACATCAAGTCCTTGACTCACCCACTCCGATGCCATCTTTCACCAGCACAGTGCTGTGCTGCTCCCAGCAACTGCGGCAGAATGGATGGTGGCAGGGCAAGGACAGCAAATTCTCTTTCCGAACTGACTGCAGGCATACACCACAATGATGAGAAGAATGGATAAACGTCTGGGAAACAAATGAAATACAAAAGCTGCATTGAACACGAACATCACTTTACACCAACAGTGCTTTCCGTCTCTTGAAACGGCTGAAAACTAAATCCAGTTGTGCGCTCCAAGCACTTACGTTTTTTGCTGTTTTCGGCTGAACTCTGGCTTCCACCAGAAGCTGAGTCGGGTTAGATTTGTGCCTGAGAGAAAGAGAACAACATTCAAATGGCTTCATTGCCCAATTCACGTTTAATTAACATATTTTCCTGGAGAGTGAGAACATGGAGTAACTGAGGCAAATAGCAAAACCACATAAAAGGTCGTGAGCAAAATTGAGGCGAATAGGAAAGTCAGTGTCAGCTTGGATTAAAACATGGCTTCAGAACAGAAAAGAGCAAGTCATGGTAAATGTGTGTTTTTTATTCTGAGGGTGGTTTCCTCAAGGGACAATGCTAATATCACTGCTTTTTAAAATATGTAAATGACTTGTATATTGGAAAGAGGATAACAGAATCACAGAAGAATACAGTGCAGAAAACGCTGCATGAAAGGCACCTAATTTGCTAATCCCAATCGCCCGCGCTTGGCCCATAGCCTCGACAGGCCGAGTGCTCATCCGGGTACTTCTTAAAGGATGTGAGGCAACCCGCCTCTACCACCCTCCCAGGCAGTGCGTGCCAGACCCTCACAACCCTCTGGGTTAAAATGTTTTTCCTCAAATCCCCCTTGAATATCCCACCTCTCAACTTGAACTTGTGTCCCCTCGTAACCGACCGTTCAACTAAGGGGAACAGCTGTACCCTGTCCATGCCCCTCATAATCTTGTACACCTCGATCAGTCGCCCCTCAGTCTTCTCTGCTCCAGAGAAAACAACCCAAGTCTACCCAACCTCTCTTCATAACTTAAATGTGCCATCCCAGGCAACATCCTGGTGAATCTCCTCTGCACCCCCTCCAGTGCAATCACATCCTTCCTATAATGTGACGACCAGAACTGCACACATTACTCCAGCTGTGGCCTCACCAATGTTCTAGATAACTCCAACATGACTTCCTTGCTTTTGTAATCCATGTCATGATTGATAAAGGCAAGTATACCACATGCCTTTTTCACCACCCGATTAACCTGCCCTTCTGCCTTCAGAGATCGATTTACAAACCCGCCACGGTCTCTTTGTTACTCAGGACTTCCCAGTGTGATGGCATTCATTGAATATTTCCTTGTCAAATTGCACCTTCGAAAGTGTAACACCTCACATTTTCAGGATTAAATCCATCTGCCATTTATCTGCCCATTTGAGCATCCCGTCTATATTTTCCTGTAACCCAAGACTCTCAGCCTCACTGTTAACTACCCGGCCAATCTTTGTGTCATTCACAAACTTACTGGTCCTTTTTCCCTAAAATTCCAAGATATTCTAGAAGTACATCAATGGGAAGAGAGCAACTAGGGGAAAATTGGGCCCAAGGGGGGAAATCTGTGGGTGGAGCCAGAGGGCAGTGGTAGGGTGTTAAATGAATATTTCACATCTGTCTTCAAAACATAACATTTCAAAAAATGAAATGAAATGAAAATCGCTTATTGTCACAAGTAGGCTTCAAATGAAGTTACTGTGAAAAGCCCCTAGTCGCCACATTCCGGCGCCTGTTCGGGGAGGCTGTTACGGGAATTGAACCGTGCTGCTGGCCTGCCTCGGTCTGCTTTCAAAGCCAGCGATTTAGCCCTGTGCTAAACAGCCCTGTGCTAAAATGTGATGATAACAAATTTAGAACTGTGATAGGCAGTGAGGATCATACAGACTGACTGCAAAATGAGTTAGATAGTGGGCAGACAAGTGGCAGGTGCAATTTTATGCAGTGAAATGGGAGGTCATGCACTTTACATTAAGGGATAGGGAGAGACAATATAGACTAAATGGCACAGTTCTAAAGACTGCAGAGAAAGAGGGACCTGGGAGTGCAGGTGCAAAGGCCTTTGAAGGTAGCAGGACATATTGACAGGGCAGTTAGGAAAGCATGTGGGGTCTTGGACTTCAGAAATAGAAGCATTGAGTGAAAAAGCAGGGAAGTCAGGCTGAATTTTTACAAAGTTCTGGTTACACACCATTAGTATATTGCGTCGAGGAGGTGGATAAAGAAAAACTGTTCCCATTAGTTAATGGTGCAAGAATAAGCCGATGGCCTCCTTCTGCACTGTAAATTCGATGATTCTATGATTCCAAGACTTGGGGACACAGATTTAAGGCTTATGGCAAGAGATGTGGGTGTGGCAGTATTGAGAACAACAACATTTTTACACAGTGAGAAATAATGACCTGGAGATTGATGTCTACGAGGCTGGTGGAAGTAGATACGATGAACAATTTGAAAGGGAATTGTATGGGCATTGGAGGGAAATAAAGTTGCAGGGTGATAGGGATAAGTGGGGGAAATTTACAGTGCAGAAGGAGACCATTTGGCCCATTGAGTCTGCACTGGCCCTCGGAAAGAGCACCCCACCTAAGCCCCATACCTCCACTATCGTCATAACCCAGTAACCCCACCCAACATTTTTGGACACTAAGGGCAATTTAGCATGGCCAATCCATCTAACCTGCTCATCTTTGGACTGCGGGAGGAAACCGGAGCACCTAGAGGAAACCCACGCAGACACGGGGAGAACGTGTAGACTCCACACAGACAGTGACCCAGCGGGGAATCGAACCTGGGATCCTGGCCCTGTGAAGTAACCATGCTAACCACTGAGCTATCGTGCTGCCCCACCTGCAATGGGGCTGACTGAATTGCTGTACAGAAAGCCAGCATGGACTCATGGGCCAAAGGGCCTCCTTTCTGTGCCGTAATGAATTTAGGACTCCAAATTCAATGAAGAGAGAGTTTAATAAAAACACAAGGACAAAAGATGGCACTGTGGCAAGCACTGATGCCTCACAGCACCAGAGACCCGGATTCAATTCCAACTTTGGATGACTGTCTGTGTGGAGGTTACACACTCTCCCCATGTCTGGGTGCGTTTCCTCCCACAGTCCTGCAGGGTAGGTTGGGTTACGGGGATTGGTCGGGGAGTGGGCCTATATAGGATGTTCTTTCAGAGGGCTGGAGGAGACCTGATGGGCCGAATGTCCTCCTTCTGCATTGTAGGGATTCTATGGATTTTATGAAAGGAATTGAAGGATATGCCAATAGGTGATTAGATGAAACGTGGTTGGAGGAGACTAGTGGCAGCATAAATACTGGTGCAAACCAGTCAGGTCAAATGAGCTGTCTCTTTGATGAAAATGCCACACAGGAACAAAAGAAACACATGCTACCTAATTCTATATAACCTTCCTATAGCCAGGTCAACCCTGCAATTTGTAGCAGATGACATGGACTGTCAACTGCCAAGTATGCTGCCCACAAAAGACCACTCACTGCTTACATGTGTGACAGACATTACCTTCAATCACAGAGTGATTCCATTCAATAGCATATCCAAGGACTAATATAATTCTCCCTAAGAGATAGGCCTAACTCGTCTTCTCATTATAGATGCTAACTTGGCCTGCGTATTTTATACCAGAGAAACAAAACTAGCTGTCATAGGGTAACAGATCAAATTTTAAACAAACCCTCTGAAGCAGAACCATTGGTCGACAATAATCAGACCACCTAGGTCACTGCTCTTAAAACTGAGTGCAGTTGGCAGATACAAAAGCTAATAACATTTGCATTGTTCTAAAGGGACCTAAAGAATATCGCGGCCAAATGGATACACGCCTGTTACCTGCAGCAATAAAAAGACCTCCTTCAACAGTGAAAATTCAAAGCAGGAACAGCCTCTGTCGTTTCATCAGCTTAATAGATGAGCTCAGGCTGAAATGATCCATGTGCAAAAGGAGGGGAACTGGTAGGGGCTTAGATCAAGAGGGGCGCATGTCCCATTCCAACTCACATTCCCAAAACTTGAACTACAATGCTTTCTACCTTTCTTTTTTTTCTCCGATGTTCTACATCTGCCATCCCCACGGTTTGATTCACCAAATTTCGAGACCTCCTCGCTCTTATGGAGCTCTACATACATACTTATGGCCTCCCCAATCTTCTCAAATCGCCTCATCGACCAACAACCCATCCAGCCTCCATTGCGGCGGCTGACGAACCTCCCTTCTCCATACACGTGTCCACGAGATGGAAAGCGTGGTCCGATACCACAATCGCAAAGTGGGTTTCTCCCTCACAATACGCCTTGATCTTTCACCCCAGTTTCTTAAGTTATAAATAAATTCTTCCCTCTGTTGGTGATTTCCCCGCCCACGGTTAACAAAAAAAAAACAGCTCACTAAAAAAAATGTGCTGGAGAGAGATGGGTTTAGAAATTTACAGTCACTCAAGTTAAACTTGCTGCAGGTAATTAATGGTATATTCCACTGACTTTTTCCTGTATATAAAACATTTTCAGAGATGCAAATATAATCAGGCAATGGTCAGGATAGTTTATATAAAGCCAAGTGTTATCAGCAAAAATAAAAATCGGGGTTATATTAAGAGACAGAGTCAGGCAACTGTGCAAACAAACCAGGATGGACATACAAAGTAAGCTTGAAAAAAAGGAGAGACATTCCTTACCGTTCTGAAATATCAGAGGTTTTCCAATGGAAGTTAACTAAAATAAGCTTGGCCACAGATGGTTGAACCTGAAAATAAACAGAAGTGAATGAGACAAACCAGTATATTTGATAGACTAAGTCGCAAATAAGTCAATGTGTATCAGGTCCAATGCTACTTTGAGGTTCTCATGCAACAATCATCCCTTCCACACAAATAAAGCTTGACTGGATGCCAACCTTGCACAGTTAACTTGAGAACTCTTCCTTAACTCCATACTGCAATGGCAGCGTATGACATGAATACCATTACCCCAATTACAGCTCATGTTAACACTACTCAGCTCACTGGGGTGGCACAGTGGTTAGCACTGCTGCCTCACAGCACCAGGGACCTGGGTTCGATTCTGACCTTGGGTAACTGTGTGTGGGATTTGTATATTGTCCCCGTGTCTGCATGGGTTTCCTCCGGGTGCTCCGGTTTCGTCCCACAGTCCAAAGATGTGCAGGTTAGGTGGATTCTAAACTTCCCCTTAGGGTGGAGTTGCAGGAATAGGGTGGGGGATTGAGCCTAGGTAGGGTGCTCTTTCAAAGCATTGGTGTAGACTCGATGGGCTGAATGGCCTCCTTCTGCACAGTAGGGATTTTATGATTCACTCAACCTTTTAAATCTTTCCCCATTCAGACCGAAAATTGTTTTTCGGTCATTCGTTAACTGCGGGTACAGATGGAGAGGAGGTTGGTTTTTTTTGAGGGGGGGGGGGGGTGTGACTTGGCACAGCCATTTAGCGGATGTTCTACCCAGCAGCAGTCCACGATGTAATTGAATGGAATGAAAGTCCCGTTGTGTTTGCTATCATGGTGCTGCTGGGTGAAACATGCATTGCAGTTCCAACTGCATTTCCAACAGAAACCAAACAAAAAAACACCCACACCACAATCTGACACCTGATTGAAGAATCTCATCCAGAGGGGTCATTGAAAACCCGCGGGAGGAACATTTACTGTGCACGGGCTTGGAGATGGAGGCTTGAGAACGGGCTATCTGAAGTTTTGCTCGACATCAAGCATGATTTTCCTCAACTCTGAAGAGTGCTCGGATTTGATATCAGGTACCCAAAATACCAACATGTTAGTATTACCAGTGACTTCATAAGGCAGACCCAGGAGGAGAGGAGGGGGACAAGGGGTGGTTTCTGGACGAGCTGGAATTTCCCCAGGTGGAGGAAGCAAAGTGGCAGGTGTTGGAGGAGCAACTGGGGCTGAGGGAGGTGCTGGATAGTATCAGGGGTATGAAGTCGGGGAAGGCCCCTGGGCCGGATGGGTACCCGACAGAATTTTATAAGGAATTTGCGGCGGACCTGGCACCACATCTGTTGGGGGCGTTTAATGAAGCACTGGAGAAGGGGGAGTTGCCGGAGACGATGAAGCAGGCAGTAATCACACTAATCCCCCAAAAAAGGGAAGGATCCGGTGGAATGTGGGTAGTATAGAACCATATCTCTATTGAACACGGAGGTGAAAGTATTGGCTAAGTTGTTGGCGGGACGGATGGAGGATTGTGTCCCGGGGGTGGTTGCAGAAGATCATACAGGCTTCGTGAAGGGCAGGCAGCTCGTGAGTAATATAAGACGGCTGTTGAATGTGGTGATGAATCCGTTGAGAGCTCTGGTACCGGAGGTGGTGGTGTCCATGGATGCGGAGAAAGCACTTGATCGGGTGGAGTGGCGATACTTGTTCGAAATTTTGGGAAGGTTTGGGTTGAGATTTGTGGTATGGGTGCGGTTGCTGTGTGTGGCGCCAAGAGCGAGGGTGAGGACGAATGATATGAGCTCACGAAGCTTTGACTTACACAGGGGTACGAGGCAGGGGTGCCTGCTGTCGCCGCTGCTGTTTGCGCTGGCCATAGAGCCATTGGCGATGGCTCTCAGGGGGTCGGCAGAGTGGCAGGGGATAATGAGATGTCAGAGGGAGCATCGGGTGTCGCTCTATGCCGATGACCACTTGCTGTATGTTTCAGATCCGTTGGAGAGTATGGGAAGAATTATGGGCCTGTTGGGGAGGTTTGGAGGGTTCTCAGGATAAAAGCTGAATGTAGGGAAAAGCGAGGTATTCCCGGTGAATGAGCTGGCACAGTGGGCTAATATAGGGGGGTGCCATTTACGGTAGCGAGGGATAGGTTTAGGTACTTGGGGATTTGGTAGCGAGGGAATGGACGGGGCTCCATAAGTGGAACTTAACAAAGCCGGTGGAGGAGGCCAGGGAGGATTTTAAGAGGTGGGATACACTGCACTTAACATTGGCGGGGAGGGTTCAAGTGGTGAAAATGAATATTCTGCCGAGGTTCTTGTTGCGGCGGTGGTGGGAAGGAGAAGGGGTAGAGTGGGTTAGGATGCAGGAGGAATATTGTAAGGGGTCTAGTTTGAGGGCTATGGTGACAGCAGGGTAGAGCTGCCGAGGGGCAGTGAGTTCAGGTATCTACACGTTGGGGACATTGCACGAAAGGTCTGGAAGTAGTTCCCTAGATTGCCGGGATACACCCTGCTGGAGCGACGGTTGCTTCCAGATGTGGATGGGGAGGGAAGAATTGGGGATATATATAAGTGGCTGGGGGAGCAGGGAGGCGAGCGGGTGGTGAAGATCAAGGAGAAATGGAAAGCGGAGTTGGGAACGGGGATCAATTGGGGAATATGGAGTGAGGCACTGCGAAAGGTAAACGGGACCTCATCTTGTGCAAGGATGAGCCTGATACAGTTTAAGGTGGTGCACAAGGTGCATATGACTCAGGCGAGAATGAGTGGGTTCTTTCAGGGGTCGCAGATGAGTGTGAGAGGTGTGGACGGGGGCCAGCGAATCATACGCACATGTTTTGGGGTTGTGAAAAATTGGGAAGATTCTGGGCGGGACTGTTCGCGGTCTTAACCAGGATAGTGGAGAAGGGAGTGGAGAGTGAAACAGGAGAAAAATCTGTACAAACTGGATAGTTGATTGTTGGGAAGAATGTTTCCCGGGGTGTTTATTTGCTGTAACCCACTTTGATACAAGTTTGAATAAATTGCGTTTGAAAAAAAAATATCAACACAGTCATCTCGATAGGCAGAAAATTCAATAAAAATCAACTGAGACAGACGAGCAATAACTGAAATGCTTTATACACACGGTAAGGAGTCTGAGTACAAAGCTATTGAAGACTTGAGTAAAAGCACAATGGGAGATGTGAGTGAGTGAAGGGCCATGCATTCTGCAGGTACAGACTTCTCTCAGAACTGGAACCTTGCTTTCCAAATAAAGTGAGTGGCTGGACTATGCAAACATCTACTGCTTCATCTAATTAAAAATACTGAGGGCAGCCTCCTCTGGGCAATCCAAAAACTATTTTGTTGACAAGTTAAAATAGATGCACCGTGCGTTTGATTGGTATGTTCCAAAGAGCTACTGTAGTCTCGTTGCAACTTGCTCAACAGATTAAAAATCAGTGCAGCTTCAAAATGCAAAGAAAACGAAATCCAGGAAAAGCAGAGCATGTTTGTTACTGTGCCAAAGAGTCACTTGTGGAGGTTAATGATTGACAGAGGTTCTTAATCTAAGGAGCCGGTACTTAAAAAGCACCTTCCAATGTCGGTGGCCATGCTGCCTTTGTCCAGAACCTGTTTCAATGAAAATCGATGAACATTGCAAGCTGGTTAAACATCTTAGAACTGCAGCCAAGGTGTCATTTCATTCTTCTGGCAAAAGGGACGAAAGTAACCTTGCGACTGAATATAACTTTATACCCATACACAAACACGTAAACACACTCTGGTACATCCAGCTTGTTCCACACACACATCATAATATATACACCTTCTACCCCTCACCATGATCTCCTGGGTGACCAAAAGTTATAAAAATCCAGACCAACTCAAGGAAACACACCTGGAAAATTCCTCTATGACCACGAGGTGATTAAAACTAGTCCAGACCAATGCATTTTTTTTTTAAGCTTGCCTGGACTAGTTGTTATTTTGCCATTTGCACTTGTGGTAAAATGGACAAGCTGAATTTTAGGCCAGATGTAAAATTGGACACTTTAAATTAAGAATTGGACATTTTAAATGAATCCACGGCCAGCCCACAGATAGGCCTGATGAGAATTTGAACAGCCAAGTTTGAAACCACTGAGCAGAGACAGACAGCCGGGCCTGCCCTGTCAACAATCATTAGGAGGTAATCGGTCCCATTCGAATGGATCAATTGTTGTGGATTGCCCAGATGAAGCGAGACTTTCTGACACCCAGTTTTCCTGCCCTTAACATATATGGAGCAAGGTTACATGCGAACAATAAACCTGGAGATGAACCCCTGAGTCAACAGCATAGGATGTTGCAACTGTCCCGTCCTGTGTTCCCCCGCCCCCCCCCCCCCCCCCCCCCCCCCCAAATACCTAATTGGATGACGGCCTGAGAACTTTCTGGAAAGGCAAGAAGATGGGTATAAGAATCGACCACCAGGACCCTTCCCAGCGAAAATTCGTACAGAGGTAAGAGAAGATTCTAAAAGCTGGATTCTCTAAAGGTATTCTTCCAGGATTCTCTAAAGGTAAACTTGCAGGTTGAGTCCGTAATTAAGAAAGCAAATGCAATGTTGTCATTCATCTCAAGAGGCTTGGAATATAAAAGCAGGGATGTACTTCTGAAGCTTTATAAAGCATTAGTTAGGCCCCATTTAGAATACTGTGACCAATTTTGGGCCCCACACCTCAGGAAGGACATACTGGCACTGGAGCGGGTCCAGCGGAGATTCACACGGATGATCCCAGGAATGGTAGGCCTAACATACGATGAACGTCTGAGGATCCTGGGATTATATTCATTGGAGTTTAGGAGGTTGAGGGGAGATCTAATAGAAACTTACAAGATAATGAATGGCTTAGATAGGGTGGACGTAGGGAAGTTGTTTCCATTAGCAGGGGAGACTAGGACCCGGAGGCACAGCCTTAGAATAAAAGGGAGTCACTTTAGAACAGAGATGAGGAGAAATTTCTTTTGCCAGAGAGTGGTGGGTCTGTGGAATTCATTGCCACAGAGGGCGGTGGAGGCCGGGACGTTGAGTGTCTTTAAGACAGAAGTTGATAAATTCTTGATTTCTCGAGGAATTAAGGGCTATGGAGAGAGAGCGGGTAAATGGAGTTGAAATCAGCCATGATTGAATGGTGGAGTGGACTCGATGGGCCGAATGGCCTTACTTCCGCTCCTATGTCTTATGGTCTTATGGTAAGATTCGGCGATAGACCAGAGGATGGAAGAAAGCAGCATGCGAGACCCACCTTCGCAGACAGAGGGCCTGAGATAATCGAGGCTCAGAGAATTGGAACCACAGCTCCACTGAGTTCATTGGCATGGGTAGTATTACAAATCTTGGGATTATTGGAGTTGGGATAATTTGCCTTAGTTAGCTCCAGACTTCCCTAATACCAACACACCCCTGGCTGGTCTCCCATATTCTCCCCTCCATTACCGTAAGGGCATCCAAAATTCTTTTGTCTCAACTGCACCTACCACAAACTTCTCATCTTTGTTTTCAAATCCCTCCACGGCCACACTCCTCCACATCTCTGCAATGCCATCTAGCCCCACAACCATCCGAGATGTCTGCACTCCAGAGTTTAATTGCTCCATCATTGGTGGCCCTCAATTCTAGAATTCCCTCCTACATCCCTCTACTTCACTTTCCTCCTTCAAGACACTCCTCAAAATCTTCCTCTTTGACCAAGCTTTTAGACCAAATATCTATTTTATATGGATCGGTGTCATATTTTGCTTTATAATGGAGCACAGTGATTATCACTGTTGCTTCACAGCTCCAAGGTCCCAGGTCGGGTCACTGTCTGTGCGGAGTCTGCACGTTCTCCCAGTGTCTGCATGGGTTTCCTCCGGGTGCTCCGGTTTCCTCCCACAAGTCCTGAAAGACATGCTTGTTAGGTGAATTGGACATTCTGAATTCTCCCTCCGAGTCCCTGAACAGGTGCCGGAATGTGGCAACTACGGGCTTTTCACAGTAACTTCATTGCAGTGTTAATGTAAGTCTACTTGTGACAATAAAGATTATTATAATATTCCTGTACACGTACAAGTGACTTTTTTTTTTACACTAAAGGCACTATATAAATACAAGTTGTTGTTAGCATTATTTCTGATATACACATTCCCAAACACTGATAAAGAAAGGAGGCTTTGTCTGTCTAATTCTTTAAGTATGCTTTAAGTATGTGCAAATGCTTGAAGTATGTGCCATCTTGGTTCAATTAGTACCACTACTTCTAGAGTCAGGAGTTTGTGTCTTTAAGGCCCATTTTAGGAACTAATTATATAATCTAGGCAGCACTTCAGTGCAGTGCAGAGGGAGTGCTGGACTGTCAGAAGTGTTGTCCCTGACTTCCGGGTGCGGCGATGACCAGCTGAGTCGCACGTTTCGGCAGCTCCCTGTGAAACGGACTTTTGGGCTCTTGATAGGAGCCCCAACGGCAATTTTGACGGCTAAAAACACTGTGCGGTAAACCAGAAGGGAATCCCCCCTGGATACGGATGGAAAGAGGAGGAGAGAGTGGCCAGATTGCAGTGGATCCTTTAGAACAGCGGCAAGGAAGGCAAGCAAAAACCAAGATGGCGTCGGAAGGTGGCAGTTTAACATGGGGCCCTGAACAACAAGAGTTCTTGAAATGCTGTGTGGAAGAGATCAAAAAGGAAATGAAGAAAGAGCTGTTGGCCCCGATACTACAGGCGATCGAAGGGCTAAAGGAGGAACAAAAGACCCAGGAGCGGGAGCTTCGGGTCGTGAAGGCAAAGGCAGCCGAGAATGAGGACGATATACAGGGCCTGGTGGTGAAGACGGAGACGCAGGAGGCACATCAGAAACGATGTGTGGAAAGGTTGGAGGCACTGGAAAACAACGCAAGGAGGAACAACCTGAGGATTCTTGGTCTTCCTGAAGGTGTGGAGGGAGCGGACGTCGGGGCATAGGTGAGCACGATGCTGCACTCGTTAATGGGAGCGGAGGCCCCGGCGGGTCCGTTGGAGGTGGAGGGAGCATACCGAGTGATGGCGCGAGGACCGAGAGCAGGAGAAATTCCCAGAGCCATAGTGGTGAGATTCCTCCGTTTTAAGGATAGAGAAATGGTCCTTAGATGGGCGAAGAAAACTCGGAGCAGTAAATGGGAGAACGCGGTGATCCGCGTTTATCAAGACTGGAGTGCGGAGGTGGCGAGAAGGAGGGCGAGCTTTAATCGGGCCAAGGCGGTGCTTCATAAAAAGAAGATAAAATTTGGAATGCTGCAACCGGTAAGACTGTGGGTCACATATCGAGGGAGGCACCACTACTTTGAGACGGCGGATGAAGCGTGGACTTTAATTGTGGAAGAAAAACTGGAATGAGCGGGTTATTAAAAAGAACGTTCGAACAAAGTGGTGGGGCGAATGTGGGGGGCAAAGAGGGGTTTTATGTACTAATCCTGCGATGTGGTAACTTTTCTCTCTCCCACAGGTGGTGATGGGGGGAGGAGGGGAGGTGGAGGCGATGGGGCGTTGGCCATTGGGGGCGGGGCCAAGGGAGAAGCGCGGGCTTGGTTCCCGCGCTATGATAATCATGGCGGGAATAGAGAAGCAGGAAGGAGGGGGCGTCGCACGGTGCGAGCCGAGGTCACGGGGGGGAAGCCGAGGTCAGCCAGAGTTTGCTGACTTCTGGGAGCAACATGGGGGGAGTAATTACGCTAGCGGGGGATCTAGCGGGGGGGGGTGGGAGGGGGGGAATTACTGGGTTGCTGCTGCTGGGGAGAGGGGGGAGCTGGTATGGGAGAGGATGGGCGGGGGGGCACCGCCTCGGGGAGATACAGCTGCGTGGGAACCGGGTGAGGAGCTGGAAAAAGGTGATGGCTAATCGACAAGGGGGGGGGGGGGGGGTGGGTAGGAAGCCCCCCAACTCGGCTGATCACGTGGAACGAGAGGGCTGAACGGGCCGATAAAGAGGGCACGGGTACTCGCACACCTTAAGAAACTTAAGGCAGATGTGGTTATGTTACAGGAAACGCACCTGAAACTGATAGACCAGGTTAGGCTACGCAAAGGATGGGTGGGGCAGGTGTTCCATTCGGGGCTAGATGCGAAAAACAGGGGGGTGGCTATATTAGTGGGGAAGCGGGTAATGTTCGAGGCAAAGACTATAGTGGCGGATAACGGGGGCAGATACGTGATGGTGAGTGGCAAACTACAGGGGGAGACGGTGGTTTTGGTAAACGTATATGCCCCGAACTGGGATGATGCCAATTTTATGCGGCGGATGCTAGGACGCATTCCGGACCTAGAGATGGGAAAGCTGATAATGGGGGGAGATTTTAATACGGTGTTGGAACCAGGGCTGGATAGGTCGAAGTCCAGGACTGGAAGGAGGCCGGCAGCAGCCAAGGTACTTAAAGATTTTATGGAGCAGATGGGAGGTGTAGACCCGTGGAGATTTAGCAGACCTAGGAGTAAGGAGTTCTCGTTTTTCTCCTATGTCCATAAAGTCTACTCGCGAATAGACTTTTTTGTGCTGGGTAGGGCATTGATCCCGAAGGTGAGGGGAACGGAGTATACGGCTATAGCCATTTCGGATCACGCTCCACACTGGGTGGACTTGGAGATAGGGGAGGAAACAGGAGGGCGCCCACCCTGGAGAATGGACATGGGACTAATGGCAGATGAGGGGGTGTGTCTAAGGGTGAGGGGGTGCATTGAAAAGTACTTGGAACTCAATGATAATGGGGAGGTCCAGGTGGGAGTGATCTGGGAGGCGTTGAAGGCGGTGGTTAGAGGGGAGCTGATATCAATAAGGGCACATAAAGGGAAGCAGGAGAGTAAGGAACGGGAGCGGTTGCTGCAAGAACTTTTGAGGGTGGACAGACAATATGCGGAAGCACCGGAGGAGGGACTGTACAGGGAAAGGCAAAGGCTACATGTAGAATTTGACTTGCTGACTACAGGCACTGCAGAGGCACAATGGAGGAAGGCACAGGGTGTACAGTACGAATATGGGGAGAAGGCGAGCAGGTTGCTGGCACACCAATTGAGGAAAAGGGGAGCAGCGAGGGAAATAGGGGGAGTGAGGGATGAGGAAGGAGAGATGGAGCGGGGAGCGGAGAGAGTGAATGGAGTGTTCAAGACATTTTATAAAAAATTATATGAAGCTCAACCCCCGGATGGGAGGGAGAGAATGATGGGCTTCTTGGATCGGCTGGAATTTCCCAAGGTGGAAGAGCAGGAAAGGGTGGGACTGGGAGCACAGATCGAGGTAGAAGAAGTGGTGAAAGGAATTAGGAGCATGCAGGCGGGAAAGGCCCCGGGACCGGATGGATTCCCAGTCGAATTCTATAGAAAATATGTGGACTTGCTCGCCCCGGTACTGACGAGGACCTTTAATGAGGCAAAGGAAAGGGGACAACTGCCCCCGACTATGTCTGAAGCAACGATATCGCTTCTCTTAAAGAAGGAAAAGGACCCGCTACAATGCGGGTCCTATAGACCTATTTCCCTCCTAAATGTAGATGCCAAGGTCCTGGCCAAGGTAATGGCAATGAGAATAGAGGAATGTGTCCCGGGGGTGGTCCACGAGGACCAAACTGGGTTTGTGAAGGGGAGACAGCTGAACACGAATATACGGAGGTTGTTAGGGGTAATGATGATGGCCCCACCAGAGGGAGAAACGGAGATAGTAGTGGCGATGGATGCCGAGAAAGCATTTGATCGAGTGGAGTGGGATTATTTGTGGGAGGTGTTGAGGAGATTTGGTTTTGGAGAGGGGTATGTTAGATGGGTGCAGCTGTTGTATAGGGCCCCAGTGGCGAGCGTGGTCACGAATGGACGGGGATCTGCATATTTTCGGCTCTATAGAGGGACAAGGCAGGGATGCCCTATGTCCCCATTATTGTTTGCACTGGCGATTGAGCCCCTGGCGATAGCGTTGAGGGGTTCCAAGAAGTGGAGGGGAGTACTTAGGGGAGGAGAAGAGCACCGGGTATCTTTGTATGCAGACGATTTGCTACTATACGTGGCGGACCCGGCGGAGGGGATGCCAGAAATAATGCGGATACTTGGGGAGTTTGGGGATTTTTCAGGGTATAAATTGAACATGGGGAAAAGTGAGTTGTTTGTGGTGCATCCAGGGGAGCAGAGTAGACAAATAGAGGACCTACCGTTGAGGAAGGTAACAAGGGACTTTCGTTACCTGGGGATCCAGATAGCTAAGAATTGGGGCACATTGCATAGGTTAAATTTAACGCGGTTGGTGGAACAGATGGAGGAGGATTTCAAGAGATGGGATATGGTATCCCTGTCAATGGCAGGGAGGGTGCAGGCGGTTAAGATGGTGGTCCTCCCGAGATTCCTCTTTGTGTTTCAGTGCCTCCCGGTGGTGATCACGAAGGCTTTTTTTAAAAGGATTGAAAAGAGCATCATGGGTTTTGTGTGGGCCGGGAAGACCTCGAGAGTGAGGAAGGGATTCTTACAGCGTAGCAGGGATAGGGGGGGGCTGGCACTACCGAGCCTAAGTGAGTATTATTGGGCCGCTAATATTTCAATGGTGAGTAAGTGGATGGGAGAGGAGGAGGGAGCGGCGTGGAAGAGATTAGAGAGGGCGTCCTGTAGGGGGACTAGCCTACAGGCTATGGTGACAGCCCCATTGCCGTTCTCACCGAGGAACTACACCACAAGCCCGGTGGTGGTGGCTACACTGAAGATTTGGGGACAGTGGAGACGGCATAGGGGAAAGACTGGAGCCTTGGGGGGGTCCCCGATAAGAAACAACCATAGGTTTGCCCCGGGGGGAATGGATGGGGGATATGGAATGTGGCAAAGAGCAGGAATAACGCAACTGAAAGATCTGTTTGTGGATGGGAAGTTCGCGAGTCTGGGAGCGCTGACCGAGAAATATGGGTTGCCCCAAGGGAATGCATTCAGGTATATGCAACTGAGGGCTTTTGCGAGGCAACAGGTGAGGGAATTCCCGCAGCTCCCGACACAAGAGGTGCAGGACAGAGTGATCTCAAAGACATGGGTGGGGGATGGTAAGGTGTCAGATATATATAGGGAAATGAGGGACGAAGGGGAGACTATGGTAGATGAACTAAAAGGGAAATGGGAAGAAGAGCTGGGGGAGGAGATCGAGGAGGGGCTGTGGGCAGATGCCCTAAGCAGGGTAAACTCGTCGTCCTCGTGTGCCAGGCTAAGCCTGATTCAGTTTATGGTATTACACAGGGCACATATGACTGGAGCACGGCTCAGTAAATTTTTTGGGGTGGAGGATAGGTGTGCGAGGTGCTCGAGAAGCCCAGCGAATCATACCCATATGTTTTGGTCATGCCCGGCACTACAGGGGTTTTGGATGGGGGTGACAAAGGTGCTTTCAAAAGTAGTGGGAGTCCGGGTCGAACCAAGCTGGGGGTTGGCTATATTTGGGGTTGCACAAGAGTCGGGAGTGCAGGAGGCGAGAGAGGCCGATGTTTTGGCCTTTGCGTCCCTAGTAGCCCGGCGCAGGATATTGCTAATGTGGAAAGAAGCCAAGCCCCCGGGGGTGGAGACCTGGATAAATGACATGGCGGGGTTTATAAAGCTAGAGCCGATTAAGTTCGTCCTAAGGGGGTCGGCTCAAGGGTTCACCAGGCGGTGGCAACCGTTCGTCGAATACCTCGCAGAAAGATAGACGGAATGGGAAAAAGAAGGCAGCAGCAGCAGCCCAGGATCGGGGGGGGGGGGGGGGGGGGGGGGGGGGGGGGGAGGAGGAACCAGAAGGACTCTCAGGGTTGTTAATATATACTGTATAGTATGTATAGGTCGTTGCTACAGATAATTATATATTGGACTGTTAAATTATATTTTTGGAGAGTGTTACTTGTGACAAGGCAGTTGCCAATTAGGGCTAGTTTTCATTTTTGTTATTTATTATTTATTCATTTTTTGTTTATAAAATAGGTCATTGTTATTTGCGTTGTTATAATATTGTGTAAAGGATGCACAATGTACTGTGTTGGTTGACCAAAAATTTTCAATAAAATATTTAATAAAAAAAAAAGTAGTGTTGTCCTACAGTTGAGATGATAAACAGAAGACACATTGTCCGTTCAGGCAGATATAAAATATCTGAAGGCCAACACTCCTCCCTCAGCCATCACCAAAAAAGATAGTCAAATTACCCGTTCTGCTGTAATAAGGAAGTTCTTGTGCTTAAATTGACTACACAACAGTGACTGGACATCAAGACAAACTCACTACCCCAATTTTTGCTGCAGCAGGATATTAAACAGCAGCTACCATTGGTTAAACCTGCCCTTGCACATGGAGGCTTTTAAATTTTGTTTTGCGTGGTTGTTGCTGAAAATACAAGCTATGTTGCAACGAGGGATAACGGCATCCAGGACCAGTCAACAAATTGTGAAATTAATATCGTAAAGAGTTTTTAAAAAATTCAATATTAACTCAGTTGCACGGAGAGAGGAGGAAAGCGGAGTGGATTATGAGAAAGAGAATAAGCTCTCGTGGATATAAAGTGCTTCCTAAAAACCCATAGATCTCTTAACACGGTTCTGGTTAATAGTTCTTCAATCATTTCCATCTAGTTTCTATCTACCCTATCCTTTCCCTTTACCATGTCAAGAACTTTGATCAAATCAACCTTAATCTTCTCAATTCCAGAGAACCCAATCGCAGCCTGTGTTACCTCGAGCGAGGACTGTAACAGAGCTGGGCGAAGAGGGCAAAGGTTTCCACGGTTTTGAGGATCCTGGAATGAATGAATTAGTTATAATGGAATAAGCCTGCATGTCAAAAAATATAAAGAGATATAAAGTTGGAAATGGATAGGACAGAAAATGACAGGCCCAGCAACCATTTGCAGACATCAGGTCGTACAATTCTAATAAACAAATTCAGAATTAACTCGACAGAGGAGGCAGTGGCGTAATGGACTAGTAATCCAGAGACCCAGGCTATATCTTGGGACCCGGGTTCAAATCCCACCAGGTGGCTGGTGAAATTTGAATTTAATTTAAAAATCTTTTAATTTAATTTTAAAAGTCGAATAATGACCACGAAACCATCGTCGATTGTCATAAAAAACCATCTGTTTCATTATTGTCTTGCAGAGAAATCTGCCATCCTTACCTGGTCTGGCCTACATGTGTCTCGCAAATGCCCTCTGAAATGGAGAGCAGTTAGATGGGCAAGGAGTGCTGGCCCAGCCAGCAATGCCCACATCCCAAAAATGATTTTTTTTAAAAAGTAACTAGATCTCAAAATGAATCTACTGCAAATGACTCAATTGAACATCCTGTTCACATTTGCCAACTCGCATCAGAATCTTCAGCTTCACGGGATTAAAGTATCTGACTTCTTTCGAAATGTCGTCATTTATTTCAACTGATGACTGATTATATAAACGCCCTTGATTCCTCAAGAACTTACATATGTCTTTCATGCCTTCAGGACATCACCAAAATACTTTAAAGCCAATGAATTGCTTTTCCAAACTATTACATAACATTTACAGAATAAGCCTCTTTCCTCACCACTCCTGCTCCACCCATCGTCATCTAATATCATCAACATAACCTTCTGTTCCTTTGTCCCTCATGTGTTCACCCACTTTTCCTTTAAATACACACTTCTCAACACAACTGCACCTTGTTGTAGCAAATTCCAGTATGTTCAATGCTCTACACACAATTACTCATAGGCAGCGAATAAATGACCAGACAATGTGTTGCACCAGTTGAGGGATAAATTACAACTCAGGAAAAATTCAAATATCTTGTTACCGAAAGGAAAGACTGGGACAGGAGAAGAGGGCGAAGATTGCCACAGGATAATTTATGTCCATTTCAGCAGTCAGCTTAACATCTGTGCCAATAGACAGCACCTATGAGCAAAGGAGTAATCATAGAAACGCAGGGCAGAAGGAGGCCATTCGAGTCTGCACCTACCCTCAGAAAGATCACCTACCGAGGCTCACTACCCCACCCTATCCCCTTAATCCCACCTAGCCTGAACAACTTTGGACACTTAGGGGCAATTTCAGCATGGCCAATCCACCTAACCTACACATCTTTATAGACTATATACCACATTATTGAATCTCTGCAGTCCATCTGGTATACACTCACAGTACTTTTAGTAATTACAGGATTTTGACACAGCTAGTGAAGGAATTGTGATATAGTCCCAAATTAGAATTGTGAGCGACTTGGAGTGGTGGCATTCCCAAGCAGCTGCTGCTGTCCTTGCCCGCTAGTTTATAACGATGATGGAAGGTGCTGTCAAAGGAGGCTTGCTGAGTTGCACAATGCATCTTGTCGATGGCCCATGGTACTGTTATTGTAGGCCAGTTGTGGGGGGAGTGAATTCTTTAAAAAGGCAATGGATAATGTTGAGCTTCTTGAGTGTTGTTGGAGTTGCATTCATTCAGGCAAGTAGAGTTTTTCATTACATTTATGACTTGTGTCTTGTAGATGGTGGACAGGCTTTGGGGAGTCAGGAGGCGAGTTGCTCACCTCAGGATACTTAGCTGCCGACCTGCTCTAATAACCACCACTATATATTATATATGGCTAATCCAGTTCAGGTTCTGGTCAATGGTAACCCCCAGGATGCCGATAAATGGCGGATTCAATTATGGTAATGCCGTTAAGTGTCACGGGGAGATGGTTTGATTCTCTCTTGCTGCAGATAGTCATTGCCTGGAACTTGTGGCATGTACCACTTATCAGTCCAATCCTGAATGTTATCCAGGTCCTGCTGCATATGGACACGTAGAGCTTCAGTATCCGAGGAGTTGCAAATGGTACTGAAATACGAGCAGTGAACACCCTACTCCTGACCTTATGATGGGTGGAAGATCATTGATGAAGCAGCTGAAAAGATTGAACTTGGGACACTACTCTGAAAAACTCCTACAGCAATGTCCTGGGACCGAGATGATTGACCTCCAATACCACAACTGGTTGTGCTGAATACCATTCCAGGTTTCCCCATTGAATCCTACTCTGTTCAATTTTGCTCATCAGGCTCCTTGATGCCACATTCAGTCAAATTCATCTTGATGTCCAATGCTGCCCCTCTCACCTCACCTCTGACATTCAGCTCTTTTGTCCATGTTTGGTCCAAGGCTGTAATGGGGGCTGGAGCGGAGTGGCCTTGGCTGAACCCAAATGAGTGTCTATAAGCAATCAGCTGAATAAATGCCATTTGAAGGCACTGGCGATGACAGAACAACAAAGAACAAAGAAATGTACAGCACAGGAACAGGCCCTTCAGCCCTCCAAGCCCGTGCCGACCATGCTGCCCGACTAAACTACAATCTTCTACACTTCCTGGGTCCGTATCCCTCTATTCCCATCCTATTCATGTATTTGTCAAGATGCCCCTTAAATGTCACTATCGTCCCTGCTTCCAGCACCTCCTCCGGTAGCGAGTTCCAGGCACCCACTACCCTCTGTGTAAAAAAACTTGCCTCGTACATCTACTCTAAACCTTGCCCCTCTCACCTTAAACCTATGCCCCCTAGTAATTGACCCCTCTATCCTGGGGAAAAGTCTGACTATCCACTCTGTCTATGCCCCTCATAATTTTGTAGACCTCTATCAGGTCGCCCCTCAACCCCCGTCGTTCCAGTGAGAACAAACCGAGTTTATTCTTTTTTTTAAAAATAATTTTTATTAAAGATTTTCATAAAATATCAATAACAAAATGAGAAAGAAAAAAGAACCCAACAGGGTCAAGTACAAAACACAATCTAAAAAAGCAACCCCCCAAACCCCTCCCCCCTGTACCTAAATAATAAATTAACATTAACACCCCGACTTAAGACAACAGGTGTATACACCCCTTCAGACCCTTCCAGTGTAAATAACATCAACAAAAATAAAGTAAACCCCCCCCACCCCCACCCCCCGAGCTGCTGCCGCCATTGACCAATGTCTATCGTTCTGTCAGAAAGTCTAAGAACGGTTGCCACCGCCTAAAGAACCCTTGTACCGACCCTCTCAAGGCGAATTTCACCATCTCCAATTTCAAACCGAGTTTATTCAACCGCTCCTCATAGCTAATGCCCGCCATACCAGGCAACATTCTGGTAAATCTCTTCTGCACCCTCTCGAAAGCCTCCACATCCGTCTGGTAGTGTGGCGACCAGAATTGAACACGATACTCCAAGTGTGGCCTAACTAAGGTTCTATACAGCTGCAACATGACATGCCAATTCTTATACTCAATGCCCCGGCCAATGAAGGCAAACATGCCGTATGCCTTCTTGACTTCCTTCTCCACCTGTGTTGCCCCTTTCAGTGACCTGTGGACCTGTACTCCTAGATCTCTTTGATTTTCAATACTCTTGAGGGTTCTACCATTCACTGTATATTCCCTACCTGCATTAGACCTTCCAAAATGCATTATCTCACATTTGTCCGGATTAAACTCCATCTGCCATCTCTCCAAACAATCTAAATCCTGCTGTATCCTATCACTGTCCTCATCGCAATTCCACTAACCTTTGTGTCGTCTGCAAACTTACGAATCAGACCAGTTACATTTTCCTCCAAATCATTTATATATACTACAAACAGCAAAGGTCCCAGCACTGATCCCTGCAGAACACCACTGGTCACAGCCCTCCAATCAGAAAAGCACCCTCCCATGGCTACTCTCTGCCTTCTATGACCTAGCCAGTTCTGTATCCACCTTGCCAGCTCACCCCTGATCCCGTGTGACTTCACCTTTTGTACGAGTCTACCATGAGGGACCTTGTCAAAGACCTTACTTAAGTCCATACAGACAACATCCACTGCCCTACCTGCATCAATCATCTTTGTGACCTCCTCGAAAAACTCTATCAAGTTAGTGAGACACGACCTCCCCTTCACAAAACCATGCTGCCTCTCACTAATACGTCCATTTGCTTCCAAATGGGAGTAGATCCTGTCTCGAAGAATTCTCTCCAGTAATTTCCCTACCACTGAAGTAAGGCTCACCGGCCTGTAGTACCTGGATTATCCTTGCTGCCCTTCTTAAACAGAGGAACAACATTGGCTATTCTCCAGTCCTCCGGGACATCACCTGAAGAGAGTGAGGATCCAAAGATTTCTGTCAAGGCCTCAGCAATTTCCTCTCCAGCGTCCTTCAGTATTCTGGGGTAGATCCCATCAGGCCCTGGGGACTTATCTACCTTAATGTTTTTAAAGACGCCCAACACCTCGTCTTTTTGGATCTCAATGTGACCCAGGCTATCTACACACCCTTCTCCAGACTCAACATCTACCAACTCCTTCTCTTTGGTGAATACTGATGCAAAGTATTCATTTAGTACCTCGCCCATTTCCTCTGGCTCCACACATAGATTCCCTTGCCTATCCTTCAGTGGGCCAACCCTTTCCCTGGCTACCCTCTTGCTTTTTATGTACGTGTAAAAAGCCTTGGGATTTTCCTTAACCCTATTTGCCAATGATTTTTCATGACCCTTTCTAGCGCTCCTGACTTCTTGCTTAAGTTCCTTCCTACTTTCCTTATATTCCACACAGGCTTCGTCTGTTCCCAGCCTTTTAGCCCTGACAAATGCCTCCTTTTTCTTTTTGACGAGGCCTACAATATCTCTCGTTATCCAAGGTTCCCGAAAATTGCCGAATTTATCCTTCTTCCTCACAGGAACATGCCGGTCCTGAATTCCTTTCAACTGACACTTGAAAGCCCCCCACATGTCAGGTGTTGATTTGCCCTCAAACATCCGCCCCCAATCTAGGTTCTTCAGTTCCCGTCTAATATTGTTATAATTAGCCTTCCCCCAATTTAGCACATTCACCCTGGGACCACTCTTATCCTTGCCCACCAGCACTTTAAAACTTACTGAATTGTGGTGACTGTTCCCGAAATGCTCCCCTACTGAAACTTGTACTACCTGGCCGGGCTCATTCCCCAATACCAGGTCCAGTACCGCCCCTTCCCTAGTTGGACTGTCTACATATTGTTTTAAGAAGCCCTCCTGGATGCTCCTTACAAACTCTGCCCCGTCTAAGCCCCTGGTACTAAGTGAGTCCCAGTCAATATTGGGGAAGTTGAAGTCTCCCATCACCACAACCCTGTTGTTTTTACTCTTTTCCAAAATCTGTCTACCTATCTGCCCGCTGGCTGTTGGGAGGCCTGTAGTAAACCCCCAACATTGTGACTGCTACCCTTCTTATTCCTGATCTCTACCCATATAGCCTCACTGCCCTCTGAGGCGTCCTCCCGTAGTACAGCTGTGATATCCTCCCTAATCAGTAGCGCAACTCCGCCGCCCCTTTTACATCCCCCTCTATCCCGCCTGAAACATCTAAATCCTGGAACGTTTAGCTGCCAATCCTGCCCTTCCCTCAACCAGGTCTCAGTAATGGCAACAACATCATAGTTTCAAGTACTAATCCAAGCTCTACGTTCATCTGCCTTACCCATAATACTTCTTGCATTAAAACTTATGCAGTTCAGGCCACTGGACCCGCTGTGTTCAGCAACTTCTCCCTGTCTGCTCTGCCTCAGAGCCACACTGTCCCTATTCCCTAGTTCTCCCTCAGTGTTTTCACCTTCTGACCTATTGCTACCGCGCCCACCCCCCTGCCATACTAGCTTAAACCCTCCCGTGTGACACTAGTGAACCTCGCGGCCAGGATATTTATGCCTCTCCAGTTTAGATGCCGTCCTTCTTATATAGGTCACACCTGCCCCGGAAGAGCTCCCCGTGGTCCAGATAACGGAAACCCTCCCTCCTACACCAGCTGTTTAGCCACGTGTTTAGCTGCTCTATCTTCCTATTTCTAGCCTCACTGGCACGTGGCACAGGGAGTAATCCCAAGGTTACAACCCAAGAGGTCCTGACTTTTAACTTTCTGCCTAGCTCCCTGAACTCCTGCTGCAGGACCTCGTGCTCCTTCCTGCCTATGTCGTTACTACCAATATGTACAACGACCTCTGCCTGTTTGCCCTCCCCCTTCAGGATGCCCTCTACCCGTTCAGAGACATCCTGGACCCTGGCACCAGGGAGGCAACATACCATCCTGGAGTCTCTTTCACGTCCACAGAAGCGCCTATCTGTGCCCCTGACTATAGAGTCCCCTATTACTATTGCTCTTCTGTGCTTTGACCCTCTCTTCTGAACATCAGAGCCAGCCGTGGTGCCACTGCTCTGGCTGCTGCTGTTTTCCCCTGATAGGCTATCCCCCCCGACAGTATCCAAAGGGGTATACATGTTCGAAGGGGGGACAACCACAGGGGATTCCTGCACTGACTGGCTGCCCCTTCTGGTGGTCACCCATTTCCCTGCTGCACCTTGGGTGTGACCACATTTATATAACTGCTATCTATGACGCTTTCCGCCACCAGCATGCTCCTAAGTGCATCCAATTGCCGCTCCAACTGAACCATGCGGTCTGTGAGGAGCTCCAGTTGGGTGCACTTTCTGCAGATGAAGCCATCCGGGACACTGGAAGCATCCTGGACCTGCCACATCTCACAGTCCGAGCACTGCACCCCTCTAACTGACATTGCGTCAATTAATTAGTAAATTAAAGTTAAAAGTTTTTTTAAATTTTACAAAGTTACTGTTAACTATCTGTTTCCTAGCACTAGATTTCTACTATAAATGTGAAAGCTAAATATAGTACTCTCCGATCTCTGGCTTAGATACCCCTCTAAATTATAATTCAGTAATTATGTTTAATTAGTTGCCAATGCTTAATTTTTAAATTTAGTGTAGATTTCCAACCAGCCGCTCAGGTCACAGCTTTTCTGTGATGTCACTTCAGTTCCCCCCACCCACCCACACACACAATTTGAAAAGGTAATAAAAGTAAAAATGAGTAAAAATCACTTACTTACCTTCTGAGGGTCTTAGATGTTCTCAGGTTCTCTCCCTGACAGAGACTGGTCCTCCTCCTCCGAACGGCTCCCGAAGCTAGGCCGCGATCTTTTTAAATCTCCGCTCCGACTCGCAGCTCCCGCGCTTTTTAAATCTCCGCTCCGACTCGCAGCTCCCGTGCTTTTTAAATCTCCGCTCCGACTCGCAGCTCCTGCGCTTTTTAAATCTCCGCTCCGACTCGCAGCTCCTGCGCTTTTTAAATCTCCGCTCCGACTCGCAGCTCCCGCGCTTTTTAAATCTCATTTTTAATTTTGCTGGGTGGTCATTGGCCAGATTGAATTCGTTCTACTTTTCGTGGCCAGGGCATACCTGGGATGTCGTGGTTCTACTTGAACAGTTTGGCAATGGGCACTACTGGTTCTGCAGCACAAGTCTCCAGTAGTACAGTCGAAATGTTGTCAGTGCCCACAGCCTTTGCTATATCTAGAGTAGTTTCTTGATATCACGTGAGTCAATCAAATTGACTGAAGACTGGCATCTGTGATGGTGGCGACATCAAAAGGGAGCCAAGGTGGATCATCCGCTCAGCCTGAAGATGGTTGCAAATGCTTCAATCTTGTCCTTTGCACAGAGTTGTTGGGCTCCACCATCATCGGGATGCAGACATTTTTGAAGCCTCAAGTTAATTGTTTATCGCCCACCACCATTCATGACTCAATGTTGCAGGACTGTTTTGATATCATCCACTGGTTGAGGGATCACTTAACTCGGTCTAGCTATTTAGTGTGCATATAGAACTGTGTTGCAGCTTCACCAGATTGGCATCCCATTCTGGGGCGCAGATATGCTGCTCACCCTGTGCTTCACTTTACCTGTGAGAGTTGTTTGTTTGGTTTCTGTTAAATTGTTAAACTATCTATTTTGTTGGGAGTTTTTAAAGCAGGTGGCAAGTATGAAAGTGGACTTTACATTTCCACGTATTACCTTTTTGACCGTGTAATATGTGGAAATTTCGCAACTTTAACTAGAGATTATGGAGTCAGTGAATACCACTCTAACCCTCTGATTATTATCACATTCTCTGGAGTTCCTGCTCTCCATACGAGACAAGGTACACATTTCTGAGAATATTCAGGCAGGGCAATATCGTTTTCGTAGGAAATGAAACAGCGAAAGGAAAACTAAGATTAAGAGGCGAAGCGTGAGGGTGAGCAGTCAGGAACAGACTGCGGAGGCAGGGGAAACGACACCCACTCCCAATGATTATCAATATGCGGTCATTAAATAACAAATTGGACAAAGTTGCAGCAAGAGTTAAATTTGAAGAGGATTTTAAATGGAACAACCGAGACATGGTTCATAACGACATGTTACAGCTTGATAGAACCTTAGTTAGGCAATACTTGGGAGAATAGTGTTCAATTCTGGTCGCCACACTACCAGAAGGATGTGGAGGCTTTAGAGCGGGTGAAGAGATTTACCAGAATGTTGCCTGGTATGGAGGGCATTAGCTATGAGGAGCGGTTGAATAAACTCGGTTTGTTCTCACTGGAACGACGGAGGTTGAGGGGCGACCTGATAGAGGTCTACAAAATTATGAGGGGCATAGACAGAGTGGATAGTCAGAGGCTTTTCCCCAGGGTAGAGGGGTCAATTACAAGGGGGCATAGGTTTAAGGTGCGAGGGGCAAGGTTTAGAACAGATGTACGAGGCAAGTCTTTTACATAGAGGGTAGTGGATACGGACCCAGGAAGTGTAGAAGATTGTAGTTTAGTCGGACAGCATGGTCGGCACGGGCTTGGAAGGCCGAAGGGCCTGTTCCTGTGCTGTACTTTTCTTTGTTCTTTGTCAGTAATGTTGACATTGAAGGGTACACTGTTATTAGAGCAGACCGAGATAAAGCAACGTCACAGAAATTAGTTGGGGGTGGGCTGTGTATTTGGATTGATGATGCCGACACAATTTCAGGTGCATGAACAAGTGTTCACTCCCGGAGACTGTAAGATCCTCACCTTATCATTCGGCCCGTTTATTTATCACGCAAATTTGGTTAAATTACTGTTGTGTGTGTCTGGACTGAACAATAAAAAAGCTGTTGAAAGGATTGTAAATAGTTTTAACGGTGCGCTTTCACGATCGGCTGACCAGCCAGTGCTTGTACTTGGGGGTTTGAATATACTTTCCCTCTTGCCGCACCTTCCCATCTCTGCAGCAGTATGTCACCTATTCCATCCACTCCGCAGCAGTATGTCACCTAGTCCACCCACTCCGCAGCAGTGTCACCTATTCCACCCACTCCGCAGCAGTATGTCACCTAGTCCATCCACTCCCCAGCAGTATGTCACCTATTCCATCTATTCGACTCGCATTCTAGATCAATGCTATGGCAATATAGTGGGCACATACAAAGCAGTGTGAAGGCCACCTCTTGGGAAATCGGATCATAACGTTACCAGTCTCTTACCAACATGCAGACAGCATATGAAACGCAAAAGACCTGTCCAAAGATAGTTCAGGTGTAGACAAAGGAAAGTAGGGAGGAGCTTCTGGTCTGTTTTGATGCTGCTTGCTGGCAGGTGTTTTTTGATTGGTGTGGTGATCCACATGAGTTGACAAGACACTTTAACATCATATTTACAGTTTTGTGAGGACACAGTTATTGATACCAAAACAGTTATACCCAAACAATAAACCTTGGCTGTCAAGGGATTTTTTAAATGTGCCCGAATTAGAAGCTGGAATTTCTTTTTTTTTTTAAATATAATTTAGAGTACCCAATTCATTTTTCCAATTACAGGGCAATTTGGCGTGGCCAATCCACCTAACCTGCACATCTTTGGGGTGTGGGGGTGAAACCCACGCAGACACGGGGAGAATGTGCAAACTCCACAGGGACAGTGACCCAGAGCCGGGATCGAACCTGGGTCCTCAGCGCCGCAGTCCCAATGCTAACCACTGCACCACATGTCTCCCCCAGCTGGCATTTCTTAAAGGAGAAATTGATCTCGTCAAGGAAAAAAACAAAAGGAATTCAAATCCAAAATGAGGGAAGTTAATATTGATTTAAAAAATAAAGTATAACATGGGTTTTGCACAGTCATGACTATCCAACTCATCTCGTCTGTTTCAGATTATCTCGATTCCCTACAGTTTGCTTGTGGAGCACATAGGGAAACTGAGGATGCTACCCATTCTCTCGTTAACTCGATAACTAATCACCGCCAACAGCCAACATCTTTTGTGCGTGTCTTATTTATTGATTTCAGTTCAGCATTCAACAGTGCAAATTCACATCCTGTTACAAAGGTTGATCACTTTGAACCCAAATGGAGGCCTAATTCATTGAATCAGGGATTCTCTTACTGATCGCGCTCGGCATGTTTTTGTGAATGGCTTTTTATCTGATGCAGGTGCTCCTCAGGGTTGTGTCCAGTCACCTCTTTTATTTTCCATATACACCAAAGACATGAGAATCATAGAATTTACAGTGCAGGAAGCCATTCGGCCCATCGAGTCTGCACCGGCTCTTGGAAAGAGCACCCTACCCAAGCACACACCTCCACCCTATCCCCATAACCCAGTAACCCCACCCAACACGAAGGGCAATTTTGGACACAAAGGGCAATTTAACATGGCCAATCCACCTAACCCGCACATCTTTGGACTGTGGGAGGAAACCGGAGCACCCGGAGGAAACCCACGCACACACGGGAAGAATGTGCAGACTCCACACAGACAGTGACCCAAGCTGGGAATCGAACCTGGGACCCTGGAGCTGTGAAGCAATTGTGCTAACCACAATGCAACCGTGCTGCCCTGAAACTAATACTTAGTATGTAAATGAAGTGGCTTTGGTGAGATTATTTTTAGAAAATAACATGAAGGGAATTACTTTGAACGCATTGCCAACCTTCAGAAATGGTGTCAACTGAGCGATCAATGTAGACAGGTCTAAACAGCAACTTATAGATAGCAATAGGCTGAATATGTGTGAACTTCTGCATCTTAATGCTCAACTGGCAAAGGTTGTAGTGTTTCAAGTATCTGGAAAAATATATAGACCAGAAGCTAAGCTTCACAGAGAATACCAACTGTATCCTTAAAAAGGCTAGTCAAGGGCAGCATGGTGGCGCGGTGGTTAGCATTGCTGCCTCATGGCGCCGAGGTCCCAGGTTCGATCCCAGCTCTGGGTCACTGTCCGTGTGGAGTTTGCACATTCTTCCAGTGTTTGCGTGGGTTTCACCCCCACAACCCAAACGACAATATAATAATAATCTTTGTCACAAGTGGTTTTACATTAACACCGCAACTTAGTTACTGTGAAAAGCCCTTAGTCGTAACATTCCGGCGCCTGTTCAGGTACACAGAGGGAGAATTCAGAATATCGAAATTACCTCACGGCACGTCTTTCGGGACTTGTGGGAGGAAACACACGCAGACACGGGGAGAACGTGCAGACTCCGCACAGACAGTGACCCAAGCCTGGAATCGAACCTGGGACCCTGGAGCTGTGAAGCAATAGTGCTAGCCAGCTGCTGTGCAGGGCAGATGGATTGGCCACGCTAAATTGCCCTTAATTGGAAAAAAATGAATTGGGTACAGCTAATAAATTTTTTAAAAGGCTAGTTTTTATTAGAAAACTGAAAGGGTATGGTGTGTCAAAATATTTTAGAGAAGGTTCCAGAAGTCTGGGAGAGAGCATTTTCTTTTTTTAATTTTTAGAGTACCCAATTCATTTTTTCCAATTAAGGGGCAATTTAGAGTGGCCATCCACCTAGCCTGCACATCTTTGGGTTGTGGGGGCGAAACCCACGCTAACACGGGGAGAATGTGCAAACTCCACACGGATAGTGACCCAGTGCCAGGATCGAACCTGGGACCTCGGCGCCGTGCGGCAGCAGGGCTAACCCACTGCGCCACCGTGCTGCCCTGGTAGAGAGCATTTTAACATTCAACATGACAGTCTGGTATGGCAACCAGAGTGTGAAATGCAAATGTAAGCTGGCGCGAATGGTCAACACGGCAGGTAAAATCATCGGTAGACAGTAGACACAGCTCAATAATTTATTTAACAACACAGTTAAGGGGGAAGCTCAGGCCATCCTCGGTGATCCTTCTCGCTCTTCAATCTGAAAGGCTCCCTTCAGGCTGGTGCTTTAGAATGCCTCTTGCTGAGAAAAATCTATTCAAGAGGTCTTATGTTCCCAGTGGCACAAGCTTACTTACAATAACAATGTAAATTTAAGTTGCTGTTTTTATTTATTTTAACTGCAGAAAACGGTTTAATGGCAGAGTGCAATGTGCTATGTTTGTATGTTATGGATATATGTTATATAGGCATTAATGTAGGTGTACCAGAAATATTTACTGTTTTTAAGTAATGACTGTACAAGTAAATGTTATACTGGGGGTGAAGCCAAAGACAAATTTCCACTTTGGCACGGTCAATAAAGTTCTATTCTGTTCCTCAGTATGCCTTGATCTACTCCTGGCATCTCTCCTGGAATCTTCATTGAGCCCGAGTTGATCCCTTAGCTTGATGCCAGACCATGTTATTACAGATCATGGTTGGACACAATTCTGCTGCTGGTAATCATAGAACATTACAGCGCAGTACAGGGCCTTCGGCCCTCAATGTTGCGCCAACCTGTGAAACCACTCTAAAGCCCATCTACACTATTCCCTTATCGTCCATATGTCTATCCAATGACCATTTGAATGCCCTTAGTGTTGGCAAGTCCACTACTGTTGCAGGCAGGGCATTCCACACCCTTACTACTCTCCGAGTAAAGAACCTACCTCTGACATCTGTCCTATATCTATCTCCCCTCAATTTAAAGCTATGCCCCCTCGTGCTAGACATCACCATCCGAGGAAAAAGGCTCTCACTGTCCACCCTATCCAATCCTCTGATCATCTTGTATGCCTCAATTAAGTCACCTCTTAACCTTCTTCTCTCTAACGAAAACAGCCTCAAGTCCCTCAGCCTTTCCTCAGAAGATCTTCCCTCCATACCAGGCAACATTCTGGTAAATCCCCTCTGCACCCTTTCCAATGCTTCCACATCCTTCCTATAATGCGGCGACCACAATTGCATGCAATACTCCAAATGGGCCGCACCAGAGTTTTGTACAGCTGCAACATGACCTCATGGCTCCAAAACTCAATCCCTCTACCAATAAAAGCTAACACACCGTACGTCTTCTTAACAACCCTCTCAACCTGGGTGGCAACTTTCAGGGATCTATGTACATGGACACCGAGATCTCTCTGCTCATCCACACTGCCAAGAATCTTACCATTAGCCCAGTACTCTGTCTTCCTGTTATTCCTTCCAAAATGAATCACCTCACACTTTTCTGCATTAAACTCCATTTGCCACCTCTCAGCCCAGTGCTGCAGCTTATCTATGTCCCTCTGTAACTTGTAACATCCTTCCGCACTGTCCACAACTCCACCAACATTAGTGTCATCTGCAAATTTACTCACCCATCCTTCTACGCCCTCCTCCAGGTCATTTATAAAAATAACAAACAGCAGTGGCCCCAAAACAGATTCTTGTGGTACACCACTAGTAACTGGACTCCAGTCTGAACATTTCCCATCAACCACCACCCTTTGTCTTCTTCCAGCTAGCCAATTTCTGATCCAAACTGCTAAATCACCCTGAATCCCATGCCTCCGTATTTTCTGCAGTAGCCTACCATGGGGAACCTTATCAAACGCATTACTGAAATCCATATACACCACATCAACTGCTTTACCCTCATCCACCTGTTTGGTCACCTTCTCAAAGAACTCAATAAGGTTTGTGAGGCACGACCTACCCTTCACAAAACCGTGTTGACCATCTCTAATCAAATTATTCCTTTCAGATGATTATACATCCTATCTCTTGTAAACCTTTCCAAGATTTTGTCCACAACAGAAGTAAGGCTCACTGGTCTATAGTTACCGGGGGTTGTTTCTACTCTCCTTCTTGAACAAGGGGACAACATTTGCTATCGTACAGTCTTCTGGCACTATTCCTGTAGACAATGATGATTTAAAGATCAAAGCCAAAGGCTCAGCAATCTCCTCCCGAGCTTCCCAGAGAATCCTAGGATAAATCCCATCCGGCCCAGGGGACTCACAATTTCCAGAATTGCTCACACCTCCTCCTTATGAACCTCAAGCCCTTCTAGTCTAGTAGCCTGAATCTCAGTATTCTCCTCGACAACATCGTATTTTTCCAGTGTGAATACTGACGAAAAATATTCATTTAGCACCTCTCCTATATCCTCGGACTCCACGCACAACTTCCCACGACTGTCCTTGACTGGCCCTACTCTTACCCTAGTCGTTCGTTTATTCCTGTCATATCTATAGAAAGCTTTAGGGTTATCCTTGATCCTACCTGCCAAAGACTTCTCATGTCCCCTCCTTGCTCTTCTTAGCTCTCTCTTTAGGTCCTTCCTAGCTAACTTGTAACTCTCGAATGCCCTAACTGAACCTTCATGTCTCATCTTTACATAAGCCTCCTTCTTCCTCTTGACAAGTGTTTCGACTGCTTTAGGAAACCACGGTTCCCTTGCTCGACCACTTCCTCCCTGCCTGACAGGTACATACTTATCAAGGACACGCAGTAGCTGTTCCTTGAACAAGCTCCACATTTCCATTGTGTCCATCCCCTGCAGTTTTCCTCTTCATCCGATGCATCCCAAGTCTTGCCTCATCGCATCATAATTACCTTTCCCCCAGATATAATTCTTGCCCTGCGGTATATACCTATCCCTTTCCATTACTAAAGTAAACTTAATCGAATTGTGGTCACTATCACCAAAGTGCTCACCTACCTCCAAATCTAACACCTGTCCTGGTTCATTACCCAGTATCAAATCCAATATGGCCTCGCCTCTCGTTGGCCCATCTCACATACTGTGTCAGGAAACCCTCCTGCACACATTGGACAAAAACGGACCCATCTAAAGTATTCTAACTATAGCGTTTCCAGTCAATATTTGGAAAGTTAAAGTCCATCATAACAACTACCCTGTTGCTTTCGCTCCTATCCAGAATCATCTTTGCAATCCTTTCCTCTACATCTCTAGAACTTTTCAGAGGCCGAGAGAGAACCCCTAACAGGGTGACCTCTCCTTTCCTGTTTGTAACCTCAGCCCATACTACCTCAGTAGACGAGTCCTCATCAAACGTCCTTTCTGCCAACGTAATAGTGTCCTTGACTAACAATGCCACCCCTCCCCTCTTTTACCACCTTCCCCCATTCCTGTCCCTTCTCTATCCATGTCTCCAAAATGGCCACAACATCAAAGTCCCAGGTACCAACCCATCTGCAACACCTCTTGGATGCTCTTGTTTTGAACTGCTAGATCGGTTCGGAGTCTGTCCCGTTTAGCATGGTGGCCGCGCCATACAACAAGTCGGCATTCTCAGGCGTGAAGTTGAGAATTCACCTCCACAAGGAATGTGCGGTGGTCACTCCTACAATACTGTCATGAACGACGCATCTTTCATAGGTAGACTGGTGAGAACCAGGTCGAGTCTGTTTTTCCTCCTTGTTGGTTCCCTTATCACTTGCTGCAGGCCCAGTATGGTAGACAGTCCTTAAGGAATCAGCCATCAGTTAGTAGTGGGGTGACTGAGCCATTATTGATAATGGACATTGACATTCCCTGTCCAGAGTGCATCCGTGCTCTTGTTACCCTCAGTGCCTCGTCCAAGTGGTGTTCAACATAGAGGAGTATGGATTCATCAGCCGAGGGAAGGCGGTAGGAAGTAACTAACAGATGGTTTCCTTGCCCCTGTTTGACCTAATGCCATGGGACTTCATGGCATCCACAATCAAAACGCTGAGGGCAAAGGTTGAGGAGCAGGAGAATACCTCGAGAAGACAGAACCTGCGAATAGTGGGCCTGCCTGAAGGAGTGGAAGGTGTGAGTGCCACGAGGTCCGTCTCGAGGATGCTGGCGGGACTGGTGGCAGAAGGGGTGCTAGATAATGCACCTGAAGTGGACAAAGCGTATAGGTCTCTGAGGTAAAAGCCTAGAGCTGGGGAGCCGCCGTGGGCGGTGATCGTGAGACTCCATAAATTTGTGGAGAAAGAGAAAATTCTACGGTGGGCCAGGGAGAAGCGTAGCTGCGACTGGGAGGGAAATGTCAGGATTTATCAGGACATCGGAGCCGAGTCGGCAAAACGACAGGCAGGTTTCAACAAGGCCAAGGCGGTGCTGTACCGGCAGCAGATCAGGTTTGGGGTGCTCTACCCTGCGAAATTATGGGTGACGTTCGGAGGCCGGGTGTATTATTTTGAGACCCCAGAAGCGGTCGAAGACTTCATTAAGGAGCATAAACTGGGGGAGAACTGAGTGGACAATGCTTGGGAACGGGGGTGCTGGCACTATGTAATGGTCAGGAGCATTTTTGAAGTGGGTGGGGGAGTGGGTGATGGGGAGGGAGGGGTGAAAAAGGAGAAAAATCTGTACAAACTGTGTAGTTGATTGTTGGGAAGAATGTTTCCCGGGGTGTTTATTTACTGTAACCTACTTTGATACAAGTTTGAATAAAATGCGTTTTTTTTTTAATTAGGCCCCCAGTCATCCCAATCGCACTGTTTCCCTATGTACAAGATATTAAAATATACCAGGGGTTCATTTGAGGTTACCCTCTTGTTGTTGTTGTGGTCACCCACCTGGGTTCTCCCCACTTCAGTGTCCTTTGGTCCCCGTGTCCTGCTTCCCCTGTGCTCTGGGTGGTGTTTCCCCCATCCTTTCTCTGGTTACCCCACCCTGCATCACTTCACCTTTCGTCTGTTTCGGTTCTTCCCCCCACCCCCCCCCCCACCCTTATTGGTTGCTGGTCACCATAAGTTGGTAAATTGCTTCCATGTATTGCAGAAGTCCTCCCCCGATCCTCTGATGTTGAATTCAATCTTTTCCAATTTGAGGAATTTTGCTCAGTCGGACAGCCAGTCTGCGGCCTTGAGTGGCACTGCTGATCTCCAGCCGAGCAGGAGTCTCCGGCGGGCGATCAGGCATCTGCTACTCTCCCCGTAAAGAGTTCCGGTTGTTTTGATACCCTGAAAATCGCCACTACTGGGCATGGCTCCACCCTCACCCTCACCACCTTGGGCATGGTCTTGAAAAAGGCAGTCCAGAACCTGACCAAGTCAGGGACATGGTTGGCCAGGCCTCCCTGGCATGGTTCACATTTGTCCTCCCACTTCCAGAAAGAACCCGTTCATGCGTGTTCTGGTCAAGTGTGCCCTGTGCACTACCTTTAGCTGCATTAGGCTCAGCCTGTGCATGAGGAGGTGAAGTTCACTCTATGCGGAACTTCGCTCCAGAGTCCTCCCCCGATCTCCATGCCTCGTTCTTCCTCCCACTTTTCCCTCGTCTTGTCCAGTGGTGACCGTATCTCCTCCAGTACATGTCGGCGCAGTTACCGTCCCCTAATCGCCCTCGGATAGCGATCTGTCCAGGAGGGAGAGTCCCTGGAGCTGGGGGAACAATGCTGTCTCCTTGCGGAGGAAGTTAGTCAGTTGTATATATCGCGACTTGTTTCCTTTTGGGATCTATAGCTTGTCCGTCAGTTCCCCCAGGGTTGCTGTCCTGTCTATGCATAGGTCCCCGACCGCAATGCCCCCTCGTCCTGTCTCCGCCACTTAAATGAGGCGTCCAATGTCGCTGGGGTGAATTTATGGTTTTTGCAGATGGGGGCCATGGCGGACATTGCTACTAGTTTGTCGTGGTACCCGAGTTGGTTCCACACTTTAAGCGTGGCAGCGATCACCGGGTTTTTTTCAGTACCTGGCTGGGAGGAATGGGAGTGGGGCCGTTGCCAGTGCCCAGAGGGACGTCCCCATATAGGAGCAAGATCGGGAGGGATCTGAAGAGGAATCTGGGCAGCACGTTCATCTCCATCGTCTGCACTCTCCCCGCCAGGGGTCCAAACTCCCTTGGGAGATCCATTATTCGTCCCATGCCGGCCAGGGGGTTCGAAACATAGAGAAGGTCATCTGCACAGAGCGAGACTCTGTGCTCTCCGTCTCCCCTCTGGTTGCCCCTCCACCCCATCGCTGATCTGAGAGCAATGGCCAGTGGCTTAATTGCCATTCCCCTGCCTCTATACTTGCTTCTACCTCTTGCATCCCGAATAAAAAGTCATCAACCCGAACAGGGTTTTTTTCTCTTTCTCCGCAGATGCTGTTTTCTGAGTATTTGCAATATGTTGGTGTTTTTATTCCAGGTTTCCAGCATTTTTGTTGTTGTTCTCACACATGGAATGCGGCAACTGTCAAAATGTTCCAAGTCGGTATTTAAATATTTCTTAGAAATTGTGAGGGAAGCGTTACAGTTGGACACACTTACTCCACACAGATCCAATTCAGTCAATAAAGTTTTTGCACGTAATATATCAGGATTGGCAGATTGAAAAATAAGTCCACAATCATAACGGACGACTGGTGTATCGGAGTAACCAGCCAATGTAAAATAGAAACAGATCAGTCACATTTATGTAGCACATATCAATTTCCATGCCCTGGAACGGGAGATTCTAGCTTAGACTTGTTCATCATTACATAGACATTCCCTGTCTCAACAAGCTAACTTGGAAAGACATGGTTCTGTGGTATGGCAATTCCCCACAAATGGGAAACAAAAAATAAGAGGGCAATTGGCCACGGCTCAAGAAAATATCAAAGTGGATACAATTACGTTAGACAACGAAACACATGCATATATATTTTAATTTGGGTTTCATGTCATAAGGATATTCCTCAAATATAGACTCTCAATAAATTGACTATTATATTTCACCATTGACAATGAGGAATCTGCTTATGTCAAAAGTTTGTTGCCGAAGTATTAAAAACTTTATAAAAGTAAATAAAATAAAATTTAAATGTGCAAAATTCTGAAGGGGCTTGACAGAGGAGACGTCGAGAGGCTGGATTATCTACAACCCGGGTTGGTTGGTGTGGAGGGGGGAGATGAGAGGGTGGAGGTGCACAGACTCGGAATACGGAGTGGAGGCAATCATTTAGGATTGAGAGGAGATTACATCAATTCAGAGAGCTGTGAATTGTTTGGAATTCTCTACTCAAGGGATATGTGAGTATATTCCTGGTTGAGATGGACAAATATTTGATCTTACTGGGAATCAAGGGATTATGGGGTGCAGTCAGGAAAGTGGAACTGAGGCAGAAGAGCAGTACTGAATGGAGAAGCGGTTCCTAGCCTGCATGTTTATTGTGCAGCATTTATGCAAACGTGAATTTGAAAAAGAAAACAGGGAAGGGTTGAAATACTTCAATTAAACTTTTGCGATCAAGGAAAAGCTGTTTGGTGTCACTGTAATGATGAGGCAACCACTTTTCTCTATTTTCGGCATAAATGACATAGAAATCGCAATGTACAATCCTGAAAATATTGATAGAAAACCACAGGTTCCAGAATTACCACAGTCCTGTAAATGGTACCATAATTTGGTCCTGTCAGATATGAAATGATCTCAAACTGGAAGGAATAAATATAAACGGATCGTAAATAACAATCCGAATTAATTTTGTCCTGTGCTGCCCCTCAGCTTCAAGGGAGACTCAACATGACCGGGAATGTATCCACAGGGCGACGAGGTTTTGTGGCACAGGCAGCATCATCTCTGGTTGTGAGCCAGAAGCTCCGGGTTCAAGTCCCACTCAAGGATTTGAATGGCTGAGGAAGGTGCATTTATAATGTGGCCAAACAGGTTGAACCTTTAAATCTTTCCAACATGTAACGGAACTAGTCACCATTGTATTGGGAAGAAAATTGGAGCCGCTCCCACTACTATACATAGCTCGTTCTACAACATGCATGAAGAAGTATATTCTCCTACAGCAAAGCTGACTCCTTTGGGAGCTGGTTTGCTCAGTTGGCTGGACAGCTGGTGAGGATGAGATTCTCACCAACAGCAGGAGGTTCGATCTCTGTCCAGGCTGGGGCAGATTCACGACCAGCCCCTTTTTAGTGTCGCACCCCTAGAGGAGATCATGGCACTGTGGGTTGAACCTGCCTTCGGGCAGAGAACTGAAGAAGATGATGATCTACAAGGCAGCAACAGTTTTTTTAAAACTGACCGAATAAGTTATAATCCACATTGCCTACAATAACTTCATTATATACTACATTAAATTTTATCAGCCTTTTTACCAGACCATTGAGATTTTGGCCAATTTTTAATGCAAAATCTGAAGCCTAACAAAAATAGATATATATTTTGAGATGAAAGCACATTATTGCGGATGCTGGAATCTGAAACAAAAAACGAAAATGTTGGGAGAATCTCAGGTCTGACAGCATCTGCGGAGAGAGAACCGAGCTAACCTCGAGTCTGGGTGACTCTGTCAAAACTGGTGAGAACTGGAAGAGGAAGATGGACAGGGCAAAACAGACAAACGGAAATCCTGTCGGAGAGAAGAGCAGCACCCTTTTTTTACTTCCTCCCCATCCCAAACCATGCTTAGATAGGGTGGACGTAGGGAAGTTGTTTCCATTAGCAGGGGAGACTAGGACCCGGAGGCACAGCCTTAGAATAAAAGGGAGTCACTTTAGAACAGAGATGAGGAGAAATTTCTTCAGCCAGAGAGTGGTGGGTCTGTGGAATTCATTGCCACAGAGGGCGGTGGAGGCCGGGACGTTGAGTGTCTTTAAGACAGAAGTTGATAAATTCTTGATTTCTCGAGGAATTAAGGGCTATGGAGAGAGAGCGGGTAAATGGAGTTGCAATCAGCCATGATTGAATGGTGGAGTGGACTCGATGGGCCGAATGGCCTTACTTCCGCTCCTATGTCTTATGGTCTTACGCGTGACAGAACTAAAGCATTCTGATATTATCAACCACTTAAAAATTAAAACATAACTTTGGCAACACCCCTGATCACAACGGCCCAAATTTTGTGGTAGTGACGATGGTGAAATTATTAAGCATTCACCAGAGACACTCCTCCAAAAACTGACAGCAACATCCAGAGTCCACATGTTCCCAGTTAAACGTGAAAATCCAGCAATTGCTGTCACTGATTCTTTGTTGAAGACCCGGGTTTGATCCCCGTCCTGGGTCACTGTCCGTGTGGAGTCTGTGTGGGTCTCACCCCCATAATAATAATAATAATAGCTTGTCACATTTAACCCAAACATGTGCAGGATAGGTGGATTGGCCACGCTAAATTGCTCCTTAATTAGAATTTTTTTTTAAAAAGATTTAAAAAGAGACTCTTTTAAAATTCATTCTCAGGGTGTGGTTGTTGCTGGCAAATCTTGATTTTGCACCCACACCTCAACAACAGCGTGAAAGGATTGCTCGGGCACCTCAGGGGGCTGTGAAGATTCAAATGTGTTGTTGTGGCACCAGAGATGCACGTGGGCCAAACTGAACAAGAATGACAGGTTTCCTTCCCCAAAGTATATTAGTGAACGATTTAGGTTTTTATGGCCATTGCGATCTCTCTCGTCGATAGCACCCCTTTCTCAGGCTGTTTCCTCCAAAACTGAATTCAAATTTGCCAACTCTCATGATGGGATTTGAACCCTCCATTCTCCAGATTACTTGTCCAATAACATAACCAGTAAACAGCTGAGCCTGTTACCGCAGCATTCAATTTTAACAATATAAGTGTCCACTTGTACCAAATGCAAACATATACCATTATTTACAGTGTTCATAAACTAGTTTAATCTGATTTTCCAGTTCTGAGCATCCTAATGGTAATTGATGTAATTTGAACACAGGTCCAGAATAAGCACTCAAAAAACAAAATATATAAATTTTTAAAACATTTCAAAAGCAAAAAGTGAGCAAACAGAAATAGACTGGGGATTAGATATGTGGTATTATACTGAAAGGGGGAACTCTTTCATAGCGCTGGGACAGGCATGAGGGACTGAATGGCTTCATTCTATGCTGTAGGATTGTAATTTTTTTTTTTTTTTTTTTTAAATGTAATTACCCAATTCCTTTTTTCCCCCCCAACTCAGGGGCAATTTAGCGTGGTCAGTCCATCTACCCTGCACATCTTTGGGTTGTGAGTGAGACCCACACAGACACGGGGAGGATGTGCAAACTCCACATGGACAGTGACCCAGGACTAGGAGCAAACCTGGGCCCTCAGTGGCGTGAGGCAGCAGTGCTAGCCACCGTGCCACCCCGCCCCCATAGGATTGTAATCTTACGCAAGGTTACCACTTGAGACATGGTGAGGGCACAAAGTAGTTCTGCCAGCTTTCCCATTGCTGGCTGTCTTCTAGTCACCTACTACAAAGGATGAGTGTGTGGGCGTCCCAAAAAGGCAGGAATCAACTTGAACAATGGGCGATCAAATACCCTGCCAACACAGACTTAGTCCATACATGAATAAGTGAGAGTTGGGCTGCTGCCCATCCAAGAAATTAGTGAAGGGAAGAAAAATTACTAAAAGATGGAAAGTGGACTGGAATAACTTTTCTCAAATTAAAAATAAAATCAGTCCCTGTAACATGTTGCGTTAAAGCTCTGCTACTTTTTTTATTCAGTCCTGAAGTGTTTTAAACATTTGAAACGGTCAAGGTTGCATCATTTGACAGAAAAATGTCCTAAACTTCTTGCAAAGGCTCACCTTCAGAGTATCTGCCATGGTGTCAACTTGTTCGTTGAGTACATTCTCCGACTCCTTGTATGACAGACATGTAAACTGATATTCCTCTGGATCAAAAGAGTCTGCACCTTGCTGCTCCACGTCACTCTCCACCCCTTCATAATAGGCACTCATATCACCCTGATCGTCCTCCTCAGAGTCACCATTATATTCGTCATCACTGTCAGAACTCTGACTATTCATATCCACCGACATGGTCACAGGTGTGAGAATTCAGCCAAAACTTAACGAAACCCAACAACTGTAGTCTTTATGAAGTGTCAGCGGTCACTTCCACACTTCATCTGTCTTTGAATGACTGGGGGGAAAAAAATCAAAAACAATTAAAATTAGAATTTAAAAAAAAACATTTTATTAAGGTATTTAAAATAATAATAACAGCAGAAAAGAAAGCAAATCCAAATATAAACACGGTACATACATCATTTTCATCCCTTACAAGTTCTCCTACCCTTAACAGAAAATAGCCTCACCTCTCCCCCCGCCCACTCCTCTCTTTAGATTATTGCCTCTGCTGACAGTTAATTTTCCCCGAAGAAGTCGACAAATGACTGCCACCTCCGGACGAACCAGAGCGTTGACCATCTTAGGGTGAACTTTATTTTCTCAAGACTGAGAAACCCAGCCGTGACGCCAACCCAGGACTCTGATTTTGGGGGATTTGAGTCCCTCCATGCTAACAGCATCCGTCTCCAGGCTACCAGGGAGGCAAAGACGTCATTCTCTCTCGCCCTCTGGACTCCCGGATCTTCCGACACTCCAAAGATCGGCACCTCTGGACTCGGCACCACCCGTGTTTTTAGTACCGTGCGACATGACATCTGCAAAACCCTGCCAAAATCCCTTAAGCTTTGGGCATTCCCAAAACATATGGACATGATTTGCTCCCCCCCCCGCCCCCCCCGTACACCTCGCACACCTGTCCTCTACCCCAAAGAAACATGCTCATCCGGGGCACCGTCATGTGTGCCCTGTGAACTACCTTAAATTGTATCAGGCTAACCCTGGCACATGATGAGGATGTGCTAACTCTGCTCAAAGCATCCGCCCACAGACCCGCCTTTATCTCTCCCCCAAGCTCATCTTCCCACTTGCCCTTCAACTCCTCTATCTGAGTTTCCTCCGACTCCATAAGCTCTTTGTGGATGTCCGATACATTCCCCTCTCCCACCCCGTTCTGGAAACTACCCTGTCCTGTATCCCTCATGGCAGTAGGAGCGGAAAGGTCGCAACCTACCTTCGCAAAAAATCCCATACCTGCAGGTACCTGAATCCATTTCCTGCTGGCAGTTCAAACTTCTCTGCTAAATCCTTCAAACAAGGGAGGATTCCCATCAATGAACAGATCCCCCATCCTCTCAGTCCCTGCTCTCTGCCATCTCTGAAACCCCCCATCCAGCCTTACTGGTACAAACCGATGGTTATTGCAAATCGGGGCCCAGACCGATGCTCCCTCCACTCTCATGTTTCCTCCACTGCCCCCAGACTCTCAGGGCCGCCACTACCACCTGGCTTGCGGAGTACCCGGCCGGCGAGAACGGCAGAGGTGCCGTTATCAATGCCCCCTGCCCTCCTAAGTGCAACGTTGACTTATCCAAAATTGCTCTTCAAAAATTAATTTGTGGAAGCACTTTCCTGAGGACGCAATAGTGCTCTTTTAAATTCAAGTTCTGAATAGCCCAGCTGCATTTAAGGGGAATTTGGTTAAGGGCATAAGGGAGAAAGGAAGGATACAAAGATATGTTGATAGGGGTGAAATGTGGTAAGGTGGGAGGAGGTTAAACATAAACACGGACATAAACCAACTGAGCCAATGGCCTTTGTGAATGATCAGCATTAATGACAAAAATTCCAATCTTGCTGTCGAAATCCTGGTAGAATAATCAGAGGCTTTAATCCTGATTTATTAGAACATAGAACATTACAGCGCAGTACAGGCCCTTCGGCCCTCAATGTTGCGCCGACCTGTGAAACCACTTTAAAGCCCACCTACACTATTTCCTTATTGTCCATATGTCTATCCAATGACCATTTGAATGCCCTTAGTGTTGGCGAGTCCACTACTGTTGCAGGCAGGGCATTCCACGCCCTTACTACTCTCTGAGTAAAGAAACTACCTGACATCTGTCTTATATCTATCTCCCCTCAATTTAAAGTTATGTCCCCTCGTGCTAGACATCACCATCCGAGGAAAAAGGCTCTCACTGTCCACCCTATCCAATCCTCTGATCCATCTTGTATGCCTCAATTAAGTCACCTCTTAACCTTCTTCTCTCTAACGAAAACAGCCTCAAGTCCCTCAGCCTTTCCTCATAAGATCTTCCCTCCATACCAGGTAACATTCTGGTAAATCTCCTCTGCACCCTTTCCAATGCTTCCACATCCTTCCTATAATGCGGCGACCACAATTGCATGCAATACTCCAAATGCGGCCCCGCACCAGAGCGTTGTGTAGCTGCAACATGACCTCATGGCTCCTAAACTCAATCCCTCTACCAATAAAAGCTAACACACCGTACGCCTTAACAACCCTCTCAACCTGGGTGGCAACTTTCAGGGATCTATGTACATGGACACCGAGATCTCTCTGCTCATCCACACTGCCAAGAATCTTACCATTAGCCCAGTACTCAGTCTTCCTGTTATTCCTTCCAAATGAATCACCTCACACTTTTCTGCATTAAACTCCAATTGCCACCTCTCAGCCCAGCGCTGCAGCTTATCTATATCCCTCTGTAACTTGTAACATCCTTCCGCACTGTCCACAACTCCACCGACTTTAGTGTCATCTGCAAATTTACTCACCCATCCTTCTACGCCCTCCTCCAGGTCATTTATAAAAATGACAAAAATGACATTAGCTCTCTGAAGATTAACACACTGCTTGGTGTAATTGAAAGTCATCTATACCATATTGCCTCATGGTATATGCTGACTTCAACGATCTCATGGCACAGCAGTTTGGAATTCGACAACCGGACTGACTGCTTTTAGATTAAGAGAGGGTGAGGGAAAATAAAATTGGCGAGACATCCTGTTCCTGATCACCATCCGGCCTGCTAAGGCAGTATCAAAACAAAGATCGAGCTTTGATTGAACATCCCAAAATCATTTGGATATAATTATGTCATAACTTATTTTAAAAGTTTAAGAAACACGATGGGAAAACACTAGAAAGAAAGACGCTTGCAAATTCAAATATCAAAGATTAATTAAGTCATACATTAGCTGAGCATGCAAGATAGTGACAGGTTGTGACTGGAATTTCTATGGAGATTAATGGTAGCTTTGTGAAATTTATGCTCATCTGTACTGGTCAGCTTTCTTCCTCTACTGGGATTTCGAGACGAGAACATAATGCTGATAGTGTAGAATTTCTACTCATTTGAAACTTGGTGAGAATATCTGTACAATAGCTTGAAGGCTGAATCTGCAGAGAGCACCGTCACATATTTAACACTATCAGGACAAGGGCAGCAGATAAATGGGCACACCATCACCTGCACGTTCCCCTCCAAACCACACACAATCCCGATTTGCAACTACATGTCCATCCCTTCACTAATGTTAGATCAAATTGCTGGGAATCTGTTCCGAACAGCACTGTTTGTTCACCTACACCACGTGGACCAAAGTGGTTCACTCCAAGGCAGCATGGTAGCACAGTGGTTAGCACAGTTGCTTCTCAGCGCCAGGGTCCCAGGTTCGATTCCCGGTTTGGGTCACTGTCCGTGCGGAGTCTGCACGTTCTCCCAGTGTCTGCGTGGGTTTCCTCCGGGTATTCCGGTTTCCTCCCACAAGTCCCGAAAGACTGTCAGGTGAATTGGACATTCTGAATTCTCCTTCAGTGTACCCGAACAGGAGGCGGATGTGGCGACGAGGGGATTTTCACAGTAACCTCATTGCAGTGTTAATGCAAGCCTACTAGTGACAATAAAGATGATTATTATTATTCAAGGCAGCAGCTCACCACCACCTTCTTGAGGATGTTGCCAGCGACACTCACAGACCGGGAACAAACCAAAAAAAAAATCTTCACCTTGTACAAGTTGACTGTAGCCACCTGGATTGGCCACTTCCCGACTTAAAATGGAGAACCGCAAAGACTAAAGGGAAATTCAGCCAACACAGGCAAAAACGAGCAAGTGCAGAAATCCTGTGTGTTGGAACTTGCAAAAACCAGACAGCACTGAGACCAGCAGCCATCTGCATTGTAATGAGCGATTCCCAGGCACAATTGATACACTTCAGGTGAATAAGGCCAAGCCAGACTCCTCGGCGCCAGCAGGAGCCAAGACAAAGGAAGGCCAACGGACAGTCAGGGACCGCCCAGTGATCAGGGAACTCCAGTATTGGAGAAATCGATCCAAGTGATCGGAACGCAGTCCAATCATTTGGAACCAGGTACGGGGTCCGCCCCGAACGGCGGGAAGCCCCTGGGGACTATAAAGTAAAGCCCCCAAGTTCAAATCGTCCTTCTTGGCAGGGTCACTCAACAACGCGAATTAATACGAGAGTGAACTGCCCAGCTGCCGCACCAACGCAGGGGCTGTTTAGCACAGGGCTAAATCGCTGGCTTTGAAAGCAGACCAAGGCAGGCCAGCAGCACGGTTCACTTCCCTTATCAGCCTCCCCGAACAGGCGCCGGAATATGGCGACTAGGGGCTTTTCACAGTAACTTAATTTGAAGCCTACTTGTGACAATAAGCGATTTTCATTTTCACTTCAACGAAGTCTCCAGTCAACGCTCACTACAAGATAGGCGCTCCTAGCTACAAGTCCATACCAGCTTTTGAATCCTGCAGACTCTTCAGGATCTGAACGAAAGGCCATTTGTTCCCCTGAGCTGGTGGGCCAATTCCAAAGCTAAGTATAGGCCTTTTAGTGATAGAAATAGTCTAGAAAGTAGAGTTTATGCATAAGTAGTGACTTACTGTATATAATAAATGTGTTTTGATTTGAATCTTACTAATTGGTGTGTTGAGTTATTGATCAGTACTTGAACTTGAACCTCGTGGCGGTATCATAAAGATACCTGGCAACTAGAGAGCAAAGGTCAAACAAATAGAGCAAATTAAGTAAAGATACAATGGGCAACATTTAAGAGCCAACCAAAAGTTAGCAACATTTCACATTGCCTCACAGGAAAATGCAAAGATGACATTTTGTTTTTCATGTAAGCCAAGGACTACTACTAAGCAGTACTAGTACTATTTTCATACGATGAGAAAAAACTACAATGGGATGGGTAAGTTGGTTATGCATACCGAAGCCTGAGATGCCAATGAGATGATGGCGAAGCAAGGTGCCTCCCACAGTGATGGAAGTCACAGAGGTCCACAGCACAGAAAAGGCCCTTCGGCCCATTGCACCTGCGCTGGTCAGAAACAACCACCAAAGTATTCTAGTCACCTTCTGTGGAAGGAGACATTGTGTTCTTTTCTGGCAACATTATTGTTTGGATGGAACAGTTATCTTTTCTGGATTGGGGCAGAGGCACCAGGTTCATAGGTTCCAGTAGGATCAAGTCACAGATCAGCACTCTACCCAGCTCCTCTGGCATTGATACCCGTGTCGTCATTGGTAAAGATGAATCATAGAATACCTGCAGTGCAGAAGGAGGCCATACAGCCCATTGAGTCTTCCCGACCCTCTGAAAGAGCACTCCACCCAACTCACTCCTCACCCTATCCCAATAACTCCTTAACGGTAATCTACATATCTTTGTAAGACACTAATGGGCAATTTAGCATTGTCAATCCACCTAACCTGCACATCTTTGGATGGGAGGAAACCGGAGCCCCTGGAGGAAACCCACGCAGACTCGGGGAGAAAGTGCAAACTCCACACAGAGTCACCCAAGGCCAGAAATGAACCCGGGTCCCTGTCACTGTGAAGCAGCAGTGCTAACCACCTTGCCGCCTTCAGGGATTTTGTGCAGGACGTATCTGCCAAGTAGATAAAGGTCAGTGCTATAGGAGCACAGTAAGTAGTCTTACAATACTAGGTTAAAGTCCAACAGGTTTGTTTTGAATCACTAGCTTTCGGGGCACTGCTCCTTCTTCAGGTGAATGAAGAGGTAGGTTCCAGAAACGTATATATACGGACAAAGTCAAAGTATTGTCTTGCATATTTGACTTTGTCTATATATATATGCTTCTGGAACCCACCTCTTCATTCACCTGAGGAAGGCCTGATGTGGAGATGCCGGCGTTGGACTGGGGTGAGCAGAGTAAGAAGTCTTACAACACCAGGTTAAAGTCCAACAGGTTTGTTTCAAATCACTTTCTTTTGGAGCACTGCTCCTTCCTCAGGAAAGCTAGTGATTTGAAACAAATTCCATGTTCAGCAGGTCCCAGCACCAAGGTAAACTCTGAACCCACGGTCACTGGTTATGATGCTGGGAAGTACAAGTATTTTGGGACACAAAATGACTGCTGAAAGCAGTCGCAGGCTTTTGCACCAGACAGTGGTATAGGTCGATGGCAAGTCTATAAAGGCAGCTCTGCGCTGCAGCTGCTTCTTGAACCCTGCCCTAACATTTGCAGTGAGTACAATGAATGTCGTGATCAGAGCAGCTCATTCTCTGAAGTCGACTTGCTGGTTTGTGAGAGTAGCTTCTAAAAACAGTTTAATCTGATTAAGGACAAGTCATTCAACCACCTTCTAGACCAGAGACAGAAGGGTGACAGCTTTTCAGTTCATGGGCTGGTTTTCCTGGCTTTACTGTGGCAATGACATTGGAATAGCACCAACATTCTGGAAATACTCCAGTGTCAAGGACAGTGGAGACGTGCCAATGACAAACTACACATGGTCTCCCTGCATGGGTTTGTTCAATAACTTGCTAGCTCATGTCGCCAAGACCATGACTGAATGCTAAAAAGCAGCGACTTCATTCCAAAGTGAAAATGGCTCAAAATTCCCAGTCCATTCACAATTTTTGTCACAACCGTCTCCCCTCAACAACACCACTTGCAATTTCCAGTGAGCTGAAATGAAGTTGTTTGCGGGACCCATTAAAGTTTGCTCAATTCAGTTACCCTTCGTTTTCCCGCACAAAATGAGACATCCTTGGGTCACGTGACCTGGCCTAAGAATCATCTTGTGATACAAGAGAAAGTAAAAACTCAGTGCCAAAGTCTCCCGGCCTTTACAGCTGTGGCTCAATATTTGCCAGAAATCCTATTGAGTTTGAATTTCACGCTGGCCCTTTACACAAGGAGAGGCTTCCATCCAATTGGCCACGGTTTAATCTGAATTCTGCTCTCAAGATGGCGAAAGGTCACTGCACCAATCATATAATTTTGGGGCAAATGAAATATTCGACCAAGTGTAAGAGAAAGGATTAAGATTCTGGGGCTCTTTCCTTGAGAGAATGATAGCTTGAACAGTGCTTTTTAAGATTATTAAAGGGTTTGACAGAGTAAACGTAGAGGACGGATGAGATCAGGAGCGGAGTCATGAATACAAGATAATTACTCATAAACCCAACAGCAATTCAGGAGAAACTTCTTCACCCAGAGAGTGGTTAGAATGCAGAACTCACTACCGCAAGATGTTGAGGCGACTAGCACAGTCACGTTTAAGGGGAAGCCAGATACACACATGCGAGGAAAAAAGAACAGAAGGACATGTCAATGTGGGTGAATGAAGAGGGGTGGGACGAGATATGCATGCAGCATAAACTTCAGACTGAACCTGATTAATCAAATAGCATGTTTCTGGACAGGTAATACTTTCTAATAAATACTTCCCAATGCTTTGAATACAGGTATCAAGAGGAGAAGCATAAAATCTGGCAGGGTTAAGAGGTCATTTAACCATCCCAGCTTTCATTGTTTAGGTCCATGTACAAGATCCACATCTTCCTTCCTGCCTTGGTGTGAAAAGTCAAGTACTAACAGTGTACCAAACATATTCAACATGCCACAGACAGAAAACATGCCTTCAGGGGTTAAATTCAACTCACAAATGACAACTGCTTTTTAGTATTCATAATTCTTGTCCATCTGTGAAGACATTTCACTGAACCACATAGGATAGCACAATTTCCAGTTTAATCCCGAACTGAACTAAATCGGACCATTGGTAGGGGCCTGTAACTCGGTACTGGATTTGAACAAAATGGCCTTGGGGATCTTCCTCCTAGTTGTCACCCAGTCGCAAGTGCTTGTGGGTGGATGCAGGATCGGACTTAACTGTGATGCTCATCCGGTTGAAAAGATGGCCAATGGTCACTGTTTGGCCTTCTGCTCACCACAGTCCCAGAGGACCATCGGGCTACTTTCTCCTTTGAGGGGGAAAGCTGACTGGTGGGTGATTTGACCGGAGGATCACCACACCTTAGGCGATGGACGAGGTTGAGAAAACAGGGCCTTCACGGTAACCTCAGCCGATTCAGGAATTGAGCCCGGCTGCTGGCATCGCTCTGCTTCACTAACCAGCCATCCAGCCAACTGAGCTAACCAACCTTCCTAACATAGAGGATGCAAGTCACAACCCAGATCAGAGTCAATCTCCAGGGGAAGATGAAGGAGAATAACACTGGGACAAAATTAAAGCATATTAAAGCAATGTGTGAAAATTTCAGAGTGTGAAAGATGGGACATAACAACTAACATTCAGCTAGGTTAATAATGATTAAAAATTGAAATTGCATTTATAAGCCTCTTTCCATCTTGCACTAATTAATACATTCACACCAACTGCACTACTTTATCTTGAAATATATAGAGGAATTAACAAATTACTGGCAGTTAAACATTGAGTTTAAAATATAACCCTGGAATTATTAAAAAATACCTGCACTACCACTGTTTACTGTCTGTCTCATCAAACTATACGCAGCCCCAGAATAGAGGTAATCATTCTCATGTCCGGCTCCCAACACTACAACACAAATTCATTTATTTAATCAGCACCGCCTGTTCATCCACTGGAGAATTGCTTTGATGAAAAGGAGTGCTATATCTTTGTGCAGTAAGCAGCATAAAAGACACATGACTTTAGCACAACCTACATTTTTTTTCTAGTGATAACCCCACCCTGCAATGGCAGTCGGGATCAAGAATCCAACTCGAGTGGTAATTTTTATTTCCTTTTAAGGGAGACACGGTGACCCATGGTGGTTAGCACTGCTGTCTACGGTGCTGAGGACCCGGGTTCGATCCCAACCCCGGGCCACTGTCTGTGTGGAGTCTGCACATTCTCCCCGTGTCTGTGTGGGTTTCACCCCACAACCCAAAGATGTGCAGGGTAGGTGGATTGGCCATGCTAAATTGCCCCTTAATTGAAAATAAATAGTTGGGTAATTTTTTTTAAAAGAAAAAAATTTTTTTATCTCCTTTTAAGCTCCAACGAGAAACCAATCAAAGTTAGGACAGAAATCCCTCTTTATTTTAAACCGCCATTCAATTTTGTCTGGCAAGTTTTCAGTCTCCTCTCAAGTCATGATTCATGCTGGCATAGGCCATATGGTGAGAGCCATATGGTGCAGGGTTTGTGGATACCATTTGCTGCTGATAAGAACTTCTCATACCCCTGTAACATCCTTCACACTGAAATATTTTTGAAGTGTACTAATGATTGCAATAGAGGAGTACGGCAACCAGTTTGCGTGCAGCTAGTTCCCACAATGAGCAATGTGAAAATCATTAGGTAACCTGTTTCAGCGAGATAGCTTGAGGGATAAATATCGGCCCAGGACAGCTTGGGGAACTCTCCTATTCTTGTTCAAACTGATACTGCGGAATCTGAGAGGACAGGCTGGTTCAATACCTCATGACATCTCCAACAGTGCAGCACTTCATCAGTACTATACTGAGGTGACAGCCTGAATTCTGTACTCCGATTCTGGAGTGAGACTTGAACTCACAACCTTCTGACTCGGGAGCGGAGTGCTACTGTGCAAAACCATGGCTGCTAACGTGTTTGAGTGACCAGACTTTTTTTAAAATGCATTTTATTACAAACATGGATCAAAACAGGTTACAGCGAATAAACACCCCGGGAAACATACTTCCCAACGATCAACTATACAGTCTGTACAAATTTTTCCCCTTTTTCACCCCCCCCTCCCCCGCGACAAACAGCCCCTCAAACACGATCACAAACATCCCCCACCTTTCCTCAAACCCCCTGAAGGGCCCCTTAAATCATACTTTATCTTCTCTAATTGCAGGGATCGTACAGGTCACCCAACCAAGCCGCTAGCCCCGGTGGTGATGCCGACCGCCACTCCAGCAAAATTTGTCGCCGTGCAATCAGAGAGGCGAAGGCCAAGACATCGGCCTTCCTCCTCTCCATGAGCTCCGGTTTGAGTGACCAGCCTTAACCTGAGAGGTTTAAACAGCACGATCTGCCAGGGTCACTTAATTCTGGAGGAACATTCTAATCGAGCCTGCCCTGGCTCTCCATGTCACAGTAGGCTGCTTGCCAGCGTGGATCATTGGACTTCAATCAGAACTGTGGTTTCTCCCATCCCGATCGCAGAATTCTGAGGCCAAACGTACTGCCGCCTTGGCTGACATCTGGCAGTTGTAGAGATCAGGGATTTAACCATGAACTTGATTAGTGGTAACCTAGCTAAACAATTCCAAATGCACAATTAAAACTTTAGTTAAAAGTATGTAAAACTGCATGATCCTATTGGATAATGCAGCATTTAAGAAAAACAAAAATTTAAAAACTTCACATGAATATGGTCAGAAGTGAGATTACATTGCCTTTCTCAGCATACAGAATGCCAAACGCTTTGTAGGAACACTGCCAAGTAGAGGATAAGAACTTATCCTTATATAGAAAAAAGGGGAGAAAGCGAAACACACAAGTGACCAAAGATTGACACCATCTTAACAGCTGATTAGGCAGTCATATGGACACAAGTGCTGGGAACATAGCACCTCGACAGAGGGAAGCGAATAAGCAATTTAAGGAATGTAGCAAGGACAACTGGTCCATGTGTTCCAGACTAACTCACCCCCCCCCCCCCCCCCAACTCCCTCTCTTCACGTCACCCTGTCAGCATTACGTTCTGTTCCCCTCACCCTCATTTATCTAACTTCCCTTAAAATGCCTCTCTGCCATTTGTCTCAACAAGCGTGTGCGATAGTGATCTGTGCAGACCACCCACTCTGAGTGAAGATATTTCCCCGAGTTCCCTCTTGGATTGATCAGTGACTTATTTATATTTATAGCCCGTAGTTTTGGTCTTCCCTACAAGTTGAACATCTCTATCATTACCCTATAAAACCCTTCATATAACATCAAGACCCCTCAAATCGGGTCACTGCTCAGCCTTCCCGCTTTTAGGCTCTTACATCCAGGAGAGAACAGAAATGGAAAGGGAAAATTGTATGGAATTAAACAAAATTGTGTTTAATTTCAAGATATAAAATATGACCAATATTTGAGACCACAGAGTGACGTGTACTTTGGTTCCCTTATTAGATAAGGGATATAATAATTGTGATAGCAGTTCAGAGACCTGTCGCCCGACTTATTCCTGGGGTGAAGGGGTCATTTTAAGAGGAAAGTTTGAACAGGTTGAGCCTATACCCAACAGAGTTTAGAAGAATGAGGTGTGATCCCAGTGAAAGATACAAGATCTTTTGTCTGAGGGGGATTTCATAGTGGTCGATACCAGGAGGATGTTTCCTCTTGTGGGAGAGACTAGAACTAGGGGACACAGTTTAAGAATATGAGATCTCCCCTTAAGACAGAGATGAGGATAATTTTTCTCTCTCTCGAGTTATTAGTTATGTGGGATTCCCTTCCCCAGAAAGCAGGGGAGGCTGGCTCATTGAACTATTTCAAGTTTGTCCACAATTGCCATGGTACCAGCACCCTGAAGGAAACGTATTTATAAGCAGAGAAATAGCCGAGTCTGGTTCCCAGCATCTCAGGTGAAAACAGGACTCAACTAGTATCTGACAGTTGTACACTACAGGGTGAAAAAACAAGTGTTCTTTTGATGTTGCTTACATGGCTATCAGCAACGTCCAAATAACCTACAATGTAAAGAACAATGAAAACTGAAATGGAAGTATGGCAACATTTATGTGTTGCAATAAGCAAGAAAAACTAGATATTGAAACAGCCACAAATTAAAAATCTAGTGGTTGTATTAAACTCGCCATTCAGCAAGTCAAAGCACAGTGGGTCAACAGTCAACAAACCAACAGAATAAGTGTAAAAACTCACAGCTGAGTGCAAGAGTGGAAAAGTTACACTCAGGCTGTATAATACTCTGGTCAGGCTATATTAAATGGTATTTATAAGCAGAGAAATACCCGAGTTTATGTTTTCTTGCGAAAAACGTCCCAAGCCCATGTCATATTCAAAATATTTTCTTTCTCCCATCACCTCAATATACGTCACTTCGAGGGTCCAATACTCTCCCAGCTAGGCTCCAATCATTGATAACCTGCCCCATTCCACTCATTCATCACCTACATCAGGCCCAAGTTGTGGAATGCCTCACAGTTAACTAACACTTATCCATGTGTTTAAATCCCCCACGAACCCCCCCCCCCAGGTTGTGACCCCTCTCAACTTCGAACTTGCTACAAACCCCCCCCCCCCCCCCCCCACCCACCCATTTCCAAACCCACTACTGTTGTGTCTTCAACACATCCCACTCCTTCAACTCATCCTTGGCAACAGTGTCTTCAGTTGCTTTGAAAAGCCTTCTCTATCAAGCACGTATTAAGTTATCTGATATCAGCAACTGACCTGTGCCAGAGACGGGGAAGAGGAGGAAGGTGGGAGTTTATAAAACTCCAGTCTCACTGGGTGAAGTGCAACAGCAGCAGAGATCTGCAATGCTGCAAGTCGAGAAATCCGATATCACTCGCTATCGTGGCTCACACACAAAGAGCGGCCATTTGGGGGGTGGAATTGGGTTACCATCTGAATCTGTGGTGTTGTACCCCAGTGACCAAGAAAACTGGCAGGAGGATAGTGGAGCAAAGTGGGAAGGAGGGGAGGGGGGAAAACAATTGCTCAACGCATGCTTACATTCTTCACAAACTAATCATGTCGTACTGCATTCAGGAATTAACTTGGAAAACAGCCAATCAAAAAAACAGGAACCAAAATCAATTACCAAAGCAAAATTAGTTTCCACGAAATTCTTACAAAGCATCGCCAATCAACGCTGGTGAAGGATCCATCTGCACATGAACCCATCTGGCCTCTTTTCAGATGCTCCGTGTCGGGCAAGTCTGCAACCTACTACTGACTTCCTGCCCTGATGCAATGGCAAAGTAAACATGAAAACATCACATTGTTGGGCAGCACACAAGAGGCCAGTGGTAGAGACAGCAGGTCTTCTAGCAACAAAGCACTTTGACTGTCACCCAGCTGATATTATGCTGAGTTAGATGAATTAATGCTGTTGATATTGCCATCATAAATACTTCCTGACAATGCTTGGTGGCATTTACTGCTGTTTATATCACTGCTGCTGCGGACATGGTGGGTATTCATGGTATTCTGATCACCAACTGTTAGTGGTATCACTGATGACGAATGCTCCTGCCACTGAACAATACCCAGAGTACTTTAACACACTTTCAGGCATCAGTGCTGTTTGTTACTCTAGTTAATACTGCTAGTTGATACCATCCCTTTGTTTAATATTGTCATCATTCATCTAACTGCAATACAGTGATCAATGTCAATAATTGATGTTAATCTCAATAACACTGCCATGTTACTCAATAATTGATGTTAATCTCAATAACACTGCCATGTTAGTACTACTGTGCTAGTACTACTGGCACTGTTACTCAACTAGTTAATGCTGGTTATTATTGGTGCCTTTTTTAGTAAACATTTTAATGTTTGCTACTTTGGTTAATTCTAGTTACAAATGTTCCTGGTGTTCTGTTGTTCTAGTTAGTGCTGGTTATTAATGCTATCTTTCTTACCACATATTAACTATATTAACTGGCACCAACAAAGTTAATAATGAATACATTAGTTACTGGTCTGGTTAAAGCTGGAACAGTTTATTCCTTTGGCTGCCGGTTTGGCTCCTCGTTATGCTAGTTAATGTTGGTTATTAATGATATGGTATCACTAATCAACGCAGTAGGTGTTCACTACCCTAGTTAGTGATGGTACGCTGGTTAAAGGCAGAAGCAGTTACTGGTATTGGCGGTTGGGTCGTGGATTATTCTAGTTAACACTAGTTAGGGGTAGGTCGCTCCCTTTGGTGTCTCTCCCCCGCCGCGGGGTCTCCGGTTCCCCGGCTCCCCGCACTCACCTGCTGGCTCTGCCCGGGGACTGAGGCGGCGACCTGGCAGCGACAAGGTTCCCGCCGGCTCGCTGCGGCCCAAGGCCTCCGGAGCTCCGATTCTATCCCGGGTTCCGCGGGTCCGCCGCTGGGGAAACGCAGCGCGAGCGGAACTGGCAGGACCCCTACCGTCACTTCCGGGGCACTACAAACCGGAAGCAGAATGGTGCATGCAGCCCGGTGACAACCCAGAGCGATGCATGCAGCCCTGTGACAACCCAGAGTGATGCATGCAGCCCGGTGGCAAACTAGAGTGATGCATGCAGCCCGGTGATAAACCAGAGTGATGCATGCAGCCCGGAAGCAATTTAGAGCGATGCATGTCACCTTGTGACAAACCAGAGTGATGCATGCAGCCTAGTGACAATTTAGAGTTGCATGCAGTCCCGTGGCAATTTGGACAGATGCAGCCCGGTGACAATTTTGACATGCATACAGCTCTGTGACAAACCACAGTGATGCATGCAGTTCGGTGGCAAACCAGAGTGATACATGCAGCCCAGTGACAATCTTAGACAGATGCATACAGCTCTGTGACAAACCAGAGTGATGCATGCAGCCCGGTGACAAACCAGATTGATGAATGTAGCCCGGTGACAATCCAGAGTGATGCATGGAGTGCGTGACAATACAGAGTGGTGCATGCAGCCTGGTGGCAATTTAGACAGATGCATACAGCTCTGTGACAAACCAGAGTGATGCATGCATTCGGTGGCAAACCAGAGTGATGCATGCAGCCTGGTGACAATCCAGAGTCTTGCATGCAACCCGGTGACAATCCAGAGTAGTGCATGCAGCCCGGTGACTATCCAGAGTGATGCATGCAGCTCTGTGACAAGTTAGAGCGACACATGCAACCCAGTGGCAATCCAGAGTGATGCATGCAGCCCTGTGACAATTTAGAGCAACACATGCAGCCTAGTGACAATCCAGAGTGATGCATGCAGCCCAGTGGCAATTTAGAGCGATGCATGTCGCCTTGTGACAAACCAGAGTGATGCATGCAGCCCGGTGGCAATTTAGAGCGATACATGCTGCCCAGTGACAATCTGGAGTGATGCATGCTGTCCAGTGACAATCCAGAGTGATGCATGCACCCAGTGACAATCCAGAATGATGCATGCGGCCCAAGTGACAATTTAGACAGATGCATACAGCTCTGTGACAAACCAGAGTGATGCATGCATTCGGTGGCAAACCAGAGTGTTGCATGCAGCCCGGTGACAATCCAGAGTACTGCATGCAGCCCGGTGACTATCCAGAGTGATGCATGCAGCTCTGACAATTTAGAGCGACACATGCAGCCCAGTGGCAATCCAGAGTGATGCATGCAGCCCTGTGACAATTTAGAGTGACATATGCAGCCCAGTGGCAATTCAGAGTGATGCATGCAGCCCATGACAATCCAGAGTGATGCATGCAGCCCTGTGACAATTTAGAGCAACACATGCAGCCTAGTGACAATTCAGAGTGATGCATGCAGCCCAGTGGCAATTTAGAGCGATGCATGTCGCCTAGTGACAATTCAGAGTGCTGCATGCAGCCCGGTGGCAATTTAGAGCGATGCGTGCAGTCCGGTGACAATCCAGTGTTGCATGCAGCCCAGTGGCAATTTAGAGCGATGCATGCTGCCCAGTGACAATCTGGAGTGATGCATGCTGTCCAATGACAATCCAGAGTGATGCATGCACGCAGTGACAATCCAGAATGATGCATGCGGCCCAAGTGGCAATTTAGACGGATGCATACAGCTCTGCACAAACCAGAGTGATGCATGCATTCGGTGGCAAACCAGAGTGATGCATACAGCCCGGTGACAATCCAGAATGATGCATGCAGCCCGTGACAATCCAAAATGATGCATGCGGCCCAAGTGGCAATTTAGGCGGATGCGTGCAGCCCAATGACAATTCAGAGAGGTGCATGCAGACCTGTATGCAGCCCAATGGCAATCCAGAGAGTAATTAATGCAGCCCAGTCTCAATCAGAGTGATGCATGCAGCCCGGCATCAGCAAGGATGTATTTGACGGAGTGTGGCATCAAGGAGCCCTGGCAAAACTAGAGCCAGGGTGATTCAGCCAAAACCTCTCCACTGGTTGGAGTCATTCCTGGCACACAGGAAGATGGTTGTTCTGGTTGGATGTCAGTCATCTCAGTTCCAGGACATCACTGCAGGATTTCTTCAGGGTCGTGTCCTGGGCCCAACGATCTCCAGTTGCTTCATCAATGACCATCATCAGGTCAGAAGTAGGAACACTTGTGCTCCAGAACTTAACACCCCTCAAGCTGTTTCAGTACAGATGCAACATTAGCATCTGCTGGGCAGAGTGGGAAATTTCCCAAGCCTGTCCTCTCCACACAAAGCAGGACAAGTCCAACCCAGCCAATTACCGCCCCATCAATCTACTCTTCATCATCAACAAAGTGATGGAAGGGGTCATCAACAGTCAACAGTGCTGTCAAGTAATAAGAATCTGCTCACTGACACTAAGTTTGGGTTCCGCCAGGGCCACTCAGCTCCTGACCTCATTACAGCCTTGGTTCAAACATGGACAATAAAGCTGAACTCCAGAGGTGAAGTGAGAATGACTGTGGAGCCATCTGGGTTGGTCACGTCCCGATTACAAAGTGGACACTTGCAAAGACTGCAGGGAAAATTGGACAATGCTAAGAAACAAGTAGGTGCAAGCTCTGTCTGTTGATTAGAACCTTAAACGCTCAGACAGGACAGAAACTACCAAACGATTTACATACTAATGAGCCATCTCCATGGACAAAAGGGAAACATTTAGAAACACCATGTTAAGGCAGACTCCCCGGCGCCAGAAGAAGCTAAGACAAAGCAGACTGACAGTCACCAGGACACGCCCAGCGATTGGGGAACCACCCCTCTATTGGAGGAAAATCGATACCGATGATTGGGAAAGACCCAATTAGTTGAGGCCAAGTTCAAGGCCCGCCCAAAAGAGCGCGAAGCCCTTTGCAGTATAAAAGGGATCTCCCAAGGGAGAATCTTTCTCCTTTGGCTTTGGTTCTCAGCGAAGAGAGAGACCAGCCTAACAGCCGCACCAGACCAAGTAAGTCCCGAGTCAACGCACGCTCCGAGATAGACGCCCCTAGTTGCTACCCTGTAAACAGCTCAACCCAGCAGCCTCAGAACCGAGCAATGGCCATTGTTCCTCTGGCTGAGTGAGCGCCCGAAGCTAAGTATAGGCTTTAGTAATAGTGGTAGTTTAGTTTGTAGAGTTTATGCATGAGTAGATTTGACTGTGTGTAAATAAATGAGCATTGCGTTTGAACTTACTAACTGGTGTATCGTGTCATTGATCAGTATTCGGTTCTGAACCTTGTGGCGGTGTCGAAAGATACCTGGCGACTCTTGAGCAAACGTGATTAAATAGAACCAAATTAAGAGCCAACCAAAAGTTAGCAACAACTGCCCTTGACATCAAGATAGCATTTGACTAAGTGTGGCATCAAGGAGCTCCAGCAAAATCAATGGATATCAGGGGAAAACCCTCTGCTAGTTGGAGTTATACTTGGCACAAGTATTGAGTAGAGGAATAGGGATGTTTTACTGCAATTGTACAGGGCATTGGTGAGGCTACACTGGAGTATTGTGTGCAATTTTGGTGTCCTTATCTGAGGAAGGATGTTCTTGCTAAGGAGGAAGTGCAGTGAAGGTTTACCAGGCTGATTCCTGGGATGCAGGACTGTCATATAGAATATAGAACATACAGTTCAGAAGGAGGCCATGCGGCCCATCGAGTCTGCAGCGACCCACATTAAGCCTCATTTCCACCCTATCCCCGTAATCCCAGAACCCCTCCTAACCTTTTTGGACACTAAGGGTAATTTAGCATGGCCAATCCACCTAACCAACACGTCTTTGGACTGTGGGAGGAAATAGGTGCACCCGGAGGAAACCCACGCAGACACGCAGTGGCCCAGCGGGGAATCGAACCTGGGACCTCGGCGCTGCAAAGACACACTGCTAGCCACGTGTGCTACCGTGCTGCCCAAATGAGGAGACTAAATCGGTTAGGATTATATTCATTGGAGTTTAAAAGAGTGAAAGGGAATCTCACAGAAACTTACAAAATTCTCACAGGATTAAACAGGGTAGATTCAAAAACTCAAAGGAGACCTTGGGCCAGTGCTGTTCAGCACTGGTCTCGACAAGTGGGGATCAGACATAACGGCACTCATGGAGGTCTCTGAGGTCCCCATGAGTATGCTCTTTGGGCAGGGTAGTACCCTGGCAATGCCACCTGGATGCCAGCCTTACACTACCAAGATGCCCAGGTGGCACTGCCAAGCTGGCATTTCTTTCATTGGTGCAATCAGACTGGGGGTGTCTTGTGGGGGCTCGGGGATCCTACCATGGGGCTTTGGGGGGTGGGGATTGCGTCGGGGGCATTGGAGATTGGGACGCCATTTAAAAATGCCGCCCCTCACCACACTGAGAAGGTCCGGCGCGTGGAGCCCCTCAGTGTACAAAGCGGGGCTATGTGCAGCCTCAACCGCATGTTCCCCACTGAGGCCCCTTATCGAATGTGAGTGACGTTTTATAGCCCTGAAACACTTGGCTAAACGCGTTCGCTATTGGACTTTTTTTTAAAAGGCAGCAGGGTAGCACAGTGGTTAGCATGATTGCTTCACAGCTCCAGGGTCCCAGGTTCGATTCCCGGCTTGGGTCACTGTCGGTCCACCACCGACGAACAGTGTCAGCCGTGTGTACCATCTACAAGATGCACTCCAGTAACTCACCAAGTTCCTTAGGCAGCACCTTCCAAACCCACGACCACTACCATTTAGAAGAAAGGGCAGCAGACACATTGGCACACCACCACCTCAAACTTCCCCTCCAAGTCACTCACTATCCCGACTTGCAATTATATCACCGTCACGAGGTCAAAATCCTGGAACTCCCTCCCTAAGCGCACTCTGGGTGCAGCTAAGTGTGGTGATCCTCAGGTTAAATCGCCAGCAGTCAGCTATCCCCTTCAAAGGGGACTATGAGACATCTGGGACTATGGCGACAGCGGTTCAAGAAGGCAGCTCACCACCACCTTCTCAAGGACAATTAAGGATGGCCAATAAATAAACACCCACATCCCAGAAATGAATTTTCAAAATGCTACATACATCAAAGGCAAGTAGATTGTGGGAGGCCAAGTCTGAAGTTTCCGCACATTGGTTCTCTCAACCCGAATGCAGGTGTAGTCTTCAGGAGTCCATCAGTTCCATCAATGCTGAAGCTACCGAGCTGCTCTTGGTGATGGACATTGCGGTTCCTCCAATCAGGGTACATTCTGTGTCTTTACTGCCTGCAGTGCTCTCCAAATGGAGGAGGACTAATTGTCAACTGAGCGAGGATAGTAGGTGGTAATTTACAGGTTTTCTTGTCCATCACATTTCACCTGATGTCATGTGACTTTGTGTGATCTAGAGTGAATGTTGAGGGCTGCCAGGGTACACTCCCTGCTGACTACAAACCACTGTGCCGCTACCTATGCTAGGCCTGTCCTGTTGGTGGGACAGGATGTGCTCAGGGATGGTGTTAGGGGAGTCGGGGACATTGGTTGAAAAATCTAACATTCTTTGGCTGTTGCTTACCGAGCCCTTGCGACCACTTCTCCAATTTTGCTACAATTGCCTAGATTTTCCTGAGAGCCACATTGCAGGGTCGATTGGGCAGGGTGTGCCTTTTTTGGGTTGATTCGGATATCCAGGATGACGCTGGGCTGTCAGCCCTTATTATACATTGACATAGCAGTTTAATGCTCCCAAGTGGCTTGCTCAGCCATTTCAAAGGGCAGTAAAAAGCTGTGCGTTTGGAGTCACATGCAGGCCAGACCGAGTAAGTGCAGCAGATTTCCTTCCCTAAATGATAATAGCGAACCAGATAGCTTTTATAACAATTCATTCCTCACGTGATCACTCTCTCGAACTTTTCTTTTAAATTCCAGATTTATTTCATTAACTGAAAGTAAATTCTTTATTTTTAATTGTAAATTCTTTATTTTTATTTGTATAAATTTAGAGTACCAAATTCTTTTTATTCCAATTAAGGGGCAATTTAGTGTGGTCAATCCACCTACCCTGCACATCCTTTTGAGTTGTGGGAGTGAGACCCACGCCGTCATGTGCAAACTCCACTTGGACAGTGACCCGGGGCCGGGATTGAACCCGGGTCCTCGGCGCCATGAGGCAGCACTGCTAGGGCTGCATGGCACCACAGTGGTTAGCACTGTTGCTTCACAGCGCCAGGGTCCCAGGTTCGATTCCCGGCTTGGGTCACTGCCTGTGCGGAGTCTGCACGTTCTCCCCGTGTCTGCGTGGGTTTCCTCCAGGTGCTCTGGGTTCTTCCCATAAGTCCTGAAAGACGTGCTGTTAGGTAATTTGGGCATTCTGAATTCTCCCTCTGTGTACCCGAACAGGCGCCGGAATGTGGCGACTAGGGGATTTTCACAGTAACTTTGTTGCAGTGTTAATGTAAGCCTCCTTGTGACAATAATAAAGATTATTATTATAACCACTGCACCACCGTGCTGCCCCTGAATGTAAATTCTTCAAAGTATTTATTGGTTGTAAACTGTTTTGGGACTTCCTGAAGTTGTGAATAATGGTACATACATACACACAAGTTATTTCTTCAATTCTTTCCTCATGTTGAAAATTAACCAAACGCTGCAGCAAATTAACATTACAAGCCCTGAAGTTATTGTTGCACCAAAGCAGGGCTAGCGAGCTGGGCATGTTGGCCACAAACCGGAGGCCAGGGAGGATCTTAAGAGGTGGGATACTCTGCACTTAATGTTGGCTGGGAAGGTCCAAGTGGTGAAAATGAATATTCTGCCGAGATTCTTGTTTATCTTTCAGGCTCTCCCGATCTTTATACCAAAGGCCTTTTTTCGGAAAGTGGACACAATCATCTCTGACTTTGTATGGGCGGGGAAGGTGCCGAGGGTGGGGAGGACCCTGCTACAGAAGCAGAGGCAGCAGGGGGGGTTGGCGTTGCCAAACTTGCTTCATTATTATTGGGCGGCGAATGTGGACAAGGTGCGGCGGTGGTGGGAAGGAGAAGGGGTAGAGAGGGTTAGAATGGAGGGCAAAACTTGTGAGGGGTCTAGTTTGATGGCTGTGGTGACGGCAGCATTGCCAATGGCTCCGAGTAGGTATTCAGGGAGCCCAGTGGTGCAGTCCACGGTGAAGATATGGAATCAGCTGAGGAGGCATTTTAGGGTGGAAGGGATGTCGGTGCTAACGCCGCTGTGCGAGAATCATGGGTTTGAGCCGGGGGGGATGAATAGTGTATACAGGAGGTGGAGGGAAGTGGGGCTGGTCAAGGTGAGGGATTTGTAGTTGGAGGAAGGGTTCGCCAATCTGGAGGAGCTAACGGAGTGGGTAGACCTGCCGAAGGGTAGTGAGTTCAGGTGTCTACAGGTTAGGGACTTTGGACGAAACGTCTGGAAGGGGTCCCCTAGATTGCCGGGATACACCCTGCTGGAGCAACTGCTGCTTCCAGATGTGGAAGGGGAGAGAAGAATTGGGGATATATATAAGTGGCTGGGGGAGCAGGGAGGCGAGCGGGTGGTGAAGATCAAGGAGAAATGGGAAGCGGAGTTGGAAATGGAGATCAATTGGGGAATAGGGGGCGCGATTCTCCACTCCCGCACCGGTTGGGAGAATCGCCTGGGCCGCCAGAATTTCCCGCGATGCCGGTCCGACGCCCTCCCGCGATTCTCCCAAGCGGCGGGAACGGCCCCATCGAGTTCCGGGGGCTGCAGGCCGGAGAATCGCCTGAGACACCCAAAATGGCGATTCTCCGGCACCCCTGCTATTCTCAGGCCCGGGTGGGCCGAGCGGCCAGTGCAAAACGGCGGGTTCCCCCTGGCGTCGTCCACACCTGGTCGCTGCCGTCGGGAACAGCGCGGGAACGCTGGGGGGGGCCTGCGGGGGGTACCTCAAATGTGGGGTGGCCCGCGATCGGTACCCACCGATCGTCGGGCCGTCCTCTCTGAAGGAGGACCTTCATTCTTCCGCAGCCCCGCAAGATCCGTCTGCCATCTTCTTGCGGGGCGGACTCAGAGAGGACGGCAACCACGCATGCGTGGGTTGGCGCCGGCTAACCCGTGCATGCGCGGGTGATGGCAGTTATGCGGCGCCGGCCGCGTCATGTATGCGCCGTCGCCTTTACGCGGCGTCATGGCCTGGCGCGTGTAAATTACGCGGCCCCGCTCCTAGCCCATTATCGGGCCCTGAATCGGTCGGGATAGGTGCCGTTTCGCACCGTCGTGAACCTCAACGGCGTTCACGGCGGTGTGGGCACTTCAGCGCGGGAGTGTAGAATCCCGCCCATGGAGTGAGGCACTGCAAAGGGCAAACATGATATCCTCTTGTGCAAGGATGAGCCTGAGACAGTTTAAGGTGGTGCACAGGGTGCATATGACTCGGGCAAGAATGAGTGGGTTCTTTCAGTGGGTAGCAGGTGAGTGAGAGAGGTGTGGGCGGGGGCCAGCGAATCATGATTTGGGGTTGTGAAAAATTGGGAAGATTCTGTGCGGGAGTGTTCGCGGTCTTAGCCAGGATAGTGGAGGGGGGGAGTGGATATCGCTTTGGTGGCGATATTTGGGGTTTCAGAGAAGCCGGAGCTCATGGAGAGGAGGAAGGCCGATGTCGTGGCCTTCGCCTCTCTGATTGCACGGCGGCGAATTTTGCTGGTGTGGCGGTCGGCATCGCCACCGGGGGTAATTGGGTGATCTGTATGACTTCCTGCGGTTAGAGAAGATAAAGTATGAATTAAGGGGCTCAGCAAGGGAGTTTGAGAAAAGGTGGGGGATGTTTGTGCACCGTGTTTGAGGAGCTGTTCGTCGCAGGGTGGTGGGGGATGGGTGGGGGGGTGAAAAAGGAGAAAAATCTGTACAAACTGTATAGTTGATTGTTGGGAAGAATGTTTCCCGGGGTGTTTATTTGCTGTAACCTACTTTGATACAAGTTTGAATAAAATGCGTTTTTTTTAAAACACAAACCAAAAGCAAACAGCTTCTCATAGCTGTATTCCAGACTTGAGAGTGTGGTGTTAAACTGGTCCAATGCAGTCCAGTGACCATGGTGCCAGACTATATCAAAGTAATGTATTTACTTACTTGTCAGACGCACACCAGAAGCCCAGCATTCCACGAGAGTCAAACTGGAGTGGTGAATTCCAATTAGCTCAGTGCATTTTGCCGAGCAGTGCCACATCACTGTCAGTGTCAGGCTGGGCAATAGAACCAGCTATCAGGCTGGAGCAATGACGTATGCTGCAACAATTGAATGTAACGTTGTCCTTCAGCTCGGGCCAGGCAATCAAGTCAGGCTGATGACATGCAATGTAGCTCATACAGCAGTAATGTTGTTCTACAGGTTGAATAATGCGGGTTGCCTGTCAGGCCACTAAGTTGTATTGCCACCGAGTATTGGGTTAACCTGGAGTAATAAGTAACCAAAGGTTGAATGCTTGCATCCAAAGATTGGACATCCAAATCACAAAGTGGCGTCACAAGGAAGTTTCATTTGATCATTTTGGATGACAAAACTGCTTGAACAAATGTATACTCTGGGTATGTCCCCTCTCACCGGCAGGACAGGCCCAGCAGAGGTGGTGGCACAGTGGTATACAGTCGGGAGGGACTTGCCCTGGAAGTCCTCAACATCGACTCTGGACCGCGTGAAGTCCAATGACTTCAGGTTAAACATGGGCAAGGAAACCTCCTGCTGATTACCATGCACCAGGCACCGTTAGCTGATGAATCAGGACCCCTCCATTTGAACACCACTTGGAGGAAGCACTGAGGGTGGCAAGGGTGCAGAATATGCTCCGGGTGGGGCACTTCAATACACATCACCAAGAGTGGCTCGGTAGTACCACCACAGACCGAGCTGCCCGGGCCCTGAACGACAAAGGACACAGCTGCTAGACTGGGACTGCAGCAGCTGGTGAGGGGATCAATGAGAGGGAAAAACATACTTGACCTCATCCTCACCAACCAGCCTGCTGCAGAAGCATTTGTCCATGACAGTAATGGTAGAAGTGACCACTGCACAGTCCTTGTGGAGACAAAGCCCCATCTTCCCATGGAGGATGTCCTCCATCGTGTTGTGTGGCACTACCACCGTGCTAAATGGGATAGACTTCAAACAGATTGTAGCCACCTAAATTGGCCAACTCCCGATTTAAAATGGCGAACGGCAAAGGCTGAAGGGAAATTCAGCCAACACAGGCAGAAACCAGCAGGTGCAGGTTTGCTGTGTAGTAAAACTCTGCAAAAGCCCAGACAGCATCGATACCAGCGACCATCAGCATAATAATGTAGCAGCCATCTACATACTAATGAGCAATCCCCGGGAACAATAGCAACATTTGGGACACACAAAACTAAGCCAGCCTCCCCGGCGCCAGCAGGAGCCAACACAAAAGACGTTAACCTCAAGACTGCCCATCGATCAGGGAACCGCTCCAGTATTGGAGAAATCGAACCAAGCGATTGGAACGAAGTCCAATCACCTAGAACCAGGTACAGGGTCCGCCCCGAAAGGCGGGAAGCCCCTGGGGACTATAAAGTTAAGCCCCCAAGTTCAACTCGCTCTCTTCTTCCTGCCCGGGTCACCCAGCAACACGAACCAACCTTGACCGTGACCGGTGCAGTGACCGCCGAGAGACCGTAAGTCTTAATTCAACGCTCGCTACGAGATAGGCGCTCCTAGCTGCCAATCCGTACCAACTTCGAATCCCGCAGACTCAGAACCCGAACAAAAGGTCATTTGTTCCCCTGACCTGGTGGGCCAGTCCGAAGTTAAGTATACCTGGCGACTCGAGAGCAAAGGTAATAAAACAGAGCAATTGAACCAACCGGAAAGTTAGCAACAAGATCTAGCAACTCAAGACTGGTTATCCATGGGGTGCTGTGGGCCATCAGCAGCAGCAGAATTGTATCAACCACAATCTGCAACCTCATGGCCCGGAATATCCCCCACTCTACTGTTGCCACCAAGCCAGGGGAGCAACCCTGGCTCAATGAAGAGTGCAGGAGAGCATGCCAGGAACAACATCAGGCAGACCGAAAAATGAGGTGTCAACCTGGTGAAGCTAGAACACAGGATTACTTGCATGCCTAAGCATAAGCAGCAAGTGATAGAAGAGCTAAGCGAATCCACAACAAATGCATCAGAGCTAAGCTCTGTAGTCCTGCCACATTCAGCTATGAATGATGTTGAACAATCAAACAACTCACTGGAGGAGGAGGCTCCACAAGTATCCCCATCCTCAATGGTGGAGGAGCCCAGCACATATATGCAAAAGACAAGGCTGAGACAGTCACATCAATCTTCAGTCAGAAGTGCTGAGTGGACGATCCATCTCGGCCTCCTCCGGAGGTCGCCAGCATCACAGGTGTCAGTCTTCTGCCAATGTGATTTACTTCACAAGCATGGCGGCACAGTGGTTAGCACTGCTGCCTCACAGCTCCAGAGACCCAGGTTCAATTCCAGCCTTGGGACACTGTCTGTGTGGAGTTTGTACTTTCTCTCTATGCCTGCGTGGCTTTCCTCCGGGTTCTCCGGTTTCCTCCCACAGTCCAAAAATGTGCAGGTTCGGTGGATTGGCCGTGCTAAATTCCTCTTAGTGTCCAAAGGTTACTGGGCTATGGGGATAGGGTGGAGGTGTGGGCTTAAGTAGGGTACTCTTTCAAGGGCTGGTGTGGACTCGATGGGCCAAATGGCCTCGTTCTGCGCTTTAAATTCTATGATATCAAGAAATGGCTGAAGGCACTGGATACTGCAGAGGCTATGGGTCCTGGCAATATCTCAGCAATAGTACTGAAGATTTGTGCTCCAGAACTTGCCACACCCCTGGCCAAGCTGTTCCAGGACAGCTACAACACTGGCATCTACCCGGCAATGTGGAAAATTGCCCAGGTGTGTCCTCTACACAAGAAATAGGACAAATCCAACCTGGCCAATTGCCGCCCTATCAGTCCGCTCTCCATCATCAGCAAAGTGATGGAAGGAGTCATCAACAGTGCTATCAAGCGGCACTTACTCAGCAATGGATTCCGCCAGGGTCACTCAACTCCTGACCTCATTACAGCCTTGCTTCAACCATGGACAAAAGAGCTGAATGCCACAGGTGAGGTGAGAGTGACTGCCTTTGATATCAAGGCAGCATTTGACTAAATGTGGCATTAAGTCCATTTTGTGCTGCTGCAAAATAAATTAAGTTACCAAAAACAAAAGAAATACTGTATAAGTTGAAGGGAAAACATTGCAGGAGTATGGGGAAAGACTAGGGGAGTGGGACCATCTAGGAGCCAGTACAAGCATGATCTGCCAAATGGCTTCCTTCAGCGCTGTGCTGTGTTTTATACGGAAAATTTCTGGCGTTTTTATTTGGTGCATTTCATTTCTGGCCATTTAATTTTTTCCTGAAAACCAAAAATAAGTAATCTTGCAGCAATTAAACACAAAATCAAAAGTATCAGTAAACACCTCGCAAAGGTGTGCAAAAGCCGAATACTTCAGGTCTGAAAATCTGGAAAAGAAAACCCAGGACTGGATTTGCAACGCCCCCCCCCCCCCCCCCCCCCCCACCTCCGTCCTGTCTGGCCGCATGTTCTACGGCACTGGGGGCAGCCCGCCATTTGCCGTTGGTGGGTTTTCCCGGTCCCATCGCTCTAATGGGTTTCCTGTCGTTCGCATTCCTCGGCAGTAGGGAATTGCCGTCGGTGGGACTGAAAGATCTCGCCGGCCAGAGCAGCTGGAAAATCTTGACCAGTGGGTCTGGCAGTATCGTGGAAAGACAAATTGAGTTAAGATGTCAGGTCGATGAACGTTCATCAGAGCACTCCCAAAGGTATCTGCTGGAATTCTGGGCCCGGAACTTCATGTTAGCTTCTGAATGGAGACCTCGGGTGCGAGGTTTCATTTGCTGAAGGATATTCGTGATCTAGTCGGGTATTGTGCTAACCCTCACGAGGCCCCCCGGGGGATACCCTCATCGATCTCCTCCCACGGGCAACATGGAATACCAGCTTCCCCAGTCATGGGCGGAGGCTCAGCCATCTGGGGCTCGTTACCAGGCTATGTAAAAGCCGGCCCGGGCAGGGAACGGCGTTTTGGTAGTCCCGACGGGGACTGATTGTGTGTACGTCACCGTGGCGGCTGTCATAATATCCACTCATGTATATAATGAGATGCAGACAGGCAGTGATTGACACACAGGATAACCAATGAACACACATGACACATAACAATCAATCAACCAATCACCAGACAGGACACCACCAGTATAAAGCACACAGGGCATTAAGACTCTCTCTCTCTCTACAGGACACAGCTACTGTGATAGAAAGAGTGCACAAGCCAGTGAGCACTATCACCATGAGGTAGAGAGTTAGTCTGGTCAAGCCAGTAGGAGGTTATCAGTTAGATTGATGGAGTGTCAACTCACAGCAGACTATGTACAGCAATCAGGAAGTTCAATAAAACAGTGTTGGACCATCTCCTGTGTCAGAAGTCTGTTTCTAGTTTCACTGCATCCAGTTGCAGTCAACGTTGAACCAACTTACTTAACACATCATGGTACCAGAGTGCTATTAATCCTAACGAACCTACCTCGAGTGCATCTGCAACGACCAGCAAGCAGCCATCCAGCGGCATGGAAAGGATCCAGCCTCCTTCGCAACTCCGGATCTCCGGCAACCTCGGCGGCAACTGGAAAGTCTTCAAACTTACTTAACACATCAGCGGCCATGTTTTATAACTACAGTAACACTTGCGTCTATTCAGCTACAAGGGTGTCCTGGGTCTTCATAGATATGTTTAACAATTTTGTCAGGTTCCATGGCCATTTGCCTGGTGGTGACACACAAATTAGTAGGTTTATTAAATTCAGTTTTGTAATTTGCCTGATTGGGATTTGAAGGTTGGAACTTGTTGATTCTTAACAATAAGGATTATTATTGGTATAATATCCTAATCATTATTTGATATTTTACCAACTGGAAAAATATATTTGGATTATTGAATGAGCTGTGAATGTACATTTGAACCAAAACCGTACCTAATGGATAAAAGATTGAAGGGAAGGTGTCTGAAGCAAGATTGTGCAAATTGTACCTGGTTCCCTTGATTTAAGGAGCTTGGTGCTAATCCGATGTTATGCCCAGTGGGATCAGCTCAGTAAAATACGACTGACCCACTTTGGACCATTATAGCCGGCCCCAAAACCTTTAGGATTTATTGGCCTTGTACCACGTCCACATTCTTGAAGCTTATGTAGCTATGTGTAACAGTTAATGCTAGGACGTTCCTTAAAACCTACCTCTTTGAATAGGCATTTGGGCGGCAGACCTCAGAATGCTTGACATGGATCAGTGTCAATTTTTTTTTTATCACTCTCCTGTGAAGTATCTTGGGGACATTTTACTACATTATCCAGTGCTACATACTATTAAATATAAGTGATTGTTTGCGCCTGAATTTTAATCCTCAAGGCTTGTAGTGGGAGTTGGGAAAATTACCGGCCCGGCCCACCCACCTCAGGAGACAGTGCCCACAAAGGCGGGATCTTTATGGCCAGGGAGGGGAGAGGGTTGCAACGTGGCCAATGCAGCTGGGGTCAAGCAGTTGTTTGAAGGCAGCCACAGGGGCTCCTGTGTGTGGAGACAGGCTGTTAAAAAGGCTCACTGCAGCGCTGTGAGTCTTCATCCCAGTTTGAAATAGAAACACAAAGGCACTCCAGCCCTCCCCTCTTGCAACCCCTCACCCTCATCATCCATCATGGACCCTCATGTCCCTAATAATAATTATTGTCACAAGTAGGCTTACATTAATACTGCAATGAAGTTACTGTGAAAAGCCCCCAGTCGCTACATTCCGGTGCATGGAGGGAGAATTCAGAATCTAACAGCATGTCTTTTGGGACTTGTGGGAGGAAATCGGAGCTTCCGGAGGAAACCCACGCAGACACGGGGAGAACGTGCAGACTCCGCACAGATAGTGGCCCAAGCCGAGAATCGAACCTGGGACCCTGGTGCTGTGAAGAAACAGTGCTAACCACTGTGCTACAGTGCGACCCTAATGCCTAGCTATGGCACTTCCATGTCCATTGATCCACTGTACACTGTATAGAACCAATGAGCCCTATTTATGACAGTAGGATGTGTAAAAAGATTTTTTAAAGTAATTTCTACTATGTTGAAAAAAGGCACCTCACAAGAGAGCAATAGAAATATCAATCATTAAAGTATCAATAACAGAAACTGGAAGCCTTCAAAACCATTTAAAGAAATAAATAAATTTAGCGTACCCAATTCATTTTTTTCCAATTAAGGGGCAATTTAGCGTGGCCAACCACCTAGCCTGCACATCTTTGGGTTGTGGGGGCAAAACCCACGCAAACACGGGGAAAATGGGCAAACTCCACACGGACAGTGACCCAGAGCCGGAATCGAACCTGGGCCTCGGCGCCGTGAGGCAGCAGGGCTAACCCACTGTGCCACATCTTTCCTGACATCTCTTAGGTGCACCCAGCTAAGGGGTTGGCTCCTGGGTGTCAGGGGTTATCCACTGCAGTCATGGCAGATGACGCCCATCCAGAGGCCAAAGACAGACACGTGAACCCACTATAACGATGCCCATGCCGCGATCGGGTGTGTAATCGAGCGGTGCTTCGACATGCTAAAGATGTGGTTCAGGTGTCTGGAGGGACCCTCTGGTACAGCGCTAGGTGAGTCTCCCACATCGTGATGGCCTGCTGCGTCCACCACATCATGCAACAGAGGGCTGAAGGAGGAGAGATTGCGGTGTTCCGGCACCATCCCTGCGGCAGTCATCGGCATGGGCCACATCACCCTCTGCACCTGGCTCAGGTCAAGCAGCACCCGGACAATGCCAGCGACACCCTCAGCCATGCCCACTGTGACTGGGCCATGCTCTGAAATGCCGCTGCAATGTCCAGGTGGCCCTGGTACATGGCTACCTGTGGCAGGGCAGCTCTGACTTGTGCCGTTACCACTTCCTATACAGAGTGGCCCAGGCCTTGGACAGTCTGGCCGATACCTTTGCCCCAAACCTCCACCTTGGACGCCACCCTTGCAGTGTTGGCATGGGCAGCACAAATACTCGGCACCTCCTCCTGCCCCTGCAGGCAGTTGGGCTCCTCCACTGCACCTGCAGACGCCGGATGGTTGTTGACAACCTCTCATCTAATCCTTGGTCCTGTGACTGCATCTCCACTATCAATGGGACAACCCTTTCCAGAAGCCCAAAACCAGTGCAGACGGCAGAGAGTCCCTGGGATTGGGCCACCCTCCGATCGTCCGCCCCTCGGGGGTTCCTAACTCCACCTGATGTACCGCAGCACGTGTGTGGTGTGCACCAGATAGTGCCCCGGAGCCTCTTCGCTAAAATGTCTCTTCGATGGTGGAGGGTGTTGGAGACAGGTATGTCGGGAAGTCAGTGCCGTCCCCGGGGTGTCGTGGGCTGTGGTTCGAGGGGGTCTCGTCGCTGTTCGTTTCCACTTCCTCCCAGCAATCCGCTCGAGTTTGGGGTTGGGGGCGCACAGCGTTAGGAAGTCGGACACATGCAGCACAGGGGTGGGTAGTGGGTGGCCTCCGTGGTGGCCGGGGCACCCGGCCATGGTGGCTGGTATGGGTGCTGGCATGTGGTGGAGGGTGGGGTGTGTACCCACCTTCATCCCAGAGTACTTCAGGAAGTGGCCTTAGAAATAGTAGATCCATTGGTGGTCATTTTCCAAAATTCTTTGGAATGGTTCCTATAGGTTGGAGGGAAGTCAATGTAACCCCACTATTCAAAAAGGGAGGTGGAGAGAAAACAGGGAACTCTAGACCAGTGAGCCTAACGTCGGTAAGTAAATAAACAAATAAATAATCGCTTATTGTCACAAGTAGGCTTCAATGAAGTTACTGTAAAAAGCCCCAAGTCGCCACTTGGCACCTGTTCGGGGAGGCCGGTACGGGAATTAAACCTGCGCTGCTGGTATTGTTCTGCATTGCAAGCCAGCGATTTAGCCCACTGTGCTAAACCAGCCCCTGTAGGGAAGTTGCTGGAGTCCATTATCAAGGATTTCATAGCACAGTATTTAGAAAGCAGTGGTATAATCAATCAAAGTCAGCATGGATTTACAACAGAAAAATCATGCTTGACAAATCCACTAGAATTCTTTGAAGATTTTGTTCTTTTCTCGACAGATATATGAACGGGCGGGGAACAGAGGGAAGTAGATCCTTGGAAAATAAGCGATAGGTTTAGAGGCTGGTTTAGCACACTGGGCTAAATCGCTGGCTTTGAAAGCAGACCAAGGCAGGCCAGCAGCACGGTTCAATTCCCGTACCAGCCTCCCCGAACAGGTGCCGGAATGTGGTGGCTTTTCACAGTAACTTCATTTGAAGCCTACTTGTGACAATAAGCGATTTTCATTTTTCATTTCAGATAAAGGATCTGGATCGGCACAGGCTGGGAGGGCCGAGTGGCCTGTTCCTTGGTCTGCTATGTAACTAGTAGAATTGACCAAGGAGAACCGGTGGATGTGGTTTATTTAGACTTTCAGAAGGCTTTCAATAAGGTCTCACATAGCAGATTACTATGTAAAGTTAAAGCACATGGGATTGGGGGTAGTGTCTTGAGATGGATAGAAAGCTGGTTAGCAGACAGGAAGCAAAAAGTAGGAATAAATGGGTCTTCTGAATGGCAGGCAGCATTGACTACTGGGGTACCCACAGGGTTCTGTGCTAGGACCTCAACTGTTCACATTATATATTAATGATTTGGACGAGGGAACTAAATGTATTATCTCCAAATTTGCAGATGATGCAAAGTTGGGTGGGAAGGTGAGCTGTGAGGTGGATGCAGAGATGCTTCAGCGGGATTTGGACAGGCTGAGAGAGTGGGCATATGCATGGCAGATGCAGTATAATGTGGATAAATATGAGGTTATCTGCTTCGGTAGCAAAAATAGGAAGGCATGTTATTATTTAGTTGTGTGTAAATTGAGAGAGGTGGATACTCAGCGAGACCTTGGTGTCCTCGTACATCAGTCACTGAAAGCAAGTGCACAGGTACAGCAGGCAGTATACAAGGTAAATGGTATGTTGGCCTTCATAGCAAGAGTATTTGAGTATAAGAATAGAGATGTTGTACTGCAATTGTATACGGCATTGTTGAGGCCACACCTGGAGTATTGTGTGCAGATTTGGGGTCCTTATCTATTTATTATAAATTTAGAATACCCAATCCATTTTTTCCAATTAAGAGGCAATTTAGCATGGCCAATTCACCTACCCTGCACATCTTTGGGTTGTGGGGTGAAACCCACGTAAACATGGGGAGAATGAGCTAACTCCACACGGACAGTGACCCAGAGCCAGGAAAGAACCTGGGACCTTAGCACCATGAGGTAGCAGTGCTAACCACTGCACCACCATGCTGCCCCCTGGTGTCCTTATCTGAGGAAGGATGTCCTTTCTCTGGAGGGAGTGAAGCGAAGGTTTACCAGGCTGGTTCCTGGGATGGTGGGACTTCCATATGAGGGGAGACAAAGTCAGTTAGGATTACATTCACTGGAGTTTAGAAGAGTGAAAGGGGATCTTATAGAAACTTAAAGGATGTTTTCTAAGAGCAGCAGGGGAGTTGAGAGCAGCAGGGGAGTTCCCTCCAGTGTCCTGTCACTCAACCAGCATCACTAAAACAAGACATCACATTGTCTGTACAATATCTTATTGCTACATGTGGGATCAGCAAGGGCTGGTTTAGCTCAGTGGACTAGACAGCTGGTTTGTGATGCAGAATAAGGCCAGCAGCGTGGGTTCAATTCCCATACCAGCTTACCCAAACAGGTGCTGGAATGTGGCGACTAGGGGCTTTTCACAGTAACTTCATGCTTGTGACAATAAAAGGTTATATTACTATCTTGCTTTTTTTTTAAATGTGGGCTTCACTAGCTAGCACAGCATTTGCTGCCCAATCCCCAATTGCCTTTGAGAAGGTGGTGATGAGTTGCCTTCTGGACCGCTGCAGTCCATGTGGTGTAGATACACCCACAATGCTGTTAGGGAGCGAGTTCCAGGAATTTGACCCAGGCACAGTGAAGGAATGACAATATATTTGTAAAGTCAGGATGGTGAATGACTTGTAGGGGAACTTCCAGGTGGAGGTGTTCCCAGGTATCTGCTGCCTTGTCCTTCTAGATGGTAGTGGTCATGGGTTTGGAAGGTGCTGCCTGAGGAGCCTTGGTGAGTTCTTGCAGTGCATATTGTAGATGGTGCGCATGGCTGCCACTGTGCGTTGGTGGTGGAGGGAGTGAATGTTTGTGGAAGGGGTGCCAATCAACCGGACTGCTTTGTCCTGGATGGTGTCGAGCTTCGTGGATGTTGTTGGAGCTGCACTCATCCAGGCAAGTGGAGAGTATTCCATCACACTCCTGACTTGCGCCTTGTAGGTTGTGGACAGGCTTTGGGGGGTTCAGAAGGTGAGTTAGTCGCTGCATGATTTGTAGCCTCTCTTGTAGCCACAGTATTTATAAGACTACTGCAGTTCAGTTTCTGATTAATAGTAAGCCCCCAGGATGTTGATAGTGGAGGATTCAGTGATGGTAATGCCATTGAATGTCAAAGGTCTGTGTGCAAATTGGCTGCTATGTTTCCAATGTTAAAATGTGGTCACTATTGTATGAGTATTTCATTGGCAATGAAGCATCCTGGGGTCACAAAAGGAATATAATTGCAAGTCTAAGTAATAGTACAAAGCAAGTCATTTAAAACTATCCTTTTAGCAATGCCACCGCAGAGCTTCTTTCCAGAACTCAGCTTTTATACCCTGTATTAATTCACAGAAATGAATTAATTTAGATTTCTGTGGGTAATTGACCACCACAATCTGGTGTGACTCTAAATGCCCACCTGGCACGAGGTCCAAAGTGCTTTCAAACCCACATTTGGCCACAGCAGTATAGATCAGAATGCATAAAGTGCCTGGGATCCTCAGGCAGGTCATTCCCAATTCTTCATTGACTTTTAAAATAAATTTGGAGTACCCAATTATTTTTTTTCCCCCAATTAAGGGGCAATTTAGCGTGGCCAATCCACCTAACCTGCACATCTTTTCAGGTTGTGGGGGTGAGACCCCACGCAGACACGGGGAGAATGTGCAAACTCCAGTTACCCGGGATCGGGATTGTTACTGGAACTTTGTCAAGGTCCATAACCTTTGCAGTATCCAGGGCCTTGGCCGTTTCTTGACATCACATGGAGTGAATCGAATTAGCTGAAGTGTAGCATCTGCAATGCTGGGACCACAGGAGGCTAGGGTCGATCATTCACTCTTCACTTGTGGCTGAAAATGGTTGCAAATGCTTTAGCTTTGTCTTTTGCACTAACGTTCTAGGTGCTCCGGTCAATTCAAGATGGGTACTTTGGGGCCTCCTTCTTCTGCTAGTTGTTTAACTGTCCACCACCATTCATGACGGGATGTTGCAAGACTGCAAAGTTTTAAACTGATCCATTGGTTGTTGTAGCACAATCAATCACTCACGAGATGAGATGAGAAGGAGTCAAACGATGGCTTTATTATGCAGACTTGTTCCCCAGCAGCACAGTTACAGAATGCGGCTGCTGGGAGAACCTGGGCTCTTATACTCCGCCTTACTGGGTGGAGCCAGAAGACGGCTGATCCAATCGGGACCCAGCGTCTATCCACCAATAGCCTCTCGGCATCAAAGGGTACCGTAATACCCCTAATACACACCACCACATTCACCCCTTGTTAAAAAAGAACCCGGCGGGTGCAGTGGGCCGTATGGTGGTACGGGTTACAGAGTCGGTACTTAGGATGCCGCTAACACGGCGGCTATGCTCCGATATCAACTACCAGTACTATTTACAATGCCACTTTTACTGGGCAACTGAATTATTTACAGAGGCATTTCTTGCTTTGTTATACGGATTTGATGAGTCGAATGGGTGCCTCGCCGATCGTCTCAGCCCCGGTGGTGATGCAGGTGCTGGTTCGGGCACCGTCATCTCTGGGAGCGTAGCGATGCCTCTTCCTGCTCCACTACCCCTAGGCGGGGCCGGGGGAAGGACCGATCCACCCGGGAAGGGGGTGATTGGTGTTGGGGGGGGGGGGGGTGTGGAGCTCTGGAGGGGAAGGCTGTGGGGTGCGCCGGTGGGAGGGAGGGGGTGATTGGTGTTGGGGGGGGGTGGAGCTCCGGCGGGCGCCAGGTCCCACAGGGAGACCGTGTCCTGTCGGCCGTCAGGGTACGCCACGTAGGTGTATTGAGGGTTCGCGTGGAGGAGATGAACCCTCTCGACCAACGGGTCCGATTTGTGCGTCCGCACATGCTTTCAGAGCAGGATGGGTCCCGGGGCTGCCAGCCAGGTCGGAAGTGACGTTCCGGAGGAGGACTTCATAGGGAAGACAAGGAGGCGTTCGTGAGGCGTTTGATTGGTCAGAGCAGAGACCGGATTGAGGGCATCCGGGAGGACTTCCTGCCAGCGGGAAACTGGGAGACTTCTGGACCGTACGGCCAGCAGGACGGTCTTCCAGACCGTTCTGTTCTCCCTCTCTACCTGACCGTTCCCCCGGGGGTTGGAACTGGTCGTCCTGCTCGAGGCAATGCCTTTGCTGAACAGGAATTGACGCAGTTCGTCGTTCATGAAGAGGACCCCCAACGCTATGTATGTAGGCGGGGAAAGCGAACAGTGTAAAGATGGTGCCGAGGGCTCTAATGACCGTGGCCACAGTCATGTCGGGGCAGGGGATGGCGAAAGGGAACCGGGAGTATTTGTCAATCACGTTCAGGAAGTACGTGTTGCGATCGGTGGAAGGGAGGGGGCCTTTGAAGTCCAGACTGAGGCGCTCAAAGGGACGGGAAGCCTTTATCAGGTGCACTTTATCTGGCCTGTAGAAATGCGGCTTGCACTCTGCGCAGATTTAGCAGTTCCTGGTGACTGTCCTGACCTCCTCGATGGAGTAGGGCAGGTTGCGGGTCTTTACGCAGTGATAGAACCGAGTGACCCCCGGGTGGCAGAGGTCCTCGTGGAGGGTACGGAGATGGTCCACTTGTGCGTTGGCACGTGCCGCGGGATAGGGCATCGGAAGGCTCGTTCAGCTTTCTGGGACGATACAAGATCTCATAGTTATAGGTGGAGAGTTCTATCCTCCACCGCAAGATCTTGTCGTTCTTGATCTTGCCCCGCTGTGCATTATCGAACATGAAGGCAACCGACCGTTGGTCAGTGAGAAGAGTGAATCGCCTACCCCAGGTAATGCCGCCAATGTCGCACAGCTTCCACTGTGGCCTGGGCCTCCTTTTCCACTGAGGAGTGGCGGATTTCTGAAGCGTGGAGGGTGCGTGAAAAAAAAAGGCCACGGGTCTTCCCACTTGGTTGAGGGTGGCCGCCAGAGCTACGTCGGACGCGTTGCTCTCAACTTGGAAGGGAAGGGACTCGTTGATCGCATGCATCGTGGCCTTTGCGATATCCGCTTTGATGCGGCTGAAGGCCTGGCGAGCCTCTGTCGACAGGGGAAAGACCGTGGACTGAATTAGCGGACGGGCCTTGTCCGCGTAGTTGGGGACCCACTGGGCGTAATAAGAGAAAAAGCCCAGGCAGCGTTTCAGGGCCTTGGAGCAGTGAGGGAGGGGGAACTACATGAGGGGGCGCATGCGTTCAGGGTCTGGGCCTATAACTCCATTTCGCACTACGTAGCCGAGGATGGCTAGACGGTCGGTGCTAAACACGCATTTCTCCCTGTTGTATGTGAGATTCAGGGCGTTTGCGGTCTGGAGGAATTTGCGGAGGTTGGCATCGTGGCTGCAGATGGTGACGTTTTCGAGGTACGGAAACGTGGCCCGCAAACAGTACCGGTCAGCCATTCGGTCCATCTCCCGTTGGAAGACTGAGACCCCGTTAGTGACGCCGAATGGAACCCTTAAAATGTGATGAGCCGCCCATCTGCTTCAAAAGTAGTGTATTTGCAGTCGCTCGGGCGGATGGGGAGCTGGTGATAGGCGGACTTAAGGTCCACCGTGGAAAATACTTTGTACTGTGCAATCCGATTGACCATGTTGGATATGCGGGGAAGAGGGTACGCATCCAGCTGCGTGTACCTATTAATGGTTTGACTATAGTCTATGACCATCCTCTGCTTCTCCCCGGTCTTCTCCCCTGCTGGGTGGAGCCAGTAGGCGGCTGATCCAATCGGAACCCAGCATCTATCCACCAATAGCTTCTCGGCATCACAGGGTACCGTAATACCCCTCATACCACCACAATTGTTGTGTCATTTAGCTCTGTCCACCACGTACAGCGTGGCCCGGGGAGTTACAGCTCGCCTATTCTGAGAACTAGGTTTCAATTTCGTTTTTCTTCTGTTGCAGCTAAGTTGTCCGGTGTGGTGGTAATAGGGGTAATACGGTACACCAGGAATGCCGAGGAGCTAATGGAGGACAGATGCTGGATCCCGATTGGATCCTCCACCTACTGGGCTCCACCCAGATAGGAGGGGTATAAGAACCTGGGTTTAATCCCCGCAGCTGCATTCTGTGACTGAGCTGCTGGGGAACGAGTCTGAACAAGTCTGCTCAATAAAGCCTCGATTGAAGTTCTTTACGTCTCGCCTCGTGTGTGATCGATGGTGCTACATCTGGATGGAAATGGAAATTGAATACAGAAATTTTTGACCAATCTTGATGATTACATTTAAATCAATGCGGTAATAGGAGAGGGGGAGGGATTGCAGGGCAGGGGAGGGGGGTGGGCATTATTCAAAAATTATGACTGGTCCCAAACTCAAGAGGTGGGGACTTTCAGTGATTTCATGCTTCACATCCAAACAGAAACTTTGAATGGAACCAAAGTACAAACCTGTCAAATACCCTATCTCCATGGCGCAGACAGCTGCAAGGTCTATACTTAGCATCTGGTCTTCAACATTAAAAGGTAAAATGGCTCTCTGGCAGAGTGTTCATCTGTCTCTTTTGCTTAGAAGATGAATTGAAAGCTTTTCTGATCACCAAAGTTTCAGTGGATAGTAACATGAATGCATGGCAGACGTCAGTGGCCAACAAGAGTTCCCAAATCTAGTTGGTATTTTTTAATAAACTCATTAAGTTGAAAAGAGCACATCAAGAATCTAAACATCAATACTATTCCATCTCGGGCAGGATCACAAGATTAGGAATCTGTAAAGTGGCAATCTTAACCTTTAATACATTGCAGAGCTTTCCAGAAGAAAATTATCTTCTCGTCAAAACCATGTCAATCAGAAGCATGGCACTGCTTCATGAAATAAATCTCAACTTTTTATAATGGCGGCAGTAAGTTTGAGCTAAGCAGGTTAGGTGGATTGGGGGGGGGGGGGGTGAAAGCAGCCTTGTGCCTCTTTTTGTACTGTCACTTGAACTGTCTCACTCATTTCTTAGTACTGAGAATTCAGTGTGTTCGGACACAGTACTATGGCCAGAGCAATACAGAATTTTATAATTTCCTCCTCTGAACTGCATTCTATGGGTTTGGATGTCGTTGAACAACCTTAATCGCCATTGCTACGTTTAGCATCAAATTTACTAAACCTCTGGGTCGTTTCCAACTTCATCCTTATCCATTTAATTTGTGCATTCCATAAGACCACAAGACATAGGAGCAGATTCAATCGTGGCTGATATTTTCTCATCCCCATTCTCCTGCCTTCTCCCCAATTTATTTTTTTCTACCTGTGTCACATTTGACAATTGTTGACAATAAGTAGCACCCCCAATTGCTCTGCCCACTTGCCCAAATTATTCTATAGTTTCTGCGCTGCCTCCTTGCTTGGTATAATATGTAAATACTGAACATTCTGCATTGAGTTTTCTGAATGCAGGTCATTGATGAAAATTTAAAATATTGATTTCCCCTTACTAAGCCTCAAGGGACACCCACTCAGTAACCCCCCCCCTTACTCTGACATAACTCTTCATGAGTACCCTGTTTCTTGCCTCTCGTCATGAGGTTCCCAAAACTCAAGATGGAGCGAGAAAGAAAAATGCATTACTTGCCAAGTTCCAATTTTGTAAGAATGCCACAGTGACATCCTTCGACGGGAGTAAAATAGATTATGATCATTTAAAATAACCAGACAGCAACAAAAGCTCTGCTTAGTTCAGGTGGCTGAACTGCAGACAACCCAGGAACTAAACTGCTCAGAACAGTTGATGGACATTAGATGCAACGATTACTACAACAATCAGAAGTGGGCAATGTATCATTCTATTACACTAATTTGCTTTTCACATGTGCAAAGCCACTTAGAGTGGAGGCACAGAAACAACGCAGAACGGTGAAAGCTGACTGGAGTTTGGCGGCTGGATTAACGTACAAAAGTTCAGTTTATTTGCTGACTGCATGTCCAGTTTTATTCCATTCAAGAAATAAAAAACCTTAAGTGTTACATATATAAGATGCATCCACCACTACTAACGTCTAGGCATGCAGCTACAAGATAATACTTTCAATGTTAGACAAGGTGAAGCAACATCAGACACAACATTGACTAAAATCCAGCTGAGTCTCATCATAGAGAAGAACTTTAAAGCCTTTATAATTAAAACAAATCTAGTTGCGCTTTCCCCATGAGAAATATTGGCGTCACAAAACTATAACAAAGGTGAGCAATTTATAAGCGCCCATGGGATCGATTCTGGAACCGGTGATGTTCTGTAGGAGACTGGTACGATATGGTTGATATGTACCTTGTCTCAGTGCTTTTTGCTGCTCTTTGGTATTCAGGAAAGATCAGTTTAGTGAACATTTGACATGCTCTTTCTCCAAAATTATAGTTCAATGCATTTACAACCAATGTTGAGTCAGAGATTCATTTAATTTAGTGTTGAAGAGTTGGAAAATTCAAGTAAGAAAGTACTGGAACACGAGGAGGTTGTTTCTCTCATGAAGCCTCCTCACCTCGGATATAATCTATTCTACCATTGAACGGGAGCCAATCCCTTAAAGTAAACTCTGTACAAATACTGCCCGATCTTCAAAGGTAATTAAGCAAAACACCCGAGGTGTATCATTGTCACATCATTCAATTCAAGCCTGCCAGATAACAAGCCCCCCACTCAATTCACTCCTCAAATTCATTCTTCCAAGGGTGGCATGGTGGCACAGTGGTTAGCACTGCTGCCTCACGGCAACGAGCACCTGGGTCACTGTCCGTGTGGAGTTTGCACATTCTCCCCCGTGTCTGCGTGGGTCTCACCCCCCACAACCCAAAGATGTGCAAGGTAAGTGGATTGGCCATGCTAAATTGCCCCTTTATTGGAAAAAACGTCTTAAAAATTAATTCTTCCATCCCATCGCTGGCTTATCTGTGCAGGTCCTTGGGTTTCAGTGAAATTATTTACCGGCCTGCGCCAAATCACTATAGGCATCTAGAGGACTGGTCCCAATGATTCAAAGCAGCGCTGCTCCTTGCCAATCTCACTCTGCTTACTGTAACTGGCGTTTTAATCTGTGAAGCTGGGAAGGGGTTTATACAGATCTCTAGAAGCCTTAAATGAATGATATATGAAGTTTTTTAAATAAATACAGTCACAAACATAGGAGATCATCCAAATACTGATCAGTAAACAGTAAATATATTAATAGAGTTACCTCTCTGTTAATACCACCAGAAAAATAAACGCATGGTATGTTGATCCACTCTCAAAACCACGCATGGGGGCTGTGGGTGGTGGAATGAAAAATTTACAGCAAGATCTGTTTGCAGCAACCCTCTGTTCACACTAACAGGAAGTGACACAATTTATTCACATGCAAAGAGTGGGCATGTGGTGAAATGAGACTTAAAATCATCACACAGATAAGCCTCAAGATCAATCTCACTGTAATAGAAGCACTGATCTGACAATCTTGTCAAGCGTGCGGAATTTTGTCGACTTAGTGCGGGACCACGCAAGCCAGACAGGACTTTGAGGTCTTGCCTCTTTTTCTTTCTTTTTTTTTTACAACCCCCACACCCCACCATGCCCAATGTAAGAAAAACATAACATTTGGAAAAACAAATCAAAATGAAGAGTTGGTGTTTCTTTGGACAACTGTATGTATCTCTGGAAGTTGAAATCTAACTCACTAATGGTTCCATCAGTATTCTCATACGAAAGTGCTGTGAAGGAGCAAAACACAGCCTAGTGCCCGACTACTATGCATCATCTCCAAACACATCATTCTGTTTGCGCTTCATGTTCTCAAAGTCGAAGTCTGTGCCTGTCATTCGCTTGTAAATGCTTTTTATGTCGTCACAAGTTGTCTCAAAATGGGTAGTGGCATCGTAAGAACTTGAGATAAAAATCTGTAAGTAAAATCCAAGAACAAACATTTAGAGGAAGCATTCTTTGGTATTCCCCTCCTCTCCCCACCCCAAGTTCTCTTTTTATAATACAAGTTGTACTCCAGCTTCATGCTCTAGATTCCAAAGTTCAGACAGCAACCTGGCTCGTAAGCCAACAGTGAAATATGTGCATTAACACATTCCGGCACCTGTTCGGGGAGGCTGGTACAGGAATTGAACCATGCTGGCTGGAATTGAACCTTGGTCTGCTTTAAAAGCCAGCGGTTTAGCCTTGTGCTAAACCAGCCCCGTGTGAATAACGTGGAAGTACCTTTCCACGAGGAAAAGTCTGACCTGTAGTCCGCACTTCTGCTAGAAAACGTCATAAAATGCTGCTGTGAAGAGTCTTGATCATCAATTCACAGCTAATCTTTCAAAATTTGCTTAAATCTTGTTTTCAAAGTATTTTGCATGACTTAAATCAGTTTCCTTTTAACAGCAGGCCATTAGAGAGCTGCAAATTTTCCTCCTTAAAGGATATTAATGAACCAGACAGGTCTCCACGACAATTGGCGATGGTTTAATTAGACTTTTAATTCCGGATTTTTATTGGATTAAAATTTCACCATCTGCCCTGGTGGGATTTGAATCGTTTCTCAGAGCATTACCCTGGATCTCTGGTCTAGCGACAATACCATTGTGCCACAGCCTCCTGCTGTGCAGCCATATTTTGTTTTGATTTAATATCCTATCATGGCCACAATTTGAAGCAAGGTTTTTCATGGATGAGGTGGCACGGTAGCGCAGTGGTTAGCACTGCTGCCTCACCCCGCTGAGGACCTGGGAAGCTGTGCTCCGAAAGCTAGCAATTCCAAAAAAAACTGTTGGACTTTAACCTGGTGTTGTAAGACTTCTTACTGTCCTCAGTGGTAATAAGAGTCGGATTGCCACTCTGCTCCAAGCTTTTTTTTTGAAAACCGGAAATCGTTTTGGATCCTATCCCGTCCGACCTTGCAATTCAGGCTGGGCGAGGTCGAGGCAGAGCATCATGTCCCTGGGTCTGGTGTCAAACAGCAGCAGGTCAAGCCCCCTTTTTATGACACTAGTTGTCATAAATCAGATAGGTTTAAAGGTCCAGATGAGTTTAAATGTTCTTGAGTGGCCATGGAGAACGTAAGGGTATAAGGTAAGTAGGACTTGGGGTGAGTCTGGGTTTGTGCAATGGTCACCCAGACCCTCTAACATTTTCGGAGTAACTATTGTTCGAACCCAGTCAGAACCATCCGAGCTTTGTGATGTAAATCGCATTTTTGGATGGTTCCCAGTGCAGGCCAATGGCCCAGGAGAAGTTTGTGCTTTTGGGCAATTGCTGTGCAAATCTGACTTCTGAACTTTCGAAAGGATTTCCCCAACGTATCTTTGGGGTAACCCCTCCCCCAATACAACACCATGGAGCTTGGAAGTTACGGCCCATTACTGAAAGCATGTGGCCAGATATCCCAGTGAACTGTCAACTGACAGTTCTAGTTCCAAAATTGACAGTCTCCCTGTCTCATCTGAACAATTTTTGATGGATATTGGCTGGATATATTAAAATCCTTTTGGCAGATAAACACAATGCCATTCATGTAATTATCAGTCCGTACCTGACTTGTTTTTCCATCATCCGTTGGTTTGTACAAATCACTGATTGAAACAAACCTGGAAAAGCGGACAAGACAAGTTTTCACTATTTAATTAAGAAATAAAACTTTAGGAGACCAGAATGTACAAGAAATAAAAACAGAAAAAGCTGGAACAACTCAGCACATCAGGCAGCACCTGAGGAGAGAAAAGCAGAGTTAACAGGTGGTGCCCCCCCCCCCACCGGATTGGCCATGCTAAATTGCCCCTTAATTGGAAAAAATGAATTGGGTACTTTAAATTTATAGAAAAAAAAAGATGAATGGCCTGATTCTGTACTATATATACTGTGATGCTTTGGAAAAGTGACCTTAAGTATGCATTCATCCTCATATGTATCAAATAATTATATATATATATATATATATATGATATAGAAAGTATCTTACGATTTGTCAATTGGCTCTAGGAGCTCTAATGCTGGCTGAACCTCCTTCTCGGGACTATTCGTCTCCACAGTGGTGCTGACAATGGCAATATATTTTCCTTCTGCTGCCACATTGTGTGTGTAGGACATGATGCAAACATAGATGTCTGAAAGAATAATTTATTTGTTTACATGTTTCAAGAAAACAAGCTCAGCAAAATTGCATCATTAGCACTCCCCAATGGCTGTGGTCACCCCTTTCTGCCTTCCCTTTTGTACGATTTACCACTCTGCTGGAGCACAAATCTCCCGGAGCTGGCAGTCCTGCGACTCGATCAAGTGGCCAATCCTCATGTGTGAGGATAGGGAAGGAGCAATGTGTGGCTGTTCAACTGTGGTGAAGGTGGCATGGGTGGAAGGACTAAATATGCTGTTCTTGTCCAAAATCCACTCACACCAACATTCTAGCATGGGTGGCTGAAAAGCCATCAGGAAAGAACCCCGTCGCTATATTTAACCTTTGCTAACCTGGGCCACAAGTCAGTTTTGGAACCCAGCCTTTCCTTGGCAGAGATCAGTTACTTCAACAAAGTCAGGTCATTGTGGCACACAAAGAGGCCATTCAGCCAACCACAGAAGATAGTAGGCACCCTGCAATGTATTCCGTCAAAGGAAGTTTTCGCTGCACTTTTTTTTTGAGGTTTCTTTTTTAAAATTTAGTGTACCCAATTCATTTTTTCCAATTAAGGGGCAATTTAGCGTGACCAATCCACCTAGCCTGCACATCTTTGGGTTGTGGGGGTGAAACCCATGCAAACACGGGGAGAATCTGCTAATTCCACACGGACTGTGAGCCAGAGCTGGGATCAAACCTGGGACCTCGGCGCCATGAGACTACAGGGCTAACCCACTGCGCCACCGTGCTGCCCTTGCTGCACTTTCAACGATGTTGATACTCGTTTAACATCCATTTGTGGTGCCAATATCTCTACCTGATCGACACAATTCCCTCTCCCTCATACAAGATTTAATGCATGTTACTTTAAAAATCATGCGCATTACCCGACTTCCTGTTGACTTGCATCTGTGGAATGATGATCTGGCAGGAATTACAATCATTCGTGCTTTTGATTGGATGGCTGAGGATGCAGATAACCCTTATGACCTTCCCAACCTTCTTTACCTTGCTGGGTACATAGCTGGGATCACAAATCAGCTGCTTGCAACGAGCTGTCTGCAAATGTAAAAGAAAAAAAACATAAAGACCTGAATTAATGATTTGCCAGTTAGTGGTCCACAAATAGGCCGCGAACCAGTTGCCCCAATAAACAAACATTAAGTTTTCATGAAAAGGTTACAAGAGGGGGCGGCATGGTCGCACAGTGGTTAGCACTGCTGCTTCACAGCGCTAGGGACCCGAGTTAGATTCCCGGCTTGGGTCACTGTCTGTGCGGAGTCTGCACGTTCTCCTCGTGTCTGCGTGGGTTTCTTGTGGGTGCTCTGGTTTCCTCCCACAAGTCCCGAAAGACATGCTTGTTAGGAGAATTGGACATTCTGAATTCTCCCTCAGTGTACCCGAACAGGCGCCGCAGTGTGGCGACTAGGAGATTTTCACATTGCAGTGTTAATGTAAGCTTACTTGTGACACGAATAAAGGTTATTATTATATGAAACAAGAAAAAACTAAACATTATTTGAGGATGATCCGACAGTGCTTTTCACCCCACAATCAAAAATTAAAAGAATGTAAATCCCACCTCCCTGAAAAGGAGTGATTCAACCCGGCACAGGATTGTTTGCCACAGAACAGGACACACTAAGTAAAAAAATAAAATACCGCAAATGCTGGAAATCTGAAATACAAAGAGAAAATGCTGGAAGTATGCAGCGAATCAGACATCTGTGCAATGAGAAACAGAGTTCATGTTTCAGGTATGTGACCTTATTTCAGAACTGGGACAAATTAGAAATGTTTTAAGTTGAAGGTGGAGGGTGGAAATATAGAATGCATGTTCATTGTTTGCGATTTCACCATTTGCGAAGTTTCTGTGACAATGCAAGTTCATTCGATAGGTTGCAGCCATGCTAAAACCTGTATAAAGGACCAAAGACAATGAAAACTATGTTTTTAATGAACTTGAAGATGAACTTACTGGCAAAATTGTTTTTGTTTTATTTATTTTCGACGGTAGTCAATACTTCATGGACACCTTCGTTTTTTATGTGCAAATTTCATTTAGGCGTTTTTTTTTCTTTTTACCGCATTTTCTAAAGTCGGTTTCTACTTTTTAATTTTTAAAACCGCGGATTAGCCAACATCTGGGCAAGGTGTACAAAGACTTTTACGCAGATAAGTGAATTTCCGGAAAAGCAAGTTCAACGATAGGCTGGAAGTCAGGAGAGATTAAATGGCAAAAGATGGGAGTTGCGCAGGGTCAAAGGAAATGGTCGTGGGACAAGCAAACCAATAAAAGATCTGTTTTGAGGAGGTATGAATGGTAGTCTAAGGAACAGCCGGCATCCAAAAGAAATATTGCAGGAAAAGCAAGGCGAAAACCAAAATCCGTGAAGATAAAAAGGGCACAAAATGAGTACAGAGATAACTGCCATATCTAATTGAAGTCAACGTCGAAAGCGAAGTTGCAGAGTGTTTAATTGAAAGGTAAGACGCTGTCACCAAGCTGACGTTGAATTTTATTGTTCTCTGCGTCTATCGAAGGGGTCAGCATGAGAGAAAGGGGCCAAATTAAAATGACGAATGATCAGAAGCTAAATCATGCTTTCAATTTAGTATTCTGTATTCGCTGTTCAAGTTATAATAATAATCTTTATTGTCACAAGTAGGCTTACATCAACACTGCAATGAAGTCACTGTGAAAATCCCCTAGTCGCCACATTCCGGCGCCTGTTCGTGTACACAGAGGGAGAATTCAGAATGTCGAATTCACCTAACAAGCACGTCTTTCGGGACTTGTGGGAGGAAACCGGAGCACCCGGAGGAAACCCATGCAGATACAGGGAGAACGTGCAGACTCCACACAGACAGTGGTCCAAGCTGGGAATCGAACCTGGGACCCTGGAGCTGTGAAGCAACAGTGCTAATCATTGTGCTAATGATTTGCTTGGCACTGCAGAGACTAAACACAGATTGGCTGACTGCCTTATGAAACACATCTACTCAAGTCTGCGTAAACCTGCGTTTCCAGTTACCGCCCTTCCCCCTTTCGCTTGTTTCACATTTCAAATTCTTCCCAGATGCTTTTAGAATGAGAAAGTGGAGGCGATCTCCTCTGGAAGCAACAGAAGCAGACTGTTGATTCATTCAAATGCCAATTAGCTAGATTTTTCTGTTGAATATTTCCATGCGGTCCATGACAATTTGAAACATCTTTGCAATTTTCTACATTTACAACGGTGACCACAGTTCAAAAATATTTAAATGACTGTAAAATACTCTGGGACGTTTCAAGGTAGTAAAGATGCTACAGGCTGTTCCACAGGGCACATGCAACTTGCTCAGGAGGAACAGATAACTTGGACCTATGGTTCCCAAAGCTCTCCACCATTGAGGATTTTACTTACCACAGGTAAGACTCTGTTGTAGTCTAATTGATAGATAGATATCGATTGCTTTGAAGAGTGAACAGTTCAATTAATCATATTGTGCAACTAACAGAATGACAGAAGGCAACCAGATGGATCTAGATTTTTTTTATTGTCATCAATTTGACGAACTGGGTGGGGCTGGTTCAGCACAGTGGGCTAAACAGCTGGCTTGTAATGCAGAACAATACCAGCAGCGCGGATTCAATTCCCGTACCGGCCTCCCCGAGCAGGCACCGGAATGTGGCGACTAGGGGCTTTTCACAGTTACTTCATTGAAGGCTACTTGTGACAATAAGCGATTATTATTTATCTATCAAGTTGCCCGGAGGGGCGTACACCAGCAATAAACTGCGCTGTTGCGGTCAATCGAGGCACTTCAACCTAAGAAGAAACGATTGGGAGAGAAATAACAATCCATACGGCACTCGCACATTTTCTTGCAACAGAATCCTGGAAAAGATTCTCTGGAGAAGAGATCAATTTACAGCAGAGATTATTTTAAAAGGTTTGGGGTAAGATGCAGGTTTTAAAATGTTTGGAATTGCTTTTTAAAAAATGATAATCTACATGGTTAAAATAGTGAAGGGTGTGCTTGAAGTACAAACCAAAACTCGAGGCTTTACTCACTCCAGAGTGGGATTTGAACCGAAAACCTTCTGATTCAGAAGAGTGGTAGCACTCAGCCAATCCAGCTGTTAAGAACACCACTTTGTGTCAGCTCTCTGGGGTGATAAAGCCAATCACATTCTTCTTCTCTTCTGGTTTGCCTTCAAGCTTCACATCTCATGTTTTGCTCCAAATTCATTTTTTTTCTTTACTCATCTTGCATAGAGTTTATAGCAGAGAAACAAGCCATTTCACCCAACTGCTTTATACCCTGCTGTACATGAGTCTCCACCCACCTGACTTCATTTTAATCCTGCCCACATATCCTTCAATTATTTTCTTCCCCAAATGTTCTTATTTAGTTCCCCCTTCAAGACATCTATGCTATTCTGGAAGATTAGGTTGGTAAGATTTGATGAAGATGGAGGCTGGGAGGAAAAATATGTTTTTCACCACCTCAGGACATCCCAAAATGCCCCATAGCCGAGGAAGCATCCCAAAGTGTCATTACTGTTGTAGTATGGGAGGCTCATGAGGAGCATACGTAGGCAGTGTTGGGTTGAACAGTCTGTTTCTGTGTTGCATTCTATGTACTGGCCTCAACTACTCCCATGTGGTTTCACATTCTAACCACTCTGAGTAAAGAGGTTTCTCCAGAATTCCTTATTTTATTGGGTTTATTATTGACTCTTATGTTTATGATCCCAAAATCTTGCTAATCTTGTCTTTAACGAGTTCTTCGTTCCATACCGAGAATTTACATAGACTATATACATACAAGCCAGACTTACCTCTCCTTCTGACTTGACACCCACCACATGACCCTTCGCAAACACAATTTCATCCACCGATTTATTCAGCATGTAAGTGCCCCCATATATAGCGCTCAGCCTGGTAAAGAAAGCATGAGGAACAAAGAAGCATCAGAACCGAGACACCGGGCAATAGCTCACTCGTGTTGTCCAACAGACCAAGCACAGGATTATCCACAAACATCCGGATACCTAGCTCTATGGTCTCGGATGTTGTACCAATATCTGCATTGGATGGTACAACCTCCATTTTGCCCTACCATTTGACATCAGTGAATATCCAGCAATGAATAATGGCACGGAAATCTCCACATTCTGGCATTCTGGTTCCCTCTCAAGAGTTGCACGTCGAAGCACCTTGGACAATGTTGACTAGGTATGACTGGGCGAGGAATCCGCTACACAGAGCAGTACATAATTGACCGGATCAAGGTATTAAATTATCAAATACCACTAACTTTAAAAAAATAGAAGTGTCATACTCCTCGCAAGAATATTCTTGAAGTTGGACTCAAATATTATTAGAACAGTACATGGAAAACTTTCTAAGTTCATTAAAGTTGTTATACTAGACCCAGTCTGCTGAGCGCCAATACTTCTAGGTGCTAGAAGTGGAAGAGTTGTTCCAATCTGCAACAGAAAAACTCGACCAAAGAAAAGTTGAAGAAATATGAATGAGGCTATTATTTAAAATAAGACAAGCGAATTCTGCACTGTGGCTGGTGATGGAAGATCGGAGCAGACCGGTTTTGCCATTGAATTGCTTAATGTGGGAGCTGGCAGATCCCATTGCGAGCTGCAGCGACCACATCTGCAGTAAGTGTTGGCTGCTTGAAGAGCTCCGGCTCAGAGTTGATGAGCTGGAGTCTGAGCTTCAAACACTGAGGCACATCCGGGAGGGGGAGACTTACCTGGACACTGTGTTTCAGGAGGCAGTCACACCTGTCAGAGTAAGTAGTTTAAATACTGCCAGTGGCCAGGGACAGCAGGGTGTGACTGCAAGTCAGGCAGGTAAAGGGAACCAGCAGTCAGGAACTCAGGAGCCTCAGCCCTTGACTCTGTCCAACAGGTATGAGGCACTTGCTCCCTGTGTGGATGGCGAACAGGGCTGCAGGAAGGATGAGTCAGCTGACCAAGGCACCATGGTTCAGCAGGCCATTCAAGGGGAGGGAGTAAATAGGCAAGTTGTAGTTGTAGGGGATTCTATTATCAGGGAGATAGATAGTATCCTTTGTGAGCAGGATAAAGAGTCCCGCATGGTATGTTGCCTGCCCGGTGCTAGGGTGCAGGACATCTCTGACCGGCTTGAAAGGATACTGGAGAGGGAGGGGGAGGATCCAGTTGTTGTGGTCCATGTCGGTACCAACAACATAGGCAAGTCTAGGAAAGAGGACCTGTTTAGAGATTATAAAGAGCTAGGATTCAAATTAAAAAACAGGTCCTCAAGGGTCATAATCTCCGGATTACTGCCCGAGCCACGTGCAAATTGGCATAGGGAGGCAAGAATAAGGGAAGTTAACACGTGGCTGAAAGAGTGGTGTGGGAAAGAGGGGTTCCTTTTCATGGGTCACTGGCATCAGTTTTGGGACAGGGGGGACCTATACCGTTGGGATGGTCTCCACCTGAACCGAGCTGGGACCAGTGTTCTGGAGAAAAGAATAAATAGGGTGGTCAATAGGACTTTAAACTAAAGATTGGGGGGGGAAGGGAAGGTCAAGGAACCAAGAGATGAAGTAATCAGTGGGAAGCGTAGCTGCTTAGGAATACAAAAAAGCACGAAAAGACAAAACTCAGGAGAGGTTACGATAGTCCCCATCCCACAACATATGACACAGTGTATGGAAAGGCTCAGTAAACCAAGGTCCACCACACTAAGAAAACAAAAAGGGACGGTCAATAGAGAATTAAAGGTGCTATATTTAAATGCGCGCAGTGTACGGAACAAGGTAGATGAGCTTGTGGCCCAGATTGTGACTGGCAGGTATGATGTGGTAGGCATCACAGAGATGTGGTTGCAGGGGGTTCAGGACTGGCATTTAAACATCCAGGGATTCACAACCTATCGAAAAGACAGGGAGGTGGGCAGAGGGGGCGGGGTTGCCTTGTTAATTAGGAATGAAATTAAATCAATAGCATTAAATGACATAGGGTCAGATGATGTGGAGTCTGTGTGGGTAGAGTTGAGGAACCACAAAGGCAAAAAAACCATAATGGGAGTTATGTACAGGCCTCCTAACAGTGGTCAGGACCGGGGGCACAAAATGCACCACGAAATAGAAAGTGCATGTCAGAAAGGCAAGGTCACAGTGATCATGGGGGACTTCAATATGCAGGTGGACTGGGTAAATAATGCTGCCAGTGGACCTAAGGAAAGGGAATTCATTGAATGTTTACAGGAGGGCTTTTTGGAACAGCTTGTGATGGAGCCCACGAGGGAACAGGCCATTCTGGACTTAGTGTTATGTAATGAGCCAGACTTGATTAAAGATCTTAAAGTAAGGGAGCACTTAGGAGGCAGTGATCATAATATGGTAGAATTCAATCTCCAATTTGAAAGAAAGGTAGAATCAGATGTAAAGGTGTTACAGTTAAATAAAGGTAACTACAGGGGCATGAGGGAGGAACTGACGAAAATCGACTGGGAGCAGAGCCTAGTGGGAAAGACAGTAGAACAGCAATGGCAGGAGTTTCTGGGAGTAATTGAGGACACAGTACAGAGGTTCATCCCAAAGAAAAGAAAGGTTATCAGAGGGGGGATTAGGCAGCCATGGCTGACAAAGGAAGTTAGGGAATGCATCAAAGCAAAAGAGAAAGCCTATAATGTGGCAAAGAGTAGTGGGAAGTCAGAAGATTGGGAAGGCTACAAAAACAAACAGAGGATAACAAAAAGAGAAATAAGGAAAGAGAGGATCAAATATGAAGGTAGGCTAGCCAGTAACATTAGGAATGATAGTAAAAGTTTCTTTAAATACATTAAAAACAAACGGGAGGCAAAAGTTGACATTGGGCCGCTCCAAAATGACGCTGGTAATTTTGTGATGGGAGACAAGGAAATAGCTGAGGAACTAAATAAGTACTTTGCGTCAGTCTTCACAGTAGAAGACATGAGTAATATCCCAACAATTCCGGAGAGTCAGGGGGCAGAGTTGAATATGGTAGCCGTCACAAAGGAGAAAGTGCTAGCGAAACTAAGAGGTCTAAAAATTGATAAATCTCCGGGCCCAGATGGACTACATCCTAGAGTTCTAAAGGAGATAGCTGAAGAAATAGTGGAGGCGTTAGTTATGATCTTTCAAAAGTCACTGGAGTCAGGGAAAGTCCCAGAGGATTGGAAAATCACTGTTGTAACCCCCCTGTTCAAGAAGGGAACAAGGAAAAAGATGGAAAATTATAGGCCAATTAGCCTAACCTCGGTTGTTGGCAAGATTCTAGAATACATTGTTAAGGATGAGATTTCTAAATTCTTGGAAGTGCAGGGTCAGATTAGGACAAGTCAGCATGGATTTAGTAAGGGGAGGTCGTGCCTGACAAACCTGTTAGAGTTCTTTGAAGAGATAACAAATAGGTTAGACCAAGGAGAGCCAATGGATGTTATCTATCTTGACTTCCAAAAGGCCTTTGATAAGGTGCCTCACGGGAGACTGCTGAGTAAAATAAGGGCCCATGGTATTCGAGGCAAGGTACTAACATGGATTGACGATTGGCTGTCAGGCAGAAGGCAGAGAGTTGGGATAAAAGGTTCTTTTTCGGAATGGCAACCGGTGACGAGTGGTGTCCCGCAGGGTTCAGTGTTGGGGCCACAGCTGTTCTCTTTATATATTAACGATCTAGATGATGGGACTGGGGGCATTCTGGCTAAGTTTGCCGATGATACAAAGATAGGTGGAGGGGCAGGTCGTATGGAGGAGGTGGGGAGGCTGCAGAAAGATTTAGACAGTTTAGGAGAGTGGTCCAAGAAATGGCTGATGAAATTCAACGTAGGCAAGTGCGAGGTCTTGCACTTTGGAAAAAGGAATAGAGGCATGGACTATTTTCTAAACGGTGACAAAATTCATAATTGGGAAGTCCTAGTCCAGGATTTACCTCTAAAGGTAAACTTGCAGGTTGAGTCCGTAATTAAGAAAGCAAATGCAATGTTGTCATTCATCTCAAGAGGCTTGGAATATAAAAGCAGGGATGTACTTCTGAAGCTTTATAAAGCATTAGTTAGGCCCCATTTAGAATACTGTGAGCAATTTTGGGCCCCACACCTCAGGAAGGACATACTGGCACTGGAGCGGGTCCAGCGGAGATTCTCACGGATGATCCCAGGAATGGTAGGCCTAACATACGATGAACGTCTGAGGATCCTGGGATTATACACATTGGAGTTTAGGAGGTTGAGGGGAGATCTAACAGAAACTTACAAGATAATGAATGGCTTAGATAGGGTGGATGTAGGGAAGTTGTTTCCATTAGCAGGGGAGACTAGGACCCGGGGGCACAGCCTTAGAATAAAAGGGAGTCACTTTAGAACAGAGATGAGGAGAAATTTCTTCAGCCAGAGAGTGGTGGGTCTGTGGAATTCATTGCCACAGAGGGCGGTGTAGGACGGGACGTTGAGTGTCTTTAAGACAGAAGTTGATAAATTCTTGATTTCTCAAGGAATTAAGGGCTATGGAGAGAGAGAGCGGGTAAATGGAGTTGAAATCAGCCATGATTGAATGGTGGAGTGGACTCGATGGGCCGAATGGCCTTACTTCCGCTCCTATGTCTTATGGTCTTATGGATAGCAATCTTGTGGCTATAGGATTGGAGGGGGTTGGTAATACCATCCGGTGGCAGAAGCATGTAATTACAGGAGCGATGATCACAGTGCGGTGATGCCCATATAGAGGAATGAACAACTTGGGCAGCAAATCTAATGCATTATACAGAGGCGTCAGTTACCTAGCAAAGCCTTGTGGCAGCTCTCCAAGTCCATAGAGTGGATAGAGGTAGGGACTCTTGCTGTACCGTGCCAATGACTCACTGTACAATTTAATGCGATTGATGGCATCCAGACATGGTTGGTCCAAGTAACTGAGAACAATAAAGAACACGTCAGATACCTTTCCAAATCTCAAATATCCTTTCAAAAATCAAACAGTTTGCACCATTAATAAGTTGGTGGTTCAATGTAATATGTAGCAAGATACAAACAGACCAGAAGGATCCCAGGCACAGACCCAGAGCAGTGCAGACTTAAGTCAGTACGCTTTAATCGATGCTGAAGCTCCCACATCTTTGGTTGTTGGTTGAGGGAGAATGCTGGCCAGAACATTAGAACTCCCTGCTCTGGTAAGGAAAGTGCTGTTGGAGCGGAGCGGGTCGGGGTGGGGGGGGGGTTAGCCCTGCCGAACTTTACGCACTGTTACTGGGCGGCAAATGTAGCCACGATCAGGAAGTGGGTAGTGGGGGAGGGGTCAGTATGGGAGCGGGTGGAGGGAGTGTCAGTATGGGCTCCAATCTGTGGATGGGGGGTTTCGGAGGTGGCAGAGAGCAGATATTGAGAGGCTGGGGAATCTGTTTATCGACGGGAGCTTTCCTTGTTTGGAGGATTGAGGAGGAGAAGTTTGAATTGCCGGTGGGAATGTGTTTCGTTATCTGCAGGTGAGGGACTTTGTTCAAAGGCAGGTTTCGATCTCTCCGCTTCTACCGCCACAGGGGATACAGGATAAGGTAGTTTCAAAAACAGGGGTGGGGGGAGGGGAAGGTCTCGGATATTTAAATGAGCTTATGGAGTGGGAGGGAACCCAGATAGGGGAGGTGAAGCGCAAGTGGGAAGATGAGCTGGGTAAAGAGCGAGAGGCGGGTCTGTGGGAGGATGCTCTGAGTAGAGTCAACACGTCCTCTTCATGTGCTCGGATCAACCTGATACAATTCAAGATGGTTCACCGGGCACATATGATGGTGGCCCGGATGGGGTAGAGGACAGATGTGTGAGGTGTGTAGGAGGGCCCACAATTCATGTCCACATGTTTTGGGCATGTCTGAAGCTAAGGGGATTCTGGCAGGGATTTGCCGATGTCATGTCCACGGTTTTAAAGAGAAGGGTGGCACCGAGTCCAGAGGTGGCGATTTTTGGAGTGTCGGTAGACCCACGAGTCCAGGGGGCGAGAGAGGCTGACGTTTTGACCTTTGCCTCTTGGTACCCCGGAGACAGATCTTATTACAGTGGAGGGACTCGGAGCCCCCAAAATCAGGGGTATGGGTTAGCGACATGGCTGGGTTTCTCAGGCTTGAGAAAATGAGGTTCACCCTGAGAGGATCGATGTTAGGGTTCGTTCGGAGATGGCAGCCATTTAACGACTTCTTTGGGGAAAACAAAACTGTTAGCAGATACAATAAGGGGGGAGGAGTTAGTTTAGTTTAGGCGGGAGCAGCGAGAGGGGACGGAGGGATGTTGACTGGGTATGGTTGTTGGTTGGGGTGGTGTTACGTACTGAATTATGTTTACACATTTGCATTTGTATCTTTTGTTGTTATAAAACCATAAATGCCTTAATAAAATGTTTGTTAAAAAAAAAGAACTCCCTGCTCTGTAATATGTGTTGTGTGACCATTCACAACCATTGAAATAGGCAGACCACGCATTAGTTTAATGTCCTTCCGGTGGACAACGTGTTTCAGAAATGCATCACTGCGTCCAGTATGTCACGGGGAGGACAAGCCTATATTAGGTGTTCAAACTCCTGGTATAGAACTCCGGTTATTCATGAAAACCTGCCTTCTCAACCTTGCCCTTTACCAGAGGTGTGGTGACTTTCGGCTAAATCACCACCTGTTAGCTCTTCCCCTCACAGGGGAAAGCAGCCTATGGTCATCTGGGACTTTCACAGGGCTCAAACTTCTGGTACAGTGCTCAAACGTTCAGGCCTTCTCTCTCAGTACAATGTACATCAACAGTACATCACAATAATGAATTATCGTCACACTTGAACCATGTGAAACGTTTGCACAATTGCCATTGTCCATTATACTAAATTATACTAAAGGGCGACACGGTAGCACAGTGGTTAGCACTGTTGTTTCAGAGTGCCAGGGACCCGGGTTAGACTCTCGGCTTGGGTCACTGTCTGTGCAGAGTCTGCACGTTCTCCCCGTGTCTGCGTGGGTTTCCTCCGGGTGCTCTGGTTTCCTCCCACAAATCCCGAAAGACGTGCTTGTTAGGTGAATTGGACATTCTGAATTCTCCCCAGTGTACCCAAACAGTTGCCGGAATTTGGCGATTAGGGAATTTTCACAGTAACTTCATTGCAATGTTAATGTAAGCCTACTTGTGACACTAGTAAAGATTATCTCAGGAAAAAAGTCAGTTCCTCAAATTTAACTTTGTAGTCAGCATCGGCCAGAAGTAAGATCTTAACCAAAGAAGTTAGGAAAACAAAGGAAAGAGCAACCAAAAGAGTAGGAAGTGCTGCAGCAACTGTACAAGGCATCGGGGAGACCACACTTGGAGTACTGTGCACAGTTTTATCCCCCCTTATTTGAGGAGGGATGTAGTTGTATTAGAGGCAATTCAGAGGAGATTCACTAGATTGATTCCAGAGAGGAGGTAAAAGCAAATTACTGTGGATGCTGGAATCTGAAAACAAAGAGGAGGAAATGCTGGAAAATCTCAGCAGGTCTGGCAGCATCTGTAGGGAGAGAAAAGATCTAACGTTTCGAGTCCAGGTGCCCCTTTGTCAAAGCTAACAGAGAAAGTGGGAAATATTTATACTGTGGAGTGAGAATGAAAGATGAGTCATAGCCACAGAAACCCAGGGAAACCGGGTGCTAATGGCCACAGAAACCAAGGGGAAAGAGTGCTAATTGCAGTCCCCAGAGAGGACAAAAGATGTGAAAAGTCAAACAGCAGGGAAACTAACATCAGAGGATGATCTGTAGATGTGGGGGGAGGGGAAGGGGGAAGGATGGGGGTGGGGGGGGGGGGGGTTAAATATATATTAAGAAAGACAAGAGAGAAAGAAATGGTAAAAGGCAGTTAAAATGAAATGGGATGCAAACAAATGGCTCGAAGTGGGGTAAAGCTAATCATCTGAAGTTGTTGATTTTGATGTTGAGGCCAGAAGGCTGTAGTGTGCCTAACCGGAAGATGAGATGTTGTTCCTCCAATTTGTGTTGAGTTTCACTGGAACATTGCAGCAGACCAAGGACAGATATGTGGGCATGGGAGCAAGGTCTTGTGTTAAAATGGCAAGCAACAGGAAGGTCAGAACCCTGAATGCACACAGACTGAAGGTGCTGAGCAAAGCGATCACCCAGTCTGCGTTTGGTCTGTCCAATATAGAGACGACCACATTGGGAGCAGCAAATGCAATAGACCCGGAAATGAGGGGGTTGTCTTATGAAGAGAGTTTGAGCAGTTTAGGCTTATACTCTCTTAAGAGTTTAGAAGAATGAGAGAAAATCTTATTGAGGTAGATAGATGATAAAATGTATTGACAAAGCAGACATAGAGCAATATAGAACGTATTACGATCCCAAATCAGATCCCAGCAGTGGCGAGGATACTTGGCCGAAACCCCAATATTTTATTTTAATTTTGTAAGACTTTGAGGAAAGGTTACTTCGCTCCAGGAGTGATTGAACAAAGAAGCAGGGACTTGGTATTTGAAAACAGAACTTTATTACTAACACAGTATTAAAATCCTTAACCTCACATTCAAAAATAGCTTACAATTACCCCTTTAACAACACTACACAGTGAATACAACACCCTTACTTGTCATCTTTATTGCCATTTGAACAACAAGAAAATAGACCATCCCAGCTCTCAATCCACCCTAAATACCGATGGCACAGAAGAATACTAACTTCACAGAGTTATTCTTTGAGAAAGAGATCTTTTGACACTGCTTTACAGAACAGTTCTGACTCCAATCGAAACCCCTGCGGAAACTCTGGCTGAATGTCTTCAAAAGCTGTTACAACTGGCTTGTTTTGGCTCCCCTTTGTCCTTGGACAAGTCTGCACTGCTTTATATACAGTTAATCTCTTTTAACTAACCTCCAGTGAAAACAAACTGCCTTACTTGGTCGCCGCTTCAGCCAAATCAGAACTCAATTGAAAATGCTTGATGTCTTCACTCCACCCAGCAATTATATAATTTCACCAAGCTGAAATCTAAGTAACTCCCCAGGGAATCCCCTTAATCAAAACAAAATTGCATTAGCCAAGCTTTTACTTTTTTTTTTGCACCTCAGATTCCTAAAACCTTTGTTGTCTTTCAAACCAAGATTCTTTTTTAAAACTATGGCTTCAGCAGTCAAACACACTCTAACCCTGGCTTTTAATCCTTACTTCACCAAATACTTATAATCCTATGTAATACTTAAAATCCGACATTCATCACAAACGAGAGGTCACAGTTTTAGGATAAAGAGTGGTAGATTTAAAACTGCTAGTCTGCACGTTCTCCGTGTCTGCGTGGCTTTCCTCTGGGTACTCCGGATTTCTTCCACAGTCCAAAGATGGGCAGGTTAGGTGCATTGGTCATGCTAAATTGCCCTTTAGTGTCCAAAAAGGTTAGGTGGGGTTACTGGGTTAGGGTGGGTTACGGGGTTAGGGTGGAGGTGCAGGCTTGGGTAGGGATGCTCTTTCCAAGGGCAAGTGCAGACTCGATGGGCCGAATGGCCTCCTTCTGCACTGTAGATTCTACAGTTCTATGGGATGGTGGTGGCCATTCAGCTCATCCAAGCCAATTGAAGATTTGGTACAGTGTCTTGACCGTAAGACCACAGCCCTGACAGTAGACACTTGCGCCATCCTTCAAAGTGCTCATTATGTACGACACTAAAGCACCTCCCCAAATTGTAGAATCATAGTAATCAAGCACAGAAGGAAACCATTTGGCCAATAGTTAGTTTGTAGCATGGAACTTGAATGCTGCTGGAAAGATACCTTTTTTTTGGTTGAAATTTTCAACGTGCACTCATCAGGTCAGTTCGCAAGAATACCAATGTCAGAGGAAATAACAAATATATACTGTATCAGAAGAGAGTGCTGATTGATAGGCAAGTGGATTCTGATTGATAGAGGTGTTGCCATGGGGAATGCATTAGTTGATGATGACCAACAGTTAACTGCCAAGCATTGTGAGAAATGTAATACCAGACAGTTTGCTTCTGATTGGTCAAGGCATTGTCCTGAGGAATGAACCAGTGAATGGCTCTCAATTTCTTTGTTTAGCTGAAACAAAATCTTTTTGTCAGGGTCCTGTGTATTAATATGTAGCTTCCAGTACATGCAAATACACCACACTGTGAGCCCAATTTCATAATCTTATGCAGGTTATTAGCTTAATGCCTCGTACATTGAGGATTATTTAAGCAAATGTTGTCCAATCGTGACATCACATCTAATGTTGGACACTGTGTTTCGAGTTCTGCAAATATGGACTTTGAGGTACCGTCTGTAACTCGCCCATTGCAAACAGTGGAAGGGACATGCTATTTGGTATGAACCGCCAGTCTTTAGAACATATGGCCTATCTACCGAGCATCACACTGGCACTGAAATCCATATACCACATTACTCATTTGTGTGACAGGCAAAACATCCTTTTGGCTTGATGACAATATCCTGTTAGTGGTGAATATCACTCTTGTTGCCACTGCATAATGACAGCATGAAACAGCTACCTGTTGCTCCATTTCTTTATATACCTTGCCTTCCGGGGTAATCAGAGGTAGACTGGGCACTTTTCAGAGCTCAATGTGGCTGCCTTAGGCCCCTGGACCAACCTACAAAATGTCAACCAAACCAACCTGAAGTTGATGTTTCCTCTTATCCACTTCTTAATTATCATGCAACTACTTCTTTGTTCAAACCCAATACTTGTATTGTTCCCATCCTGTGCTCACTGTCCCAGCTGGCTCCTGGTCAAGCAACGTCTTGATTTTAAAATTCTCATCCCAATTTTAAAAATCCTCCAAGGTCTTTTCCCTCCCCATCTCGTCCAAACCCACAATCCCTGACCTCTAAGTCTAGCCTCTAGTGCATTCCCAAATTTAATTGCTCCACCATTGGTGGCCATGCACCAAGATACATCGGCCATACAGCTCTGGAATTCCCTCCCTACACCTGGCTTTACTCCTTGAAGATGCTTCGTATAAAACTACCTCTTTGACCAAGCTTTTGGCAATCTGGTGTAATATGTGGCTCAGTGTCATACTTCATTGTATAATGGTTGTGTGAATTGCCTTGGAATGTTTCATCGCACTAAAGATGCAGTTTAAGCTGTTTGTTGTACAATGTAGTGCATAAAGCTCAAAAAGTGACATACTCATCTGTTCTGTATAGAGCCAAAGCATGTCCTGTGAAATCAATGACATCTTGCCCAAGGTCAAATTTCTTGTAGACTTCTCGCATGGTGGTCTTTTTGGGCTCGATGCCGTGGTTTGTTTTCGGGTCATGCTCATCAAAGCCAACAACAAACATTAAAAATTTCCGGAAACGGCGTTTTTCAAACATGCCCATTAGATCTGAGGGGAAAAGGGAAAATTATGAATATTTATTGCCACCATTCACCTTTCCTCTCTCCCCTACACAATCATGTTGTTTGACAGCGTCCTGCTCCATTTATTGCACTTGCCATGCTTGGCTGAAGAACCCCCAGCTCATCTGTTCTCATGCTTTGAAACCCACCATTTAGTCTGGATAATATCTAATTGGTGCAGTATTCAGGGCTTGACCACCTGGCACCTATTCAAGATGCTAATAGCCCTTCAGGTATAGGCATTGAAAGCAGAAAAATGGTGTCACAAAGTAGTCAAACAACATGTCTCTAAAACCAGTTCACAGACACATCATTAGACGTGCATGCATTGTGGAAAGATGAAGGGAGACCAAATCATAACAATTCATAGGTTTCAGAAGTTTATTAAGAGCTGGGGTGTATCCAAATGAAGACAGTAAAAAAAAGGATCACGTCCGTTTTTTGCTCAGTTCTCAGCTGTCCGCCGGATCAAGTCATTTTCCTCAATTCACACAAAGTAAAGCTGATAGCACTATTCCCCAGTATCAAGTCATCAATTATTCCAGAAATAAATTAAAACGTTCTGATGAAAGGTCACAGATTTGCGATGTTAAGTCTGCTTCCCTCAGATATAGCCAGACCTGCTGAGTGTTTCTGGGTTTTTTTCAGGATTCCTTTATCCGCAGTGTTGGGTTTTAGAACAAAGACTCTGTTGCGCAGATTCCTTTTGATAGCCATATGGAATTCTGACGTGGACCAGATTCCATGGAAAATAAATATCCTGCCTTTCTCAAGACACTTTCAATGTTGAAATCCAGATCGATTGCACCATCTCCTCTTGTTTTCACATCAGTCCAAGGATTGACTTGCTGCAAACCCAAGCTTGGTGTTACCGAACCATACTCGCCTTTCCGCATTGCTGACCTAAATTACAGATACTAGTTTTTCACACTTATTGGTCAATGTTAAGACAACATTTGAAAAACACATTTCTGCTCATTTTCCAGGGGTGCAATTTTAATGTATGGGAAAGCGAAATTCAGACAGTAGCACTTGGAGCCAAGTAACATCAGACAGAGCAGCTTTTAAGTGACCAGAGGCATGGAAAAGGTAAACATTCAGCCTCAAATCAACTTGCAGGATAAAATAATTATGCAGTCATTTTTTGTAGCTGAGCGCACTTTACAAATCTTAACCCTCTCAAATTCCACCATAGTTGAAAGATAGAAAAAAAAAATCTCAAAACCTGCAAAACAACAGAGTGTGTGTCAAACAGTAAGTTATACTGATGATTTCTGTGTCTAAGATTTGCTGATCTTATACAAAAAACATCTGACCAGATGCAACGTAGTACTGGTAATTCACAGGCGATGAGCATGTAACGTGGAAATTATTTCTTACATGCAGACATTCAAGTCCGGAGATCCTTACACATTATCATATCTGACTGTAAGTAGAATAGCTACAGAAGTTTGAGGTTTTGGAGGGAAAATCAGTTCGGAGGGTGGGGTGAGCGAGGGAATGGGTGATGAAAATCACTTCACAAGTCCAAGAGCAAGCAGAAGACCTGGGCTCCCAGTCTCTGGTCTCAAAGTGGTTTGCAGCATCTAAAAATATCCAGAGCTAGGAGATGAGCTAGAGTGTTGCTTAGCCTGCACATGCACCTCCAGACTGCAAAAAACCAATGATCAAATAAACAACTCAATTAGAGGAAAAGGACATTTAAAAAGGCATGTTTCAGCATTTCAAATCATTTATGTGGACATATACAACAATTCAAACAGATTCACGTCTCAGCACTTCACTGAAGAGCCAACGCGATGACACATTCAGATCTCTGGATTTGGTTTGAACCCATGAGCTTGCGGCAACTGAGAGAAAAGTGTACTGGTCCCAAAATCAAGACCATCAATAGCATAGGCCACGGACATTTCAGTCCAAATGCATTAAAGTGCCACTGATACAATATCATCAGAGATGGGAATTAAATAATTTAAAATATTCAAGTAGAAACCTTCATAGGAAAATAAAACTAAATACCTGAGAAAAGAAATACAACCAAGATGATTACAATTCAGGTGTTTTTTTTACTCACCTGAAGCTAAAGCTTCAGTCTCTGTAGATGGAACTTTGTGGATTTTCCCTGCTTTGTACACAAAACTTCCTTCGACCACCTTGAAGTCGAGGTAACGGGTGACTTCTGTGTAAAGCAACATCTTAACAAGCTGGCCTGGAAGACAATTATCAACAGCCCTATTAAATATACACAATATCCCAGCAGCACACTGAAAATAAAAAAGCTAGGGCAGCACAGTGACGCAGCAAATACACAGTTATCACTGATGGAAAAGACAAGTTTATAGTAGATTGGTGTCATTAAAGGCAACTTAATCCTGCTAAATTTGAAACGGAAAAGGCAGGTTAATCATGGGTTTCTACGACTTTCTTCCCCATCACTTTGATATTACGGAGTATATCTTTAATTGTTTATCTTTCTAGGGGAGGCTCACCTTGGTGAAATAAACATGGTTTTCATTGGGAATGCTGCTGTCCTAGTAGGGCAGCATTAGAGGCAGCATAGAAGCAGAGTATGGTTAGAGCACAGGAGAAAGCCATTTGCACTATTGCGTCCGTGCCAGTGATCTGTGTCATGTGAGAGTACCTTTAAGAAATGGGTGTTTATGAAATGTACCTTTAAGAAATCGGTGTCTATCAGTGATGTCAGAGTGTGGGTGGAACTGGGCTGTCTGTCAGCTTCTAACTTTTGTTTTAGGCTGTTTGCTGCAGGGTGAGCTTTAGTTTCGTTTTTAGTGTTGGAGCTGAAGCCAGATCAGGTGTATTGTTGATCTCTCTGCCATGAAAAGACTATCTCTTGATCATTTGGTGAATTCAGAATTATAAATGTTCTCAGTAGTGAACGTAAACCTAATGTGCTTCTGCTAAAATGTGTTTATTTTGTCTTCTGGATGTTGTTTGGGAAGTTATTAAGGATTACTTAGTGTTGTATTCTTTGGGGGTTGTATTTGAATTGATGGTTGTTAAGATGTTCACTGTATGTTTTAAAAAGGTTAACTTGAGTTCATAGAATAAACATTGTTTTGCTTTAAAAAATACTTCTCCATTTCTGCTGTATCACACCTGGACAGTGGGTCGTGTGCTCCCCATACCACAATCTATTAAAAGTTGTGGGTCAGGTGAACTCCATGATACACTTTGGGGTTCTCTAAACCCTGGCCCATAACATCTGCAAGAGCAATTCAGCTGGTCCCACTCCCCAGTCTTTCGTCGATAGCCCTGAAAAATTGGCTCCAAAGAAGAGCTGCTGTTAGGGGCAAGCCAGTAGTTATTACACTGCAGTCAGGAATTGTCATCAACCAAAAGGGATTGAAAGTCACTTCTTTTTTTTTTTCAAATGCATATTATTCAAACTTGTATCAAAGTAGGTTACACCATATACACACCCCAGGAAACATTCTTCCCAACAATCATCTATACAGTTTGTACAGATTTTTCTCCTTTTTCACCCCCCCCCCCCCCCACCCCCCCCACGATGAACAGCTCCTCAAACACGATCACAAACATCCCCCACCTTTTCTCAAACTCCCCTGCTCAACACCTTAACTCATACTTTATCTTCTCTAACCGCAGGAAGTCATACAGGTCACGCAACCACGCTGCTACCCCCGGTTGCGATGCCGACCGCCAATGCAGCAAAATTCGTCGCCGTGCAATCAGAGAGGCGAAGACCAAGACATCGGCCTTCCTCTTCTCCATGAGCTCCTGCTTCTCTGAAACCCCAAATATCGCCACCAAAGGGTCCGGGTCCACTCCCCCCTCCACTATCCTGGCTAAGACCGCGAACTCTCCCACCCAGAATCTTCCCAATTTTCACAACCCCAAAACATGTGCGCATGATTCGCTGGCCCCCGCCCACACCTCTCACACTCATCTGCTACCCCATGAAAGAACCCACTCATTCTCGCCCGAGTCATATGCACCCTGTGCACCACCTTAAACTGTATCAGGCTCATCCTTGCACAAGAGGCGGTCCCGTTTACCCTTCGCAGTGCCTCACTCCATACTCCCCAATTGATCTCCATTCCCAACTCCGCTTCCCATTTCTCCTTGATCTTCACCACCCGCTCGCCTCCCTGTTCCCCCAGCTGAAAGTCACTCCCAGCATTCTCCTGCAACTTTCAAAAGCAAAACTGTGTGACCGTTAATATTTAAAAATAAATAAATTTAGAGTATCTAATTCATTTTTTCCAATTAAGGGGCAATTTAGCGTGGCCAATCCACCTAACCAGCACATCTTTGGGTTGCGGGGGCAAAACCCACGCAAACACGGGGCGAACGTGCAAACTCTACACGGACAGTGACCCAGAGCCGGGATCGAACCTGGGACCTCGGCGCCGTGAGGCAGCAGGGCTAATCCACTGCGCCACCGCAGATGTCAATAGCGGGGAAGGAAATATATTCTTTAAACATCTTTCTTGTGTTCAGCAGCACCTTCAACCACTCTCATAACGCATACCCTAGGCACAGAGTGAAATGCCAACCGTTCTCCAAATCTGGATGTCTTCTCCTATCATGAGATGACTACTGTCATCTCCTACACCATCCAAATTGTGGCCTTCATGTGAGATTATAGATAATATCGTGCAGTGTCCTCAATACGATAAAATTAGACTAATGTCGTGCATTTGAAAATTGGGTCTTCTAACACGTTAGTCTGGACAAAATTCGAGATACAGAAAGATAAACTACCATAGATTCATTTCCAGATGATGACATCCTTTAAGACATCCCAAATATAACATGTAAAATTAATTACTTTGAAATGCTGTATTAACATAATGGATCATTTTGCACACAGTACATTCCTATAAACAAACAATAAACTGACAAATGAATAGTAAATTATTACTCAGTGGTTTTAGCTGAGGAAGAACCACACCTGAAAAATTCTCTGCTTTTCAAATAGTGTCATCGGATTTTTAACATCCATCTGAATTGGCAGAAGCGGTCTTGGTTTAATATTTTAACCAAAACAGCAGCACTTCCTTGGGATTGTACTGGAGCATCAGCTTAAATGTGGGCTATGGGCAGCCTGTTGGCGCAGTGGTTAGTACTGCTGTCTCACAGCGCCGAGGACCCGGGTTCGATCCCTGTCCCGGGTCACTGTCCGTGGGGAGTTTGCACATTCTCCCCGTGCCTGGTTTCCCACCCCCACAACCCAAAGATGTGCAGGGTAGGTGGATTGGCCACACTAGTTGCCCCTTAATTGGGGAAAAAAATGAATTGGGTACTCTAAATTTATAAATAAAAGCTTCGATATGGGCTGACGTGCTGGTGTGGCACTTGATCCCTCAGACTCACAAACAAGTGTATATGACAGCAAAGTTACAAGTCTATCCTCATGGTTGGAATGATTTTTAATTCCAGCCGTGACTTTCCAGTTGCATGTATTTTAAAATAAAATATGCCATTCATTACCATTTGCCATAAGGAATTTAGGTATCAGATCTACATTCCAGTCCCTGCCTCTTCCCATCGATTCTGGAGGGCACCCGCCAACCTTGAACCTTTTAAACAGCTAAAGGAAAAGGAAAAGATATTTAGTCTCATTTTCTCAAGTGTATTTTTAAAATGACCCATAGCAGTGTTGCTTGCTTTTTTTTTTAATTCAGAGCCCCAAGCCCAACTTGAGATCCACTTCACTTGAAGAACCTGAAGAACTTGGACATATGTGGCATCTTCCATAACCTCAGATCATCCCAAAGAGCTTTACAGTTAACCAAATATTAACACTATTTTAATGTTAGAAATACAGCAACCAGCTTGGTGTACACATGGTCCCACAAACAGCAATTGTGATAATGATCAGTTTTTTGTGACACTGATTGAAGGATAATTGTTGGGCAAGACACTGGGAGAACTCCCTTGCTGCTCTTCAAACACGCACCATGTGATCTTTTATGCCCACCAAGAGGACAGACAGGGCTTTCATTTAACATCTCATCCAAATGATAGTGCAGGGCTCCATCAGTACAGTACTGCAGTGTCAGCCCAGATTCTGTGCTCTGGAGTGGTTCTTGAACCCACAGCTTTTGACTCAAGTGTGCCATAACTGACATCTCAGTGGACTGCAATTCGTAATAGCAATATCAAATTTCAATTGTACCATTGTGTGCTGAATGAAGACGGGGCACTTCCCAATGGAAGGGCAAAGAGAAATAACAGTTCTATAAGACACAGATTTGCTTTAGCAACACCTGTTCCAGTTGTCTGAATCACGGCCCTTGTAAAGTTCCACGGTTGGAAGGACTGACCATGTCATCACCCTGTAACATATAAAAATATGGGACGGCACGGTAGCACAGTGGTTAGCACTGTTGCTTCACAGCGCCAGGGGTCCCAGGTTCGATTCCCGACTTGGGTCACTATCTGTGTGGAGTCTGCACGTTCTCTCTGTGTCTGCGTGGGTTTCCTCCGGGTGCTCCGGTTTCCTCCCACAAGTCCCGAAAGATGCGCTTGTTAGGTGAATTGGACAGTCTGAATTTTCCCTGAGTACCCGAACAGGCACCGATATGTGGCGATTAGGGACTTTTCACAGTGACTTAATTGCAGTGTTAATGTTAGCCTACTTGTGACAATAAAGATTATGATTATTATTTAATAAAAATCTATAGGTGCAAATATCCTGTCTGCAGCAATGTTATCCCAGTTCTCAGTTGATATTGAAATGGGTATTTGGAAGTGATCCTACATTACGGGTTCACCCTGATGACTCTGCGGAGATGTATTGCATGTTGTGCAACTGAAGCACAGGCCGAGAGGATTTCCGCCCCTACTCTATGCCGAGTTAGTTGTCGGCTACTCTCAGGCAGCCAGATCATGTTTCAGCACCTCTTGGACATTGTATGCTTTACTCCACTGAGTCAGAAGTAGCAATTGCACCAATAGAAACAAAAAAATAAATCCTACAATTATATCTTGACCAAAAAACAAGAGAAATAAGCGCAACAGACTGCGATCAATGTACAAAGAACAAAGAAAAGTCCAGCACAGGAACAGGACCTTCGGCCTTCCAAGTCTGCGCCGACCATGCTGCCCGTCTAAGCTAAAATCTTCTACACTTCCGGGGTCCATATCCCTCTACGTCCATCCTATTCATGCATTTGTCAAGATGCCCCTTAAACGTCACTATCATCCCTGCTTCCACCACCTCCTCCGTCAGGGAGTTCCAGGCACCCACTACCCTGTGTAAAAAAACTTGCCTTGTACACCTCCTCTAAACCTTGCCCTTTGCATCTTAAACCTATGCCCCCTAGCAATTGACCCCTCTATCCTGGGAAAAAGTCTCTGACTATCCACTCTGTCTATGCCCCTCATAATTTTGCAGACCTCTATCAGGTTGCCCCTCAACCTCCTTCGTTCCAATGAGAACAAACCAAGTTTATTCAACCTCTCCTGATAGCTAATGCCCTCCATACCAGGCAACATCCTGGTAAATCTCTTCTGCACCCTCTCTAAAGCCTCCATATGCTTTTGGTAGTGCAGCGACCAGAATTGTTCACTATACTCCAAGTGTGGCCTAACTAAGGTTCTATATAGCTGCAACATGACTTGCCAATTTTTATACTCAATGCCCCGGCCAATGAAGGCAAGCATGCCGTATGCCTTCTTGACTACCTTCTCCACCTGTGTTGCCCCTTTCAGTGACCTGTAGACCTGTGCACCTAGATCTCTCTGACTGTCAATACTCTTTAGGGTTCTACCATTCACTGTATATTCCTTACCTGCATTAGACCTTCCAAAATGCATTACCTCACATTTGTCCGGATTAAACTCCATCTGCCATCTCTCCACCCAAGTCTCCAAACAATCTAAATCCTGCTGTATCCTCTGGCAGTCCTCATCGCTATCTGCAATTCCACCAACCTTTGTATCGTCCGCAAACTTACGAATCAGACCAGTTACATTTTCCTCCAAATCATTTATCTCTACTACGAACTGCAAATGTCCCAGCACTGATCCCTGCGGAACACCACTAGTAACAGCTCTCCAATCAGAAAAGCACCCTTCAATTGCTACTCTCTGCCTTCTATGACCTGGCCAGTTCTGTATCCATCTTACCAGCTCACCTCTGATCCCGTGTGACTTCACCTTTTGTACCAGTCTGCCATGACGGACCTTGTCAAAGGCCTTACTGAAGTCCATATAGACAATATCCACTGCCCTACCTGCATCAATCATCTTTGTGACCTCTTCGAAAAACTCGATCAAGTTCGTGAGACACAACCTCCCCTTCACAAAATAGTGCTGCCTCTCGCTAATACGTCCACTTGCTTCCAAATGGGAGTAGATCCTGTCTCAAAGAATTCTCTCCAGTAATTTCCCTACCATTGACATAAGGCTCACCGGCCTGTAGTTCCCTGGATTATCCTTGCTACACTTCTTAAACACAGGAACAATATTGGCTATTCTCCAGTCCCCCGGGACATCACCTCAAGACAGTGAGAATCCAAAGATTTCTGTCAAGGCCTCAGCAATTTCCTCTCTTGCCTGCTTCAGTATTCTGGGGTAGATCCCATCAGGCCCTGGGGACTTATCCACCTTAATATTTTTCAAGACGCCCAACACCTCATCTTTTTGGATCTCAATGCGACCCAGGCTATCTACACACTTCTCCAGACTCAACATCCACCAATTCCTTCTCTTTGGTGAATACTGATGCAAAGTATTCATTTAGTACCTCACCCATTTCCTCTGGCGCCACACATAGATTCCCGCCCCTGTCCTTCAGTGGGCCAACCCTTTCCCTGGCTACCCTCTTGCTTTTTATGTACGTGTAAAAAACCTTGGCATTTTCCTTAACCCTATTTGCCAATGACTTTTCGTGACCCCTTTTATCCCTCCTGACTCCTTGCTTAAGTTCCTTCCTACTTTCCTTATATTCCACACAGACTTTGTCTGTTCCCAGTCTTCTAGCCCTGCAAATGCCTCCTTTTTCCTTTTGAGGCCTACAATATCTCTCGTTATCCAGTTTCCAGAAATTTGCCATATTTATCCTTCTTCCTCACAGGAACATGTCGGTCCTGAATTCCTTTAAACTGACATTTGAAAGCCTCCCACAAGTCAGATGTTGATTTACCCTCAAACATCCGCCCCCAATCTATGTTCTTCAGTTCCCGCCTAATATTGCATAATTAGTCTTCCCCCAATTTAGCTCATTCACCCTTGGACCACTCTTATCCTTGTCCACCAGAATTTTAAAACTTACTGAATTGTGGTCACTGTTCCCGAAATGCTCACCTAATGAAACTTCTACCACCTGGCCGGGCTCATTCCCCAATACCAGTTCCAGTACAGCCCCTTCCCTAGCTGGACTATCTACATATTGTTTTAAGAAGCCCTCCTGGAGACTCCTTACAAACTCTGCCCCATCCAAGCCCCTAGCACTAAGTGAGTCCCAGTCAATATTGGGGAAGTTAAAGGCTCCCATCACAACAACCCTGTTGCTTTAATTCCTTTCCAAAATCTTAATACCTATCTGTTCCTCTATCTCCCGCTGGCTGTTGGGAGGTCTATAGTAAACCCCCAACATTGTGACTGCACCCTTCTTATTCCGGATTAGCACAGGGCTAAATCGCTGGCTTTGAAAGCAGACCAAGGCAGGCCAGCAGCACGGTTCGATTCCCGTAACAGCCTCCCCAAACAGGCGCCGGAATGTGGCGACTAGGGGCTTTTCACAGTAACTTCATTTGAAGCCTACTTGTGACAATAAGCGATTTTCATTTCATTTTCATTTTATCACTGCCCTCTGAGGTGTCCTCCGCAGTACAGCTGTGATATTCTCCCTAACCAGTAGCGCAACTCTTTCACCCCTTTTACATCCCCCTCTATCTCGCCTGAAACATCTAAATCCTGGAACGTTTAGCTGCCAATCCTGTCCTTCCCGCGATCAGGTCTCTGTAATGGCAACAACATCATAGTTCCAAATACTAATCCAAGCTCTAAGTTCATCTGCCTTACCTGTTATACGTCTTGCATTAAAACATATGCACTTCAAGCCACCAGTCCAGCTGTTTTCGGTAACATCTCCCTGTCTGCTGTTTCTCAGAGCCATACTGGCCCTATTTCCTAGTTCTCCCTCAATTTTTCCACCTTCTGACCTATAGCTCCGGTACCCACCCCCCTGGTATACGTGTTTAAACCCTCCCATGTGAGACTAGCAAACCTCGCAGCCAGGATATTTATGCCTTTCCAGTTTAGATGCAACCCGTCCTTCTTGTACAAGTCACAACTGCCCCGGAAGAGCTCCCAGTGGTCCAGATAACTGAAGTCCTCCCTCCTACACCAGCTGTTTCGCCACTTGTTTAGCTGCTCTATCTTCCTATTTCTAGCCTCACTGGCACGTGGCACAGGGAGTAATCCCGAGATTACAGCCCTCGAGGTCCTGTCTTTTAACTTTCTGCCAAGCTCCCTGAACTCCTGCTGCAGGAACTTATCCTTCTTCCTGCCTATGTCGTTAGTACCAATATGTACCACAACCTCTGCCTGTTTGCCCTCCCCCTTCAAGATGTCCGCTACCCGTCCTGAGACATCATGGACCCTGGCACCAGGAAGACAACTTACCACCCTGAAGTCTCTTTCACGTCCACAGAAGCGCCTATCTGTGCCTCTGACTACAGAGTTCCCTATGATTATTCCTCTTCTGCACTTTGACCCTCCCTGCCGAACATCCGAGCCAGCCGTGGTGCCACTGCTCTGGCTGCTGCTGCTGTTTTCCCCTGATAGGCTATTCCCCCCAACAGTATCCAAAGTGGTATACTTGTTCGAGAAGAGGACAACCACAGAGGATTGCTGCACTGACTGCCTGCCTCTTCTGGTGGTCACCCATCTCTTTGCCTGCACCTTGGGTGTGACCACATCTATATAACTGCTATGTATGACACTTTCCACCACCTGCATGCTCCTAAGTGCATCCAACTGCTGCTCCAACCGAACGATGCGGTCTGTGGGTTGGATGCACTTTCTGCAGATGTAGCCATCCGGGACGTTGGAAGCTTCCCAGACCTGCCACATCTCACAGTCAGAGCACTACACCCCTCTAATTGACATTGCATTAACTAATTAATAAATTTAAAAATATTTTTTTTTTTTTAAAAGTTACTATTAACTATATGTTTCCTAGCATTAGATTTCTACTATAAATGTAAATGCTAAATACTGTACTCTCCGGTCTCTGGCTTAGATACCCCTCTCAATAATGATTAAGTAATTAATTAATTAATTATGTTTAATTAGTTTAACAATGTTTAATTAGTTTACCTCATTAACATGCGCTACTTTGACACTGGGGTCCATTACATTAATGATCACTGACTGCCCAATGGAAAAAGAACAACTTCCTGTTCTCCTTTACTAAACCTTTAGTCACCAAGTTTCGAAAGTCAACAGAATCAGTGAATGACCTTGTTTAGAACACCTCACACTCACTTCAACAAAAATTCATAATTATAAAGCTCCCAAATATCCGATTGCATTTCACAGAAGCACTATAAAACAAAGTATGAAACATAGCCAAATAAGAACAGGTCAGATCATATGAAATAGGAGCAAGAACAGGCTACCTGGCCCACTGAGTCTGCACTGTCACAGATCACAGAGTTTTTACTGTAGAAGGAAGCCATTCGGCCCATCGAAACTGCACCGGCTCTTGGAAAGAGCACCCTACTGAAGCCCACACACACCACCCTATCCCCATAACCCAGTAACCTTTTTGGACACGAAGGGCAATTTATCATGGCCAATCCAGCTAACCTGCACATCTTTGGATTGTGGGAGGAAATCGGAGCACCCGGAGGAAACCCACGCACAGATGGGGAGAACGTACAGACTCCGCACAGACAGTCACCCAAGCCGGGAATCGAACCTGGGACCCTGGAGCTGTGAAGCAACTGTGCTAACCACAGTGCTACCGTGCTCCCCATTCCATAAGGTCATGGCTTGTCTGTTTGTAGCCTTAACACCACTGTTTAGGGGCTGTTTAGCACAGGGCTAAATCGCTGGCTTTGAAAGCAGACCAAGGCAGGCCAACAGCACGGTTCAATTCCCGTAACAGCTTCCCCGAACAGGGTCCAGAATGTGGCGACTAGGGGCTTTTCACAGTAACTTAATTGAAGCCTACTTGTGACAATAAACGATTTTCATTTCATTTCACTTTCCTGCCTGATCCCATCCCCTGGACTCCCCTGATTATATTTAGATTTCCAGGGCCAAGTTGCAAAACGGCCCAGACTTCACTGCTCTCTGGAGCCGAGAATGCCGAACACAAACAACCCTCAGAGAAGAAATTCCTCAGCTGTAAATCTCATCTCAGCTGTAAATCAGAAATACTTTGAAATTGTGCCCCCAGTTCTAGATTCCTCCACAAGAGGAAACATCCTCTCAGTATCTAGCCTGTCAAACCCCTCAATCTTCAATAAGATCACCTCTCAATCTTCTAAGCCCCATTGAGTACAGGCTCAACCTGCTCGAGATTTCCTCATGAGACAACTCAGTCAACCCAGGAATCTGCTTAATCAACCTTTTCTGAACTGCTTCCAATGCATGTATGTCCCTCCCTTAAAACAAGGAGACCAAAAGTGCATACAGTACTCTGGGTGCAGTCTCACCAATGCCCTGTAGTTGTAGCAAGGCTCCCCTACTTTTATACTCCGCCTCCCTTGCCTTCCTAATTATTTGCTGTGCCTGCATGCTCACATTTTATAGGTCGCTGTACCGCAGCATTCCACGGTATCTCCATTCAAATAATATTGTGCTTTTTTGATGCTTCCTGCCAAACCTGACAAACTCACATTTTTCCACATGATTTTCCATCTGTCAATTTTTTGCTCACTCACTTGACCTATCAATACCCCTTTGCAGATTATTTGTGTCCTCACAAACTTGTTTTCTCAACTATCTAAAACACCAGAAAATGTGGCTAGAATGGATACATTTTGTCCCTTCATCCAAGTCAAAAATAAGTTGTAAATATATGACCAAAGATTTGGTCTAAAAGGAAGGTTTTAAAGAGTAACTTAAAGGAAGAAAGCAAAGTCAGGAGGTGTAGAGAGGGAATTCCAGAGCTTGGGCCACAGGTACCTGAAGGCATGGCCACCAAAGGTGGAATAAGGGATCAGTTGGCTGGTTCGTGATGCGGAGCGACGTCAACAGTGCAGCTTCAATTCCCATACTGGCTGAGGTTATTTGTGAAGGCCCTGCCTTCTCAACCTTGCCTGAGGAGTGGTGACCCTCAGGTTAAGTCACCACCAGTCAGCTCTCTCTCTCAAACGGGAGAGCAGCCTATGGTCATCTGGGACTATGGAGACTTTCATTTTGTTGTAATTGGGAATGTACAAGAGACCATAATTCGAGGAGCACAACTATCTGGAAAATATCACAGAGATGGGGATGAGCAAAACCATGGGATGATTTGAAAACAAGGATAAAAATTTTAAAGTAAAGATATTGCTTGACTGGGAGACAATGGAAGTCAGTGAACACAGGGGTGATTAGGGAATGGGACTTGCTGCAAGTTAAGGCGCAGGCAGCGCGGGGGCAGGGGTTGGGGGGTAGGATGGGGGTAGACTACAATTCCCTATAAAAAACAAATCTTAGTTTTCATTCAGAAAATCCAAAGAGTATAAAGTTGAGAATGCATAAAACTAAACAAAATAACGGGCAGCACGGTAGCACAGTGATTAGCACAGTTGTTTCACTGCTCCAGGGTCACAGTTTCGATTCCCGGCTTGGGTCACTGTCTGTGCCAGAGTCTGCACGTTCTCCCCGTGTGTGCGTGGGTTTCCTCCGGGTGCTCCTGTTTCCTCCCACAGTCCAAAGATGTGCAGGTTATATATTTAGCCCTGCTAAATTGCCCTTAGAGTCCATAAAGGTTAGGTGGGGTTACTGGGTTCCGGGGATAGGTTACAAGTGTGGGCTTAAATGGGGTGCTCTTTCCAAGATCCAGTGCAGACTCGATGGGCCGAATGGCCTCCTTCTGCCCTCTAAATTCTATGAGTTTATGGAATCTAAAGTCGGATAAGGTCATTCAGGCTCATTCCTGCTTTTATTCATGGCCCATGCATGACTATTGTAATTAATTTGCCTGGCACATTTCCTGTTGGCTTTCTATCATCTCTTCCTTTTATGGGATGCTTAGTTATGGCACACGTGGAAGACGTTGTAGGATCCTGAATTGGATCTGGTTTGTTTTACTGTGATCCATTTGGCGAGCATGCTGACCTCACACGTTTATTTAACCTGTGGGAGAATTAAAGGGACACTGCCATGCTGAGAAACTGACCAGAATGTCATCTTGCTGGTGAGAAAAAGCAAAAATGGGGCAACAATGTGAACCGAGAGAGGTGGCTTTGCAAAGGCACAGTCACCTGAACTAGATAAACAAAGTTGGCATTTTAGGTCGGACTTTTCATTGGATCAGAAACGTTAGGATAAAGAAATCCCTTTGTCTAACTGACAGGAATTAGACTGTACTAAAATCATGAAACAGAAAGGGAGAGGATTCAAAAGTGTGCAGATATGCTAAATACTTTTGCAAGGAGGCAGCAAAAAGATGTGATTGTCAATGGAAATGGAAATCACTTTTTGTCACAAGTAGGCTTCAAATGAAGTTACTGTGAAAAGCCCCGAGTCGTCACATTCCGGCGCCTGTTCGGGGAGGCTGGTATGGGAATTGAACCGTGCTGCTGGCCTGCCTTGGTCTGCTTTCAAAGCCAGCGATTTAGCCCTGTGCTAAACCAGCCCCAACCCAATGATTATTACAATGTTGGAAAGTGTTGCATATTGTTGCAGCATTATCTGATATTGATCTTCCACAACATAAACCAATCTCGCAGTCACTATAGGAGCTGTGCAGGCAGTTGTTTAACCAGAGTGCCGAGTTGGATGATAATAGCACAAAAGATTATCTGCATTATGCCTGCCTTTTAAAAGACAAAAAGAGAAACAGCATCTCCTTACATCCTCCAAAGGGGTTATCGATGCGCTTTCTCCTCCATAATAAGAATTTCGGTCCATGTGGAGTACCTTCTTCCCATTCACAGACATGATACCAGACAAGATACATTCCTTTAAAACAAAACAGAGATAAGATCAAACTCCTGAAAAATGAGGGGTTAGGGAGAGCACACAAGACCACGAAAATGTGCATTTATCTAATGTTTTATCGTAGCCCCAGGTCACCACAAAGCACTCTGCATCCACTACTCGTTCATGTTCAAATCGATGAGGATGTTCATTCTTGGCTGGCAATTTATGCACAGCAAGATCCCAGGCAAATAGCAAGTTATAATAACAACCAGTTAATTCATTTTTACTCTAATACAGGATGAGGAATGAATGTTAATCAGGACACAATACGAAGCCTTGTGGAGAGGTGCAAAAAGGAAATGTTGGAGGCTATCTAGTTTGTGATGTGATTGGTTTGGTTAAACAATTAAATTGGGGGAGGGGGGAATTGACACATATCGAATTCTTCCTTGAATAGCGCAAGTAATATTTTAAGCCCATAGTCTTGGTTTAACATCTTGTCTAAAAGACAACTGATAAAGCACTGCACAGCATCAGCCTAGAATATGTGCTCAACCAAGTATGGGGCTTGATTCCATCAACATTCTTTATCTTATTTATTCTGTAGTGGAAGCCCATTCTCCATTGGCACATCTGCTTCCAACAAGTTCCTTTGTACCAATTACTTCCCTTCAATAATTCTCTAAGTGAAAGTCTGCCCAAGTTTTGAAGTGTAATAATATTAATAATCTTTATTATTGTCACAAGTAGGCTTACATTAACACTGCAATGAAGTTACTGTGAAAAGCCCATCGTCGTCACACTCCGGCGCCTGTTCGGGTACACAGAGGGAGAATTCAGAATGTCCAATTTATCTAACAAGCACATCTTTCGGGACTTGGTATAGGTTAGAGGAATCAAAAATGTGTGACTGGATGGGTACAGAGCTCATGCATTTTTGTCAGTCTTCCAGGAGAACCTCTCAGGCAGAGATGCAGTTGGACCTCATTTACATTACTGTAGTAGCGAGCTCAGAACTCGGCAACAAACTGCTCAATTGATTATTCACATTTCATTCAACTAAAAGCTGTCAAATCAATTGCCAGTGGTATCACTAGCTGACATTACAGAGTGCTGTGCACCAGATTGGACTGGAGCCCATAGTGTCACCGCACCACTCCCATTACATGATGAATTTTCAACCATGGTTATAGCCTTCAGTGGCGGTTCGGAAATTCCCATCTTGGTAGGAATGAGAAAGTTTGTGGGGGGAGGGGAGGGGCAGCATTCTATCTTATTAGCTGCTTACAAACAAGGGCTTTACGAGGTTCAAAAGGCCTACAAGAAAGGAAATACAAACATGCACTGGGTGAAACTAACACTAGTAACTAGCTTATTTGAGAATGGAGCCCAAATAACAGTTCTTGTTTATTCTGAATACACTTTGATAACAAATTCCACAATGTCAGGGCACGTTCACGACAATGAAGATGGCACATTGTTCAGTGGCGCTTTATGGTAACAAAAATAGGCACCATTAAGGACTCAATTCCATTCAGACAGGCTTTAACATCTCTGATGAAAGATGGAAGTTCAGACAATGATGAAATAAAACATCATCCTAGATTAGGTGCTCAATTCCTGGAGTGAGGCATAAAGCCACAATGTTCTAATTCAGAATCATGGGTGCTGCCAACAGTTCCTCTTCTAGACTCTTGACTTTGAACCAGTCCAAAAATGATAATAGAAGATAGGAGCAGGAGGAGGAGGCCTTAAGTCAGAACAAGACTGATTTTATCTCCTTGTTAAGAAAAATGGCAATCACTTCTTTCCTATCGGGTATTTTATTAAAAATTTTGGGCAATGCTGCAACAACCATGAAACATACAATGCAAATAAATGATTAAGAATTGCGAACGCAAAACAAACCAGGAAGCAGACTAACAACAGCCGGTGTCACTGTCTGGAATCTTTATGACAGCTGAAATAACTCTATCTAAATGCAGAGTCAGCAGTTAAAGAGACAACAGGTCCTACTACTGGTGTAAAGGGGACCATTTCCAACTGGTTTCCCAAGTGATGGGTTGAAATCAATGAAATGAAAACCAGGCAGTTGATCAGCAACAGCAGTTTTACAGCTGGGCAGTTGGAAGATCTACTCAAATCTGTTTCAGTTGGTTCTGATTACTTGGCTTGTGTACTCAGGTCATTTAGGTTCTCCCATTGGCCCAAAAACAATTATTTGGTCAAGTCGCTACATCTCTAAACATTCTGGGAGAAGCTGTTGGAGAAGTTGATGGAGAAGGATAGTGTGAGGTCGAGTTAGGAGTGTAGGTTGTATTAGTGAGAGATAATTAATTAATGTAACATAGATTCAATACTATTATTTTGTTAGCTGTTACTCAGTAGAGTGTGCGAACCATTTCAAGTAGTGTAAAATAATCGAGCTTTGGTTTAAACACAGCTTTATGTCCTTTGTAAACACTACGACTTTGGCTAACTTGGAGAACAATACAAGGAATATAACACCCACAATACATACAATGCGTTAGTCCTTCAAAGTACCACAACTTGGAATGGTATGACACAAGCTCACATTGACAGTGCCTTACATGGAGAGTTCCTGCCACAGTGAGGAGCCAAATGGATCTCGAGTACTTTGCTGCAGCAAACATGCAAACGTCAGCAATGCCAACATGACTCACTCGGCACACTTTACATGCTTTCATTTTTTTGTCAGTGTTCAATGGATGAGGTTTCCAGCTATGTTCTGAATAAACCACCAGCCTGGTCAATTGGCAAAAGAAAGATAGAATCATAGAATTGACAGTGCAGAAGGAGGCCATTCAGCCCATCTATTCAGTCTGCATCGGCCCTTCGAAAGAGCATCCTATTTAAGCATAATACAAAAAGATTGGAGGAGGGAATAAAATTAAATAATAAAGAACAGGTTTAAGATTTGATTAAAGTCAGCCCAATGATGCAGAAATTAAATCGGAACTGGCTTAATAGTAGATTTCAAATAGCTATAAAATTCTTCATTGGAAAATCCTCACCGTCTCAATTTGTAACATTTAAAAATATATTGCATTTGACATGTCTATAAATACTGTTGACATGCAAGGCCATTTTAGTTATAGAGATGGTGACCTGGGGCGACAGGAGCAGCTTAAAGTGGCTTAATTGTAACCATATATTTAGAAAAACCAGAACAGAGGCCCTGGGAAGCAGTACAAACACCAAGCTGATGTGATTGTGATGCAATCATGCACTTAATAACACCAGCTGTTTCGAGTGCTGACCTTTGCAACATGTTGAATGAAGAATGAACGAAAATCTGCTCCTATTACATCTTTTCTTTGGATGATATAAAACCGTATTGTACTGTATGACCGTATGAAATAGAATTTATCCCCCTTCTAATTTCCTCCTGTCCTAGGTTTCTGATTTCTGCTGGGGTACAGTTCCAAAGGCTGCAGATAGGTGCCCTCTGGCATCCTTTCCAAGTAAGCATTGTCCACGCAACTACTTTTCATCAAAGGTCACTGAACAGCTGATAAGTGACACATGGTGCAAAGTGGGTGGGGTCTGAAAATCATGTTCAAACCGTACACAGTATCCACCCTGATTTTTGCCCCCAATATCTTTCCTTCCCTAACCTTAAGGACAGAGGTGTGAACTGTAGCTCCCCCTCCTGCTTCCCCAGTTGAGAGTAGCTAACACAGCAGAGAGATGGCTGTATGATTTGTAGAACACCGTAAAATGAAGCCATCTACTCAGCCACTGGGGATAGCGCAAAACTTTTTCTTAAATGTCTCACCAATATTTTCAAAAGTAGACACATTGGCTGTCCAAAGGGATTACTTACACTTTACTATACTAGTTTTTAAAAATAAATTTAGAGTACACAATTAATTTATTTCCAATTAAGGGGCAATTTAGCGTGGCCAATCCACCTACCCTGCACATCTTTTGGGTTGTGGGGACGAAACCCACTCAAACACAGGGAGAATGTGCAAACTCCACACGGACAGTGACCCAGGGCCGGGATCGAACCTGGGACCTCGGCACCGAGAGGCAGCATTGCTATCCACTCTAATATATTGTTTTATAAGATTAGATAGAAGACAGCAGTTGTATAAACTAGTTACAGGGGTTACATACAAGTGGGAGTTTGAAACAAGTAGCAATCTAAGTTTTTTTTAATATTCGGGTGTCACTGGGCCAGCATTTCTAAAAAATATATATTTTTAAAATTCCAATTAAGGGGTAATTTAGCGTGGCCAATCCACCTACTCTGCACATCTTTGGGTTGTGGGGGTGAGACCCAAGCAGACACGGGGAGAATGTGCAAACTCCACACAAGGCAGTGATCCGGGGCCGGGATCGAACCCGGGTCCTCGGTGTCGTGAGGCAACAGTGCTAACCACTGCCCCACCATGCCACCCTGGACAGCATTTGTTGCCCATTCCTAATTGCCCTTGGCTTGCTTGGCCATTTCAGTGGGGGATTGGGCAGTTAAGAGTCTACCGCTTTGTGGGTCTGAAGTCACATGTAGACTGGGTTCGGATGGCAGATTTCCTTCCTTGAAGGACATTAGTGAACCAGATGGGTTTTGACGACAATCGGCAATGGTTTAATGTCATCATTAGACTTTTAATTCCAGATTTTTATAAAATTCAAATTTCATCATCCGTGGTGGGATTCAAACCTGGGACCCCAGAGCATTGCTCTGGGACTCTGAATTCCTCGTCCAGTGACAATCCCACGACGCCACCATCTCCCCATGCTGCAGTAACTAGTACCTGTGCCCAACTTAATCTGCACCGTTGCACGCATTCAAGAAACTCAATGTCAAATAGTTCAACTTGATTTCACATAAGTGGGGGGGGGGGGGGGGGGGGGGGGAAGAAACATTACATCTGAGGAGGGAGTTTAGGAGCTTGACATGGGATGCTGGCGCTGGAGTGGGGTGGGCACAGTACGAATCTCACAACACCAGGTTAAAGTCCGAGAGGAGACTGAAGGAGCTGCCGCTTAGGATGGTAGAGAGGAGCTTTCGCTACCTAGGAATACAGGTGGCTCGGAAATGGGAGGCACTACACAAGTTTAGCCTAACCCGGCTGGTAGAGCAAATGGAAGGGGACTTTAAAAGATGGGATATGCTCCCGCTATCGTTGGCGGGGAGGGTACAGACAGTGAAAATGACAGTCCTCCCCAGATTTCGGTTTGTTTTTCAGTGCCTCCCCATCTTCATCCCTAAGGCCTTTTTCAAGCGGGTGAACAAGATTATTTTGGGCTTTGTGTGGGCGAATAAAACCCCGCGAGTGAAGAAAATGTTGTTGGAGCGCAGTCGGGGGGAGGGTGGGTTGGCGCTGCCGAACTTCTGCAACTACTTCTGGGTGGCTAATATAGCGATGATTAGGGAGTGGGTAATGAGGGAGGGGTTGGCATGGGAGCGGATGGAGGCGGCATCATGCAAAGGCACCAGTTTGGGAGCTTTGGTAACGGCACCTCTGCCGTTTTCGCCGGCCCATTACTCCACTAGCCCGGTGGTGGTGGCGGCACTGAGGATCTGGGGGCAATGGAGGAGGTATAATAAGGTGGAGGGTGTGTCGGTCTGGACCCCGATTTGCAATAACCACAGGTTCGCACCGGGCAGGATAGATGGCGGGTTCCGGAGCTGGCAGAGAGCAGGAATTAGACGAATTGGGAGATCTATTCATAGATGGGAGTTTTCCCAGTCTGAAGGCGCTGGAGGATAAGTTCAAGCTGCCGCCGGGGAATGGTTTCAGATATTTACAAGTGCGGGACTTTCTGAGGAAACAGGTGTTGGCTTTTCCGCTGTTGCCGCCACGGGGGATACAGGATAGAGTAGTCTCTGGTACCTGGGTGGGGGAGGGGAAGGTGTCAGATGTCTATCAGGAGTTGTTGGAGGCAGAGGAAACCCCGGTGGAGGAGCTGAAAGGCAAGTGGGAGGAGGAATTAGGGGGAGAGTTAAAGGCGGGTCTGTGGGCGGATGCCCTAAGCAGGGTTAATTCCTCCTCATCATGTGCCAGGCTCAGTCTAATACAGTTTAAGGTGGTACACCAGGCACACATGACGGTGGCGAGGATGAGCAAGTTTTTCGGGGTAGAAGATAGATGTGCGAGGTGCGTGGGAACCCCAGCAAACCATGTGCACATGTTCTGGGCATGCCCGAAGCTCAGAGGGTTTTGGCAGGGGTTTGCAAAGGCAATGTCCACGATGCTAGAAACACGGGTGGTGCCGAGTCCAGAAGTAGCGATCTTTGGAGTGTCAGAAGATCCGGGAGTTCAGGGGGTGAAAGAGGCCGCGTCCTGGTCTTTGTCTCCCTAGTAGCCCGGAGACGGATCCTTTTAATGTGGAGGGACTCGAAGCCCCCCCCCCCCCCCCCCCCCCCCCCCGCCCCGCCACCCAGAGTGTGGCGACTTGGGTCAGTGACATGGCTGGGTTTCTCAGGCTGGAGAAAATAAAGTTTGCCTTGAGAAGGTCAATGCTGGGGTTCTCTCGGAGGTGGCAGCCGTTCGTCAACTTTCTCGGGGGAAATTAAATGTCGGCAGAAGCAGTATTCCGAATATTTTTTTTAAAAGATCATTCTTCGTGTTTCACCTGTAATTATCTTGCAATTGTGTCTCTCCAATATAAGCTGTGATTGTGAACCTGCCTCCACTTCATCTGATGAAGGAGCAGCACTCTGAAAGCTTGTGATTTCAAATAAACCTGTTGGACTTTAACCTGGTGTTGTGAGACATTTAAAACCGAGGTAAGGACAAAGTTCTTTTCTCAGGGGCTAGTAAATCTGTGGAATTATTTACCGCAGTGGGCTGCAGAGGGTGGTTCGTTCTGTATGTTCAGGCTGAGATAGACAGATTTTTCATCAGTAAAGGAATTAAACGTTATGGGAATAAGGCAGCAAAGTGGAGTTGAGGACTACATTAGATCAGCCATGATCTCATTGAATGGCAGAGCAGACTTGATGGGCTGAATGGACTATTTCTGCTCCTACAGTCTTATTGCACACATAAGAGGAAAGAGCACAATGTAAATCCGATGTTGAAAGTGAAACACAAAATGAGGATATCTAGATCGGTTAGTAGGTTCAACAGGTAATCGCGACTTAAGAGCAACAACGAAAGAAAATAGAAAACAACACAAACAACGTAATACAAGTCAGAGGAAGTCTAGCTCAAACGTTTGTATTCTGGTTATCCTGATTATCAACAAATCCTGGAGGAAGTTCAGGCTAATTCCTAACAGAGTTTTAATGTATGAGAAAAGAGTGCTAAATCTGGAAGCTTTACACCCAAGGTTTGGCATCTTACCCGAAAGACAGTATCTCAGACAATGCAGCATTGAGAGAGAGTCAGATTTTATTAAGTGCCGGGTCTTTTGAATAGGGCTACCATTCACAACCTTTGCCAAAACACAAGAGTGCTACCATTCAGCCAAGGTGTACACCAGTTCCATTCCAGTCCTGTCTGTATAACTTGGACATGTGTAAGTTGGTTGACACTTCTGCAGCAGTCAATACACCTGAAAAGTGCTCAATTGGTTGTGATAGTTTTAGGACATCCTCAGGACAAGATATAAACGATCATTTATTCTTCTCTCTTTCTGGCACTAAGTATAGAGTCAGACTCAAAGAGGTTAATGGACCAGTTTTATGCCCTTCTCATCCCCTGATCCAATACTTCCCTGTTTCACAAACCTTTCAGGCACCTTAGTATAACAGTGCGGATTAGGAATAATGTCTGCACTCCTCATGGAATTTGTTTTTTAATAAAAGAAAAACCTACATATCAAGGTAATGAAGGTTCATTCTCAAGATTGGAACATTTTCTACACCAGCAGCAGCTTCATGTACCTTTCCCAACAATCTGCCTCAAATGCTCCACATTTGAGAATGTGAAAAGCAGCCTTTAGTACAGTGTTTTTCAAACCTTTTTGCGCAGGACCCGACTTTACTATCTGGCCATCCTGCGGGACCCACGGCCCCCGACCTTCACGACCCACATTTTCACTTACCTTTAAGGTGAGCCTGCTTGGTCCTCACGATCTTATTCGTTTTGTTATTCAATGGTACATTTCTGCTCAGTACTTCAGCTGATGATTTAATATCTCACTGCAGCCGTTGGAAAAAAAATCAAGAGTTTGAACTCAAACCCGCCATGCTTAGTCTTCAAATGTCTTTGAAGTTTTGAGGGTTTTAAACTTTCATGTGCCAGTGCTTCCCTGCATATAACACACATGAACTCGGAATCCTGATTTGTAGTGGCAGAATTAATAACCCAAACCTCAAATAATCATCTTTATGCTGCTTTGTTCCTGTTTTCAGCTTCTTCTTCATGGGTTGTTCACCAGAGGTCCTGGAGCTCACACCAGCACTGCTGGCAGCTGCTAAATGCAGGAATCTCTCTCGCGCCCCGAACACGTAAAGTCAGCGTGGCCTGTCGCCGCTCCTTTAAAAAACAATCTGCTCCTGGGCCACCGTACTGACGTCAGGAGGTGGCGTTCTGACCTGCTGGGCTCAGGGACTGCGCACTGCTGAGGGGGTACGCATGCGCGCAACGACCGGCATTCTGAAAGCTGATCGCAGCCTGCATTTTTAAAAACCGGTCGATCCATTGGACACCCGAGAGTCGCGACCCTGGGTTTGAAAATGACTGCTCTAGTACACCAGTGCCAACTTCCACTGCACCTAACAACCTTACACCCAAGTAAAGTTACCAGGTTTTTAAAACAATAATTCACAAGTCATTTTTCTTGTCCATAAGGTGTTCGTACTATCAGTCTATTGAGCCAAGAATCAAGAGCAGGATGACACAAGTAACAAAACAATGTGTTACCAGTTTCAATGAACCCCTTGTCAAAATTTACTTGTGTCAGCGACTCCTCTACGTACTGACACGCAATAAGAATAACCAGTCCAAACTTCAGAAATACTTCACCATCATAGCAATTATTGAAAATCAACATATAGCAAAACAACAAATTTTTTAAATCTGAATTCTCAAGACATAGTGCGTTAAAGCTAGCACCAGAATTCTGTCTCGGTTACAGATTTTGTTCAGGTATCCAGTCTGAAAACCTGCAATCCTATACAAGGTTTTATTGTCACTGACTGATTTCTTTAGGTACTGCACATGGGGCATTATTGTCATGTTTAGCTGCCAGAGATGGGCCATTGCTCACCATCCCTGCAAGGAAGTGGTCTCAAGAGACTAATTAGAGGCTAATTATGATGCAAAATGTTGCAGATTGGCAGTACTCGTCTTCTCTTCATTTTCTCTGCAACTTCTTCACATAACCGTAAGGTCACAAAAAGCAAGAAGTAGATACTTAATTTTTCTATTTAAAAAAAAAAAATAGACCAAAGAAATCTCAACTCATAATGGATGGTTCACTGTCACTGTTCAGGGCCTTGGTGAGACCACGCCTGCAGCAGTGTGCAGTTTTAGTCTCCTAAGAAAGGATATACTTTCTATAACGGGTGCGCAGCAAAGGTTCACCAGACTGATTCCAGGAATGGCAGGATTGTTGTTGTGGATTGATTGGGTCGACTGGGCCTGTATTCACTGGAATACAATGAGAGGGAATCTAATTGAGACGTTTAAAAATCTGGCAGGGCAGAATAGACGAGATGCAGCAATGGTGTTTCCGCTGGCTTGAGGGTCTAGAACATGGGGTCAGTGTCTCAAGGTAGGCCATTTAGGACTGAGAGGAGGAGAAACATCTTCACTCAGAGGGTGGTGAATCTGTGGAATTTTCGATCACAGAGACTTGTGGGGGCCAAGTTGTATTTGAGGACGGGCGGCATGTGGCGCAGTGGTTAGCACTGGGACTGCGGCGCTGAGGACCTGGGGTCAAATCCCAGCCCTGGGTCACTGTCCGTGTGGAGTTTGCACATTCTCCCCGTGTCTGCGTGGGTTTCACCCCCACAACCCAAAGATGTGCAGGTAAGGTGGATTGGCCACGCTAAATTGCCCCTGAATTGGAAAAATAAAATAAATAATTGGGTATTCTAAAAAAAATTTTTTTTTTTTTTTTTTTTTTTAAGTTATTTTTAAAAAGTTGTATTTGAGGAAGTAGATAAACTCTAAAGGGGTCATGGGGTTATGGGGACAGTGCGAGAGTATGGCAGTGAGAAAGAGAATCAGCCAAGATCGTATTGAATGGCAGAGCAGGCTCAAATTGCAGAATGGCCTATTATCTATGTTTCGATTTAAAAAAGGGGAATAATAGATATTTTGAAATGTTTTAATATAATTGGGCCTCGGAGATCTTGTGGCACAGTGGATAGCATACGACCTCTGAGCCAGATGTTCCGAGTTCATGTCCCATCCCAGGACCTGATGGCCAAGAAAGGTGCGCTACTAAAATCTGGCAATGATCAGTCATGGTCTAATTCAATGGCGGAGCAGGTTTGATGGGCTGAATGGTCCATTCTTGGTTCCTATGTTTATAGGAAAGTCTGTCAACTGATCTCAAAATAGTCTCTTCAATCCCATTCTCCACTGTCAAACAAAACACATTGGGCTGGATTCTCCATTTCAGGGACTATGTCCCCACGCCGTCGTAGAAACTGTGGTCTTCCATGCCAGAAAAACTGGCGTAAAAGGCCCCATATTCTTAGCCCTGCAGGGGGCTAGCAGGGACCCGACGAGAATGTAGCAGCTTTAGCTGCAGATACGGGCCCCGCAATTACGGGGTCAGAGGCCGCGCAGGTGTACGGTCCAGCGGCCGCACCATGCTCCATGGCGGACTCAGACCGCGGAGCTGGACCTCCTAAATAGTGCCCCCGATCGGCCGCCCCCCCCCCCCGGACCCGGACCGCCCGCCCAAAATTAGCCCGGTCCCGTATGAGGAGCGCCCCCCGCCGCTCTCTTTACCGACCACATTATTCTTTCTCTCAGAAAATTCAGATTTAATTCAAGAATTTGAGCATTTCCAACAGTACTCAGTGTCTCACATGTAAAGCTGATTAGATCTTTGTGTCTTCGTTTTCTTTTAATTTTGCTGCATGTTCAATTACTGGGCTTCTTCCTATTTAAAATAAACACCAACCACTGTGTACACCTTTATAGGGTGGGAGACCTAACAAAGGTGTTAGTTTTCACAGGCGCTTCCAGAGGCAGCCATGCTTCAATTACATGAAGAGATAGAAGGCGTGATGTCTGACAGGTGACAGCTTGAGTATTCCTCCTTTTCATGCAGGCTCATAAAATGGCTGTGCACTCGCTACCCTTTAGGTCCAGAGGAAAAAGGAAGGAATGAAAATGTTAAGTACTTTTCAGTTTTGAGTGGGATGAATTTTATGTTCAATTCCCCTTCAAGTAATTTCTTTGGAACATAGGGTGGCACAGTGGTTAGCACTGCTGCCCCACAGCACCAGGGACCCGGGTTCAATTCCGGCCTTGGGTCACTGTCTTGGTGGAGTTTGTACATTCTCCCCGTGTCTCCGTGGGTTTCCTCCGGGTGCTCCAGTTTCCTCCCACAGTCCAAAGATGTGCAGGTTAGGTGGATTGGCCATGGAGGTTAGGTTATAGTTATGGGGTGACGTGGATAGGGCAGTGTGGACAGGGGAGTGGACATGGGTGGAGTGCTCATTCAAAGGGTCGGTGCAGACTCGATGGGCCGAATGGCTTCCTTCTGCACTGTAGGGATTCTATGACTCTATAATCTATAGTCCCAGAAAATAAGATCGTAACAAACTAACTGTTGTTCGCTATTTCACACAGAGCCCACAAACTTTCAGGCAAAAATCTACCAAACCGCACAAATAACTTGTCAGCGTTCAATAATCAACTGGCTGTACTGAGATTCCACAGTATTTCAACAGATTTAATTTCCGAAACTCTTTTTAACAGAAGCAATATCTCCAAGTTTCAACATGATTTAGTTACGTCACAATTAAAATGAGTGGTGCAAATTGACGTCGCCGGACAGTCCAACTGAGCACCAGTACACTGTATCACGCAATTAGAGAGACACAGACTCAGTTCTTCGTCCTGCAGATGACGATGTTCATTGGAGGCAAGCCTCTTCCTACAGATCACTCACTTCCCAGCCACCAGCTCAACGTACCTGCAAATTGTCATCACCATTAAATCACGACTATAAGTTTGTGCATAGGTTTTGATCTTGCCCTTGCCAAAAAGGCTTTTGAACAGCATTTTTAAAGTTCTCGAGTCTCGCACTGATATTCCAAAATCCACTTTGTGGAATTACAAGAATTGGAGGATGAAGGAAGTATGGCAATGGTTTTTTTTAGAAAACACTTTTCAGTCAGCGAATTTAACATTATAATCCACGGACCATATATAAGAACAAATCGATAAATCACTCATTACAAGTTGCAGGGGTAAAAAACGTTAGCCCACGTCAGACCAAATCTCCTGATGAAGCAGCTGGATTTGTGGAAGCGATGATATATTGGAAATTACATTACAGCTATCGTAAAACTTAAAATCTTGCGCACACTTCCTGGTTTTGGTTTTGCAGCCCCCTACCCCTACCCCTACCCCCACCCAGGGTGGCACTAAAACACCTCAGTAATGCATATCCAAACTTGGTAAATTTTCATCATGTGGCATGTGCAGGAAATCAAATTAAAAAGTGACTGGGTTATTTGAGCTGAGCATTCATTGCACAGAATTAAGATAATGGATAAAAGGGAGATGGTAAACTTTTTTTTTTTTAAACGAGTCGATAGATGCAAAAAAGTGGGCGAAAGTTTACTTTCTCCAACGCAAACATGCTGCACCCTCTGGAGTACAAAAGAATTTCAAAATATTTTTTTAAAAATTAAACATGAAGTACGCAAAAGTACTTCACAGAATAAGCATTTGGAAAAAAGTGACTGAGGCAGGAAATTAGTTTTAAAAAGCTTGAACAATGGGACAGTTTTGAAGGAAAAGTTTGAAAGGTTATTATGCATGTGATCAAGAAGGCTGAAAGACCATCACAATAGTGAGGCAAGTCAGAGGGTCAGAATATCTGGGGGAAAACATAGGACTGGAGGAGGTTGCACAGAGGAAGGAAGGCATGTAGGGGAGAATTTTAATTTGCAAGCAGTGTCAGACAGGGAGCTAATGTACATCAGCATTATGTGAGCAGTGCAACATGGTATGGGATATTTGGAGCAGCGATTTATCACAATATAGTTCTCCTCCTGTTTCCACATCATTGAGACAAAACAATTGTTGCAATGGCTGCCAACAGCAAGTGTCAGGGCAATTATTGGAACGCCAACGAACTGCATCACTGATGTTCAACTAATCATCGCCATTTCCATCTCAAAGAACTGTTTCTGGTTTTACCCAACCATGCCGAGACCACGATAACAAGGAGAGTCAATTCCCCGATAAGAAACTGAAGTTCCCCATTACAACCTGCCTTATAAATAACTCGTCAAGACCCATTATTCCTCGCATACACTGATTAATTGCAAAACAGCCATCAAATTCATGGCATAATGAATAATATATGGCCATAGATATAAAAGCGGTACCTTCACCCATGAGTCATTCCTGTATATTATTAACCCAAGACTAATGAGGCACTCAACATAAACATAATCCTATACTGTCAAGGCAGGCTCTCTGCAGATTCTTGTCATTTTTCAGTAATGCCTGATTTTCCAAATGGCTGAGCTGACCTGACAAGTGAAATGAGGTACTTAATATTGAGAAGTATTGCTTGTGAGGCATCACAAGTGACAGGTAACAGCGACTGCAGAGCTGCTAAAATACAGGACAATAACCTGCAATTGTCGGTGACTCGGCAGGGAGTGGCACATTTGAGGTTCTTTGGCAATCTGCACAGTAAAGACCTGGACATAAAGCAATTTGGGACATATATTCTGAGCAAAGGTTGGCTAAAAATAGTGTCAACTTTTAAGGCAAGTCAGGGCAGCACGGTGGCGCAGTGGGTTAGCACTGCGGCCTCACGGCGCCAAGGTCGCAGGTTCGATCCCGGCTCTGGGTCACTGTCCTTGTGGAGTTTGCACATTCTCCCCGTGTTTGCATGGGTTTTGCCCCCACAACCCAAACAAAATGTGCAAGCTAGGTGGATTGGCCACACTAAATTGCCCCTTAATTGTAAAAAATGAATTGAGTACTCAAAAAATTTTTTTAAAGCACTGCTACCTCACGGCACTGAGGACCTGGGTTCGATCCCCACCCTGGGTCACGGTCCTTGTGAAGTTTGTACATTCTCCCTGTGTCTGCGTGGGTCTCACCCCCACAACCCAAAAAGACGTGCAGGGTAGGTGGATTGGCCACGCTAAATTGCCCCTTAATTGGTACACTGAATTTATTTAAAAACTTTTTAAGGTCAGTTATCTGACTGGTGAATATACTGGATGACGAGCAGCCTTTAAAATATGGCATTGGCAGGTATTTGTCCATTTCAAAAGCCATGGCCAATTGATTTGCACCAAGGCGCTTGGCAAACTCTTTTGATCACTACAAGCCATCTGCCAGTTTAAGCATCTGCTCCCTCCACTGCCATGTGTATTATCTACATGTTGCATTGCAGGAAATCACCAAGGTTTCTTCAACAGCATCGCTGGAACTCTCAACCTTCAACACCAAGAAGGATAAAGGAAACAGATGTAGGGGAACACCACCACCTCCAGGTTTCCATCCTGACTTGGAAATATAATCGCCATTCCTTAGTCATTGCTGGGCTACAAATGTGAAAACCCCCACCCTAACAACGCTATAGGGGGTTAACATACAGACCAGTGTTTCATGATGGTAATTCACCACCCCCTTCTCAAGGGAATAGGGGGGATGTGCAATAAATACTTGCCTTACATGCAATTCCCTTATCTTGGGATTAAGATTTTAAAGGAGTGTATTTTCAGCATTTTCTGTTCTTATTTTAAGACAACATTTTATTGAAAATAAAACTTAAACAAGAAGATTATAGATACAGAGCAGCAAAGGAACTTGGTGATTGAGACCTAGGTGGCTGGAAGAGAGGGTAGTGACAGTTATCCGATTGTGCAGATCGGATTACGTCAGGAGCTGTGACTGACAGCTAAACCTCACAGATTGAATTTCTGCTTGAATCTCACCCTCAAGCAGGCGGCTTACTATCACTGCAGAATTTCTATTGATTTTTTTTCCTTCAGAACTATCGCACAGCAGGAACAGGGATTGTAGCTACAAGTGGCCTTGTACAGTGGAATAGGGTCACAAAGATCATCATGACACAGCAACAGGTGCTACGTGGCATTAGCTGATCTGAATTCAAATAGTAATACCAAGGTTTTCCTTTCAACTGGAACAAAGCCAAATTTCCACGAGGCATGCCATCAGTCAAGCTGGCCATTCAGGGAAAACGGATGCGATTGCTCACCACCAGGTAACATCCCAAAATTTGACTTATTCAGTCATCACAACACAATGGCCATAGCTCTAAGGATTGGGTCAAAATCCCCAAAACACTCTTGTAAATTCTGAGCGCTGCCCTGTGCCGTACACAGTACAACTTTGCACAAATATACTTACAGTTATCTGCAGCGATATGTCCATTCTCTACTCAGTTCCTGTGGCACTCTGCATTATACCTTCTCATATATTCTTTACTTATACGTAATGACAATACTGCACTGTTATGGCAGAAAATATGCTGCAAGATTAAAATTTATTGCACAAATTGCAGTATTTTGGTCCTCTTTGATGCAACATTATTTTTGACCAATTCCATTCAAACAAAGAACTGCACTGAATTAATTTTAATTTGCTTTTAACATCCTTTATTAAATACATCGGGATTTTATCAAAGTGCTGATTAAATTACTTTGTTGAAAGTTGAATTTTGACTTGTTCTAATATTTTTACAGGTGCACTGTTCCTGTGTTGACTGCATCCTGAGTCACCTGATCTCGAACAACAATGAGTCAGAGTACAGAAGGAAGATAGAGAACCTGGTGCCTTGGTGTAACGACAACAATCTCACCCTCAATGACAGCAAAACTAAGGAGCTGGTCAGGAAGCGAAGTATCGTCCACCGCATCAATGGTGGCGAGGTGGAGATTGTTGACAGCTTCAAATTCCTAGGTTTGCACATCTCCAACGAACTGTCCTGGTCAACCCGGGTCGACGCTACCATCAAGAAAGCAGAACAGCACTGAGACTTCCTCAGGAAACTAAGGAAATTCGGCATGTCCACAGTGACTCTTACCAATTTTTACAAATGCACCATAGAAAGCATCCGATCTGGCTGCATCACAGCCTGGTATGGCAACTGCTCGGCCCAAGACCATAAGAAACTACAGAGTCGTGAACACAGCCCAGTCTATCACGTGAACCTGCCTCCCATCCAATGACTCTGTCTACACCTCCCACTGACTTGGGAAAACGGACAGCATAATCAAAGACCCCTCCCACCTGGGTTATTCTCTCTTCCACTTCTTCCATCGGGCAGGAGATACAAAGGTCTGAGAGCACGCACTAACAGATTCAAAAACAGCTTCTTCCCCGCTGTTATCAGACTCCTGAATGACTCTTGCATGGACTGATCAGATCTCTACACACATCTTCTCTACTGAGTAGTACTGCACTCCGTATGCTTCACCCAATGCCTGTGTCTATATATTTACATTGTGTATTTATGAATGGCCCATGTTTTTTTCATGTATGGAATGATCTGCCTAGAACAATACTTTTCACTGTACCTCGGTACACGTGACAATAAAACAAATCCAAATCAATTATTTATTCCACATCTTCTTCCCTCCTTTCACTAACCACACACAATAACAGGCCCGTGTTATTGAGTCAGTTGGCAGTCCCATGATGGGAAGCACCAGACGAGAGATCTTACTTCACCTGAACTCCACACAGAATGAAGGGGGTCACTGGAAGACCAGCCACACTCCCTGGCACAGCTACGCTGCCAACAACTGTATCACAACCCGAATACCCGAGATCAGCTAGTGTAACACGGAGCAGGATTAGTATTTGGCACCTTTTGTTACAAGTGAGTCCATACAAAAATAGGCTGCAGTCATTAAGCCATCAGGAAGTATTTTGTGAGTTTATACAGGAGACAATCAAAACTCAGTGACATAATCATAATACCCATTATATGTAACACAAGAAACATTCTTCTGAGCCTAAAAAAATCAACTGACAAAGCCACCTTATGGCTCAGAGGGCAAATATACCAGGCGATGTGACAGTCAGAAATGTTTTGGGTTTAATCCCTGCTCTGTGATGCATTAGCCAATCTCAACCAGAGTGATAGAACTCGGGAGGGGAACTGGCCAGCGAACTTCCCATTTTTCAAATCAGAGCAAAGCCTTCTATAGCTGTACAGTCCACCAATACTGCATAAGAACACAAGAACTCGGAGCAGGAGTAATCTGGCTCCTTGAGCCTGCTCCGCCATTCAATAAGGTCATGTCTGATCTTTTTGTGGACTCAGCTCCACTTACCCGCCCGCTCATTGTAATCTTTTCTTCCTTTACTATTCAGAAATCTATCTATCTTTGCCTTAAAAACATTTAATGAAGGAGCCTCAACTGCTTCACTGGGCAGGGAATTCCACAGATTTACAACATTCTGGGTGAAGAGGTTCCTCCTCAACTCAGTCCTAAATCTGCTCCACCCTTATTTTGAGGCTATGCCCCCGAGTTCTAGTTTCAGTGGAAACAACCCCCCTGCTTCTCTCTTATCTATTCCCTTCACAATTTTATGTTTCTGTAAGACCCTCCCCCTCATTCTTCTAAATTCCAATGAATATAGTCCCAGTCTACTTAGTCTCTCCTCTTAAGCTAATCCTCTCAACTCCGGAATCAACCTAGTGAATCTCCTCTGCACACCCTCCAGTGCCAGTACGTCCTTTCTCAGGTAAGGAGACCAAAACTGTACACAGTACTCCAGGTGTGGCCTCACCAGCACCCTATACAGCTGCAACATAACATATCTGTTTTTAAACTCCTTACTCTAATAATGAAGGACAACATTCCATTTGCCTTCTTAATTACCTACTGCACCTGCAAACCAACGTTTTGTGATTCATGCACAAGGACGCCCAGGTCCCTCTGCACGGCAGCATGCTGCTTCCTACCAAAATGGATGATTCCACATTTATCAACATTGAACTCCATCTACCAGACCCTTGCCCACTTACTTAAAATATCTATACCCCTCTGCAGACTTTCAGTGTCCTCTGCACACTTGGCTCGACCACTCATCTTAGTGTCATCTGGGAACTTTGACACATCACACTTGGTCCTCTAGATCATCTATGTAAATTGTGAACAATTGCGGACCCGACACTAATCCCTGAGGCACACCACTAGCCACTGATCGCCAACCAGAAAAACACCCATTTATTCCCCACTCTTTGCTTTCTGTCAGTTAACCAATCCTCTATCCATGATAACACATTACCCGTAATGCTATGCGCCTTTATCTTATGCAGCAGCCTTTTGTACGTCATCTTGTTGAATGCCTTCTGGAAATTCAGATACAGGACATCCACCAGTACACTACATCCACCAGTTCCCCACTCTCCACCGCGCTCATAATGTCCTCAAAGCATTCCACTAATTCGTCAAACATGACATGCCTTTCATGAACCCATGCTGTGTCTGCCCAATGGGACAATTTCTATCCCGATGTCTCGCTATTTTTTCCTCAACGATAGATTCAAGCATCTTCCCCACTACAGAAGTTAAGCTAGCAGGCCTATGGTTACCTGCCTTTTGTCCATCTCCTTTATTAAACAATGGCATCACATTTGCTGTTTTCCAATCTGCTGGAACTGCCCCAGAGTCCAGTGAATTTTGGTAAATTACCACGAGCGCATGTACTATTTCCCCTACCACCTCTTTTAGTACCCTGGGATGCATTCCATCGGGCCAGGAGACTTATCTACCTTTAGCCCCATTAGCTTTCCCAACACTTACCTCCTAAGTGACAATGATCATTTCTAGGTCCTCACCTGCCATAGTCTCCTTGCCAACAACTATTGGCATGTTATTTGTGTCTTCCACTGTGAAGACTGACACAAAATACCTGTTCAATGCCTCAGCCATTTCCTCGTTTTCCATTATTAAATCCCTCTTCTCATCCTCTAAAGGACCAATGTCTACCTTAGCTGCTCTTTTTCGTTTTACATATTTGTCGAAGCTTTTGCTTTCTGTTTTTATATTTTGAGCTAGTTTGCTCTCATAATCTATCTTACTTTTCTTGATAGCTTTTTTCGTGGCTTTCTGTTGACCTTTAAAGATTTCCCAATCCTCTAGTTTCCCACTAATCTTTGCTACTTTGTATGCCTTTTCTTTCAATTTGATACCCTCCTTTATTTCCTTAGAACACATCTGCTCATCTGCTACCCCATGAAAGAACCCACTCATTCTCGCCAGAGCCATATGCACCCTGTGCACCACCTTAAACTGTACCCGGCTCATCCTTGCACAAGATGAGGTCCCGTTTACCCTTCACAGTGCCTCACTCCATGCTCCCCAATTGATCCCCATTCCCAACTCCGCTTCCTATTTCTCCTTGATCTTCACCACCCGCACGCCTCCCTGCTCTCCAGTCACTTATATATATCCCCAATTCTTCCCTCCACTTCCACATCCGGAAGCAGCAGTCGCTCCAGCAGGGTGTATCCCGGCAATCTAGGGAACCCCTTCCAGACTTTTTGTGCAAAGTCCCTCACCTGCAGATATCTGAACTCACCACCACTCGGCAGCTCTACCCTCAGCTCCTCCAGACTGGCGAACCCTTCCTCCAAATACAGATCCCTCACCTTGACCAGCCCCACTTCCCTCCACCTCCTGCATACACTATCCATCCCCCCCCCCCCCGGCTCAAACCCATGATTCTCGGACAGCAGCGTTAGCACCGACATCCCTTCCACCCTAAAATTCCTCCACAGCTGATTGCATATCTTCACCGTGGACTGCACCACTGGGCTCCCTGAATACCTACTCGGAGCCATTGGCAATGCTGCTGTCCTTCCCCAACTTCATACCCCTGATACTATCCAGCACCTCCCTCAGCCCCAGGGGCTCCTCCAACGCCTGCCTCTTTGCTTCCTCCACCTGGGGAAATTCGAACTCGTCCAGAAACCACCCCATGTCCCCCTCCTCGCCTCCTGGGTCTGCCTCATAAAGTCCCTGGTAATACTCTCTAAATGCCTCATTTATCTTCCCTGGCTCTGACACCACATCCCCAGCCCCAGCCCGGATCTTCAATATTTCCCTGGACGCAACTCGCCTCCGCAGCTGGTGCGCCAGCATGCGGCTCGACTTCTCCCCATACTCGTATTGCACCCCTCTTGCCCTACGCAGTTACCATACCGCCCTCCCCGTTGTAAGCCTGTCAGATTGCCCCTGCAACTTTTTCCTCCTCGCCAATCCCTCCACGGTGGGCACCCTCGAATATTCCCTGTCCACCTCCACTATCTCACTCACTCGATGGTCATGTTCCGCCCTCCTTTCCTTATTCGTACAAACCGTAAATGAGATAATTTCTCCCCGGACCACTGCCTTCAGTGCTTCCCCAAAAATGCCCACCGACACCTCCCCATTCTGATTTAACTCCACATAATCCCTAGTCACCAACCGCACCTTATCACAAAAACCTCCATCCGCCAACAACCCCGAGTCAAACCTCCACCCCGGCCTCTGCTCTCGTCCCGTACTGAACCGCATATCCAGCCAGTGGGGTGCATGGTTCGAGATAACTATCCTCGCATACTCTGCCCCCTCCACCCCAACCAAAATCTCCCGACTCACTACAAAGTAATCAATCCTCAAATACACCTTATGGACGTGTGAAAAGAAGGAATACTCCCTTCCCCCTGGATTCTGAAAGCGCCATGGATCCACCATACCCATCCTCTCCATAAACCCCCCCCAGCTCCCTTGCCATTCGTACCCTACCCATCGACCTGGGGCTCGATCTATCCACCCTCGGCTCCAGGACACAGTTAAAATCTCTTCCCATGATCAACTAGTACGTGGCCAAATCCGGGATTGCTGACAGCAACCCCCTCATAATACCCACATCATCCCAATTTGGAGCATACACATTTACCAACACTACCGGTGCCCCTTCCAATACCCACTCACAATCATATATCTCCCACCTGGATCCCTCACCTCCTTTGCACTTACGAAGCCCATTTTTTTGCTCATTAAAATCGCCACACCCCTCAATTTCAAATCAAACCCCGAGTGAAAAACCTGCCCGACCCACCTCTTCCTGAACCGAACCTAGTCCTTCACACGGAGGTGTGTCTCCGGCAAAAAGACAACCCCCGCTTTCAAGCTCCTGAGGTGCGCGAACACCCACGACCTTTTAACCGGCCCATTTAGTCCCCGGATGTTCCATGTTACCAACCTTGCTCGCTTGCGCCTCCAGTCCCCTCTACCGCCAGTCATCTTCCCCACTTATCTCCTGCCCCTTTAATTCCACGCTGTACCTAACCCATCACAGATGGCCCCTTTCTTCGCCCTTGACCATGTCATCTCTCACCCCCCCCCCCCCCCACCCCCCACCCCCCCCCGCTTTTGTTCCAGTCATCATGGATGCACATATCATGCATTTAACATAAAGGTGGGAAGGAATCAGTTGAAAGCAGTCACATGTTCCTTACGCAAGGGAACAGACTCCAGAAACATTAACTGTTTGAAACGCCATTTAAATCAGCAGGCCAAATATCCCACCCAGCATTTGTCTAAGCAAAGAAACCTTAAAGGCAAGCCTCTTGGAGCACTTTTTCATAAAAATATTACAGTTTGCAGATCAAATTCACTTAAAGAGAGGAGTCCCGACTTTAATTAAAAAACTAACATCTGTACTGAGCGCAATATGCATTTCATGAATATCTAACAGGTACATGATGCTATCTTTTTTTCTTTCCTCTCTGTTGCTGGAGACAACAATGAAAGGAACTTGCATGGATTAGCTTTATGCTGACAAAAAGGTACCTGAAGCATTTCACAGAAATACTGGGGGGGGGGGGGGGGGGGGGGGGGTGTTAGAAAACAACGTTGTGGCAAAAGAGGATGTATTAGAACCGGTCAATCAACAGCTTGCTCAAAGAAATAGGTTTAAGTGTTTTATGGGGCGGCAGGGGAGTTATGGGGGGGCCAGAGCAGATATGGGGTAGCAGGGGTAAGGGAGTGATGGCCAAACCGGCCATTGTGCTCATGCAATACATGTGATTAGTAGATTTATAAGCAGGTGAACAATCTATTTTCACAATATTTCACTCGCTCATCAGCGATTCAAAATTGTTTCCAATCTGCTTTTTAAATTTAATCCCAGATTCTCCCAAGCATTAGATTCCAGCTCCTGTAATGGAACGCTTTAAAGGGAGCTTAAAAAACCTGATTCGAAAAGAAAATTCTACTGAATTACAGGATTAACTTTGGAAACATCGGCACAGGTAAAAATCAGTCCCCGATTACAACAGGAACAGAAATAATTTAGGATTCAGGGCTCTGCTGACTGAAGAAAAATATCAAGTGGAATTGACTCTGTACCGCCGAGTCTCTTAAACTTCCAGTGCATTTCTATAAATATTCCATCATTCTAACTCCACTTAGAAACACCTTTACAAAATAGAAAGAAAAGGCTTATCGGCTGTGATTTGCTTTCCTGTCCCCAACAATAATTTCAAACTTTGCAGTTTAATTCTGAAAGGCAAAATTATCACAAAATCTATGTAGCAGAACCTCTTCAGCTGGGCAAGGCTGGAGGCAAGTATACAGGTCATGTATATTTGCAAAAAGACTATATATTTTTTTTGTTTGCAATATTCTTGATGGTTTTCTCCAGGTCAGGTAGCAGCTGCCCTGGTCAACCAACCATTCAAACTCCATCCCCTCCACCCCATCTCTCTCAGATGACATATTAATAGCCAGTCATCTTAATTGCTGGCAGAGGCTCACCTTCAGCCCAGTCCCCAGGACAATCACATCATATTCTTCATCCATGGTGGCTGCACCAACGTTTGTTGACTGTTTTAAATCAGAGGGATGGTGTTTGTTGTGGTTGAGAAGGAGCTGAACTGAGCCTCTTCCCCCAGTGACAGGTTGGAGCTGATCACCGCATTACCCACCTTCTCCCCAACGCCCAACACAGTGTCCATCCGCCCCCGGGCAATAGTGCACTCCCTCTTCTCGAGGAAACCAAAACAAGTTGAAAGATGCAACCAGCCTTCACCGTGAAGATCGTCGCCTCACGGGGGTGGTTTGAAAGTCCGGCAATGGGGGCCCGAGGTCGCCATCGGGCTGCCCCGCAACATCTTCCTTCCATTCCACCCGCGCAGCAGTGAAAGTAGTGCCGGGCTGGTCCCCTCCCGTCAACGGCCAGCAGGCTGGCCGGCCGCCGGCATCCCGCAGTGCGCGTGCGCCACGCCCGCCGGCCTTCTGGGAACTGTAGTCCAGCTAGGGGGTCGGAGTCTGCGCACTGGACAATTCCGCGGTGCAGCATGGGCTATGTAGTTCCCAGGGGGGGTGTGATGCTCCCTCGAGAACAGCATGAGTCCATGGCAGCCCGGTGGCGTAGTGGTTAGCACTGCTGCTTCCCAGCGCCGAGGTCCCGGGTTCGATCCCAGCTCGGGGTCACTGCCCGTGTGGAGTTTGCACAGTCTCCCCGTCTTATCATAGAATCATAGAATTTATAGTGCAGAAAGAGGCCATTCGGCCTATCGAGTCTGCACCGGCTCTTTGAAAGAGCACCCTACCCAAGCCCACACCCTATCCCCATAACCCAGTAACCCCACCCAACACTAGGGGCAATTTTGGACACCAAGGGCAATTTAGCATGGCCAATCCACCTAACCTGCACATCTTTGGACTGTGGGAGGAATCCGGAGCACCCGGAGGAAACCCACGCATACACGGGAAGAATGTGCAGACTCCGCACAGACAGTGACCCAAGCCAGGAATCGAACTTGGGACCCTGGAGCTGTGAAGCAATTGTGCTAACCACCATGCTACCGTGCTGCCCTTTCACCCACACAACCCAAAGATGTACAGGTTAAGTTGATTGGCCGCGCTAAATTGCCCCTTAATTGGAAAAAAATCGCGGATTGGGTCACTGTCTGTGCGGAGTCTGCACGTTCTCCCTGTGTCTGCGTGGGTTACCTCCGGGTGCTCCGGTTTCCTCCCACAAGTCCCGAAAGACGTGCTGTTTGGTGAATTGGACATTCTGAATTCTCGCTCTGTGTTCCCGAACAGGCGCCGGAATGTGGCGACTAGGGGCTTTTCACAGTAACCTCATTGCAGTGTTAATGTAAGCCTACTTGTGACAATAATAAGGATTATTATAATTATTATAGAAGGGGGGTCACATGTAAGGTAGCTGGAGTCCTTGGTTTTTGGTTCTTTTCACCCGATTCCCAAGGGTGGACAAATTTGTCCCATGTGAGAGTCTTTTGGGTGAGGATGTCAAAAACCGTAAAAAAGAATATTGGGAAGAAAGGTGTGAGCAGTAACCCTTCTGAGAAGCTGCGCAAGGTGCGAAGTCCTGCGAGATCGAAGATAGTGGAGGCAGGCTCATCAGGTGCGGCCGCACCTATTACAGTGGACAAGCTGATGAAGGTAATAGCTGTCGAATTTGGAAGACAATTCGGCAAGCATTTCGAGTGGCAAGGGAGAGAAATAATGGAGACCTTCAAAAAATTGGTGGATGATGCATTGATCCCAATAAAGGAGGATTTGGAGATGACATTGGAGACAGTGCAGGAACATGGTGAGGTGTTGAAGGGGGTGGAGGAGACACTGTAGCGACATAGCGATCAGTTGGCCTTGCTGGATGCTGAACTGGGGAGGGTGGAGGACAGGAACAAGGGCCTGAGCGGTAAGGTTGAGTACCTGGAGAGTAGGTCGATGCAACAGAACCTCAGGATCTTGGGGTTGCCTGAGGGGGTGGAGGGTCTGAGGCCGACTGAATATTTTGAGGTGATGTTTATGAAGTTGATAGTGGAGGAGGATCAGGTCTCCCCATCGAGCTTGATTGGGCCCATAGGGCAAAACTACAGGCGAATGATCCACCACGGCGGTGATAGCACGTGTTCACAGCTAGCAGAAGAAGGAGAGGGTTCTGAAGTGAGCCAAGGAGAATTGGGAGGTTCTTTGGGAAGGCAGCAGTATTCGAATATACCAAGATGTTGTGGCAGGATTGGCAAGGAGGCGGGCGGCCTTTAACAAGGTGAAGTCAGAGTTTTTCAAGAATGGTGTACAGTTTGGTGTGGTGTACCCGACGAGGCTGAGGGTTACGCATAATGCCAAGGACCATTTCTTCAAGACAGTTCTGACATGATAAATAGGAGCAGGAGGAGGCCACTCGACTCGTCGAGGCTGCTCCACCATTTCGAAAGGTGAAAGAAATTCCTCCAAATCTTCACCTTAAATGGGAGACCCCTTATTTTGAAAAAGTGTCCCTTAGTTCTAAATTCCACCACAAGAGGAAACATCCTCGCACCATTCCCCTGTCAAACCCCCACCCCCTCAGAATCTTACATATGCCAATAGGATCACCTCACATTCTTGTAAACTCCAAAAATGTAGGCACCACCTGCTCAACCTATTCTCATTAGATTTTCAGTTCTTTGTCTGAAGGCACGGGGATTGAACCCCATGCCATTGGCACCAATCTAATCCAACTGCACTCCCACCCCCAAGACCTCCACCTTAAACAATTATTGATTTATAAACATTAGAAAATCCACAAAGTAAAGTTGAATTTCCCCTTTGGGCCTTCATTTCATGCAAATTAGGCAATATTGGCCATACCATAACCGAACCTTTAGGCTCTTGTCCCACTGCTCTTTTGGTCTAAGTACATGCTGCCAAGTGTTTACTCAGATTTTCAATCTGGGCTACCCTGGTCGAGTGGCCCCTTTAAGGGGTGAGCCTTCACGGTCCTCGTAAACCCCGACAAATGGAGAACAAAACACAGGGTCCTGGGAGCAGGGGCCCAGGCAGAGTGCACCCCAGAGCCAGAGAGTGTAGGCCTATTTTGTGACTCTGTGCTAGTTGCTTGTTGCTGATAAACCCTTGTTTTGTTGCATACTGGACAACTCCCTTGCATTACCTTGAGTCACCATATTGGCGACGAGTGTAAACCGGGTCGATCGCTAATCCTCAACAGTTTGAAATTGGAAGGGGAAGGGAGACGCCTCCAAAACTCGAACAGAAAAATCAGGAAGCGCGTCGGCATCATCAAACAGTGAGTTAAAATGCCAATGATTAGGAACCTAGACCCATTCGACCAGGAAGCCAAAGACTGGAACCAGTTCATCGAGCGGCTCTGCTACCTTTTTACAGCGGACAATGTAACGGGGGTGGGGGGGTAAGCAGAAGGTTATCCTGTACCGTGGGTCCCAGACATATCCCTCATAAGGAATTTGATGTCCTTGGAGGCTCTCAACACAAAAACATTTGACCAGTTAATGACGCTTGTGAGGGAGCAATTCAACCCCAGGCCCTCGATCACCTTACAGCGATACAAGTTCAACTCCACTGCCAGAGACCATCTCTGCCTTTGTTGCAAGACTCCGCCAAATGGCTGAGCACTGCGAGTTCAGCACAGCGCTCAATGATACGCTGCGCGATGGTTTAGTCTGCGTATTAACAACATAAGTGTGCAAAAGATGCTTTTTGCTGAAATGAAGATTACATTAGGCAAGGCGATCGAGAGTCATCTGGCACGGTGCAGTGGTTAGCACTGCTGCATCACGGCAGTTCAATCCTGGCTCCGGCTCACTGTCTGTGCGGAGTTTGCACATTCTCCCACTTCTGCGTGGGTCTCACCCCCACAAAGATGTGCAGGGTAGGTGGATTGGTCACACTACATTGCCCCTTAATTGGAAAAAAATAATTGGGTACTCTAAATTTATTTTAAAAAAGAGATTGATCAGGTAACCAAATGTGGCAAGAGGGGCACATCCAAGCGTGCAAGAGGGGGAAGTGAACCAGTTGTGGGACGATATGGCTGCAAGGCGCAGCCGGGTCGACAAGCACAGAAGAAAGTTAGCCACAATCCTTGGAACAGGATCGAAGTGAGCGACCTGGAAAGAAAACGGTCATCAACCCAAAAGATTTGATGATTGCTAGTGGTGTGGCAGAGACGACCCCCCCAAGAAACGTGCCTCTGCCGACAGTTTATTTGCTTCTGCTGTAATAGGAAGGGTCATGTCCAGGCACGTCAATTAAGACAAAACAAGTCATGACTCCAGGGTAGTGGGTGCCTGGAACTCGCTACCGGAAGAGGTGGTGGAAGCAGGGACGATAGTGACATTTAAGGGGCAACTTGACAAATACATGAATAGGAATGGGAATAGAGGGATACGGACCCAGGAAGTGTAGAAGATTGTAGTTTAGTCGGGCAGCATGGTCGGCACGGGCTTGGAGGGCCGAAGGGCCTGTTCCTGTGCTGTACATTTCTTTGTTCTTTGTTCTTTGAACAAAGTGGAGAGGAATTATTTAAATTTAAATTTTAAATTTTACATGAATTTGCATAAAACAGGCAATGCAAAAGGACAGCTACAGGGTGCCAAGGTATAACAGGTACAGCCCAAAACAACAGTCGCTACAGAGTGAGGAACATTAAGATCGGGTGAATCAAAGACAAGATCTCCAATAGGTTCCTCCCATGGATAAACGACCTGTCTGCCCCCAAACAGGATACAGGCAACAATTTAGACCAACATCACAAGCATAGTTTGAAAACAGAATGACCAGAAGAAGAAAATAATACCCAAGAACTGCAGTACTAAGGGGAAATCGACTAACTCTTACAGCGCTTTTTGGACCCAGAACTAGACCAGGACGGGTCGCAAAATCCTGATACTGGGCTTTGACGTCCCGTATCATAGAGCTAAACATTCAGATGAATTAACTTAATCACTTGCAGTCATCGTCTACCAGTGAGCACCGGGCGGGAATCCTCTCAAAAGCAGCTGTGCCACCAAAGACAAGGCCCCACCTCAACTCCTTCCAGCTGCCACACATCAACCAGGATTAAACCCTTTCATCTTGATTCAATAGAGCTGAAACTTTGACTGACAACTCTTGGTAATTTACATAAACCATGCAGACCAAGAAAAGACAAAAACAAAGGATGTGCACAAAGATTTTAAAAAAGAGTGAAAGATGGGCACAGTCGCTCCCGCGCTCACATCACGTGATCCTTATGGAGAGGAATTCTGATGGAGAACGTTGCAGTGATCTCTGTATGTGCAGGTACACAAGGGGTTAATGTGTAATCAGCAGCACCACATGATCATCAGAGGGCCGGACCAACAGGGGTATAAAAAGCAACCACATTGTGTCTCCCGCAGTCTCTCTCTCTTGGGTGCACTGTGACCAGGATAATATCAGAATAGTTCAGATGGCTAGTGGAGTTACGTATAGTTATTGTAGTTAGATCTTGTTAACCTTATCACTAGTATCAAAGTTAAAGTAAAGAACTCATGCACTCGTTGTTATAGTTACTCAATAAACCTTTGTTGTTACTGGACGAGTTTGAGTCTTCTTCATCGAGATTCAGAAGATCTCATCATTAACCAAGGATTGAGTAGCACGGGTTACACAGGTAACAAAACAGAAGTGACATGTAATGATTAGACATTGTGACAGTAAGCCAGCCCCACTCCAATTGCTCTTGAGAAAACACCAACGATGTCCCTGGAAAGAGCAACAAGCCCAAATCTTCCATCAGGTCAAGCAGGTCTTACAGTCATCAGTCTATTGGTTCATTTTGACTCGGGTAAACCAATCATTTTAACTTGTGATGCATCACCACATGGGATAGGGGCAGTACCGTCCCATAAAATGGAAGACGGCGCCGAGCGGCCAATTGCCTTTGCCTCCAGAACCCTCTCAGGGCCTGAACATAAATCATTGCAGATTGAGAAAGAAGGCCTTGCCGTAATCTATGGCGCAAAAATTTTCACCTGTACACCCGTGGGTGACTCTTTACAATAATAACTGACCACAAACCATTGTTGGGCCTCCTCCAGGAAGATAAGCCAAAACCCCAATTGCCTCCGCCAGGGTGCAATGATGGGCCTTGTTTCCAGCAGCCTCCAATTACATCTTTCAGCATAGGCCAGGCACCCAAATTTCAAAGAGTCTGGCACCGCCGCCGGTGTCCCAAGAAACTGTCTTGGCATTAAACGTCCTTGACACTTTGCCAGTATAATCAGGACCCATAGGAAATTGCATAAAATACGACCCATTCTTATCCAAAGTGAAGCACATGATTTTAACCGCAAGGCACCTTGATAAATCTGACTAGTTAAGGCTTTACTCATAAGGGTGAATTCACCTGCGAAGATGGACTCATTCTCTGGGGTTCTCAAGTGGTGGTACCAGCCCCCCCACCCCACCCCCTAGCAAGAGAGCCGCTTTTGCAGGAATTACACAGTGCTCATCTGAGCCAGATGAAAATGAAAATGCTAGCTCGATGTTACACTTGGTAGCCCAGGCCAGATAAACATATTAAAAACATGGTGCACCAGTGCAACCCCTGCCAGGTACAACAGACATTGCCACCCACATCCAATATCGACCTTGGTAATCGCCTGGTCGCCCATGGACAAGGTACATTTGGACTTTGCAGGCCCTTTTTTGGACAGAATGTTCCTTGTCTTTCAGAATGGTTGACCGTCCAGGCGATGGGGGCGACATTCTCAGCAGCCACGATAAAGACCTTATACCGATTTTTACCACCCATGGTTCCCCTGAATCAATGGTGCATGACAATGCTACTGCCTTCACTGGAGAGGAGTTTCAACACCTTAATGGTACCTGCCGTACTAGAACAGCCCCCATCACCCTGCATCAAATGGGTTAGCAGAGAAAGCTATGCAGATGTTCAAGACTGCCATGAAGACGCAATCCAACAGACCACCATGCCAGGCCTACCAGAGAACCGTGGTTCTCAAAAAAGGGATAGGCTATTTAAAGTGGATGACCTGGTTCTCATCAGAATTTTGCCTCAGGCCCACTTTGGCTGTCAAGCTAGATTGTATCAAAGTCAGACCCAGTCTTGTATGTGGTGGATAAAGTCAGGCCCAGTCTTGTATGTGCTGGATAAAGGCAGGCCCAGTCTTGTATGTGGTGTGCTTGTAATGTAGGACAGTGCGGAATCAAGTCAACATGTGAGAAACTTGCGGACCACAACCCCTAAGTTGGAACAGTTGGGGAGCCAGCAGGTTCTGCCAGTGTCCCTGTGATGGATCCAGAGCAGAGGGAACCTAGAAGCTGGGAGGTGGCGATACCAGCGGCCCAGGTGGGAGCTGAAGAGGGAAATGCTCCTGCAGAAGCGGTTGAATCTCCGGGACCGTCTTCAACAGATGGCAACAACGCTACCTCAGAGGTGGAGTAGCTGATTGGGGGACTGAGGAGGCCTACAAGGTGCTGAAGATCCTCTGACAGATTGACTTTGGGGTGTACTCTCTTCCTTTGTGTATCCTGACCTTATTCATTGTATATAGTGACTGCATATCACCTGTTCTGTAAATATGCTATTTAGGGACTTCAGGGGGGATGAATGTAGTGGCTGCTGAACTTGTGACGTTACTTCATCTTCCTTTGTAGCTGTGGTTGCTGTTTGATGCTCTTCATGTATCGTGGTGTCTTTATCTTGTTGTTGTTCCGTATGCTGCACTGTATGTTCTTCAGCTGTTTTAGGACTGTTGCATGCTTCTTCTGGTGGTTGCATTTCAATGGTTGGAGACTTTTCGTGGATTCATCGTCAAAACTCTTTGTGGAGGGACTTCCGGTGATGGCGGGCGGGAGGCGGCCGCACAATGGAGAGCCCCCGCTCGGGAACGGCAATTTCGGGGCTTTAAGCCCAGTCCCAGGGTCCGCGGAGGCGGCAGAAGAAGGGAGAAGGCACGGAGGAGGCACTGAGAAGACACAGGAGGAAAAAAAAGAACAAAGAAAAATGTCGAGGGTGAGCAGAAAAACGGCAGATAAAAACCCAGCTGGAGGTCCGTCGGGGAGTGGAAAGGTCACCGCGGAATCACCAGGAAAAATGGAGGCTGGAGCACCAGGGAAGGCCGCACTGCTTACGGCTGAAGAAATAACCAAGGTGATGGCTGCGGAATTTGAAAAGCAGTTGGCGCAGATTGCGAAATGCATGGAGACGGTGAGGAAGGAGATGAGGGAGGCTTTGAGTGTGCTGGTGGAGGAGGCGGTTTCCCCGGTGAGGATGGAGGTGGCGAGCGCAGTGGCGGAGGTGCGAGAGCAAGGGGGGGCACTGAAGGAAGTGAAGGAGATGTTATTGCAGCACGGTGATCAACTTGCCTCGATGGGGAAAGAGATGCGGAAGGTGATGGATACTAACAAGGATCTGCGAGGAAAAATGGAAGACCTGGAAAATAGATCCAGGCGACAGAACTTGAGGATTGTGGGGTGCCCGAAGGAGTTGAAGGACCGAAGCCGACTGAGTATTTTGCCGCGATGCTGGCAAAACTACTGGGGGAGGACCCCTCCCGATATGAACTGGATCAGGCTCATCGGTCATGGAGGCCTGTACCAAAGGCGAGTGAGCCGCCAAGGGCAGTGACTCAGTGCTTCCGTAAGTACAGGGTGAAGGAGAAGGTCCTGAGCTGGGCCAAGCAGAAGCGGGTGGTGCAGTGGGCTGGAGCTGGTATATGTGTATACCAGGACTTTACGGTGGAGCTGGCAAGGAGGCGGGCTGCCTTCAACCGGGTGAAGAGGGCACTGTACATTACAAGGTGCGGTGCGGCATTGTATATCCAGCGAAGCTGAGGGTGACTTACAAGCTCAGGGACTTTTATTTTGGAACGGCGGAAGCAGCGGAGGAGTTTGCGAAAGCAGAAGGACTGTGGCAGAGCTGACAAACTGAGGAATGGCCATGTGCCGATGTAACCTCATGGGAGCTGTGTAAGATTAAGGGTGACTACGGGTAATCCCTGATTTATTTTTGTCATTTGTTTATGTAAACATGCGGGTTGAGGTTTGGGGGTTGGTGGGTAGATGGGACCGTTGTTGTTATTATGGGGACTGACATAGCTTGCTGATTATTGTTTATTGTTGATGGATGTAAATGTGGGAGAAAATGTGAAAATGGAGAATAAAAAAAATTTTTAAAAACAAAAACCCTCTGTGGATTTGGCCTGAAATCTCTCCTTTGCCTCCTTTTTTTTGAAAGAGTGGTTGCCTCTCTACGTCTGGAGTAACGGACTCTTTCACCGATTGGAACTGAAGCATTCTACACTATGTGCAGTTTGTTTGCTTCCTGCAATGTGTACAGACGTTCACTCTCCTGCACTGTGTGCAGTTTCGTACCACTGCCTCAATACCTCTAATGATACCCAGCCAATTGACTGTGTCTTTGGCTCATTTCTTACATTTTGTTTTTCCCGTGTGCCCTTCATGGATTTTACACAGAACCACTGGTCTTAATGGGTTCAGAATTACTATTCTCTTATTTCTGAGCACAAATCCATCTGCATCACTTAACTCTGCTCTTGCGTTGTAGAAACAGGGGCAGGATTCTCTGGGCCATCCTTCATGGGGATATTATCTCACCATCTGAAAGACCGCGTCCCTGGTGATTTCTTCTTTAATTTTGACATAACCGATACAGGTTGTCCAGTCTGTAGGTTCTTCTATGCGCTTAACCACGCCCAAAGCTGCCATCCTCTCCAGCTCAGCCTTCAATCTGTCTCTCTGAGTAAGTGGTGTTGAAAATTTCAATTGCTTGGGGACCAACTACAGTGAGCAGCAAAGCAATACACCTCTCGTCAGGCTGCACCTGCAAACCAAGGGCTGCAACATAGACTTTGAACTGCTGCTTAAACACCCGCCAATTCTCGTCTACGTTATCGCTAATCCCAAGCTGTTGAGGTGCCTTGATACTTTCCATCTTGGGCTTCGAAGTTTTACCGCACGTTGAGCATCAGTTGCCAGTAGCTTATCAGGTTAGTAGAAAAAGTTTATTTTCTTATTGTACCGACTTCTTATTCGTAGTTATATTTAATTGTTTGGATTTTTGAAGAATCTTCTTGTTCTTAGTCGATCACCACTCTTGGTACCATGTCATGTTCTGTAGACTGGCCGATATGAATGATGCTCTACGAAGCATCTAGTTTAAATAATTTATTCTGAAACAACTGCGTGGTAAAGATAACTGGAATAAATAAATAGCAAACTATGAACACTAACTATTATAGAGAGCTACTGCAAAATAAGTCAATCCGCCATGTCACGTGAGAGTACCCTTTAAGAAATGGGTGTTTAAGAAGTGTACCTTTAAGAAATGGAGCTGCTCATGTTACTGGAGTGATGTCAGAATGTGGGCGGAGCTGAGCTCCACTTCTGCTTTTTGAGTTTAAGTTTGAGAAAAGCTTGGTTGTGTCTGTGAGCTGCACTGCTGTTAATCTCTCCCACGCAAAGACTATCTATGGATCATTTGGGTGAACTCAGAATTGTAAAAAAGATCTATAAATCTAATGAGCTCCTGTTTGAAGGTTTGTTAAGTCTTTTGGATGGTAAAAGGACAGCATACAGATTATTTAGTGTTGTATTCTTGGGGGGGGTTGTATTTGATTTACTGGTTGCTAAGATGTTCACTGTTTGTTTTAGAAAGGTTAACTTGAGTTCATAGAATAAACATTGTTTTGTTTTAAAAACCACTGGTCCATTTTATGCTGTACCATACCTGTAGAGTAAACCGTGTGCTCCCCATACCACAATCTATCAAAAGTTGTGGGTCAGGTGAATCCATGATACATTTTGGGGTTCTCTAAAGCCTGGCCCAAAGCAGCCAACACGACTTACTCCCAACTACTTTGAGGCACAGAGCCGCATGGTAGATTTATACTGCCATCTGCTGGTCGGAGGTCGTGTATATTTGACTTTGTCTATATATATGTTTCTGGAGCCTACCTCTTCATTCACCTAAGGAAGCAGTGCTCCGAAAGCTAGTGATTCGAAACGTACCTGTTGGACTTTAACCTGGTATTATAAGACATCTTACTGTGTATATTATATACAGAATTGCTTTATGCATATCATCACAGTTTAGAACACAAGAATAGTTATATGTACAATTCAAATAATGCGAAATTTATTTTTAAAAACCCAATTGCATGATGAATAGTTCCTAAAATGTCTTTGTGAAATTTCTGAGACATCAATGAATGCAATCAGAGTTCTTCTTGAAGAAAACGTAATTATCACTGCTTTCTCGAACCTCAGAGGCAGATAATATTATTATTATTATTATAGGCAGGTACAATTATGTTATCTGGAAAAATCCAGTGTTGTCTTTATGGATCAATGGAAAGAGGAAATAAAGGATAGAATCAGCCAAGCACTGTGGAAGAATTTGCTGCAGCCTGAGCTACGTCGGCCGGGGGCGCTGTTTGGCGGTTGCACCCCGGTTGTGAGTGAGCGGGGGTGTGTCGCACGGAAAGGTGGCCGATGTAGGGCGAAGGCCGGCGATCGGTGATTGCGGGCCTCCGGGAGGGCCTTCTGAGGCGGCTTGAGCTCGGGGAAAATGTCGGCGGACAAGGATTCGGCGCCGCGGCAGCGGGCTGTCAACCCCGTCAAGAATTTCTTCGCCGGCGGCTTCGGCGGGGTGTGCCTGGTGTTCGCCGGGCACCCGCTGGACACCATCAAGGTGAGGGGGCGGCGGGGAGCTGCCAGGTGTACCTGGCGCTGTCCACCTGGGCAGGGGTGGGGGAGGGGAGACTGTGACTGTCAACCTGCAGCTACACAGGCATTGACAACACATTGTCAATTTGCACATTATAGCTTATGCACCGTCTACTTCATTTTGTCTACTTTTTAAAAATCTCTTCTTGTATATTCTGCACTCAAAATTTGTATTGTCTTTACATCCTGCATTTCTTTTTTTTTAAAATGTATTTTATTACAAACTTGTAATCTGGGGCTGAACAGCTGGCTTGGAATGCAGAACAAGGCCAGCAGCGCGGGTTCAATTCCCGTACCAGCCTCCCCGAACAGGCGCCGGAATGTGGCGACTAGGGGCTTTTCACCGTAACTTCATTGAAGCCTCCTTGTGACAATAAGCGATTGTTATTACATAAGTCAAAACAGGTTAATATTCTGCATTTCTATTTATTTTTCATTTTAAAAGCCCCTATAACGTATATTTTGCACTTCTCTCTTTCCCCGGCACAGCGGTTAGCACTGCCGCTTCGCAGCTCCAGGGGCCTGGGTTCAATTCCGGCCTCTGGTCACTGTCTGCGTGGGTTCTTCACGTTCTTCCCGTGTCTACGTGGCTTTCCTCCGGGTGCTCCGGTTTCCTCCCACAGTCGGATGATGTGCAGGTTAGGTGGATCAGCCATGCTAAATTGCCCTTGGGTGGGGTTACGGGGATAGGGTGGAGGCATGAGCTTAAGTAAGGTGCTCTTTACAGGGTCTGGTGCAGACTTGATGGGCTGAATAGCTTCCTTTTGCACTGTAAGGATTCTATGATTTTTAAAATGTTACGCATAATGTATATTCTGCATTTCTATTTCTAATTTTTAAATTTTATGCATAATGCACAAAATGGTTCACTCTTAAGTCTCACTCAGTTCAGGAACAATTAGGGATGGGCAACAAATGCTGACCCAGCACCCTTGAATTAATTTTAAAAAAGTATATTCTGCATTTCTATTATTTTTTCATTTTCAAACTTTACCCATAATGTATGTTCTGTATTTCCCTATTTACATTTTAATTTTCATGCATAATTTCAGCACGGTAGAATTGTGGTTAGCACAATTGCTTCACAGCTCCAGGGTCCCAGGTTCGATTCCCGGCTTGGGTCACTGTCTGTGCGGAGTTTGCACGTTCTCTCCGTGTGTGCGTGGGTTTCCTCCGGGTGCTCTGGTTTCCTCCCACAGTCCAAAGATGTGCAGGTTAGGTGGATTGGCCAAGCTAAATTGCCCTTAGTGTCCAAAATTGCCCTTAGTGTTGGGTGGGGTTACTGGGTTATGGGGATAGGGTGGAAGTGTGGACCTTGGGTAGGGTGCTCTTTCCAAGAGCCAGTGCAGACTCGATGGGCCGAATGGCCTCCTTCTGCACTGTAAATTCTATGATTAGAATCATAGGAGGCCATTAGGCCATTTGAGTTTGCACCAACCCTCCGAAAGAGCACCCTACTTAGACCCACTCCCCAGCCCTATCCCCATAACCTAACCGTTGGACACTAAGGAGCAATTTATCATGGCCAATCCACCTAAACTGCACCATCTTTGACTGTGGGAGGAAACCGGAGCACCCGGAGGAAACCCATGCAGACACGGGGAGAACGTGCAAACTCCACACAGTTGCCATAGGTCAGAATCAAACCTGGGTCCCTGGTGCTGTGAAGCAGCAGTGCTAACCACTGAGCCAGCATGCGGCCCAAATGTTGGATTTTTCTGGTGTCTTTGAGAATCACATTATCAGATCCTGTGAAAATTCCCAAATCGCCACACTCCGGTGCCTGTTCGGGCACACATGGAGAATTCAGAATGTTCAATTCACCTAACAAGCACGTCTTTCTAGACTTGTGGGAGGAAACTCACGCAGACATAGTTAGAACGTGCAGATTCCACACAGGCAGTGACCCAAGACAGGAATCGAACCTGGGACCCTGGCGCTGTGAAGCAACAGTGCTAACCATTGTGCTACCATTTATAGCAGAGGTTAAATGGAGTGCCTCCTACATCTTCAGCTCCAACTTCAGAAGGACCAGAAAGCACAGAAAGTTATTTTTCTCTGTTTGAAGCTGGATGGAAATGACTCGAGTGAAAAAAGGAACAATTATAGCCAATTATTGCAACAAATTAGGATTCTCTTTGTGTTTTTTGACCCTTTTCTGATTTGCTGACGGGCTACTACTTTTTACGGTTACCTAAATTACCACTGAAGTGAAATAAATCGCTTTCTTCTTGTGCTTGCTGTTTAGGTGCGGTTACAGACACAACCGAGGACTCTCCCTGGTCAGTCACCCAGGTTCACTGGGACCTTTGACTGCTTCTACAAGACACTAGTTGGAGAGGTAACACATGTACTACTTGTTAAGTAAGAAAATTTCACGTATCCTAAGAAAATGCTGGAAATATTTAGCAGGTTATGCAGCACCTGTTGAGAGAAACAAAGTTAAGGATTCAAGTCAATGTCTAGTTATCAAAATTGGAAAAAACCTGGAGATTTCACAGTTTTAAGCAAGTACAGATGCAGGGAAGTCGAGCAGAGGTGAAAAGATAGACTTGCATTTATATGGTACCTTTCAAGACCTCCGGCTGTTCCAAACTGCTTTACAATAATGAAGTATTTTTGAAGTGCAGTCACTGTGCGAATGCAGGAAACGTGGTGGCCAGTGTGTGGACAGCAAGCTCCCACAAACAGCAATCTGATAATGTCCACATCATCTGCTTTATGGTGTCAATTGAGAGATAAATATTGGCCAGGACAGCAGGCGTGAGACCCTGCTCTTCTTTGAAATAATGTCTTGGGATTTTTTTACACCGCCTGAGAAGGTAGACTGGGCTCCAGTTCAATATCTTGGCTGAAATATTTTACATTTGATAGTGCAGCTCTTCCTCATGTACTGCATTGAAGTGTCAGCCTAGAGGGGCCTTTGAGAGGGCGGAAGGCAGGAGTTTTTAAATGATAAAAGCGATAATGGTGAAAAGCAAATGGTAATGGGACACGTTAAGAAACAAAATGTGAGTGTAGACGAGGTGTGAATGGCAAGACCAGAAACATTACCAGCACCTGCTGTGTTTTTTTTTTAAAGTATGCGATCAGTAGTTATAATCTGAAATTATTGAACTCAGTGAGTCTGGATGATTGTATAATGCCTAATATTAGATCCCCTTGATCTTTCATTTGAGCTTCGTTACAGGAATGTAGCCGGTGACAGAGTGGGACTGGCAAGTATTCCGAAACTCAGAGTCACACTTGTGTTCAGCAAAGCAACCACCCAACCTAAGTTGATCTGATCAAATGTTGACCATTGAGACACAACCCCTTCATCAGAACTGCAAGATATCACAAATGAGCAGCTTGGGGTAAAAAAATATAATCCGAGGAGAAGGAAAAGGATGAGCTACAATGTAATGAGGTGGAGAACAGTAGATGGTTAAATCGGTGGCACAGTGGTTAGCACTGCTGCCTCACAGCGTCAGGGACCCGGGTTCAATTCCGGCCTTGGATGACTGAGTTTGTACATTCTCCCCGTGTCTGCGTGGGTTTCCTCCGGGTGCTTCGGTCTCCCCCCACAGTCCAAAGATGTGCAGGTTACGTGGATTGGCTGTGATAAATTGCCCCTTGGTGTTCAGGGATGTGCAGGTGAGGTTACGGGGATTGGATGGGGGAGTGGACATGGGTAGGGTGCTCGTTTGGAGGGTTGGTGCAGACCCGATGGGCCGAATGGCCTCCTTCTGCGCTGTAGGGATTCCATGAAAAGACAAGTGATCAGTGTTAAACTCAAAGAGAAACTATGAGACAATAAAAGACATATACAAAACTCAGCAAATGTTAGGATAGTTACATGGGGTAGGCTGTGGAATAAATCCCCCATCCACGATCCTCGCATTATATCTTGCATTGGCAGAGATGTGGGAAGCAAGCCTGAAGTCTACTGTTTTGACAAGAGGAGGTATGTCTCTTTGGAGGATTGAGCTAAAATTCTGTATCTTGCCATCTTGTGTTCTGAAAAAGACTTGTTTAAAAACCAAATGTAAGTTGGCAGGATTGCATTTATTGTTCATCCCTGTGTCACGTCAGAGGAATGGTGGCTTTCCTTTCTCGAGAGACAATTTGGGTTGCTTTCCCAAGATATTTTTGCAAGTCCATTATTTGGTTGGCAATTGGTTTCCTTGGCAAAGGGGTGAGCAGTAAAGGCGGATTTGCTAACGTTGCTTACAGACCAAAAACAATAAGAAAAAACACTAACCTAGTGTACCCCACCCCTGAATGTGGTGACTAGGGGCTTTTCACAGTAACTTCATTGAAGCCTACTCGTGACAATAAGCGATTTTCATTTCATTTCAGTAAGGCAATTGCTGATCAATAGACTTTCTCAAGATGGTTTCGATGGTGCATCCTATACCAAGTATCCCATTGCTGTCCTACAGTGGTTAGCACTGCTGCCTCAGCGCCAGGAACCCGGATTCGATAACGACTTTAGGTGACTGTCGGTGTGTAGTTTACACGTTCTCCCCATGTCTACATAGTAGGTTTCCTCCAGGCGCTGATGTGCAGGTTAGATGCATTAGCCATCCTAAATTGCCCCTTAGTGTCCAGAAAGTTAGATGGGGTTGTGGCGATGGGGCAGGGGAATGGGCATGGAAGGGTGCTCTTTCAAAGGGTCAGTGCAGACTCGATGGGCCGAAGGGCCTCCTACACTGTCGGGATTGAAGGGTTTTGGATTAAAGATGGGAGCACTATATAGAAAGCGTTGTAAGAATGATTTCTGCATTTTCAGTTCAGTTACTAATTTGAGCTTTGAAGAGGTGGGGGACCTTGGGCTGCAGCTGAGAGTTGGAGGGAGTCTCTGAATTTGATGGGAATGTCCTCTTGTGCCTCGCAGGCAATGATCAGCGTTGATTGGAATCGAGGGGAAGGCTGTTCCTGCACGCCCCTCAGCTACAATATCTCAAACGCAGTCAGATTGAGGAAGAAGATGGAGCTGGATTTACATGGAGCTAAAATTTTCAAATTGATAACATTCAATGGCAACAATTATTTCTGTTTACAAAGCCAAGATTAATCTTTGTTTTTAAACAGTGTTTTTTTTTTAAAAAAAGGCGAATTCTAAAGATGAACTGACTGTCCCCAATTTTTGTGCTGTGATTCTTTTTTTAAAACTCTGGCCTTTTGTACCAGTGCCAATATTCTTCTGTTGTTGCTCTCTTGCACAAGATTGTGAAAGCAAACGACGAGAATGTAGGTGAGAGGTTAAACATTGCTCAGCAAGAATGGTGGTATGTTTGTGCTGAGTCTGTAGCTTGCAGGAGCTGACTGGGGAAGCAACAATTTTATCAAGGAGTATGGTGGGGGTGAAAGACTTTGAAAACAAATTGGGAGGGGGGGGGGAAAACAGACCATTGAGAAAAAAAAATTAACAGGCTAGATGATCAAAGGATTGTAAAAAAAAAACACAGCGCGAGGAGGAGTCCATTCAGTCCTCGAGATTGTTGGTGGTTCAGTTAATTTGTGGCCAATTTGTACTTTAGTTGAATTTACCCAGCTTTCCTATCAGGGTATATCAAGAATAATCTCGCAGTGCTAAAATTAAAATTACAAAAATAAAGAGCCCAAACCTAATGTGTTAAAATGGCTTGGTGGTGCAGTAGTTAGCACTGCTGCCTCGTGGCGCCGAGGACCCGGGGTTGCTCCCGGCCCAGGGGTCTCTGTCCGTGTGGAGTTTGCACCTTGTAGGGCAGCACGGTGGTGCAGTGGTTAGCACTGCTGCCTCACAGCGCTGAGGTCCCAGGTTCGATCCCGGCGGTGTGGAGTTTGCACATTCTCCCCCTGTTTGCGTGGGTTTCGCCCCCACAACCCAAAGATGTGGAGGGTGGGTGGATTGGCCACTTTAAAATTCCCACTTAATTGGAAAAGAAATGAACTGGGTACTCTAAATTTGTATTTAAAAATATTCGGTGATCCCGCTTCCACACCTTCTGAGGCAACCCCTCATTTAAAAACTCTCATTAAATACGACAAATGCAATATGAAGCCCATCTGGGTAAAATTGCAATGAAATGATGTTTCCCTCTATATGTTGTCCCTCTCATAGACCTATATCTCAAAGCAAGCTACAAAGCGAAAATCTGGGCACAAAGAAGAGGGTACTTTAGTATTGTATTGGAGAATCAGACTCGATTTTTGTGTTCAAATCCTGGCGTGGGACTTAAACCCAAGAGTTCTTACTACTGAACCACGGCTAACACGAGAATAGAGAATTGACACTAATCTCAAAATTAAATGAACTGACGCGGGCACAGTTTGGTTGGAGAATATTTCCTAGAACAGTTATCACAAGGTTGTGAAGGGATTTGAAGATAGAGTTTTGAAATAGATATGCTGCCCTCTGCCTGCGTGGGTTTCACCCCCACAACCCAAAGATGTGCAGGTGAAGTCAATTGACCATGCTAAATTGCCCCTTAATTGGGAAAACAATAATTGGGCATTCTAAATTTTTTATAAAAGAAAAAGATATGCTGGAACCCAAGGAACCAGTGAAACTTGGTGAGATTCGGGGTGTTTGTGTGGGATTGAACTCGAGACCTCAGGGCTTTGGATAAGTTTTAAAAGTTCTCCATATCCCTTTAACCCGTTTTTTAAAATCAGAAAAGAATCTGCCTCCTTCTTGAAACCATTTAATGACTCAGATTCCACCGCACTATGAGGCAGCGAGTTCCACAAATTCACCACCCTCTGCGAGAAATAGTTCCTCCTCATCTCAGTTCTAAATCTACCGCTTCTCGACCTATATCTGTGACTTCTCGTTCTGGATAGCCCTGCAAGGGGGAACATTTGACCTACGTTGACTTTATCAATCCCTTTTAGTATTTTATACAACTCATCCTTGTAAACTCAAATGAAGGTAGGGAGGTCAGTTAGAATATTATTTGGCAAATTAATCAGAGGGAAACACAATTTGGCTAATAATCTGAGGTAGTTAAACCTGGAGCTGATGCATTTATACACAATACATTGCTGTTTATATGCCTGTAACGAATGAAAGATGTTTGTCAGATACAGAAATTCCTACACCGGAAAAATGAAAAATTGTGAGTGAGGGAACGTGAGAATTTGGAAGAGCGATGTTGACGGGTTAAAGTGATATGGGCAACAGGTGGGGAGATGGGTTTGAGACCAGGAAGAGATCAGCTACGATCAAATTGAATGGTGGAGCACGCTCGAAGGGCTGAATTGCCTACTTCTGCTCCTAATTCATATGTTCTGTGTTCCATAATTTCAATGAATTTTGTTACAACTGGGATGGGAGGAGTGCACAATTTCCAACAACTCTGCAGGCTGCAACAAAAGTGTAAATGTTCAAGGTACTCACCACCATAGTGGCCAATTGTTTACTTTTGTTATTTCAGGCAAGGTGCAGAAACTGATTAATTTGTAATCCAGAAGTGCACTACACTGAATTCCAGGCGAGGCAGGGAGGGAACAAGTGGGTAATCTTCTCCTTTTCAGTTTATTCCCAAAACTGAGTCCAAAACACCAGTTCAAAACAGAAGCTCCTCTCAGTCAAGCAGTTTCCAGAGAATCACCAAGGCTTCACTGCCTCCAAAAGCAGTAGTTTTTTTTCCCCCAGCAATTAAAGTTCAAATAAACCAATAGTTCTTATCTCCTCAGGTGCCTTCCTGGTCAGTTAGCTGAAGTCACGTGATTTCCGATGTGCGCAAGTGCAGTCTGGGGGTTGCCACTGCGACGAGGTGATCTCGCTCCATAACTGGTTGCTGGAGGGATATTTGAAGATCAGGAATTAAAAGCTGAATCATCAAACCAAACCTCAGGTCAAAACATGACAGTCCAGTCCCTCGATTAATCAGAACCTGAATGGGATTAGAAGGGGAGGATTTTCAGTCAGGAAACTGAAACCAAACATCACATCAGGATTTGACGGAGTCGTCCAATTTATCGTAACCTGAATATCATTGGATTTTGACCATGGAAGGAAAAAGCACTGTTCACAGTAGGGAGAAACTGTACACGTGTTGTGTGTGGGGCAGCATGGTAGCACAGTGGTTAGCACTGTTGCTTCACAGCGCCAGGGGCTCGTGTTTGACTCCCGGCTTGGATCATTGTCTGTGTGGAGTCTGCACGTTCTCCCCGTGCCTGCGTGGGTTTCCTCCGGGTGCTCCAGTTTCCTCCCACAAGTCCTGAAAGTCGTGCTTATTAGGTGAACTGGACATTCTGAATTCTCCCTCCGTGTACCCGAACAGACGCCGGAATGCGGTGACGAGGGGATTTTCACAGTAACTTCATTGCAGTGTTAATGTGAGCCTACTTGTGACACTAATAAAAATTATTATTATTTGAAAAGGCAGCTTGCTCACAGTTCAAAATGAACTTATAACCCTTTAAAGAAAAAAGGTCAGTTCCCAAACAAGTGTGTAAATAATTCAATGTCCTTCCAATTTTAACATTGTTCTCTGAGAGATGTATTCATACCAACTTGAACTGATTTCAATGAGATCTCAAGATGAGCTCGTGAAACTTGCCTATCTTGTTTAATTGGGGTAAAGTTGCGCTGACCTTCAAACTTGTGCTGTGCTTGAAAAGAGCATTTTAAACTGGTTAATACGAGGTTGAAGCACCGATATTTGCCACCTGGTGACAATCGCTTGGGTCCCATTTGATGTAAGATATATAAACGTCATACAACATTGAAGTGTTTTGGCTTAAGTGTGATTTTACTCCCCTCTAACTTTATAATTCCATTAATATGGTGAATATAGCATCTGTGTAGAGAAGATGGTGAGGAAGTGACTTCGGAAGCTCATTCCACACCCTACTGATAGAACCTCGAACTACGCCATCATAGGCAGCTGTTTACATTCATGATTTCCATTATAAATGTTTAAAGGGTCATTCAATTGTCACGGACAGAATATATGTGCTCCCTTACTGCCTGTGATAGTTACGTTCATCCTAAGTAAATCATTTCAGTGGTAAGCTTTTGAGAGGTGAAAAAAAAGTTATTGATTCTCACACACTTACCCCAAATTTAATTGCAACATCCCACATGCTTGTTCTCTGACCCACAAACATTAGATAGATAGAATGACGCACGACAGATTTATAGTTATCTCAGTCTCTGATTTATGAATTCCAGTCTTCCATGTTGCAAGCTTGTTTTCTTCAATTAAGTTGATGCTTTCAAGTTGAAGTGAGGATCTTGTAAAGCAAAGAGTTCACGGCAGGTTGTGAGGTTTTTTTTTCGCAGTTGCATTTCTAAGTGGTTCGTTCTCAGGTGAACTTGAACCGGAACAGGTTTTTCATTTGCTGCCTGATGTCACGCAGCTTTTTCCAAGTCTGATAGACAGATTGACCTGATGGCTTCTGTGGTTCCCACCGTAAACTACTTCTAGCAGTCCAAGGAAACATGACTTTCCTATCATGTGACCTTTCACAAGTACAACGTCCTTTCCAAATAAAGGTGATGTTCATGTTTATTCCACAACCTGTGTTGTGGTTTCACACCTTTTTGAATTTTACTCTGACTGGTTCAGATGGGGACAAAATCCGATTACACTGGAAGGTTGATAATGTCCATTCACTTCCATCTGTCGCTAATGGCATTTCAACCTCCCTTTTATCCAGCATAAAGTAACGAGGTAGGTGGTCTGAGATTTCTATCATCTTATTTGTGTTCATCCATTCATTAACATGTCCTGTACGCAAGAAACATGACAAATCCAACCCGGCCATCTATTCTCCATCATCAACAAAGTGATGGAAGGGGTCATCAACAGTGCTGTCAAGCGGCACTTGCTCAGAATAATCTCATGGATACTCAGTTTGGGTTCCACAAGGGTCACTCAACTCCTGACCTCATTACAGCCTTGGTTCAAACATAGACAAAGGAGCTGAATTCCGAAGAGTGACTGTCCTTGACGTCAAGGCAGCATTTGACAAGAGTATCGCATCAAGGAGCCCTAGAAAAACTGGAGTCAATGGGAATCAAGGGGCAACCTCTCTGCTGGCTGGAGTCATACCTGGCACAAAGGAAGATGGTTGTGGTGGTTGGGGGTCAATCATCTCAGCTCCAGGACATCACTGCAGGAGTTCCTCAGGGTAGTGTCCTGGGCCCAACCTTCTTCAGTTGCTTCATCAATGACCTTCCTTCCGTTTTTAAGGTCACAAGTGGGGATACTCGCAGGTGACTGCACGATGTTCACTATTCACGACTGCTCAGATACTGAAGCAGTCCATGTCCAAATGAAGTAAGACCTGGACAATATCAAGGCTTGGGCTGACAAGTGGCAAGTTACATTCACACCACACAAGTGACCATCTCTAACAAGAGCGGGCCTAACCATTGCCCTTTGACATTCAGTGGCATTGCCATTGCTGAATCCCCACTGTCAACATCTTGAGGGGTTACCATTGATCTGAAACTGAACTGGACTAGCCACATTAATACTGTGGCTACCAGGGCAGGTCCATCACCTACAAGGCACAAGTCAGGAGTGTAATGGAATTCTCTCCACTTGCCTGGATGAGTGCAGCTCCAACAACACTCATGAAGCTCAACACCAACCAGAACAAAGCACCCCTTCCACAACCATTCACTCCCTCTACCACTGATGAACAGTGGCAGCCGTGTGCACCATCTACAAGATGCATTGCAGTAACTCGCCAAACTCTGTGGGTAGCATCTTTCAAACCCATGACCACTACCATCTAGAAGGACAAGGGCAGCTGATATCTGGAAACCCCACCATCTGAAGGTTCCCCTCGAAGTCACTGACCATCCTGGAAATGGAAATATATCGCTGCTCCTTCACTGTCACTGGGGCAAAATCCGGGAATTCCCTCCCTAACAGCACTGTTGGTGTACCTACACATTCGGGTCTGCAGCGGTTCGAGAAGGTAGCTCACTACCACGTTCTGAAGGGTAACTAGGGATCGGCAGTAACCTGCGACACCCACTTCCTGTAAAATGAATTTTTTAAAAAACAGGTATTTAAATTCCCAAGATGCGTTGTGAATGTCCATATTTAATTCGGACCAAAGAATAATCATATTGATCTCACAACGCTAGCTCTGTACCTCTCTCCACAGATGCTGCTAAGTCTGCTGAGCTTTTCGAGCACTTTCTGTTTTACATTCAGACCTCCAGCATCCGTAGTAATTTGCTGTGGGTATTCACGTGAGACTGGGTATTGTCTGTAGCTCAAATGGCAAACGTCATGTGATATGCAGCAGCAATTTCAATTTGTTTGTGTTGCGTTTGCTTGATGACATCCCTATTGGGCATGACACAATATCAAATCTTGATATAAAAATGTGACCAAAAGTCATATATCTTGTAAATATCGTGAGAGATGTCTGTTGGCAACTATGCAGATTTACTGTTTATATTTAATAATTCAATAAAATGTTTATTTAAAAAAAAAAAACCAATGCAGACCCTCCTTAGGAAAATTCCTGGAGAATCATTTTGAGTGACTTATGGAATTTTTTGGCTTCAAATGAAGTTGCTGTGTTCTGTTAATTGAACTCTGTGATGTGCTCCTTTAGGGTATCCGGGGTTTATACAAGGGAATGGCTGCACCGATTATTGGCGTCGCACCTATGTTTGCTGTGTGTTTCTTTGGCTTTGGCCTGGGTAAGAAACTGCAACAGAAGAATCCCGACGATGTCCTCACGTGAGTAACCTTTGAGACTGGAGCAGGAGGCCCTCAGTTACTTCTTGCTTTCTACAAGTATTACAAAATATTATTACCAAATCCAGGAACCTCTTCAATAATAAACTTCCCTGGGAGGCATCCGGGCACTGAAAGGCAAAACAGTGAAGGAACTTAGACTGATGCACCAAAGTCTGTTCGGTGCACAAAATAATGATATCCCAGAGATAATGACTTAACAGAATTGGGAGAGATTGAACTCCAGGGAGAGGAAACTAGCAAAATGGTAAACTATCTGCTGGGTAACAGCACAGTCCAAACAGCGAAACAGTAGATTCAGAGGTTCACTCAGTAAATTGGGTATTGTAGCAGGTTAGAGGAGGCTTCATGTTACATACCAGGGTTCTAATTTATTCACATTCTGGATCACGTGTTAGCCTCCATCCCAACACTACAAGCCAGGATCTCAGTCTCACTGCCTTGCTACCTGCCAGGAGTCAAGATCACCATACTTAATGCTAGATAAATCCAGAAATATGTATGGCATATGTTGTGCTGTCCAACAAACGAGGCGAGAGAGAGGTCCGTGGGTAGAGAATATGCACTCATTTTTAAAAATGTAATTTGTTGAGTGCGCTTTCTTTCTTCCCCTCTGTTTTCATTCCCAGGCGACCGTCTTTACCCATGTGTCCAGAGTGGTCTTTTATACGATGCCTACAATGAAGGGAATAGACACCGTAACACCTCAGTAAGGTGTTGGGAGAGTGAGGTCAAACTGAGCCTTTGTGCATCACTGACCTGTGTTTCTACTGTCTTGCTGTCCACTATTCTATCAGGTCGGTTACCTCCTGGGAGGATTATTGTTGACCAAGGTTCCTGTTCTTGATCACTGTCGTGATGGCTGTGGAAGTGGGATGAAAACAAGATCGGTCATGCCACCCCTATCAGTTGAATAACCTCAAATGTGAAGACTGGGCACTGAAGTCAACTGCTGCAAAGTTGTGGTTGGGATTTTGTGGCCGGAGGACACGGCACTTCTGTGTTCCTGAATCTTCCTTTGCAGAATAGGAAGAACTGAGTGGATACAGGAGTTTCCCTAAAGCTGCTGGGGCCAAATTTACTTACAGTGGGGGGTCTTTGCTCACTTCTTGAACAGAAAAATCAGCAGGATATTTAGTACAAAGAAAGGAGAAGGTTAGCTTTCACACCTTGTTGTTGGAGCCCATCAAATAGCCTGGGAAATAATTGAACACTGGGTAAATTAAATTGTCTTGGTTGGACCAATTGTGGAAATGTTGGAGCGCCTCTGGCCTCCCTCTCTTTTTGAAAAATAATTTTATTAAGAAAATGTTTCATCATAACAAGGCAAAACCATAACGTATTACAAATACAACTCCCTGCCTATCCACCCTCCCAACCCCACCCACACAAAGAAAACAAAACATAACCAAACCCCCCCCCCCTAACAACTGACAGTCACTTGATCCTTGAAAAAGGAAATTAATGGCTGCTTTCTCGAGTAGAACCTTTCTACCGACCCCCTCAAGTTGTACTTGACCTTCTCTCGATCTAAAAATTCATAATCACTCAACCAGGCCGAGACACTCTCCTCCGGGCTATCAACGAGGCGAAGACGAAGACATCTCCCTTCAACACCGAGTCCAAGACCCCAAAAATGGCCACAAGCGGACAAGGCACCAGTTCAATCCCCAAAATCCCTGACATGGTGCTGAAGAAGGAGACCCAAATGCTTACATGTTTAGGACATGACCGGAACATGTGCGGATGGTTCGCCAGTCCCCTGAGAACACTGCTTGCATCTATTCCCCACCCCCGAGGAAAAAGAACACTTATCCGAACCCTGGTCAGGGGTGCCCTGTGCACCACTTTGAACTGAATCAAGCTGAACCTAGCACACGAGGAGGTGGAATTGATCCCCCACCCCCAAAAAAAAAAAATCAATCAGCGAAAGGACTCTATCCAAAAGAGAGGCCGAAGATGCCACGGGAAAGGAAGGAATTTCCTTGCGCTAGAAGTCGAGGGCCTGATAAAAGCTAAATATCTTATGCTTCGGGCGTTGGAACGTATCCACAGCTCCTCAAAACTGGTGAACGCCCCTCTAGAAATGTGTCTACAAACCTCTCCAGTCCCTCTCTCCCCCATGACCCAAACAACCAGGCCAACCTCGCTGGCACAGAGAGATGGTTTCTGTGGTTTCTGCAGGTCGGCGCTAACATCAACATGGTGCCCAGCTTAAAATGTTGCCTGAACTGCCGCCAAATCCTCAGAGTGGCCACCACTACCAGACTTGAAGTACCTTTTACAGGGGAAGACGGAAGCAGAACAGTAACCAAGGCGCTCAAACCAGTGTCATTACAAGAGCTCCCTTCCATCTGTCCCATATGGAATCTGGGTACCTGTTACTTTTTCAATGTTCGCAGCCCAATAGTAAAATAACAAATTCGGTAACACTAGGCCCCCCCATTTGCCTCTCCCTCTGCAGAAATGACCTACGAATCCGTGGAGTCTTGCCTGCTCAAATAAAGGAAGATGTCATTTTATTAACTGTAACAAAGAAAGTCTGGGGAAGAGAAATTGGGAGAGGTGAAACAAAAATAAAAACCTCGCAAGGACAATCATTTTTCCCGTCTGACTCCTGCTTGCCATGGACAGAGGGAGATTGTCCCATCGACAAGTCAGACTTAACCCCATTCCACGGGTGGCGTAGTGGTTAGCACTGCTGCATCACGGCGCTGAGGATCCGGGTTAGATCCTGGCCCCGGGTCACTGTCCGTGGGGGGTTTGTACATTCTCCCCGTGTTTGCATGAGTCTCACCCACAACCCTAAGATGTGCAGGCTAGGTGGATTGGCCATGCTAAATTGCCCCTTCATTGGAAAAAAAATAATTGGGTACTCTAAATTTATTTTTTAAAAAAGACTTAACCCTATTCACCAAACTAGCAAAATTTAGTTTATTGTGTGAGGCCTAATCATGGGCCACCCGGATTCCCAGATAACGAAAGCCGCACCTGGACAGGCAAAAAGGCAACATCCTCAGATCCACTCCCCTCCCTGGGGGATTCACCAGAAAGTATTCGCTTTTGTCCAGATTCAACTTCAACTCCAAGAAGGAGCCAAAACTCCTCAGTAGCTTCGTTATCCCCTCCACATTATATCAAGAAGCAATTATCTGCATACAAGGACACCCTGTGCTCCCTCCCTCCCCGTTCTAATGACCTCCACACTCTCGCCAGAGGCTCGCGGGGGACAATGGCCAACCCTGCCTCATACCCCTATTCAACTGGAAATAGGGTTGAACTCGGGGCATTCGTATGGACACTTTCAGTGAGGACCCTGTACAGAAGATGGGTCCAAGATATATACTTGGGTCCAAACCTGAACCTCCCCAGAATCTCAAATAGGTACCCCCACTCCACCCTCAAATTGCGTTTGCAACTTCTTCTTACTTGCCAACCACTCTGGGAAGAGACCAGATCAGGAATAGAAGCCAGCAATTTGTTGATAAAAGCTGTATCGTCGCAGTTCAGTGCATGCAAATTAACACAGGAGAATCCGCCAACAACCCACTAACTATCACATACCTCCTGTTTGGGTCCACCAATATTTTAACAGCTGAGAAAGATACCGGTTTGTTGATCAAAACTGCAGACTCCGAGCCCAGCATCAGAACCCAAATGGAATACGTGCCCCATCCAAGTCTTCCGTAGGTTTATCTGGTCCCTGATCTGCAAATGGGTCTCCTGCAAGACACCACCTCAGCATTCAAACTCTTCAGATGCACAAACACCTTGAACGTTTTACTGGGCCCTTCAATCCCCTTACATTCCCAAGCGACCAGCCAGACAGGGGGTCCTCTATCATTCTATCGCCCCCGCACCCCCCCCCTCCATTCAGAGTCAGCCATTCCCACCATGTGGCGTAACCCAGCAACTACCCAGTGAGCACAGCACCCCACCCCCCCATCAAAACAGAACAAAGAAAAAGTTATAGTCCCTGCCAGAGGACTAACCTCCCCTCCCCCTCCACTCACCCCACCTCCCACCAATGCCACACCCAAATACACCAGCAAACAGCAACAAAAGCCCCCCTCCCACCACCCCTAACCCTGAATAAAATGAAAACAAAAATCCTACGCTCATAATTAAAAACTCCCCTAAATTAATGAGCTGCAATTACCCCTACCACTCTACTCCTGTTAGCTAACTCTAAAGCTCTTCCAACTTCTTCCATCGGGCAGGAGATGCAGAAGTCTGAGAACACGCACGAACAGACTCAAAAACAGCTTCTTCCCCACTGTCACCAGACTCCTAAATGACCCTCTTATGGACTGACTTCATTAACACTACACCCTGTATGCTTCATCCAATGCCAGTGCTTATGTAGTTACATTGTATATGTTGTGTTGCCCTATTATGTATTTTCTTTTATTCCCTTTTCTTCTCATGTACTTAATGATCTGTTGAGCTGCTCCCAGAAAAATACTTTTCACTGTACCTCGGTACACGTGACAATAAACAAATCCAATCCAATCCAGCTAGCAGGGTGGCCCCCGCTCAGTGGAAGAACAAAAAAAATGACCACCACCCCAACCAGCCGTCCACCTACACCATCCCAGAAACGATCAAGAAAAATACAAACTCCAAACTTGCCCAGTAAACCCCCCAGCAAATCCCCAAAATCACATGCTCTCTCCCAATTTAGAGACCTCATAATAAATACAGTTAACAATTAGGTTTCCCCCCAGCTCATACTTCTTCACAAACTCATCTGCCTCCTCCAGCACATCAAAATAGTTATCTTTTGAGTCGTAAGTCACTTGTAGCCGTGCAGGATTTACCCCCCAAATTGAACACCATTTCTGTACAATGCAGCCTTGGCCTTGTTGAACGCCCTACACGTTTCTGCCAGTTCTGCTCCCACACCCAACACTGCAATGAAGTGAAAATCCCCGAGTCGCCACACTCCGTCGCCTGTTCAGGTTCACTGAGGGAGAATTCAGAATGTCCAATTCACCTAACAAGCACTTCTTTCGGGACTTGTGGGAGGAAACCGGAGCACCTGGAGGAAACCCATGCAGACATGGGGGAGAACGTGCAGACTCCGCATAGACAGTGATCCAACCGGGAATCGAACCCGGGTCCCTGATTGTGTGAAGCAACAGTGGTGACCACTGTGCTATACTGCCCTGTTGGCGTGGCGCTCATTTAAAGTCCTGATGGTCCTTCGCCCACCTCAGGACTCATTCCTTCTCTTGGTAGCTATGGAAACTTACAATGATCGCCTGTATCGGGCTTTTGCCTGAGTGACCAGTGAGCCCGATCCAGCTCGGGAAGGGATGTCGCTCCACACTCCCTCACCATCATCTCAAACAACTGCGCCATGTATTCCATAGGATTCTGGCCATCCAGACCCCCACGATTCTCAGGTTCTGCTTTCTGGAGCGATTCTCCAGATTGCCCACTTTGGCCCTCAGCGCTTTGTTATCACCGGCCACCGGTGCCATGTCCACTTCCGGGGAGACGATCATGTCACTCTGCCGAGAGAGAGAGAGAGAGCCACCTCCACACCCTGTGTCACTGCGCCTTTACCATCTGGTCCGTTTTTGCCAAGGCAGCATGAATGGGGGCCCTTCCATTGCTTTTCCGAGGTCCCGGGAGACAGCTTGCCATAATGTCTCAAGTTCTGCAGCCAGGATGCCTGTCAACACTCAGCCATTAGTGGGGTGGCCAGAGTCTCAGCAGGACCCTTCGCCATCTTTTCAACATAAGAGGCTTCGGAGTCCAACGGCGATTCTTCGTTTGTCTGCTGCCTTGTTTTATACTTTTTAGGCATTCCCTTTACGTGGACACCTTATCCCATCGATCTAATAAAGTTTCACCCAAACCACCCCCAAAACCAGGCCAAAAGGGCCAAAAACAAAGTGAGTCAGCTGGTGTGCGACGACTCTACATGCTGCCACCGGCAGTCTCCTCGTGTCTTAAGGAAACTATATTTCCAATTGAACAGTTTGATGAACATTAGATGAGCAAGCACTCACTGAAAAGTAACAAGAATAGGAGACATCACATGGGATTTACTCACGAATGGTAACTTGCAAATTTTGCTGTTCTGATGCGTTGCTAAGCAGCAGTGGACTGTCCCATGCGTTGCTAAGCAGCAGTGGACTGTCCCATGCGTTGCTAAGCAGCAGTGGACTGTCCCATGCGTTGCTAAGCAGCAGTGGGCTGTCCGATGCGTTGCTAAGCAGCAGTGGGCTGTCCGATGCGTTGCTAAGCAGCAGTGGGCTGTCATTGGGTTTGCAGAAGAGCTGCATGAAAGATTATCAAATGTCTGCTGCATTGGTGAGCCTTTAAGAAGCTTTTGTCTCCATGCTCCCCACTCCCCCATTCAAGAAGCTGCCGCGCACAAATAGTGCTTTGCGGACAAACATAATTTTTAAGCTCATTATTCCTGATCATACAAGAACATAACACTTTAGAAGATAGAACTATACAGTGCAGTACAGGCCCTTCGGCCCACGATGTTGTGCCGAACTAGTCTGAAACTAAGATCAAAGCAACCTACTCCCAATCATTCTAGTGCACTCCATATGCCTATCCAATAACCGCTTGAAAGTTCCTAAAGTGATCAACTCCACTACCGTTCCATGCCCCAACCACTCTGAGTAAAGAACCTACCTCTGACATCCCTCCTATATCTTCCACCATGAACCTTATAGTTATGCCCCCTTGTAACAGCTACATCCACCCGAGGAAAAAGTCGCTGAATGTCCACTCTTATCTATCCCTCTCATCATCTTATACACCTCAATTAAGTCACCTCTCATCCTCTTTTGCACCCTTTCCAGTGCTTCCACATTCTTCCTATAATGAGGTGACCAGAACTGCACACAATACTCCAAATGTGGTCTAACCAAGGTCTTGTACAGTTGCAGCATAACCTCACGGCTCCTGAGCTCAATCCCCCTGTTAATAAATGCTAACACACTATAGGCTTTCTTCACGGCTCTAGCTACTTGGGTGGCAACTTTCAGAGATCTATGGACATGAACTCCGAGATCTCTCTGCTCCTCCACATTGTTCAGAACCCTGCCGTTAACCCTGTAATTCGCATTCAAATTTGTCCTACCAAAATGAATCACCTCACATTTATCAGGGTTAAACTCCATCTGCCAATTTTCAGCCCAGCTCTGCATCCTATCAATGTCTCTTTGCAGCCTACAACAGCCCTCCACATTATCCACTACTCCACCAATCTTGGTGTCATCAGCAAATTTACTAACCCAATCTTCAACTCCATCATCCAAGTCATTGATAAAAATCACAAATAGCAGAGGACCCAGCACTGATCCCTGTGGTACGCTGCTGGTGACTGGGCTCCAGGATGAAAATTTACCATCTACCACCACCCTCTGTCTTCTATGTGATAGCCAGTTACTGATCCAAACGACCAAATTTCCCTCTGTGCCATGTCTCCTTACTTTCTGCATGAGCTGACCATGGGGCACCTTATCAAATGCCTTACTAAAATCCATGTATACGACATCAACTGCTCTACTTCATCTATGTACTTAGTTACCTCGTCAAAGAATACAATCAAACTTGTGAGGCAAGACTTACCCCTCACAAATCCGTGCTGACTATCCTGGATTAAGCTGTATCTTTCCAAATGATCATAAATCCTATCCCTCAGGACCCTTTCCAATAATTTACCTATGACCGAAGTGAGACTGACCGGCCTATAATTCCCAGGGTTATACTTATTCCCTTTCTTGAACAAGGGGACAACATTCGCCTCTCTCCAGTCTTCTGGCACTATTCCTGTTGACAGTGAGGACATAAAGACCAAAGCCAAAGGCTCTGCAGTCTCATTGTGGGGGCAAAACCCTAAGAGTGTAAGATAATTCATGTTGCCTGCAGATATTAACAGGCAAATCATTTTTTTTGTTAACATTTGTTTCCAGTTGCGTTGCACAAGTTCTTTTTTCAGTGTCTCCCACCCTGACCTAAAACTGTTTCTTCTCCTCCCTCCTGAAAATGTTTTCTTGCCAGTAAGGCATTCATTACCCAACCAGTTACTCCTAAAAATAATGGTTAAAAAGAATGTTGTTTTTTATGGGATGGGAATTAAACGTACATTGTTTATTAATGATTACACAAGTACCTGTTCAGAGCGTCATTTTCAGTACAGAGTGTTCCAAAAATCCTTCTCCTGTGTAATTGTTTTACTGGCATCTGTTGAGGGCTCTGAGCAAGTGTGAGCTTTGTGCTGGCTTTTGGCAGTCTGCAAGAAGTGACCTGTAAGCAAGGCCTGTTTTGCGAGAGCCCCTGTTTTCATAGTTTATAACTGTTATTGTCAAACTCCGTTACTTATTTATATGAAAAAGTTCCCTCTTTTAAACAATGCATTTGACTACCTTCTTTGGTCTCCAGGTACCACAATACCCAAGGGCACATTTACGATAACAAAAGTTGCCAGAGAATTAAGACATTACAATCCCCAAGCTCAAGGGGCTGATCATGCCTTGTTGAATTCTTAAGAATCTGTTCTAATCACCCTTGTCTAAACCTTTATTTCAGTCTGTGTAGTGGGGAAAATTGTACAGCTATTCGACTATAATGTACTTCACCCTCACGCTCATGAGAGACCAGATGAAGAATCTTGGAGTTAGAAACAGGCCTTTATTACAGTTATAACCTGGCTGGTGGCGTATGCAGCTAGCACACCGGACAGCTCTGCTTCCCGCGCAGTACAGACAGTTATACTTCACATTAAGTTACAGAAATTAGCATATACAATCACTTGTTACTAGTTATCTATGTCGAATCATGACTATTGATTAGGTTTACGTCATGCATAGAAACATACTTAGAACATAGAAGCAGGAGGAGGCCACTCGCAGCCTGCTCCACCATTTATTATGATCATGGTTGATCATCAAGTTTAATACCCTGATCTCCCCCCCCCCCATCCCTTGATCCCTATAACCCCAAGAGCTATATCTAATTCCGTTTTTAAATTACACAATGTTTTGGCCTCAACTACTTTTTGTGGTAGTGAGTTCCACACATTCACCAATTTCTGGGTGAAGAAATTTCTCCTCGCCTCAGTCCTAAAAGGTTTACCCCTTTTACCCTTTATCCTCAAAGTATGACCCCAATTATACACTCCCCCACCATTGGGAACATTCTTTCTGAATCTACCCTGTCTAATCCTGTTAGAATTTGATCAATTTCTATGAGGTCCCCTCTCCCTCTTCTGAACTTCAATGAATATAATCCTAACCGACTTAGTCTCTCCTCAAATGGCAGTCCCACCATCCCAGGAATCAGCCTTTGCTGCACTCCCATAGCAAGAACATCCTTCCTCAGATAAGGACACCAAAACTGCACACAATACTCCCAACTGTGGCCTCACCAACGCCCTATACAATTGCAGTAAAACATCCCTATGCTGTCATCAAATACTCTTGCTATGAAGTCCAACATACCATTTACCTTGTATACTGCCTGCTGTACCTGTGCACTTGCTTTCAGTGACTGATGTACGAGGACACCAAGGTCTCGCTGAGTATCCACCTCTCTCAATTTACACCCAATTCAAATAATAAACTTTGTCCTTATTTTTGCTACCGAAGCGGATAACCTCACTATTATCCAAATTACACTGTATCTGCCATGCATGTGTCCACTCACTCAGCTTGTCCAAATCCCGCTCGGGCATCTCTGCATCCTCCTCCCAGCTCACCCTCTGACCCAATTTTGTATCATCTGCAAATTTTGAGATAATACATTTAGTTCCCTCGTCCGAATCAGTAATATAATGTGAACAGTTGGGGTCCTAGCACAGATCCCTGCGATACCCCGCTAGTCACGGCCTGCCAAACAGAAAAAAAAACATTTATTCCAACTTTTTGCTTCCTGTCTGCTAACCAGCTTTCTATCCATCTCAAGACACTACCCCCAATCCCATGTGCTTTAACTTTACATAGTAATCTGCTATGTGAGACCTTGTTGAAAACCTGCTGAAAGTCTAAATAGACCACATCTACCGGTTCTCCTTGGTTAACTCGACTAATTACATCTTCAAAGAATTCTGGTTGATTTGTCAAGCATGATTCCCCTTTCGTAAATCCATGCTGACTTTGTCAGATTACACCACTGCTTTCCAAATGCTGTGCAATGAAATCCTTCATAATGGACTCCTGCAACTTCCCTACTACCGATGTTGCGCTCATTGGTCGATAGTTCCTTGTTTTCTTTCTCCCTCTCTTTTTGAATAGCGGGGTTATATTAGCTACCCTCCAATCTGAGGACACCATTCCACAGCCCAAAGAATTTTGGAAAATGACACCCAATGGATCTATTATTTCTGGGACTACTGGGATGAAGATGAAGATTATCAGGCCTAGGTTATTTATCCGCGTTCAATCCCATTAAATATCCCCAAACCATTTCTCTACTAATACTGATTTCCTTCAGTTCCTCACTGAAACTAGTGTTTCTCAGAACTTCTGGTGCATTATTCGTGTCTTCCTTTGAGAAGACGGAAGCAAAGTACGAATTTAGTTCATCAGCAATTTCTTTGTTCCCCGTTATGAATTTCCCCGTATCTGACTGTTACCGGCCATCATTCATTTTTCTCAATCTTTTTCTCTTTCCATGCGTATAGAAACGTTTACAGTCAGTTTTATGTTCCCGCCAGCTTACTTTCATATATATTTTCCCTTCTTAATCAATCCCTTGGTCTGCCTTTGCTGAATTTTAAACTGTTCCCAATCCTAATGACAATTGCTTTTTCTTGCTAATTTGTACGCCACTTCTTTGATTCCAGTGCTATCGCTAATTTCCCTTGTAAGCTATGGTTTGGCCGCAGTTCCCTTTCTACTCTTACGCCAAATAGGAATCAACAACTTTTGGAGTTCACCTATTCGTTCCTTGCATGCCTGCCATTGGTAAAATATTGTAGCATGCTGCTGTGCAGAGGGACCTGGACGTCCTTGTGCATGAATCGCAAAACATTGGTTTGCAGGTGCAGCAGGTAATTACGAAGGCAAATGGAATGCTGTCCTTCATTGCTAGAGTAAGGAGTTTAAAAACAGGGAGGTTATGTTGCAGCTGTATAGGGTGCTGGTGAGGCCACACCTAGAGTACTGTGTACAGTCTTGGTCTCCTTACTTGAGAAAGGATGTACTGGCATTGGAGGGTGTGCAGAGGAGATTCACTAGGTTGATTCTGGAGTTGAGAGGATTGACTTATGAGGACAGACTGAGTAGACTGGGACTATACTCATTGGAATTTAGAAGAATGAGTGGGGATCTTATAGAAACATTTAAAATTATGAAGGGAATAGATAAGATAGAAGCAGGGAGGTTGTTTCCACTGACGGGTGAAACTAAAACTAGGGGGCATAGCCTCAAAATAAGAGGAAGCAGATTTAGGACTGAGTTGAGGAGAAACTTCTTCACCCAAAGGGTTGTGAATCTGTGGAATTCCCTGCCCAGTGAAGCAGTTGAGGCTACCTCGTTAAATGTTTTTAAGAAAAAGGTAGATAGATTCTTGAACAGCAAAGGAATTAAGGGTTATGATGAGTGGGCGGGAAAGTGGAGCCGAGTCCACAAAAAGATCAGCCATGATCTTCTTGAATGGCGGAGCAGGCTCGAGGGGCCAGATGGCCGTCTCCTGCTCCGTACGTTGACGTATGGAGTTCTTCTTGCCTGTCCACTGTCCTTCCTTTCAGTAATGTTTCCCAGTCTATCATAGCCAACCCGTGCCTCATACCATTATAGTTACCTTTGTTGAGATTCACGACCCTGGTCTCAGAATCAACTACCTCACTATCCGCCTTGATCAAGAATTCTATCATATTATGGAATCATGCATTGTATGTGAGAATACTTAACCATACAGATCAAAGGTTTGCATGCTTAATTAAACTGCCCATTCAGTACATGGGCAGCACGGTAGTGCAAGTGCATAGCACTGTGGCTTCACAGCGCCAGGGTCCCAGGTTCGGTTCCCCGCTGGGTCACTGTCTGTGCGGAGTCTGCACATTCTCCCCCGTGTCTGCGTGGGTTTCCTCCGGGTGCTCCGGTTTCCTCCCACAGTCCAAAGACTTGCAGGTTAGGTGGATTGGCCATTATAAATTGCCCTTAGTGACCAAAAAGGTTAGGAGGGGTTATTGGGTTACGGGGGTAGTGTGGAAGTGAGGGCATAAGTGGGTCGGTGCAGACTCGATGGCCCGAATGGCCTCCTTCTGCACTGTATGTTCAATGCTCTAAAGGCAGTATGTTGCCTTGCAATTAATGATATCTGGCGTGTGGCCCCTCCCTGCCATTATCGGCAGACATCCTGGAGTCAGAGCAAATGGTAGACTGTCCCACATTGTTATACAGACCTTGAGAGTTAACACCTGGCTAATTCCTGCCTGAGAGTTGGCCCCACTGACAGATTATCTCCTTGTGGTGTCTTTTTACAAATTGGCCGTTTGTCTCTCAAAGTCAGAACTGAAGATTTTAACTTCTCCTGTAGAGTTTTTAAGCTGACTGCAGTGTGATATCTAATACCTAAAACATCTCCACCATCTCCACATCGTGCCCTCTTTCAGTCTGCTTATATAACATCATCCATTTGCCGCAGAGACTTGGGTTTTAACTTAAATCAACCTTTACCTTGGCTGAACTGTCAATCATGCCAAACTGGTGACAGTTGAAGGGAACATTTCATTATCTGAAGCTGTAGCTTCTCGACTTAATGGTCAAAACCTGTCCCCAGATATCTTAAGCTCTTGAGGCTGAGTGAACAAGGGCAGTTTGTGGCCTTGAACCCAAAGAGAGACCAAAAGAGAAAATGCTGGAAAATCTCAGCAGGTCTGGCAGCATCTGTAAGGAGAGAAAAGAGCTAATGTTTAGGATCCAGGTGACCCTTTGTCAAAGCCTTTACTGAATCGCCTGATCAGCTAAGACACTTTGTCTTTCATTTTGCTGCAAATTGAACAGAAAATCTCCGGCCTTCCGACCAATACTTCGCAGGCAACAAAGGCTGCTGAGTGATTCAACCAAATAACCATTTTTCAGGTGAAAGACTGGATTTAACAGACTCTTTGGCCATGATCCTATTCTTACCCAACACGAGCTTCATGACACGGAAGCCAATAGTAGCATACCTGACACCCAGTCTGATATCAGCTCACCAAACACCGAATACACACACAGCCATTGTCATCCGAACTGTCTAGGAAGAGCATGCTGTCTGCCTTTCTCTATCTTTGGAAAGCTCAGTGATATTCCAACCCAAGTTCGGAGTGACGGTGGGTTTCCCGTTTCTGTTTTACTGTACAGGTATCCGCAATTGTTTGCTGCAGGGATGCTGTCTGGGGTTTTCACCACTGCGATCATGGCACCGGGAGAGAGAATCAAATGTCTTCTACAGGTAGGAATTTGTTGTTAGTTAAAGAAGCACTCCCAAAGTGAAGGCCAAGAATGGTTTATCCCTTGCCTTATAGTAACGTTAATTTTAAACAATATTCGAGAGGCTGGTTGAAATGTGATCTTCGTTGATTAAACCCCAGTTATGAGGACTCTCTTCCGTCCTCCCCGCAACTTCCTTTGCTCCTCTGTGAATGATGGGTGGGCGGGATGGATGCATTATTCGAGTTGAGAAATACAAGGTTTTTATTTGGATAGAGCGCAACAAGCAGAGGAAAAAAAATGAAGTTTTAAAATCTCAAAATACAACATGACACGCTACAGCAGCAGCCCGCATTTATTTATGACGTTTAATGCTGTGGAACATCCCAAGATGCTTAATGCAAGCTGCATCAATGAAAGCATTGAGTCACAAGAGGGATGATATTCAAAAGTTTGATCAAGCGAGGGAATTTGAGAACTTAGGACCAAGATGGCTGAAAGAGTGGATGCCAGTGGTGGAGCGATTAAAATTGGGGGGGTGCAAGAGGCCAGAATTAGAATGGGGGCAGTGATCTTAGAAGGCTTGTAGGGCTGGAGGAGGCTTCACAGATCGGGAGGGGTAAGACTCTGGAGGAATTTTGGACGAGGGTTCTAAAATTGAGGTACTGTCAGATCAGGAGCCAATGCAGGTCAGCAAGCACGGGGGAGTGATGGGTGAACATTTTGATTTGATTTGATTTATTATTGTTGCATGTATTAGTATACAGTGAAAAGTATTGTTTCCTGCATGCTGTACAGACAACGCATACCGTACATAGGGAAGGAAGGAGAGACTGCAGAATATAACGTTACAGTTATAGCAAGGTGTAGAGAAAGGATCAACTTAATACGAGATATTTAGAGTGAGATTTAGATTGAAACAAGATTTAGAGTGAATTGAGACACTGGAAGCTGAGTTTTGAATCGATCAGGCTTATGTCGGGTGAAAGGCTGGTGAGGGGCGTATTGGAATAATCAAGTCTATAGTTAGCAAAGACACAATGAAGGTTTCAGCAACAAATGAGTTGAAGCAGGGTCAGAATTGAGCAGATAAAAGCAAATTACTGCGGATGCTGGAATCTGAAACGAAAGAGAAAATGCTGGAAAATCTCAGCAGGTCTGGCAGCATCTGTAGGGAGAGAAAAGAGCTAACGTTTCGAGTCCGATGACTAATTGTCAGAATTGAGCAGTCTTCGTGATTATGTAGCTAGGCGGTTGGAAACTGATATTTTGTGGTTCAATACAATTACCAAGCTTGTGAACAGATTTAATCAGCTCGGGGCGACAACCTGGCCAAAGAACCATGTTTGTGACGGGGACCAACAGCAATGGCTTTACTCTTCCAAATATTTGGGGTGTCCATGTGGCTTGGCTATTTGTTGAACTGTGGTGTCACAAGGAGCAGCAGCGTAGCCTAGACCAGTCTTGTCCTCATAATTCCAAATCGGGATGAGGAGTCAGTACTCTGGCTAACTTGCTCCTCACCCGCTGAGTGACATTGGAGGCCCATTGTTGATCCATTGGCAACTGGGACAGATCAGCAAAGAAACATGGGGCAATTTGGACTGTGCTGTTCACATTCAGCATCTCCGGCAATGCAGGGAGCCCAAAAATCAACCAAGCATTCAAATAATTGGTAGATATTCTCCCATTTATTTTCAAGAACACAATACTGATCGGTAATGTTCTGTGGTCCTTCTTCTGGTCTAGTTTCCTCGGGATTAAGCTTTTCTTGGTTTATTTTTAAACACTGTTTTTGTAACAATTTTTCAGATTCAGGCAAGTACTGGTGAAAGCAAGTATGCTGGCCCTTTGGATTGTGCTAAGCAGATCTACTCAACGTCTGGCATTCGCGGCCTCTACAAGGGGACAGCCCTCACTCTTATGAGAGGTACACTAACTGAACATCATTGGCCTTTTTCTATGTAACTGTCGAGTGATCTTGACTTCTACCCTTGGTATTTTGACTGCAGTCAACCACACACTTTGTGCTCAATTGAAATTGTAACGGAAAATGTTTTTGAGAGGAGTTTGTTGGTGTATGCAGTCATCTAGATTACTCCCACCTGTTGTTTGGCTCTTTCACTAACTGATGCATTCCTGGTCTGGTAGCTGCGTCCTCCATGACTTTGGCAACTTGGTCATTGGTTTTGTTCCTGTCGAGTTACTCTTTGAAACTGGAATCCAGAGTGCCTATGCTTGCATCAGTGATATTTTAATTGGTGATGGGCTAATGCTTGCGGTGCAAGGCTTAATCAAAGGTTGAAAGAGATGGATTGAAGGGTGAGATGAATTAAGAAGTAGGAGCTTGATGATGTCGCGGTTGGGTATTGCAAACCTTTCTGTTATTGGAGGAAGGGAGGAGTGGAATGCTTCATCACATCTTGGATTGCAAGGAAATCTAAAATATTTATATGATCTTTTCAAATTTGGATTGTTCCATCTAGGTTTTGCTTATTTCAGAAGTCTATGGCGAAACATTCAACTAATAATAATAATCTTTATTAGTGTCACAAGTCAGCTTACATTAACACTGCAATGAAGTTACTGTGAAAAGCCCCTAGTCGCCACACTCCGGCGCCTGTTCAGGTACACAGAGGGAGAATTCAGAATGTCCAATTCACCTAACAAGCTCATCTTTCGGGATTTGTGGGAGGAAACCGGAGCACCCGGAGGAAACCCACGCAGACACGGGGCGAACGTGCAGACTCTGCACAGATAGTGACCCAAGTGGGAATTGAACCTGGGACTCTGGCGCTGTGAAGCAACAGTGCTAACCACTGTGCTACCATGCCGCACAAGAGGCTTGGGGACAAACTGTTTACACCCTTCGGGAAACCATTAATTACCAAATTGTTTACACTTGTTCTGTGATGAGTCCATTGAATCCACAGCGATTTTATAACTGGTTAACAAGGATTTATCTTGTATCGGGCCTAGAGGAGCTAAAAGATTTTCTTTTGCTCATGTTTCCTGTTGGTTGCTGACATTATCACTATATGGATTCCGGCTGACCATTGGAATGTTAATTTTGGAGGCAGGTTCTGTAAATTTCAGTCCTGTTGTCTTTGAAACCATACTGGATATTAGTCAGTATGATCCAGATACAATGTCATGTTGGTTTTCTGCCTTGCAAGTCTGAACTTTAAAGGATATCAGAGATAAATTTCAGGAAATCTGCTCCCAATCCAGCAATTCTTCTGAGGCCATGTGAATAAAAGCTGAGGATTCCGTAAAACGCCATGTTTTTTGTGATGTAATATCTATTCTTAGTGCGAAATTTAGGGAAGGATTTCATTGGGGTACAGCTATCTGACTTACTGTCTTTTGCTAATTTAAAAAAAAAACTTGTTCTGTAATTTTCAGCCCAAGAGATGAGAAGAAGGTTTGTGATGTGTCAGTTAACTCAACAGAAAGATAGTTTCCATTCTTCTCGTGGGCAACACGACAATGATATTGTGCTTGTAATCACACTTAAGGGTTTTTTTTAAATTTAGAGTTCCAATTATTTTTTTTCCAATTAAGGGGCAATTTAGCATGGCCAATCCTGCACAACTTTGGGTTGTGAGGGTGAGACCCATGCAGATACGGGTAGAATGTGCAAACTCCACACGGACAGTGATCCGTGGCTGGGATTGAACCTGGAGCGGGATTCTCTGACCCCCCCCCCCCACCCCCCCCCAGCCGGGTCGGAGAATCACCGGGGGGCGGTGTGAATCCTGCCCCCGCCGGCAACCGAATTCTCCGACACCGGAGATTTGGCGGGGGCGGGAATTGCGCCGCACCGGTCGCGACCCCCCCCCCCCCCCCCCGGCGATTCTCCGGCCCGCGATGAGCCGAAGTCCCGCTGCGGTAATGCCAGTCCCGCCGAGGTGAATTAAACCCTTAATTGGTCCCTTACCGGCGGGACCAGGCGGTGCGAGCGGGCTCCGGGGTCCTGGGGGGGGCGGGGGGGGGGGGGTGCGTGAGGCGATCTGTCCCTGCGGGTTGCCCCCATGGTGGCCTGGCCTGCAATCGGGGCCCACCGATCCGCGGGCAGGCCTGTGCCGTAGGGGCACTCTTTTACTACGCGTCGGCCGTGTAGGTCTCCGCGATGGCCGACGCGTAGGTGACCCCCCCCCCCCCCCCCCCTGCGCATGCACAGAGTTGACGTCAGCAGCCGCTGATGCTCCCGCGCATGCGCGGACTCCGCCGGCCAGCGGAGTCCCTTCGGCCCCGGCTGGTGTGGCGCCAAAGGCCTCCCACGCCAGCCAGTGGGACGGCAACCACTCCGGCATGGGCCTAGCCCCTAAAGGTGAGGGCTTGGCCCCTAAAGGTGGGGAGAAATCCGCATCTTTGGGGCGGCCCGACACCAGAATGGTTCACGCCACTCCACCCCGCCGGGACCCCCCGCCCCGCCGGGTAGGGGAGAATCCCGCCCCATGGTCCTCGGCGCTGTGAGGCCGCAGTGCTAACCACTGCACCACCATGCCGCGCCAAAATGATGAAGTATTTGAATGAAAATAAAGTCTGGTTCCACTGGGGCTCAAACCCAGGACCTTCTGCGTGTAAAGCAAACGTGATAACCACTGCACTATGGAACCAGAGGTGTAATCACACTTAAGTTGTAGGAAGCAGGAACCCTCTGGTCCTTGGCTTGGAATGTAAGAGTACAGCTGAGTAAATCCAGGAACTGGAACAATGAGTTCTGGAGTTCAGAAATCCGAAGATTAAATCATTTAGAGTGGCATTTAATGGGACGAGTCCTTCAACTTTTATTTCCACTCTTTGTCACCTTTTTTTACCTTTTTCTCTTTATCAACATGACTGAGGTCATTGCTACTTTGAGACTGCCTCTCCCAACCTTGATTTCAACACAGTTCAGGATGTAGGAAAGAAGAACTCTGTGTTGAGCAGGAGTATTTGGAGCTTGCATGGAACAAGGGAGAAAAGTTGAAAGGAGTGCTAGGAGTGTCAATCAAGGTAATTGATGGGCGAAGAGGGATGTTGCAGGATATAAATGTGTGAGGGATTGTTAAAATGTTCAGGGCGGTGAGCCCTTGTCTTTCTATTTTAGCTTTATGAATATTTACTTTTAATTTTCAACCATTCTTTTTGTTTTATTAGATCTCCCTGCAAGTGGAATGTACTTCATGACTTATGAGTGGCTAAAGTGTGTACTTACTCCTGAGGGACAGAGGTCAGTAGCTCCATAATAAATGTCTATTGAAGACCGAGTTTAATTGTGGGTAGCAATACTCCCTCGAGAAAGAAACTCGGGTTATTCTCGCCATGCTACTTTCTTTGCTTGGACGCGGTTAAGTAAATTTCGACGTTCTTAATGTTCCTGAGGAACAGACAGAAGTGGCACAATGATGAGTGCAGCCTCAGGTTGCACCACAGACTGTCAACAATTCTCTGCATGTGCAAACTTTCTCCATATAACCTACGGAGTCCCTGCTGGTATGTTGTAATGGGGTCAAAGAATAACAAGGGATATTTTGCTCTCCTGTTTTTTTCCCGACATTACAACCGTGAATACTTTATAAACTACCTCGTTGGGAAGGGAGCGAAAGGCGAGCCACCCTATACTACTGTTAGATATTTAGCCACAACTGTTTATGGATTAGAATAAGTAGAGGCCTGTGGTCTGGTGGTCAATCTCCCCTTGTGCATTGATAGGAAACAAAGAAACACTTGTGTCTATATAGTGCTTTTCATGAGCACCGGGCATATTAAAGCACCTTATACCAGCAAGGTACTCCCTTGAAGTGCAGTCATTGTTGTAGTTCAGGAAAAGTGGTAGCTAATGTGAGCACAGCAAGATCCCACAAATAAAAACGTAGTAATGACCAGAATCTATTTTTGTGTCATTGATTTGAGGGATAAGCATTAGCCAGGATTACTCTTCTGTTCTTCAAAATTGTGCCATGGGATTTGTACATCCATCTGCGAGGGCAACTGGGACCTTGATTTAACATCTCTGAAGTGCAATATACTCCCTTCAGTTCTGCACACCACTATCAACCTAGAATTGTGTGCTGAAGTTCTGAGTTCATCTTGAACCTCGGACCTTGTGGGTGAGAGTGATGCCCTCTGAGCTATGGCTGACAAAAGCGATGTAGTCCTATCAGAGAGTAGGATCCAGATTTGGTAATCTCTTCATTGAAGAGGGTTTCCCGAGTGTGGAGAGATTAGAGGAGGAGTTTGAGTTACTGGGTGGGAATGGATTTCGGTACCTACAGGTTCGGGAGTTTGTCCGGAGGCAGGTTCCAAGCTTCCCTCGCCTCCCTCTAAGGGGACTGCAGGAAAAGGTGATGTTAAAAACAGGGGTTGGGGAGGGGAGGGTCTCAGAAATATACAAGGAATTGATGAAGTGGAAAGGGGTCCCAATTGGGGAGGTGAAGAGGAAGTGGGTGGAAGAGCTGGATTGGTTTGGATTGGATTTGTTTATTGTCACGTGTACCGAGGTACAGTGAAAAGTATTTTTCTGCGAGCAGCTCAACAGATCGTTAAGTACATGGGAATAAAAGAAAATACATAATAGGGAACACAAGGTACGCAATATAGCTACATAAGCACCGGCATCGGATGAAGCATACAGGGTGTAGTGTTAATGAGGTCAGTCCATAAGAGGGTCACTTAGGAGTCTGGTGACAGCGGGGAAGAAGCTGTTTTTGAGTCTGTTCGTGCGTGTTCTCAGACTTCTGTATCTCCTGCCCGATGGAAGAAGTTGGAAGAGTGAGTAAGCCGGGTGGGAGGGATCTTTGATTATGCTGCCCGCTTTCCCCAGGCAGCGGGAGGTGTAGATGGAGTCAATGGATGGGAGGCGGGTTCGGGTGATGGACTGGGCGGTGTTCACGACTCTCTGAAGTTTCTTGCGGTCCTGGGCTGAGCAGTTGCCATACCAGGCTGTGATGCAGCCAGATAGGATGCTTTCTATGGTGCATTTGTAAAAGTTGGTAAGGGTTAATGTGGACAATGTGGTTGATGTTGGGATGGGGAGTTGGAAGTCAGACTATGGGAAAAGGCCTTCAGGAGAGTTGATGCATCCTCGTCGCGTGCCAGGCTTAGCCTGATCCAGTTCAAGATGGTCCATAGGGCTCACATGACTGTGGCTGAATGAGTAGGCTGTTTGAGGAGGTGGAGGACAGATGTGGGAGGTGTGGGGGAAGTTGGGCGAATCATGTATACATGTTTTGGGCATGTCCGAAGCTGAGGGGATTCTAGCAGGGATTTGCGGACGTCATGTCAGAGGTCCTGTAAGGGAGGGTTACTCCGAGTCCAGAGATGGCAATATTTGGGGTGTCGGAAGATCCGGGACCCCAGGAGGGGAGAGAGGCCGACGTTTTGGCCTTTGCCTCTCTGGTGGCCCGGAGATGGATTTTGCTGGGATGGAGGGACTCGGAGCCTCCAAAGTCAGGGGTGTGGGTCAGCGACATGGCAGGGTTTCTCAGGCTAGAGAAGATTAAGTTCGCCTTGAGAGGCTCAATTCAGGGGTTCGCTCGGAGGTGGCAGCCGTTCATCGACTTCTTTAAGAACAACTGACCGTCAGCAGGGGGGGGGGGGTGGGGGGGGGGGGGGTGGGGGTGGAGGTGAAAGGGAGGCATGGCATTGTAGAATAAAGATTGGGAATCTAATATACGAGCAGTCAAGAGGTAGGGCGGGGGGGGAAGTTGGGTCTGTTATTGTGATATTGTTGTGTGTATCGGACCGCTCTGTTGTCTAGAATGTTTAAATATTAAAATTATAAATGCTTCAATAAAATGTTTTCTAAAAACAAAAATCAGAGACTAGGATCCTCAATCTCTGAACAAAGGAAATTAATAAATGTACGAGGGGCAAATTAACTATGGCAGATTAGGAAACCATGTTAACAGGTATGACAGTAGACAGACATTGTCTCGCATTTAGAGAGGTAATACATAGTTTGCAACAAAAATCTTCCAACCATGCCTGACAAAATAAATCGAGGGTTGCATTCGATCAAAGGAAGAGGTGCATAAAGTTGTCCAAAAAAAAGTAAGACTCAGAATTGGGAGTATTTTCGAATTCTGCAATGCAGGACCAAGAAAAGATTAAAGAAGGAAAATAGAAGTGAGAAACATAAAAACAGAAGAGTAATCCTGGTCAATATTTATCCCCCAAATCAACGTCACAAGAATAAATTCTGATCACTGCCATGGTTCTGTTCGTGGGATCTTGCGGTGTGCAAATTGGCTACTGAACTGCCATTGGTGTGTGAAAAGGAAAAGATTAGCAAAAACAAATGAGGGTCCATTATAAGCAGAGTCAGGAGAATTGATAACGGCGAGAAAGAATATTGCAGAGAAACTGAAATACTTTGTGTCTGTCTGCACTGTGGAAAATACCAAACATCTCTCAGTAATCAAGGATAATTAAGAGAATAGTGTAAAGGAATTGCAAGATATTAACATTAGTAAAAAGACAGGACTAGAGAAATTAGTGGGACAAGTAGATAAAACGTAGATAACCCCCCTGGACCTGATGATCTACATCCCAGCGTGTTGAAAGAGGAGGCTGCATTGGTGATCATCTTTCTAAATTCATTAGACTGGAACGTTTCCTGCAGATTAGGTGGTGGCAAATGTAACTCCACTATTTAAGAAATGAGCGGGAGAGAAAACCGGGAATTACGGACCTGTTGGCCTCCGACACCAGTGGCAGGGAAGATGCTAAAAGCTACAGTAAAAGGATGTGATAACAACACACTTAGAAAATAATGGTAGGATTGCGCAGTCAACGTGGATCTATGAGAGGGAATCATGTTTTTTTAAAATAGATTTAGAGTACCCAATTCATTTTTTCCAATTAAGGGGCAGTTTAGCGTGGCCAATCCACCTACTCTGCACATCTTTGGGTTGTGGGGGCGAAACCCACGCAAACACTGGGAGAATGTGCAAACTCCACACGGGACAGTGACCCAGAGCCGGGATCGAACCTGGGATCTCGGCGCTGTGAGACTGCAGTGCTACCACTGCGCCACCGTGCTGCCCAGGGAATCATGTATCGGGGCTGGTTTAGCACAGGGCTAAATCACTGGCTTTGAAAGCAGACTTAGGCAGGCCAGCAGCATGGTTCAATTCCCGTACCAGCCTCCCCGAACAGGCGCCGGAATGTGGCGACTAGGGGCTTTTCACAGTAACTTCATTTGAAGCCTACTTGTGACAATAAGCGGTTTTCATTTTCTATTTTCTATGTTTAACAAACCTGTTGGGAGTCTTTTGAGGATGGAACGAGCAGAATAGATAAAGGAGAACCATTAGATGTGGTATATTTAGCTTTTGGCAAGATCCTACACGAGAGGCTAGTAAGTAAAATTAGAGCACATGGAATTGGGAGTAATAGACTGGCATGGATTTTGAACTGGTTAACAGACAGAAAACAAAAAGGAAGAATAAATGGGTCATTTTCAGGTTGGCAGGCTGTGACTAGTGAGGTACAGGATCAGTGCTTGGGCTTTGGCTATTCACAACCTATATCAATGATTTGGACATGGGGATTAAGTGTAATTTGATGACACAAAACTGGGCGGAAGTGACTGTGAGTTGTGAGGAGGTGCAAAGACCCTTTAAGGGGATTTGGAGAGGATAAATGAGTGGGCAGAAATCTGGCAGATGGAATATAAAGTGGAGAAATGTGAGGCTATCCACTTTGGTGGAGAAAGCAAAATTAAATGATGAGAGGCAGGGAAGTGTTGAACTTGGGTATCCTTGTTCATGAGTCACTAAAAGCTAACATGTAGGCAGAACAAACAATGAAGAAGGCAAACGATGGTATGTTGGCCTTTATTATAAGAGGATTTGAATATAGGAGTAAAGATGTCTTACTGCAATAATAGTCTTGGTGAGATTGCACCTGGAGTATTGTGTGCAGTTTTGGTCTCTAAGGAAAGATTATACTTATCATACAGTGAGAGTGCAACAAAGGTTCATCAAATTAATTCCTAGGATCATGGGTTTGTCCACTGAGGAAAGGTTAAATGGCCTCGACCTTTATTCTTTGGAGTTTAAAAGAATGAGAGGTGATGTCATTCAAACAAACAAAATTCTTCCAGGGCTTGACAAGTCAGATGCAGGAAGGATGTCAATCATTGAGTAATGTTCAAAACAACACTGAGATCAATAGGTTTCTCCATATCAAACATATCAATAGATGGGGATCAGGGAAAATGGTATTAAGGTGGAAGCTCAGCCATGGTCTCATTTGTGTGGTGGAGGGGGCTCGAAGGGCTGAATGGCCTACTGCTGTTCCTATTTCCTCTGATCTCCTGGAGGAAATGGAAATAGAGCTGAAGCAGCAGCATTTTCAGGAATTTGGTTCCATAAATCACTTTTTTCTCCTCCCTTTACTGTAGTGTGACTGATCTGAGTGTCCCTCGAATCCTGTTTGCTGGTGGAATGGCCGGAATCTTCAACTGGGCAGTTGCAATTCCCGCAGATGTGTTGAAGTCCAGATTCCAGACAGGTCAGTTTATTCTTCTGATCACTTTGAGTCTTTGACCTGGCTTGGGGGATAGGGTTTGGGTAAAGTGTGTGTAAATGCCAGCAGGAACAGTAAGCATATAACCCAGAGAATTCTGGGTTCAACTACCGTTCTGTAACCTTGTCTGATCTGAGGCCAGGATGGTGATATTTGCCTTGAGTGTCTTTGCTCGAGGGATGGCAAGAGTAATTGGCCATGGCTCCGATTCCGAATCATACTGAAGTGGTGTCTGCTGATAGTTATGTGCCTGTGTGTGAACCTGAGGACTGGATTGCCCATGGCAATGCGTGGTCGCATCATTTGTAGCCCATTCGTGCCTGGGCTCGCACATGAGGAATGGCCCTTTGAGGAAACACTTGTTGGGACCTGTAAAACTCCACGTGACTTTGAGATTGGAGGAAATAAAGCCATTTGGTGATTTTGTGTCATTTAGTGGTATTCAAGATTTACTAGAAAGATGCGCAGATAGGGTGTGATGAAGTATGGAGGCCGTGGTATAGTGGCATTGAGTACTACTCTGGGGACCTGGGTTCGAATCCCAGCAGATGGTGAAATTAGAACTCAATACAAATCTGTAAGTAAAAATCTAATGGTGAGATCATTGTCGATTGAACCATCTAGTTCACTGATGTCCATTTAAGGAATGAAATCTGTTGCCCTTGCTCGGACCTACAGATTTGTCGTTGGCTCCTAACTGCCCTCTGAAATGGCCACTCTGTTCAAAGACAACCTATCCATAAATGCTGGGACAGCCTCTGACATCTACATCCCATGAATTAAAAAAAAGTAAGGTTGTTGAAAACTTTAGCGAAGCAAGAACACAGACAAACACCAGTCGGACTGAATGCATTTGCAGTACAGAAAACAGGCCGACATAATTCTGATAAATAACCAGTTTAATTATGTTCCTCAAATCCTAGCGCCAGAAGGGATGTATCCCAATGGATTCCGAGATGTTCTTCGAGATCTGATCAAGGAAGAAGGTATTGGCTCGTTGTACAAAGGCTTCACTGCTGTCATGATTCGAGCTTTCCCGGCCAATGCGGTAAGGACTAGTAGTAATTATCATTTCAACTGAGCTGGGTCATTACCTCTGAGTCAACAATGAAGGGAGATGTGCAACACTTGCAGAGTGGGGAATATATATCCTGCTTAACTGTTTTTTACAGTAATGTTTTTTAACTCCAGAATTATGTTCTGGTTGGTATAAATTTTAGGAATATTTAATTGGCTGCAGTCAGTAGAACCTGCGTAGCAGGGTTATCCCAAGCCATTTGTTTTGGGTTGATCTCCACAATCCTGGGTTAAGGGGCTGGTTTAGCTCACTGGGCTAAACAGCTGGTTTGTAATGCAGAACAAGGCAGCAGCGCAGGTACAATTTCCCTACCGGCCTCTCTGAACAGGCGCCAGAATGTGGCGACTCGGGGCTTATCACAGTAACTTCATTGAAGCCTACTTGGGACAATAAGCGATTACTATTCTTATTATTATTATTGGAGTTTGGATATTCAACCAATCTTCAAGCTCACAACTTTCTACTAAACGCTGATGGAGGTATGCAGACCTGCTTGTTAGTTGAAGATATGACAGGACTTCTGTTACTCTTCTGTTAGCCCAGGCTAACAGGCTGACAGCCGCCATTAAGGCCGCTGCCTGAAATGTGACCATTGGGGTGAAACTCGCTGCCAAGGAAGTCAACTTTCAAGGGTGGGGACAATTGATGTTTGTTTTAAAATTAAACTCAACTCATAGCCCCACTGAACAGGACGAGATTGTACCTCCGTTTTACAAGGCAGTCAGTTCTCAGACCGATCTGTGCTGTAGGAAGGTGATGAGGGTGACCACCTCTCAGCTGGAGGGATAGACGGTCACACCACCCAGGGAAGAGCAACACTGACCCAGACCTGAAAGCAGGTGTGTTGCTGCCTTTGCCAAATCAGTGACTACCATTCACAAGTAATCTTGAGAAATTACTTCCTCTGATGTGGGGGAAAAAGGGGACAGAATCTTAAAATTCAAGGAAGGCCGCTCCACTCAGGCAGGAACTCTGAAAAACACTTTTAATACAGAGGGCCCAAAATCTGGAATGGCCTCCCCAAAAATGACTGGGAACTGGGTGTCATTTGGAGCTTTCAGAATTACGATTGCTGGATTCCTGTTGGAAGAGTATCAACCATGATGGAGCTAAGGCAGATAAATGGAGTTGAGGAAGCACATCAGCCATGATCTCGTTGAATGGCCGAGCAGGTTCGGGGGTTTAAATCATAGAATTTTCATAGAATTTACAGTGCAGAAGGAGGCCATTTGGCCCATCGAGTCTGCACCGGCTCTTGGAAAGAGCACCCTACCCAAACTCACACATCCACCCTATACCCATAACCCAGTAACTCCACCCAACACTAAGGACAATTTAGCATGGCCAATCCATGCCGTCTCCTGTTCCTGCGTCCCTACTCTTGAAGACCTTTCATCTTCATAGATATTCACAGATATTGTGAAAGGCAGAGTTAACTACTCAGAAGAGAACAATAGACTTGGCGCAGCAATTATTCTCATCGGTGTGAAGCAACAGAAATAATGTTCCAGTAAACCTACCGTGGGCAGCACGGTAGCACAGTGGGTAGCATTGCTGCTTCACAGCTCCAGGGTCCCAGGTTCGATTCCCAGCTTGGATCACTGTCTGTGCGGAGTCTACACGTTCTTCCTGTATCTGCGTGGGTTTCCTCTGGGTGCTCCGGTTTCCTCCCACAAGTCCCGAAAGACGCGCTGTTAGGTAATTTGGACATTCTGAATTCTCCCTCTGTGTACCCGAACAGGCGCCGGAGTGTGGCGACTAGGGGCTTTTCACAGTAACTTCATTGCAGTGTTAATGTAAGCCTACTTGTGACAATAAAATTATTATTAAATAGAGAAGCCCAACAATAGGCAACCAGAAGTGTGGTGGATTCTTGAATACTATTTTAAAAGAGTTTTGGGTTTTGTTCAATCATGAGGCCAAATTTCCAAAAAGAAATTGTTGACCTTTTCGTTGTGTTCCTTTTCCTATTTCTTTTTCAGGCCTGTTTCCTTGGCTTTGAGGTTGCCATGAAGTTTCTGAACTGGCTGCTACCTGGCGTATGAAAGAGGGCCATTAGTGGATTAATGTTGAAATTCTGTAATCGCTTACCAGAAGACCTTTCAACACACTAAATCAGGAATGGGATTTAATTATCTAACAGTTGCTGCATTAAAATGTTATCATAGTAATTTTATGAAGAAATATATTTACACTTGCCTTAACAATGTTCAACAGATGACTGTGGGTTCTATTTGAAACCCTGACATTCGGCCAGTTTTGAGCCATAATTTATAAAAGGATGCAGTAGGCATGGGAAGAAGGCAATTATGGATCCAATTGCATTGAGCTGGCGGAAAAAGTGGTTCTTGGTGATCATAGCCTCATTACCTCAGGGCCTTAATTGTACTGATGTCGACTCATTATTCCCCACTGCAATACCAAAATGCAATTAACTAAATGCTAGACTTGCACAGTATCTGAAGGGGAAGATGGGTTAATACCTTGAGTATGTCTGTTCAGTGATTAATCCTTATCTTGGGTACAACTTCTTAAGGATGAAACAAATTAATTGAAGCGGGATTGACCTGAATATCCTTTGGCACAAATCGGCTTTATTGGGGGATACAAACTTTCGCGAGCAAGGAAAGGTTTTAGAGATTTGCATTGGGAGAGATGCAATGCAACACCGCATGGTCTGCAACGGTTCAAAAAGGCACTGCTCACCTTTAAAAGCCAGGGCTAAAGAGCTGGCTTTGAAAGCAGACCAAGGCAGGCCAGCAGCACGGTTCAATTCCCGTACCAGCCTCCCCAAACAGGCGCTGGAATGTGGCGACTAGGGGCTTTTCACAGTAACTTTATTTGAAGCCTACTTGTGACAATAAGCGATTTTCATTTCTTTTGTTTTTTACCTTCTCAACAGCGGTGAGGGATGCTGCTGATTCAGCTGTGTGGATTCAAACTGACCATCCATCACACCAGTGGACAAGGGGCATTACTGTACTGAATAATTTAAATATTTTTAATTTTCTGCTGGATTTAACCACTTATTTAACATTTTAAACACCATTGTCTCAGTGTCTAAACATACTTGTGCGCACCATTGAGGTACTTGAATTTAGATTTTCCATTGGGTCCATCTAGAGCTTTGGCAGCGAAGCAGATTCCTCGGATTTACATTTGGCTTGGGAACGCTGGTGGGGTCTGATATCGGGGTTTCAGCTGTGCAATTGGGTAGTTGAGAATGGAAGCCAGTTGCCTTCTCTGAGGTAGAGGGGGAAATCAGCACCTCACTCATTGTCATTGTGCGTCAATGCCTGCGGCTTGGCACCTCAGTCACTCCACTTGAGGCTGAGAATGGCAGCTTGCTGGTATGACTGGCTGACAGATGGCAGAAACATTGTGGTGAAAATACAGAACGTGGCTTCAATTGGCATTGGGGGGGGGGGGGGGGTGCAGATTTTACAAAGAATCCCAAAGGACTGGTGTTGCAAATTTAACTCCTAACCTTGCAAAGACAGAGACTGATCTTGTGGCTCCAATAATTGGATGCTGGCAGTTTACTGAGCCCCTTGCTCACCAAGGAATCAGACAGAGCTGAACTACATGCTGTGTTCAACCAAGTCCACGTGTGTGAACACTGTCCAGCAGGACTGACTGGACAGTGACTGAGACAAGGAACCCTGGCTTATCATCTCGAGCCTGAGGAGCATCGAGGTGATGTGTTCCATATCCACCACTTCCACCACTGCTGTGCGGATGTGTTTGGAGACACTATTTCCTGACCTTACCTCTGCAATGTTGTGTCTTTACGATGAAGCTTTACTGCAGGGTTGTTGGTACTTGATGCTCTGCTGAATCCTGAATGAATTTTTTTTTTGATTACAAAAAAATGTTGCATTCCTTTTAGGAAACACAGGCCTTACTTATATCACTTCAGTATATGCTGAGATTTAATTCCCTTTATTGCGACGCATTAATGAAACCATTTGAAACTGTGGCACATCAATGCGATTGTTATGGATTGATTGCAGCTATTTAATCTGTGCCTTCTGTTTTAAGTTCTGGCCATAATTTACTAACGGCATATGCTTAACACGGGGGGGATTAATGAGAGTTTCTGGATCGCAGCTGTTGGGCCAAATGATAGGTTTGGTCTCAATAATGAAATTTAAATCATCAGCATTAAACATAGAAAATAGAAGGAGGAGGAGGCCCTTCAAGCCTTGTCCGCCATTCATTCTGACCATGGTTGATCATCCAACTGAATAGCCTTAACTCACCTTTCACCCCTCGCCCCCCACCCCCTCCCCGGGCCATTTCCTTTGATTCCCCTTGCCCCAACTGCTATATCTAACTGCTTGAAATTACACAACGTTTTGGCCTCAACAACTTCCTGTGGTAACGAATTGCACAGGCTCACCACTCTGGGTGAAGAGATTTCTTCCCATCTCTGCCCTAAATCTTCTATCCTGTTTCCTCAGACTGTGACCCCTGGTTCTGGACACCCCCACCATCGGGAACATCCTTCTTACATCTACTCAGTCTAGTCCTTTTGGACTTGGATAGGTTTCTATGAGATCCCCCCCTCATTATTCTGAACTCCAGCGAATACAATCTGAAAGGACTCGATCTCTCCTCATATGCCGGTCCCGCCATCCCAGGAATCAGTCTGCTAAACCTTTGCTGCACTCCCTCTATAGCTAGGGTATCCTTCCGCAGATAAGGAGACCAGAACTGCACACGATATTCCAGATGCGGCCTCACCAAGGCCCTGTTTAATTGAAGCAAAACCCATCCCTGACCCTGTACTTAATCCTCTCGCTGTGAAGGCCAACATACCATTTGCCTTATTTACTGCCTGCTGCACCTGCGTGCTCACCTTCAGTGACTGGTATACGAGGACACCCAGGTCTCATTGCACATTCCCCTCTCCTAATTTATGGACTTTCAGATAATAGTTTGCCTTCCCGTTTTTGCTACCAAAATGGATAACCTTGCACTTCTCCAAATTATACAATTACTGTCCAGGCTAAGATTAAAACCAGTGGAGAAGATGATTTAGCAATGGGGCTGTAAAGCAATCACAGGAATGGGAGTTTCTTTGCTGAGCTGTTGAAGAAATCTGACTCGAAGCAATAGGATTCCCAGGCTTTTGACTGATGTTTTGGAGATCAGGTTCTCTCATCCTATCCACTTGGTTTCATGGAGACAAACACTGCAAAAGCAGTGACCTTGGAAAACACCCATTTCTGTAAAGCCCCTGTGAACATTTGCATTGTATATTTAAATGCATAGTGCATGTAAATGAAAAATGCAGCTACCAATGCAATTAACCCAGCATTAGGGAGTCTTTGTGCTTGCAAACCTTGTGTAGATTTTGTTTGGACGAGGCAGTTTGATTTTAGCGTCTCCTGTTGGATCAATATACCTCAGTTGCCCTCCAATCTATTGTGCAGAATTGCAGCTGTTTACAGCCACCTGATGAATGTGACATTGTTATTACCTTTTGGAGAAGAAGGAATTGCCTGGGTGCCTCCTCCCCCCCCCCCAACCACACACACTGCTCTAGAGTTACGCACTTATATCCCAACACAATCCGTGACCAGGCGACCTCCTCCCGGGGTATATGGTTGTAGAGTTGGCCACTGCCAGATGTCTGAAAATGGTTTTCCACCCAGCTGATGAATCGCAAAGCTGCGCCCGGCCATCAGGTGTGAAATACAGCAACATGGAATTGTGCAGATGTGAAATAATGAATAGGGCTGTTTTGCAGCAGGATAGACTCTGATCTTTTACCTCTAATGCCTAGATTTACATTTAATGCAAATGGCTGAACAGGTCTTGGGTGAAATGGGTTCAGGTGGGTACTTATAAATAAAAGCACAAAATAATAGCACAAAACTCCAGCTATTTCAGTACTACATTGCAACTCTGACTCGAGCTTTAGTACTGAGGGAGTGCCAAATGAGTGGAAGTGCCATCAGTCAGATAAGATATCAAACAAGGCCCCGTCTGCCTTCTCAGGTACACATAGATCCCAAAGGCACTTTTAGGCACTTTTAATGTTGTGTCCTCACCTACGTTTTTCCCTCTGTTTCCACCACAAAAATAGAATATTTGGTCATGAATCTGCTGTGTATTCCCACATTATGTCAGTGACTATGTTTCAAAAAGTCCTGGGGGGAGGGGGGAATGAAAGGTGCTATGCAAATGCAATTTATTTTAACTGACCAGGTACCTGTAAATAAATATAGATTCATGGGACTGGTCATATTTTATCAGTAATTTTTAATGTTTTATAACTGAAGCAAGTTATACTGTTATCTGTACGAATCTACTTGATTGGATCTATGTTTAATCTTCAATGACTTAAATCCCAATTTAAGTCCAATGTGTTCAAAAGATCTCCCCGGAATTATCTGTTTTAAAAGCTAATGCAGACCTGTCGGATTGTTTTGTTGACAAATCAATCTCCTCGATGGTGAATAAATAAATCAATATTCTGCTTTTGTTTAATATCCTTTGCACCCAAATAAACCTGGTTTCAGTGCATCTAAATGTGTCTTCTGATTAACCATTTCCTTGTTTTAAAAGCTTAAAGGTAAACGACCAAAACTATACCAATTTAGGGTTTTCAATTTGCTTGTTTGGATGTCGTAATAGCTCCAGAGTGGGTGCGAGCTATTTGATCTGTGCATCATATAACTTGGGTGAAACTTCGCAAAAGCCCACCAGTGCAGAGCAATATGACTGAAGATTTTCATTTTAAATATTTTTATTCTCCTTTTTCGCATATTCTCCCAAATTTGCACCCACCAACAATAAACAATAAACAGTAACGAATGTGATGTCAATTTCCCATATCAACAACAACAATCCCATCCTCACACCAACCCCCAAACAACTCTCGCATGTTAACATAAACAAATAACAAAAAGGAATCAGGAATCACCCATAGTCACCATTAACACACACAGTCGTCGTCGTCCCCCCACCACTAATGTTCAATGTTATCGAATTCTTGAACGTGCATAATGAATAATGCCCATGAATTGTAGAACCCCTCCACCCTTCCCCTCAGTTGAAACTTAATCTTCTCAAGAGTCAAGAATTCCAACAGATCCCCCCGCCACTCCAGGGCACAGGGTGGAGAGATTGCTCTCCATTCCAACAGGATCCGCCTTCGGGCGATCAATGAGGCGAAGGCTACAACATCTGCATAAGCACCCGTTTCCAACCCCGGCTGGTCCGACACCCCAAATATGGCCTCCCGAGGGCCTGGGTCCAGTTTCACGTGCACCACTTTAGAGATTACCCTAAAAACCTCCTTCCAGTAATCCTCCAGCTTTGGATAGACCAAAACATATGAACGTGATTTGCGGGGGGCCCCCCTGCAACGTTTGCACACACCTTCTACCCCCTCGAAGAGCTGGCTCATCCTCGCCCTTGTGAGGTGTGCTCGATATACCACTTTCTTGCGCACGAGGTGGAGGCGTTCAGTCTCCAACCACCTCACACCAGAACCCCTCCTCCTCCATAGGTAGTAAAACAGGGACAGAATTAAAAGGCAGTAAGGGGGAAAGTGTAAGGCAGAGAAGCCATAGTCAAAAATCAAAAAGGGCGACAGTACAAGGTACAGTGACTGAGGGGAGCTCAGTGAATAGGACCAGGAATACTAAAAGAAATAAAACAGGAAGTGAAAACATTAATGGTAAGCGACGTGGCAGGTTGTTACATGAAGATATGGGTTCGACGACAAGGAAAATTAGGAGAAAGGTTAAGAGGAAATATAACTTAGGAGAGGTTACTGATCGAGGTGTTAAGATTCAGAACAGAGGTAAAAAAAGCCAACATAAGTGTACTTTACCTGAATGCTCGTAGTATTCGGAATAAGGTAAATGAGTTGATGGCGCAAATCATCGTGAATGACTATGATTTAGTGGCCATTACTGAAACATGGTTAAAGGATGGTCACGACTGGGAGTTAAATATCCGAGGGTATCAAACTTTTTGGAAGGACAAAGTGGATGGTAAGGGAGGTGGTGTAGCTCTGTTATTTAAGGATGACATCCGGGCAACAGCAAGGGATGACATCGGTGCTACGGAGGATAAGGTTGAATCCATTTGGGTGGAAATCAGGAATAGTAAGGCGAAAAAGTCACTGATAGGAGTAATCTATAGGCCACCAAATAGTAACATTATGGTGGGGCAGGCAATAAACAAAGAAATAACAGATGCATGTAGAAATGGTACAGCAGTTACCATGGGGGATTTTAATCTACATGTTGATTGGTTTAACCAGGTCGGTCAAGGCAGCCTTGAGGAGGAGTTTATAGAATGTATCCGCGATAGTTTCCTAGAACAGTATGTAATGGAACCTACGAGGGAACAAGCGGTCCTAGATCTGGTCCTGTGTAATGAGACAGGATTGATTCAGGATCTCATAGTTAGGGATCCTCTCGGAAGGAGCGATCACAATATGGTGGAATTTAAAATACAGATGGAGGGTGAGAAGGTAAAATCAAGCACTAGTGTTTTGTGCTTAAACAAAGGAGATTACAATGGGATGAGAGAAGAACTAGCGAAGGTAGCCTGGGAGCAAAGACTTTATAGTGAAACAGTTGAGGAACAGTGGAGAACCTTCCAAGTGATTTTTCACAGTGCTCAGCAAAGTTTTATACCAACAAAAAGGAAGGACGGTAAAAAGAGGGAAAATCGACCGTGGATATCTAAGGAAATAAGGGAGAGTATCAAACTGAAGGAAAAAACATACAAAGTAGCAAAGATCAGTGGGAAACTAGAGGACTGGGAAATCTTTAGGGGGCAACGGAAAGCTACTAAAAAAGCTATAAAGAAGAGTAAGATAAGATTATGAGAGTAAACTTGCTCAGGATATAAAAACAAATAGTAAAAGTTTCTACAAATATATAAAACAAAAAAGAGTGGCTAAGGTAAATATTGGTCCTTTAGAGGATGAGAAGGGAGATTCAATAATGGGAGATGAGGAAATGGCTGAGGAACTGAACAGGTTTTTTGGGTCGGTCTTCATAGTGGAAGACACAAATAACATGCCAGTGACTGATGGAAATGAGGCTATGACAGGTGAGGAACTTGAGAGGATTGTTATCACCAAGGAGATAGTGATGGGCAAGCTAATGGGGCTAAAGGTAGACAAGTCTCCTGGACCTGATGGAATGCATCCCAGAGTGCTTAAAGAGATGGCTAGGGAAATCGCAAATGCCCTAGTGATAATTTACCAAAATTCACTAGACTCTGGGGTAGTCCCGGCAGATTGGAAATTAGCAAACGTGACACCACTGTTTAAAAAAGGAGGTAGGCAGAAAGCGGGTAATTATAGACCAGTGAGCTTAACTTTGGTAGTAGGGAGGATGCTGGAATCTATCATCAAGGAAGAAATAGCGAGGCATCTGGATGGAAATTGGACGCAGCATGGGTTCATAAAGGGCAGGTCGTGCCTAACTAATTTAGTGGAATTTTTTGAGGACATTAACAGCGCGGTAGATAACGGGGAGCCAATGGATGTGGTATATCTGGATTTCCAGAAAGCCTTTGACAAGGTGCCACACAAAAGGTTACTGCGTAAGATAAAGATGCATGGCATTAAGGGGAAAGTAGTAGCATGGATAGAGGATTGGTTAGTTAATAGAAAGCAAAGAGTGGGGATTAATGGGTGTTTCTCTGGTTGGCAATCAGTAGCTAGTGGTGTCCCTCAGGAATCAGTGTTGGGCCCACAACTGTTCACAATTTACATAGATGATTTGGAGTTGGGGACCAAGAGCAATGTGTCCAAGTTTGCAGACGACACTAAGATAAGTGGTAAAGCAAAAAGTGCAGAGGATACTGGAAGTCTGCAGAGGGATTTGAATAGGCTAAGTGAATGGGCTAGGGTCTGGCAGATGGAATACAATGTTGACAAATGTGAGATTATCCATTTTGGTAGGAATAACAGCAAAAGGGATTATTATTTAAATGATAAAATATTAAAACATGCTGCTGTGCAGAGAGACCTGGGTGTGCTAGTGCATGAGTCGCAAAAAGTTGGTTTACAGGTGCAACAGGTGATTAAGCAGGCAAATGGAATTTTGTCTTTCATTGCTAGAGGGATGGAGTTTAAGACTAGGGAGGTTATGCTGCAATTGTATAAGGTGTTAGTGAGGCCACATCTGGAGTATTGTGTTCAGTTTTGGTCTCCTTACTTGAGAAAGGACGTACTGGCACTGGAGAGTGTGCAGAGGAGATTCACTAGGTTAATCCCAGAGCAGAAGGGATTGGATTACGAGGAGAGGTTGAGTAGACTGGGACTGTACTCATTGGAATTTAGAAGGATGAGGGGGGATCTTATAGAAACATATAAGATTATGAAGGGAATAGATAGGATAGATGCGGGCAGGTTGTTTCCACTGGCGGGTGAAAGCAGAACTAGGGGCCTCAAAATAAGGGGAAGTAGATTTAGGACTGAGTTTAGGAGGAACTTCTTCACCCAAAGGGTTGTGAATCTGTGGAATTCCTTGCCCAGTGAAGCAGTAGAGGCTCCTTCATTAAATGTTTTTAAGACAAAGATAGATAGATAGTTTTTTGAAGAATAAAGGGATTAAGGGTTATGGTGTTCGGGCCGGAAAGTGGAGCTGAGTCCACAAAAGATCAGCCATGATCTCATTGAATGGTGGAGCAGGCTCGAGGGGCCAGATGGCCTACTCCTGCTCCTAGTTCTTATGTTCTTATACCCTCTCCCAACTCTTCCTCACACTTTGCTTTGATCCTTTCCAGCAGTCCCTTCTCCTCTTCCAAAATAGCCTTGTAATCCGCCGTCACTACCCCCTCCTCCAGTCCTCCTTTCGTCAGCAACTCCTCCAGCAATGTGGAGGCCGGCTCCACCGGGAATCATAGACTTTTTACAGTGCAGAAGGAGGCCATTTGGCCCATCGAGTCTGCACCGGCTCTTGGAAAGAGCACCCTACCCAAGGTCAACACCTCCACCCTACCCCCACAACCCAGCAACCCCACCCAACACTAAGGCCAATTTTGGACACTAAGGGCAATTTATCATGGCCAATCCACCTAACCTGCACATCTTTGGACTGTGGGAGGAAACCGGAGCACCCGGAGGAAACCCACGCACACACGGGGAGGATATGCAGACTCCGCAAAGACAGTGACCCAAGCCGGAATCGAACCTGGGACCCTGGAGCTGTGAAGCAATTGTGCTATCCACAATGCTACCGTGCTGCCTGTAGCACTGGGAAGCTCTGTATCTCCTTCCTGGCAAAATCTCGAACCTGCATGTATCTAAACATTTCCTCCTGCTCCAGCCCATACTTCGCTCCCAGCTCCTTCAATCCTGCAAACCGATCTCCAAGAAACAAATCTTTTAATGTCTTAATTCCCTTCTCCCATTTAGAACTGACTTTTATGCCAAATTATTCAATCAGCATCTACGGGCCATGTCTATTTACCCTCCCAAGTGATCGTGGACCTTCTTATTGAACCACTCCACTGAACAGTTTAACACAACAGAGTGACTTGTTAGGCCACTTCAGACGCCAACCATGGTGTGGGACTGGTGTCACATAAATGCTAGACTGGGTAAGGATGGCAGGATTCATTGCCTAAAAGGGGAAGCTGTTGTTTTTGTTTAATATTTTTTTATTCTCCTTTTTCACATTTCTCCCAAATTTTCACCCAACAATAAACAATAATTCATAACGAATGCAATGGCAATCCCCATATCAATAACAACGATCCCATCATCCCACCAAACCCCAGACATTGGCCCGCATGTTAACAGAGACAAAAGACAAAAAGGAATCTGGTATCACCCATAGACACCATTAACACATACAGTCCAATTGCCAGGATACACCCTGCTGGGACGACTGCTGCTTCCGGATGTGGAAGGGGAGGGAAGAATTGGGGATATATATAAGTGGCTGGGGGAGCAGGGAGGCGAGCAGGTGGTGAAGTTCAAGGAGAAATAGGAAGCGGAGTTGGGAATGGAGATCAATTGGGGAATATGGAGTGAGGCACTGCGAAGGGTAAACGGGACCTCCTCTTGTGCAAGGATGCGCCTGATGCAGTTTAAGGTGGTGCACAGGGTGCATATGACTCGGGCGAGAATGAGTGGGTTCTTTCAGGGGATAGCAGATGAGTGGGAGAGGTGTGGGCGGGGGCCAGCGAATCATGTGCACATGTTTTGGCGTGAAAAATTCTGGGCAGAAGTGTTTGCGGTCTTTGCCAGGATAGTGGAGGAGGGTGTGGACCAGAACCCTTTGGTGGCGATATTTGGGGTTTCAGAGAAGCCGGAGCTCATGGAGAGGAGGAAGGCTGATGTCTTGGTCTTCGCCTCTCTGATTGCATGGTGACGAATTTTGCTGGAGTGGCGGTTGGCATTGCCACCGGGGGTAGCAGCGTGGTTGGGTGACCTGTACGACTTCCTGCGAAGATAAAGTATGAGTTATGGGGCTCAGCAGGGGAGTTTGAGAAAAGGTGGGGGATGTTTGTGACCATATCTGAGGATCTGTTCTGTTCGTCCTCGGGGGGGGGGGGGGGGGGGGGGGGGGGGTGGAAAAGGAGAAAAATCTGAACAAACTGTATAGTTGACTGTTGGGAAGAATGTTTCCCGGGGTGTTTATTTGTTGTAACCTACTTTGATACAAGTTTGAATAAAATGCGTTTTAAAAAAAACGCATACAGTCCCCCTCCCCCCAACCCTCCCAGCCCCCCCCCCCCACCCCCCATTACATAGAACATAGAACGATACAGCGCAGTACAGGCCCTTCGGCCCACGATGTTGCACCGAAACAAAAGCCATCTAACCTACACTATGCCATTATCATCCATATGCTTATCCAATAAACTTTTAAATGCCCTCAATGTTGGTGAGTTCACTACTGTTGCAGGTAGGGCATTCCACGGCCTCACCACTCTTTGCGTAAAGAACCTACCTCTGACCTCTGTCCTATCTCTATTACCCCTCAGTTTAAAGCTATGTCCCCTCGTGCCAGCCATTTCCATCCGCGGGAGAAGGCTCTCACTGTCCACCCTATCTAACCCCCTGATCATTTTGTATGCCTCTATTAAGTCTCCTCTTAACCTTTTTCTCTCCAACGAAAACAACCTCAAGTCCATCAGCCTTTCCTCATAAGATTTTCCCTCCATACCAGGCAACATCCTGGTAAATCCCCTCTGCACCCGCTCCAAAGCCTCCACGTCCTTCCTCTCATGCAGTGACCAGAACTGTACGCAATACTCCAAATGCGGCCGTACCAGAGCTTTGTACAGCTGCAACATGACCTCATGACTCCGGAACTCAATCCCTCTACCAATAAAGGCCAACACTCCATAGGCCTTCTTCACAACCCTATCAACCTGGGTGGCAACTTTCAGGGATCTATGTACATGGACACCTAGATCCCTCTGCTCATCCACACTTCCAAGAACTTTACCATTAGCCAAATATTCCGCATTCCTGTTATTCCTTCCAAAGTGAATCACCTCACACTTCTCTACATTAAACTCCATTTGCCACCTCTCAGCCCAGCTCTGCAGCTCATCTATGTCCCTCTGTAACCTGCTACATCCTTCCACACTGTCGACAACACCACCGACTTTAGTGTCGTCTGCAAATTTACTCACCCACCCTTCTGCGCCCTCCTCTAGGTCATTGATAAAAATGACAAACAGCAACGGCCCCAGAACAGATCACTTGTAACTGAACTCCATTCTGAACATTTCCCATCAACCACCATCCTCTGTCTTCTTTCAGCTAGCCAATTTCTGATCCACATCTCTAAATCACCCTCAATCCCCAGCCTCCGTATTTTCTGCAATAGCCTACCGTGGGGAACCTTATCAAACGCTTTACTGAAATCCATATACACCACATCAACTGCTCTCCCCTCGTCTACCTGTTCAGTCACCTTCTCAAAGAACTCGATAAGGTTTGTGAGGCCTGACCTACCCTTCACAAAGCCATGCTGACTATTCCTGATCATATTATTCCTATCTAGATGATTATAAATCTTGTCTCTTGTAATCCCCTCCAAGACTTTACCCACTACAGACGTGAGGCTCACCTTAATGTTCAATGTGATCCAATTCTCGAAAGCGCATATTGAATGAAGCCCATGAATTGTAGAACCCCTCCATCCTTCCCCTCAGTTCAAATTTGACCTTTTTGAGTGTTAAGAATTCCAGCAGGTCCCCCCGCCACGCCAAGGCACAGGGATCTGCCTTCAGGTGATCATGAGGCGAAGGCTATAAATCTGCATCCACACCCGTTTCCAACCCCGGCTGGTCCGACATCCCGAATATGGCTTCCCGAGGGCCCGGGTCCAGTTTCACGTGCACCACTTTAGAGATTAGCCTAAACACCTTCCAGTAATCCTCCAGCTTTGGACAGGACCAAAACAAATGAACGTGGTTAGCGGGGCCTCCCCCGCAACGTTCACACACATCTTCTACCCCCTCAAAGAGCCGGCTCATCCTCACCCTTGTGAGGTGCGCTCCATCCACCACCTTCAGCTGTATCAGCCCCCACCTCGCACACGAGGTGGAGGCGTTCTCCCTCCGGAGCACCTCACACCAGAACCCCTCCTCCATACCCTCTCCCAACTCTTCCTCAGTGTGGGATAGAGGGAAATTTGGTCGATTGGATCAGTAACCAGCGGTGTAGCACAGGGATCAGTGCTGGGTCCTCTGCTATTTGTGATTTTTATCAATGACTTGGAGGAGGGGGCAGAAGGCTGGGTCAGTAAATTTGCTGATGACACCAAGATTAGTGGAGTAGCGGATGAGGTGGAGGGCTGTTGTAGGCTGCAGAGACATTGATAGGATGCAGAGCTGGGCCGAAAAATGGCAGATGGAGTTTAATCCTGATAAGTGCGACGTGATTCATTTTGGTCAAAAAAATTTGAATGTAGATTACAGGGTCAACGGCAGGGTTCTGAGGAATGTGGAGGAACAGAGAGATCTTGGGGGTCATGTCCACAGATCTGTGAAGGTTGCCACTCAAGTGGATAGAGCCGTGAAGAAGGCCTATAGTGTGTTAGCGTTTATTAACAGAGGGCTTAAGTTTAAGAGCCGTGGGATTATGCTGCAACTGTACATGACCCTGGTGAGACCACATTTGGAATATTGTGTGCAGTTCTGGTCACCTCACTATGGGAAGGATGTGGAAGAATTGGAAAGGAGATTTACCAGGATGCTGCCTGGTCTGGAGGATAGGTCTTATGAGGAAAGGTTGAGAGAGCTAGGGCTTTTCTCTTTGGAGCGGAGGAGGATGAGAGGCGACTTAATAGAGGTTTATAAGATGATGAGGGGGGTAGATAGAGTGGACGTTCAGAGACTATTTCATCGGGTGGATGTAGCTGTTACAAGGGGGCATAACTATAAGGCTCATGGTGGAATATATAGGAGGGATGTCAGAGGTAGGTTCTTTACTCAGTGAGTGGTTAGGGTGTGGAATGGACTGCCTGCTGTGATAGTGGAGTCGGACAGTTTAGGAACTTTCAAGCGGTTATTGGATAGGCACATGGTGCATACCACAATGACAGGGAGTGGGACAGCTTGATCTTGGTTTTGGACAAAGCTCGGCACAACATTGAGGGCCAAAGGGCCTGTTCTGTGCTGTACAGTTCTATGTTCTATGATTTCAAGCGCTCTCTCCCACCCTGGTTAAATACACGTCTGTTAGAGATTTTCTCTCTCCCGGCAATTTATACTTGTCGTCATTTCACAATCTCTGAAGTATCAGGGGGAATTAACAAATTAAACTGTGTTTGTAGTTTCCTCTTAAACAACAGAATTTCCAGTGAACTTTGCATGGTAGCATGTACAGTGTTCTGGTAAGATATTAGGAATTTGTTGACTCTTCCTGATAATGTCCTGGTCCTTCGAAGCGTTGATAGAATGCATTAATGGTTTCACAAAATGTTCAGCCAATCCATTTTTTGCTGGATGACACGGAGCTGACCTGATGTGGTGTACACTATTCCCTTTCAAGAAGTCCTCAAACTCCTTTGATTATCAACCTTATAATGTGTTGTATTTATTTAATTTGGATGTTGTTTGGGGAAAGGCGAAGTCTTAAGTAGTTCAGGGATCATAGATATATTTTGGAACAAGGGGTACGTTCGAAATAAAGTATGTGTGTGTTTAGTGATTCATATACTTAATTGTCTTTGAGTACTGTTCATGTGTATTTCTCTTTTCTCTTAACCTGTTTGACTTTCATAACTGTTATACGTTATATGGGCTGGTTATTCTCACTGGGGTTCCTCGCACCATTGTGATGAATGTAGGAAATTGTTATATCTTATATTTTACTGTTATAAAGTGCGTCTACTAAAGCAGTATTTAAGGTGTCATACAAAGTGAGTTAATTATTGATTCTAACCATTTACTTGCTCACCTATAAATGGATAATGGAATATTGTTTATATTTGGACAGTCCCTGGGGTGTAGATAATTTGAGGGGCAATGTTTAGTCCTGGCTAAGCAGGTCGTGGGACATCTTAGTGAGATACAAATGATGTCATTAATGGAAGTAGCCAGGTCTGTTGTACCTTTGGCCGTTTTGCTATAGGATTTGAGTCTGATAAGATTTTCAAGTTGTTCCTGAAAAGGTCTCTCTCCAAAGTCTCTGCACCGAGGAAAGCAAGAAGAACGATTTTATTAACTTTATTTATAAGTGGCATTTGAACTGTATTGGGGGTTGCTTGGTTGGAATATTTATAGTGAAGGTGTAGGACATAAGTTAAAGTTTTTCCTTGTATTTAAGAACTGTTTAACTGTTAATTGTAAAGTTTTTTTTCTAATAATGTGTCAAAATTAAAGTTTGTTTTACCATAAAACATACCTACTGGTCAGTGTAATTAGTCCTGGGGTGAAGTATTCTTTTCACACAGTGTTACAAATTGCAGATTGTTTGGGGTCTGATGTGTATCCTAATACAATTCCAACAACAAGACAATACACCCCCACGAACCAGTATTTCAAGTTGGGAGACCCTTGCAGATACCATCAGTGTGGTTTGTGACCAATACTGTCTTTAACTTTATTTTTAGTTTATCACAAATGATGGGCCCTTCCCTTAGAATATTTCTTTCACATTGGAATGTGTTTGTTTGTATATTGAGAAATATCCTTTGAAATGTCTGTCACTAAACATCTGCTGATCTATCCTTTCAGTACAGTTGCCAGTTCACTCGAGCTAGCTCCATTTTCATCCCCTCATAGTTGCCCTTACTTAAATTTAAAATACTAGTCTCAGATGCACTCTTGTCTTCCTCAAACTGAATGTAAAATCAGGGGTGCCTTCACGATGAGGTTATCAATTAATCCTATCTCATTTGGTCGAATACCGGACCAGACGCCAGCTTTTGTTAGAATACCGGATACCCAAACAATGTTTCTATTTGTAAAACTGTGAGGAAGGGATAATTCACCCCAGGAGTGACGACTCTGACTAAATGGTTTCTTTTATGTTGAAACAAACTTTAATTTAAACACAGAATTAACCACGTTAACGTCAAAGAAATAGTATTACAATTATCAGTCAAGCAGTTCTTAAATAAAAGGAAAAACTTTAATTTACTATCTAGACCTGCCACTAATTCCAATTAAGCAACCCCATACAGTTCAAATACCACTTATAAATAAAGTTAACAAATCAGGTTACTTGCTTATCTGTGTAGATACTTTTAAAAAACTTTTTCTGAGTTACAAAGCCAGGGCTCAGAGTGTGGATAGGGCCGAACCCCTAATCCAGCTCCTTGCCTGCTCCAAAAACCAATTCAAATTCAAATTGAACCCAATTCATGGTCCCCACAAGAGAGACATACCAGATCTGAGCCAAAAGGCAGAGCAGATACCCTTTCGAGAGCAGATCCAGTGCGCCTCTGTCTTGTCAGATTGGAATCCTGTGGCAAACTGCTGTTCAACTTAAAAGCTTATAACTGACTGTAAAACTACAGATGGACCTGGCTCCTCCCATTAATTACATCATTTGGATCCCACTAAGTTCCATGACCTGCTTAGTTAGGACTAAGTACAACCTCTCATAAATGATCAACACTTCAAGAAACCATCCAAAATATAAACAATGTTCCACAAGCACAAACAATCTGCCCTTTAACATCCAACTGGTGAATCACAAAGAAGCAGACCTCCAGGAAGAACAACAGCCTACACCTGGAAGCCCGTATCTGCTGGAAATTTTCCTATCACTGGCTGCAGAACCAGCCTAGTCTCTGTGTACTTACTTCACCCTGTGGTGTCAGCACCAGCAGTAAATCAAACTGCAATTCTGGCCTTCAGATAGCTAAACTCGAACTCCTACATATTTTTCTATCCCACCCCTCCGCAACTCCCTTTACTCTGTGTATGTGTGTGAGGTGGAGTAGGAAGTTGTGAACATTCCACCCCCTGGGATTTGAATGTGAAATAAACTAACCTTCTGCCTTAATCATAACATGAGTTCTCTGCGAGTTATACGTAAATTGTATCGCGTTTGGGAAAACCTGCCACCGCATACTTTAAAAATAATTCAAAACGCCTTCTGCTCACAGACAGGAGGTGAGAGTAAATAAGTAGAGTGTGTGCATACCTCGCTCCCGTCCATAACATTCTCTTGAATTCCTCCAATCTCGCCCTTGGCCCGCCTCTCTTCACTGGGAAGGAGTGGGCTGCACACTAGTGAAGGTTTCTAACTCTGGCTGGACATATTACTGGACCATCACATGACCATCTGCATCCAGCCGTCCCACCTCAAACACTTCCCGTGGGCTGTCCAACAAGTACATCCTCATGCCTCCTGCCTTCCCAGGCCAATTGTAAAGGAAAAATAGTTCATTTGTTCAAAGGATGATTCTTTTTTTTTAACTTTAAAAAATATATTTTTTTTAAGAGTACCCAATTAATGTTTTCCAATTAAGGGGCAATTTAGCGTGGCCAATCCACCTACCCTGCACATCTTTGGGTTGTGGGGGCGAAAGCCGCGCAGACACGGGGAGAATGTGCAAACTCCACACGGACAGTGACCCAGGGCCGGGATTCGAACCCGGACCTCGGCGCTGTGTGGCAGCAGTGCTAACCACTGCGCCACTATTCCGCCCGCATGGATGATTCTTAACTGTCAGTCAGAGATCCATTCTTCCCACATCCTATATTTTTCTATGTTCAGAATTATATGTGAAAAACGCCATTTTTAAATGGCCCTGTAATTTCTGGGGATTCCTGCGGGAGGAATTCAGGGATTCTCTTTCCAATTCAACTTCTCCTTAACCCTCAAGACCTCAACGCTCCTCCAGTTTTGGTCTCTTGAGCATCCCTGCTTTAAATCAGTGCACCACTGGTGGTGTTGCTTTCAGCTGTCAAGGTCCCAAGCTATTACCATCCTTCTTAAGCCACACTGCCTCTCACCCTCACTTTCTGCCTTTGATGTTCCTTAAAAAGCTGCCTCTTTGAGCAAGATGTTGGCCACCTGCCCTAATATTCCCTTATGTGGCTTTGATTCACTTATCATTTGATGCTGCTCCCTGCCAGTGTCTTGGGATGTTTTATCGCATTCGTAAATGCAAGTCATTGTTGCTGACCATAACTGGGAAATGTTTACATCTTTGACATGGCCGTGGACCCACTGAGAGTTCAGTAACATCAGCCCATCAGAGCGGCTTTTGGCAGCAGAGATCGGGAGACTTTGGAGCTGCACAGCTAACTTCCACTGGTACATTCAACTGTGCAGTCCAATATTGCAACACTTGAGTTCTCACTAAAACCCACAGGGTTATTAAACTCTGACACTTGTTACAGACGTACGGCGCAATGGTTCGAATGAAACGGCAGCCCTGTGGCTGTGATACAATTGACTTGATTCGGAATTTGGATTGTCTTCCGGTTCTTTTGACTCAGGAATTCTAACCTTTCCTTTGGGTTAATTGTTCCACTAGGTGCCAGTAAAGAGCTACAAAAAAGCAGCGAGCGAGAAGGAAAATGTCTCAGTTTCTGAAACCCAGAGATACACATAAGATCCAGGTGAACAAACAGGGAGCAAGGTATTTTCATATTGGTAAATGACAGCCCATGTATCTTCCTATTAGCAAGTAATTGTACAAGTTGAGCTGCTGTGGAGTTGCGTCATGACCACATTCTACAAGAAAAACCTCTTCCCTCCTGTAATAATCTCACTGTATCTGTTTCACAGTGTTTCTATCTCCTAGTCTGGCTCCCTTCCCGCTGTTCCCCGCATATTTGTTTTCTTTCTTCATATTACCAAATTAAACTCTTCACCCTCCAGCACCTTCTCCTTTCATTTCAGCTTAACTTGCACTCTCCCTGGATACCTCTTGCAAGATGCTCTTTGACTCGTTGTCGTGTTGGGTGCTCTGCTACACAGATGAACCAACACGGTTGCAGATGGTACAACTCTGTTTTATTACTTTCAATAACAACATCTGTAAACTTGTTACTGTGGTTCGTTCATTACCCTTTAACCTGTGGACCCAGCCCTAACACTATCTTGGAGAGGCACTCAACACATGGTGAATGTCTGAGTGGCTTGCTGTGAGCTCTGTGCCCTGAGCTGTCTCCTGCTGGAATGAGCGGGAACTGTGGTGTTCCCCGTTTTATCGTGTGTGTGCCCTTGCTTGTGATTGGCTGTGATGTTGCGTGTGTGTTGATTGGTCCGTTGATCTGTCCATCAGTGTGTATGTGTGTTTGCACCATGATGTTTATCTGAATATCATGACATCCCCCCTTTTTTTACAAAAATATGTGCCTGTGTGTTAATAAATATTGATGTGTACTGAGTGCAGCTGAATGTGTGTGTGCAATATCTACAACATGTACATGAGGCTAAACTATATACATAGGAAGGTGTCAGGTGCAACATAGCAATGAGGTTGCACCATAAACAAAACAAGTGTAAACATCAAGCATCAAAACAAATTCCAGTAACAACAAAAAGAGAAACATATTAACATTGCGGCAGAAAACTTTAGTGAGTCCAATGTTCAAATAGGCTCATAAGTCCAACCTAGTAGGTGGGCGACGAATTTGGGTTGACCGCCTCAAGGGTGGGTCAGGATCCACTGGCTGAGGAATGGGCCTGGCCACAGGCGACAGAGGAATGGGCATGGTGGCAGGAAGCTCCACAAAGTCAACATCAGGAACAACAGGAGGGTGTGGCACCGGCGTATGATCATGTAGCGAGCACGGAAGCAGGCGAAGAGCCCGGCGATTGCGCCTGCGAATGGAGCCATCAGGCATGAGAACAAGGAACGAGCGGGGAGCCATGCGCCGGAGAACTTCGGCAGTTGCCGACCAGCCACCCTCTGGTAGGTGGATGCAGACGTTGTCTCCAGGCGCCAAGGCAGGAAGATCAGTTGCCCAAGTGTCATGTGCCACCTTCTGCTGAGCACACTGCTGTCGCATTCCTTTGCCGTACTGGAGCATAGTCAGGTGTAGGAACAAGAATGGATGGCACAGTGGTCCTGAGGGCGCGACCCATCAACAGCTCGGCTGGTGAGAGGCCAGTGGCTAGTGGGGCCGAGCGATAGGCCAGCAGGGCTAAACAGAAGTCAGATCCGGCATCAGCAGCCTTGCAGAGGAGCCGCTTGACGATATGAACGCCCTTTTCCGCCTTGCCATTGGACTGGGGATGCAGAGGGCTGGACGTCACGTGTGTGAAGCCATACGAAGCAGCAAAAGAAGACCATTCTTGGCTTGCAAAACAGGGCCCATTGTCCGATATGACAGTAATCGGAATGCCGTGGCAAGCGAAGGTGTCTTTGCAGGCCCTGATGACAGCGGACAATGTCAAATCGTGCAGGCGTATGACCTCTGGATAATTCGAAAAGTAATCTATGATGATGACGTAGTCCCTGCCAAGCGCATGAAAGAGGTCCACACCCACCTTCGCCCAGGGGGACGTCACCAACTCATGGGGCTGAAGCGTCTCAGGGGGTTGCAATGTCAGTTAGAGGGGTGCTGTGCTCTGACTGTGAGATGTGGCAGGTCCGGGAGGCTTCCAGCGTCCCGGATGGCTCCATCTGCAGAAAGTGCACCCAACTGGAGCTCCTCACAGACCGCATGGTTCGGTTGGAGCAGCAATTGGATGCACTTAGGAGCATGCAGGTGGCGGAAAGCGTCATAGATCGCAGTTATGTAAATGTGGTCACACCCAAGGTGCAGGCAGAGAAATGGGTGACCACCAGAAAGGGCAGGCAGTCAGTGCAGGAATCCCCTGTGGTTGTCCCCATCTCGAACAGGTATACCCCTTTGGATACTGTCGGGGGGGATAGCCTATCAGGGGAAAACAGCAGCAGCCAGAGCAGTGGCACCACGGCTGGCTCTGATGTTCAGAAGGGAGGGTCAAAGCGCAGAAGAGTAATAGTAATAGGGGACTCGATAGTCAGGGGCACAGATAGGCGCTTCTGTGGACGTGAAAGAGACTCCAGGATGGTATGTTGCCTCCCTGGTGCCAGGGTCCAGGATGTCTCTGAACGGGTAGAGGGGATCCTGAAGGGGGAGGGCAAACAGGCAGAGGTCGTTGTACATATTGGTAGTAACGACATAGGCAGGAAGGGGCATGAGGTCCTGCAGCAGGAGTTCAGGGAGCTAGGCAGAAAGTTAAAAGACAGGACCTCGAGGGTTGTAATCTCGGGATTACTCCCTGTGCCACGTGCCAGTGAGGCTAGAAATAGGAAGATAGAGCAGATAAACACGTGGCTAAACAGCTGGTGTAGGAGGGAGGGTTTCCATTATCTGGACCACTGGGAGCTCTTCCGGGGCAGATGTGACCTGTATAAGAAGGACGGGTTGCATCTAAACCGGAGAGGCATAAATATCCTGGCCGCGAGGTTTGCTAGTGTCACACGGGAGGGTTTAAACTAGTATGGCAGGGGGGTGGGCACGGGAGCAATAGGTCAGAAGGTGAGAGCATTGAGGGAGAACTAGGGAATAGGGACAGTGTGGCTCTGAGGCAGAGCAGACAGGGAGAAGTTGCTGAACACAGCGGGTCTGGTGGCCTGAAGTGCATATGTTTTAATGCAAGGAGCATTACGGGTAAGGCAGATGAACTTAGAGCTTGGGTTAGTACTTGGAACTATGATGTTGTTGCCATTACAGAGACCTGGTTGAGGGAAGGGCAGGATTGGCAGCTAAACGTTCCAGGATTTAGATGTTTCAGGCGGGATAGAGGGGGATGTAAAAGGGGAGGTGGAGTTGCGCTACTTGTTCGGGAGAATATCACAGCTGTACTGCGAGAGGACACCTCAGAGGGCAGTGAGGCTATATGGGTAGAGATCAGGAATAAGAAGGGTGCAGTCACAATGTTGGGGGTATACTACAGGCCTCCCAACAGCCAGCGGGAGATAGAGGAGCAGATAGGTAGACAGATTTTGGAAAAGAGTAAAAACAACAGGGTTGTGGAGATGGGAGACTTCAACTTCCCCAATATTGACTGGGACTCACTTAGTGCCAGGGGCTTAGACGGGGCGGAGTTTGTAAGGAGCATCCAGGAGGGCTTCTTAAAACAATATGTAGACAGTCCAACTAGGGAAGGGGCGGTACTGGACCTGGTATTGGGGAATGAGCCCGGCCAGGTGGTAGATGTTTCAGTAGGGGAGCATTTCGGTAACAGTGACCACAATTCAGTAAGTTTTAAAGTACTGGTGGACAAGGATAAGAGTGGTCCGAGGATGAATGTGCTAAATTGGGGGAAGGCTAATTATAACAATATTAGGCGGGAACTGAAGAACATAGATTGGGGGCGGATGTTTGAGGGCAAATCAACATCTGACATGTGGGAGGCTTTCAAGTGTCAGTTGAAAGGAATACAGGACCGGCATGTTCCTGTGAGGAAGAAAGATAAATACGGCAATTTTCGGGAACCTTGGATGACGAGTGATATTGTAGGCCTCGTCAAAAAGAAAAAGGAGGCATTTGTCAGGGCTAAAAGGCTGGGAACAGACAAAGCCTACGTGGAATATAAGGAAAGTAGGAAGGAACTTAAGCAAGGAGTCAGGAGGGCTAGAAGGGGTCACGAAAAGTCATTGGCAAATAGAGTTAAGGAAAATCCCAAGGCTTTTTACACGTACATAAAAAGCAAGAGGGTAGCCAGGGAAAGGGTTGGCCCACTGAAGGATAGGCAAGGGAATCTATGTGTGGAGCCAGAGGAAATGGGCGAGGTACTAAATGAATACTTTGCATCAGTATTCACCAAAGAGAAGGAATTGGTAGATGTTGAGTCTGGAGAAGGGGGTGTAGATAGCCTGGGTCACATTGTGATCCAAAAAGACGAGGTGTTGGGTGTCTTAAAAAATATCAAGGTAGATAAGTCCCCAGGGCCTGATGGGATCTACCCCAGAATACTGAAGGAGGCTGGAGAGGAAATTGCTGAGGCCTTGACAGAAATCTTTGGATCCTCGCTGTCTTCAGGGGATGTCCCGGAGGACTGGAGAATAGCCAATGTTGATCCTCTGTTTAAGAAGGGTAGCAAGGATAATCCCGGGAACTACAGGCCGGTGAGCCTTACTTCAGTGGTAGGGAAATTACTGGAGAGAATTCTTCGAGACAGGATCTACTCCCATTTGGAAGCAAATGGACGTATTAGTGAGAGGCAGCACGGTTTTGTGAAGGGGAGGTCGTGTCTCACTAACTTGATAGAGTTTTTCGAGGAGGTCACTAAGATGATTGATGCAGGTAGGGCAGTAGATGTTGTCTATATGGACTTCAGTAAGGCCTTTGACAAGGTCCCTCATGGTAGACTAGTACAAAAGGTGAAGTCACACGGGAACAGGGGTGAGCTGGCAAGGTGGATACAGAACTGGCTAGGCCATAGAAGGCAGAGAGTAGCAATGGAGGGATGCTTTTCTAATTGGAGGGCTGTGACCAGTGGTGTTCCACAGGGATCAGTGCTGGGACCTTTGCTCTTTGTAGTATATATAAATGATTTGGAGGAAAATGTAACTTGTCTGATTAGTAAGTTTGCAGACGACACAAAGGTTGGTGGAATTGCGGATAGCGATGAGGACTGTCGGAGGATACAGCAGGATTTAGATTGTCTGGAGACTTGGGCGGAGAGATGGCAGATGGAGTTTAATCTGGACAAATGTGAGGTAATGCATTTTGGAAGGTCTAATGCAGGTAGGGAATATACAGTGAATGGTAGAGCCCTCAAGAGTATTGAAAGTCAAAGAGATCTAGGAGTACAGGTCCACAGGTCATTGAAAGGGGCAACACAGGTGGAGAAGGTAGTCAAGAAGGCATACGGCATGCTTGCCTTCATTGGCCGGGGCATTGAGTATAAGAATTGGCAAGTCATGTTGCTGCTGTATAGAACCTTAGTTAGGCCACACTTGGAGTATAGTGTTCAATTCTGGTCGCCACACTACCAGAAGGATGTGGAGGCTTTAGAGAGGGTGCAGAAGAGATTTACCAGAATGTTGCCTGGTATGGAGGGCATTAGCTATGAGAAGCGATTGAATAAACTCGGTTTGTTCTCACTGGAACGAAGGAGGTTGAGGGGAGACCTGATAGAGGTATATAAAATTATGAGGGGCATAGACAGAGTGGATAGTCAGAGGCTTTTCCCCAGGGTAGAGGGGTCAATTACTAGGGGGCATAGGTTTAAGGTGAGAGGGGCAAGGTTTAGAGTAGATGTACGAGGCAAGTTTTTTACGCAGAGGGTAGTGGGTGCCTGGAACTCGCTACCGGAGGAGGTAGTGGAAGCAGGGACGATGGGGACATTTAAGGGGCATCTTGACAAATATATGAATAGGATGGGAATAGAAGGATATGGACCCAGTAAGTGTAGAAGAGTGTAGTTTAGTCGGGCAGCATGGTCGGCACGGGCTTGGAGGGCCGAAGGGCCTGTTCCTGTGCTGTACATTTCTTTGTTCTTTGTTCTCTTTGTTGCGCCAGCTGAAACCTTTGGCAGGTGGAGCAGTTGAGCACCATGCTGGCAATGTCGTCGCTGATGCCCAGCCAGTAGACAGCTTCGCGGGCCCTCCATCTGCACTTCTCAACCCCGAGATGGCCTTAGTGTAGTTGGTCGAGGACCAGCCTGTGCATGCTGTGTGGAATCACAATCCGGTCCAGCTTTAGGAGGACACCGTCAATGACGGCCAAGTCGTCCCAGACATTGTAGAATTGTGGGCACTGTCCTTTGAGCCACACTCCCGTCATATGGCGCATCACACGTTGTAGAAGGGGGTCAGCCGCAGTCTCCCGGCGAATACGGGCCAGACTTGAATCGTCAGCTGGCAGATTGGCCAATGTGAAGGCCACATGCGCTTCGACTTGACAGCCGAACCCCTCCGAATCGGGCGGTGTGCTTACTGCTCTGGACAGGGCATCCACGATGATGAGGTCCTTTCCCGGGGTGTAGACCAGTTGGAAGTCGTACCTCCGGAGCTTGAGCAGAATGCACTGGAGGCGAGGGGTCATCTCATTTAGGTCCTTTTGTATGATGCTGACCAGGGGGCGATGGTCCGTTTCCACGGAGAACTGAGGGAGACCATACACGTACTCGTGGAAATTGTCTATGCCGGTTAACAAACCCAGGTACTCCTTCTCGATCTGCGCATAGCACTGTTCTGTGGGGGTCATGGCCCGTGAGGCATAGGCGACCGGGGCCCATGATGCAGTGTCACCCCATTGCAGGAGTACCGCCCCAATGCCGGACTGGCTGGCATCGGTTGAGATCTTCGTATCTTGAGAGGTGTCGAAGAACGCCAATACCGGGGCTGTGGTGAGCTTAATTTTGAGCTTTTCCCATTCCTTCTTGTGTGCGGGCAGCCACTGGAACTCTGTGGTCTTCTTCACTAGGTGGCAAAGAGCCGTTGTGTGGGAGGCAAGGTTGGGAATGAAATTCCCCAGGAGGTTGACCATCCCGAGAAAGCGTAGCACTGCTTTCTTGTCTGCCGGCTGCGGCATGGCTGCAATGGCGCTCACTTTGTCTGCATCCGGACGCACTCCTGACCGGGATATGTGGTCCCCCAGAAACTTTAGCTCAGTTTGGACAAAAGAACACTTGGCTCGGTTGAGGCGCAGACCGTGTTCCTGTATCCGCGCAAAGACACGCTGGAGACGACTGATGTGCTCCTGTAGTGTCGTGGACCAGATGATGACGTCGTCAACATAGACGCGCACCCCTTCGATGCCCTCCATCATCTGTCCCATGATCCTGTGGAATACCTCAGATGCCGAGATGATGCCAAACGGCATTCTGGTATAGCAGAACCTGTCGAAAGGAGTGTTGAAGGTGCACAGCTTTCGGCTGGACTGATCCAGTTGGATCTGCCAAAAACCCTTCGAGGCATCAAGCTTTGTAAAAATTTTAGCCTGGGCCATTTCGCTCGTGATCTCCTCCTGTTTGGGTATGGGGTAGTGTTCTGCATCTCCTTTGTTTGCAACATTTCGGTCCAGTGCGCAGGACCGGAAGTGACGATCGGCGGTGGACCGGAAGTGACGCAATTCGGTGGCGGGGCGGACCCGGAAGCGACGATCGGCGACGGACCGGAAGTGACGATCGGCAACGGACCGGAAGCGAAGATCGGCGAACCGGAAGTGACGATCGGTGAACCGGAGGTGACGATCGGCGAACCGGAAGTGACGATCGGCGAACCGGGAGTGAAGTGAGCCGGTCCGGGGATGATCAAAGATGGCGGCGCCCTTGCGTCGCACATGTTGAACAGCGAGCCGGGAACGGAGGACGGCGGCACCCCGGAGTAGCAGACCGGCATTGGACCCCGAGGCAGCAGTGGAGCGGCAGACGTTTGCAAAGTGGCCTTTCTTGCCACAGGCTGAACAGGTAGCATCTCGAGCAGGGCAGCGTTTCCTGGGGTGTTTTGGCTGGCCACAAAAGTAACACTGGGGCCCAGGCATTTTTACTGCTGGAGTGGCTGGGTGGGCCCTGACTTGCAGTGGTTGTTGCTGGGAGGTAGCAGCCACGTAGGGAGCGTGGACAGGAGCATAGGAAGTTCGTGCAGGCATGTAGGACGCATTATTGTCATAGGCTGCCTGTTGGGCCTCTGCCATAGTGACTGCCGTGTCCAGAGTCAGGGTAGTTTGTGCCAGAAGGAGTTGGCGAATCGGGACGGAAGCGATGCCAGCTACAAAGGCATCAAGCGCCAGGGCCTCAGTGTTCTGCTCAGCGGAGACTGCTGGCGCGTTGCAGGTGAGCGCGAGGGCACGGAGGTCCCGAACAAACACGGATAGGGGTTCACCCGGCTGCTGGTGCCGGGAGGCGAGGCGGTGGCGGGCGTAAATAGAATTAACAGTTCGTGCATACCGGCTTTTGAGCTTCACGATGGCATCGGCATAGGTCGTTGTTCCCGTGATGAGGTCGAAAAGCCCGTAGTCGAGCCGTGAGCACAGGAGATTGAGTCGGTCGGCGTCCGTTTTGGCGAAGGCGGAGGATGCTTCCAGGTAGGCCTCGAAACACTGGAGCCAGCAGTTGAAAAGGTGATCCGCGCGTGGAGCGTGGGGGTCGAGCGAGAGCTTGTCGGGTTTCAGAGCAGCCTCCATTATAACTGTAGTATATTAAATTGATGCGCTAAGCGTCAAGAACCACAAAGACATGCGAGACTTTAACTCAGGCTTTAATATACTACATGGGAGGCTTACCCAACACAGACGACCCCAGACAGAATGGGGGCTGTCCCAGAAGAGGTTCTTATACTGACTCCCGGGGGAGTGGCTAAGGCGGAGCTCTCCGTGGCCAGGTCGGGTTACCTACCAGTGACCGAACCTCTGCAGAGTTACAGTACAATACACAGTATTACAGGGCCACGTTACGCACAACTATTATATACTATGTACAATGGTAGGGAGGTACAGTGGTGTATCACCACAAGGTGCACAGCTTTCGGCTGGACTGATCCAGTTGGATCTGCCAAAAACCCTTCGAGGCATCAAGCTTTGTAAAAATTTTAGCCTGGGCCATTTCGCTCGTGATCTCCTCCTGTTTGGGTATGGGGTAGTGTTCCCTCATGTTTTTATTCTTTAGGTCTTTCGAGTCGATGCAGATCCGGAGTTCGCCAGAGGGCTTTTTAACGCACACCATGGAGCTGACCCATGGCGTGGGCTCCGTGACCCGGGATAGCACTCCTTGGTCCTGGAGATCCTGCAGCTGCTGCTTGAGGCGGTCTTTGAGTGGTGCCGGGACTCTACGAGGTGCGTGAATGACCGGGGTGGCGTCCGGTTTGAGCCGTATTCTGTAAGTGTAGGGCAGTGTGCCCATGCCCTCGAATGCCTCCTGGTTGTGGGCGAGGAGCGAGTGGAGCTGTGCCCTAAATTCTGCATCCGGAAAGTCTGACGTGCCTTCATAGATATCATAGAATTTACAGTGCATAAGGAGGCCATTCGCCCCATCGAGCCTGCACCTGCTCTTGGAAAGAGCACCCTACTCAAGGTCAACACCTCCACCCTATCCCCATAACCTAGTAACCCCACCCAACACTAAGGTCAATTTTGGACACTAAGGGCAATTTATCATGGCCAATCCACCTAACCTGCACATCTTTGGACTGTAGGAGGAAACCGGAGCACCCGGAGGAAACCCACGCACACAGGGGGAGGATGTGCAGACTCCACACAGACTGTGACCCAAGCCGGAATCGAACCTGGGACCCTGGAGCTGTGAAGCAATTGTACTATCCACAATGCTACCATGCTGCCTTCTGGAGACCGCTGAACGAGGTGGAGAACCTTGCACGCCTGTGCGCCTAGCAGGGAGTCCTTCGATGATCCAATTATCTCAAAGGACAGTGATGCTGTGTATGCATTGTGTGTCACCTGGATCTGGCAGGATCCCATGGCCGGGATAACGTTTCCGTTGTAGTCGACCATCTTACAACGGGATGGCTGAATCGGTGGTCTGACCTTCAAGGCGTAGAAGGCTGACCATGCTATTAGGTTGGCGGAGGCACCAATGTCTAAACGGAATGTGGTTGGTGATCGGTTGACCGTTAGGGTGGCACACCATTCATCACCCGGATTGACACTGTTTACTGGCATCGGCTGGTGGGTCCTGCTTGGAGACATTCGGTTCCTGTCGATGACCGCAACATGGAAGGCTTCCCGGTCGTCTGTATCACTGGTCTGTATATCGTCCGGGTATGATTCGGTGTATGGAGGCTGAATGGTCCGCACATCCCTGCGAGGCTGTCGGAATTGGGGAGCATTGGCAGGTTGAGCTGCTCGACAGCAGGCAGTGTAGTGGCCCATCTTGCCACAGCGGAGGCATTGTCGGTTCTTTGCTGGACATTGCTGCTTTAAATGTGCAGATCCACAGTCGCCGCACATCGTAACATCATGGCGTTCATTGCGCATCGCGCATGCGCAGTTCGGTTCTGCGTAGAGCGCGCCTGTGCGTCACGTCCCTCTGCGTCGACGTCTCTTTTGGCGCCTAGAAAGCGCGGGAGGCCGCGGAAAGCGCGCGAAATGGCCGCCCTCGTCCGGGCCGGGAGGAATTTGATCGCCTGGACCCGCTCGGCCTCGTAGGACCCCTGCCTTGCCAATTCGGCCGAGTCGGACCCCTGCCGTGCCGATTCGGCCGCCTGGAATTGGGAGTAGCGGCTGGTCGCGTTTTCATGGAGGACGCAGGCTTCGATGGCGGTGGGTAGGGTGAGGCTTTTAATTTTGAGGAGCTGCTGTCGTAGGGTGCCCAAGGTGACCCCAAAACTATCTGGTCCCGAATCATGGAATCGGAGGTGGCCTCGTAACCGCTGGACTGCGCGAGGATACGGAGGTGTGTTCGGAAAGATTGAAAAGGCTCATCCTTACCCTGCAGGCGCTGCTGGAAGAGGTACCTCTCGAAGCTCTCATTTACCTCGACGCTGAAGTGTTGCTCGAGTTTGAGAAGGACCGTCTTGTACTTCGTCTTGTCCTCACCTTCCGCGAACACCAGGGAGTTGTAGATGTGGATGGCGTGTTGCCCTGCCGTGGAGAGGAGGGCGATTTTCCTGCTGTCCGAAGCATTCTCCCTGTCTGTGGCTTCTAGGAAGAGCTGGAAGCGCTGTTTAAACAGCTTCCAGTTGACGCCGAGGTTTCCAGCAATTTGGAGCGGCTGAGGCGGGCTGATGGTGTCCATGGCGCAGGATGGCGGATTCCTGAAGATGTGTAGGTAGGTCTCACAGTTGCTGGGTTCCAATCCTGGTACTATGTCGTGTTGGGTGCTCTGCTACACAGACGAACCAACACGGTTGCAGATGGTACAACTCTGTTTTATTACTTTCAATAACAACATCTGTAAACTGGTTACTGTGGTTCGTTCATTACTCTTTAACGTGTGGACCCAGCTCTAACACTATCTTGGAGAGGCACTCAGCACATGGTGAATGTCTGAGTTGATTGCTGTGAGCTCTGTGCCCTGAGCTGTCTCCTGCTGGAATGAACGGGAACTGTGGTGTTCCCCGTTTTATAGTGCGTGTGCCTTGCTTGTGATTGGCTGTGATGTTGCGTGTGTGTTGATTGGTCCATTGATCTGTCCATCAGTGTGTATGTGTGTTTGCACCATGATGTTTATCTGAATATCATGACATTGTTTACTCAACTCCAGTCTTATCTTTCTTTTTTTAAAAAAAATATATTTTATTGAAATTTTTTTTCCCTGAGCAACATTTTTCCTGCTTACAAAACAAGCGAAACGATAACAATAACAAAACAGAATTTTTTAAACTTGTTAACAATAATAATAATAATAATATACAAGTAACAAAACCTCGTACTCTATTGACCTATACTCAACTAAGCCTCCTCCCCCCCTCCCCCCACCCCCCCCTGGGTTGCTGCTGCTGGTCATCTGTCTTCCCTCTAACGTTCCCCTAGGTAGTCGAGAAATGGCTGCCACCGCCTGGTGAACCCTTGAGCCGATCCTCTCAGGGCAAACTTTATCTGCTCCAGTTTAATAAACCCCGCCATATCGTTTACCCAGGCCTCCAGTCCGGGGGGTTTCGCCTCCTTCCACATGAGGAGGATCCTGCGCCGGGCGACGAGGGACGCAAAGGCCACGACATCGGCCTCTTTCGCCTCCTGCACTCCCGGCTCTTCCGCAACTCCAAATTGAGCTAACCCCCAGCCTGGTTTGACCCGGGCCTTCACCACCTGCGAAATCACTCCCGTCACTCCCTTCCAATACCCTACCAGTGCCGGGCACGCCCAAAACATATGTGCGTGGTTTGCCGGGCTCCCGCCACACCTCCCACATTTGTCCTCCACTCCAAAGAACCTGCTCAATCTTGCCCCCGTTATGTGTGCTCTATGTAGCACCTTAAATTGAATCAGGCTAAGCCTGGCGCATGAGGAAGAGGAATTTACCCTGCTTAGGGCATCAGCCCACATACCCTCCTCTATCTCCTCCCCTAATTCTTCTTCACACTTTCTTTTTAGTTCGCCCACCGACTCCTCCCCCTCTTCCCTCATGTCTCTATAAATCTCTGACACCTTGCCCTCTCCGACCCACACCCCTGAAAGCACCCTGTCCTGTATCCCCTGTGTCGGGAGCCGCGGAAATTCCCTCACCTGTTGTCTAGTAAACGCCCTCACCTGCAATTATCTCAAGAAATTCCCCCGGGGTAACTTATACTTTCCTCCAGGGCTCCCAAGCTCGCAAAAGTCCCATCTATGAATAAATCTCCCACCTTCCTAATTCCCAACTGGTACCAGCTCTGAAATCCTCCATCCATTCTTCCTGGGGCGAACCTATGGTTGTTCCTGATAGGGGACCCCACCAGGGCTCCCCGCACCCCTCTCTGTCGCCTCCACTGTCCCCATATGTTCAGTGTTGCCGCCACCACCGGGTTTGTGGTGTACTTTTTCGGTGAGAACGGTAGCGGCGCCGTCACCAGCGCCTCTAGACTCGTCCCTTTACAGGACCTTCTCTCCAGCCTTTTCCACGCCGCTCCCTCACCCTCCATCATCCATCTACGTATCATTGCCACATTGGCGGCCCAATAATAGTCTCCCAAGTTCGGTAGTGCCAGTCCTCCTCTGTCCCTACTGCGCTGAAGGAACCCCCTCCTTACTCTCGGAACTTTCCCTGCCCACACAAAGCTCGTAATGCTCCTATCTATTTTATTAAAAAAGGTCCTGGTGATTAAAATAGGGAGACATTGAAATACAAATAAGAACCTCGGGAGGACCATCATCTTAATTGCTTGCACCCTGCCCGCCAGCGATAAAGGCTGCATGTCCCACCTCTTAAAGTCCTCCTCCATTTGTTCTGCCAGCCGTGTCAGATTAAGTCTGTACAAGGTTCCCCAGCTCCTAGTGATCTGAATCCCCAAGTATCGGAAGTTTCTTTCCACTTTCCTTAGCGGTAAGCCTTCTATCTCTCTACTCTGGTCCCCTGGATGTATCACATATAATTCACTCTTCCCCATGTTTAACCTATACCCCGAAAATTCCCCGAACCTCCTCAAGATTCGCATAACCTCTATCATCCCCCCCGCTGGGTCCGACACGTATAGCAATAGGTCATCCGCGTATAACGAGACTCGGTGTTCTCCACCCCCTCTAGTCACCCCTCTCCATTTCCTGGAGTCTCTCAGCGCCATGGCCAGAGGTTCAATTGCCAGCGCAAACAACAATGGAGACAGCGGGCATCCCTGTCTTGTTCCCCTATATAATCGGAAATACTCCGATCTATGTCAACCTGTAACTACGCTTGCCGTTGGTGCCCCATAAAGTAGTCTAACCCAGCGAATAAATCCGTTCCCAAACCCAAACCTCCTTAACACTTCCCATAAATACTCCCACTCCACCCTATCAAATGCCTTCTCTGCGTCCATTGCCGCCACTATCTCTGCCTCCCCCTCCACTGAGGGCATCATTATCACCCCTAATAGCCGTCGCACGTTATCATTCAATTGTCTCCCTTTTACGAACCCTGTCTGGTCTTCGTGCACCACCCCTGGGACACAGTCCTCTATCCTCGATGCCAGCACCTTTGCTAGCAGTTTGGCGTCCACGTTCAATAGGTCTATAGGACCCACACTGCATCGGATCTTTGTCCCTCTTCAAAATTAGCGATATTGTTGCCTCCGACATTGTCGGGGGTAGTGTCCCCCCTTCCCTGGCCTCATTGAACGTCCTCGCCAACAACGGGGCCAACAAGTCCACATATTTTCTGTAGAATTCCACCGGGAACCCGTCCGGCCCCGGGGCTTTCCCTGCTTGCATGCTTCCCAGTCCCTTAATAACCTCATCCACCTCAATCGGCGCCCCCAGGACTGCCACCGCCTGCTCCTCCACTTTCGGGAACCTCAACTGGTCCAGGAACTGCCGCATCCCCTCCTCTCCCTCTGGGGGCTGAGACCTATACAGTTCTTCATAAAAGGTCTTAAACACCTCATTTATCTTTCCTGCCCTTCGCACAGTGTCTCCCCTTTCATCCCTAATTCCTCCTATTTCCCTCGCTGCTGCCCTCTTTCGCAGTTGGTGCGCCAACTGGTGACTAGCCTTTTCCCCATATTCATACCTCCTCCCCTGTGCCTTCCTCCACAGTACCTCCGCCTTTCTGGTGGTCAGAAGGTCAAACTCGGTCTGGAGTTGTCTCCTCTCCCTGTACAGCTCCTCCTCCGGGGTCTCTGCAAAGACCCTTAAAATCTCCCCCAGTAATCTATCCCTTTCCTTGGCCTCTGTTTTCCTTTTGTGGGCCCCAATAGAAATCAGCTCTCCTCTGACCACCGCTTTTAGTGCTTCCCAGGCCACTCCCACAGGGACCTCGCCGTCGTCATTGACCTCCAGGTATCTCTCGATACACCCCCTCACTCTTGCACACACTCCCTCATCCGCCATCAGTCCCACATCTAATCGCCAGAGTGTTCTCTGCTCCCTGTCCTCTCCTACTTCCAGGTCCACCCAATGTGGGGCATGATCCGAAACCGCTATGGCTGAGTATTCAGCTTCTTCCACCCTAGAGATCAACGACCTTCCTAAAACAAAAAAATCTATCCGGGAGTACACTTTATGGACGTGGGAGAAGAAGGAATACACCCTAGCCCTGGGTCTAAGAAATCGCCATGGATCCACTCCCCCCATTTGGTCCATAAACCCCTTAAGTACCTTGGCCGCTGCCGGCCTTCTTCCAGTCCTTGAGCTGGATCTATCTAGCCCCGGGTCCAGCACCGTATTGAAGTCCCCTCCTAAAATCAAATTTCCTGCCTCCAGGTCCGGAATACGCCCCAGCATCCGTCTCATGGACCCCGCATCGTCCCAATTTGGGGCATACACATTAGCCAACACGACCTCCATTCCCTCCAGCCTACCACTCACCATTACATATCTACCTCCACTATCTGCCACGATGGTCTTTGCTTCAAATGCTACCTGTTTCCCCACCAAAATGGCCACCCCTCTGTTCTTTGCGTCCAGTCCTGAGTGGAACACCTGTCCCACCCATCCTTTCCTTAGCCTAACTTGGTCCGCCACCTTTAGGTGCGTGTCTTGGAGCATAACCACGTCTGCCCTTAGTCCTTTCAAATGCGTGAGCGCTCGGGCCCTTTTTATCGGTCCATTCAGGCCTCTCACGTTCCATGTGATCAGCCTCACTGGGGGGCTACCTGCCCCCCTCCCGTGTCGACTAGCCATTACCTTCTCTAGGCCAGTCCCATATCCCGCCTCCGCGCTCCCGCTCGCTCCCCCAGCGTCGCATTCCGCCCCCGACCACCCTCTCTTTAGCCATTTCCTTTTGGATTTCCGCAGCAGCAACCCAGTTGTCCCCTTCTCCCCACCCCCGTTAGATCCCTATCTAGCTTGATTGCACCCCCCATATCACTTCTGTAAGTCAGCTGACTTCAACTGACCCCGGCTACTCCTGCTCGCTCCTCGACCCCCCCCGGTGTGAGGGAACTCCCATCCGCCTTGCGCCTGTTTTCCCGCCTTATTCTTTCTGGCGCGGGAACATCCCTTTACCTGACCCTCCTCTTATGGCGCAGCTCCCTTTCCCCTCCCCCTCTCCTTCCCCATTCTCCGACTCTGTCCCGCCTCTCCCCCCTCACCGGCGCCCACATTTCCCCAGTGTCCCCCCCCTTCCCTGTTTACTTCTCGATTAACTTTCACCATCCCATTAACAAAAACAATAATAACAACAATAACAGTTCCCTGCAGCATCAGTCCCTCAGTTCCTGTCCAGTTTCTCTTCATTGATGAAGGACCATGCTTCCTCCGCCGTCTCGAAATAATAGTGTCTCTCCTGATGCGTGACCCATAGTCTTGCCGGCTGCAGCATCCCAAACTTCACCTTCCTTTTGTGCAAAACCTCTTTGGCTCGGTTGAAGCTCGCCCTCCTTCTCGCCACCTCCGCACTCCAATCCTGGTAGATCCTTACCACCGCATTCTCCCATCTGCTACTCCGCACCTTTTTAGCCCATCTCAGGACCTCTTCTCTGTCCTTAAGGCGGTAGAATCGCACGATTATCGCCCTCGGTGGTTCTCCCGCTTTTGGTCTTCTCACCGGGATCCGATTTGCCCAATCCACCTCCATGGGGCCCGCAGGGGCCTCAGCACCCATCAGTGAGCTCAGCATCTTACTTGCGTACGCTCCACAGTCCACTCCTTCCACACCCTCCGGGAGACCTAGTATCCTAAGGTTCTTCCTTCGCGCTCCATTTTCAAGGGCCTCAATCCTGTCAGCACACTTTTTATGAAGTGCCTCGTGCGTCTGAGTCTTGACCGCCAGGCCCAGGACCTCGTCCTCAATACCTGACACCTTCTGCTCCACCACGCGAAGTTCAGTCTCCTGGGTCTTTAAAGTCTCCTTAAGCCCCTCAGTTGCCTGTAACAACGGGGTCATTACCTCCTTCTTCAGCAGGTCCACGCACCGTCTCACCACTGTCATGATATTCAAACACACACATCATGATAGACACACCAACAGACAAATCAGAACACACACTACCACAACCAATCACAGAAATATATAAAAGCACAAACACGACACCTGGTGGTCAGTATTAGCTGGAGAGGAGGACCAGGACAGACCTGCTACACGACACACTCAGGGAGACAGCACGTGCAGAGTATCCAGAACGAACTGTATTATAAGAGTTAAAATAAAATAGAGTTGTACCACATACAACTGTGTTGGCTCATCTGTGCACCAGAGCACCCAACACCACAACCACCTCGTCCTGCTCAGGCCCCCATGTCACCTGTGGTTTCTCCGCCGCCATTTTGTTCCACTCCCTCTGACCTTCTGGTTGCAGATTCTTCGGGCTGCAGCCGCCGCCGCTGGTTTTTCCCTCCGTCGTTCGGGGGGGACTCCCTTCCCTCGCGCCTCGCACCGGGTTTTTCGGCCGTCAAAGTCCCCGTTGGGGCTCTTAAAAGAGCCCGAAGTTCCGTCGGAGCTGGAGCCGCCGAAACGTGCGGCTAGCTCATCCCTGCCGCAACCGGAAGTCGTCCAGTCTTATCTTTCTGAAAGGCCACAGACCTATGCAAAAAGTGCAAGCCACTTTGACCAGTGCTCTGTGCAGCTATAATTTGGGCAGCATGGTAGCACAGTGGTTAGCACTGTTGCTTCACAGCGCCAGGGTCCCAAGTTTGATTCCCGGCTTGGGTCACTGTCTGTGCGGAGTCTGTACATTCTCCCCGTGTCTGCGTGGGTTTCCTCCGGGTGCTCCAGTTTTCTCCCACAACTCCCGGAAGACTTGCTGTTAGGTAATTTGGATATTCTGAATTCTCCCTCCGTGTACCCGAACAGGCGCCGGAATGTGACGGAATTTTCACAGTAACATTATTGCAGTGTTAATGTAAGCCTACTTGTGACAATAAAGATTATTATTATATGTCCTCCCTTTTGTCATCCAGCTCCTTTTGACAGTCAGAGTTCAACAGCTGATCACGGTTTCTGCCTATGCACTAGGTTTTAATGGTTCCTGTGGCTGGACAGTGAAATCTATTTGCTCCTCCGCAGTCTCTCTCGCACTTCACAACTGCAGGTTGTGTTTGCTGCTTGCTGCTGCTGGTGGCTGCCGATGCCTGGAGGCTGGTTTGCTGTTTCCTTCCTTTTCTGCAGTCGGAAAGAAGGACAATTTTTTCCTAAGACACCTGGATCCTGGGATACCGGGGCCCAGGGGGATGTATGAGTCCAGAAGGCAATCCGATTTGAAGCAAGAAGACGTTGCGGGACCTGGTGCGCGACATTGATCCAAATGGGCCATCTGATGATGCCGTTGAAGAAATGCTTTTGCAGATTGCTGATGCTTTTGTTGCTGGTGTGCTGAGTGCTGCATGTGACTGGCACGTCACCGCGGGTTAAACACGCTGGAAGTCAAGGATGTTCAACTGCACCTTGAGCACCAGTGGAATATGTAGACGCCAGGATTTGGTTCCGGTGTGACTGGGCCATGTGGGAGGGCCTGCACAGCTGCGGCACCTGGAGAATGGCGTGAAGTGTGGAGCAAGTCACATGTTGATGGACAGATAATTCCTACGACAAAGTCCTGGACATGATAACACATTCTCGGATGGCACAGTGGCTAGCATTGCTGCCTCACAGGACCCAGGTTCTATGCCGGACCAGAGTCACTGTCCGTGTGGTTTGCACATTCTCCCGTGTCTGCCTGGGTCTTGTCAGACGTTTTAGTTGCTGTGATATGAAGAGTCTAAAGTTCTGTTCCTTTTTCACAAACACACATTTATTTCCTTCCAACAGCCTTTGCACAAAACTCTGACTATACATCACCTGACAGAGGCCACCTGAAGCCCCTTTACATATCAGTGTCAATTAATGGATACTTAACATAAATGAGACAACTAATTGCAATGTCTCTTAACCCATTACTTAACAGGTCTCACCCTCACAACCCAAAGATGTGCAGGATAAGTGGTTTGGCCACGCCAAATTGCCCCTTAATTGGAGTTTATAAAAAAACTTTTTTCGAAATGATACATTCTCAGGCTTATGCTCTGTCTCCATTGAGGGACCTGCAGAGGGTGACACCATGTGTTTGTTTTGTTTTGTGATAATGAACTGATATTGCTTTGTATTTGTATCAATAGGGAACAGTGATGTTTCATTGTTTAATGGTTAGTGTGTGATATGGAATATTATGTAGTTGATTTTTCAAATCTTTGTTACTGTTGACCGTTTAATAAACAAAATATTTTCTCCATTAATAAAACATTCCCATTTGTTTTTCTCAGATCCAATACATACATCGTATTCCACCTGGCATAGCTTTGCCCCTGTATTTTGCATGAGTACTGGGTGTGCTCAATTTCCAATTCTGTGTGGTCATGTGTGCTGGACATATCCCACGTGAAAGCTCTCAATTCCAGCACAGCTCGACGCAGTCCATTAATTCCATATTAATTGTGTTTAATTCTATACAGCTGCAGGGGTGGGGGGTACATTAACTGGGATTTCACTTGAGCACTTATGAAGAGTAACTTATTCAAACTGTGATGTTCAGTTCGGAAATATACATTTATAATGTCTAACATTTGTAAATAAATGTAAGACTGAATAAACATTGGCTCCAGTGCTATCCTTCTGCCTATTTGAGTTATAACATAGTACTTAACAGCCTTACTGAGTATGATCTTAGATTGATTAAGCTGAGGAAAGAGAAAAGAGAAAAGAAATCTAACTTACCAGAAAAAGTAGCATCGTCATAAATTGATTTACGGGCAGCACGGTGGCACAGTGGTTAGCATTGCTGCCTCACGGCGCCGAGGTCCCAGGTTCGATCCCGGCTCTGGGTCACTGTCCATGTGGAGTTTGCATATTCTCCCCGTGTTTGCGTGGGTTTCGCCCCCACAACCCAAAGATGTGCAGGTTATGTGGATTGGCCGTGCTAAATTGCCCCTTAATTGGAAAAAATGAATTGAGTACCCTTAATTTTAAAAAAAGAAAGAAAGAAAGAAATTGATTTACTGCCAAAGTTCAGTGTTGACTAATAGACAATGTTCCCGGGACTTTTCCCACATTGTCAGATTTACTGCTGGCAGTCGCATGACACAGGACTCGGCAGGTGTAGCCTTGGGAACAGAATAGCCCGCAGGGGCATGGCCTTGAATTTCACTGACATCATCAGAAGAAGGCTCGAAGTGGAGGGCAAGCAATTTAGTCACAGAGTGGGGGAAATCCTGCCCGCTCCAACAGGAACTGGATTACAGATGGTGTCAAAGTGAGTCCAGGAAAGTTGGCTCAAAAAAAAATAGGATATTGGAAAAAGTCAAATGTGATATAATATGCAGACTCACAAAAGACAAGGAAACATTTGAGTTCTTAACTCGTATCGAGCCCTGTGAATCATGGAAAGAAAGGAGCAAGCGTTTGCGCTGGCAATACTAGGTGCAGATAGTACAGCAGAGCTTTCATTACAGCATCAGCCATTGACAATCATCTCATAGCGCAGCGGAACATCAAAGCACAGAGCGCATGGGAGGTGCATACTTGTGGAGGGCATGGGTCTTTCTGTGCATATTCGTGAAGGGCACCAGTCCTGGCATAGGGAATACCGCAGGAGCAGTATGTGGGGTGGCCTCAGGCTCACCTGAGCCACGAAGATGAGGAGGAACAATCACTCGTCTGCCAGGATGTCTCGAGGCAGAGATCATCACTCCCTTCAAACAGCCAAAAGGGATCTTCCAGGCACCCACTTGGGACACAGCAGGACTCAGTCCTTTGCACAGAAAGACTGACAGACTTCAAAATCTGCTCATGCTGAGTGAATTTTATTGAATTAATTTAAACATGTAATAGTGGTGTGTAAACCTTCACTCTGTTTCCTTCTTGCATTTATCTCCTCTCATTCACCTGTTTGCCTGCATATATGCCACATTCTTAAACCCTCCAGGTTCTGAGGGAGAAGCCGTTTCGGCTGAACATTGAGTCAAATGACCAGCTGCATGTGATCTGGAATGTGCTTTATTTTTATATGATTTTTCTAGGGGCTGGTTTAGCACAGGGCTAAATCGCTGGCTTTGAAAGCAGACTAAGGCAGGCCAGCAGTACGGTTCAATTCCTGTACCAGCCTCCCCAAACAGGTGCTGGAATGTGGCGACTAGGGGCTTTTCACAGTAACTTCATTTGAAGCCTATTTGTGACAATAAGCAAATTTCATTTCATATGGTCTGATGAACTCTAATGTGTCTGTATCACAGCCAGAAATGCCCTAAATTCAAATTAGTGAGGGCTCATTGCATTCTGCGAACAAGCTTTTCTTCATTCTGGGGATGTGAGTGTCACTGCCTCGGCCAACATTCACCCTCCATCCCTGAAAACCTTTTCACCCAGAGGGTGGCGGGAATCTGGAAGCCGCTGCCTGAAAGGGTGGTAGAGGCGGGAACCCTCACGACATTTCAGAAGCCTTTAGATGTGCGCTTGAAACACCACAGCACACAAGGCTGTGGACCAAGTGCTGGAGAATGGGATTAAAATAGATCGGTGCTTGGTGGCCAGCACAGACACGATGGGCTGAAGGGCCCCTTTTTATGCTGTATGTCTCTATGACTCTAATCCCCCTTACGGAGGTGGTGAGCTGAATTATTGAACTCCTGCAGCCCATCTTATAGAAACATATAAGATTATGAAGGGAATAGATAGGATAGATGCGGGCAGGTTGTTTCCACTGGCAGGTGAAAACAGAACTAGGGGGCATAGCCTCAAAATAAGGGGAAGTAGATTTAGGACTGAGTTTAGGAGGAACTTCTTCACCCAAAGGGTTGTGAATCTATGGAATTCCTTGCCCAGTGAAGCAGTTGAGGCTCCTTCATTAAATGTTTTTAAGATAAAGATAGATTGTTTTTTGAAGAAAGGTGGCATTGTTAATTAGAGATAGTATAAAAGCTGCAGAAAGGCAGTTCGAGGAGTATCAGCCTACTGGGGTGGTATGGGTTGAAGTCAGAAATAGGAAAGGAGCAGTCACCTTTTTAGGAGTTTTCTATAGGCCCCCCAATAGTAGCAGAGATGTGGAGGAACAGATTGGGAAACAGATTTTGGAAAGGTGCAGAAGTCACAGGGTAGTAGTCATGGGTGACTTTAACTTCCCAAACATTGAGTGGAAACTCTTTAGATCAAATAGTTTGGATGGGGTGGTGTTTGTGCAGTGTGTCCAGGAAGCTTTTCTAACAGTATGTAGATTGCCGACCAGAGGGGAGGCAATATTGGATTTGGTACTTTGTAATGAACCAGGGCAAGTGATAGATTTGTTAGTGGGGGAGCATTTTGGAGATAGTGACCACAATTTTGTGACTTTCACTTTAGTAATGGAGAGGGATAAGTGCGTGCAACAGGGCAAGGTTTACAACTGGAGGAAGGGTAAATACGATGTTGTCAGACAAGAATTGAAGTGCATAAGTTGGGAACATAGGCTGTCAGGGAAGGACACAAGTGAAATGTGGAACTTGTTCAAGGAACAGGTACTACGTGTCCTTGATATGTATGTCCCTGTCAGGCAGGGAAGAGATGGTCGAGTGAGGGAACCATGGTTGACAAGAGAGGTTGAATGTCTTGTTAAGAGGAAAGAGAAGACTTATGTAAGGCTGAGGAATCAAGGTTCAGACAGGGCGCTGGAGGGATACAAGATAGCCAGGAGGGAACTGAAGAAAGGGATTAGGAGAGCTAAGAGAGGGCATGAACAATCTTTGGCGGGTAGGATCAAGGAAAACCCCAAGGCCTTTTACACATATGTGAGAAATATGAGAATGACTAGAGCGAGGGTAGGTCCGATCAAGGACAGTAGCGGGAGATTGCGTATTGAGTCTGAAGAGATAGGAGAGGTCTTGAACGAGTACTTTTCTTCTGTATTTACAAATGAGAGGGGCCATATTGTTGGAGAGGACAGTGTGAAACAGACTGGTAAGCTCGAGGAAATACTTGTTAGGAAGGAAGATGTGTTGGGCATTTTGAAAATCTTGAGGATAGACAAGTCCCCCGGGCCTGACGGGATATATCCAAGGATTCTATGGGAAGCAAGAGATGAAATTGCAGAGCCGTTGGCAATTATCTTTTTGTTCTCACTGTCAACAGGGGTGGTACCAGGGGATTGGAGAGTGGCGAATGTCGTGCCCCTGTTCAAAAAAGGGACTAGGGATAACCCTGGGAATTACAGGCCAGTTAGTCTTACTTCGGTGGTAGGCAAAGTAATGGAAAGGGTACTGAAGGATAGGATTTCTGAGCATCTGCAAAGACACTGCTTGATTAGGGATAGTCAGCACGGATTTGTGAGGGGTAGGTCTTGCCTTACAAGTCTTATTGAATTATTTGAGGAGGTGACCAAGCATGTGGATGAAGGTAAAGCAGTGGATGTAGTGTACATGGATTTTAGTAAGGCATTTGATAAGGTTCCCCATGGTAGGCTTATGCAGAAAGTAAGGAGGCATGGGATAGTGGGAAATTTGGCCAGTTGGATAACGAACTGGCTAACCGATAGAAGTCAGAGAGTGGTGGTGGATGGCAAATATTCAGCCTGGATCCCAGTTACCAGTGGCGTACCGCAGGGATCAGTTCTGGGTCCTCTGCTGTTTGTGATTTTCATTAATGACTTGGTTGAGGGAGTTGAAGGGTGGGTCAGTAAATTTGCAGACGATACAAAGATTGGTGGAGTTGTGGATAGTGAGGAGGGCTGTTGTCGGCTGCAAAGAGACATAGATAGGATGCAGAGCTGGGCTGAGAAGTGGCAGATGAAGTTTAACCCTGAAAAGTGTGAGGTTGTCCATTTTGGAAGGACAAATATGAATGCGGAATACAGGGTTAACGGTAGAGTTCTTGGCAATGTGGAGGAGCAGAGAGATCTTGGGGTCTATGTACATACATCTTTGAAAGTTGCCACTCAAGTGGATAGAGCTGTGAAGAAAGCCTATGGTGTGCTAGCGTTCATTAACAGAGCGATTGAATTTAAGAGCCATGAGGTGATGATGCAGCTGTACAAAACTTTGGTAAGGCCACATTTGGAGTACTGTGTACAGTTCTGGTCGCCTCATTTTAGGAAGGATGTGGAAGCTTTGGAAAAGGTGCAAAGGAGATTTACCAGGATGTTGCCTGGAATGGAGAGTAGGTCTTACGAGGAAAGGTTGAGGGTGCTAGGCCTTTTCTCATTAGAACGGAGAAGGATGAGGGGCGACTTGATAGAGGTTTATAAGATGATCAGGGGAATAGATAGAGTAGACAGTCAAAGACTTTTTCCCCAGGTGGAACAAAGCATTACAAGGGGACATAAATTGAAGGTGAATGGTGGAAGATATAGGGGGGATGTCAGAGGTAGGTTCTTTACCCAGAGAGTAGTGGGGGCATGGAATGCACTGCCTGTGGAAGTAGTTGACCTTCAAGTAGCTATTGGATAGGTACATGGATTCCGGTAAAATGATATAGTGTCGATTAATTTGTTCTTAAGGGCAGCATGGTAGCATTGTGGATAGCACAATTGCTTCATAGCTCCAGGGTCACAGGTTCGATTCCGGCTTGGGTCACTGTCTGTGCGGAGTCTGCACATCCTCCCCGCGTGGGCGTGGGTTTCCTCCGGGTGCTCCGATTTCCTCCCACAGTCCAAAGATGTGCAGGTTAGGTGGATTGGCCATGATAAATTGCCCTTAGTGTCCAAAATTGCCCTTAGTGTTGGATGGAGGTGTTGACCTTGGGTAGGGTGCTCTTTCCAAGAGCCGGTGCAGACTCAAAGGGCCAAATGGCCTCCTTCTGCACTGTAAATTTTATGATAATCTGTGATTAATCTAGGACAAAGGTTCGGCATAACATCGTGGGCCGAAGGGCCTGTTCTGTGCTGTATTTTTCTATGTTCTATGTTCTAATAAAGCGATTAAGGGTCATGGTGTTCAGGCCGTAAAGTGGAGCTGAGTCCACAAAGATCAGCCATGATCTCATTGAATGGCGGAGCAGGCTCGAGGGGCCAGATGGCCGACTCCTGCTCCTAGTTCTTATGTTCTTATGTTCTTATTTGCTGTAGATGGTACAGGTGCTGTTCAGAAGAGTGTTCCAGCATTTTGACCTTGCGACAGTCAACAGTGACAGTTCTAAGTCAAGATGGTGTGCATCCTGAAGGGGAATTTGCAGGTGGCAGTGTTCCCATGTGTCTGATGCCCTTGTGTTTCTCGGTGCCTCAGATTAACATCACGGAAAAAAACAGATAATCTAGTAATCATCAGATTGCAGTTTGGGGGACCTTCCTCTACATCAATTGGCTGCTCCATTTCCTGCATTACAACAATGACAACACTTCAAAAATGCTCCACTGACTGAAAAGGTCGGGGAAACCCATTGGTGGAACCGGAAGATCCCACTAACGAGACACCCCCCCCCCTCCCACTGTCATCAAAGCCTTGGCGATTTGGAGCAGTGCATCTGGGTGGTGCTCACTGCTGCCACCATGCGTTGGTGGTGGAGGGAGTGAATGTTTAAAATAGTGTGTTGGATGCTTAATCAAGCAGCCTGCTTTGTATTGGATTCTGTTGAGCTTCTTGAGTGCTGTTGGAGATGCACTCATCCAGACTTGTGCTTTTTAGACTGTGGGCAGGATCTGAGGAGCTAGGAGCTGAGTTAATCACCACAGAATCCCCAGCCTCTGACGTTCTCCTCGAGACACAGAATTTAAATGTCTGGTCCAGTTCAATGTAATTCTTTGTTCAGGGTGATGCAATGGCCCAGAAGAGTTCTTGAAATTATTGCTACATGTCTGCTCCAATGCTCAAGGCCATCTCCTCACAATACCCACTGATAAAAGAAAGAAAATCGACTTCTGGTGGCGGCTATGAAGGAGTAAGTCGCATATTTGGTGGCTCCCGCTCGAGTCGGACTTTTGGACCTTTTCCCCTGATTTTCTACCGGCCTTGAACTGTAAAACTGATGACAGAGGCAACTGTGTGCTGAATTCCCACATCGGTGCTTGGAGAGAAGGACTAGAAGTGCTCGTAAAGGCAGAAACAGAAAGACAGAGAAGGCTTGGGCTGAAGCTGCAGCGGGAGACAGCATGTCGGCGGACCGGACCTCTGGTTTGTCGACCCAGCGGTCAACGGAGCAGCTGAGGCAAGTTATCCAGGAAGGCTTTGCTAAGCAGAAACGGGACAGCTTGGACCTGATAAAAGAGTCGATTGAGCGGCTGGAGCTTTGATTGGACGCCCAAGATCGGGCGATCCAGAAGGTAGAGAAGGCGCTGGCTGAGCAGGAGGAACATCAAACGGCGGTGGAGTTGGAGGTGGCGATGCGGAGAGACCAGCAGAAAAGGCCCCTGGAGAAGGAGGAGGACCTAGAGATTAGGTCCCGCCGGCAGAACTTGAGAATCATTGGGCTCCTGGAGGGGTCCGAAGGAACGGACGCTGGGGCATACATCGCAGACATGTTTGAGAAGCTGCTGGGGGATGGGGCATTCTTCCGACCCTTGGAGGTGGACAGGGCTCACAGAGCACTCGCGAGGAAGCCGCGAACAGGAGACCCCCCCCTCCCCACCCCCACCCCCCCCGCGGGCAATGGTGGTGAGATTCCGCAGGTACTTGGATAAGGAGCGCATTCTACAGTGGGCCAAGCAGACATGGAGCTGTAAGTGGGACAACACTTTCCTGCTGGTCTACCAAGACCTGAGTGTGGAGGCTGCGAGGAGAAGAGCAGGCTTCAACCAGATTAGGTTGATCCTTTTTAAGAAAAAGGTGAAGTTCGGACTGTTGTATCTGGCCCGTCTCTGGGTCATGCACGAGGAACAGCACTTTTATTTTGAGTCGCCTGAGGACGCGCTGGACTTCGTGAAAAGGAATGGACTGGTGGTGGACTGAGAACTTTTGAACTTTGCTGCAATGTTCATGTTTTTTTTTTCTTTTTGTTTCTCTGTTCTTTAAAAAAAAAAGTTTCTTGTTTTTCATTTTCTGGAAGCCTTCTGTATTGATTTGGACCAGAGGCAGAGCTGAGTGAGTTAAGGTTTTCATTTGCACTGTTGGGGGATGGAGGTGTGCTTTGTTAGATTTTGGTGTTTTTCTGTCGGGCAATTGTGTGGGGATTGTTTGATGTTGGAGTATGTCTGTATGAGCGGGGGGAGGGTGGGGATGGAACAATAGGTGGGAGACTCTCCGGCACCAGGGATGGGGCCACCAAGCTAGCTGGGCGGGCTAGCTCACGGAAGCGAAGTGTGGGGTGTGCATATGTTTGGTTTATCAAAGGGGTTGGGTTACAAAGTGGTGTTAATAGGGGGGGGAGGGGGAAAATGTTCTGCTGACGAGGGAGGGACTTGGGCCAAGGGACAGAGAGGAGGTTGGGGGCGGAGGCTGCCTGGGGGCGGGCCGGTGGAGGTGCGGAGCATGGGCTGGAGACAGGCCCAAAAAAGGGGATGGCTGATCGGCGAAGGGGGGGGGGGCAATGAGCCCCCCAACTAGGCTGATCACCTGGAATGTTCAAGGGTTAAATGGGCCGGTCAAGAGGGCACGTGTGTTTGCGCATCTTAGGGGACTGAAGGCGGACGTGGTAATATTGCAGGAGACGCACCTTAGACTAACTGACCAGATTAGATTGAGGAAAGGTTGGGTCAGTCAGGTCTTTCACTCGGGACTGGATTCAAAGACTAGAGGGGTCGCGATCCTGATCAATAAGCGGGTGGTATTTGAGACAGGTAGAATAGTCTCGAATGTGAGATGTCGGTACATTATGGTCAGTGGGAAACTGGAGGGGGTGCAGGTGGTATTAGTAAATGTGTATGTGCCAAATTGGGATGATATGGAGTTTATAAAGAGGATGCTTGGGGAAGATACCGGACCTGGACTCGCACACGTTGGTCATGGAAGGGGACTTCAACACAGTTATTGATTTCAGCAGCGATGGTCCGGGAAGCACTGAAGGCGGTGGTCAGAGGGGAGCTGATCTCGATACGGGCCCATAGGGAGAGGGTGGACAGGGCAGAGATGGACCGACTGGCAAAGGAGATACTACAGATCGATAGAGGTATGCGGAGACAACAGAGGCAAGGCTTTTAAGGGAATGGCGGAGGCTATAGGCGGAGTTCAGCTTGTTAACCACAGGTAGGGAGGTGGAGCAGCTGAGAAAGGTGAGGAGGGCGATCTATGAGCATGGAGAGAAGGCCAGCAGAATGCTTGCACAGCAGCTTAGAAAGAGGGAGGCAGCCAGGGAGATAGGGAAAGTAAAGGACGGAGATGGGAACCTGGTTGGAGATTCAGCAGGGGTGAATAAGGCGTTTAGGGATTTCTACAGGAGGCTGTATAGGTCAGAACCCCCTACGGGGCCGGAGAGGATGAGGCACTTCATGGGGGGGCTGAATTTCCCGAAGGTGGACGGGGAGCGGGTAGAAGGGCTGGGAGCCCCGATCGGGTTGGAAGAGATAGTGGAGGGTCTGAAGGCCATGCAGGCGGGTAAAGCTGGGGCCGGACGCGTACCCAGTGGAGTTTTATAAAAGGTTCTCTGGGATATTGGGGCCGGTGTTGATGAAGATGTTCAATGAGCAAGGGAAAAAGGGGTGCTGCCTCCGACGATGTCACAGGCCATGATTTCGCTGATTCTGAAGCGGGACAAGAACCCAGAGCTGTGTGGGTCCTACAGGCCGATATCCCTGTTGAATGTGGACGCCAAACTGCAGGCCAAAATTTTGTCCTCCAGGATTGAGGATTGATTTCCGGACGTTATTGGGGAGGACCAGACGGGATTTGTTAAGGGTAGGCAATTGGTGGCTAATGTAAGAAGGTTGTTAAATGTGATCATGATGCCCCCGGAAGGTAGGGAGGTGGAGGTAGTGATCACAATGGATGCAGAAAAGGCTTCTGATCGGGTAGAATGGGAATTTCTGTCGGAGGTACTGGGACGGTTCGGATTTGGGCGGGGCTTTATTGACTGGGTCAGGTTACTGTATCATAGAATTTACAGTGCAGAAGGAGGCCATTCGGCCCATCGCGTCTGCACCGGCTCTTGGAAAGAGCACCCTACCCAAGGTTAACACCTCCACCCTATCCCCATAACCCAGGAACCCCACCCAACACTAAGGACAATTTTGGACACTAAGGGCAATTTATCCTGGCCAATCCACCTAACCTGCACATCTTTGGACTGTGGGAGGAAACCGGAGCACCCGGAGGATACCCACACACACACGGGCAGGATGTGCAGACTCCGCACAGACAGTGACCCAAGCCGGAATCGAACCTGGGACCCTGGAGCTGTGATGCAATTGTGCTATCCACAATGCTACCGTATCAGGCTCCTGTGGCAAGTGTACGGACGAATAGGACAACATCTGACTGTTTTAGACTGCACCGGGGGACGAGATGGGGATGCCCCCTCTCCCCACTGTTGCTCGCGCTAGCTATAGAGCTGTTGGCAATTGCTCTGAAAGCCTCAAGGGGCTGTAAGGGGCTGGTCCGGGGCGGGGGTGGAGGGGGGGGGGGCAGGGGGGTGGAGCACAGAGTCTCGCTCTATGCAGCCAACCTGCTTCTGTACGTATCGGACCTATTAGAGGGGATGGAAGAAATCATGAGGATTCTAGGGGAATTTGTCCGGTTTTCCGGATATAAGCTAAATATGGGGAAAAGTGAGATGTTTGCTGTCCAGGCGAGGGGACAGAAGAGGTGATTGGGGGAGCTGCCGTTTAGATTAGTAGGGGGAAGCTTTAGGTACCTAGGCATTCAAGTGGCGCGGGAATGGGACCTGCTGCATAAATTAAATCTGGCCCGGCTAGTAGACCAAATGAAGGACGATTTTCGGAGATGGGACATGCTCCATTTGTCATTAGCTGAGAGGGTGCAGACGGTGAAGATGACGGTCCTCCCGAGATTCCTGTTTGTGTTTAAATGTCTCCCCATCTTTATTCCACGGTCCTTTTTTAAAAGGGTCAACAAAGTGATCTCTGGCTTTGTTTGGGTAGGCAAGACCCCGCGGGTAAGGAAGGTAATGCTTGAGCGGAGTCGGGGAGAGGGCGGGCTGGCGCTGCCAAATTTTAGTTACTATTACTGGGCGGCGAATATAGCCATGATCAGGAAGTGGGCGGTGGGGGAGGGGTCGGCATGGGAGCGTATGGTGGCGGCTTCATGCAAGGGCACCAGTTTGGGGGCGTTGGTAACTGCACTCTGCCGTTCCCGCCAGCACGGTACTCCACCAGCCCCGTGGTGGTGGCAGCCCTGAGAGTCTGGGGGCAATGGAGGAGACATGTGGGAGCAGAGGGAGCATTGGTCTGGTCCCCAATCTGTAATAATGATCGGTTTGCCCCGGGAAGTATGGATGGGGGGTTCCGGATATGGCGGAGAGCAGGGATTGAGAGTATGGGGGATGTGTTTATAGAGGGGAGTTTTCCGAGTATGAGGGCGCTGGAGGAGAAGTTTGGGTTGGCGAGGGGAAACAAATTCAGGTATCTGCAGGTGCGGGACTTCCTACGTAAACAGGTGTCTACCTTCCCGCTCCTACCGCTGAGGGGGATTCAGGACAGGGTAGTTTCCAGAGGGTGGGTAGGTGAATCATAGATTATCATAGAATTTACAGTGCAGAAGGAGGCCATTCGGCCCATCGAGTCTGCACCGGCTCTTGGAAAGAGCACCCTACCCAAGGCCAACACCTCCACCCTATCCCCATAACCCAGTAACCCCACCCAGCACTAAGGGCAATTTTGGACACTAAGGGCAATTTATCATGGCCAATCCACCTAACCTGCACATCTTTGGACTGTGGGAGGAAACCGGAGCACCCGGAGGAAACCCACACACACACGGGGAGGATGTGCAGACTCCGCACAGACAGTGACCCAAGCCGGAATCGAACCTGGGACCCTGGAGAAGGGAGCGTCTTGGACATTTACAAGGAACCTATGGTGTCAGAGGAGACGCAGACCGAGGAGCTGAAGCGCAAGTGGGAGGAGGAGCTGGGAGGAGAGACAGAGGATGGTCTATGGGCGGACGTGTCGAGTAGAGTCAATGCATCCGCAGCATGTGCCAGGCTCAGCCTGATACAATTCAAGGTCGTTCACCGGGCTCACATGGCAATGGCCCGGATGAGCAGATTCTTTGGGGTGGAAGACAGGTGTGCAAAATGTGCGGGAGGACCAGCGAATCATGTCCACATGTTCTGGGCATGTCCGAAGCTTAGGGGATTTTGGCAGGGGTTTGCGGATGTCATGTCCACGGTTTTAAAAACAAGGGTGGCGCTGAGTCCAGAGGTGGCGATTTTCGGGGTGTCGGAAGACCCGGGAATCCAGGAGGAGAAAGAGGCAGATGTTCCAGCCTTTGCTTCCCTAATAGCCCGGAGACGGATACTATTAGCTTGGAGGGACTCAAAGCCCCCGAAGTCGGAGACCTGGCTATCGGACATGGCTAGCTTTCTCTGTTTGGAGAAAATCAAGTTCCCCTTGAGACGGTCACTGTTAGGGTTCGCCCGGAGGTGGCAACCGTTCGTCGACTTCTTCGCCGAAAATTAATCGTCAGCAGAAGTGGGGGATCAATTTAGTTTAGCTCAGAGTAGGGGGTTAATAAAGGGGCCTGTAAGGGAGGGAGACGGCTTTTGCACTATGTTTATAGTTTCATGTACATTGTTTATTGTGTTGTTGTTATAATACCAAAAAATACCTCAATAAAATGTTTATTAAAAAAAAAGAAAAAAAAATCACATTTGTAATAGAAACACTTTCACGTCCACCTGAGAGCAGGCAAGGTTTAACAGGACATCCAACTGTGCAGCAATCCCTCAGCACTGGACAGGAGTGTCAGGCTAGATATTTATGTTCAATGGAATGCAGGCCTCTATGACTTAAACTCCCTCCCAAGTGGCTGGCTGTGACTAGTCTACAAATGGGTTGAAGCTAGCCTTGGCATCAATTACAATGTTGTGTGCATGATTTGTGTTACTGAAGTTAGATTCTGCTACCTACACAAATGTCACATTGGAGCTGTTCGGCCAACCTTTGCATTACTTTACACCCGGAATCTGCTCAACGATCTCCTAGTGTTGCTGGAATGCAGGCCTGCTCAGTTCATATTCCAAGGCAACTCAAGGATCACCTGCTTGAATATTGCCCCTGTAAGCACTGCCTCCCCGGAGACCTCTCTCCAAGTATCACACACTGGTGACTTCTGTGTTGGTTCATGGTTATGCTTGGTGAGGAACTGCAGTGCTTTATCATTGCCTTCTGTAGATGGTTGACCAGGAACCTTTCCCACTCTTACTGCATGCCCTCGGTGTATCAGAAGGACTTACAGGTTGATAATCTACCCGTTTGGCCACATTATGAACAGACCTGTGGCCATTAACTCCTGGGGTGGGACTCAAACCCAGATCTTCTGGTATGGACGCTACCCACTGAACCATACTGCAATGGAAAGCCATATTACACTTGCTGTGGAATTTAACTTTGCAACCTGCCCAAGCCAATACGCAATCTGCCTGCCACTTTTCGTCACTTAGCATGTGGGCAGTCCAGTTGATCAGCTGGAGTCCAATGTTTGGAGTCATAGAAACATAGAAAATAGGTGCAGGAGTGGGCCATTCAGCCCTTCGAGCCTGCACCACCATTCAATATGATCATGGCTGATCATGTAAATTCAGTATCGCACTCCCGCTTTCTCTCCAAACCCCTTTAGCCGCAAGGGCCACGTCCAGCTCCCTCTTGAATATATCCAACGAACCGTCCCCAGCAGCTTTCTGTGGTAGAGAATTCCACAAGCTCACAACTCCCTGAGAGAAGAAGATCTTCCTCATCTCAGTCCTGAATGGCTGACCCCTTATTCTTCGGCTGTGACCCCTAGTTCTGGACGTCCCAAATGTTGTGTTTGGTACACTGGTCTAACACTGGCTGCAACTGGATACAGATTAGATCAGAAAGATACTCCAGACTTTGAAGTTGGTTCAATCAGGTTTATTGAACTAATAGCACAGTTAGCACTGTTCTCTGTGAGTTCGACTCTCTGCTAACTTAAGTGTGGTTACTCTGTCTGACTGAACCAGACTAGCTCTTAGCCACGTGCTGGAGGTGTGATACTGTACATACACCCTGACTCACTCTGTAGATGTGCATCAGTGGAAAGAGGCGGAGGGTGAGTGCCTCGTGCCTTTTATGAAATGAAAATCATTTATTGTCACAAGTAGGCTTCAATGAAGTTACTGTGAAAAGCTCCTAGCCGCCACATTCTGGCGCCTGTTTGGGGAGGCTGGTACGGGAATTGAACCGTGCTGCTGGCCTGCCTTGGTCTGCTTTCAAAGCCAGCTCTTTAGCCCTGTGCTAAACCGGGCCCTTTATAGTCAGATCCCACCCCTGAGTGTCCTGCCTGCTTATTGGTCATGTCCTGTTCTCTGTGTCCATTAGCTGCTTGTCTGTATATTATTATGTGTGTGTGTGCCTACATATCATGACACCAAACATCGGGAACATCCAGCCTGTCCTGTCCCATCAGGTGCTTATATGTTTCTATGAGAACCCCTCTCATTCTTCTGAACTCCAGTGAGTACAAGCCCAGTCGATCCAGTCTTTCTTCAGGTGTCAGTCCTGCCACCCCGGGAATTAGTCTGGTGAACCTTGGCTGGACACCCTCAATAGCAAGAATGTCCTTAAAAGATAAGTCATACTCAGAGGTTTGTGCCGCGATTCAGCGTGGTACAGAAGAAGTCTGAGGGACTCACAGCGTTCCAAATTAATTTTAGGGGAATCTTTCTGAAGCCTCTCTTCTCCCGTTTGTACAATTCCAAATGCTTCAGGCTATTTTCGCCAGTAATCAAGGCAACAGTTCTCTTTTTCTATTCATTCACGAGACATGGTTGATGCAGACCTGGGCCTTGAACTGAATTGCTTATGAGGACATTTAATAGTTAATCACATTGCTGTGGGTCTGGAGTCACATGTAGGCCAGCCTGGGTACGGGTGGCAGATTTCCTTCTCTATGGGACATCGGTGAGATGGTTTCATGCTGATACATATAGACTTTAAAAAAATAAATTTTAGAGTACCCAATTCATTTTGTTTCCACTTAAGAGGCAATTTAGCGTGGCCAATCCACCTACCCTGCACATCTTTGGGTTGTGGGGACCAAACCCACGCAAACGCTGGGAGCATGTGCAAACCCCACACAGTCAGTGACCCAGAGCCGGGATCGAATCTGGGACCTCGGCGCCGTGAGGCAGCAATGCTAACCACTGCGCCCCCGTGCTGCCCCATACATTAGACTTTTAATTCCAGATTTTTACTGAATTCAAATTTCTGCCTTGGTGGAATCCGAACCCGGGTCCCCAGAACTTTATCCTGGATTTCTGGATTCCTACTCCAGGAACAATATCACTACCACCACCTCCTCTCCCCCGACACTCGTGCTGAGTTTGTTCTGACCGGGGAGAAGCAAGGTTATGTTTAATCTTTCGTTGTCACTCTTGAGTGTTTGGCCTGCGCGTAGGAAGTTTTATACTAGATTTCCTGTGCAATAGGCCTCCACCCAGAGGCCGATTTTCAATGAAATGCACAGCACTGCCACACGGCGCCCCGACCAATGGGGGGTCCCATATGGCGAGGTGACTGTTTTGGTGGGAACACCAATCAGAGCCTTGGCAGCTCTTAATTTGCTGACAGGCCCACAAAATCCGACTGAGCCTATCAGCAGGCAATGCAAAACAACATCGGGCCCTGACTGGCGGACTCCCCCCGACTGAGCCTATCAGCAGGCAATACAAAACAACATCGGGCCCTGACTGGCGGACCCCCCCCCTAGAGCCGGAGAACAGTTTGCCAGACGTTGCGAGATCACACGGGGTCAGAGAGAACAAAGAAAAGTACAGCACAGGAACAGGCCCTTCGACCCTCCAAACCTGCGCCGACCATGCTGCCCGTCTATACTAGAGGGTGGAGACTCGAGGCCCGGCCACCCGAGCCAGAGCTGAGAGGTGAGCAGAGCAGCAGTCGGGAGGTGTGCAGAAGGCCAGGTAAGCGGCGCCATCACCAGGCAGGGCTGAGAGTGAGAGGGCTGGGAAACAACCAACATCTTTCTCCTTGTGGTTTTTCATGTTGAACTTGCTGCCGTTTTGGTGTCAGCCATTTCTCTCCTTGACTGATTGCGGTGTCTTTTGTGAGTTACAACACAGATACCCGACTCGACCTGACCATCACAGCTTTCCCAAAAATTCCTGTCAGCCGCCTAGTTACTCTGGCCGTGAAGTCCGTCTGTTCCTCACACCAATTCTTTTCACAGTTCCCGAAGGCTACCCCCCACAATTCTCGAAGACAACAGCCTTGCCAGGGAACAGTCGCCAACGTTACCCGCCCAGACGGTTGACACGGAAACGATGTTCCCCAACACACTACACGCCCCACCCCACCCCGACCCAGCCCCACAACAGCCCAAGGTGCAGGCAAAGTGGAAAAGGCAACCTCCTCCACTGCCTACAACAGAGGTACTTAGGGATTTTGAAGGGGGGGGGGGAAATGATATAACCCCCAAAAGACCCACGGGGACGACTCGATCGATCTCCCCAAGGGGCTTGCAGAATACAAGCTCCCCCACTGAGGGGGGGCTCATTAATTTCCTGAGATAAAATCCGGCCTGGGACGGAGCTGAAGGAGCCGGCATCTCCGGATGGTCCCGGCTGGGACCTGGACGATTGCTTTATTATTGTATTTCCAAACATGAGTAGGAAATAATCTATTTTTGACTCTCCCTTTCGGGACTCCTCATTGACTACAATGGGTAGGCTTGGATTTCAATTTATAAATACGTACAGGCTTATTGATGTCATAAGTTAAAGAGTGCCACAGCAGCCTGTCAAGCAGTGATTTGGGGTTTCTGTGCATTGCATTGTGTGAGCTGAGGGCAGGCGGAATCAGGAGGGCATTGACGTCATTTGGAGTGGGGCTGGATGTAATTAGGTGGGGCTCGATGTCAATTGGGCAGGGTTCGACATCATTGTGGGCGGGGGGGCGACACATTGGGGGTAGGGCTCGACATCATTGGGGGGCGGGGCGCGATGTGGGACCCCCCACAAAGAAGGAGAGCGCGGGACCCAAAGAAGTGTAAGTCTGCCTTGGCCCAAACCAATTGCATGGCCAACCTCTCTGCTTTCTGCTTGCTTCTTGGCGGAAGCATAATTTTTACAGCGCCTTTACCAACTGCCTTGAGAGATTTTCTACAAGTATGAGTCAGAGGCCACTAATTTGCCACTTTTCTCTCGTTCCTCATCTCCCAGCTTTAGAATGAAGTGGGAGGCCAAACAGCAGTGTGGAGACCGTATTCTCTGAAAAGGAATGAAATATGAAGGAGATTGAAACACAATCCAAATTCACTCTTCAATCAATATCTATAGAAGAAAAGAACGACTTGCATTTATGTGTAATAGGATGTGACTTTTTTCAAAACAAAATGCACAATGCAAAAGATTTTGCACTAAAATTACTGCAGGGAGAAGGTCAGAGTTGCTACAATCGGGTTGCTGCTGCAATTTGTGACGGTTTTGATAATGCTGCTGATTTAGAAGAAGGTTTCAAATGGCCACAAGCATCTGAATGACTGAGTGAGAGGGATGTCAACACTCTAAATTGGAATTAAGACGTGGGTTAACAATGGAATTGTCGACTTCCGGGTGCGGCGATGACCAGCTGAGTCGCACGTTTCGGCAGCTCCCTGTGAAACGGACTTTTGGGCTCTTGATAGGAGCCCCAACGGCAATTTTAACGGCTGAAAACACCGTGCGGTAAACCAGAAGGGTGTTCCCCCTGGACACGGATGGAAAAAGGAGAGGAAAGTGGCCGGATTGCAGCGGATCCTTTGGAACAACGGCAAGGAAGGCAAGCAGAAACCAAGATGGCGTCGGAAGGTGGCAGTTTCATATGGGGCCCTGAACAACAAGAGTTTTTGAAACGCTGCGTGGAGGAGATAAAAAAGGAAATGAAGAAAGAGTTGTTGGCCCCGATATTACAGGCGATTGAAGGGCTGAAAGAGGAACAAAAGACCCAGGAGCAGGAGCTTCGGGTCGTGAAGGCGAAAGCAGCAGAGAATGAAAACGACATACAGGGCCTGGTGGTGAAGTCGGAGATACAGGAGGCACACCAGAAACGATCTGTGGAGAGGTTGGAGGCACTGGAAAATAACGCAAGGAGGAACAACTTGAGGATTCTTGGCCTTCCTGAAGGTGTGGAGGGGGCGGACGTCGGGGCATATGTGAGCACGATGCTGCACTCGTTAATGGGAGTGGAGGCCCCGACGGGTCCGTTGGAGGTGGAGGGAGCATACCGAGTTATGGTGCGAGGACCGAGAGCAGGAGAAGCTCCCAGAGCCATAGTGGTGAGATTTCTCCATTTTAAGGATAGAGAAATGGTCCTTAGATGGGCGAAGAAAACTCGGTGTAGTAAATGGGAGAACGCGGTGATCCGCGTCTATCAAGATTGGAGTGCGGAGGTGGCGAGAAGGAGGGCGAGCTTTAATCGGGCCAAAGCGGTACTTCACAAAAAAAAGATAAAGTTTGGAATGCTGCAACCGGCAAGACTGTGGGTCACATATCAAGGGAGGCACCACTACTTTGAGACGGCGGATGAAGCGTGGACTTTTATTGTAGAAGAAAAATTGGAATGATTGGACTACGAAAATGAACGTTTGGACAAAGTGGTGGGACGAGTGGGGGGGGGGGGGGCGAAGAGGGATTGTATGATTAATCCTGCGGTATGGTAACTTTTCTTTCTCCCACAGGTGGTGATGGGGGGAGGTGGGGAGGGAGAGGAGATGGGGCGTTGGCCATGGGAGGCGGGGCCGAGGGAGAGGCGCGGGCTTGGTTCCCGCGCGATGATAATTATGGCGGGAATAGAGAAGCAGGAAGGAGGGGGCACCGCACGGGGCGAGCCGTGATCACGGGGGGAAGCCGAGGTCAGCCAGAGTTTGCTGACTTCTGGGAGCAACATGGGGGGAGTAATTACGCTAGCGGGGGGTCTAGCGGGGGGGGGGGAGGGGGGAATTACTGGGTTGCTGCTGCTGGGGAAAGGGGGGAGTGGGTGCGGGAAAGGATGGGCGGGGGGGCACCGTCTGGGAGAAATACAGCCGCGTGGGAACTGGGCGAGAAGCTGGAAAAAGATGATGGCTAACCGGCAAGGGGGGGGGGGTGGGAAGCCCCCCAACTCGGCTGATCACGTGGAACGTGAGGGGGCTTAACGGGCCGATAAAGAGGGCACGAGTACTCGCACACCTTAAGAAACTTAAAGCAGATGTGGTCATGTTACAGGAAACGCACCTGAAACTGATAGATCAGGTTAGGTTGCGCAAAGGATGGGTAGGGCAGGTGTTCCATTCGGGGCTGGATGCGAAAAACAGGGGGGTGGCTATATTAGTGGGGAAGCGGGTAATGTTCGAGGCAAAGACTATAGTGGCGGATAACGGGGGCAGATACGTGATGGTGAGTGGCAAATTACAGGGAGAGATGGTGGTGTTGGTAAACGTGTATGCCCCGAATTGGGACGAGGCCAATTTTATGAGGCGAATGCTAGGACGCATCCCAGACCTAGAGACCGGAAAGCTGATAATGGGGGGAGACTTTAACACGGTGTTGGAACCAAGGCTGGATAGGTCGAAGTCCAGGACTGGTAGGAGGCCGGCAGCAGCCAAGGTGCTTAAGGATTTTATGGAGCAGATGGGAGGGGTGGACCCGTGGAGATTCAGTAGACCTAGGAGTAAGGAGTTCTCGTTTTTCTCCTATGTCCATAAAGTCTATTCACGCATAGACTTTTTTGTGTTGGGTAGGGCATTGATCCCGAGGGTGAGGGGAACGGAATATACGGCTATAGCCATTTCGGATCATGCCCCACACTGGGTAGACTTGGAGATAGGGGAGGAAACAAGAGGGCGTCCACCCTGGAGAATGGATATGGGACTAATGGCGGATGAGGGGGTGTGCTTAAGGGTGAGGGGATGCATTGAAAAGTACTTGGAACTCAATGACAATGGGGAGGTTCAGGTGGGAGTGGTCTGGGAGGCGTTGAAGGCGGTGGTTAGGGGGGAGCTGATATCAATAAGGACACATAAAGGGAAGCAGGAGAGTAAGGAACGGGAGCGGTTGTTGCAAGAACTTTTGAGGGTGGACAGACAGTATGCGGAAGCACCGGAGGAGGGACTGTATAGGGAAAGGCAAAGGCTGCATGTGGAATTTGACTTGCTGACCACAGGCACTGCAGAGGCACAATGGAGGAAGGCGCAGGGTGTACAGTGTGAATATGGAGAGAAGGCGAGCAGATTGCTGGCACACCAATTGAGGAAAAGGGGAGCAGCGAGGGAAATAGGGGGGGTGAGAGACGAAGATGGAGAGACGGAGCGGGGAGCGGAGAGAGTGAATGAAGTGTTCAAGACATTTTATAAAAAATTGTATGAAGCTCAACCCCCGGATGGGAGGGAGAGAATGATGGAGTTTTTGGATCGGCTGGAAATTCCCAAGGTGGAAGAGCAGGAAAGGATGGGATTGGGAGCACAGATCACGGTAGAAGAAGTGGTGAAAGGAATTAGGAACATGCAGACGGGAAAGGCCCCGGGACCGGACGGATTCCCAGTTGAATTTTACAGAAAATATTTGGACTTGCTCGCCCCGCTACTGACGAGGACCTTCAACGAGGCAAAGGAAAGGGGACAACTGCCCCCGACTATGTCAGAAGCAACGATATCGCTTCTTTTAAAGAAGGAAAAGGATCCGCTACAATGCGGGTCCTACAGACCAATCTCCCTCCTCAATGTAGATGCCAAGGTCTTGGCCAAGGTAATGGCAATGAGAATAGAGGAATGTGTCCCGGGGGTGGTTCATGAGGACCAAACTGGGTTTGTGAAGGGGAGACAGCTGAACACGAACATACGGAGGTTGTTAGGCGTAATGATGATGGCCCCACCAGAGGGTGAAACGGAGATAGTAGTGGCGATGGATGCCGAGAAAGCATTTGATAGAGTGGAGTGGGATTATCTGTGGGAGGTGTTGAGGAGATTTGGGTTCGGAGAGGGGTATGTTAGATGGGTGCAGCTGTTGTATAGGGCCCCAGTGGCGAGTGTGGTCACGAATGGACGGGGATCGGCATATTTTCGGCTCCACAGAGGGACAAGGCAGGGATGTCCTCTGTCCCCATTACTGTTTGCACTGGCGATTGAGCCCCTGGCGATAGCGCTGAGAGGTTCCAAGGGATGGAGGGGAATACTTAGGGGAGGAGAAGAACACCGGGTATCTTTATATGCGGATGATCTGCTACTATATGTGGCGGATCCAGCGGAGGGGATGCCAGAAATAATGCGGATACTTGGGGAGTTTGGGGATTTTTCAGGGTATAAATTGAACATGGGAAAGAGTGAGCTGTTTGTGGTGCATCCAGGGGAGCAGAGTAGAGAAATAGAAGACCTACCGTTGAGGAAGGTAACAAGAGACTTTCGTTACCTGGGGATCCAGATAGCTAAGAATTGGGGCACATTGCACAGGCTAAATTTGACGCGGTTGGTGGAACAGATGGAGGAAGATTTCAAGAGATGGGACATGGTAGCATTGTCAATGGCAGGGAGGGTGCAGGCAGTTAAGATGGTGGTCCTCCCGAGATTCCTTTTTGTGTTTCAGTGTCTCCCGGTGGTGATCACGAAGGCTTTTTTCAAAAGGATAGAAAAGAGTATTATGGGTTTTGTTTGGGCCGGGAAGACTCCGAGAGTGAGGAAGGGATTCTTACAGCGTAGTAGGGATAGGGGGGGGCTGGCACTACCGAGCCTAAGTGAGTATTATTGGGCCGCTAATATTTCAATGGTGAGTAAGTGGATGGGAGAGGAGGAAGGAGCGGCGTGGAAGAGATTAGAGAGGGCGTCCTGTAGGGGGACCAGCCTGCAGGCTATGGTGACAGCCCCATTGCCGTTCTCACCAAGGAACTATACCACGAGTCCGGTGGTGGTAGCTACACTGAAGATTTGGGGACAGTGGAGACGACATAGGGGAAAGACCGGAGCACTGGGGGGGTCCCCGATAAGAAACAACCATAGGTTTGCCCCGGGGGGAATGGATGGGGGATATGGAATGTGGCAAAGAGCAGGTATAACGCAATTGAAAGATCTATTTGTGGATGGGAAGTTTGCGAGTCTGGGAGCGCTGACCGAGAAATATGGGTTGCCCCAAGGGAATGCATTCAGGTACATGCAATTGAGGGCTTTTGCGAGGCAGCAGGTGAGGGAATTCCCGCAGCTCCCGACACAAGAGGTGCAGGACAGAGTCATCTCAAAGAAATGGGTGGGGGACGGTAAGGTGTCGGATATATATAGGGAAATGAGAGACGAAGGGGAGACTATGATGGACGAACTAAAAGGGAAATGGGAAGAAGAGCTAGGGGAGGAGATTGAGGAGGGGATGTGGGCAGATGCCCTAAACAGGGTAAACTCGTCGTCCTCGTGCGCCAGGCTAAGCCTGATTCAGTTTAAGGTATTACACAGGGCACATATGACTGGAACACGGCTCAGTAAATTTTTTGGGGTGGAGGATAGGTGTGCGAGGTGCTCGAGAAGCCCAGCGAATCATACCCATATGTTTTGGTCATGTCCGGCACTGCAGGGGTTTTGGATGGGGGTGACAAAGGTGCTTTCGAAAGTAGTAGGAGTCCGGGTCGAACCAAGCTGGGGGTTGGCTATATTTGGGGTTGCACAAGAGCCGGGAGTGCAGGAGGCGAAAGAGGCCGATGTTTTGGCCTTTGCGTCCCTAGTAGCCCGGCGCAGAATATTGCTAATGTGGAAAGAAGCCAAGCCCCCGGGGGTGGAGACCTGGATAAATGATATGGCGGGGTTCATAAAGTTAGAGCGGATTAAGTTCGTCCTAAGGGGGTCGGCTCAAGGGTTTACAAGGCGGTGGCAACCGTTCGTCGAATATCTTGCGGAAAGATAGATAGGGGAGAACAAAGAAGGCAGCAGCAGCAGCCCAGAACTTGGGGGGTGGGGGGTGGGGGGGGGGGGGGCGGTGTGGCCTGAGACAAGGCAGTTGCCAATTAGGGCTAGTTTTTTTTATTTTTGTTATTTAATATTTATTTATTTGTTGTTGTTTTCTTTTGTTCTTGTTTAAATAAAAAAGGTCATTATTATCTGTATTGTTATAATGTTGTGTAAAGGATGCACAATGTACTGTGTTGGTTGACCAAAAATTTTCAATAAAATATTATTTAAAAAAAAAAAAACAATGGAATTGTCCCTGGTCTGATTCATCGTTCAGTAAGAACTGAAAAGAACGGACCTTGCCTTTATATAGCGTCTGTCATGACCTCGGAACATTCCACAGCACTTCACAGTCAATTTGGTCCTTTCTGAAGAGCAGAGACTATTGCAGAAAATGTGGCAGCCAACATGTGCCCAGCAAAATCCCCAAAACAGCAGTACGATAATCTAGGGCTGATCTAACCGAATTGTGGAGTCCCCTGTCGAGCACGTTTAGTCGGGTGCTTCCTGGCACTCGCAGCGGGTCTCTGTTGCAATCTGGGGCCTCAGCGGCGTACAGGCGGCCGCAGCCATACTTTAATAATAATAATCTTTTATTGTCACAATTATGAAGTTACCGTGGAAAGCCCCGAGTCGCCACATTCTGGCGCCTTGTCCCGTTTCCTGCCCTGAGGAGCTCTGCTTGACAGAACTCCCAAGTGCAGGAGGAGATCAGGACTCCATCTTTAAATGGCATCTCGATCTCTCGACGCCCCCCCCCCTGACGCGACCCCCAAAGCCCCAATTCACCTATAAGGGGGTCCTAGGGCCCCCCACATCCCACATGGGCAGGGCATTCCCAGGCCTGACCCCCAGCATGGGCAAAAAGCCAGCCTGTCACCTTGTGGCAGTGCCAGTGTGGCAGCGCCTAGGGGGCCCCAGCAGTGCCAGGGTGTCATCCTGATCAGAGGCCAATGTGTCATCCTGCTCAAATCCCCCCCCCTCCTTCCCCAAAGTGCCAATCCACCAGGTCCCTGTTTGTGGGGACTGATGTAGGAGCGGTTTCAAGATCTGTGTATTGAGTCAGCTTCCACTTGGGGTTATTCCCTGTGGCTCAACTCAGTACAGAAAGGAACAAACACAACAACAACCTGGACAAGGTGGCGATTTAATCAAGCTTGTTACGTGTACACGGAGAACAGACTGGATATCTGCCAAGATCTGTCCTGCCGAACAAAGACCAGAGCACAGTACTTATACAACCTTCAAAAATCAATAGCCCACCCCAGTCGGACACGATCCAATCCCTGAAGCTGCTACTTTTAAACTTATCCAATAGAATTGCAAGCGGTGTTTAAACTTCACCCAATAGAATTGCAAGCAGCGCATGATTGATCCTCATCCTGACAGCTGTGTCAGCCTGTGCTGACTGTTTGTGAGAAACAGAACAACAGAACCAGCACCCTGAATTGTTTCACAAAGACAAGTTGTCAGAAGTAATGTCCTTTTGGTCAAGTTAGCTGTCCTAAATCCCATTTGATTACTTATTACTGCTATGTCCTAAAAATACATGTTTAATGGTTAATTACGATTACTCAGTCCTAGAATTCAACTCAATCCTTAATAAAATAACTTATGTAAAACTACTCCAGTGGCATGCTAACTATTCAGTTTTAAGAGGTATCATCGCTGCTCCCCCCCTTCAGAGACAATTTGCCTCTACCATCCTGCCAGGCCATGCATTCCAGACCGTCGTCACTCTCTGGGTAAAAAAGCTTTTCTTCACATCCCCCTGAAAACTTCTGCCCCTCACCTTGAACTTGTGTCCCCTCGTGACTGACCCTTCAACTAAGGGGAACAGTTGTTCCCTATCCACCCTCATAATCCACATACCCCTCATAATCTTGTGCACCTCGATCAGGTCGCCCCTCAGCCTTCTCTGCTCCAACAAAAACAACCCAAGCCTATCCAACCTCGCTTCATAACTTAAATGTTCCATCCCAGGCAACACTCTGGTGAATCTCCTCTGCACCCCCTCCAGTGCAATCACACACTTCCTATAATGAGACAACCAGAATTGCACACAATACTCCAGCTGTGGCCTCACCAAAGCTCTATACAACTCCAACATGACCTCCCTGCTTTTGTAATCTATGCCTCGATTGACAAAGGCAAGTGTCCCACATCCCATTAACCTGCTTCCGCCTTCAGAGATCTATGGACAAACACAGCAAGGCCCCCTTGTTCCTTGGAACTTTCCAATGCCATGCCATCTATTGAATACGGCCTTGTCAAATTACTCCTTCCAAAGTGTATCACCTCATATTTTTCAGGGTTAAATTCCATCTGCCACTTATCTACCCATTTGACCATCGCGTCTATATCTTCCAGTAGCCCAAGGCACTCATTGTTAACCACAGGGTCAACCTTGGTGTCATCCACAACTTACTGATCCTACCCCCACATAGTCATAGTTGTCTATATCAATGATGAATAATAGGGTACACCACTGGACCCTGGCCTCCAGAGGGAGATAGTCATCTTCCTCTGTCCCCTACAACTAAGCCAATTTTGAATCCATCTTATTAAGTTACCCTGTATCCAAGTGCATTTGTCTTCTTTATAAGTAGGCCATGTGGGACCTTGCCAAAGGCTTTGCTGAAATCCATATAAACTACATCAACTGCACTACCCTCATCGACACACCTGGTCACCTCCTTAAAAAAATTCAATCATATTTGTTAGGCATGACCTCCCTCTGACAAAGCCAAGCTGACTATCCCTGATCAAACCTTGCCTCTCCAAGTGAAGATAGATTCTCTCCTTCAGAAGTTTCTCCAATAGTTTACCTACCACTGACATGAGACTCACTGGTCTGTAGTTTCCTGGCTTATCTCTACAAACCATCTTAAACAGTGGAACCACGTAAGCTGTTCTCCAGTCCTCTGGCACCTTCCTCGTGGTCAGAGGGGAATTAAAAATTTGGTTCAGAGCCCTGGCAATCTCCTCCCTCGCCTCCCACAGCAGCAAGTGGGACTGACTTTAATGACTTAAAAAAGCTTCACCTTCCTGAGAGAATTATAATCAGTATTACACATGGGGAACAAATCATATGTCTCCAAAACATACTTGAATGTGTTAATTATGTAAATAACTAATTTGTTATTATTCTCTGAGGTGTTTAATAAATTCCTTTCTTGATTGGCCCTGTGATGTTACTGATTTGTTTGGGAATCTAACCAGTTTGAATCATTGCTTAGCACAATTCTATTTCAACTTTAATTATTGTCTTTTTTTTTAGAAGAGGATGTTTTATTTCAAGTGCCCTTTTGGTTACAACTTACTTTACATTTATATTATGCAGTGTGTAGTTTATGCAGTAAATTGAGTCAGTGAGTGAACTTAACTAAGTGATTGGGGCTGTGAAATGCCTTGGCGGTAGATAGCAAGTTGCGACTGTGAATTGTTTGTGCTGCTCATTTACTGTGTCGGTGCCTGATGTGTTTAGAGCTTTGGTTACAAGGTATTTACAGCACAGGAACAGACCATTCGGCCCATCATGTCCACGCAGGAGCCTGTGCTTCTACCCCTCTTCATCTAACTCAAGCAACACATGTTTCAGGACTTTCTCCCTCTTGTAATTATCTAGTTTCCCCTCAAATGTTTAATGACATTATTTGTCTCAACTACTCCTGTGTGAAAAGGTTTCCCCTCAATTCCCTATTGGACTTACTGGTGAATATCATGGGCGGGGTTCTCCAATAATGGGGCTCTGACCCACGCCAGCACCAAAACACGGGTGTTTTGCTAACCCCCTACAAATTGGAGAACCACTCTGGAGTTTCTGAAGGAACGTCCAGTGTGATTCTCCAATTTGTAGGGGGTTAGCAGTGCCCCGGAGTGCTTCTCGCAGCTCTGGCTGCGGCGGCCGCGCCATGTGCGATGGCGGACTCGGACTGCGGAGCGGCACCAAAAATGTAGGCCCCCCCGGAGATCGGGCGCGCCTACGGATCGGTGCCGCCCGATCGCCCCTCTGGCCGTCTGTGAGGCCCCCTCCCGTGAAGGATCTCCCCCCCCCCCCCCACCAGGGCGGCCGCGGACTGAGCCCGCAGCCGCCACCGGGCGTTCCCGGCAGGCCAAACGGGGGTTTGGAGAATCGCGGGAGCGGCGTCGCGCCGGAGTTCGGCACCACGCCCATTCTCCGCCCTCACGCCGATGCCGATTTCGGCACGGAGGCTCGGAGAATCCTGCCCCATATCTTTATGGTCCCTCAGCCTGGTCTCGCCACCTCCACATTTGCCCCAGCAAACGTTTCATAGTCTTGAAGATTCATATTGAGTAACCCCTCTCTTTCTGGAGTAATGAGGCTCAGCTTGTTTAACCTATCCTGACTACTCTCACCTTTCAGTCTGATAGTTAATTGATTTTATTATGAAAGGAAAAAACATTAGATTCGAAGGTGACATCCAGGGATGATGTCAAGAGGCACTTCTCCATACAAAGGGTAGAGGAAATCTGGAACTCCCTTCAGTAGCTACTGAGGTTAGCACATGATCAAACAGGTCAAAATTGAGATTGATGTGGCGATGCCGGCATTGGACTAGGGTGGGCACAGTAAAACGTCTTGCAACACCAGGTTAAAGTCCAACAGGTTTGTTTCAAACACTAGCTTTCGGAGCACTGCTCCTTCCTCGGGTGAATGAGATTGAGATTGATAGATGTTTGTTATGTAAAGAATATTAAGGGTTTCTTAAAAACAAATAAAAAAAAAAATAATAATATTAAGGGTTTTGAAGCCAAGGAGGGTAAAGGAAGGTTTCATCACACAATAATTATGTAATTAGCACATAATTAGATCATGTAAGTAGATACATGATCTAACTGTATGCGGATGAGGTTTGAGGAACTGAATGACTTCCTTCTGTTCCCATGTTCAGTGCGTAACCTGTGCGGAAGGTGGAGGCTGTTGACATACTGAACAAGGAATTAGTTGGAAAGTGCGTGTGTGTGTTTAATGGGTGCAAGCAGGGCTTGGCTCCATTCTGTTGTTCCCCATAATCAAATATTACACAAACATGCAAACTCCTGGCTAACACTTCCAAAGTGGCACATAGTTACAGCAACGGTGGAAATAAAACAAGAGAAAGAACCTGAATAAACCCCAGCACGCCCTATGCAAAACTGGTCAGATATTTTCCAATTTCCATGGCAGTCAACTTCAGCTCCCTCTGTGACAAACTGGCAGCCAAATTAAGAGCTGTGCACCTGTACACACCTCACTAGAAACCAAATTAGGACCGTCAAAGTTAATCTCAATTGTCCCGTAACCGTCAAAATAATCAGGCTCCTATTAATCCAATGCTAACTGCAAATGGAGTCCAATATCCTATTTGGCAGTATTTAAATAATTTAAAGAATGTTTTTTTTCAAGACACCCAGTTGGTGTTCACAGATTGAAAAGCTGTGGATAGTAAAAATGCAATTACATTTTTAAATTCAGCAAATAGGCACAGGGACAGAACATCGAGAGATCTGTTTGAGTCAACCTGCTTCATGTATATGTCCCTACTATTGGCTGGTCAGTACTTAGCAAATCTGAATATTTGAGTGAGTAGCTACTCTCACTCTAATATGCAGCTGGCCTGATCTACCTGAGGCTTCGGGATCTAACCCCTTCACCTCAGTGACCTTAGGGAGTGTCAGTCAGTGCTTCATGAAGGATTGAGATGAATTCTGGGACTGAGTAATCATAATTAACCATTAAACATGTATTTTTAGGACATAGCAGTAATAAGTAATCAAATGGGATTTAGGACAGCTAACTTGACCAAAAGGACATTACTTCTGACATCCTGGGCGGGATTCTGTGATCCTGAGGCTAAGAGTTGACGCCATCGGAAACACTGTCGCGTTTCTCGACGGCGTCAACACGGCCTCAAGATCAGCAATTCTGGCACATGCGCAGTGGCACCGGCGCCAACGTGCGCATGCGCAGTGGCTTCCTCCAACCTGCCGGCCCCGATGCAGCATGGCGCAGGACTACAGGGGCCGGCGCGGACGAAAGGAGGCCACCAGCCAGAGAGGCTGGCCCACCGATCGGTGGGCTCCGATCGCGGGCCAGACCACATCGGTGGCCCCCCCCCGGGGTCAGACACCCCCCACCCCACAGGCCGCCGCCCGACCCTTCCACGCTGAGTTCCCGCCAGCTGAGAGCAGGTGTGGACAACGCCGGCGGGACTCGGTGTTTTATGACGGCCGCTCGGCCCAACCCGGGCCGGCCGCGTAGAGCGGCCCCCGACCAGCGGAGAATCGTGTGCCGGTGTCGGGGCGGCGTGGCACCTTTCACGCCGGTAGCGGGGATTCTCCAGCCCAGTCCCGGGCTGAGCCAATCCTGCCACTTGCCTTTGTGAAACAATTCAGGGTGCTGGTTCTGTTGTTCTGTTTCTCACAGTCAGCAAAGGCTGCTGGGATTGTACACAGCTGTCAGGATGAGGATCAATCATGCTTGCGATTCTATTAGGTGAAGTTTAAACACTGCTTGCAATTCTATTGGATAAGTTTAAAAGTAGTAGCTTCAGGGATTGGATCGCGTCCAACTGGGGTGGGCTATTGACTTTTGAACGTTGTATAAGTACTGTGTTCTGGATTTTGTTCGGCAGGACAGGTCTTGGCAGATATCCAGTCTGTTCTCCGTGTACACGTAACAAGCTTGATTAAATCAGGAGGGCAAAAAGGGGACATGAAATTGCTTTGGCAAATAATGCAAAGGAGAATCCAAAGAGCTTCTACAGATGCATAAAGGGAAAAAGAGTAACTAGGGACAGAGTAGGGCCTCTTAAGGATCAATAAGGACATCTATGTGCAGAGCCACAAGAGTTGGGTGAGATCCTGAATGAATATTTCTCATGGGTATTCACGGTGGAGAAAGGCATGGATGTTAGGAAACTAAGGGAAATAAATAGTGATGTCTTGAGAAGTGTGCATATTACAGAGGAGGAGGTGCTGGAAGTCTTAAAGCGCATCAAGGTAGATAAATCCCCGGGACCTGATGAAATGTATCCCAGGATGTTGTGGGAGGCTAGGGAGGAAATTGCGGGTCCCCTAACAGAGATATTTGAATCATCGGCAGCCACAGGTGAGGTGCCTGAAGATTGGAGAGTGGCGAATGTTGTGCCCTTGTTTAAGAAGGGCAGCAGGGAAAAGCCTGGGAACTACAGACCGGTGAGCCTAACGTCTGTAGTAGGTAAGTTGCTAGAAGGTATTCTGAGAGACAGGATCTACAAGCATTTAGAGAGGCAAGGACTGATTCGGGGCAGTCAGCATGGCTTTGTGCGTGGAAAATCATGTCTCACAAATTTGATTGAGTTTTTTGAGGGGGTGACCAAGAAGGTAGATGAGGGCAGTGCAGTAGACGTTGTCTACATGGACTTTAGCAAAGCCTTTGACAAGGTACCGCATGGTAGGTTGTTGCAGAAGGTTAAAGCTCACGGGATCCAGGGTGAGGTTGCCAATTGGATTCAAAATTGGCTGGACGACAGAAGACAGAGGGTGGTTGTAGAGGGTTGTTTTTCAAACTGGAGGCCGGTGACCAGTGGTCTGCCTCAGGGATCAGTGCTGGGTCCACTGTTATTTGTGATTTATATTAATGATTTGGATGAGAATTTAGGAGGCATGGTTAGTAAGTTTGCAGATGACACCAAGATTGGTGGCACAGTGGATAGTGAAGAAGGTTATCTAGGATTGCAACGGGATCTTGATCAATTAGGCCAGTGGGCCGACGAATGGCAGATGGAGTTTAATTTAGATAAATGTGAGGTGATGCATTTTGGCAGATCGAATCAGGCCAGGACCTACTCAGTTAATGGTATGGCGTTGGGGAGAGTTATAGAACAAAGAGATCTAGGAGTACAGGTTCATAGCTCCTTGAAGGTGGAGTCGCAGGTGGACAGGGTGGTGAAGAAGGCATTCGGCATGCTTGGTTTCATTGGTCAGAACATTGAATACAGGAGTTGGGACGTCTTGTTGAAGTTGTACAAGACATTGGTACGGCCACACTTGGAATACTGTGTGCAGTTCTGGTCACCCTATTATAGAAAGGATATTATTAAACTAGAAAGAGTGCAGAAAAGATTTACTAGGATGTTACCGGGACTTGATGGTTCGAGTTATAAGGAGAGGCTGGATAGACTGGGACTTTTTTCCCTGGAGCGTAGGAGGCTTAGGGGTGATCTTATAGAGGTCTATAAAATAATGAGGGGCATAGATAAGGTAGATAGTCAACATCTTTTCCCAAAGGTAGGGGAGTCTAAAACTAGAGGGCATAGGTTTAAGGTGAGAGGGGAGAGATTCAGAAGGGCCCAGAGGGGTAATTTCTTCACTCAGAGGGTAGTGAGTGTCTGGAATGTGCTGCCAGAAGTAGTAGTAGAGGCGGGTACAATTGTGTCGTTGAAAAAGCATTTAGATAGTTACATGGGTAAGATGGGTATAGAGGGTTATGGGCCAAGTGCGGGCAACTGGGACTAGCTTAATGGTAAAAACTGGGCGGCATGGACTGGTTGGGCCGAAGGGCCTGTTTCCATGCTGTAAACTTCTATGATTCTATGAAATAAGCCACCTTGTCCAGGTTGTCATGTTTGTTCCTCTCTGTACTGAGCTGAGCCACAGGGAATAACCCCACGTGGAAGCTGACTCAACACACAGGTCTTGAAACCGCTCCTACATCTGTCTCACATCCTTTAACAAGTACCTGGATGAGCACTTGGCACATCATAACATTCAAGTGCTGGCAAATGGGATTAGGTAGGTAGGTCAAGTGTTTTTCATGTGCCGGTACAGAATCAATGGGTTGAAGGGCCTCTTAAACACTGTGATTCTGTGTGACAAAGTTAAGTCTTAGGGTTCTCTGGCATCCCCTGTACCGACTGTTGCTCTGCTTCTTTGTACCAATTATTTAAATTATTGTACATAATTAAAATGTCACAACCACTGTTATTTGCTCTTGTGTATTTTGTTGCCTAATTTGCTCAGGCCTCTTCCCCCCTGTCCCATTTAAAATGTTTCCCCTCTCTTGTAATTGAGATCCTTTTGGGGTGAGCTGGCAAGGTGGATGCCTTTGACAAGGTCCCTCATGGCAGACTGGTACAAAAGGTGAAGTCACACGGGATCAGGGGTGAGCTGGCAGGATGGAGACAGAACTGGATAAGTCATAGAAGGCAGAGAGTAGCAATTGAAGGTTGCTTTTCTGATTGAAGGGCTGTGACGAGTGGTGTTCGCAGGGATCAGTGCTGGGACCTTTGCTGTTCGTAGTATATATAAATGATTTGGAGGAAATTGTAACTGGTCTGATGAGTAAGTTTACAGACGACACAAAGGTAGGTGGAATTGCGGATAGCGATGAGGACTGTCAGAGGATACAGCAGGATTTAGATCGTTTGGAGACTTGGGCAGAGAGATGGCAGATGGAGTGTATTCCGGACAAATGTGAGGTAATGCATTTTGGAAGGTCTAATGCAGGTAGGGAATATACAGTGAATGGTAGAACCCTCAAGAGTATTGAAAGTCAGAGAGATCTAGGTGTACAGGTCCACAGGTCACTGAAAGGGGCAACACAGGTGGAGAAGGTAGTCAAGAAGGCATACGGCATGCTTGCCTTCATTGGCTGGGGCACTGAGTATAAGAATTGGCAAGTCATGTTGCAGCTGTATAGAACCTTAGTTAGGCCACACTTGGAGTATAGTGTTCAATTCTGGTCGCCACACTACCAGAAGGATATGGAGGCTTTAGAGAAGGTGCAGAAGAGATTTACCAGGATGTTGCCTGGTATGGAGGGCATTAGCTATGAGGAGCGGTTGAATAAACTCGGTTTGTTCTCACTGGAACGACGGAGGTTGAGGGGCGACCTGATAGAGGTCTACAAAATTATGAGGGGCATAGACAGAGTGGATAGTCAGAGGCTTTTTCCCAGGGTAGAGGGGTCAATTACTAGGGGGCATAGGTTTAAGGTGCGAGGGGCAAGGTTTAGAGGCGATGGACGAGGCAAGTTTTTTTACACAGAGGGTAGTGGGAGCCTGGAAGTCTCTGCCGGAGGAGGTGGTGGAAGCAGGGGCGATAGTGACATTTAAGGGGCATCTTGACAAATACATGAATAGGATGGGAATAGAGGGATACGGACCCAGGAAGTATAGATGATTTTAGTTTAGACGGGCAGCATGGTCGGCACGGGCTTGGAGGGCCGAAGGGTCTGCTCCTGTGCTGTACTTTTCTTTGTTCTTTGTTCTTTTTGTTCTTTTGATATCGGTTTACATAGTTTCTCATGCAGAAACAGGCCATTCTTCCCATCTTGTTAGTGGAGGCATTCATGCTCCACATGAGGCTTCTCCCACCCTCCTTTATCTGACACTGAATTTTGGTTCTTTTCTCCCTCATGTGTCGACTTGGCTTTCCCTTAACTCCATCCATGCTATTCACCTCAATGACATATTCTGGTGGCAAGGATTACAATTATGATGAATATGAATCCTTGGGTGGGGGGTGGAAGTGTGAGGTGCAACAGCCGCTACTGCTGTCGCAGTGCTGGGTTGCCAAACACTGTCAGCAAGGACTTGCAACAAACAATATTTCATTCACTGGCTGAGCAGATAGTCCCTGTTTGTGCTCCTCCCGCACTCTGGGGAGAACCCCCCCCTCTCCTGTCACGTGACCCTTTTTGTAGCCTTGTCATCACGTGATCACTCAGTCTGCAACTACTTTTGGACAAATGGTCATCCTAGGATGGAGAGAGTGAGTGTTGGTCTGTTGTTTAATTAAATCAGGTGCATCCTTGACATGGAATGTATATTGTAAATATCACATGTAATGATATTGTATTGGGGCACCTCAGAGTACATTCTGCATGGAGAAATGTTGAATTTTATTGCACTTTCTGCATTGTCCAATTTGAAATGTTTCCTTTTTTTAAACAAATTTTATGAATAAAGTATATTTTGGGGGCAGCAAAGGTGTCACAGTTGAGCCAGTCTGCACCCAATAACGACACACACTCACATAACCACGCACGACGCAAGGTTCTCCTCATCAGCAGCTCAGGGATGCTGAAGAACATTGCAGCACCGTCTTCTGTGCTCTGTCTGAGATCAATACAAACAGGGAGGAGGGAGGAGATTCTGAGGCTGCTTGTATATCTCAGGACTACATAGAATCCCTGCAGTGCAGAAGGAGGCCATTCAGCCCATCGAGCCTGCACTGACCCTCTGGAAAAACACCCGACCTAGGCCGAATCCTACCACCCTATCTCCATAACCCTATCTAATTTGCACATCTTTGGACATTAAGAGGCAATTTTAACATGGCCAATCCACCTAACGCTGGACAACAAAGTTAAAGTTACCGTTTCTCCATTTCAATTAGGCAACGCGCCCGGATCCCTGGTTGCTGTGAGGCAGCAGTGCTAACCACTGCGCCACCCGTGTTCCAAATACTCACAATCCTCTGAGAGAAAAGCATTCTCCTCAGCTCTGTCCTAAATGGACGACCCCTTATTTTTAAACAGGTGGCCCCGAGCTCTACATTCTCCCACAAGAAGAAACATCCTCTCTGCACCCACCCTGTCAAGACCCCTCAGGATCTTATCTATTTCAACCAAGTTGCCTCTTAATCTTCTAAATGCCAACAGATACAAGCCTCACCTGTCCAACCTTTCTATCGTTAACCCGCCGCGAGGCCCACGGGAAACTATCATTTATCTCCCCAAGGGGCTCACAGAGTACGAGCTTCCCAGGAGGGCATCCGGCTGCCGTTCGTTTGACTTGAACATAAAAGCCGGCCCAAGCAGGGATTGGGGAGTTGATTGTCCAAACGGGGGCTGTAATTGTGGATAGTTACTGCCGTGGGCAGATTACTGTAAATAGTCAAATAAATCTTTTGTTCCCCACCATTGGTTTCCTCGACCATTAAACCTTTCCTCATAGGAAAGCCCATTGCCGGTAATAATTTATCTATTAAAGCTTCTCTGAGCTATGGTACCATTCAAAAACAGAGCAGTGGAGTTCTCCCCAGTGTGGTGGCCAATGTAAATTCCTCAATCAACATCAGTGAAAAAAATCAGCTTAGCTGATCGTTACATTGCTGTCTGTGGGATCCTGCTGTGCACACATCTGCTGCTGCTTTTCACGTAACACCCACTTCACTTCAGAAAGTACTTCATTGGCTGGAAAGTGCGATGGGACATCCTGAGGCCCTGAAAGGGGCTAAATAAGTGACAAGTTAATTATTTCCCTTTCTTGCTTGATGGCGAATCAGATTTGGGGTGATGCCAGTCACCCACCTTCTAATCCCAAATTGGAGTCTCAATGCCTCTTCCGCTCACATGTTCTTTCAGAGTCACTCAGATACCTGCAATCAGTTAAAACTCTAAAAGCACAGCATTGTCAAAAGTATTATCAAAAGAAAGTATGATCAAAACCTTCAAAAACTGCAGCAGCTGCCACTTTGAAATGGAGTTTGTCATATTATTCACCCTGGGGTAACACCGACTGCAACTGGATGCAGTTGTACTTGAAAGTAGACTCCGGGGGACCTGTTCATCGAAGGGACGTTTGCGAGCCTAGGGGCACTGGGCACTGAGACGTTCGAGTTACCCCCCGGGAAATGCCTTTAGATATATGCAGGTGAGGACTTTTGTGAGGCGACAGGTGAGGGAATTCCCGTTGCTCCCGGCACAAGAAGTTCAAGACAGGGTGATCTCGGGTGTATGGGTCGGGCAGGGCAAGGTGTCGGAAATACACCAGGAGTTGAAAGAAGAGGGGGAAGCGCTGGTTGAAGAGTTGAAGGGTAAATGGGAGGAGGAGCTGGGGGAGGAGATCGAGGAAGGTCTGTGGGCTGATGCCCTGGGTAGGGTTAATTCCTCCTCCTCGTGTGCCAGGCTCAGCCTGATACAATTTAAGGTGGTCCACAGAGCGCACTTGACGGGGGCGAGGTTGAGTAGGTTCTTTGGGGTGGAGGACAGATGTGGAAGGTGCTCAGGGAGCCCGGCGAACCATGTCCATATGTTTTGGTCCCGCCCGGCACTGGAGGGGTTCTGGAGGGGAGTTGCGGGAACAGTATCTCAGGTGGTGAAAGTCTGGGTCAAGCCAAGCTGGGGGCTAGCAATATTCGGAGTAGTGGACGAACCGGGAGTGCAGGAGGCGAAAGAGGCCGGCATTCTGGCCTTTGCGTCCCTAGTAGCCCGGCGAAGGATCTTGCTAATGTGGAAGGAGGCGAAGCCCCCCAGCCTGGAGGCCTGGATAAATGATATGGCTGGGTTCATAAAGTTGGAGAGGATTAAGTTCGCCTTGAGAGGGTCTGCGCAGGGGTTCTACAGGTGGTGGCAACCGTTCCCAGACTATCTCGCGGAGTGTTAGAGGAAGGTCGGTCAGCAGCAGCAGCAACCTGGGGGGGGGGGGGGGGGGGGGTGGAGGGGACATCATGGGGGGGGGGGGGCGGGGGGGGGGTGGAGGGGACGTCATGGGAGGGGGGGGGGAAGGGGGGACTGCCTGGGAGGGTGGATGAGCAAGAGATAACATGAAGGGTTGGGGAAACTGGCACGTACGGGTGAGGGCCAGTGTACAAAGCTGTGTAAATATATCATTTTGCCATGTATATATCTTGCTCTGCGCGATTTCTCGTTTTTTTTTGTTACGAGGGGGGGGTTATTGTTTGTAAGGGAGAAAAAATGTGTTAAAAAACTTTAATAAACATATTTTTAGAAAAAGAAAGTAGACTCCAAACTTTGATGTTAGATCAATACACTTTATTGAACTTGTTAAGCAGTGCACACAGTTCGCTGTGGGTTTGACACTCTACTAATCTAAGCGTGCTTACTATAACTAACTAGGCCAGACTAGCTCTGAGCCATGTGTAGAAGGTGCTAACTGATATATACACCCTGACTGTCACTACAGTTGTCACCAGTGGAAAGACAGAGTGCTGATGCCTTGTGTGTTTTATAGTGGGAGACCACCTTCTAGTGTTCTGCCTGGTGATTGGTTGTGTTCTGTCCTGTGTGTTGATTGGCTGTACTGGGTGTCTGTCACTGCCTGACTGTATCTCATTATGTGCATGAGTGCATATCATGACAGAGTTAACTTCTCCCTCGCAGTAATTATAGTGCAAAATCCTTCACGTCGTACATAATTTCTGTCTGGAATTACAGTCAAGTGCTGTTATCGTCACTTGATGCTTCTTACTGCCTTGGTTGGAGACCTGGAAATGGCAAACCCTCACACTGCCAACCTGCCTAATAGTTTAAATGCAATTGGATTTATCACTATTTACATCAGCTCTGTCTGAATCACTGCATCAATACAATGCTCCTGTGTCATCTTCGCACCTTGTCATCCATTGGCTGAGGTCATGCCCTCCTCAGCTTTCACGCATTATAATAAACATTTTGGGCAGCACGGCTCATGATTCCCTGCGGTTTACTCCTAGTTTCCTCCTTCCCAAAACTTTCTGGTTCAATGCTACTGCTCCGCAGTCACTTTGTGGCGAGGTTCACGAGGTAATGGCCAGGGACAAGGATCCAGTCCAACTCCCCAAGGACGGAATACTGTATTTTGTTTGGGAGTACTGCACCATTCGCTTGCTTCCTGTTGTTGGTCTTCACTATTGACTGAAAATCTTCAAAAGATATATTCAAAATTATCCAGATATTCTCCTGAATTTCATACAAATTTGTGTTTTTTTTAATATAAATTTGAAGTATCCAATTATTTTTTTTTTCCAATTAAGGGGCAATTTAGCGTGGCCAATCCGCCTACCCTGCACATCTTTGGGATGTGGGGGTGAGACCCACGTCGACACGGGGAGAATGTGCAAACTCCACATGGACAGCGACCCGGGGCCGGGATCGAACCCGGCTCCTAGGTGCTAACCACTGAGCCACCGTGCAATTATTTTTATCATTTCAAGACGACTCTATCAAGATTGGCCAGGATTTTCCAACCCACCTGCAGTGTGTTCCTGGTGGTGCAGCCGGGAAGCCATGGAAAACGCGACTTCCATTGGTGAGACTGGAAGATCTCACCGCCAAGTCACCTCTGCCACCGGAAAAACCTCCATGGGGGGCGTGGGGTGGAAAATCCCAGCTACTGAATACAAGATAGGCTACAGGGTAGGTACATCTCTTCGGAATACAGACTATTCCAGCAGCTCTATTGAGTCTCGAGCACATGACTACCGATGTCACTGTTACATCATGACATACATCACTAACTCATTACCATAACTATTAGCCATATACTACAATCCAAACTGAGACTCCAGTACGGTACTGAGAGAGAGAGAGAGAGTTTCTCTGCCCGAGGTGCTATCTTTCGGATGAAATGTTAAACCGAGACCTCGTATGGTCTCTCACGTGGACGAGAAAGATCCCTTGGGCCTTTTCGAGCTGGGGAATGTCTCTCTGCATCCTGACCAACGTTTACCCCTCGGCCAACTTCTAAACCAGGTCATCTGGTCACTCCATCGGTGGGAACTTGTGAAACTGTCTGTCGCACTTCCTCCCCCCACAATGCCAACTCTTACAAAATATTTCATTGGCTGTGAAGCACTTTGGGACACCCTGGGCACGATTCTCCGAGCCCTGCGCCGGGCCGGAGAATCGCCGCAACCGCGCCACGACGCCCTGATGCCGGCGCGCGATTCTCCGAGGTGCGGCGAATTGGTGCCATTTGCGCCGGCGCGTTTGACACGGCTCCGGCCGCTGGAATCGGCGGGGCCGCCGATTCTCCGGCCTGGATCGGCCGAGAGCGGCCCGCGGGGATACGACAGAGTCCCGCCGGCGCCGTTCACCCCTGGTCGCTGCCGGTGGGAACTCTGCGCGAAGGGTCGGGGGCGGCCTGTGGGGCGGGAAAAAGTGCTACTTCACTGGGGGGTACCTCCAATGGGGTCTGGCCCGCGATTGGGGCCCACCGATCGGCGGGCCGGCCTCCCCCCCCCCCTCCCGCCGGGCTTACTTTGTTGCGCGGCCGGCCCCTGAACACCGATGCCATGTTGAGTCGGGGCCGGCGCGCTGAAGAAGTCCCCCGCGCATGCGCGGGTTGGCGCGGCGCCCACTTGCCGCTGGGAAGGGAGGCTGGAGCGGCGTGAACCGCTCCAGTGCCGTGGGCCAGAATCGGTTGTCCCCGCGCCCGTTGCGCACCGTCGTGAAACGCAACGGCGTTCACGACGGCGCAAACACTTGGTCTCCATTTTGGAGAATCCCCTGCCTATGTTTTTTAAAATAAATTTAGAATACCCAATTATTTTTTTCCCAATTAAGGGGTAGTTTAGCGCGGCCAATCCACCTAACCGGCACATCTTTGGGTTGTGGGGGTGATACCCACACAGACACGGGGAGAATGTGCAAACTCCACACGGACAGTGACCCAGGGCCGGGATTCGAACCCGGGTCCTCAGCGCCGTGAGGCTGCAGTGCTAACCACTGTGCCGCGTGCCGCCCTAACATCCTGTGGTTTTGAAGGGTACTATATAAGCACAAGTTATTTATTTTTTCTATAAAGCAGACCATCTCCCAGAAAGCCCACCACAATCTTTTCAAAGCAATGTGGGATGAGAAATAACATTATGGGCTGGGCTGTGTGGCTTACACTGTGAAAACAAATGTAAGAAAAAGAGTCTGAATCTAAATGACACCTGTAAAATGTGCAGGATGGGCTGGAGCTGAGAGTAGCCCATTCTCTTCATGTCTTTTAGTCTGGATGGATCTGAACTGCACAATTAATACAGTCATGCTTGCCACTCCTATGATTCACTGGTGTGGTTCATGCAGTCGCGCTTGTCAGACCCTACTATTCACCACCGAGATTAATACCATTACAAGAGCTTGTAAAATTATACAACTGAATTTTATATGCTGATAGGCTTAGATGAAGAGTGTTGGAGGAGGCTCATGTGGCGCATAAACATTGGATTCAACCTGTTGGGCCAAACAGACTGTGCTATAGAGGCGGTGCACTGAGGCTAGCATAAAAAGCAATGAATTATTCTGCAGGCTGCCACAGACTTGTACAAAGCACAAAGGAAAGTGCAGCAGCTTAATTACATTTTTATGACTTAACAATGTATCAATTATACTTAAAAACATAACAACAGAGGAGCGGAGCAGGTGTAGGTTGGTCAGTCCCTCAAGCCTGCTCTGCAATTCAACTAGATCAGTGTTTCTCAAACGTTATTCCAAGGACCCATTTTTACCAACCGGCCAGCCTTCAGGACCCACGACTGCCAGCCTTCTGGAGCCACGCCTGCCAACATTCGGGACGCACGCCTGCCAACCTTCGGGACCCACACCTGCCAACCTTCGGGACCCACACCTGCCAACCTTCGGGACCCACACCTGCCAACCTTCGGGACCCACGCCTGCCAACCTTCGGGACCCACGTCTGCCAACCTTCGGGACGCACGGTTGCCAACTTTGGGACCCATGCCTGCCCGACCTTCACAACCCACGCGCCTGAACTTCGCAACCCACCATTTTCGCTTACCTTTAATGCGACAGGTGAGCCTGCTTGGTCCTCACGATCTGACCTGCTTTGTCATTCAATGTTACATTTCTGTATGGGTTGTTTGTCAGAGGTCCTGGAGCTCACACCAGCACTGCTTTGACCTGCCCTGGGCTCTCCTGCAAAGCTCTCTCCAGCAGATTCAGTTGTGAGATCCTGGCCTGTTTGTGTCTCTGGCTCGTTCTTCTTTAGTCCAAAATGATTCATCTTCCGTTCTCCACACAGGCCTGTTGCTTTCTTACTGGCGGCTACAAAACGGAGGAAGCTCTCCTCAGTAATTTTGCACCCAGAGTAGTTGCCGTCAGTGTGAAAAAATGAAATTAAATGAAAATCGCTTATTGTCACAAGTGGGCTTCAAATTAAGTTACTGTGAAAAGCCCCTGGTCTCCACATTCCGGCACCTGTTCGGGGAGGCCGGTTCGGGAATTGAACCCGTGCTGCTGGCCTGCTTTAAAAGCCAGCTATTTAGCCCTGTGCTAAACCAGCCCCTGGAGTGCGTGACCTGTTCTCTGCTGCCGCTTCTGGCGGAAGACTAATTGATTAAAAATGCCCTCTGACGCACCGAGGATGGGGTGTGCCCCACTGGGCTTCCAGGCCTGCGCACTGCTACATCCGGCTGAGGGGGGCACGCATGCGAGAGACGACCCGTCATTTTTAAAAGCCGGTCAAAGCTGTTGGGCACTTCTTCCCGCGATTGGGAACGCTGGATCGATCGCTCCGCGACCCTCCCAAGCACCCACCTGCGACCCACCCACGGGTCACAACCCTGAGTTTGAAAATGACTGACATAAAGCATTTTGGGACGTTCTGAGGTTGTGAAAAGTGCTATCGAAACGCAAGATTTTCTTTTTGTTTCATTTTATAGCCAACAAATTATTTCAAACGGCAGTAACTTTTATCATGTAGACAAATGTAGCAGACATTTTGTCGAACAGGATCCCATTAATAATAATGAGGTTAATAACCAGAGCTCTCGATGAACCCTCTATTCATCGTCCAACAGCACCGAGGCATCTTTAAAATTGGGACGAACTGGGTGACAAGAATTCAGATGAAAATGATTCTACCCTCAGTACTGGACGAATGTCTGCTTTTTGAAGTAAATTAATTGTGCAAATTGTTTCTGAGCCATTTCAAGCTGACAAAGCTCTTTGTGAATATCGCTATTTAATATTCAAACTTCTATTGTGAGGGTGAAAATTGTTCAATAATTTTCAATCAATAGAACCACACAACAGGCAGAACCTTCAATCTGTAATTTCATTATGACAAACATAAGCGATTGCAAGCTAGTTAATGCTATTAAGAGAAAATAATGTTTTGGTTTATTGATAAGTAATTTTTAGTTTTAAATGACCTTTTATTTCTGCAGAATGAAGCTCGTTGTAGAATTGCTCCGCAGCTAACCTTCCTGTGAACTTTGCCTCTTGGACAAGCTTGGATTTATTGGTGCTGGAGGACCTTCCAAATCATGAACGGCAACTGAATGTTAAGTAATGGGTTAAGAGACATTGCAATTAGTTGTCTCATTTATGTTAAGTATCCATTAATTGACAATGTAAAGGGGCTTCAGGTGCCTCTGTCAGGTGGTGTGTTGTTAAGAGTTTTGTGCAGAGGCTGTGGAAGTGAAATAAATGGTGTTTGGTGAAAAGGAACAAGAACTTTAGACTCTTCATTTCACAGCAACTAAAACGTCTAACATTGAAGCACTCTCAGGTCTGGTAGGTATGTCAGCCGAGGTCCCAGGTTCGATCCCCGGCTCTGGTCACTATCCGTGTGGAGCGTAGCCATCTGGGATGGCTATGTCCCGATTACAAAATGGACACCCGCAAAGAATGCAGGGAAAATTGGACAATGCTAAGAAACAAGCAGGTGCAAGCTCTGTCTGTTGATTAGAACCTTAAACTCTCAGACAGGACAGAAACCACCAAACAATCTACATACTAATGAGCCATCTCCGGGGACAAAAGGGAAACATTTAGATACACAATGTTAAGGCAGACTGCCCGGCGCCAGAAAGAAGCTAAGACAAAGCAGACTGACAGTCACCAGGACACGCCCAGCGATCAGGGAACCACCCTCTATTGGAGGAAAATCGAAAGACCCAATTAGTTGAGGCCAAGATCAAGGCCCCGCCCAAAAGCACGCGAAGCCCTTTTGAGTATAAAAGGTATCCCCCAAGGGAGAATCCTCCTCCTTTGGCTTTGGCTCTCACCGACGAGAGAGACCTGCCTAGCAGCTGCACCAGACCAAGTAAGTCCCAAGTCAACGCACGCTACAAGATAGACGCTGCTAGTTGCGCTACTCTGTAAACAGCTCAACCCAGCAGCCTCAGAACCGAGCAACGGCCATTGTTCCTCTGACTGAGTGGGCGCCGAAACTAAGTATCAGGCTTTA